>NC_143488.1:70626762-71929762 GCF_027475165.1 Benincasa hispida | reverse complement strand
ATTGTTTATCCCAGATACACACTGATAGTAGTCTATCTCTGTCTGTCAACTTTTTTGTTTGAACAAAAAGTAGTTTAAGAAAAGAATCAAACCTCAGGCAACTTTTGTGTTTTGGAAAATCATCTTGTGTTTGAAGTTATTGTGTTCGCATCTCAGTTTTCTACAAGAAAACAATTTGTTATTGTTTTCTATCCAAGATTTTTTTTTTTTTTCCTATCTAAGAAAGTAAGAAACTTAAAAAACATAATATTAAGATAGACCAATAAAGAACTATCCCTATCTATTATACATACAAACCTCTCTTTTTCTTTGCCTCTCATTTTAAACTTGGATCTACCAGGAAAAGAAATTTTAGTAAATATATGGTTACATTTATTTAATTGTAAGAAAGAAAGTAAGTAAGAAACTTAAAAAAAAACATAATATTAAGATAGACAGTGATAGATGACTATCATAGTCTATTTGAGATAGACACTAATAACACTCAATCACTGTCTATCTTACATGTGTCTCATTTTAACTTAAATCTACAAGGAAAAGCAATTCTAAATAATAAATGCATGGTTATATTTAAATAAAATAAAATAGTATATGACAATTCAAATACTTACTCCAGATAAAAATGATGCTGCATAGCCAACCATTGTATCAATATCATCACTTTCTTCTAAGATTTGAAGGCTACAAGAGTCGGTTTATTTTTTCCACACCTTCTTTATGCTCTTTTTTCTTTTTGGTTGTTGTTTCTAATAGAAGTCTACTATTTAGTCTTTCCATAATTGACCTCGACATTTTTTTTATTTCTTCTTGGCCTTGTTTCAGAAGATTTTGTTCTTCTACTATTTTATGTTGTCCTTTTCTTAGTTCACTAATTTCTTTCATTACTCTATCTGTTCCTCTTCCTTCAATTTGTTCATTTTTTTCTTGGTTCATTTGTCTCTTTTTCTCCTCTCTTTTTCCCGCTCTTTCTCTTCCTCTGTTTCACATTCTATGAAATATTTGAAAGTTGATTTAGATTCTTCTTCTGTTCAACATAGTGGTGTCACATAAAACTACAAGTAAACATATATTAAATTATTAGAGAAAAATAACTAGCACCATAAGTGATAGACAATGATAGTAGTCTATCACTGTCTATCAGTGATGGACAGAGATAGAACTACATCACTGTCTATCTTTAAAGTGGTAGACAATGAAAATATTCTTATTTAAGGAATTACTTACATCTTCTGTTTAAAAAATGTTCTCATTTAGAATCCTCCACTCATCTAACTCTAAACACTCCCATGTGATGATTCTTAGACTTTTGATTCCAAATTCAACATCTAAATCAGAAAATTTTTGGAATTGTCTCAAAAGCCCAATAGACTAATGCTAATGGGAATCCTTGAAGGCAAACAGCATCCTCTCAGTATATGATGCTCTCTTAAAGAATTGATAGGTTAGGATGTAAGACAATCTTCCCCAAAGATAGTCTTTGAATACTTGTTCATCGTCCAAAATGTCTACATGTTTTAAATTGACATGGTTGTGTTGTTGCTTGAGGAATAAAAGAGCTTCTAGGATTTAGAGATTGGCTAATTTAACTTTCAGTGAGTCTTCCTCATTGCATAGTGCTTTGAAAGTTCTCTCTATATCTCTCTTAGTTATATGATCATCATAAACAAAAAAATAATTTCCAAGTTCAAACACTTTTATTTTTCCTAAATCTAATTGAGGGAAGACGTGGCCTTTCAATCCAGTTATTAAACAAAATTCATTCAATCCAAATTCTACTATATGGCCATTAAAGTTGAATGCTAAAATATTCAGCTTCTTTATATAGCATTGTCTTCTTACTAAGTAGTTGAGGAATTGGTTGGGTATTTTGGCCATTTTAATATTAAGAAGTGTCCAAATGGGCCATTTAAAATTTGAGAAAAAAATGTTTCATCTAATTTTGTTCTTATCAAATTCAATACCTATATACTAAAGTAGACAATAACTCTTAAGTTTATGTTCTCATTTTCCATAATCAATTCATGTCCCACTTGTTGAAAATATATAGTTAATAATATGTTAGAAAGTAAAATTTTAATAACACCACCAACTAGCAAGATAACTATCAACAAAATCATTACCTATTATCTATTATCTATTGATAGACTGATAGTGCTCTATCTCTGTCTATCTCAGATAGACAATGATAGAAGTTTATCACTATCTATCTGTGATAGATGTCTATTATCAATGTCTATCCACAATAGATAGTGATAGAATACTATCACTGTTTATCCCAGATAGATAGTGATATTGGTATATCACATGCTATATATTACTTATATCCAGTTAGTATAGTGAACAAAATAATAGAGTACAAGTACCAAATACTATAAAAAGAATAAAGCAATAGCAATAATATTATATAACAAGTATATTTCAGAAACCATCACGATAACTAAGTACCAAATACTACAAAAACAGTCCAACAATAGCAATAACATTATAGAACAAGTATACTTCAACAATTACCATTATTAATGTCTCTCCCAGATAGATTCACACTTTCAAAAACTGAAAACACTATCACTAACATAGAGTGCAATGCATTAACAAAATCACTATCTACCAACAACAATGATAAAACTCTATCATTGTCCATCTTTAGACACTTATCGTACTCTATCTCTGTCTATCTCAGAAAGACATTAATAGTACTTTATCACTATCTATCCTAGAGAGACACCGATAGTACTCTATCACTGACTATCCTAGATAGACACTGATAGTACTCTATCTTTGTCTATCCCAATTCGAAGTAGACAAGTATGTATTGATGTTAAAAAAAATTTTATAGTTGCTAAAGTTCTTAAGACATATAGTGTAACTAGTCTATCACCATGTATTAATAGATAGACTCAAATAGACAACTATGTACTAACAAGTACATTATTAAATAAGCATCAATGCACAACAACACAATAAAAATCCATCATTAAATAAGTCAAATAAGTCAAATAAAACCTTAAGTACATTACTACCGTTCATATGCCACTCATTTGTAGTAGGGTTTATGTAGCTTGGAGTAGTGTCTGTCATCAATTTTACATATTGTTTTCCTAATTGCACACATTCATTGCAACTATATCCCTCCTCTTCTAAGTCAAATCCTTAAATGATAGAACTCTATCATTCATTAAAGTCACCCATCCTTTAAAAACCCATTCATTGAAGTTTATCATTATTTATCTCAGATAGAAACCGATAGTACTCTATCTCTGTCTACCTCAGATAGACACTGATAGTACTTCATCTCTATCCCAGATAGATAATGATAGTATTATATCTCTATCTATCTACTATCACTATCTATCTCAAATAGATAATGATAGTAATCTATATCTGTCTATTTCAATTTGAAATTATCAATCACCAATTACATTAACATTATCTACCAACGATAATCAATAATCAATTGGTTTCACCTTTTTCTTCTTTTTAGATTTTATTTTGTTTCCTCTTTCTTTGCTTGTTGATAATTCAGCTTTTATTATTTTCTTTCCTTTTCCTTTGCTTCCTATGCTTGTTGATGATTCAGCTTTGACCACTTTTTGTTTTTTGTTTACCATCTATTTACACAAATAATTAGGTTTAATAAGGTTTAATAAGTATGATTAAATGGAAGAGTTGATGAAATGAAAAGAAAAGAGAAGGATTATAATTTTGAAGAGTTGATTTGATGATAGATTGTAATGTTGAAGAATGAATTTTTTAGTAGTAACGACAGTTATAGCACTTGTAGCAGCAGTGTAGCAACAGCAACAATCATAGCAGGAAATAGAAGATGAAGAAGAACCAGTCATAGCAACAGAGGGAGAAGAAGATGAAGAAGAAGAAGGACGGAAAGTAGTAGCAAAGCAGAAGAAGAAGAAGTCGTTGAGTCGTAGTAGCAGCAGAAGAAACATGTTTCTATCGTGCACTATTCATCAACAAGCCGTTGGAAACGTGGGAAGACGATCAGTCGGGTTGGACAATCCGATTTTGTGTAATCAGGCGATTTTCAACTAAACGTGAAGATGATTGGATGATTAATTTGGGGGATTTTGCGTGGGTTGGGGATATTTTTGGTATTTCACTATCGTATGGGTTGGGCTTTTGGGCAATCTACATTCATTTTATTGTATTATTTAATCCATTTTAGGCTAATTTTAGGCTGGGTAGATTTTTTGTTATTGTTGTAAATATTTTGAACTTTTTTATTACACTTAAAAAGACCCCACGTTAAAAGCCAAAAAATTGATTTAGGGTTTTGAGCATGAATCTTCCTAAAGTTTTTAAATCTTTTTGTTCAATGAAGATCGAAAGATCAACTTCTAAAATGATAATTAGTCTCTTATCTCAATAGGCAATAAAGATTTCATATTCGTGTTATAAATATTTTGGAGGCTTTAACTAAACTAAAAAAATAATAAAATAAATTATAGTTAGAATTTCTAGTTGAAACAATTTTTAGAAATATTATTTATCTTTTTTAAGAACAATAAAAGTAGGTTATGAGAAATTTGAACTAGTATAAGTCAATTTACCAATGAATTATTCACTTTGCTCATAAAGATTATCACTTGAACTAATGAATTAGATGGAATTAGGATTTTTTCCCCCCTTAAATTCTTGTAGAATAGATAAACTTTCAGACTTTTTATATAAAAGTAAAAATTTCAGGGTTCATTATACAATGTTTGAATATGTGAATATGTAATTCCTTTTTTTTCCTTAATTCAATATGTGGGGTGATAACCATTTTACCTCATGGTCGATGATATTGTATGACACCATTTAATAGTCATTGTTTTTAATTTTTGGTTTTTATGTTTTTTGTTTTCTGTTTTTGATTTTCTACTTTTTGAAAACAAAAATGATATGTATCTAATAGTGTTTCATTGTTTTTTTTTATTATTATTGGAAAAGAAAGGGAAATCAAACTTGTTTTATAAATGTTTTTGAAAAAATAGAGAGATCACAAAAATTAAGCATATAAAAAGATAATGAAACTTTTTTTATAATTATGTTGAATGAAGCATATATTTTTCAAACTGGTTTTATTGTTTATTGTTTTTTAGTTTTAAGGTCCGTTTCAAATTGCTTTTGAAATCAAAAAAAGCTATTTTAGGAGAATATTAACTACCTAGACTATTTGGTAAAATAATTAATTTATCAATCTAGCCAGAATCACTTATAAAATTGTTCTAACATGCAAAAAATTATTTAATGAAACTTTTAGATTTTAGTTTTCCTAAAAATGTGGTACTTCGCTTACCCATCTCAAATTTTTTTTTCATTAATTTAATTTCTCACATTTATTTCAAATTTTAGTTGTTTCAAATTCTTATAACAATTATTTTTTAAAAAATTTTATTTCATAAAATTTCTTTAATTAAACAAAAATAGTTGCAAATTCAAATCATATATATTTTTAAATAATTATATAACTAAATTACACTAATTTAATATTAATTTATCAAACATCTTAACTAGTTTTTCTAATTTAAAATTAAAAATTACCAAATACTCTTTTATTTCTATCTACAAGTTAATTTTTCTAGAAATACAGCTACCAACAATTATTTTAAAAGTTATAACAATCTCAAACGAAATCTTAGTATAATTAAAGACAAATGAAGCATAACAAATGTAATCGAACTTATTTTTTAAATTAAAATATAAAAAATGTAATCACAATAATGATTGAAAAAGTTTCAAACTTCTATTTTTTTTTTTTTTTTTTTGGTAGCTTTAGTATGGTTATAAAAAAATGAAGTATATAAATGTAATCAAATTCTTGTATTGAATTTAAGTATAAAAAAAATCTAATTACAACAAAAATTGAAAAAGTCCAACCTTTGTAGTTTCAGTATACTTATAAATAATGAAGCAAAAAAACATAATAAAATTCATTTCTAAATTAAAGTATAAAAATGTAATTACAAAAGAAAAAATAGTAGAAAAAAGTTTTAAACAAACCGATTATTATAATACAGAATAAAATAGCCTACATCACAAATACAAACTATTATAATCCATAGACAATAATAACTACATACTATAATGATCAACTCAACATTCCAAAATTCTTTACTATCTTTTCTATAGAATGTTCTTAACTAAAATAGATCCCACAATTTTTATTCTCATTTCTATATCGTACTACAAAGTAAATAGACTCGCAATTCAAATATCGGAGACTACATATCACTTTTTAAATTTCAAAAATCAAATAAAAGTTATATTCAAGTCTAAAAGACCAAAAGGTAAGCACTTTAAAAGACATGAACCAAAAATTCTAAATTCTGTAAACTTAATGGCATAAAAACAATGCATCCTTTTCCACAATGTGCTTAACACTTTACAGGGCCCTATCATTTATTTATAGCAAAACCAAATTGGAAACAGAGCATCTAAAAATTTCATCTGCAAAGACATTGTTATGTCGAAATCCCCCTTTAGCAAAACAAGAAATGTGGCAAATGCCATTCTCCTACCCTCTTAATTACTGTGCACAGATTGTTCATTCAAGTAAGAAATTGCAACTGCAGCATGAAGAGCAGCTCCAACTGGAAGAACTCGCTCATCTAGGACAATATATGGCGAGTGCAACGGTATTCCAGATTTCATAGTTTCATTCTTCACTCCGATCATGAAAAATGCAGCAGGCATCTGCTGCGAGTAGAAGCTGAAGTCCTCCGCTGCCATGATCTTTGGAAGATGATGCACATTTGATTCTCCTCCTAGCAAATGTTCTCCTACCTTCTTTGCGTGGCTGTACAATGCTTCGTCATTGACAGTAGCTGGGTAGAATATCGACTTTTCTTCCATAAAGTCTACCGAGGCAGTACACCGATGCACAGCTGCTTGAACCTCTATGACCTGGTGGGATGATTTCAGTAAGCCAGCACAGTTTCTTGTATCATAATTCCTAAACTGAGTGATTCTTTTTCCTTATTTATTTGATATCAGTGAAAAGTCCATCAATTCAACAAGAATTTGTGACGGATTATGGCTAATGTGGATCCATATATAAAATAAGGAAATTGCAATAGATGGCAAAATAGTTTAGGTATTTTCCAAACATGTCTTTGATGTTTGTGATTTTACACATATAGCAAAATACTCAAATTCAGATTTTTATTTGTACTTCGATTTTGCCCTCTTTAACAAACTGTGGTCCCTATTTTTCCTCCTCATTTTTTTCGGATCCTTTTTTCTCTTTTCCAAAATTACAAAGCAAATTAGGGTTTATAATACATCTAATGGCACCGTCTGGCCCTTTACTCCGGCACTAGCAACCTCAGTCAGGTATTTCTTGTTTCTTTTTTTTTCTCTAAATTCTAATCGTCTGCAAATCTACTTTTCTCTTATATTTCTGTTTTTTGTTTAGCTTGATCTTTGTGATGGCCCTTATCCACTTTTTTCCTCAAGGGCTTTAGTGTAGTACTTCAATACATCTGATTTATTCCTTACGATTTTTTTTTTTTTTCTCTTTTTGTGTTTGTTCATTTTATTATTTTAAATCCTTTATTTGGAATCAAATGGATTGGTTTATTGTAGGTTCTAAACTTTTTCTCTCCTTTAATGTCCTAATTTTTTGTTTATTGATTTCTACAGGTAGCCAGTACATGAGCATTCACCTTTGGTTTGGTTTACAGAAGTATTAAGCTCAAGTTACTAGAGGTAAATTTGAATCCATTGTTGTCCAAACGTTGTTCTTATAGTAAATCAATTGCTGGTCAGGCTTTTTTTTTTTTTTTTTTTTTTTTTTAATGGAAGGGTTTTTTCGTTCAATTTCATGATTTTTTTTTTTCTTATTTAGGTCGTGCCAAATTGTTATATTTTGCTGATTTTTCTGGTTCTGGATTAGATATTAATGGTATATCATTATACCAAATTGAGATAATCAATGGGCGATTTTCAAAAATAGAATAATAAGGAAAATTATTTACATAAAATAGCAAAATTTTAATCTTCTTTGATAGAGACTGAGTCTATTAGTGTTTATCTATGATAGAAATAGATAGAAGTCAGATAGAAGTCTATCACTGATAGACACTGATAGATTTGTCAGTGTCTATTAGTGTTTTTTTTTTTTTTTTGTTATTTCTGTAAATAGTTTGAAATTTTTTATATCTGTGAAAATTTCCCATTTTCAATTGTATATTACACTTCTAAAGATTTCCAAATCCATTTTTCATTTACTCTTCTATAAATTGTTATATGATTACTATCTAATTTATATTTGATTGTTAAGTGATTGCTATCTAAATGATACCTAATTTCTATCTTATTACCATCTTTGACATTATATACTTATATATCAATGTGAGTTATATCTTATTTAAGGTTGTTAATCATGGTATGAGTTATTCATATAATTCTTTTGTTATAATTCACTTCCGTGATCATCTTGTTCAACTTAACATCAAGATCCCAATTGTGCTATCTTCTATAGTCATACCTAAGATTAAGGTACACTAAGCTTAAGACCATTGATTATTAAGGCTAACCCACAAATAAAAAAAATAAAAAAATAAAAAAAGGGAAGAAGAAGAAGAAGAAAACTGTCTGGTTTTGTGTTTGATGCATATTGACATGCATGTCTAGGCTTTTAAACATAAGTGTATCAATAGTAGATCCAACAACAGTCAACATACAATCAGTTTACTTATATTTTAGAAATCACTAAACTTATATACTTTACATATCAATGTGAGAGGTGAATTATAAATAATTTTTGTATCAAATAATAATCCGATAGCAATCAAATAACGATCAATATCACTGGCAAAAAGAAGAATAATCAGTATAAGATAATAATTAGATAACAATTAGTGTCAAATAACAACAAGATAACAATCATTATCAAATAGCCATGTGTATCGTTAAGAATTAGTATCAAATAATAATCAGATAGCAACGATAACGATCGGTATCATTGGCAATCAATACCACATAATAAATTAGAATCACATAACAATTGATATTATTGATATTCAGATAACAATCAATATCAAATAACAATCAGACAACAATCAAACAGCAAATCAGTATCATTAGCAATCATTATAGATAGAAATCATATAACAATCAAAATCAAATATCAATCAGATAGCAAACATTATCAAATAGCATTTAATACCATTAAGAATCAGTATAAGATAGTAATCAGATAAAAATTAGATAATAATCGGCATAATTGGTAATTAGTATCAGATAGTAATAAAAAAACAATCAGCTAGCATGTATCATTAGTAATTGTATAGCAATCAATAGCAAATAAAAATTAGATATTAATCACATAGCAATCAAATTTCATATGGAAATCAGTGAATCAGTGGAGGCATTTTTTACTTTTCAATTTCAATGTCTCATTTAAATTAGGTTAGGCTCACCGATTTTTCTACTTTTGCAAAATTTATACCTTGGGGATATGGGCCTGATTTTTCTAACTAATTTTGACATGCTTGCAACTGCCACTATAAAATATTCTACCACTAGGAACCGAAGTGGGAGGGTACCTCTTGAATTCTTTGCTTGAGGTAGGAAAGACCTTCCATAGTCATGCTTCGGAAAGTACCTCCAAATGTAACGGTTTTCGGGATAACATTTCCTGCTTGTCCACCCTTGACAAACCCAACAGTGATCACCTACCAAAAAAGTAAGTATATGGTTTACGATTTAATTTCAAAATGTTCAAAGCATTGTCATCCAAAAATTGTCAGCTAAAATTAGAAAAAAAAAAAAAAAAAAAAAAAAAAAGTTGCACCTCATGAATATGGTTAAACAATAATCTTTAGTGTGTTTGACATTCCATTTGAAAGAAAGCATTACTAAGTGAAAGAACTAGTGAACAAGCATCTCCGGACAAAAAACAGAAGAATTAGTTAAATGCTGCTCTAAAAGCATTTTAGGTGTTATTTTGTATATATTTTAGAAATTTTCAACATCAACTTTGATTATTGAGAAGTTCTAGAATCTCTTTTAATCGATAATATCACTGTTTAATATTTTAACCAAACACCACAAATTGTTTTAGTCATGCATAGTCACTCTTTACTATCTCTTTCTGGTTGATCTTTTGTCAATGAAATATAAGAGATATATAAGGACAGAATTGTGACAAACAAAAAGTAATTGATCGTGACTACTCCAAAGAGATCCTTCTACGAACCAAAAGAAAAATCAACTCAAAATGAACTATTGGTTCAAAAGTTAGATTGAACCAAAAATCAGTTTGTGGACTAACAAAAACAGAGTTTCAACAATATTTTCCATGTTGTGTTGGAGAAGTAAGATTACCCTGGAATCAAGAGGATCAGTTTCTCGAGAAATTATGTGTTGAAGAGAGATGATAGCAGTTGACATGGCAAGAACTGGATCTCTTGCATTATGAGGCATTGCAGCATGACCACCAATTCCTTGAATTGTAGCCACAAACCTACCACTACCAGCCATAAATGGGCCAGCCCTTGAACCAATTGTCCCTACAGGCAATTCTGGAATAATATGTAACCCAAATATGCCTTGAAACTTGTCCAGAGCACCCTCTTTTAACATATGGTAAGCCCCAGCACGTCCCTCTTCCCCAGGTTGGAAAACAAGCTTCACTGTGCCCTTTCAGAATTCACAAAGAGTTTCCAAAATGAACCATATCAATCAAGCAAAGCAACAAAATGAACAAACAAAAGCCTTAAACTATTTCCTTAGGCTTTGTTTGATGATAATTTCTTTTTTCGTCTTTAGTTTTTTAAAACTGTAGGCTTGTTTTCTCACAGTTTCTTTTCCATGGTTTTTACCTGTCTTTAAGAAAATATTTGAATTTTGGGCCAAATTACAAAAAGAAAAAGACAAGTTTTTCAAAACTATAGTATAGATTTGACTTCCCCTAATTGTGAAGGTTGACATAAATAATTGTATATTACCTTTAGCTCATTTCTTCTCTGCTGAAGCAACTTAGCAGCTCCAAGAAGCATTGTGACATGAGCATCATGGCCACAAGCGTGCATTTTGCCATCGTTCTTACTCTTATGCTCCCACTCAACCATTTCCTTTGAAAATGGTAATGTTGAATCATCACTCAAATAGCTAAAGTTATTGAAAATGAAAACACAATCATTCCATTCAGATTTCAGAGTGTAAATGGAATTCATATGGGCCAAATATTCTACAAAAGAACAGAACAGGAAACTAATCGATTCTCACCCAATTAGAAAGAACCGAAATCTAATTGCAATCTTCTACGCAACTGAAATCATTCCCAATTTCACCAAAAAGAGGGGAAATTAGATTCCAGTTCAGTTAAGATAGAACAAGGCGGAAATAAAAAATACTGATTCGAAAAGGGAATTCCTACGTTAATGGATAGAAACCTGAATAGGAAGAGCATCCATATCAGCCCTAAGAGCGAACCATGGGTGCGCACCTGATCCGACGGACGCCACAATCCCCGTCTTAGCGAAGGGCCAAGTGAAATTAATCCCAAGCGACTCCAGCTCTGTTCGAATGAATTGGCTGGTTTCGAATTCCTCGAAGGACAGCTCCGGATTCTCGTGCAATTTCCTTCGAGCCCTAACCAACCAGTCGAAGAACTCGGGGTTTCTTGCCGATTCCAGAAGCTCCCGAGTTAGATGACTCAACTCCAATGGCGGCTCAGTTCCGAGGCCCGATGATGTACAGAACGGGAATACGAAAAAGAACGCCAATAGAAGTAATTGTTCCATGGGAGTTCCTGTGATCAAATTGGTTGTAAGTTTGAAGAATCTGATGAAGAAACCTCAGGAACTCTCAACTACTTGATTGGAGAGAATTCGTTTTTTATTCATAGATTGGGTGGAGTGAATTTTTAAACATCACATCTGACGTAACATCTGATGTTTGTTTGGAAAAATAAAAGATAAAAGGGGGAAAATAAAGTGAAGTTAGTATCTGATATTGATTTTTTTTTTTTTTTTTTTTTCTAAGAATCAATTTATACCTCTAAAATTTTAGATTTTTTTAATATTAAATATTTTCTAAAAAAATTATTAAAACACACTTCAAGGGGCAAAAGGAATCAATTAACAAATCACGAGAATGATAACCAAAGCTCAAACTTCATTAAATCCAACTACACCCTACATAGTGAGTATCCCTATTACACATATAAACAAGACGTGAAAGAGTCACACACTACCCATCCCACTCCACTACAACACATCTCCTTGTTATAAGAAGCATAAATATTCATCTTCCACTTGTTAAACTAGGTGAGGCTCCACAAAACATGGTTCAATAGGCTCTCCAATCAAGAGGCCAATCAACATTTCTATACAAAACCTCCCACAAATCTTTTGACCCATCGATCTTAATAGAGTTCTGGTAGCTCCAAATGTACCACAAAATTGCAATCGGCTTGCTTCATTCCTCCTCTTCATGATTGTTAACCATATCATTCCAAAGTTCCAAAGGATGCTAGAAAGATCTGAACATCATAAATAGAGACCGCATATTAGGGAAGAATTTAAGCCAAATGTTCTTGGCCAACTTTTTAGAACAAAAGGCTTAAGATGCGAACTTCCAATCTTTCTTGCAAAACAAACATAAAGGGTCTGCGGCATTCCCTTCTTAAGACTTAATAGATTTTGATATATAACTCATTCCATTGCAGCTTTTGCCTCCTATAAAGGGTTGTTGTTTGATATGAAATTATTATTTTCCAAATGATGTTCTGTCTCTCCTTATTTGATTTGGAGTTTAGAGTAGTGATTTTAGAAAAAAAGATTTGGGTACAATTGATTTTGTAAAATTAATTTTTAAACAATCAAATTTATGTTTGGTTCCAAACTTTTAAAGTGATTTTCAAAATATTTAAAAATGATTTTGAATTATTATATTTGGTTCTAAAAGTGAATTTAGAGTTATCGAATTACTAAAAGTTGTATTCTCTATTTAAGAAATTATCATTTAACTAAATAATTATGATAAATACCCATTTCTGTTTATTTTATTACTAAATTCATATATGCATGGTTGATATTTTGAGTAAGGTAAATGTTTATAAGAGATATTAAAAGAAAATTCAAAAAATATATGATTGTTTGTTTTATTAACAATTTAATGGCAGACAATGCATGTCATCTTTTGTTTCAGTATTTAAATTTTAAAAAAATTGATTTCACAAATAGCTAACAAACAATATTTTAATAAAAAAAATGAATTAGATAACCATTTTGGAACTGATTTCTGGTCAATCACTTAACAAAAGTCACCTATGAACTAATTCTTTCACAATCAATTTGAAATGATTTTAAATTTTTCTAAAATCAATTTTACTTCATGCCAAACACCATAATTTTTTTATCAACTACATAAAATTATTCTTACTGGATTATGGAGAAACAATATGGCATAAGTTTTTTTTTTTTTTTTTTTGGGATATTTGCAATAGATGGTAAATAAGGGAAAATTTTAAAAATGAATCATCTCTCTAAAATATCTGCAAATATGGAAGTATTGACTAATCAACTTTTAAATTTTTTCTAATTTCTAATTTTGATTGCTCTTATCTTGTCTTGTTGCACACTTCATCTTCCCTTTCATTTTTTTATTTTTGTTTTTTATTTTCTTTCTTTTTTTCGATTTTTGCTTCTTTCCTTTATTTTCTTTCTTTTCTCCGATTTTTGCTTCATTCCTTTCTTTTTCTATTTTTCTTATTTTCTTTACTTTCCTTCTTCTTCCCTTCTTTCTCCATTTTTTACTTCTTCTCTTTTTTTTTTCTTTATCTGATTTTTGTTTCTTCTTTTTTTTCATAAGAATTATGAAATTGAGTTTCGTATCCAAAATTTGAAAGTACCTAATTCATAAGTAACTTAGCACTAACAAGGCAATTATCAAGTTTAGTTATTATAACAAAATATCAAATATAAATAGCAAATGAAAACGAATTTGAAATAAACTACTTTTTTAGTCCAGAAATTTACACCATTTTTAGAAACATTTCTTAAAAGTTTGAAATAAGAAACGATAATTTATTAAACAAGTTTATTTCTCAAAAAATGAGAAATGTGAATGATACTAAACAGGTCAATAGTTTTTTTTCCTCTTTTTATAGGACTTTAAGAGTACGATGTCTATCATAAATAAACCACAAAAAATGGCATAGATAGCCCAAAATGAATGACACAAATTGAAATATCTGTGTATTGGTGTACCATAATATTTGTGTCTTGATAATATAAATTATTAATGATATTAGTGATAGAACTTAGATAAATATCAGTCATATTCATGTATTAGTGATATTGAATTTAGGTAGTGATAAAAGTCTATTATTGTAATCATGATAAAAGTTTCCCAATACAGCCACTAGCAGCGGATGACCCACCAGACGACACCACTGACAGCGGACAACCACGGACAGCAACACTGACGAACTAGAGAAATGCGGGCAAAAGCAACTAGGAGAAATGCAGACGACCAAGGGTTTGGGGAAGGAGAGAAATGGAGAAAATGAAGTTATAAATCTAGGGCTTTTCATTAAAGTAAGAAAAAAATATTATTAGGTAATTTTTTTTATATTTTACTTGACATTAAAAAAAATATCAAGTAAAGGTTCGCGTGAAAATATTAATAGACAAATAGAGACAATCTAGGGCTTTTCATTAAAGTAAGAAAAAAATATTCTTAGGTAATTTTTTTTATATTTTACTTGACATTAAAAAAATATCAAGTAAAGATTCGCGTGAAAATATTAATAAACAAATAGAGACTAGACGATCGCTTAACAAGTCCAAACGATCGTTTACAAAATACTATACGATCACTTAAATTATCTATACGATCGCTGAGCTCTGCTACACGATCGCTGAGTAACAAAATGTTATACGATCGCCTACCTAATACTATATGATCACTGAGCTCGGCTACACGATCGCTAAGTAACAAAATGTTATACGATCGCCTACCAAATGCTACACGATCGTTGAGTAAAAAAATGTTATACGATCGCCTACCCAATGTTATATGATCGCCTACCAAATGCTATACGATCGCTAAGCTCGGCTACACGATCGCTGAGTAACACTAGATGATCGCCCACGAAGACCCCGCGTTCGCTTACCTAGAACTACCAAATGCTATATGATTCGCCTACCAAATTGGAGGCCTATCAAATATCTGAAATATTCCGTAAATCTCCGCTTTTTTAACCCTTTTACTTGATACGGAAAAAATGTCAAGTAAGAGCTTCTTATACTTGACATGTTTCAGCTTCTTATACTTGCACGTGAAATGTGTCAAGTAAGACCTTATATTACTTGACACGAAAATCATGTCAAGTAAAGATTCGTGTGAAAATATCCGAAATATTCCTTCAATCTCCGCTTTTTTAACCCTTTTACTTGACTTTTTTTTGTCTAAAATCATAATACTTGACGTTTTTTCCATAGAAACGTCAAGTAATTAAAAACTACAAGTGTCAAGTAATGTAGATTTTGTAGTAGTGGTTTTGAGTGTTAATTTTTCAAAATTGATAGTCATTAATGAAAGTCAATGAAAGTCTATCAGTGATAGTCATTAATATTTTCTATCATTGATAGTTTAATCTTCAATAATTTTTTTCACAGTTAATAGCCACTTATAGAAGTCTATAATTGATAGCCAACTTAGTGAATTTAATTAATAAAGTTGAATCTCAAACTAAAGTGTAAGTGGAATGCCTAAAGTTACCATTAATGGCATGTTATCCGTGATAGAAACTATCAATGATGACATATTATTTAATGGTAAAAATGAATGACAGAAGTTATCTCTAATAGTATGTTATCAATGATAAAAGCTATCACTGATAACTACGTTATAAGTGATATTAGTGAAATCGATGATAGAACTTAGGTGATATCCATATATCGACGAAAGTCTATCATTGATAGCCACTGATTGAAGCTATTAATGATATCCGTATATCAGCGATATGACTTAGGTATATATCAATAAAAGGAATGATATTAATGTGATATTGGTGATATGACTTAGGTAAATATCATATATAGTCACTTATAGACCTCTCATTGATAAACTTCTATCATTTATAATTTTAAATGTTAATATTTGAAATATGATAGTTTCCTTTCAAAAGTTGATAACTACTTATAAAAGTCTATCATTGATATCCACCGATAGCCTTAGGTGTTAGTATTTCGAGTTTGATTCCAAGTGTTACTATTTTAAGGTTGTATTAATATTTCTCCAAATGAAAGTTATCACTGATAGCAGCTATCAATGATAGCATCTAATAGCAGCTATCAGTAACTATCATTGATAGCTGCTATTAGTTGATAGTTTTCAGTTTCAAAAAATCGGAAGAAGAAGCGTGAAATGGTGGCTACATATGGGTTTTTTAGTCATTTATCTATATAGCTATCACTGATAGCTGCTATTAGTGATATCTGACGCTAATTATGTATCATATCCCTAATATGTTTATTCTTGTTCTACATCTATTATTATTTTGGATCTGATTGTTATTTTTGCAATCGACATTTTTTTTCCTTAAAGTAATGGAGAAAAATAGGAGAGAGAAGATGAAAAATAACTTTTCCTAAGTTTTTTTTTTATCTATTGGATTATATTATTTCTCTTTAATATAACATTAATATACATTTAAATAAATCATATACACGTGTGAAAAATACCATATTAAGGATTTTTAAAAGGAATTGATTCACTTATTAAAATTTATGATTTAAATTACTATATTTACAAGCTTTAAAGTTGACTTTTAAGTAAGACACATTTTTTATTCGTGAACTTAGTTTCTATATTTAGTTTTTGAGTTCATATCTAAAATAACCCATAATTTTAAAATTTGTACTTGGTAGATCTGTGATAAAAATTTTAAAACTTCATAAATTAAATAAACACTAATATATCCATTTTTTTCGCTGCATCAAGCCCTTGCCCCTAACGAGATGGAGACTATGTCTAAGCAGGGAATGAGCGAGGGGTGGAAGGAAAATTTCTCATGAGCAAAACACGAATGGGGATAGAAAATATATTTCCCCTCCCTATTTATTTTTGTTATTATTTTAAAAAAAAAAAATATATATATATATATATATATATATACACACACATACATTCAAAGATCTATATATGTTTAAATTACATACCCACAGGCTACACAGGTCATCTTCGAGACGAGACAACGTAACACCGGTAGTAGAAAAAACCTACTTGGTTTAAACCAGGGAGTGGTGACCTCGAGCACCACATGCGACGATGGCTCAACAAGCTGAGACATTGTTGTTGTGTCAAATGAAATCCCTCTTAATTATTGGGCACATGATGATGTTGATCTAAGTAAGAAATTGCAACAGCAGCATGAAGAGCAGCTCCAAGTGGAAGAACTTGTTCATCAAGGACAAGGTACGGCGAGTGCAACGGTATTCCGGAATCCATCGTAATGTTCTTAGCTCCGATCATGAAAAATGCAGCAGGAATGTGTTGCGAGTAGAAGCTGAAGTCCTCTGCTCCCATGGTGTTAGGAAGATGAAGCACATTTGATGGGCCTCCAAGTAAATGTTGTCCAACCTTCTTTACATGGTTGTATAATGATTGGTCATTGATAATAGGTGGGTAGAACCTTGCCTTTTCTTCCATGAAGTCTACAGTGGCTCTACACTGATGAACAGCTGATTGAAGCTTTATCACCTGGTGGGATCATTCCACTTAATTAAACCAACACAATTCCTTCTATCATAAATCCTAGACCAAAATTACGCTTTTGGTTCATGAGCTTTAAGTTTGGTAGCACATCTTAATCTTTGATCTTTTAAATCCAGATTTTAGTCGCTGAAGTTTGAATTTGATAGTATTTTGGTTGTTGCTTAGTTTTTCGTTTATTAATTAATAGAAAATTGATGTGATAATTTATTTTTATTTTTTAAAATGTGTTTTTTTAAATAAATATTTTGATTGTTTTTTCTTTCTCTATTCTTTTTCTAGTCTTCTCCCTCCTCCCAACCTTCCCCCTTCTTACTAAAGAGTTTTTCTAAAACAAATCAAAATATATTTTTTCTAATAATATAATAGTGTGACACCAACTTTTTGTTGGTAATTACTAAGAAACTAAGGCACCATCATAATGCTATCAAACTCAAAATTAGCTAGAATGTCAAGTTTGAAAAACTCATTAACCCAAATGTTACCAAATCCAAACCTCAAAAACCAACACTAATACGTTTGATTAGGAGTGTACATAGTCCAGATTGGGCCGAGTTGGAAGATTTTTGTGGGATTAGCTAATAATGAACTCTATTAGTTCTTTTTTGGAGGGTCAACCCAATCCAACCCAATCCAAAATTTCCAGGTTGGGCCGGGTTGGGTCACTAGTTCTGTCTTTTTTTTTAACTTTTATATATATATATTCGGGTCGGGTCGGGTTGACCTGACCCGACGTTGAAATGGGGTAACCCCAGACCCAACCTGATTTTAATATTTTTTTAACATTTTTAACCCAACCGAACCCAAAATAAAATCTAACCCAACCCAACCCTTGTGGTTTGGGTTGGGTAGTCCAGGTTGGTTGGGTTACCGGATATTTTGAACACCCCTACATTTGATAACCATTTTTTAGAAATTAAGCTTATAAATACTACTTTCACCATAAATTTTATGTTTTGTTCTCTATTATCTACTAATGTTGCAAAAGCCAAACTAAGTTTTGAAAACACAAAAAATAAAATAAAAACTTATTTGTGTTTTTAAAAATGACTAAGAATCCAAGTATTTCTTTAATAAAGGTGAAAACCATAATTGAAAAAGTGAGAGAAAAACCAAATAAATTTTAAATAAACAAAAACAAAAACAAAATTGTTATCAAACGAAACCATATTTTTAAAAAAAAAAAATTCAACAACATTTGGAGGTGGAGAGATTGATTATCGTGTAAGCATAATTACTTTAAATCTATATTGAATAGATTAACCTTAGCATCATTCATGCCAAATTACCAAGAATAAATAACATATCGGATTCCATTTTTGAGATTTATGATAGCTTCAAGATGATGATAACTTAAAGATGACTATTGTCTTTTTCAACCAAAACTCAGAATACCCTTAGTGGGTTTTCTCTCTAAATGGGATTCAAGAAAGATTGAGTGTGTATATTGAGAACCATAGCCCTAAGATCTCTTTTGTTACAAGTTCAATTAGGGTTTTCATTAAAACCTAATTAACATGGAATGGGCTTCTACCCATTAAGTCTATACTCAAATAGGTTTAATTAATTAGATGGATAGCATAGAAACTACATGCAAAGTGAACTAGATCATGCTTGTTTCCAACTGGTCCAAATTCCTTAGTGAACTTATTCTTAAAAACTTATTCTAAACCGTATTTGCTTAACTGCATGCATGATAAACAAGTTCAAATAATAAAACATAAACATCAACTTTATTCTATATGAAAAATAAACAAATTATGGTCAAAGAACATCCTTAATAACAAACTTTCACAAAGTGACTAATACTCATGTGAGCAACATGCTCATGAAAAAAACTTTAGGTGGTATACCTTTAGTCAATGAATCTGACATCATGGAGTTTGTTCCCATGTGTTCTATCAAAATTTGACCATTCTGAATTAGATCACATAAATAGCTTATACTTTAATGATATGTATTATAATTTAAATAGTTTAACATATCTAACCTCTTGATCGATGATATATACCTAAATTAAGTAAAGTATATTTAAGCTAACAAATCCTAAATGGAATGAAAAGTTGGTCGTGATAGCTTAGGTTATGAGTGATAAAGTGTAGATCCAAATATAAAATATTGTCAATCTAGGAACACAAGGTGGGAGCTTGTTACCTCTTGAATTCTTTGCTTAAGGTTGTAAAGACCTTCCAATGCAATGCTTCGAAAAGTACCTCCAAATGTCACGGTTTCGGGTATTATCACATTTCCTGCTTCGCCACCCTTGACGAATCCTACACTGATTACCTATCAAAAACGAATATGCTGTTTGTTCAATTTTCAAAATGTTCCCAACAACTTCATCCTAAAGCTGCCAACCAAAATCTAAGGGAATGTTTCGTAACCATTTTGTTTCATTCAAAATTACTATCAAACATATCAAAACATTTCTAAACTAAAATCAAATTAGTTAGATGCTTTACTAAAAACGTTTTAAGGCCACATTTACCAAACCATGATGAAAAGTGGTGTAATAGTAATAAAATTCATTGATAGATCAATCATAATAAGTATGAACCGCAAACATAATTAGATTATTTTGATCATGTTTACCTAGAATTACAAATCTCGCATTTTTCATTGTTACTATTGGCATTACTGTTACTATTACTGTTAAATCCTAGCGATAACGATAACAGTAACAATAACAATAAATATAGCAAATTCATAATTTTGATACAGTAACAATAACAATATCTGTAATAGTAATAATAACAATAATGATAATGGCTAGTAGGCCCCACTTAAATTTCAAACGCTATCAAATTGGGCACCCCCAATTTTTCAATCAGATCACCTTCTTTGATTACAGAATTCGAAGTAGATCCCACATTTCATTATGCTTACAAAATATTGATAAATAAGAACAAACATAATCAAATGGAGCTCACTTTTGCCTATTTGTTATGTCGTATCTATTTGTTGAATTTTTAGTATCATTTTTTATTATTGAAAAGTTTTTTCTTTTATGTTAAATCCCTTATTAACTAGTAAAATCGCTCTCTAAATCATTGCACTTGATGTGATTCTAAAGTTATACTATTTCATGTTAGTTCAATTGACGTTAAACTTTCACGAAATGGTATAGGGTTTGGATTTTCCACAAACATATTTTTAACTCAAAATAATAATAAAAAAATAACAAATAAGTAGAAAATAAGAGATATTATAGATAACAATTAACGACTTGTGACAAATAAAGAGTGGGTCAATCTTGACTACTCTTAATTAAGAGCTCCATCAGCGCATGAAAAAAAATCTCTCTCTAAATATTAACAATTTTCTACTCTTGAGGCTTGAGGTCTTACTAATGTGCCAACTTTTAGCCCTCAGTATTAACAAATTTCTACTAAGTAATTACTAAATTATTAATATTTTTATCACAATTAATTGAAAATTAAACTAAGAAATTTTAAGGGTAAAAATATAACATCTTAAACTTTAAGATTAAATAGAAACTAAACTCAAAATGTTAAATAGGTAAAAATGTGATATTTTGAAACATATGAACTAAATGAAAACTATAACCAAATCACGGAGATTATATTTTATTTCAAAAAGAAAAAAAAAAAGAAAAGAGAAACAATTTGAAGAATATAATAGATGTTATATTTGGGGTAGAGAAGATTACCCTGGAATCAAGAGGATCTGTTTCTCGAGAAATTATGTGTTGAAGAGAGATAATAGCGGAAGACATGGCTAGAAGCGAATCTGTTGCTTGACGACCACCAATTCCCTGGATTGTGGCCAAAAACCTACCACTACAGGCCGTAAATGGACCAGGCCTTGAACCAATTACTCCTACTGTCATATCTTGTGCGACATGTAATCCAAATATACCTTTCACCTCCTCTACAGCGCCTTCTTTTACCATATAGTAAGCCCCACCACGTCCCTCTTCCCCAGGTTGGAAAACGAGCTTCACTGTCCCCTTCGAAATCATAATAATAATAAATTAAAAGATAATTTAAATAAAAATATGTAGAAATCTCCCAAATTGGAGAAAAAACGGACCAGAAAAAATCTACTATGTGCACAAAACTTTTGTCTACTCAGTCTTTTTCTTTTTGCCAAATAAGGAAAACGGATTGGAGCCACCTCTTCCTTCAAAAACTACCAATGTGGGATTCCACATCTTGTCAAACCCAACAAGAAAAGTAGTGTTTTGTCTTACAAATGGCTTAAATTGAATACTCTCGCTTGTTGTTGCAACAATGGAGTACATCTTTCTTAGAATTAGGAGATGAACAAAGGTATGAATTAATGAGCATCTACCGATGCTTGAGACGCGCACCAATTTTCGAAACGATTCAGTCAAAGATAGTGTCTAACAGTTGGAAGAGCATACATAATGTTGGAATATAAAAACAAGCAATAGAAGAAACAAGATCATTTAAGCATTCTAATTCATTAATTTTGGCTTCAAATTTAGCATGCTCATAAACTAAAAAGAATTTCAACACTAACTTTTGAAGATACCTTTGAATCATGAATTCTAGTGGCAATCCTCCCTTTCTTTGGATGTGAATCACCACAAGGTCTTCCCTACTATACTCTTGGTGCCTTAGATTGAGTTGTGAAACTCAAAATAAGTTTGAATTAAAAAAATGGAGGAGAAAGGTTTTCTAATTTTCAGCAGACTGAAGACTTTATTCAAACAGATTTTTCAACAAAAAATCTCTACAATGCCTGTCCATTTCACTTAGAATTTGAGCTATATATTGCATGACTATTATGTAATTAAGAAAGCATGTATGAATTACAGCTCCACTTTGAGAATTTGAGCTGGAAATGTAATGGATTGGTGACTAACCTATTGGGTGAAGAAGGGGGAAATTTCCACTTTTTCAATTTTTCAAATTTTCTAATTTTTTATTTCAATTTTGAAACTTTTCCAAAATTAAAATTAAAAATTAACTTTTCAATTTTAATTCTTTAATTAAAATTGAGCTTTTTTTTATTAATTTTACAATAATTAATAATTAATTAAACAATTTAATTAATTCTAATTAATTTAATATCAAATATTAAATTAATCAATCACCAATTCCACTCTCATGAATCCCTATTCATGAATTTAATATTTAAACCATATTTAAATATTAATCGATTCTCCAATTTTGTTTAATCCAAAATTAAACGCATAATTATATCACATATAATTACTAATTCCCTTAATTCTAATCCGAATGTTTCAAATCAACTTAATGTTATTCTAAGCCTAATCCGTTTGTGAGCTAGGGACCTAATGGACCTACAGATCATGGACAACTATCCGAGATTAATTGACTAAACTCTTTATACCGAATTAAACCCCATTTGTTAACTACCAGATTACTCCACTAAAGCCCGTAGTTGTAGTCCTGTCACTGTAGATATATTGAGTCCACTCAATATAACCATGGTTAGTAAGTCGATCCTTCACAGGTTGTTCGTAATAACGACTGAGTTAAATGTTGTTTTACCCCGAAATTATGTCTTGCTCCTTAAGTTCTACTGATCCTCTAATGAACAACAATTGGTTTGTGATCCAATCACTAAACCGCCTCTCGGGCCAATGATAGGGTGGACCCCTTGTTCAAGACCCAGCACTTAAGAAAACAACCACTCTACTATTCCTCAATTGGGTAGGCGTGAATTCTGTCTTGCACCCTATGTCTCCAACTATCTACCCGGTCTTACTCCTGAAATGGAAGGCTTATTGAGTCGGTGCTATTGAGTCAACCCTCACTTATACAAATCTAAGGATAATCCTAAATAAACAAGGGTTCATAATTAGCTCAGGATTAAGATCGAGTTACCTATGTCATCTAAGTGAAATAGTCAATCTTAAACAGTAAACAACGTTATATAGTAAGAGTGGTTTATTTCTTTGTCCGATCTTACGCAAACTCATTACATAGGACGTTTTCACTCCCCAGGTTATCACTTCGTTTGTAGCACCTTACAATAAATTATAATAATTACGAGGTGGACTGCATCCAATAATGTTACCAGAATAAGACATTCAACCTTATTAGTATATTATAGATCATTTTGACTATTTACTTGAACTTAATCCACTTTTATGTTTCCATGTTTATTTTAAAAAGTAAAGTAAATTTCCTTTGTTCCTTGGATCGTCCATCCATGAACCGTTATGGCATGAGAAGATCTCCAAAGTAAACAGATGAGAAATATAGACAATGATCCTATACCGTGTTGCATTAGAACACAACTTTGCCCTTTCTTTGGATACTTGTAAATAATAAAATCTCTACTTTTTTTTCTTCTGGTTGTGAAGCTAGTTATAAACACTAGTATATTACCTTCAGCTCATTTCTTCTCTGGTGAAGCAACTTAGCAGCGCCAAGAAGCATTGTAACGTGAACATCATGGCCACAAGCATGCATTTTTCCATCGTTCTTGCTCTTATGCTCCCACTCCACCATTTCCTTTTAAACATCGGAATTTCAAATCATCACTCAAACAGCTAAAAGTTATACAGACAAATCAAAATATAGAAAACAGAACAGAACAGAGAAAGGGAATTCTATGTTAAAGGGATAGAAACCTGAATAGGAAGAGCATCCATATCAGCCCTAAGAGCGAACCATGGGTGCCCACCTGATCCCACGGAGGCCACAATCCCAGTTTTAGCGACGGGCCAAGTGAAATTAATCCCAAGAGACACGAGCTCTGTTCGGATGAATTGACTGGTTTCGAATTCCTCGAAGGACAGCTCTGGATTCTCGTGCAATTTCCTTCGAGCCCTAACCAACCACTCGAAGAACTCTGGTTTTCTCGCCGATTCCAAAAGCTCCCGAGTTAGACGACTCAACTCCAATGGCGGTTCAGTTTCCAGGGTCGATGTTATACAGAACGGGAAGATGGAAAAGAACGCCCATAGAAGTAATAGTCCCATGGGAGAGAAGCACTGGATCTTCCTGCAATCAAATTGGTAGTGATTTTGAATAATCTGATGAAGAAAGCTTTACGAAGTTGCAACGATTTAATTTGAGAGATTAAAAAGAATGGGTTATTCATGGTTTAATCTAAAATCTGACGCAATGTTATGTTTGTTTGGAATGGAAAAGAAGAGGGAAAAAAAAAAGGAAAGAGTGAAGTTTATCGTATATCATAACAATGCCTTCAATATATAACAAATCGGGTGGGGATAGGCACTGGCAGAGCCCTATCCTATAGGGTAGGAATTCAACTAAATATAATTTTAGATACATCGACATAATATTAAATTTATATAACATAGTCAAAGCGATCGTAGCTAACAAATATACAGACAATGATAGATCCAAATTACATGTTAGATGGCACAACTTTATATAAAATTAAGATTTTAGTAACGTCTAAATTTGTGTCATATATAGTTCTTGAACTTTAAAAAATATATATTAGACTACTAACATCTCGATGCGTGTAATATGTAGTGCTAGACATTTTTTCTAAAAAAAAATAATGTAATTTTTATCTAATAATGATTAATTTTTAAGCATTTCAAATATTTTATGAAATTTTTATACACTAATAAGTATATATATCTATATCTAGTAGATGTTTTTAATGGACTCATTAAAGTTAATATTAAAATCTTAATACTTATAAGTCATAATTTTAAATACTAAAAATTAAACTTGGACGGACTTTAATGTGGTTTTAAAATAATGGTAAAATAAATAACAAAACAAAAAAAAAATTATATGTGAAATTGGTGTTTATATGTCTTAATTTTCAAAAAATAAAAATAAATAATCGAATAGTTACCAAAGGAGTCTAATATTTAAAAAATATTTGTATAACAAACATATATGTAGAGAAAATATTTATATATATACTTTAAGCAACAAAAATTGGCTAAAATAAAAAAGAAGATAACTGTCTAGAGGTGGAATTGAATTCTAGTTGCCAACTTATAGAAGTTCCTTCACCACCAATTTATGTCTTGGGGGCACACATTAATATATGTTTAATATATACAGAAATATTTTTTATATTTTATAGAAAAAAATGTATATCCATATATAATACGATACAATATGAGGGGTACGTGCCCCTAGTCCCTTCCTAATTCCGCCCTTGGGGATAGGAACCATATCCCTGTTCCTATATGAATATTGTTAATCTCTATAATCTTCTTCTTAATTTTTGTTTAATTTTTAAACATTGAATAAATAAATAATATAGGCTCCTTAAAGAAAAAAATATATTTGAGTACGATGAAATATGGGAGTTGAGTATATAATAGGTTTTTTAATGATTCATTTGAGTATTGTGGTTTTGAGTTATGCTCATAGATATTGTAATAAGGTAGTCCATAATTTTTCTTCCTCCTCTCACTGTTGACTGATGATTTTCTCGATCGGCTTTCCCATCTTGTTGGGGCTGAGAAGGAAGGGTTTGATCCTTAGTAATGTTATTTTTTGATATGCTTTAAAAAAAACAAAATTATGGGAGTTGAGTATGTAATAGGTTCTTTTATCTTTTGAGATATGTCTAAATTTGCAAAACCTACGAAAATCTAATTTAAATATGGGAGTTGGATTAAGTACATTTCATTTGTCGACATGAGCAAAGCTCATCTGCATTGAACCTTGAAATAGCTTCAAAAATGTCAACGTTATTGTTTATATCTAAGTTACCGTATTACAACTTTTAGAAGTATGAAGATATCCTAACACATGTAAACAATAGGCTAGAATGTATTGTTAAAATTGCCGTTCCAGCTAAAAGTACATTATTCAGCTGGAGATCAATAACTGCCTTAATTCCAACGAAGAGAGGCAACTGTTTCAACGACTTCAACCGATCAAAACAACCTTCAAACATGTTTTATTGGAGCTCCTGACTATTGCAAATAGAGTTCGTAAGTATATTCCTTATTTATATACTTGCATTTTCTTCCTTTCTAATTAGTATTAATTAGAAGCTATTAGTAACCCCTTTTTTTATTTTAGTTTTAAAATTTCAAAAAGTATTGATAACCTCCTGTATAAGCTATGAATACCTCCTGTATAAACCCAACATTGCTGAAAAAGGAAAAAGTAGCTCTTCAATGGTTGAAAATTTTCCAAACACATCACCATCAACATTATCCAGTTCCAGATGGGCTCTCCATGAAAAATTGCAAGGAAACAAGCAAAAGAAAGAAAGAAAAAGAAAGAAAATATTTTTGAAGATTTTTTTTTTACTGAAAGAAACCAAAAAGGAAGAGAGAAAAGAATTCAAAACACTTCTTTTTCTACAGGAATCTTACAAAACATGAGCAGTCTTCTATTTCACAATATATATCTACTAGGAACCTTGAGCTTTTGAGCAGCGGGCTGCTGCAACTTTTTAGCAGCTCTCAGTGAAATGATTGATGGCAGGCAACAGCTTTAATCTGCAATAAAAGATTTCTCCCCCAACCCCCAACTTGCATTTGCCTTATACAAAAAGCTTGAGCGACCGAATGGTTCTCATTGTCGGGATCATTTGTACTTCCTCGAGCTTAGACCGTCGCCTCTAACCTCCATCAGCCTAGACTTCAAACCATTACCTTGCACCATGGAAGCTCTCTCCGTGACAGTATCGGCGAGGTCTCTTGAGGGTCGTGCTTGTTCCCACAGCCTAGTTGGGCTGGCAGTGACTTTAAGCGAACCGAGCCTCGACCCAGATAAGATCTGGTCTCTGAGGTTCTTAGATGAATTATATCCTTGAAAGTGATCTCCATAAACTTTTCCAGACGCTACTTTCTCCAGTACAGAGCTTCTTTCCCAATCCAAGACATGATCTCCTGAAATTGGATGGTTTTCAGCTTGGCTTCCCCATTCCACACCATCAGATATGCTTCTTTGTAAAGAAGTGCTTTTTCTTGAACCCTTCTTAGAAGTAGACTTTCTTGCTTTGAGTTCATCATCTATTGAAGGCCTTCTAGAATCAAGAGGAATACCAGAAGAGTGGATCCAATCATAGCTTTTGTTGTTGTTGTCCATATTTAATTCTATAGAATGAAGATCACTTTCAGCCAAATCTTCTTCGCATTCCACTCCATCTACAACTTCCCCTTCCTCCTTTTCTTCACTTTGAAACGAACGAACCCCGTTTTTATTTAGGTATGCTGCAAATTTTACTTCATTTGAGTCATTTGATCCGAGTTCCTTTTCTTTAGCTCTTTTGATACCCAAGAATGCCTCAAGTTGATTCCTCAGTTTATCAACTGCTGCATTCTTGTCCTCGAGATCATACTTAGCATCCGAGGCATCTATATGAGCTTGTTCCTCGTGCAGCACAGCAGCGAGTCGCTTCATCTCTCTTTCTTTCTTGACATTGTCACACAGTTTAGCAGATTCTCTTTGCATTTCCTCTAGTTCTAACTTATCATCCCCAACATCATTCGCTAAGTCATCACATACCTGCTCCATAATTTCCCTTGCCCTTTTTTCACTCTCAAGTTCTTTGACTACTTTCAGAAGTGATGATTTTGTCTCAGCCAGTTCTCTCCCGAGCTTCTTGTTCAAGCTCTCGAACCTTCTTCGAAGTTTCCTTTCAACTTCGAGCTCTCCAGCCACAGACTCAATAGCAGCCTCCACAACTTCTTGCTCCTTGCTTTTCCATGCTTCCTTCTCTTCAGCAAAGCACCTCATCAGATAGCTTATGTCATTCTGCTCATACCTTTGCTCTTGGATAAGCTGATTAATCTGCAATCGAGCCCTCTCCAGCTCAGCATGTAAGGCCGAGATTAGGGACATGCTCGTCGAAGGACGATCTTCATGGCCCCAAACACGGTTAATAATTTTGAGAAGCTCCTTAGAAGTCGTCAAGGCATTACTAACATCCTTCAACCGCGTTTTAACACCAACAATCGACGCACTCGGAGTTGGGGCTCTTGATCTTGTCTCAATCTATATCACAAACAAACTTTCATACATGAATACTCTTCCTCGTCATTGGTATGAAAGAAGTCAAACAAGATGTAGAAAACTCAGGGATAAGCTTAAAGTTTCACAAGGGGAATCTAGTACAACTAGCAATTAAACAAAGACGTACAATTGGAGCAAATTTTGCAGTTCTCCAAAAAGCAAATAAGACGTAGATACGACATACCTCCATCAAACTAGCATTGCTAACAGAATCAAGAACCCCAACGCCATGATCAGCAAGCTTTAGCCTCTGAGACATGGACGAAGTTCTTCGACAGCGACTTCCCGTCCCGGAACGATCCCCCCTCTACAAAAGTACAAGCCCAAATCCTTAACATACATGATAGATACAAATACAACTTTGACATCCAAATCCAACTGATCACAGGAAAGGGACAACGCAATGTTACATCATATTAATCAGGAGAGACCTTTCATCACAGGTTCATGTCCATTTCCCCCCTTAATTTGAGTCCCAAAACCAAAGAATTGAATATCTAACAAACAGAGTTTTACATATTTGATGCAGAATATCAGATCAACCAAACAAGAGAAAAGAACCCAATTGAGAAAAACAGGGCCAAAAAGTAGAAACCCACCTCGGAAACAGGGCTATGAGACGGATCGGAGAGATGGGGAGGCAAAGAACCAGAATGAACCGACCGGGTCGTTTTCTCTCTGGCCTTCATTTCCTTTCTCGATTTCCTCTCATCCAAAGCCAGACTCTCCTTCACCCTCGTTGACGGCAACTCATTCATCTCCCACAGCGTCGCCGCCAGCTTCCTCGCCGACACCGGAGCTTGCTTGGACCGACCACTGCCGCACTGATAGAGCTCGTATTTGGGTGACTCAGTAGAACGAAATGCAGAAGCAGGGGATCTCGATCGAGAGCTCATAAGCCTCCATGAAGGCAATGGAGTGGAGGATCCGGCTCTTTTACCCACAAGAATCGCTCGCTTAAACCTGTAATTATGAAGAATAGAAGAAGAAGAAGAAGCCGATGAGGAACAGCCTCGTTTTCTGATTTTCCCTGGAATCAATTCCACCGCAAGATTCTGCCTTGGCATCGTCAGCTGCAACTGCTAGATCTGTATATAATCAAAACAATCGAGAATCAGACAGAATTACCCTAAACTCCTCGTCGGCTTGATCACTCAAATGAAAAGCAAAACAGTTCTTAAATCAATTGAAAACAAAAAAAAAAAAAAAAGCAAAGAAACAATTTCTCTTTTCTTTTCTTTTTCTTCTTTTCCATTTCAACTTTTTCACTTCACTGTACCTTTTCAAATCATAGCAGAGCCAATATCCAGACCACCGCTAAATGGGTTTATGAATCCACGCTAAAACACAAAGTTCAAAAGAAACCCCACGAAGAAACTACGATAATTATAGGAGGAAGACGCAATTCAAACAGAGTGTAATAAGCTAGAAAAAGAAGAAGTAGTAGAAGAAGGCAATAGGGTAAAAAGAAAACAGAACGTATCGGAAGGGGAGAGGGGGGGAGAGTAATCTAGTACGGTCAGGACCACAAACACTCGAGAACGTGGCCTAATTGATTAGGCTATTTTTAAATGTCCTTCGCCGAAACGGCGTCGTCAGAAGATTTCGGATTCCGTGATCTCTCTCGTGTCTGCGGTCAAAAAAATTAAAAAAAAAAAAAGGGAATTTCGAAATTATCTATTATTATTATATTTTGGTTCTAAAAAAGGTTAATAAATTAACAAAGAAATAAATAAATGGGATAAATTGAAGGAATTTTAGGGAGGCGATAGGACATGTTTGAAAGGCAAAATCACCGACCAATTAAATGTGGTTTGAGAAAAAAAAAAAAAAAAAAAAAACTGTCACTGTTTAGATTGTCTTACTAGGAAACACCTCCCCACTTCAACGGCCATCCTTTTTTCCCTGTCTCTTCATAAATTTGTGTGTTCTTTTTTTTTTTTAGACACATTGTTAGTAATTGATTTATACAGTTTTTATTGTATGTTTTCAAAGAATGGCAAGATTTATTATATTGTCAATGTTCTCCAATTTTAAGAATAATGCAAGGTTAAAAACATGTTCAATAATTCAAGATGATAGACTCATGAAGATAAGTAACAAACACGTCAAGAAAATAAATCAGATTATGTCACTTTTTCTCTCATAATTTTTTATATGTAAAAATTATACTGGTAACTAATTAAAACATGAGAGATTAAATTTTAAGCTTTATGCGGAAATTCCCTTTAACTTTTTCAATTTGTTATGGATAGATATTTCATTAACCAACAGATTTTTTATTTTACTGAATTGCATTTAAGATAATCTTAAATTATAAAGTAAGTTCACTTATTTTGTATTAATATAAACTTCTCAATTCCACAAATTGCTTAAAAACCCTAGAATTTAAAACTCTCTCCTAAAGTTGCACATATATATATTCTGTAAACTAAAAGATATATGCTAAATAAATTTAAGTTTTAGGGACAAAAGACTTGCCTATAATTTTCATAATATAGTATGATATTGTTTAGTTTAGAGCTCAATTTTCATGATTGTTGTTTATAATTTTACACCAAATATCTTATATCATGATCTTCCCCAAATTAGTTCATTTCCATTTTTAAAAAAAAATAATTAATTTTGATAAAGGAGTGCTTGGGGCAAGAGTTATCATCAAAATATAATAATCATCTCTTGCTACAGTGAAAAATATTTCAAAACCTCCAATTAGTTACCGTCAACACTATTTCAAAACCCTCATTTGCTACAGTTTTTACTATTTTACATTTATCATTATTTGCTACAGAGTTTAATATTTTTTACTCAAACTAAAATAGTTTACACCTCAAACACATATCATTATAATCCAAACTAAAATAATCTATATCCCAAACGCAAACCATCATAACCCAACTATAATAACCTATGACTATAATAATTAACTCATTGCCTCAAATGCCCCCTAAATTTTTCAATTTTCAGTATGAAAATAGTGAGCCACACATTTCTTCAAAACTACAGCCTCATCTGGTCTCAAGGACAATATTTTTTTTTCCTTATTGTAATGAAATAAAAAAGAGTCATTTTAAATATAAAAAAATATTTAAAAATATTTATATTTTCTAGCAAAGTTTCATAAATACAAAATATTTTTAGAATTTTTTTGCTACAGTATAAATATTTTTTGTATTTTTTTATTTATAAGAATTTTTCTAGATGATATAAAGTTATTAAATTAAAATGGGTGAAGACAGGCCAAATTGAAAAATAAAAAGGAAAGAGGAGGAAAAAAAAGAAGCCAAATCAGGTGTGGTGGTTTGGTGAATAAAAAATAGAGTTGGCTTTTGGGTTAATAAGTGCTCTAATGATAATTGTTGGTGGTCTTGGCAATAATTAAGGACACTTAAATATAAAATACCATGCTAAGTTTCTTCTATTTCTATATATAATTAATTTACCATCTTCTCCAACAATTTTGTAATTAATTTACCATCTTCTCCAACAAGTTACTTTAATAAAAGTACTTTCTTTTTCCCCCAAATTATTATATTCTTTGAGAAAGAGAGATTTTTACACATGGTAAAATCTTGCAAGTGAAAATTTAGTACTCACGCCATGTTCCAAACTTTCAACAATGAACAGTGAAATCATCATGGTAACTCAGTAGATTTTGTTTGCGTTTCTAGGAAAAGGGAAAACAAATAATCAAAAAAATTCAACGTGATAGGATATTTAAGTAACTTTTTTTTTAAGTGAATATATACTATATTGGGTCATTGTAAAATTTAATTCAATGTAACGTTGGTTCATCGTTCAAATCTGAGAATAATAAAAAGTGTATCTTACATTTTTTTTTTTCATTTAAACACTTTAGAACAAAGTTCTCAAAACTCATATACTAAACTAAGTATTTTTATTAGTTCAAATGTGAGTAGTTTTAGTTTCTTAATACTCTCAAATTTAGTAGTGAATAAAGCTTTTATTACTTTTTTAAGAATGTTAAACTTCTACTTTAGTTTTTTGTTATCATCATATTCACAAACACCGTTGAATTGTAAATATAACATGTTATTATTGCCAAAAGAACAGATATTAGATAGAGATTTAAAAATTCAAAAAAAAAACTTATTGTAAAGTAGGAGGGTTTTAAATGCGAGATCTAAAAATATCTCTCTGTGGCACCGGTAGTAAGTACTATATGGTTCGGGGCTTTAGCGAGTCTATTAATCGAGATCAATCGTTCAAGATAGCCGGGAAGGTGCAGGTAGATCACCTCCTTTTCAGGGAGAGCTAATGCTTGTTGGATATTTTGGTTTGACACTGCTTTCACACCCAGAAAGAAGCGAGCTATGTCTGAGTTAAACTTGGAGATCTTCTTTCGTTTCTCGACGATGGAGTAAGACTAAGCTCATGAACTTATTATCCTAGGTCGGATCAACAAGTTGATAGGATCCCTTTTTTACGTCCTTGTGTACCTCCTGTGTGGCGACATGGAGGCGAAAAAAGAAAAGAGACGGATGGGATTTCTCTCGCTTTTTGCATAAATAAGAAAAATTTCACATGAAAAACGTCAAAACTATTTATAAAAAAAAAAAGTAGTAAGTACCGATAGACTTCTATCAGCATCTATCAATAATAGACTTGTATGAGTTTCTATCACTGATAGACATTGGTAGACCTCTATCGACCTCTAAAAAAAAAAAAAAAAAAAAAAAAAAAAAATTTGCTATTTTATGTAAATAGTATTCATTATTAAAGTACATTCAATCAAATATTCAATAAGCTAACATCCTACACATATTTTTTTGTAAATTTTTTACGCTGTGCTTCAACTACCCAGGTATGAGGTATTTTATTGTCCAACTTTTATGCATATAAATTACTGTTGGTGGCTGTTCAATTATTCATTATCATTAAAAGTTAGTACACTATAACAGTAATTCTTAAAACATACCATATAAATGCCCAAAAAATCCCTCCAAATTAGTGTATTATTACCAACAAGAGCGTTGCTCAATTGACATAATATTCATACTATCGACCTCGAAGTTTGAGGTTCGATTCTCCCACCTCACATTTTAATTACAATACATTAAAAAAAAAAAGTGTATTATTGATTGATACTAATATTAAAACACAATTATCAATATACATCTAAAATTTTCTCGCTTGATAAGTTACACTAATATTTAACTACACAATAAATGCATAAAAATAATGGAATCATGCAATATGCAATTTTAAGGCAGATGCAAAGTTATCAATTCAAATTTATTAGGTCTCATAAAAAAAAAATTATAAAAGGTATTTGGTTATCTAATTTTAGGTCACCATATTTAAGAGAATTTCCAATAATATTTACGTGAATCTTACAAAATCTTAAAGAATCAGAATTATTGAAAATAATGGCATTAAGTTGAGCCTTTTTGCTAACCTCAACCAAACTCCACCTGCAACATTATCTGGCAAGTTAATTCAAGTTACGTCCATCAAAAAATTTAATGGCATAAAAAATTTAAAATGTGTCCTTTTTTTTATCATAGAAGAATTCTTCGTTATGGTTTTTTAAAATTATAGAGATAGGATCAAACATTCAATCTATAGGAGAAGAAGGTCATGTCAAGTATCATGAGTTAAGTTCACTTTGACAAACATGTTATGATTTTAAATCTTGATACACATCCATAATTTGGCTATAAATACAAAATTGTCCTTAATTTTAATGTGTAAGTGATCGCTTTTTATCATGTTTTCATGTACTAAAGTGAAATCTTTGACTTTTTAACTCTATCTCTAGAGTTTTTTTTCACATCCCAACTTCCGATCTTTTTTTCTATTCGAGACAAACGTAAAGTCACTATATTAGAGAACTGTCAAACTTCGGTCGAAGGAAGAAATTTTGTACCAAGCATATCTACATATAGAAACTAACTAATTTGAAAAAATTAGAAAACCAAGAATAGGAGACAATAGAGAAACTTTGATGAGCGAGAGTATGAGCAGTCTGATTCTAATTCTAGCACACGAGATGAAATGAAGAGACCAAAGACCAAACTTCTTCTAGAAGATGAATAATCTCCATATAAGGATCCAACCTCCAATTTCAAAGAAAATAATTGTATCTTCATTATATGTTTATGTTGTGTCGTAAAATTTTTATTATTCAAAATTCTTATCGAGTTTTCACCATTTTAATAAAAAATTATATTTGTATTGTCTCAAATAAGTAACATGCACTCATTAAACTAAAAAGAAAAGGTAAATTAATAGTCTATTAGGAGGCGTTTTGGGTCCCTAATTAATCTTCGATGGAGTGGGTTATTGTAGTTCACTCGATATTTGACCATCTCATTATAGTAGTTGAAGTTTACAATTATTATAACTCAAATTTAGTTATAGCAAAACTGTTTAAAAATTCTCATTGTTTACCGTGTTTACTATTTTGTAATCATCCTCATTTTTATTTGTAATCAAGACTAAAATACGCACCATAAATATATACTATTATAATTCACAGACTATAATAACTAACGTATCATCCCAAACCGTTCTTTAATGTCAATCTAGATATAGTTTAATTAGTTAAGGCTTATATTAATTAAAAAGGTTGATATTTCTATATATATTTTTTCTTGGTTTTTAACGAGGTGATACTACAACATGTTCTTGAACTTAAGAAAAAATGGGAACTCTCACCCTCGGACTTTCTAAATAATAAGGCTTTAAAGACACACATCCACCACTTGAAGAAGTTCATATGGCAGCATTTTCAAACATTTTCAAGTTTGAGCATTTCGACTATTTCTATTTCAAAGCCTTAAGAAGTTTTCTCTAAAGAAATTTGTTGGATATAGTAACATAAAGGATGTTTGATTTTTTATCTTCTATTTTAGGATTTTTGGATTCGACTCCAATTTTAGGGGAGAATCGTCGAACAACCGTGGTTGAAAGTTATTCATAAATTTCAATCGCTATAGCAATCCACACTCTGGCAATATGGTCATACGTTACTGCAATTCATGTCCTCCACACCTCAGCCCCAACCACAATCAACATAGGGGCTCTACAGTGATCCTCTACGTCTCAACAACAATAAACCTGGAGTGACACATTACAACAGTATTCATCTTCGGATTTTCACCAACCCATGTTGAAGCATACCAGTCCACGTTACAATCAATTCTCAAACTGACAGTCTTTACGATAAGCAAGTGTGTGAGCGTGCATGTGTGTGCTTGCGTGCGTGTGAGTTCGTGTATGTGTTTTTTTATGCATATTTCTATCTTTGTAACTCATATTTCAACCGGATAAGACACATGCATTTAAACATTAAGTCTTATATATATTCTCTAATTACGTATGTTAGTATACACGTTTACTCAATGACATGTGATCTACCAACTAAAATCAAATTAAATGTAATTATTAAAATGATATCAGAAACTTAACTTCTAAAATTTTAGAAGTTGAAGAACCAAAAGTGAAATAATAGTTATCTATAAATTCAAATGAAATAAATAGAATGACATATATTAAATTCAATCTTAAAATCATTGCATTATTAATTAGTTAGATTAGATCCTGTATACACAGATCAATTATCAAATTCAATTATACATTGATCTAAAAACTTATCTTGAAGACCCCTCTAATTATATAGTAGCTTGGGTTGTTGTACTGAGCACTATGATTCTAAATTTCTAATGATTGAGATTGAGTTGCACTATTGATGTGGCCTCCCTTCCTATTCCATCAACCTTTTCATTTGGGCCCCAACTCGCCTGCAAATCTTTCAATGCACAAATTATAGAAAATATGATTATTTTGACTTCTTTCTTTTCTAAATATAAATTATTAATTTGACTTATTCGTCCTGATTGGTCCATATATATCTGTCTGAGAAACGTATATATAGATAATTAGGTTGAGATACATGTACGTCGCTCTCTTTATAGAGTTCTACAATTTTTGAGGTGCATATTGTATTGTATTTCTTTATATTAGTCATCGGTACAATAGATATTCTCTAATATATCTCTTACAAGATATAGTAACCCAGTTGAAATGTTGTAGTAGGTCAAACCACAATGCACTAAAAGATTAAGCTCAAAACTCCACAACAAAAAATACCTCTCTTAGGACCCATTACTCTTAAAAGAGCAAATGAGAAAAGAATGAGAAAACATAAGGAAAAGAAGATTGAAAATGTTGTGTAATGAGAGTATTGTTAGATATGTTTAAATAATAATATGTTTAATTAAAGTATGGACTATGCATGTGGATTAATAATTTATCGGTTATTTTATTAGATTGGGTCATATTATGTGATCTAATTAATTAAGGCCATAGATTCCTAATTGCGTATGGACTTAATAGGTAGAAGTTCATTCCTAATTAATTAGGGTTTAATGGGAGCCCTAATTGAATTAGTATAAAAAGAGATTTTAGGGCTATGGTCTCCAATATATGCACTACCACATTGAATTGATCTTAGGGATTATCTATTCAATATAAATATAAAGTAATTAGGCTAACAAGTGTATTAGAACATGAATTTCATATTGAATTGTTAGTTTACTTTTGTTTTCCACTGGTATTGTGATTTAATTTTGGTTTTGATTAAAGAATTAAAGATTATTTGAATTTTTATAAAAAAAAAAAAAAAGCCAAAACCCTCGTGTGCATAAAGTTCACACAGGCGGCGGCGTACAGTAAAGGTAAAACCCGTTTTGATTATCGGATGTGCCTCTGTGGGTTTCATTACTTATGGTACAAATCTCGCCGGCTGTGCATTCATGGGTTTTGGTTACTTATTACATCAACGATAGATTTCTTTTTTTTTTTTTTTTTGGTTAACTGCTTGTCGCCTACCACGGTGGTTATTTGGTTGAAGGTAGGTATGATAGAGTTGACCTTCAACAAATAGAAGCTATTAGGATTCGTAGCACTCTAACTACATCAATTTTAGTAGATTTGCATGCATATTCATGGGAAAACCAGAAATAGGGTCTCAAGACTACAACTTTTGATGAATCCCTTTAGAACTTCAATCCTCCACGAAATTCTTCTAGTAGGTTTGTTGTAGATAACCATAAGGACTTCTCCACTATCTTCTAGGCCTCATATTGGGTGATGGAACCCAAATTGAGAGAGATTTGGTGTGGTTTTTAGAGTTAGAGTGTACGGAAAATGTTTCATAATTTTTTACTTACAAAGGCAGATTGCATGACCAATTCTCTTTTCAAATTATCATGTATATATAATTTGGACATGCGAACTGATTAAAGTAGGAGATTGACACTCAATCTTCCACTAATTAAGTGAAATAGGTGGAAGACAAAATGGAAAAAGTGGGGAAAATCCACTTTCCATCTTAAATTATTTTTCTTTCAATTTAATTTTGATTTTTAAATAAAACAAAATTAAATTTTTTTTAAAAAAAAAAAACTTAATTTTTTAATTTGAAAAATCAAATTCAAATTTATTTAAAATATTTTATTTTAAATAATTAAATAAAATTGATTAATTAATTAAGTAATTAATTTAATATCAAAAATTTAATTAAACTCTTAACCTAAAACATGAATTCTTATTCATGTAATTAATATTTAGATCTCATTTAAATATTTACAACTTTTAAATATCGTTTAATTTATTAATTAAACGCTTAATTATATCAAATATAATAATCCATACCCTAAAAAGAATTTAAACATTTCAAATCCTCTCAACACGTTATTCTAAGGTTTATTCCTTTAACGAACTAGTAGAGGAACCTAATGGACCTACAGATCATGAGCTTCAATGATCTGAGACTAATCGGTTAAACTCTTTACACCAAATTAATCAATATTTGTTAATTACCGACACACACCACTATAGCTCGATAGTTGCACTCTCCTCACATTAGATATATTTATGTCCACTTGATTTAACTATAATCAGTAAGTCGATCTTTTACAAGTTGATCGTATTTACAGCTAGGTCAAAATTTCTGTTTGATCCCTATAATACATCTTGCTCCTTAAGTCTCCACTAATCCTCTAGTGAACAATTGGTTTATGATCCTACTAACAAACCGAGTCCCTCTCAGCCATAAAGAGGGTGAGACTCCTTTGTTTAAGACCAAAAGCCAATACTTAAGGGAACAACCTATCTACTGATCCTAAAACGGGTAGGAGTGAATTCCGTCTTGCATGTCTATGTTCCCATTTATCTATCTAGTCTTACCCCTAAAATGAGAGGCTTATTGAGTGGCGATGTTGAGCCACTCTCACCCATGCAGATTAAAGGATAATCTTGAATAAACAGGAGTTCTATGCCCTCACTTTCATGTCTCCAAATTAACGAATTTGGGATCACATCGTTTGTATCAGTATACAAAGTGGGCCACATCTATAGTGTCTCCAAGATAAGGTACCCAGCCCTATCCATATACATATAGACCGTTTTGGCTATATACTAAAAGTTGATCCAGATTTACGTCTCTACATAAAGTTTAAGTATTCATGTTATAGCCAAGGGTTCATTAGTTTATTGGATTTATGAATCTATGAGTGCAATTTATATACTTAATAAAAAAATTATTGAAATACTTTCAATAACATTTTTATTGTTGATAGAATATGTTTAATGTTTACAAACTGCGAGTTTTAGGACATATAACTCAACAGAGTATTGGTCAATTGCAATTTTCTTAAAGAATAATTTGAATGAATTTCTTGCTGGTGGTTTTCTTGGTTCCTGATTTTGATAACTTAGTGAATTTAAAATAAAAATTTCTAATTGATAATTTTGTAATTTAAATATCAATTTTAATTGATAATTTTGTGAATTTGATTTTAATGAGAGAAAATATTACCGATTTGAGCTAAATTTTGATTAATCATTTGTTGATTAGAGTTAAGTTTGATTAATCATGTTGTAGATTCAAGATTAATTGATCAAATTGTGGTTTAAAATTAAATTTGATTGATATTTTGATGAACTTAAGTTTAAATTTGATTGATAATGTGGTAAATTTAAATTTTAATTTGATTGATATTTTGGTAAATTTAAATTTAAATTTGATAAAAGATATTTAGTGATATTCACATGTTTATGTTGCTTTAATTGTATTATGTGTATGCAATTATTGAGTGAATTTGGGTAAAGACTATTTAGTGTTCTTTTATCCATTATTTTTGTATAATAATATTGTTATATTATTGTGTCTTATATTGTAATACCCCGCACATTTTTTGGTAATAATGTAATTTCAGTAACTTTATTATTTGAAATTTTAGTAATTATTATTAGTTGAAAGGCATTTTTGGAATTTTGGACTTCAAGTGTAAGTGCGGGAAGTTAATTATTGGCGTGAAATTATTCAAATTGGAAATTAATGGTAGGAATTAATTTTCTTTTGAAACGGAAAGGAGTTTAATAGTAAAACGGGAAGGAATTAAATATAATGGAATTTAATAATAAAACAGAAAGGAATTAAATGTAATAGAATTTAATAGTAAAACGGAAAGGAATTAAATGTAATTATACTTATTTCCTTTTTTGTTTTATAATTATTGTTATTATTATTGGTTTTTTTTTAAATCAAACCCCACCTCCCATCTGTTCGTTTTCTTCTTCCAATGAACAACGGCAATGCCCACGATCTCCAACCAATGTCCTCTGATGCCACAGCATACAACTTCAACGGCCACAACGCTTGCGACTTCTAGCAACTTTAAGCAGCATCTCGCATGATCAAAACACCCTAACAACAACATTTTCCCCTTTTTGACAATTGTTCAACAGTTCCCTATTCTATTTCAACATTAGATTTAAGTTACCCTCTTCTTAATGGCTCCAAATTTTGAACAACAACCAACAAGGATTAAAGTTGTTTTGCATGTTTGTTTGATTCAAAGTTCCATTGGGCAAGGAAGAGGTTGAGCTTCTAGTTTCTAGAGTTTGTGATTAGAGGTAAATAATCTTACTACTGGAACTGCCCACGAGCCAGACATTAGATGTATGCTAGCATGATAAATGAATGTTATGGCAGGATGATAGCATGATAGACTGATAGTATAATATGATCAAAGTATGTTCTGGTACGAGATCTGAATTATTTATTTATGCACATAGATACTTGAAGCTAGCATGAGATGGTGTGTGATTCCATATGGTTTTATTTGATCTGTTGAAGTTGAGGATTGTAAGACTAGTTACAAGGATAATTTTGACTGTTTTGAGATTTAATAGACTGTTTAGAAAAGATATATGAGCATGTGATAATATGATTGAAGCATGTTAATGTATGAGCATGATTTAGAATTTTATGAAATATATTAAAAGGACGATTGGGCAAGACCCTAAATTATGAGTTAAGCGACACCACTACGGAAATATCTTAAAGTTAGGTGAAAGTTAGAGCATTTTGTTGATGTGCTTATTGATGTGATTTATTATGAAAATACGTAAGTCATATGATGTATTATAAAATTTCAAATGTTTGATTGTTACATGAGTTAGTGCGTGAAAGTGATGTACTAGAGTGGATCCATTAATACTAGATTAATTATGAGGTTAACTAGCCTGACCTTGATCAGGAGATTTTAGAGGATTCATGATTAGGTAAATGTTATATGTAATATGAAGTTATATGCAATCTCTTTTCCTTTCCATACTATGTGACTACATGAAAGTGATGCACGTCCAAAGGCGCTAGTACATGAAAGAGATGTACTAGGGCTGGTGTGGATGAAAGTGATGCCCAGAGGGTACCTGGGTATACTAAAGAGGTACATACTCAGTGGGTTATATGTATATGAAAGAGGTATATGTCTAACCATATGTACGAAAGAGGTACGCATCCCTACCTTTATAGAGAGGATCTGGGGTGTACGAAAGAGGTACATACTCAATGGGTTATGTGTATACGAAAAAGTTGTGTACATAACTAGATGTACGAAAGAGGTACATTCAGTAGGTTATGTGTATACGAAAAAGGTGTATACGTAATCATGTGTACGAAAGAGGTACACATTAAGTGAGTTATGTGTATACGAAAGAGATGTATGCATAACCATGCGTATGTAAGAGATTGTGTTTCCTTCGGGATTCACCAGAGGTTACGGGTCATATGGGACTTACTAGAGGTAGTGAACATACTTAACTACAGTAGGATAGAAATAAGTTTTTCATACATGTATGAGTCCCATGAGGACTAGAGCAGTTTATATGTTTCATCAAAGGTAGGTATCTAGAGGGCATAGATGTCCAGCCAAACCCCAGTAGTGGGGTTACTTACTGAGTATTTTATACTCATTCTTTCTCATGTTGTTGTTTCAGGTAAGAGTAGAGATGCACCGGCGATGGACAAGCGGAATTCGTGATCGAGCCACTGGGACTAGTTTTTACGCTTCTGCATCATGAGATTTAGAGTTCTTTTCAAGGTTCTCTTAATTTTTAGTTTTGATGTTTAAAACTTACATTTAAGAATCGTTTTTCAGACTTATTTATTATCCATTATGATTTATGGGTACCCTACTATTGATTTAGTATTAGAATTTAATGAAAGACTTTTGAACTTACCTTATTTAATTAGCATTTATTTCGCCATAACCGAGTGTCATTTTGAGTTCCATGCATGCATGTATTTAGTAACGGCCTAACTTAAGTCATAGGGGATCAGGTCGTTAAATATATTTTAGATTGAATTGGTCAAAGTAATATGTTATCAAAGTAACTTCTATTATCTAGATTATTTTTAATCTAAAATATAAAATGTGCATCTTCATGGATTTATGCGGATAATCATCAGCCTAAAGGAATATAAACATTTGGCCAAATTGTGTATAGGCATGTGGTAATGAGTATGTGATAATTATAAGGGTTACTCATGTGAAAAATAGACGGTCTAAAAAAAGACTATTTTTTTACAGAGTTTATTGCTAATACTTTCATTATTGCATTGAGAGTACCATTTACAGTTGATGTTTTTGCTCAAAGGTTAGACATCAATGTTGTGTTAGGTATCTTGTTAAAGGGACCTACCACATATGTGAAATTATTTGTTTATATTTTAATTGTGAGTATATATTTTGTTGTGTATTTTTTCAGTTAGTCTTACTCAAATATCTGAAAATCTGAGTTTAATCCCTAAGTTGAATGGATCTAGACCTTGCATTAAGGACCGATAAACCTACTTCTACTGAGGAACAACAAAATACGACTAATATAAAGAAATGGGAACGATCAAATCGCATGTGTCTGATGATCATTAGAAACTCCATTCCAGAGTCTTTTCATGGCTCTATCACGAAAAGTAAAAATGCCAATAAGTTTCTTGCATTGAGAAATATTTTGCTAAAAATGAAAAAAGGGGAGCAAGTAGTCTTTTGACTTCTTTAACTTCCATGAGGTTTAAGGGTAATGGGAACATAAGGGAGTACATTATAGAAATGTATAATCTCGCAAGTAAATTAAAGGCACTTGATATCGAGATAAATGAAAATTTACTCATACATTTGGTACTTATCCCTCTTCCTGCAAAATTCACTCAATTTAAGATAAGTTATAATACTCAGAAGGATAATTGGAGTATTAATGAGCTTATCTTACAATGTGAGCAAGAAGAAGATAGGATTAAGAGAAAAAGAATAGAAAGTGCTCATTTGGCAACTGACTCTCGTGATAAGAAGAAAAGGAAATCTATAGGTGCTGCAGAAGAGACATCTCAGCAAAATAAGAGCAAGAAATTGGCTACTTAAAATCCTTGTTTTTCTACAAAAAGAAAGGTCACTTCAAGGAGGATTGTCCCAAGTACACCAAATGGTGTGTAAATAAGGGTAAACTTCATACTTTCGTTTATTCTTATGTTAATTTAGCTTTTGTACCTACAGATACTTGGCGGGTAGATTCTGGTGTTATTACTCACATAAGTATATCAATGCAGGGTTGCCTGTGGAGCCGACAGCCAAGTGATGTTGAAAGATTCATCTATGTGGGTGATGGCAAAGTAGTTCCAGTTGAAGCTATTTGGAATTTTAGATTACATTTAAAAATTGGTTGTGTATTTGGATGTGAATGAGACCTTTATTATACTATCATTTAGACAAAATTTAGTTTCTATTTCCAGTTTGGACAAATTTTGTCTTTCTTGTTCTTTTGGAAATAATATAGTTAGTCTTTTCAAGATTCCAAGCTCGGTTCTTTAATTGATAATCTATATATGCTTGATTCTTTTGCTTCATTTAACAAGATCCTGTTATCTAATTCATGTGGTATAAGGCATAAACTAAATGAGAATTTCGGTATATTATGGCACAAGCATTTAGGTCACGTCTCTAAATAGAGACTTCAGAGACTTGTGTCAGATGGAATTCTTGATTCCCTTGATTTAAGTAGCTTCAACGTTTGTGTGGAATGTATTAAGGGAAAACAGACAAACATAAGAAAATTAGGTGCCAACAGATGCTCAGACGTCTTAAAACTAATACATACAGACATTTGTGGTCCATTCCCTACGACTTCTTGGAATAGACAACAATATTTTATTACGTTCATAAACGACTATTCAAGATAGGAGTACCTATATTTAATTCATGAGAAGTCTCAATCTTTGGACGTTTTCAAGTCTTTCAAAGTTGAAGTTGAACTTCAACTTGGAAAGAAAATTAAAGTTGTCAAATCTGATCGTGGTGATAAATACTACGGTAGATATGATAGATTAGGTGAACAACATCTAGTGCCCTTTGCCAAATACCTAGAGGAATGTGGAATCGTCCTGCAATACACTATGCCGGGAAAACCTAACATGAATGGTGTAGCAGAAAGGAGAAATAGTACACTTAAGGATATGGTAAGAAGTATGATTAGTCGTTCTTCTTTACCAGAATCTCTCTGGGTGAGGCACTAAAGACTACAGCATATATCCTTAATAGAGTACCTAGTAAAGCAGTAGCTAAAACCTCTTATGAGCTGTGGAGGGAAAGAAGCCTAGTATTAGGCACCTTCACATTTAGGGTTGTCCAGCTGAGGTTAGGCCTTATAGGCCTAATGAAAGAAAATTGGACTCAATAACTATTAGTTACTATTTTTTTGGGGTATTCTTAGCGCTCTTGGGTTGATCCCTCTTTTAGATCATTGTTTGAGACAAAAAATGACGTTTAGGAACTTATCGAATTACCACCAGAAGTGAAACTCATAGGTTATAAATGGATATTTAAAACCAAAAGAGACTCACATAGCAATATCGAAAGATATAAGACTCGTCTTGTTGTAAAGAGTTTTACTCAAAAGAAAGGCATTGATTACAAAGATACTTTCTCTCCGGTTTCATCGAAAGACTCTTTTAGGGTAATCATGGTACTAGTGGCTCACTTTGATTTAGAGTTGCACTAGATGAATGTAAAAATTGTGTTTCTCAATGGGAACATTGATGAAATTATTTATATGGTGCAACTAGAAAACTTTGTGTCTGGTAATTCAAAGTCTGTGGTGTATAAATTGAAGAAATTCATCTACGGTCTCAAGCAAGCTTCTCGTCAATGTATCACGAATTTCATGAAGTGATAACCTCCTATGGTTTTGAGGTAAATATAATAGAAAATTGTGTATATCACAAGTTTAGTTGGAGTAAATCAATCTTTCTAGTGTTATATGTCAATGACATACTCATAGCAAGTAATGATGTAGGTTTATTGCATGACTCTAAGAGATTTCTAAAAAAGAATTTTGAGATGAAGGATCTTGATGATGCTTCTTTTGTATTAGGAATTGAAATACTGCAAGATCATTTTCAAGGTATTTTGAGAGTTTCACAAACAAACTACATTAAAAATATTTTGAGTAGATTTGGCATGAAAGATTGTACACCAAGAGATATCCCAGTCGCCGAAGGTGATAAATTTCATTTAGGTTAATGCTCCAAGACAACACTCAAGACTAATTATTTGAAACAATTTTTACCATTTGAAACAATTTTCCTTTTTTATATTTGTGAAAAAAATTCTAAATTATTTTAACTACATTTTTTAATCTTGAATAATGTTCTTACTTAATTTTAGTTATTAATATTTGGTATTATTAATGATATGTTAAAGAAAATTTTAGTACTATAGTAGCACATACTCCAAATAATTAATTAAAATAAAAATTAGAATAAATTTAGGCCAGTTGAATTATGTTCATTATTGGTGTGTTATAGAGTCGACAATACTAAATACAAAAAGAAATGATTTAAAAGTTTAAATGTGAAGTTTTATGTAATTTAGAAACTGGAGAAATAAAAGTATTCTAGTGACAATGTATTATATAACCTTTTTATTTATTTTAATTAAAGTGATAAAGTGATAGATATTAGAAAACACATGAAATTAAGGGATGACATATAACTTTTTTTTACCTAAACTTTCAATTTTATTAAACTAGAGTTTAAACGTAGATAAGTATTGTAATCCTTTATCTTAAACTTAAATAAATGTCATAATTTTATCCACTAAAATAATAAGTTCCTTTAAAGAAGATTGCCAGTATGGTGAGGAACCCATCGGCTCTGAAAGCCGAAAGCCATTTGCAGTCATCACAATTTCCTTTAAAGAAATTGTTTAGAAGAAAAGATTCCAATAGCTATTTATTAATAGGTGCAGCCTCGGTTGTAGTTATATGTCCTCTTTTATAAAATAGTAAAAAAAAAAAAAAATACTTCAATTTTTTAATAAAAAGATATTTGTGAAATGAAAATTTTTAATTGAGTAATTGGTTTGGACTATACATAAATAAGTCTAGTTCAGTCAACACCTAAATATTTTTCATAATAAATTTTAGATTCTATGTCTAGCACGGAATTAAGGAGATTTTACACAAAAATGACATCATTAAAGTTGGTTTTAAGTTTTAAAAGAATTATTTTAATTATTATTGAGAATAAGAAGATAATCTAGCTTATGGTCACGAATGTTAAAGAAGAATGCTATAACACTTTGCAGAACAATACAAATAAAGGCAAAGAGTAATAACACAGATCCAATATAGAAATTGGTAGCTCATAGTTTGGTGAATTACACTTACGTCTAGTGGTAATGTGCCCAAGAATGATAAATCTACTAATGTAAAGTAAAGCAATTACAACGTTGTACTTATCTACAAAGACAATACTATAATAGTGACACATAAAAAGTTTGACTTCTTGAATTAACCCCTAGGCTCCACTAAATGTGAGACTTCCTCTCAAGACATCTTAGGATCCCTCTAAGTATAGGTAGATTACTAGATAAACACTCAGGCTCCCCCTAAGCGTAAGACGTCTTCTCACCAAGTAGTTTATCTTTCTTTCTTCCAATGAAGCTCATCCACTCTATGAACTTAGAATGCCCCTAAGTTAGAGAATCTCTCTCTTCTTTTATGCACTCGATCAGTAATCTCTATATAAGAACCATCAAGATTCAGAACACACAACCTTCTCCAAGGAGGTCGCACACTTGCAATTCTTGTTGAACTCACAAGAAGGCGGCAACAATGTTCTCTTTTCAAAATAATCGTCAACCCTAGCAAACACAAAGACAACCCTTAAATATGCACAACATAACATAAAAGAAAATCCGATCAAAATATTCTAAGCCCAATAGGTAGGAAAACAAAATCAAAGAGAATAAGTTGTCATAATCTTCTCGATAAGGAAATTATTAATCTCTAGAATCTGTATCTTGACGCGAATACTAGGTTATTAGAAACCACACATTTCAAGACATTTTGAAAGACACCTACTAAAGAAGGTCGACATAAACAAACCTTAAACAAATATCGTTAATAACAAAAATCTAACAATTATTGATCTAATTTAATTTTGTAGAAAAATCATTGTTATTAAAAATTAGTTACTTTGGGAGATTTATAATCGACAAGCTAAAGATAAAAGTGATTAATTATCTTACATTTTCATTAATAAATTATACATTTTTTACTGCACTCTTTATTGATTTAACCTCGTGAATAAATTCATTACCAAATTATGTGAATATGATGTAAATGTGACAATAAAATATTAGTTATATCATAAATCACGTTAATCATATATAAATAAGTTTAAATATCGTATTGGACTCTAAACTTTTAAATCTATTTCATTTTAGGTTTGAAGTAAAAACTAATATATATATATATATATATATATATATATATATCGTCATTCTATTAATAAATAACATGGTTTAAATATATATATTAAGATGTCCAATAAAAATGATTATATATATACACACATTACGTCATATTTGACTATATAACTTTGTTTAGTCCAATAATTGAAGAGACGAGTGATCAGATGGTTTAGTTTTTAAAATTCTATTGGTCTTTTATTTATTTAATCGTTTTGAATAATTTAAATGTCTTTTAAAAGTATTTTAAAGAAATTTTAAGTACTCTCTCCAATCATCAGTTTGGCATAACCATCGTCAGAGTAAATGGTGGCTTTTGAAGAAGTGAATTCCTTTATTCTTTTTGAGCAAAAATGCACCATTTATCTTGAAATTTAATATGGCTATATTGAAAGGAAAAAGGAAAAAAAAAAAAGGAAAAAAAAAAAAAAAACCCTCTATTATGAATATTCTAAATTATATTTGAATATTATTAATATTAGATGTTCATAGCATCTTTAGTTACAAATTTATACACAAACCTCTTCAATCTTCATGACTTTTTTGTCCCCTCTTTATATTTGGTCTTGTAACCATTATTCTCCCAACCTTGTAAACAAAGGTGATAGAGATCACTGTATAGACACCACAATTGAACATAATGCATATATTCTCTACTTTCTTCTCTCCATTTCTCTCTTATGTTCTTATGTTTGTTCTTCTCTCATTTCTATTTTATAACAAGTTATCAGCACGAGTTTCTACTACTAAAATATTTGTAGAGGTTGGAGTTGGTTCACTAGAACACCAAGAACGTTAAGACCCACTTGAATTATCTACCTATTTTCAAGGTATTTAAAACTAAAGTTCAAAGTAGACAAGTACTTTATTTTAATCATATATGTGATTTATGTGTTTGTTGGATTTTAAAATATATTTTATATTAGTTTTTACATTTGATCTAATCAGACTTATACAAAGTTTTATGTGAGCATTAAAACTAAAACCTTTAGTAGTAGCTTGAAGCATTTTTGAGTTTTTTTTTCAGCCTCATTTGCAATTGGGTTTTACATCATTTGTTGGCTAATTTGGGACTTGGCATTCTTTATTGGCTTATTATAAAATTAAAGGAAAATCTTTTACAACTATTAATTACTTTGTATTTAAGCAAATTAGGTCGTTTGTCTCCATGTTTCTCAAGCATATTGAATTTGTTTAGACATATACTTGTTGGACTTCAAACCCCACTCCTCGAAAATTCATTTTTTAATCAAATTCATTCACACACTATATATATGTATGAGTCTTCAACACAATCTTTTTGCGTTGATGATGAGTATTTCATGAGTTATGGGTAAAAGTTAAATTGTTAAGTAATAAAATTTAGATTTGTGAAACTTAAATAACCTTTATTTTGAGTGGTCCAAAATAGAAAGGATATTGAAAATCCAATATTTCTTGACTTTAAATTAAGTTAAATTTTATATGGATATGTCAAATATGCTATATAGTTTTATGTGTATGTTTAAAATGGTTGTATAAAATATGTCAATTAGATTAAAATTTATCCTAGACTGCAAATCATACATCTTATTTTTAAATATAATTCTTATTTTTGAAAGATTTAACTGAGATGCTTTCCGAATCAATTCATATTTCTATATCTTTGAATGTGATTATTATATATAAAAAATTAAATTAGAATATTTATTTTCTTAATTGGATTGCATACTTCTAGATAAAATTTGAGTTTCTTTTACATAACGGTAAAATTATCTCATAATAACATTATCTTTTATTCGTTAAGATTCTCTTCTAATAATATTATTTTATCTTTCAAATATGAGAATAAATATTTAAAATTATCTTCAATTTTATTTGCAAAGATTCAAGATATTAAAAATTATTTCTTAAAGTGAATTTGTTTTAATAAGATTAACAATGCACTTAGATTCATTAATTTATTAATTAACTCTTAATTAAAAGATTAATGAATTAGAGAAAGTAATTAACTAAGAGAACTCTGTCTAAGAATTGTTCAAGGCTGATGTATTTAAGCTGACCATAAGAAACACCTCTATCTGGGAACTAATCTGGGAGTTTAATTAGTCAATTTTTGTTTGCTATGCTAGAATTGAAATTTATCTGATTGTTGAATATTTAAATTATTCTTATATCGATAAATTTGTGAGCTTAGATATATATATGATTGAATTTCTTTATGGCAGAGTTTAAAAGTTATGTATAATAGCTCATTACTCTTCCTAAAGCTAATTTTGATTTAATAAGCTGCATAAATCAATTAATGTTCATTGTTTTTGTCATGCACCTGTAGTTGCACATATTAAATTAATAAATGCTTATAAACTAATAAACATATATCGAACATGTTATGCTCTAGTATTAGCAGTTTGAGAAAGAAAGTTTGAGACATTGTGATGAATATTTATCTAATATCTTTTGAGATTGAATAAAACATACAAGTAGATGTTTTTATGAAAAATAATAAATTTTGACCAAATAATATAATATCATTCCCTGAAGTGAATGTTCTAATATTTAATCATTGAGGTCGGAATCATGTTAATAAAGAAAGAAGTAATTATTTTAACTAAAACCACACATATATATAATGTTTTGAAAGAAAATTTCATTTTTCAAATGTGATACAAAATAGTACCTGTCGTACCATAAGAAATAAAATCCTTATTATTGAAAAAAAAAACAAGTGTAGAAGCAAACTTTGAGAATTTATTTGAATCTCCCGAAGAGATCATAACTTATCTTTTTAACACTTAAATATGATATTATGTTACAAGTTTCTTAGAATCTCTTGAAGAGAGTATTATTGTTTTTCAAAACTTGTATATGAGATATTTGAATTTCTTCTAAATCTCATGAAGAAAATAAGAAAAAATAATATTTATGTTCTGCATATAGTACATCTATGCATATTATAATTAAAAGTAATTTTAAAAAATTCATATGCTTGAAGCGAAAAATCAAATATGATATTAAGTCATGTAGACTTGATTAAAGATTTTGAAAAGAAAAAAACAATATTTTGCCAAATGAACAAAATTGACAATTGGTATACTTTATTCTCTTGTAAATCAAAGAGAATTTAGTAAATTTGGAAGGTGTACGTTTAATAGAAATCATCTAGAAAGATTGATAATAAGAATAATATATGGTATTTATATACTATATCTATTGTCTTCTATGTGAAGTGCATATAGAAAAATTATGTTTTTCCTTCTAAATTGTATACACATATTTGTGTAGTTGAAATATATGTAACAATGAACCTGAAGTTCATTGATCCAAATATATTTTCCTTTGACATGATGAGTCATGTTGGGTCAATAGTATTGAAAATATACATTGACATCCATTGAAGAACTAGAAGACATATTCTCAAGAGATTAATGATCAAACTCTCACTAGCTAAAATTGAAATTGAACATGTCTTACTTTTGGAATAGACTCATGGTTTATGATTTTTGTTGGTGCATCCAGTTGATGGTCACATATATACTTATTATTTTATTTTGATAATGCTAGTGAATCTACGTCCCAAATGTTTGATAAATGATTGGGAAAGTGTTGAACATCCTGTAGCTTACGTTCAAATAGCAAAAATTATCAGATCATGTTATTGTGTATGCGGGACCAATGACTAATGAGCTTATGGCCAAAAGTCAAATATATTTCATCAAGGTATGCAGTAAATGTAATTGTTCCATAACAACAATTTAGATGATGGAACAGTTAAAATCTATGTTGAAATTTATTTTATATTAATTAATTACTTTGAACCCCCAACGGGTGGATTATTTACTACACAATTTAATTATTATTAATGAGACAAAATTTTCAACATTAGGAGGAGGAATTAAGGAAAAGTTGGAAAAATAAATTGAATAAAATACATAAGTATTGTCTCATTTTTATTATCATATAGATCACTTTGAACCAAAAGTTTAAAAGACAATTCATTTGCAAAATATTACAAATTAATGCTAGATGTATTTACAGAACATTTACAATTGCAAGAAAGTGACGGAGTTATATCCTAATGAAACAAGCTGTCAATACTAATGAGTTTGTAACACGTCTGAAGCATGATAGAACAATGAGTTCCAAAATAAAAATCCTCGAAAAAGAAGTAGTTAATTAATGACTCAGTTGAGAATATGGATATTCTCGAAGAAATCCCAAATATGAGCACTCATAAGAATCTTGAAGTAAATTAGGATAATAAAGAGATCTCGATAAATTTTATGTCATGACAAGAAAAAAATGGAACAATACTTAAATAATGTAACAACGTATTTTCATACAATATTGCTCACGATATTATTTATGAAAATGAGCATTATATACTCAGATATATTGAAAAATGTCGCGACATAGAAAGAATTGACTTATGTGGAAAGAAACAATCCAATAGAAATAAATTCATTTTCCAAATCGTGAGAACAATAGTTCAGGCATTAGAGAATATCAAATATGTGGGATACAAGTTAGTATTTGTATGAAAAATAAATAGAATAGGGTCGCAATATATAAAGCGAGACAAGTTCCACAATAATTCTTGCAAAGAATTGGTATTGATTATGATGAAACATATTATCTTATGATGGATACAATACCATGAGATATTTAATTTATCTAACTGTGAATGAAAAGCTTAACATGCATTTTATGACTGTAGTTATTTTACATTTATATAAATCTCTTAATAGTATATCCCTAAAGGGTTAAAGGTACTAAAATCATATAAGCAAAATATTAAAGATTGATATATCTATCATATAGATTTTTATAAAACATTCCTAATGAATGTAAAATAATCATCTTATTAAATATTTGATGATATGAGGATATAAAAATAATTCTATTTGTCCATATGATTTTATAAAGAAATCACAACATGAGATTTACTATACATTATTTATATATATGTGTTGATGATTTGAGCAACAACTCTTGAAGAGATTTCAAAGACAATAGAGTTTCTTAAGAAATAAATTGAGATGGTAAATTTTATCTTAACTTGCAAATAAAGCATAAAGTAAATGAAATTATATCAATTTATATATAAAAGATCTTATATGGACTAGTTACATTACCATGGTGGTTCATTCACTTAGTGTGGAAAAAGTTATATCAGAAAGATAATGAAGAATTTTAGGTCTTGAAGAACATAATTTTGAGAAATAAGTGCACTTATATCTTTACTAGTTTATACACTACCTGTTGTAGTATTTTTACTAACTTTGTTACATAAATATAATATTTCTACAAATAAATATATTGGAGTAAAGTTAAACATATGTTATTTTTTTATTTGAAAATTAGTTTATATGAATTTATTTTATTCTCATATTTAATTGTAATCGAGTTGGTTGTGAAGATGCAAGTTACTTATCTAACCCATAAGAACTAGATCTTTAACAGGTTACTTAGTACGTGGAGAATAATTTTTATATTATGACAGTTTATGAAGCAGAATATAATAACATCTACTTTAATTCATGCTGAAATCCCGATGATTCATGAGGCTAGCAAATAGTGTTCTTATATGAAAACAATAAAGCATCATATGACAACATCACTATTCAACAAATTTCTTCAAAATATGACTTGAAAGACTTATTGATGAAGGTGCTACCCTATAACAACATTTGAGAAGTTAACACAACATTTGTACGTGACAACCAAGAGTTATCAAGTGATGCTTTCATGAAGAGGAGTAAATGTGTTGTACTTTTTTTTCATCGACTATGGTTTTTATCCAATTGGGTTTTCTTAGCAAAGTTTTTAATGAGACAGTTTTTAAAATATATGGATAATGTAATCTTTTTCCTTCACTAGGATTTTTTTTCAATGCATTTTTCTTAGTAACGTTTTAACGAGATATATATTCTATATACAATGGACATATAAAGGGAGAGTATTATGAATATTCTAAATTATATTTGAATATTATAAATATTAGATGTCCATAACATCCTTAGGTTACAAATTCATCCACAAACCTCCCCATTAATCTTCCTAACTTTCTTGTCTCCTCCTTATATTTGGTTTTACAACCATTATTCTCACAACCCTATAAATAGAAGTTATAGAGATCATTGTATAGACACCTCAATTGAGCATAATATATATGTTTTCTACTTTCTTGTCTCTGTTACTCTCTTATGTTCTTATGTTCTTATGTTTGTTCTTCTCTCCTTTCTATTTTATAACCCCAACTTAATATGCTTATTTTATAAGAATTGTATAGATGTAAGACATCAGGATTGTTCGTGGGTTGGGTTAGACTGGGTTGAAGGACTTTTTAGACCCAACCTAGCGGTTCTAGTTGTAAATTTCTTCAACCCAAATAACTTCTATTAAAAAATAAATATAACCCAACCCAACCATGAAACATTTGAGTTGGGTTGGTTCCAGTTACTCGCGTCATTTATTGAAATTTTTATTCTAAAAAGAAGTAAAATATTAATACGTAAAAATTTGATTTAATTATGTTCATATATTGATTTAAGAATAAACTCAACTTCAATTTATTTATCAAAAGTTTTCTTTCCAACTTGCTAAAGAAACTATTTTTAAGGGTTGTTGAAAAATAAATTATCCAAAAAAAATAACTAAATTAAATAAAACTAAAATAAATATATGTATATATAATTGTATAATTAAAAAAAAATATACATTTAAAAGTTAATATATAAGACGTTTGGGTTGGTTTGGGTTATTTTAAGTGTCTCATGAACTAACTCAATTCATAAGATTTTTATTTATTTGAACCCAACCCAACCCAAACGGTATGGATTGGGTTGGGTTGATCAATTTTTTCGGATCATCAGTTTTTTTGAACATCCGTATAAGACACTAATTAAATATTTTTTTTATAATATGTAGAGTGGAGAAATCAAACCTTTAATTTTAAAGTCGATGATATAAATATTATGCAAATTGAGTCAGGTTGATTTTAGTCACAAATTAAATACTTGTGTCTTTTTAAGTTATGCTTATCATATAAGAATTTTCTAGAAGTAAATAACATTAATTAAATGCACAAAAATACTAATTAAAATTAAAGCTTAAAAAGGCAATCCTGTCGGTTAGGTTTTTAATAATAGCAATATTAATAGATAAATGAAAATAATTGATTATTGCCAACAAGAGTATAGTTCAACTGATATAGTATTCATACTTCATATTATCGACCTCGAGGTTTGAGGTTCGATTCTCTCACCCCACACTTTAATTACAATGCCTTTCAAAAAAATTAATAATAATTGATTATTTTATATACAATAAAGGTGTAGGATTCAAACTAAAATTGATATAACTTGACAAGTTTAGAATAATTTTTTGACTCATGCCTATCACTAATAAACTTTTAGCAGTGATATAATCTATAACTGATAGACTCCGAGAGTTGATCTAAATTTTGCTATGTCTACAATTTCTTATTGTGCTATATCTTTTAATATTGTAGGTCAGATTGCTATTTGCAACTATTACTTAATTTTATCTTATTAACTCCTTATCGTGTGAGCCTCAAAAGTATACAACTCTTCTCCTTGCCTCCCAAATACCTCATAATAAGGATGGTTAAGTGCATGTTTGGGAGTGATTTTGAAATGGTTAGAATCACTTTTATCATGTTTAAAATCATTAGAAAACATGCCCTTAATCACGCAACATAAATTTAATATTTAATGTCACACTTTTAAATGGAATTTTCGTATCATCGAAATTAAATTTTAATGATTAAAAGCATATTTTGGAGTGAATTTAAAAATGAAAAAAAAAAAAGTGATTTTAAGTTTTTTAACTATTTCAGAATTATTCCCAAACATATCATTAGCATATTCATGAAAGCACAATAATATTACTGTCCAAACAATAAAAATACAAAAATAAAATTGTCAAAAGAAACTTTTTTCTTCATCCATATTTGTATATAGTATAGATATAGATATTAATAAAATTGTGAGTCAAATTGAGATAGATGGTTAGTAATTTCTGTAAGAGTAATTGGTGGATTTAGTATAAATCTAAGTGGATTCGAGCCTCCTCAACTTTATACTCTTTATAATATATATATAATTGACATAGTATCAATATCATTAATTAATTCAGTGATAAATCTGTCTTTCAGCCTAATTAGGGTGTTCATGAGTTGGGTTGGGTTGAAAGACTTTTTATACCCAACCCAATTATTCGGTTTCAAATAACCCCTATTAGAAAAATAAACTTAATTCAACCCAATTATGAAATATTTGGGTTTGGTTAGTTCGAGTTAATCAGGTCATTTATTTAAAATTTTATTCTAAAAAGAAGCAAAACATAAATATATAAAAATATAATTTAATTATTTTCATATATTAAATCAAGATTAATAGTTCAATTTCAATTTATATAATGACTTTTTAAAAGTTGTTGAAGAATAAATTATTCAAAAAAATATTAGAATTAAATAAAATTAAAATCAATATATTTATAAATATTTGTGTTATAAGTAATAAAAAATATATATATTAAAGTTAATAATAAATTCGTATTGGTTTGGATTATATTAGGTGAATCAATAAACGAGTCCAACTCATAAAATTTTTATTTATTTAAACCCGAATGATTTGATGGCTCAATCTGAACTGCACCATTTGAGTTTTTGTTAATCCTTTTTTTTTAAATATCCCTACGAACCTCTTTTAAACCCAGGTTTAAGCCACACACCACGTAGAGCAATGATTAGATAAGTACACCCAAGAGAAATGGACTTTTGTGCTCTGACTCCCGAGTCTCCCACTTATCTAACTGTTTGCCCGCACATGGCAATTGGCACAAACTTCACTGATCTTCTGCAACCATGGCCGCTCCATCCATTTCCCTCTCCCTTTCCTTTTTCCTCTTCCTTTCCTTCCATTTCTCTTCTTCCTTCTCCAAGATCCCCCTTCCCTTCTCTTCTTCCCTCCTTCTCCGCCCTCAAAATCCCCCAATCGATTCCCTCCGCCATTACCGCACCAACTTCTTCACTCAGATCCTCGACCACTTTAACTTCAATCCCATAAGCTACCAATCCTTTCAGCAAAGGTATCTCATCAACCACACCTATTGGGGCGGCGCCGCCGAGAATGCTCCCATCTTCGTTTACACCGGCAACGAAGGTAATATCGAATGGTTTGCACAGAACACCGGTTTTCTTCTCCAATCCGCTCCTCATTTCCGTGCCCTCGTCGTTTTCATCGAGGTATACACGATCCAATTTCTATTCTTCTTCTTCTTCTTTTTTCCTTTTCCTTTTGCCTTAATTTCTTCTCTGTTCATCTGCAAACTCTACCGATTTTGTGTTGCAGCATAGATTTTACGGGAAATCGATTCCGTTTGGGGGAGATGAAGATGTGGCTAATAGTAATTCGAGTACGCTTGGATTTCTGAGCTCCACACAAGCGTTGGCCGATTATGCAACTCTGATCACCGATTTGAAGAAGAATTTGTCGGCGATTGATTCGCCGGTTCTGGTCTTTGGCGGCTCTTACGGAGGAAGTAAGTCAATCGCCATTCTCGATTTACTTTCCACTTTCTTGATTTCATCACGCCATTGAATTCTTTTTTTCTTTGTTTAATTTCTATGGGTAAATTCTTAGGAGACCATTGTTTGAATTGCCATGGAGTTCTTAATTTTAATTTTAATCTATTATAAACTATTTAATTTGAAATAAATTTAAATTCAAGTTCTTAATTTTGAGCTTTTTTTAAAAAAAAAAAAATTAAAATTAATTTATTATCGTTAATATTGTTGTTATTTTAATCTATATAGATGTATATTTACTAAAATTTGTCATGCATCCTTGCCATAGCCTGAGTCATCAACAATTTATTAGCATATAGTATCATCCTTCAATTTGAATTTAAATGTTTAAACAAAAAAAAAAAAAAGGTGATTAACAAAGGGAGTTTTTAACTTCTTGTACCGAAGATTCAAACATCTAACATCTATCTTAAGTAATTGAATGATGCTTAAATTATTTATTTACTTAAAAATAATTAAACAATCATCTTTTAGACATTTCTTGTTCTATTGATCATTGTACATATTATTTAATATTTATCATTTATCATTATATATTACATGATTGAAAAAACATTTTTGTCCTCGAACTTTCACATAATAATAATATAGTCATTGAACTTTAGTTTGTAGCAATCTAGTTCTTATACTTTTAAATATGTAATAATCTAATCCTTACCATAAAAAAACTCATTAAACTTACTTGTCAATTTTCATTACATAACATTTAGTCTTTGTAGTTTATAAACTAATTTGATTCCTAATCAATTGGTACTATGTAAATGATATTTAACAAAATCTTAAAAATATCTTTTTGCGATAGGAACTAAATCCTTACATACTATTAAGAGTAATTTTATTGGGTAGTACTTTTAAGGATAAGAATTGAGTATATAGCAACATTTTTAAAGAATTGCAAATATAACAAAATCTAATAGTGATAGATTCTATCGTTGATTGACTCCTACCAGTGATATGATATGATAAATTCCTACTCGCAATAAAGTCTATTACTGATAGACTTTGAAAGCAAAATCTAAATTTTGCTATATCTGTAAAATTTTTTTGTATTGTACTATATTTACAAATATTTTGGGACTAACGATTATATTTGCAACTACCTCTATTATAAAATTTTAGACATTAAATTGTTACAAATTTAAAAGATATGGAGTAACTAAGGTAAAAAAGTGTATTTTTTTAACCCTATTACATCTACTCTTGCTTTGGTGGGTAATGTAGTGCTGGCAGCATGGTTTAGACTGAAATACCCTCACGTTGCCATTGGAGCTTTAGCATCATCTGCTCCCATTCTTCAGCTTGAAAACATTACTTCTCCTTATGCCTTCACCAACATCATCACCCAAGATTTCAAGGTCTCTCCCCTCTTTACTTTTCTTTTTGGCAAATTGCCCTCTCTTCTTTACTTTTCCTTTTCAATTTGGAATACTTTTTCAACAATGAATGTTAAAATTGACCTGGCATAATGCTACATCAAAAATGAGAAATTATTTTAAATGATAAAACTGCTAAAAATATTGATAAATAATAGTAAAATAGTATATTATATTTTTTATAGACCGCGATAGACTACTATTTATGTCTATCATGACATAGATAGACACAAATAATAGTTTATCGTAGTCTATCGCAAACAGTTAGTGATATTTTGCTATATTTATAAATATTTTTGTTCATATTCTTATATTTGAAAATAGTCTAAGAAAAAACATGTCATAGAAATTATCAATTAACTTAAGTATAATTCAATTGGTCAATACTTGTGTCTTTGATAAAAAAAAAAAAAGGATTTAAGATAATTAAATTGGGTGGCACTTTTTAGGAATAATAATTAAGTGTAATGATATTATTTTTAAAAAATTGTAAATATAGCAAAATCAATTAGTGATAAACTCTATTGCTGACAAACTCTCACTTGTGATATGATCTATTACTGATAGACTTCGAAAACAAAACCTAAATTTTGTTATATATGCAAATTTTTTTGCATCGTACTATATTTATAAATATTCTGAGTTTGATTGCGATATTTTCAACCATCCCAAAAATCTAAGCTTCGACTGTTTTCACTTGTTGTTGAACTTTAAAAAATGAGTCAAAGCATAAGAGATTAAAAAAAACTGTCAAAATATTAGGGACTAAAGTTTATATTTTAGGCTAATTTTAACTGCATAGGTAGATGGAGAAATCCAAACTTTTACCCTTCAACTTTAAAGAACTTTACAAGCTATTATGTTGCTAATACAATTTTTTTTCCTCAAAAAACTATTAAAAAAAAAAAAAAGTGACATGATGTAATTAGCTAAATGTAAGAGAATAATTTTGAAAACTGGATGAAAAGGAGATAAAAGATGTTGAAACAAATTGACAGTAAATATAGAAAATAAAATGAATTAATGTGAATTGAGAAAGAAAAGAATAATGTAAACAATAAAAAATGAAATGTGGTCCCGTAATAATATGATGATGTAACATTGGGGTTGAGGTTGAAAGCTAAGAGCTATAAATATAATTAAAAATCATCTTACATTCAATTAAGAACAACCTCACATGCTTTGTGTCTTTGTATATAGCAACAAATTATTAACGAATATGCCAATCAACATTGCGACACAAATAACAAAACAACTAAAACGACAACAATGCTAATTATATAACCAAAAAAAACCCTCTTTATAGAGACGTATTTAAAAAATTATTAAATTACAAATCTATTCCCTAAACCTTGGAATTTGTATTTTTAAACTTTGAAAAGTGGTTAAAAAGTCTCCAGCTTTTAATTTTATGTTTAAAAGGTAATGATCTATTATATATAAATTTGAATTTTATGTCTAAGAAACTCTTTCCATTTTGTGTCTACTAGAGTTGTGAATTTTTTAAAATATTTAAGAAAAAAGCAATTTTTACCTAAATTTCGATTGGATCAAATTGGACCATATACTTGTATAAGTATTGCAATCTTAGATTTAAACTTTAGAAAGTATTGTAATTTTAACTCTCTAATAAGTTCTTGCTTCAAATGTCGTTAAGTTTACTTTTATCTGTTCAATGAATTATAAAACGTAGGTACGATACGAAATTGATTAAGTTTGAAAGAAAAAACAACAATAAAACTAAAAAAAAATTGTTGAAAGTTATGATCTTTAGCAAAGTTATTAAATAGTTAATTTGTGCATTGATCAAACTTACTTTATTTAAAATTTTATTTTATTGAAATGAACGAGTTTACGAAGATTTTAACATTATTTTTTTATTAAAATTAGTAAGTAAATTAGCAAAATTGAATAGAGATTAATTGAAAATCTATGGTCTAAATTGATTTAACATCATGAGTTTATAGTGATTTTTTATTTTTAATTTTTCAAATGATTTATAGATCATAAACACAAAATAGAAATCTATTAGACTTGATAATTCTTTTTTTTTTTTAGTTCATGGCGGAGTTTTTATAGAGTCATTTTGCCCACCAACTTTTTAAGTTGGTATAAATAACTCAATTTAAATAGTAAATACCATTAAAGTTTATATATTGATCGATTAACTCCATCTTTCCATTTTTTTCTACATATTTAACTGGTAATTTCATCTTCTTCTCTATCTCTACTTTTCACATTTATGGACGACTTCATCTTCTCCTCTTAATTATTTTTCATAATTATTGAGAAACTTTATCCTATAATTTTATATCTCAAAAACTCAAACTTATTAAATTCATACTTAATAACCGTCTCTCCTTAAAAATTTATGAACTAAACTAGGTTAATTTAATGAACGAAAAAATAGATAATATGAAAGTGATTGCGTGTGGGGGAAATTTGTACAGAGTGAAAGTCAGAACTGTTACAGAGTGATTAAAGGGTCATGGCAGCAGATTGATATTACTTCAAACCAGCCAGGAGGCCCCCAGTTGCTTCGTAACTCATTCAAATTTTGCAAGTAAGTTTATTTTACTTTTACTTCTTTTTTTTTTTTTACTAGATGTATCCTTTTTCTCTTTCCCTCTCTTTTCAATATCATTTCTTCAATGCTTTTATATTTCCATTATTTCTTTTCTTTTTTTTTTTTTTTTTAAAAAAAGTTACCATTATAAATTTACTTTCTACTTATTTTTAAGCTTAGTATTCATTTAATCCTTAAATTTTAAATGAATTTTCAAAAATTAAAAAAAAAATTATTTACACAAAATAGTAAAATTTAATCTTATTTGATAGAGTCTGATAGAAGTCTATTAGTGTCTACCGATGATAGAAACTGATAGAAACTTATCATTGATATTATGTGATACACTGATAGAAGTATATAAATGTTTATTAATGTTTTTTTTCTTGTATTTTTGTAAATAATTTGACATTTTTTTTTATCTGTGAAATTTTTTATATTATTTTAACTACATTTTTTTAATATTGAATAATGTTCGTATTTAATTTTAGTTATTAATATTTAGTATTATTAATGATATGTCAAAGAAAATTTTAGTACTATTGTAACATATACTCCAAACAATTAATTACAATGAAAATTAGAATAAATTTAGGCTAGTCAAATTATGTTTGACTCGTTATAGTGTTGACAATACTAAATACAAAAGGAAATGATTTAAAAGTTTAAATGTGAAGTTTTATGAAATTTAGAAACTAGAGAAATAAAAGTATTCTAGAGACAATGTATTGTATAACCTTTTTGTTTATTTTAATTAAAGTGATAAAGTGATAGATATTAGAAAACACATGAATCATTCCTTACAGAGTTGCTTTTAAAGGAAATATATAAAAATAATAAAATATTGTTTCTTTCTAAAAAACTATTATAGAAATGTTTGGAATAAAAATGAAGTTCTCATGTTGTACCATCTCTTTTTCTTCTTAAATATAGAAAGTTCTTCTGAAATTGTAGCTAAGGATGATTTCAAAGAGCAATTTTTCTTAAATCTAATAATCGTAAAGATTTGAATCCTTAATCTTTTAATCAAAACTATAAAATCTTAACCAATTAAATTTCTCTCGTACTAACAACTATTAAAAGATTAATTTAATTAGAATTTATTTTCCATGTTAAAAGAAATGCACACTTATTTCCTAATAATTTTATCTATTTGTTATGTAAGTGCTTTATTTGACTATTGTTATTATTTATAATATAACGTACTTATTTTAAATATATATGTGTGGGAAAAAAATAATATGCAATGAGTGTATTAATTCAGAGAGGCGGAGTCAGAATCGATTAAAAATTGGTTGTATACTGCAATTTTGTACACAGCAATGACCGATTATCCCACGCCCTCTAATTTCTTAAATCCCCTGCCAGCTTATCCAGTTAAACAGGTATAACATTCTTTCTTACTCTTTCTTTTATTTAACTATTTTTTAGAGGGTGACTATTTTAAACGACAAAATTGTTGGAAATAACTTTTCAAATCACTATTTATTACATTGATGGACAACGAAATTTTAAAAATATTCCATGAAAATATTTATATTTAAGAACAGCCCTTTTTTAAAACTAAAAGTATGATAATAATATTTGCATTAAGGAAAATGAATAAAAATAAAATGAAAGAGAAAAAATGTTGTGGGAATGAATGGTGCAGATGTGCAAGGCGATTGACGATCCAACGACTGGGAACGACACGTTTGCGAAGTTGTATGGTGCGGCTAACGTCTATTATAACTACACTGGGACCGCCACGTGTTTTGATCTCGACGATGATTCTGATCCTCACGATCTTGGAGATTGGACTTGGCAGGTTCTTTTTATTTTCACCTCTCTTTTTTCTCTTCCTTCTCCTTTTTTTTTTTGGTTCTCGAATTTTTGGGTCTAATTTCTATTTAATTTATATATTTTAAAATATTATATATTTAATATTTAAATTTTGAGTTTGATTTCAATTTAGTTTCTAAATTTTAAAATGCTACAATTTTACTTTTGACATTTGAATTTTGCTTTAATATGGTCATTATATTTCAAGATTTACATTTTTAACCTCAATTTTTAACTAAATACTCACTTTTCGTCTTTAGAGTTAATTTATATTGATAATTTAAAATCGTTAAAAGAATTATAATTAATTTAAGTTTTACTATTTTTATCACTCTTAAATTAAATTTAAAATTTCACTTTATAACTATTATTAATTAATAAAAAAATATTGTCAATGATTGAAATTGAGTATTAAATGAAAAATTAAGGTTAAAAATGTAAAATCTTGAAACCTAGTGACCAAATTGAAACAAAACTCAAACCTTGAAGGTAAAATTGTAATATTATGAAACTTAGGAATTAAAGTGAAACAAATTCCAAAACTTAAGGACTAAATTTGTAACATTTTAAAACCTATGGACCAAATAGAAACTAAGCCAAAACTTAGGGATCAAAAAGATATCATTCCCTTCTTTTTATTATATATATTGTTTTTTCAACTTTTTTTTTTCTTTTCTATTGTGTGTTTTCAAAGTTTAGTAAAATTTTCATCTTATATTTTAATGGTATAGCTAAGTAAAGTCATCGTTTAATTAACATTTTTTAAGGTTGAATATCTTCCTCAAATCCTTTATTAGATGGTATAAGATTAATTTTTTCTTTACCTACTAGCTTAACCTTTTGAGTCAATCGACGATTTAAGATGGTATCAGAACAAGTTAGTTCAAGAGGTTATATATTCAAACACTTGTCATATAAGATCTGATTCTAAATGTCAACCATTGGAGTTTAAATTACTAATGAAAAAAGGAATTATCACTTAGGTTTAAAATGTTGTTTTTGGCAAAAATGTGGAGAACTAAACTTTTATAAAAAAATGTCAACGAAAATATCCATGTCGATATGAAAAAAAGTTAAATTAATAAATGAACATTTTACTCTAGTAGCATTCTATGTTTTTTTTTATATGATATAATTGAAATGACGATTTACCTCTTTTGATATAAACTTTCAAAATGTATAAATATTAACCTGTCTCATAAATTTAATATTATGATTATTACATGACATCCATATGAATGATGGTTGTTTTGAAAAATTGATGATGCGGAGGAAAATAAATTTGAAAATATTGAAAATATTGAAGTCGGAAAAGGAGTAAATGTACATTTAAGATTTGATATGCTTAAGCAAATGAAGTAATTTAGAGAGGTAAAATAAGGATTTGGCAGTGATAAAGACAAATACATGATGGAAAATGATGTGATGTTTGGTGTATCCAATGTCAAAAAAGTGCTATAAATGGGTCAAAATATTGATTGAATATGAGATTTTACGCAACCTATTGCCAACATTTTTCATGTGAAGAGAAAACTTTACACTCCACTTTCTTTTCCCTTTTCTACTCTAAATAAAAAAATAAGACTACACTTTCTTTGAAATGGAAGGAAATCTTTTATTTATTTCTTCCCCAATCTTATTGATTTTCATTTCATTTTAAAGGATTTGCTTGACTAAGATTTTCTTGATATAACATAAGGTACATGAAATAGGAAATTATTTACCACATTCATTGAAGTTCTAAGTTTAAAGAGATTTGACCCAACTTTTGATCATCGAAGTTGTTTTTTTACCTTCTACCTGCGTCAGGTGAAAATTTCTAAGCTTAAAGAAATTATCTACCACATGCACATATGATGAATTTTGCTCCCCTATCTCACTCCCACTCCTCAATTCACAATCGCTCTCCTTTCTTTGACCATAATTTTTTTCACTTCTTGGTTCTTGCCAATCTCTTTCCTTCTTAAAAAAAGTTATAGATTGAAAGAGGAAGAAGGTAAGACTTGGAGTGAGGAGTGAGAATTAAGGAGCAAAGCCCATCACGCTTGCATTTTTTGTTATTTTAGTAAAATTTTATCCGATGATGTTATAAGCAAAATGTGAAAAAAAGACAGATTTTCAAAAAGTTGGGTTGATCTCTTTTAGACTTCCAAAAATAAGTCATGGACTTTCCTACCTATATAAATTTAGTTTTCATCATTTTTATAAATCTCAAAATGAATGACTAACATGAGTACAATTCAACTGACATAAAATTGTGTTACAACTTGGAGGCAATATGACAAAGACGGGAAGAAAGACCGTTGAGTGGAGTGATATTAGAAGAAGGGCCATATTGAAATTAGCAAAGTTCGGCAGATTTTGGAAAGAATTGGATAATCCAAATCTGAATTATGTGTATGAATGAGTGCAGGCATGTACGGAGATGATATTGCCAACGGGTGGTAACACAGAAGAAAGCATATTTCCAGCTTCAACATGGCACTTTGCAGATCGACTTCATTTCTGCAAACGCTTCTATAACGTGGAGCCTCGTCGTATTTGGATCCCCACACACTATGGGGGCCATGTAAGTTTCTTTCCCATCCATTTACTTCTTAGCTTAGACATGGATTACCAACCATCATTCTTCTTTGTCTCTACCCCATTATTTGCTATCTTGTCTATCAGTTGGGACCAGGGTCAAGAAATCCTTGTTTGTGAACCGGGGTCCCCCTAGGAATGATGAAGTATACTAAAGTTATTCAATTTAATTAGTCACCATACTTTACTTTATAACAAGCTAAATTTAGTATTTATACTTCAAAAAATTTAAACAAGGTTTATTTAGTTTCTATCATGAAAAGAAGTTATTATATGTTAGATCTAAACTAATTAGGGGCTAAATTTGTTTATAAACTATAAAGATTAGGTTGCTCCATTATAACAAGTTTTTCATTGGTATGGATTAAAAAGTTTTTCATTGGTATGGATTAACTAAGGTTCAAAAATTAAAGTCCCGTTTGGTAACTATTTTGTTTTTTTGTTTTTGTTTTTGAAAATTAAGGCTATAAACATTATTTCTAATTCTAAATTTCTTCATTTGCTATTTATCTTTTACCAATTGTTTAAAAAACCAAGTTAAATTTTGAAAATTAAAGAGACATAAACTAAAAACTAAATAATTAACAAACGAGACATAAACTATCACAAATTAAAGAGTACAGGACTAGAGAAAGGTTTAACTTTTAATTTCTTTTAATAAAAAGTTAGTGATTCAATTCTCCACCTCTGTGAGTTTGTTTGGAATGACTATAGAAAAAATTGTTTTTAAAAAAAATCATTTTTATTTAAATTCTTTTTTTAAAATACACCACATTTAACATTTGACAAGTTAAACCCAAACACACTACTTATGTATACATATTGTTTCATTATTTTTCCTAAATTTCTTCTGCTTTGTTACTTAAGAACCTTTATTATAATGTCTAAGAGGGAGAATTAAAATATATATATATATATATGGATTTGGTTGGTAATTTCAAATTGTTGGTGGCAAAATTGAAACTTGACGATATATGATCATTCATTTGATTTGAATTTTGCTTTCAAAGATTTTTAAAAATAAAAACAAAAAACGAAATGGTTACTTAACGAGACCTAAATGTTTCACTAAATTATGGAAATTTAATTAGAATCTAAACATGGGCAGAAAAGTAAGTTGTAAGTGAGATTGATGCAGAATATTGAGAGAGTTCTGAAAAGGTTTGGAAGCAACATAATCTTCTTCAATGGCTTGAGAGATCCTTGGAGTGGTGGAGGGTAACTCTTTATCTCTCTTTCCCTTCTATACATATCTTTATGGCAATTCTTATTTAATTGCTTACAATTGGCTCTTAATGTTAACATTTTAGTCATTTTCTTTTGATGCTTTGTCTTCAGAGTGCTGAAAAACATATCCTCAACTATAATAGCCATTGTGGCAAAGGAAGGTTAGCATTCATCACATCAATATATATATATATATATATATATATATATAAACTTAGTTTGGCTGTCATAGTATTGATATGTTATCTCTCTCTCTTTTTTTTTGATGAATCTATTGAGACCATAATTATTTCACTTTATTGCTAACTTAGAAACAAACACAAACCATTTAAAGTTAAGTTTCGTTGCGAATACAGTAATTAGACCCAAAGTATTTGTAAATATAGAACAATGCAGAAGAATTTGTAAATATAACAAAATTTAGATTTTGCTTTCGAAATATATAAGTGATAGTCCATATCACTAGTAGGGGTTTATCAATAATAGACCATATTACTAAGAGTCTATCAATTCTTTAAACATGTTATTATACCTTTAATTATTATCCCTAAAAGTGTTATCCAATGAAATTACCTTTAAATTTTTATATTTGGAATGAAACAGGAGCTCATCATGTAGACTTGAGATTCTCTAATCCTGAAGATCCAAAATGGCTGAAAGATGTGAGAAAGCAGGAGCTCAATATCATTCAGGATTGGCTTTCACAATATTACTTGGACTTGGCCCAATATTAATCCGGCCCATGTTTATATAAAAGGCCCAAACACATAGCCCACTCATAAGATGAAAGAAGAAGAAGGTTCTTTCTACTTTATGGTTTTCCAAAAGGATTATTCAAGCCATTCAGGTAAGCCACCAAATGATTCTCTCATAATTTTGTACATAATTTACTTGAATTCTTCAATATTTGAATGTTTTGAATAATGAGATATTAAGTTTGTAATTTTATTACTTAATGGTATAATAACAATTCTCATCATATATTTCCACAATGGTGAGATGTTATCTTCTTCCAAACTAAGCTTATATGTTTTTTTTTTTTTTTTGGGTGGATAAAATTTTAAATTTGGTCCTTTCTTTTGAGGTTTGTGTTTGTTTGTCTCTAACCTTTCTAAAATGTCTAATAAATTTTTTAACTTTCAATTTTATGTTAGGTAGGTTCCTAAACTTTTAAAATATTTAACATGTCCTTAAGCTTTTTGTATCTAATAAATCTCTTAATTTCAATTTTGTGTCTAATAAGTCTTTGGCCTATTCATAGGTTTATTGGACATGAAATTGGAAGTCTACACCATTAAATCGTGATGTTTCATATCTATAGTCTAAATCACACCCATATATATAATGATACACCACTTCAATCGAAATAGTTGTAAGGAGGCAAACAATGTTACCATCATTTCAAACATATGTTCTCAATTAGATGGTGATGGTTCATATCTACGGTTTAGATCACAAATCACTCCGTCATATAACCAATTTGACCCAAACAATTGTAATAGAACAAATGATGTGACTGTTCGTTTAGACATATCTCAGCAGTTTGATCGTAAAAGTTTCATTTATATTAACATCGTTTCACATATAAACACCTTGATAAGAATTATTAAAAGATGCAAGGACAAAATGAAGATGTAAAGATTCTCCCATCATATCTCGTTTTATATATAGCATAGATTTCGTGTTCTAATTGAATTGTGAGTTATAGATTATAATTGACTTGGAGAAAGTTGTCTTTTTCATTTTGTAACAATTATGTATGTCAGCAAAGCATTTGAGACAAATTTCATTTTTTTTCAAAAAAAAAAAAAAAAAATCACTTATACTTTGTTTGGGAGCCTTTAGTTTCCAAAAAGCATTTCCACCAAAGAAAAGAAATGCTTGGAGAAGTAGCTTGGGCTTCTTCAAATTTGTACAAAGCAAGAATGTAGCAACTCTCCATGGAATATAGCAAGTCTTCTTTGACATTGGTACCATAATATAGCATCTTCTTGTGACATTTGAAGGGTACAATTGACATACTTGTCATAAAACATGTTTCAATCATTTACTTAGTATCAAATTTTGACTTTCTCTGTAATTTATTACACATAAACAGTAGAAAAATTGATACAAAGATCATAACATTTTTCTTCTTCGATCCAATTAAAGATTCTTCATTCCATTATAATTTAGTTATCATAGTCCTATCCATTTGTCATTCCTAATTTAAGATGATTATAGAAACAATATTTTTGTAGTAAATGAAAAGAAAAATTGAATGGTTCATAAGATTGTTATAGATTCCTAAGGAAAGAGGTGTCATGAAGCACCTATGCTCTATGTCAAATAGCTTTTTATTTCATAATGATGGATTGGTCAACTATGTCAATCCCATTTTAGAGGTACTTTTAGATTGCAATCATTAAACCTCTTATCTTTTTTTTAATCAAATCTACGAATATAAGATTTTGTTCTTTAAATTGTTAGTTCATGAAAAGGTTTAACATTTTCTCACTAATCCTCACCATATTTCAAGACTAAAATATTAGTCATCTAGAAGTATGACCCCAAAATTTATTCTATATGTACTTTTCTTTCTTTCTTTCTTTTTTTTTTTTTTTTTTGAAAAAACAATTATTGGATATTTCATTTAGGAGAAATATGTAAAATTGAATTATATATCTTATTTCTAATCTAATTCAAACTTTAATGAGTTTTGTAAAATGAGAGTATTATTCATTTATAAGGTTGATAGTTTGATTATTATCTCTATCATTAATTATTAAACTAAAAAACTATTAAATAAACATATTAAAAATATCAAAACATAAATGAAGCCCTTTTAAATATGGTCTTTCATTTATAAGCCGGTAAGAAAATCATTTTGTAACACCCCAAATCCAAGATTCAGATCAGGATTCGAAATCCAAATTTGACACCTCATGGTCCTGGCATTCTCCTAGATCCCCTGCAATCTGGCACTCCTTGCTTGTCTTGAACTTCTTGTTAAAGTGAAGACTATCCTCAACATGGGTCCTTTCAGGATGTTTTGTCCTCACCCACATTATCTTAGGAAAATTCCTAGAAGGTTATCTAATATAAGATTGACCTAAGCTAAACACGCTTAACTTTGAAGTTCTTATGATTGAGTCATCAAAAAAGAAAGTGCACATTGTTGTAATAAATAGTAACTTTCAATTCATTTAAGTCTTTTTTAACCATGTTTTCGTGTCTTTGGGATCCCTATCATTCGAATGTGATCTTGATTTATTTATGTATCTCTTTTACTCTTAGATCGTTACACATTTCCTAATAGAAGGGGAATGATAGAAACTAAATTTGGGTGAATTTGAGTCGGAAGAAAATGACCCACAATTTTTATAATTTATAATTTATTTATTATTGTTGTTATTATTTCGGTGAAAGTGACTTAGCTTTCAGGTGGTCATCACTTTGATCACTTTGATCACTCCTCACCTCCTTCTGCCAAGTTAGGCACAAGAGATTAAGACAACCCCTTTCCTTCTTCTTCTTTTTCTACTTTAAAATAATCATAAAATAAAAATAAAAATAAAAATAAAAATAAAAATAAAGTCCAACTTTGTGGGCTTTTTGTTCTTACCTTCCCTTTATTCTCTTCCACTCACACTTGGTCTCAATCCAAACAATCTCATCTTACCCAATATGATTTTATGACAATTCATCCTTTCATTGATATAATATACCTACTTGAATTTCAAACATTGTTCAATTAATTAAGATATATATATCTTTGATCAAAATATTAAAAGTTTAAATCTATCTCACATGTTAAATTAAAAATAAAAAATAATAAAATATATCATCTTATTTAAATTGTCATTTAAATTTTTATGTTCACCTAAAAATTTTTAGTTTGATTCTCATAATCTAATTCAACATTCAAAAATTATGTTTAACAATTTTTCTGTTTTTTAGGACAAAATTGAGGAAAGATGTGTGATGTGATATAAAGTTATTAGTGAGTATTAAACTAGTTGATTATATTAAAATTTGAAGTAAGATTCGAAGGTCAAAATGAACATATCTCAACCGTGATTGAAATAGACTTCTTTCATCAAAGTAGGAAGTTCAAATCTACACCATAACCATCTTGCATAAAAAATTGGAGAAAGTAAAATGACACGTGAGTTTTTGGATAAGAAAATAAATAGTTTATCTCAATATTAAAAATAAATAAATAACATAGTAGAATGTCCTTCTTGGAACTTTAATTACCTAAACTTTTTATATGAGCTCATGCTTTTTTTTTTCTTGTCAAATATTTATGCCTAATTTTAAAAATTCACTCGTGTTTCTTGAATTTATAACTCTGTTGGTGAGATATCATCACTTAAATTTTATATCTTATCTACTCAAAAACCTTGAAGCTCTAGTTGTTGTTAAAAGCTTGTCTAGCTTTCCTTTTCGAATTAGTTTGTATGAATCATCTTCTTTGATTGTAGAATTTGATTGTATTGATACGATAAACATAGTTAATCGAGTGGGGGTGATATTTTGGAGTTATCTAGATTTACTGAGGAGATTATCTCCTTGTATGAGGTGGTCCAGGTTGGGTTTGTTGTTTTGTGTTTGAGATCAGAGAACAAAATTGTCCACTACCTAGCGCATGCGGAGAATGAGTTTGAAAATTTTTTGTGTTATTTTGGAAATTTCTCTTCGACCTTCTCTAAAGAAGATGGAGGATGAGTCTTTTTGAGTCTGAACGGTTTACCTCAACTATTTATGAAATGAGTATAGTTTTTGGTTGAGTTGCTTCTATTTCTTTTTTTTAAAAAAAAAAAAAGTTAAATAGCCAACTCGTTTTATATTTTATAATTGACATATATTATGTATTTTGAAATAGAAGATTTACATTTCTATACATGTTTAAACAAACAAAAATTATTAAGAGTTATGTGCGGAGAGATGCTTGGAATGTCATGTCATTTTCCTACCACATAATGATTCTATATGCATTATTGAAATGAAGATTTGATGGAAAGATTTTGATATAAAATAGATGAAATTACATAAATTCAAATATCTAATGGAATCATATTGTATATATTTATTCTAAATATATTGAGAATTGACAAAAATGGAAAAAAAACAATGTCAATTCGGCACACGCAAAGGGACCATTTTATTACTTTCCTTTCTTTTACCACAAATGGTCCCACTTAATCACAACCCTACATCTTAAAACACTTACCGATCCACTGTTCACCACGTGTCACTTGTCCAATTGCCCATCCTCCCCTACTTTTTTGACGAACGAAACCGACCCTTTTTTAGTTTTAAAAACACTTCGATGATTTCTTTTTTGAAGAAATCAATGAAAACTGTTTTTAATTTTCTTATCCACATTTTTATTAACATACACACTTCCATAGTATCGTTCATAAATCAATCGTTAAAATCTTGCATTAGTTTATATGTAATTGTATTGCACTAATAATTTTAATATGGACTAAGTCATTATATAATAAAAGTCAATGCTTTACCTTAAAAAGAAAGATTAATTTGCAACATATATAAAGTATAATTAAATTGTTACATACTTTGGACTAAATCCTCACAAATGTAAAAAAAAATATAGGAATCAAATAGTTAAGGATTCATTTGATAATCATTTTGTTTTTTTTTTTTTTTTAAATCAAATCTATTTTCTTTTCATTTCTTACTATGGTTTGCATCTTTTTTAGGTACAATAGTTGAATTTTTAGTCAAATTTCAAAAACAAAAACAAATTTTTAAAAACTATATATTTTTTTTAGTTTTCAAAATTTAGCTTAATTTTTTAAATCATCGGTAAAAAGTAGATAACAAAAGAAGAAATTTAAAGATGAAAATGATGTTTTTAGATTTAATTTTCAAAAAAAAAATAAAAAACGAAATGATTATTAAATGAGACCTAAATATATATTTTTAGCTAACACAAACATTGTTCAAACGCATAAACTCGCATTTTCTATAAAATATATATATATATAAATTATTATTGTTTGGAAAGATCTGGTGGGCCCGGTGTGCATTAAAGAGTGGGCCCAGAAGTGGCCGGTATCTCGCATGCGGATCGGGTGGGAACTGGAAGAAGCCATTTCGGGCCAAACTGCAGGCCCTCAATTACACTTCACCTCCCCATTTCTACTTTATGTAGTTATGCCCTAAAAATATTACTTTCTTCTTTTTTCTTTTTTCTTTTTCTTTTTTTTTAGGAAACAAAAATACTATTTGTTCCATACTCCGCCTTTATTTATTTATTTTTTAGTCCTAACTTTATTTATTTTAATCTCGATATTTTTAAAATATTTATTTTTAACTTCGATTCATTTTTATTCTTAAACTTAAAAGAAAATATTTTTAATGAAAATGAATAGGTCAAAATGGTCACTTTTTTAAATTAGAAAAAACAAAATACCAAAATGAATCAAAGCTAAAAATATTTGAAAAGAAGGGTTTAAAATATCTTTATTTATTTATTTCACTATTTCTTTTTCCTACAACTATTTACCACCTTTTATTTTTTTAAAAAAAGAATCATAAGGGCCACGTGGCATCCACGTCAGAGTTTTGTTCTGTTAGAAGAAACACTTGTGTTTGTATGTGACCACTCATGTGAAATTGAAGGAGAAAAAAAACTGAATGTTGCACAAAAACCACACTTATTTGTTTGCTTCAACCACCCACCATTGCTTTTTAATCACATTTATAGAGTTTAATATTTATTAATTATTCTCTCTAATTTGGTTTAAATCTTTGGTATTGCCCATATTATACAAGCCATACAAAATTTCTAAATGTTCTCAAATTCTATTGAATTGATTAAAATTCATATGAATTTATGAGATTCGTGGAGACATTTCGTGTTTCCAAAAAATATTTTTATTATTCAAAATTGTTTTTCTTAAAGTTGTAGTTAGTTTTATCTAAGTTTCTATATAGTTCTTTAAATTTAGGCCTTATCCTTAGATGGGACCCCTTCTTTTTAAGTCCAATTAACTTATTTAATAATGTTTTGAGATAACTTAATATACTTAGGATTCTAAAAGTTATATCAATTTAGTTGGGATGACCACCTGCATTTACTAATTATCTGATAATCAATAATTAAAAAAAGTTAAATACATGTTTCAACATGTGTATGATATTCCTTCTCTCAATACAAAACGACCAATGGTTTGATTACTAATTTAATTAATTAGATTCTCTTTTATCACTTTTGTGTCTAATGTATTAGTTTAAATAATTTTATATTTGGTTGGTTCATCTCTCTTTTTTTAGTTGATTATGTAATATTTTAATCACTTGAGAAAAATTTTACATGATATTACTATACCTTCTCTCTTTTTTCTATTCCATGTATATTTAACTTAATTCTCATCTCATACTCAACATGAGTTTAAATATATCACATATTTATAATTTTCATTTTGATTCTAATTCCAAAAATAAAAGTAGAAAACACAATTTTGAAAATTGTTAAAATATTATTTTAGTCCCCTTTTAAAGTTTCATTCTATTTTGATCCTTGTACTTCCCAAACGGTCTTAATTTAGTCATAATTTTTATTTTGATTCTGATTAAATAGTTATAATAACTTTCATGCAAGAAATAACATATAATAGGATTATTTTACTAAAATATAGGAAGGAAAAATTATTATAAATTTTCTCTATAGAAACTTTTAACATTAAAGGATTAATTTAAAGATTTATATGAAAAACGCATAAGCTGATTTGAAAGTATAAACTCAAAATTAGAGGATGAAAATAATGTTAACTTGGACCTTAAAAAAATGTATTGTGATCCCACGACATCTGATTTAAACCCTGTGTTAATAAGATTAGATTGATATATGTTTATTTAAACAAGTTTGTATGTATATTCATTGAGTCAAAACATGAGATAAGAATCTTATAATTATTTTAATAACTATAAAATCAACAATGCACTAAGACGGGTTGTATCAAAGTTATTTGTTTATTAATGAAATGAAAACCAGTTGTGTTAAATTTAATATTCCAAATGTTTGATTCGTAGAGTAGAGTTGGGGAACAAACAGAAAAATTCGAATCGCCATTGGATTTTGATACATTACCCTTAGAACACAATAATCTACCTTTGTCTTGTTTCATTGAACTTAACAAATCTCAACACTCTTAATGCCACCAATCTCTTATTAACACCCAAAAAAACAAAAAAACAAAAAAAAAAACCCTAATTTCACCCTCTGTATTTTTAAAAACGAGAAATTATTCGAAGAGATCATCACAAATAGGATTGATAATTATGCATGTACAGTTTGATATAAGAAAGAGAAATTGCAACGAGATTTCGAATTTGTATGAATCCACATCCACGTTCATATTGTGACGGGTTGTGAAATAATATTTTTTTTAAAAAATTATAGGCAAATATCAATTTATACTCCTTAATTTTGAAGGTTGTATCATTTAAATTTTAAACTAATAATTGTATCAATTTAATCCTTGAACTTTTGGGGTTGTATCAATTTAGACCTCAAACTAATAATTGTATTAAATTAAACCCTAAGCTTTTATTAGTGTATCAATTTAAACCCTGAACTTTTATAATTTTAATGATATAAACCCTCCATTATGTTTTATTTGGAAAAACTTATGAAAGTTTAAGGTTTAAATTAATATATTTATAAAAGTTTAAAGTTTAAATTGATACAGTTCCGAAAATTGATGAGGATAAACAAATATTTGTCAAAGTTTAGTAATATCGATATATTTTATTTTTTTTCGAAAATCTTAAAAGACAAGAAATTATTCAAAGAGATTATCACGATGTGACTGACAGCAGCAACAATCTCTCTATCTCTGCGGTTTGCTGTGATATTTGGGCATGGAAGTCATCAGATGTTATAATAAATAATGCATTAAATGAAACTACGGTCACAAATTTGTAGGTGTCTCTCGAATGCTTCCATGACATCATTTCTTGAAAGTTGCATTTTATATTTTTTATAAATATCGACTAGAAATTGTAGTATAATAGTCATTTATTCGTATTAAAGTAGTACTTAAAAGAATTACCTAGGATCTACGAAATAAATTAATAATAAATTAATAAATCATTCATGACATATCAAATAATGAATTATGGTAGTATGTACTACAATATTATTGGGTTGTTTCTCAATATTGACTAATGAATAAATGAGTAAACTTTGTGTGTATCATTTTGCTTTGAAATTTAAATTTACTTGAAATGTTTATGAATTTTTTAGTACAACAACTGTGGGATGAAAGATCGAATCTCTAATTTCTAAGGAGAAAAATCATGTCAATTACCATTGAGTTAACTGACTTTGACAATTGTTAGTGAACTAAATAAATTAATAAACATTATATATATTTATAAAAACCCTAAATTAGGTTTGAAAAAATAATTTGTGGTTTTAGAAATTAATGAACCAACCCACTATTTATTATGATTTCTACCTTGATTATTGTTTATCCTTTTAACAAGATACTAATGTATAGGGCACACATTAAATAAAGATGATGTTAACTTGTTGATTAATTAATCATATATTTTATGTAAATGTGATTGAAAAATGATCAATAATTGATTTCTTGAACTCAATATATATATATATATATATATTAATTCTCATTGATAATTAATTAGCATATGATCATTAATCTAGTTCAACATTGTTTGCTTTTCCATTTGTGTATTATATAAAATGCAAAGCTTTGAACAATATGTCAACTTTTTTCAGATACTAATTACATCAAAACATTCAAAGTAGAAGTTTCTAGTGTGCTTGGAAACTTTCCAATATTTTGAAACTAGCCCTTGAATTAACTAGAAGAAGACACTTAGAGTTGCTTAAATATCTTTCTGAAAATTGTATATTTAGCATTTTTTTTCTAATTCATTTTCTAATAACAACAATTTTCAAAATGATTCAATTGGAAAAATCACATGACATAACCCTAAAATCGAGAAGGGCCAGGTGTGTGAGTTTGACTTTTGGAATATAGAAATATTTTGTTTGATTTTTTGGAATATAGAAATATTTTGTTTTTGAAAATCAAGTCTATGGACACTACTTCCACCTCTAAATTTCTTCGTTTTTATTTACTTTTTATCAATGGTTTAAAAAATAAGTCAAATTTTGATAATTAAAAAAAAGTAACTTTCAAAAAGTTGTTTTTATTTTTGAAATTTGGCTAAGAATTCAACCATTATACTTAAGAAACATGTAAATCTTTGTAAGAAATGTTAATGAAATATGCTTAATTTTGAAAAATAAAAACAAAAAATCAAATTGTTATTAAATGGACCTTAGAAACTATTGTTTTATTATTATTATTTTTTTTTAGAACATCACTCCATTAATGGAAATTTCCTTAAACATAAAATAGTTAAGTAAAAGAAAGTAATTTTTTTTTAATAAAAAAAGTACAAATTAAAGAAGCCCCTACCCATGAAGAAAGTTGTCTGTTATCTTCTAATATATTTCAGGAAACAAATGAAGTAATCATTTTTTAATTATTTATGAACTCTCTGGATATTTTTAAAGAAAAAATCTGAGTATTTTAAAAGAAAGTATGTAAACTCATATTGTAAAATAATAAATAATATATGTTATTTAAGAATATTTTTGAAGCCCAAGAAGCAACATGGCAGATTCTCCCTTAACCCTAACCTTAAATAATTTTCAATTTCCTTGTGGTCAAGGACTCTCCCACTTGGCCAACACACCATCGCTAACAATATATATATATATATATATATATATAATTTCAGGTTTTTCACCTTCAAATTTCAACTAAATAATTAAGGAAAAATAAATTTCTTATATACATTGATTTAAACCTTTAAACTCATAATTATATATCGATTTAAATTTAACATTTTTATAAGTGTATCAATTTAACACCTTCAATAACATTAACCGCTAAACTTTGTAAACGAATCCATTTATATAGATTCACACTTGAATGCTTTTGTATAATATTTTCTCTCTTTTTGTTTGGGTTCTCTCCAACCTTATCTTTTATATAAGCTTTATCCCTATGTCTATATTATCTGTACCAATCTTTTGTCTATAAATGAAGCTGACAGATAATAAAGGTACTAAGAGGGTTTCAGTCTAGTTGGGATGTTCCGGTGCATCTATTGACCCATTTGTATCTTTCTCGAAAAAAATATAGATTATCAATTAAGATTTCCTTTGAAAATTATTCATACATCAATTATAATTAATTGTCCATTTTATTAATCCAACATTTTAATAAGCCTACACACGTATAAAAATTGAACACATAGATGACTTTTAAGTGTAATCTTAATAAATATGATCTAAATCGATTCACTCGTAACAATTTAGAAGTTTTATTAAAACAATTATACGTTTCACATGAAATTTTCGAGCTACATTTAAAGGAAGGTGTTAATTAATATACTCATTGGTTTAAAATGATACCAAGGATATAAATAGATTTTTTTTTTTTTTTTTTTTTTTTTTTTTAAGGAAGTCCCATCCCATCATTTGCAAAGATCTCCAATTGAAGAAGAAAAAAAAAAAAAGAAATTAATTAGTTTCCCTTTACCAGTTACTCTCGTTTTCTTGGATGGAATTCCGGGACTTGTCCAATCAGACACATGATGTTGAGATCAAAACCTTAATATGAGAACACAGTATTGGATTTTACTTCACATCTCTAATATTTTTTATCAATATTTTTATTCATTTCATATTCACTTCCAAGTTGAATCAAAATTTTCGTTATATTGTAAAAGTATTCATAAAACATATAAAACAAATCACGTAATATCACTAATCTAAATATAATATTGTCGCTTGATCCATCTTTTAAATATTTTTCAGTTAGTCCTAGTAGTAAATATTAAAATTGACCGATAATATGGATAGATATATTAATTACATGAGATAAAAGTAAGTAAATTGGAAGGAACTTAGCAGAAGGGAAAACTCACCTAAAAGAGTTTCCAAATTCTCCTCCAAATTTCGAAAAAAGTTATTTTATTACAATTTTTTACAGTCTATTCTTTTACTAATTTGTAAAGTAATATACTATATAAGTTTGTTATCCAACCAATTTTAATATTCAAAGAGATTAATTAAAAATATTAGAATTTTTAATTATAGATTAAATTATAAATGTCTAGATATTAAATAGAGACACATACAACTATCTATATATACACATAACCTTTATCCATTATTTTATACAACTAGGATAAAACTAGTTCTTTTTTATAATATAAAATTAAATAAAGGATTCCAACGATATAGTGATTATAACATATATTTAAATTAAAAAACGTAATTAATTTAAATGATAAAATTATAAAAATAAAAATAAAAAACTACACGTTTTGCTATATTTATAAATAATTAAAAAAAAAAAAGAAAAGAAGAAGATAGAATTTGGAATGATTAATAAAGTGAGAGGGGGAAAAAGAAAGAGACAGAGAGGCAAGAAGAAGGCAATTGTTGTCTTTGCCTGAAAGAATGAAAGACATGGAAATATTATCGAAAGGACAGAATTCAAACACGACTATACTATACATAATTTTAATTTTACATATTACATTTATTTATTTATTTATTTATTTATATATATATTATATGTAACTGGACAATAAAATCTTATCTCTTCTCATCTCTGGTGGGTTTTATTGGAAATGGAAATATAACAACAGATTGGGATTTGTTTCCCATTTATTATAATTAATTTTTAATATATTTATATTTGTCTGTTAAAACAGAAAAAATGGGATTTAATATATAGTTTTGAAAATTATGTCAAAATGTGTGTGGAAATGGCAGAAAGAAAAGAGCAATAATGTTGTCATGCACGTGACTCAATTTTTTTCTTCCCAAATTCGAAACAAGGACCACTCTCCCCTTCTATACTTTTCTCTTTCATCTCATTGTAACATTAGTCTCGGTTCTATTATCGAATATAGTTACGTACATAAGTTACTATATCATTTTAAAGGTTGATAATTTGATTCTTTACTCCTATATTGATTATTGAATTTTTTTTTTCACGATGATTTAATTTTTGTAATTTACTTATTAATAACTTATCTTAAATGTTTAACGGATCAAACTTGACTTGAAAACGGCCCTTGTGATAATATACTTTACCCATCTATTGTATTCATATATACTATGCTAAGTCACTTACAAGTTGTAACAATTCACACATTTCTTTCAATCAACTTTATGATATTCGCTCTTACATTGATATGTATCTTCCCTTAACTTGATATTACTAACTTTATAACTCTTACCAATATCTCCATCAATACTTTATGGGTCATCATGACATTCCATATTTTGCCATAGATTCTACCATTTAGTTAAATTTCTCAAAACAAACTTTTTGTTATCGGATTGTTAATAATTTTCTCATGTAATGTGTTCTATTCTTAATGTAGTAGAGGAACGATAAAGTTGATGTTTAGTATAAGATTGTATTTGTATCTCTAAAAGATTATCTAAGATCATAACATTATATAAATACACAATGTGTGCAATGCTCATTTATGTAAGTTGTTGTAGTATCGCAAGACTGTGCTATTTTTTTAGATAAAAAGTTTTAGCAATATTGCGACACTACCTCTTTGGATTTGTTGGTTCCATTTTTCTTTCCAAGTTAGACTCAATTTTCCTCACCTTTTTAATTGTTTCATTTTGTTTCAATTGCTCAATTTATACTCAATTAACAAATATTTATGTAAAAACAATCAATTTAATGTCAAAACTAGCAATAAATAAGTCCTAAAAATAATTTATAAAACATACCCTATATAAAAAAGTTAAAAGCTAATTTTACCTAATTTAAACTTTAACATAATAAGCCAATTTAATTTTAAACGTGAATTAATTATCTTTTTGTGCTCCATATTGAAAAAAATAATAATAACAAATTAGGATAATTTTTATAATTGAATGGAAAAAAAAAAAAAGGTCAAATGGCATAAGAATCAGTGCAAAGCGTAATAGCATTGGACTGATAATGGAAATAGATCACAATCATTACGTCAAGTGAAAACCCTCCAACTATCTCATTTGTTTCCTCACTAACATTCAATATTTTATATTTTTATTAATTAATTTAATTGTCTTCCTTTTCCCCATTCGATCCATATGTTAATATTTTTATGGGCATTCTTAAATTTCTATAGATTTTTTATCGATTTAGTGGATGAATCGTTATTTCTATTTATATTGAAAAAAAAATTAACGAAATATAAAATATAAACAACGCAATACATATAAAAAAAAATGTCAAACTATTTATATAAATAGTTAAAAAAAAAAATACTGTGATAGATACTTATAGATTTTTATGTCTATAATGGATAGTATCAATAATAGACTTCTATTAGTCTCTATTAATCTTTATCAAATAATATTAAATTTTGTTATTTTGTGTAATTTTCCTTATTTTTCTATTTTTGAAAATACCTCTTGATTTAATTATGATATAAGTAAAAAACATGTTAATATATAATAAGACCAAATATATTTTTTTATTAATTTAAATGGATTTTTAACTTTTTTTAATAACTATTTCAAAAATATTTATTGATGTTGATATTTCCATCAAGATTTATATAAAAGTGAGACGCGGACATCATTTTAAACCTTAGTTTATCTCATTATATTTTTATTTAACAATTATTCCGAGGGATTGAATTCCATCGACCTTTGAAATAATAACGAATGTTTTATCTACTTATTGTCACTAAGGTATACTCATATTACTTAACCATTATACAATGTCCGACTAAGAATTTCTTTTTAGAAATAAAACTATACAATGTCCGACTAAGAATTTCTTTTTAGAAATAAAACTAAGTTTTAAATTTCACTTTATCTCTTAACTTTCAACTTCATTATATTTTTCTCAAAAACTTTTAAGATGAGTCGTTTTAGAGTTGTAAGGATGGGTTAAATATAAGAAAATAAAATTGAAACATAGGGATCAAATTGAAACAAAACTCACCTTTTTAATGAAGTTGTAAGTTTGTAGGTAAAAGGTATTAATAGTTTCTTAATACCATAAGTGTATTTTTGAACTTTTCTTTAAGTTTAAGGATATTTTTTAAACTTTGTAAAGTCTAAAAGCATTTTTTACATAAAATACTAACGATTTTCATCCAAAACAAAAAATAAATGTATTTTCTAACTTTTCTTTTTTTGAAAATTTAAGATATTTTTTAAAGACTTGAAAATTCATGAATATTTTTTACCCAAAAAATAGAAATTCGGGAATAGTTTGAATAATTTAGCGTAAAATAAAATAAAGGGAAAAAAGAAAGGTGTATGTTATTTGGGATTATATATTTATTTATATATATTGTTCACTGAAATTAATGATTGATGCATTCGATCACGCGAAAACCTCAATTCCTTCTCTCTCTCCTTTTCGTACTATCTCCTATTTTTCATAAACGCCCTTTCTCTCTCTCTCACTGTCATGTCTTTTGGGACCTTTTTTTCCTTTAAATTAAAATATTATTTAAAAAAATATGTCTTTTCTTCAACTAATTAGACTATTTCGATCACTTTGAACCACCTCAACTTTATGTTCTTTATATATAAATACGAGTTTGGCATAATCCATATAATTGTATGACTATAATTTATGAGAAAATGTTATTTTTGAAATGGTGCAACCCTAAATTATCTAATGAGTGTTTAAGAATGATAAATTCTATCTTTGTTCAATCCATTTAATTATTAGGTGATAAATTTCTTTTTTCTAATAGTTGTTTATGAACTTAAAGATGGATGCAATTTTTTTTTGAATTAAAAATTGAAAATTTGCATTGTTGTGTGATTATACAGTGAAAGGACAATACAAAATGCAGTAATAAGTTGGGAAGTGCCGTGTAGATTTGCTTCAGTTAAAAAGAAAAGAAAAAGAATTAAAAAAAAAAAAATTGTAAAGAAAAGCAAAGAATTAAGCGTAGTTGGTGTACATAAAATCCTCACTCACTTCTTCTAAATAAAAAAGAAAAAGAAAAATGTCCATAAAAAACATCTCTCCTGACTTCCATCAACCTCTCTTCTCTACTCCCCAACTTCCCATCATGCTTAACCAAAAGTCCTCCCTCTCCGTCGCCGCCGCCGCCGCCGCCGACCACCTCCCCATGTTTGAAAAACCCTTAACACCCAGCGACGTTGGCAAGCTCAACCGTCTCGTCATCCCCAAGCAATACGCCGAAAAATACTTCCCCCTCTCCCCCTCCGCCGCGGTCGTCGCCGCAGCCGCCGGCGACTCTGCCGATAAAGGGTTACTCCTCAGCTTCGAAGATGAGTCCGGCAAGATATGGCGGTTCCGTTACTCTTATTGGAATAGTAGTCAGAGCTATGTGCTGACGAAGGGGTGGAGCCGATTTGTCAAAGAGAAGCGCCTTGACGCCGGAGATGTCGTCGTTTTTGAACGCCACCGCCGTGATGGTGATAGGTTGTTTATTGGGTGGAAGAAGAGGTCGGCGCCGTCTCCAGCAGACACTGCCCAGGCTGCTGCGAGTGGCGGTGTTGGCGGTGGTGGAGGTTGGACTAAAATGTTCTGTTCTGCAAATCCATATTCTTCTTCTCATCATCATCATCATCATCATTTTCCTTCTCCGCCATACCAATCTTCTTCTGATTCTCCTCATGCAGGTTTTTTTCCCCTTTAAAATCCTAAATCTATTCACGTTTTTCTATTGTTCTAAATAAATTTGAGAAGCCCAACATTTTTTCCACCTAAAATTAGCTTTGCTCCTTTTCCCTTCTCAATCTTTTGAAATTGGACTTTTAAAAATAAATTTGAGAGATTGGAATGTAAATAAGAAGCATGGAAATGAGTTGAAAATCGCAGCAGAACGAAATGGAATCATAGAGTGTCAAAACGGTAAAAAGAGGGTTAAATTTAAAATTGTAGAACTAATAAATTTGATATTACCAATCGAATCACAACGTTCAATTCATAAGTATTGAATTAAAATGTATTACAAACCTATTCCATTCCATCATTCTAAGCATACCTAAATGTTTAACTTTATCCAATTGTATAGGGATTATAAATGACTTTTTCTTCTTTTTCCTTTTTAAATAAAAAATCATTGGTTTTGAAAAATCTTGTTTGGTTTCTCATGGTTTAATTTCTTTTGTTTGGGGAGAGGTGGAATTTCTTAACCAGAAAATAGGGCTAACGAACGAGTATAATTTTGAAAAACGAAAATTAATAATTAATTATAGTCAATAGAACGCATGAAGAATGCCATTGATTTTCTAAATTTATAAGTTTTTGGGATTTCCATGTTCATGTATTTCAACACCCACAAATCATGCCTAGAATTTATTTATTTTCTTTTTTAAGAAAAGAACCCAGAAATTAATAATGATATTTGGTATTTATATTTCTTAATTATAAAAAAAAACTTGATTAATGTGCATTGTTTTCAGAGTCCTCTGTTCAGAGTCAAACAATGTCGGTTGGGAATTCAAAGATACTGCGGCTGTTCGGAGTGGACTTGGAGTGCCAAACCGACATGTCCGAACCCGAACCACCGTCGACGCTCAATGTCGGGTCAAATTTAAGTTTATCGGTTCGAGATCCAACCCGCCACACCTTCTATACACATTATTCTTCTCCTCTTCCTCATCACATGGTATGACAACTCAACTTCATATTATTATTATTATTATTATTATTACTACTACTACTTATATACATACACACATATATAAATATAAACGTTGCATCTCTGATTCCTCTTTTAATTGTTTCCTCTAATCAGACAGAGGAGAGTCAAAGTGGCAAAAAAAAGGAGAAGTTTTGAAAAAATAAGAGAGAAAATTAGTGATGAAAATGGCTTATTGCATTAATTAAGTAAGAAAACATAACGGTCTCCTCTTTTGCCAACAAAATCTGTGAAGTAATCTAAAATTGTAGCTAGCTGCAAGTATTGCCCATTATTAATGATGATTCAATGTCATATGCTCACCCATTCACTTAAAACCATACATTAATTTTGTAATTAAAATTTAGTTTAAATCATAATTCTATTTTCTTTGTTGTACTTTTAGAACACTCTACTTTAGGTCTCTAAAGTCTCCTAGCTTTCATTAATATTTTATTTTGGTTCTAGCTTTTAAGGTTTTGTATTGTGTTTAATATCCATCTTAGCCACCAATTTTCAATCTAAACACTAAATAAATAAACCTTGGAGCACAATCTTAAACATTCAAGGAAAAAAGAGAAAAAAAATTCTTCGTTAAGAAAAACAAGTAGGGTCAATATTTTCGAAGATTAAATAAACATGAGCGTTTAAAAATCACAAAATACGATTTAGGCTTCAAACATCATAGCAATCGTGTATCAATTCAAGGTCAACCAGTATTCCATTTTGTTAGAGGTAGTTGCAAATATAGCAATTAGCCTCAAAATAATTTGCAGATACAACAAAATTTGTCCATCTCGAATCTATCTATAATATAATCTATCACTAATAGATTTGGCTATATTTGTAATTCTTTAAAAATGTTACTCAATTATTAGTCTTGAAAGTGTTATCCATTACCATCACCCTTAAATATCTCAAATTGCTAAAAATTCAGTTTTTTTTTTTTTTTTCTTTTTTTTGAGAGAGATTGGTGGGGGGGGGGGGGGGGGGGGGGGGTGGAGAAGAAAAGAAAAGGAGAGAAGAAAACAGAAGGCAAAAGAAAAAGAGAGAGAAAAGGGTAGGTTTCCAGATTGTAAGGGGGACATCGTACTTAGACAGCAAGAGGGAAATGATATCGGACCAAAAAACTCTGCACAAATAAACCAAATCTCTGAAACTTGAAGGTCACTCTCTGCCTTAACTTTCAGAAATCACTTCCACAAAAAATTCAAAACCTTCCCTTCTTAGTAAACCTACACAATAAATACAGACCAAACCTATTCAGTTTTTACTGCCCTTTTTCTGGAGCTTTTTCTAAAATTTTCCATTTTTGATGTTTTCTTTTCTCTTTCCATCTTAAAATTCTTAACAACAACTAAGTGTGCCTAAAACTATTCTGCAAAACCCTCTCTGTCTCCCAAAACTAACAAATTCTACTTGATTATGTACATATATGAATTTTTTTTGTTTATTTATAGACTAACAGGCCATTTCATGGGTTCTAAAATGTGGTTGTAAACAGGATTTCACTTTCTCACAAGATGTCAAGCAGACGAAATATCAAGGATAGAGATGGGTGGATGTGACGTCCCTGTACTGCAAAACCCACTTTTTTTTAAAAAAAAAAAAAAACAATTATTTAATCAAAATCCCCACCACTTCAGTTCAAAAAGTCGCCCCATTAAAGAAGGGGAAAACAGAGGGCAAAAAAAAAAAAAAAAAGAAAGAAAAAGAAAAAAGAAAAAAAAGGAAATCCCAGATTTTCTGGCCAACTTCCCAAGGTTATGGGTGGAGGGTGTAAACAGAGATCATGGATAAGGATGTGGTGTGAAGAGGGGAAAAAAGTGGGGTCCAAGAAGGAAGGTAGCTAGGGCTGACGTCATACATGCAAATGGGAGACTAGGACCGTTGAAGGTCAGGAATGAGGAATGTATTTGACTACTGTTGAGATTCTGGGTGAAGATTTTTTGAGAGAGGCTCGAAAAATATGAGTAGTGGAAAAAGGGGAGGAGAGGGTATGGGGCTGTGTTTAGTGCTTTATTTGAGTGGGTGAGGATTAGATGGATCGGTGACAGTCCCGTCGTACTAGCCTGCCCTCTACTCTTGCTATTTTAAAAGTTTTAGCAAAATCTAACCTTTCTTTTCTCAACTCATCTATATAAAGATTTACCTTCTCAGTTGTCGTGTCCTTTCAACCCTTTTCTGTGAATCCATCTGATCTGATCTGCTCGAGAGGCGGATGTTAATTTTTCATGCTATGTCTGCCCCTGCACATTCAATAATGAGGGGGAAATTTAGATTAATTTTGGATGAAAGGACATTTAAAGAAAATCCATGTGTTTCTCACCATACATCTCTAACTTTGTAACAAACATGCTATTAATCAAATAATACTATGGATGAAGTATAGAAAAAAAAAACACACACACACACACTTTGTACTCATCAATGCGTAGCCAATTTGTTGTAAAACACATCAAGAGAGTATCGAACATGATCATAGTAATTGGCATCAAGATGTGAATACAAAGATAAAATATATCAAGGGAGTATGTTAATAATTTTAAGACTACACTTTGAAATGCTAGAGCAAGGCTATATTTTAGAAAGTTTACAGCAAGGAAGAAACATATCAGATTTCACGTTGGATTTGGATTAAGTACGAATAATACAAGGAAGAAAGAGAAGGGGAAAAAAATTGTAGTTCCCTTCCAATTCACTCCACTGTGATTATAAAGTCCATTTATCAGTCCTATCGTCACACTCTCAAACAGATAATATGTTTTTTTTCAACACCTTATGCAAACTTCGGAACCAATTATACCTATCCCATTTGCAAATCAACACAGTACCTATCAGAAGGACTATTAACTGTATAAATAGTATGCTGACATATTATTTGTTACATTTTGTCTCTGTATTTGTAGTGTAGCCTAGGAACAAATGAAAACCACCACAGTAAAAGATGAGGTGTCTATGAATTGGTTAGACAAATTGTAGTCTCCTTTTTTTTTTTTTTTTGTCCACTTAATTACTTTTCTGGAAAAAGCAAGTAATGAGATCATGCATTGATGATTAGCATGGTATTGTGTTCTGTGTCAGGCATCAAATGTGGTGCAAATGTTCAGTACAACTTGCATAATTATAAATAAACATATCATCAACTAGTGGCTGAATTAAACAGAATATCAGCATATTATTTACCTGTGCGAATGATGAAAAGATGAGTTAGGAAATCTTGCTAGCGGGGCCCGTAAATGTTCAAACGAGAGATAGCCATTGACCTCCCTGGTTGATGTTTTTCCTCATCAGTGGCTTTGAAAGTGGGGGGGTCCCCAGATATGTGTGCAAGCTATCATTGGCATTGAAGAAATGGCTAATCAAAGGAATGAAAGGACTCCTACTTAGGGGATATGCTTGGAAAGCAACACTCTATTATGCATGACTAAGTACAGTACACATATAGTAATAGCAAGTGATAATTCGTCCATGGTCCATTCCACTTATCTTTTCATCGATCCGTTCATTTGTGATTCCAGAATACTTTGGAACACAGAAACAAGCAAAAATACCAAAATTAGCATAGTCAATATTTGTACTAACCCAAAGGTAACTGAAAATTAGACATTTCAATGGCTGCATAAGTTATGGTGAATCGCATCAAACAATCATTAGTTTATCAATAAAGAGATTGGTCACTTGATTCTTTGTCAGGATCTTTAGTACTTATTATACTTGTACAAGTCTTTTTTTTTTTTTTTTTTTTTTAAATAGTTGAAAAGTACTTGGACAAATCTCTTTCAGATTATAAATTGAGATAAGCCTAGACAATAAGAGAGTTCAGCTCATGCTACCTTAACCAATGATTCGATTCAAACGAAATCAATCTCTGGTCTTCTCATGCTATCTTTTAGGGAAATCACCTGGTTATTCTCTCTAAAATAGGATTTTTAACCAATTAACACAACAAGACTTGAAAGCAAGAACCATCAGCTTTAAAACTGAAAAGAATAGAAGCAACACCAAGCATGAGACTAAACAGTAGGCATGATATTGAGCAACTTCACTGTTGATTCCTTTTTATAATTGCAGTCCCAAAAAGAGCATAAAAAATATGGAGCAATCGGTACCTCATTCGCTTACAACAATTCAGGCTTCGCTGGGAAAAGCCAAATGGTAGTAGCTCGAACATTGGGAGCTAATCTGCTAAAAGCAAGGACCCAATTCTAAATGGGCCCTTCAAACCCCATAATGCCCAGTCATTTTCAACCTTCCTTCTCACCATAATAAAGTGTACTTGAGCATCTCCACAGCATCTTATGACCCAACTCTGCCACAACATTTCAATCTCAATTTGCAAAATCAGCGTCCAGCTCTTTGTTGTCAAATCATAGAGTTATGGCTGTATTGGAAATTCAATCCACCATGCAGATACCTCAAGACATGATTGAAAAGCCAGAACGATCTTAATGTGAACGCAGGGGCCAGCTGCAATCTAGAATTTACATCTGAAGTGTTGAAAAATTATCCAACTTGAGACAAATGGTAAACCAAACCTTACAGGACCAGAAGTTATTTTCCTGTAATCTTCGCTAATTTCACACATGTTCACAAATTTGCGAGAGTAATCTTGAATCAACAATCCAGTTCTCAAAAAGACCAAAGGTAAAAAGCCTTGAGAGTCCCAAAGAGGAAGACCACATAGGCAGAAACAAGAAAAACAACAACTGAATCATTCATTTAGCAGCCAAAAGCAGCTTCCTCCACACTAATCTTTCCATGGCTTCTTGTAAGCAAATATTAAACGGTCACTAAGAACTCTAAAATAATCGACAATGGCAGGGGAAAATAAGCATGGGAATAGTTCTTATGCAGAAAACATAAAGGTTTAATTTGCTATCTTTTCTCGACTGTGTGCTTGTGTGCATATTTAGAAGACGCTCAAGACTATATGTTTCAAAATGCACTGGCAAAAACAACACAAAATCTCAACTGAACCAATTTTTACAAATGGAAACTGAACTGCCCAATCCTCTAAACAATTTTATTCACAGTTCTGCAACTTTTACATAAAGCATAAAAAACTATCAGAAATTTTATTAGATTTTATCACTTCCCTTTTGGGAATCAGATACGTCCTTTTTCTCCAGGACATGCTGAATACCTTCTTGATACCCATCTATAAAATTTTTTAGAGCATCTCTATATGCAGAAGCTCTAGTCATATACACCCGCTGCAAAGCTGGTTTTAATGTCTCCATTCCTCCTCTTGCAGCCACGGCTGGATTTTTATTTTTGCAACAAAAGAAAAATGGCAATCTAATCAGGAATAATCCAATTCAATAAATACCAGAAAAATCGTAAAAAAGGTTAAAAGTAGAAAATGTATAAGAAAATCCAATTGCAACAGAAGATGCACCCAAATCAATGTCCTGGAAGATAAATAAGAGATAACAGAATAAGAAAACCTAAAATTCATGTTTAACTAAAATCAAGAAAACAATGGCTATCCTACGTGAGTGGTGTTTGTCATGATTAGACCTCAATATTCAGGTAAAGAGCAAACTTTAATACATTAAAGACCACACACAATAAAGTCTAACACACTATTATGCTCTAAACCACCTATCATCCATCTCAACTCAACTCAACCGAGTTTGTAGTTTAAACTTTGAATCTCCATTACACGTCCAATCCTCAAAACTGAACTTCATTTGTCCCATTTGGTGCTCAATTTATACAATTAAACCATATTTTCATACTGAACCCAACATTTTATAAATGGCGGTCCCTAAAAATTGCGCTGAAAATTGTGCTGAGAATTTTCTGAGAAACTCTTTAATAACAAGCTCCCAGATCTTTACTAAGCTTTGAGATGTAGACATTCCGTAAGAGATTTTTTTGCTTCATTAGTGGCTCTGGGAGGAATTGACACCACTCACACTGACGCTATCTAATTGTCTGATTCTTTTCGCTTTCCTGAGGATTGGAATCATTTTATTGGCATTATTTTGTTGACACAAATTAAAATAGATTCTAGTGAACTTCAAGTTTAGCCTCTACTTGCTTCTTTCATAACATGTGAAGTATTTAACACTAGAAGAATAAGAGGATCTTTGAGGCTGTAGGAGGAGACTTACGAGTGTTGCATACTTCTATACCTCACTTTGGACATGGAGTCTTTTCTTTTCTGAGATACACCCCCTTTTTTATTTCTAATAAACATGCAATATTAATTAAGTGTTAAAGAAAATACTCTGTCACTGTCTCAGGACCTCTCTTTTGTAATATTCTTTATTATTCTATTTCCCATTTATTCAATGCTAGCTCCTTTTTGTTCCTTTCTTTGTTTGACCTCTCTTTTGAAATCTAAATAACTTTTGATATAATAAATGATGAGCATCGACAAGTAGGAATGTGAACAGCAATCTACAACTACTACTTGATAAAATAAATGGAAATCCCAGAACAGAGCATCCTATAACATTTTTGCCCCATCTGATAGCAGATTATGGTAAGATTTCTAAATTACCACAGACAATCATTTTTTTCCCTCTTTCTCTCTCTCTCTTTCTTTTCTAATGAAAACAACTTTAATTGAGGAGAGGGGAAAAAAGCAGCAAACCGTTCTATAAAAGGGGCTCCAACTATGCAAACAACACCTATAGAACAGTTACAAAAAGTTTTTGAAATCAAAGCTCACAAAGAAACATGAAAACGAAGGAGAGACAAAATCTTACTAGGGTCACACCTCTAAAGACCCTACTATTTTGCTCGCCCCACAAAACCCTAGCACACAACCCTGCAAGCCATAAAAAGCGACCCTTCTCCCCACAAGGTGCATTAAGAAGGGACTCCTCGATCATCGCAATAACATCTCTATGACAAGCAACCACGATGCTAAACATCTAGTAGAAAGAATCTCAGATTGAGTTGGCAAACTCACAACACCAAAGAATATGGTCTATGTCTTCTTCCGCCTTCCGACAATAAATACAATGGAAAGGACCAACTAGTGAGGGCAACTTCCTCTAATCATCGTGTTAGCACAGCTGTGTAAACTTGTCAAGTGAAGGACCTCATTTACCTAAGGACCTCAATCCTTTAAAGCACTAAAAAGACCGATAAACCTAGGGGAGAAAGATCAACCAAACTATGAAAGAAAGACTTACACGAGAACTCCTTCAAAGGATTGGGGCTCCAAATCCTCACACCTAAATGGGTGCCTCTCAAGTAAGAAAAGAAGAGGGGCCACATACATCACTTTCCTACTAGAAAGAGCGCAACAGAACCAAAAAGAAAAAGAAAAGGAGCTATCAGACCACACAAGTCAACAGCAAAATAATTTTTTTAGGGAAGACAAATGATACAAGTGAGGAAACAATAAACAAAGAGGTCTCTCCATCCCCAATGGTCTCTTTCCAAAAATACATATATATCCCCTCCCCCGCCACACGACAAATCAAATGAACAAAAGAAGGGAGCTTGTTCAAAATATTCCTCCACAAGGCCCGGTGAGTACCTTTAACCCCCTGAGACCATCATTCGAAAGGATGGGGGCCATGTTTACTAACAATAATTCTATGCCAAAGGAAAGTGGACCTAGAGAAAAAACGTCATAGCCATTTGACTAAAAAAGCTTTGTTGCGATTCCTTTTTTTATATGAGAAACATTCAATCATAATTTCATTGATCGTATGAAATTACAAAGGGCAATATATGCTGTGAGAGGAGCTTGTGATTCCTTGGATTCCTTATTTCTAAGGCCCTTGCCCAAACAAGCCTCTCGACAGCCTCCCATCTTGATCTAATCAAGTGTGATCGCTTCCCTTTCCCTTCCTCAACCCCTTCCCAAAGAAAACCGTGCATCAACCTCTCCATATCATGAATACATGACCACAAGTATAAGAAAATATTCCATTTCAATATGAAGTATCTGGATCAAACAATAACACAAAGGTCAGTTACCCAGGTCTTCAAGTGTTGAAGGTACTTTCTCCTTAGGCGCACTTTTTCCAGAATTTGTTTTGTTTTCGCTTTCTTGCACCTTATAGTCATTTGGTCGCAGGTCAGGGCCAATGTCCCGCACCCAGCTTGCAGCATATAACCTAGAAGCCTCCTTCAACACCTAAAATCACCATTCGAATACAAGCATACTTATGAACCAGTAGAAGACATAGAAAAAACACATAAATAAGAGCTTAACAAAACCAAATTTTCAATGATGATCTATTAAATAATGAGCATATATTCAATTAGCAATCAAGTGAACTATACGTATGTAAGTCAATCCTGTCTCTACTAACTTTTACTCTCAATCAAAGATTGGAACTTATCAATTCATACCTAAATAATTGCAAAAGAAAACAGAACAATAGCAAAACCTACAGAAGAAAACGAGAACATCAAGAGATTAAGAATTCACCAAGAATCGTTCGTGCCATGTAAGCTTTCGACGCTTCTTTACATGTGGAGGATCTGGCAACGACGAAGGAAATGCAATTTCCTTCAAATCATACCGAATGTAATCATAAACCTTCCTCAAAACGATCCTCACCTTCATTCCTACAAGAGATTTGCTCACTTATATTACACCATTCCATGCATTTGCTGCTCCAAATTTGTGTTACAATAGGAAATTGTTGTGAAACTTCATCCAGATAAACGAGAAAAATGGAAATATAGACACATCAAGAAAACGATCTGACGGGATCCGATATTAGGGGTTATTAGGGGATTAGGGGTATATTAGTAATTAGATAAGTAGTTTGTTAAGGAAGTTTGGTTATAAATAGAGTGAATAGGGAAGGAGAAAGACAAGCAATATTCAGTGAGTGAATTAGGGCTTGAGTGTTATCTCAAGATTAGGAGGGTCCAAGTTCCTCAAATTACTTGGTTTATCTTATATTTTGGTTGCCAATTATATCTCAATAAATTTGGGTTCTATCACCATCCTCGGTTAACCCAATCAAATGGACCATTGTGACTTGTAAGGTATCTGAGTGCATATCTAAGAAGCACAAACACTGACGTCAAGTTGTTCGCAAGGGCCAACTTGATCCTCTTCCCAGGGATCCCAGATGAGGGAACCCTAAGAGAGCTGCCAACTCCAACTACTGTTCATGTACGATCCATACTAGATCTAGCCAACTGCTCATCCTACCTCCTTTCAATCCCGTTCACGAAGGACCGAAGTCAACTTCCTTTGCCACTGAAGGAACCTGTACCTTTGTTGCTAGTGCTACTTCAATGGATTATGGGTAAATGTTCACGTTTCAACCAAAAAAATGATGACCCCTTTTCAAACCAAAAGAAGTACCTCACACACCATACGAATACAACATGACAATGACACGGCGACGCGTCAATTTACAAAAAAGCAGGACACAACACGTTGGGGACACGTTTTTTATTTTTTATTTTTAACAAAAATAAATATACGTGCACATAATTTGACATATTGTGAAATATGCACACGTATATTTAACAAAAAGTAAGAAAAATAGAAATGGAGAAAAGGAAAGATAAAAAAACAGAAATGAGGAAAGGAAAAAAAAAACAGTAAGAGAAGTCACATAAGTTATCGGCGGTCGTGGGTCTTCAAGTTGAAGTCACCACTATCGATGAAGTTAGAAAGAAGAATCGAGTAGAATAGTGGGTTCTTCATTTTTTTGAACAAGATTGTGGGTTAAGTTCTTGAGGGTAAAGTGCGTTAGTATGGAGAAAATGTGTAAAAACTCTAGAACTTTGAAAAAGTTGGGCTGAACAGTTAATTTTAATCGGCTTACAATGTCCCTTAAATGGGTTGCTGATATCGAGTCTTGGTTCATTATTTTTTTTTTTCTATATTTGCATATGGAGTGTCCTTAGCGTGTACTAGGCATGTCAAAAAGCAAAAAATAATAATAAAATAATGGACACGCCAGCTGGCGTGTCAGTGCTTTATATAGCTACATATGGCCCCATTACTGAAAAGGAATGGACTAAAAATAGGGGTAATTGCAATGGATAGCACTCTTAGAGCTAATAGTTACGTAGGAGTGTAAGAAACCAAACTAAACCAGACCGGTTCGGTTCAATTACAATGAATGAAATATTTCTTATACTTGTGATCATGTATTCATGATCGGGGGAACATGGTTTTCAGTGCAGCAATGGTTGGTGCGTGTATTTTGCTTCTGGTTCCTGGTCAACCAAACCTATTGACGCATAAGACTAAATTGCTTCAGGTTCAAGTGCTAAATATTGAAATATTCCTAAACATTTAATACTTGTGAAAAAGATATGGATAGGTAATGCTTACTGGTTTTGTAACCTTGTCAAGTATGTCTTGCTATCAATGGAAAGAGCTCAAGATGTGAACATGATGGTCAAAAGTATACTCGATGTTCTAAGGGAAGTTTCTAGTCCTTGTTTTGTTATTCTTTGCTCCCTCCATAAAGTTTGAAACGGGATTGTGTTTGCAGAGAGGACTTCTTACACTAGATTATGATATTTAGAAATTTATCTCTGGATCCTATTTTAATTAAATTTAACACTCATCCCATGGTTTAGCAAGTTTTTTACGTGATTTGGAGGATGAAGATACCTTAGAAAACCAAGTTCTTAACTTGGCAAGTTCTGCTTGGCCAAGTGAACACCTTAGATAGGCTTGTTAGGAAGATGACTTCACTGATGGGGCCTTTCAGCTGTATTCTTCGACGGAAGGTGGAGGAAGACTTTGATCATCTCCTTTGGGACTGTCAGTATGCACGGGCTGTTTGGAGTTGCTTCTTACAGGAGTTTGACGTTCGGATTTTCGGCCAAAGGGATGTTCGTGCGATGACCGGGAGTTCCTCCATCCACCTTTCAGAGAGAGGTCATTTTTTGTGGTTTGTTGGAGCATGCGCGGTTCTATGGGATATTTGGGGGGAGCGGAACAATAGAGTGTTCAGAGGTAGGAATAGGGACCCTTATGAGGTTTGGTCCTCGCGAGGTCTCATATGTCTCTTTGGCCTTTGGTTTTGCAGCTTTTTTTTGTAATTATTCTCATGATAACATTTTACTTAGCTGGAACCCCTTCCTTTTAGTAGGCGTGTTATGGTTGGCTTGTTTTTGTATGCCCTTGTATTCTTTCATTTATTCTCAATGAAAGTTGACTCTAAAAAAAAAAAAAAAAAAAATTGACACTCATCCCACGGTTTAGACTAAAAAACAAATAAAAAAATAAAAAACACTCATCCCATGGTTGATGATGTTGATGAGATATCTAACAATCAATCCGTGACTTAATATCATCAACCTATGGTGTTGTGTGGCAATGATACTCATTTCGCTAGATTCTGCAGCTTGTGGGATTATTACTTACGCTTGTTTCAAATGTTCCCTCCCTTCCTCTTGTGCAATACCTCAGGTTGTGAAACTCGCTTTCACTCTTTGATTCAATTTTTAGATCGATATAAAAAATGATTTCTCTGGAGAGGAAGGGAAAGGGAAGAAATCACACTTGATTAAATGGCTACGTTGTTTCTTCTCTGGAGAGGAAGGGAAAGGGATGGGATCACACTTGATTAAATGGCTAAGTTGTTTCTTCTCTGGAGAGGAAGGGAAAGGGAAGGGATCGTACTTGATTAAATGGCTACGTTGTTTCTTCTCTGAGTCTAGTTCCCTTTGGCGTAGGATTATTATTAGTAAGCATGGCCCCGATCCTTTCATGTTGATGTTTAAGGGGGTTAAAAGTACTCATCGAAACTTGTGGAAGAATATTTCAAATGAGCTCTCTTCTTTTATTCATTTGGTTTGCTGTGTGGTGGGGGAGGGGAGAGACTTGTATTTTTGGAAAGACTATTGGGTGGAGAAGAGACCTCTCCGTTCACATTGTTCCCTTGCCTGTATCATTTGTCTTCCATAAAAAATCATTTTGTTTTCGACTTTCTTGTGTCGTTTGAGAGCTATTGTTATTTTTCTTTTAGGTTTCGTTGCACTCCTTCCAATAGAGCACTGGTGGATGTGGTCCCACTTATTTCCTTACCTGAGAGTTACCCTTTTAGGCATGAGATAAGAGATGCAGGGATTTTGAGCCCCGATCCTTTGAAAAGGTTCTCATGTAAGTCTTTCTTTCTTAGTTTGGTTGATCCTTCTCCCCTAGGTCTATCGGACTTTTAGGTGCTTTAGAGGATTAAGATCCCAAGGAAAGTGAGGTTCTTTACTTAGCAAGTTTTACACCGCCGTGCTAACATGATGGATCGGCTTAAGACGAAGTTGCCCTCACTTGGTCCTTTTTGTTGTTTTCTTTGTCGGATGGTAGAGGAAGACATATACCATATTCTTTGGTGGTGAGAATTTTCTAGTTCGATATGAGATTCTTTCTACCAGACGTTTAACATCGTGGTTACTCGTCACAGAGATGTTAGTGCGATAATCAAGGAGTCCCTTCTCAATCCACCTCGAAGGGAGAAGGGTCACCTTTTATGGCTTGCAGGGGTGTGTGCTATTTTTGGGTTTTGTGGCGCGAGCAGAATAGTAAGGTCTTTAGATATGTGGATAGGGACCCTAGTGAGATTAGGTCCTTCATTTGTTTTCAGGTTTCTTTGTGGGCTTCAATTTTGAAACTATTATATAGGTGTTATTTCGCAATGTTTCTTTCATTCAAAATAAATAAACTAAAATTGATTATTTTGGTAATTTAGAAATCTTACCAATATATGAGCCAGAAATGATATAGAATGCTCTATCATGGGATCTCCATTTATTTTATCAACTAGGAGTTCTAGATTTCTGTTCACATCTCCTTCCCATCAGCTTCGTTTTTCTTCCCAAAATGCCCTCCACCACTCCTCAACCTTGTAGAATATAATAAGCATGAGCTTTTTAAAAATAACTCAGGTTGGACAAGTTAATTGAACAATGGAGGACTCTGTCTTCCCCCCTCCCCACCACTTTCAGCCATCATGGTTCTTTCACTGACCAATTAGGTCAGATTGGAGGGATGACTTGGCTTCACTCTCCACTCCTTTCTTCCTTCACCATTGACCGGAAAACCTTTTCTTTGGAAATCTCTCATGGAATTAAGATCACTGAATCTTCTAAGGATAAGTCTTTCACTCTCTCTCTTAAGAAAGATTCCCTCTCTTGGCTACACTCAACCTTCTCGTCCTTGATTGGAGCTCCTTTGAATCAAAAGTTCTTCACCCAGTCTCGTTTGGATGAATATGACCTGTGGGTGGAAAAAACCTCTAATTGTAGAGGCCGTTTTGCAGAGATCACTAAGCTTGGCATCAATGGTGGTCTAAACAAGGTGATATTGCCAAGTGGTATCGACAAATATGGATGGAAAGGTTTCCACAAATTGCTTAGTACCCCACAATCGCTACCTAACAAAAAACAACACACCCTCTATAGCTCAAAAACTCAGTCATACAAGGATGCACTCCACAAAATCCAGAACCCCTCCGACCAACAAACAACCCCTCCACGTGATACAGAAGTTATCTCACTTCATTCTCTTCCCTCCCTTTCCAGTGAATTTGTGCCATTTTACCCTGAAAAAGCTGTCATTCTCATTAGACAAAATGTCCATGACAATTGGCACGACATCCATAGAGCTTTACAAAGGAGGTATTCGATTTCGGTTCCATCAGCCCTATACAACCAAAGAAAACCTTATCAGCTGTTAGAAACAAAGAAAAAGGCGAGATTTTATGCAAGATTAGCTATTGGTACAAGGTTGGTTCTTTTATGGTGAAATTCCACCCTTGGAGCATTGAGACTTTCTACAAGGATCAAAAGGTGCCCTCTTATGGAGGATGGATCAAGGTTAGAAATCTACCAATTGATAGATGGTCCTTTGAATCTTTTAAATACATTGGTGACCTTTAAGGAGGGTTCATGGACGTAGCCAAAAAAACTTTATCTCGTATGGACATGATGGAGGTTTTCATAAAAGTGAAAACCTTTGGTTTCTTGCCTACTACTGTTCATCTCCCTTCTTCATCCACAAAGGCAATTACAGTGAACATAGACCCTTTTTTTAAGCTTTTCTTCACGTTAGATACCAGAAAGAAAAACATGGAGTCCTATCTTCATCGGCACGTGAGATACAAAGCTTGGAAGACCCAATTATATAGCGGATACAACCACTCTCTTCTACTGAAGAAAAGGTTGACATTGACATCCATCGAGAAACCAACCCTTCCTCATCAGTTGTCCTTTTACCCACTCCCCTATCTCTTTTACCAACTCAAATTTGCGTGAGACAGAGCCATCAGTCTTGCTTTCTAATACACATAAGCTCTCTTTGACCAATGAACTATTACCCTCTCTGCTCACTGTGGAAAATTCTAATCTTTCCTCTGTCCTATGTGCTGCCATAGACCTAGCTCAACTCTCATTAGTTGTTGTCCCATCAGAACAAGTTGCCTCCCTTATGCAAGTTGTCTTTTCAGCTTTTACTAACCCTCTTTTGATAAACCAAGTCATTCCTTCTCGCCCAGACAACTCAACAACCCTCCCCCATCTTTTTTCCTTATCTTTCACCGATTTACCTTCCATCACCTCCCCTTCTTTCTTGCTCACCTCCACAGACATCCAAACCATCCCCTCCCCATCTCCCTACACCACCAGCCCCAAAAAAACCTTTAACCACCTTGATCCCTCCCCTACCAACCCCCACAATAGATGCCAAACTGAACCACTCGTCAAAAAGGAACATCGATTTCGACCCCTCTTCCTTTCCCAAGCGCACCATTTTTCGCCCCGAGATGCTGATTCAGATGTTTTTCTATCTAGCCCAATGCCCTCCTCTCCTTCATACCACATAGGAGAAGAATGGTCTGGTTATAACCCACAAAATGGTTTTCGATCTTTCGACCCAGCACCCCACTTGATGGCCTTGGCTCCTTGGTTTAATGAATTAGGCCTCTGCATAAAGGCGATTCCTGCTAGAAGACGATCCAACCGGTTATCATCAAAGAGGAAAAAAGGAATGAGAGAGCTTTGGAATCTAGAAAGTTCTATTTCATATGACAAAAAAGCAAAAGCTCTGCTTAGAGAAGATTTTACATCAGCTTGATTCTACATCTTTTGGCCACGGGGTTTCTTCAAAGACAAATCTTCTTCTTTTTTGGACGTTTCATCTCAATGTTGCTCTTTCTTCTGCTTTTGTATTTAGAGTATCTTTTAAATATTTCTTGACCTTTTTGTATGGACTCTCCCTCCTCTTATGTTCTTCTATTTTTATCATTAGGGTTGTCTTCTCCTCTTTATTTTGGGGTATCTTTGTATCTATCATGATTCTCACTATGTATTGCTTTGGATATTTCATTCATCAATGAAATGTTTCTTATCCAAAAAAAAGAAAAAAAAGAACAATGGAGAACACAGCAGCTACTGGACATCATGTTGGACAAGTTTTTAAGAACCCTTAATTGAGCCAAACAATAGAATTTTAATAAAAAGAAGCTAAGCTAAACCACGGCATTCTTCCAATCTATCCAAAAGCAAGCTACCCAAATGCTGAATTTCATATTGATTTCTCCCAATATATATATATATATATTTAAACTTCTCATTATCTTGAAATTTCCAGTTTTCACTCCTCTTCCTCCCATTACATATATAAACATATTCCCACTATGTTTTCCGTCGTCAATCAGTAAATTCTCCTTTTTTTTGTGTGTGTGTGTGTGTTTTATGTTTTTGTTTTTGTTTTTTTTTTTTTTTTTTTTTTTGAGGAACAGTCAAATTTGAAATTACCAAATCCAAATACTATTTTGAACTGAGAAGACTATTTTGAAATTTCCAAATCCAAAAATACTTCAAACTAATCCCTTTCACTTGTACAAATAAAGAATGTCTATTTGCTAGGAAAGTGTATCACTAGTTTGCAAGAGAAACTTCACAGATGGGATTTATCAGCAGGTGAGAAAGCAAGTAAGTATTGCAGCAAATACTCAAAACTAAGCAATTCTTCAAATCCTACAGAACGTATCTAAGAGTTTTGAACAAGTATCGAAATAAACATCCCCAAAGCTAGCTACCCGATCCTTAAAACCTTAAAGAAGAAAGTTCAAATCATTCCATTAAATGACATCTTAAATTCTTAGGTATTATTGTGATTGGCTGGTCAACGGATTACAGAACCTTAAAGAAGTTTCTATCGATGAAAACTGACAAAAACTACGATGATTCTAATTAATTGAAACACGACTGGAAAAAATCAAATAATGGGAAGAGAGAGCGACGCAAACCTGTTCCACGACGAACGATGACCAACAACTGAGAGAGAGGGAATAGTGACGGCGCGAACGGTGGTGGCCGGTGAGGAGAGACTGACGGCACTCGATGACTGAGGGAGAGGTGGGATTTGCGATTTCGGAATGGAAGATGAAACGAAACGCAATTATGGATTGGGTGAACCGCAGACCGAACCAGTCGGTCGGTTTACTTCAAATTGAACAAAACGAAATCGAACCGGTCCGGGTCAGTTTCTTACCTTCTACCTAAATCTACAAACGATAGACTATTATGACGAATTTCAGACAAATATTTTTCGTTTTCTTTCTCATTTCACACTTTCTTCCTCCCATTTGTTTTTCTCCATCTCTTTCATGGATGATTCGACAAAATATTCAAAGTAATTTGATGCAATCTTTACTCAAAACAATTGTAAGAACTATAAACAACTAAACTGCATCTAAACTATGTTTGATTGAAGTTTAAAAGTACAAAATAATAGTCTATAAGTAGCCTTTTTTGTAAATGATAGATTTTTGTATGTTATGTGCAATCTATTATTGGCTATCGTTGATAGATTTCAAATAAGTCTATAAGTCATAGCCTTCTTTATAAGTGAGATTTTTTTTTTATGTTATATGAAACCTCTCTTTGGCTATCATTGATAGATTTCAAATCATATAAGTCTAATCGGTGATACCTCATATTATTGATAAGATTTATCAGTAATACATCATACTATTGATAGAGTCTACTCATGATATTGTATCAGTTATGGATTTTGCAATCGATTATTGAAGTCTACTGCTGATATGAATCTATCGATGATAAAAGATTATTACTACAAATAATAAAATCTATTAGTGATAGACTAGACTATATCACTGATAGATTTTGAGATATGAATCTATCGATGATAAAAGATTATTACTACAAATAATAAAATCTATTAGTGATAGACTAGACTATATCACTGATAGATTTTGAGAGCTGAATCTAAATTTTATTATAATACAAAAAATTTTATTGTACTAGATATGCTAGTTTTTTAGTCTGATTGCTACATTTGCAACTGTCCCTAAGAATAGAGAGAGAAATTGTCGATATGTTCATATTTAACTAGATCTTTTGATGAAAGACAAAATGATCGTTTTAGTAATATGGAATATGTGATTTTAACCTCCAACTTTAAAGGAGGTATTACATGTTAATTACAGCTAAATTATGCTCATATAAGCATAAAACGATTTTATTATTATGTGTGTTTGATAAAAAAAAACCTATAATATACTCCGTTTCAAATCAATTAAATCAACAAATTGTGAAGTCTCGTTTGATATTATTTCTATTATTATTATTATTTAGTTAAGCTTATAAATACTACATTCACTTATAACTTTATTTACATACACGCACAAATGAAATCGAATAATGTTATCAAACATTGTTGAAATAAAATAATAAAGAGGTATATTGACTATTAAAATCAAATAACTTGTGAAATCTATGAACTCAAATTGTAATCATCAATACCTCAAAGAAAAAAAATAATATATAACTATAATTACTCAAATATAAGGCATTGGATAGACAAATAACTTAGGTTAGAAAAATATCAAATTATATCTCCCCAGACAATTGTTATTCCATTATCATTTAAACTATTAATCTACACCTATGTGATCGTCACATCAAACACAATAATTATTTTAGCATCACTCCCAAATATGTCTTAACTTTTTCTAAAAAATCAAGAGCTCTACATTCTTACAAACACACCTTTATTACCTTGGAAGTCTCTTGTATTCATACAAACATGTTTTCCTCCTTTCAACCCCAAATCTTCATTGTTATATAAAGTACCAGTCACATTTTCATCAACGTGTTTCGAATATTTTTCTAGTAATCTTTCCTCTAGCATGAAGAGCGATTACTTTGTATAAAAAAATTATACTAAAAAAGAAGATAAAATTTTCGTCAATTTGAGCCTTGCAAATACTTTATACTTAAAAACAACTAGAATCTTCGTTAGAGATTCTAACAAAAATACAATGTATTGAAACTAGCTAAAACATTTATCATACTTGCCATGAAAATTACCTTGGTACTAGAAATGACCTTAAATCATCGTTAACCTGAGCAGCACCAATTATATTGTAACATCTAAATTTCATAGACTAGTAATGCAAACACCTTGTACTAAAAATACAACTACATTTTAGATTAAGCCACAATGATAAGAAAAATCCTAGGATTTGGAAGTTAGGAATTGCTAAACCCTTAATATCATATTCTAAAACCCTCAATTAATTTGACAACAATCCAAAGAGAATGACTAGATTCAGATTACCTTTTGATCAAGGACCAAGAGATAAGGAGAACTAATTCTTTATTATAAGTTTGAACACTCCACAAGTAAGGTGATCAGATTTACCTGAATGTTTTTGGTTTAACCTTGAATTCAAGAGTTATAAAGCATGGTGAAGAAGTTCTGTCAACCACTAGAGAATTTTCATTCAAAGAAAACTCTAAAAACTCAAAACATAAATAATAATAATAATAATAATAATAATAATAAAGAATTTTACAACCTAATGTCTAGGCTTTAAATAGCCTCCCAAAATCCTAATGTGTATGATATCATAGATTTAATAAAATGATAAAATTAACCTTATTTAACATGTTTAGAAAGGATAAAATTGGAAACAATAAAAGTATACTTAAGTTGATAAGAAAATAGTAATAATAACTTGGAGCTCTAGGCAATTCATATCATCATTTCATCCTTTGAAAGGATTCGTCCTTAAATCTAAATTTTCACCTTGTAGAGCAAATTTGTAGTCATGACCTGTTAATAATCTAAATCTCTTTTGATAATTCTTGAACTTTTGACCATTGATGAGTACATAAACAAGTTAGAAGCAATATTTTCTAAGTAACGTCTTTGTTTTGTACTTCACATGTGGCCAGCATTGCTGCTTCATTAGTGATTAAAGTCCTGTAAAAAATCAGAATAAGCAATACTAGATAATACTTTAAAATTAACTCCACCTTGGTGATAACTATTGGGATTGATGCCCTTAATCTCGTGGTTTCGTAGTTTGTAAATTTATTTGTACAAACAGATTATTTATTTAATAAAATAATTTGTTCTTTTATTTGACATTTAGTTGCATTAATCCAAAATCAATAAACAAATATCTAAGGTTATTTCATGTAGCTTAAACAAGTATGTGGAGACATACAGGTGGATCATGTTTAAGTAATAACCTGAATGATTTATAGTAGATGGGTAAGACTAGGTACCTTGTCCTGGTAATACTATAGATATGACCCACTTTGTAATTGTTATAATTGTTGTAAAGTGTTACAAAAGATTTGATTCTGATCAATCATGTAGAGACATGTGAGTAGAGGTATCCTATACAAAAAGTTTGTATAAGACCAGATCACGAAATGATTAGTCTATTTTGGTGACATCGTTACTTGAACAGATTTACATTTCACCAGGATGACCATAGTGACTTGACCTTAATCCTGAGTGAGTTGTGAACTCCTGCCTATGAGGACGGTTCTTTTGGTCTGCATACGTGCGAGTTGTCAGATTCGCCAACTCAATATGCCTACCATTTTGGGGATTTGAGAACACAGCTACACAATAAGGAATTCACCATTTCCCATAGTTATGGTAAGTAGATAAATTGCTTTCTTAAGGACTAATTTCGGATCTTGAACAATGAGGCGCCCCACCCTCTCACTAGCCGGAGAGGGGTCAAATTATAGTGGGACTATAACTAATTGTTCATTAAATAGATTAGTGGTACTTAAGCAGTTAGATGTAACTACAGGGGCAAAATGATAATTTTGATCCAGCTGTAATTACGAGCAATTTGTGAAGGGTCAACGCATTATTAATTGGTTATATCCAATGGACACATAAATATATCTACAATGCGAAAAGTACAACTAGCGATCTTTAGTAAAGTGACTGACAGTTCATGAATGTGGATTAATTTAATTTAAGAATTTAATTAATTAATCTCGTATCATTGGAGCTTCTAAAATATAGGTCCATAAGGTCCCCTTATTAGCTCAATAAAAATTTATAAGAATGAAATTAATTTTGAATTAATTTGAATTATTCAAATTAATTAAAGATAATCAATTGTATAAGATATAATTAATATAATGTATGTAATACATTATATTATGAAGTTTAATGAGAGAAATAAATATTTGAATATGATTCAAATATTATTTATATGAATATGATTCATAGGTTAAAATTAATGTGATTTTGATTCATATTAGAACTACATATTATATGAAAGAATATAAGCTATAAATTATATTATATGTGCTATAATATAAACTATAGGTCATATATTATATGGGATATATGATTTAATTTTAATTATATTAAGTTAGTTAATATTATTAAAATTAAAATTGAAAATTAACTCTAAGGAGTTGTTTTCAAGTAATTGAGGGATAACTCCCTCACATCTCTCAAAAGGCCTAAGATAGAGGAGTGGAAGAGATCACTTAAGGTTAAACAAGTTTCTTTTTTTTCCCCGAAAAACTTCCTTGATCTTTATCTTCTCCTTCCTCTGCATTTTCTCTCCAAAACATAATCCCTCTCTTTCACCAAATTTAATCAACGAAGCCCACAACTCTTCTCGATTCTCACCATGAGAATAACAAGGTAGTCATTGTGGTAGTGTTCTTTTGGAGGCCTTACTGTGTTTCTGAGTTCGTAAGAAGTGGAGAAAATCTCACTATTTGTGATTATTTATTGGAGAGGAAATGAGAAGAATTTAAATCGTGTCTCTAAATTTTGTTTCATAACTTAAATTCAGAGTTTTGTGGGTGGTTTCGCTGCATTTTGAATGTATGATTTGTACTTGGATGTTTACAAAAATTGGCATTAGTTTTATCGCTTTAAAGTGTTTAAAGTTGTAAGGCCCGGTGTTTTGAGCATTTAAATTATGCTATTGAGTCTGTAAGTTCGTATCACTCGATTTACGAGTATTACTGAAGAGTTTGGTGCCATGGAGCAAGAACGAGCTGAGGATCATACTGAAATTGCATCGTGTACTACAACGTAATGGGAAAGTGTAATTATACTACTCTTTATGCTAACATACAAAAGGGGAAATGTTGCTATGTTCCAGCCAAGTGTAACTATGGACTTTTTCCCAAAACAGCATAGCTACGTTGCTATCAAGCCTAATAACACTAGCGGAATTGGAGCCAGCGTTGCTACACTCCAGTCTAGCATAGCGACGCTCCGAACGTGACTCGCGCACGCATCAGTTGCCTCCAGATTGTGGGTTCAACCCTCTTGAAGCAGTTTTGTACCTATATTTTGATTTTCTATGTAATTTATTCCTTTTTTAATTAATTAAATTAATATAAATATTGTATTTGTTGAGGTTGATGCCATAAATCTCGTAGAGCCCTGTAGTTTGTAATTGTATTGTACAAACATTTGATTTATTTAATAAAATATGAATTGTTTTATTTGACATTTAGTAGTATTAAACCCACAAACCAATAAACTAACATTCAAGGCTATCATCTGTAGCTTAAACATGTATGTAGAGACATACAGGTGGATCATGTGTAAGTGATAACCTAAATGTTCTGTAGTAGATGGATAAGGTCGGATACCTTATCATGGTGACACTACGAATACAACTCGTTTTGTAGATGTTACAATCGTTGTAAAGTGCTACAAATGATTTAATTCTAATCATTCAAGTGGCATGTGAGTAGGGGTATTCTATTCAAAAGAGTTTGTATAAGACCGGACCATGAAATGACTAGTCTCATTATATAACACCGTTCATAATTGAAACTTACATTTCACCAGGATGACCGTAGGTGATATGACCTGAATCCTGAGTGAGTTGTGAGCTCTTGTTTATGAAGGCGATCCTTTGATTTGTGTGGATGAGAGTGGCTAGATCGCCAACTCAATAAGTTACCATTTTGGGGATTCATTTGATTAGGGAGCTAGGAACACAGTTACACAAAATGGAATTCACTCCTTCCCCAACATCGAGGTAAGTAGATAAATTGCTCCCTTAAGGGCTAATTCCGAACAATGTGGTATCACACTCTTTCTTAACCCGAGAATGGTTTGATCATAGTTAGACTATATCTTATTGTTCATTAGAGGGATCAGTGGTACTTGAGGAGTTAGATGTAGTTACAAAGGCAAAATGGTAATTTTGGTCTAGCTGTACTTGCGAGTAATTTGTGAAAGGTCATTGCATAGTTGACTAGTTATATCCAATGGACATAGAAATATATCTATAGTGCGAAGAGTTCAGATATCAGTCTTTAGGGAGTTTCCAACAATTAATAGATGTTGAATAATTTAATTAAAGAGGTTTAATTAATTATTCAAGTATCATTGGAGCTTCAATCTATAGGTCCATGAGGTCCCCTCTTTAGCTCGGGTTTTGTTATCAATTTTGGATTAATTTGAATTGTTCAAATTCAATGAGGGAATTAATTATATGTTATATAATTAATTTAATTTAAGTATATATGATATAATTAATATAATGTATTTGTACATTATAATATAAAATTTATTTGAAAGGAAATAGATGTTTGAATGTGATTCAAATGTTAATTATGTGAATTAGATTCACACAATTGAATTTATATTAAATACCATTAATGAAACAATTAAAACTATAGATTATATTATATATGATACAATATTAAATTATAGGTTATATGTTATATTTGTATATAGTTTAATATATTATACGATAAGGTAGTTATCATATATATATATATATTAATTTTTTAAAATAATTTGTTAAATTAAATTAATTTTAATTTAATTTTTTTGAAGTTAATTTATAGGAGGGGAGTTGTAACTCCTTTCCCTAGAGATGGAAGAACGTGAGTTTTTTTTTTTTTTTTTCATGTACTCATCTTCTTCACAGAAGATAGAACCTAGAACACTCTCTATAATTTTTTTCCTCCCAAACTTTCGCTCCTCTCAATTCTCTCTTCCCTTCTTCCAAAAATCAGAGAAGCCCACAACTCTCTTTGTAATTCTCATCCCAATAGAGAATATAGGAGGTTCCAATTGGTGATGGCCATTAGGGTTTCGAGTATGTGGCAATACGTGACCATTTTTTGAGAAATGAAAAATTCAGAAGAAAATGTTCTTCAAAGATGAGAGTTTCTTCAAACCCTAATTTCTTTTATTGCATACTATAAATCGTTGATTGTATACATATTTTCTTCTGTAAAATTTTGAATTCTGTAAAACAAAAATTGGGACGATCCACGTTTTCGCTCAGGGCTTCATAGGTTCCTTCAATTGGTATCAAAGCATGGTTTTGGTCCCATTTTTTTTTTTTTTCTAGAATTGATTTACAAATTAATGGTGGGATTTGCATTATATAAAAATTCTATTCATATGATGAATGTTTTGGTGAATGTTTATAATTATTGGATATTTTTGGGATTGACCATTTAGATTTAATGCTTTCGATTTACAAATTGGTTTGTAAGGACTCGTGTTTTGGGCATAACTTTTGCACTTGAGTCTGTAATTTACTGTTTTTGAGTCGTTCGTGATTGTTTCGGTGAAAATCTGGAGAAAACGAGGCAAAAAACGGAGGAAATTTGAACAAGATCGCAACTGTATAGTGCCTACTGTATAATACTTTTGTAACACTGTGAATAGGCATAGGCAGGCAAACAAAATTTTTGTAGCATTGCAACACTAGGTCACAACGTTACAACGCTTCGAGATGGAATTTTTTTTTATTCACGTCCAGTTCGGTTCGTAGCTCAGTTGGTTTGTGTCCGATTTGGTTGGTTCGAGCGGTTCGGGTGCTGGGCAGTCCGATTCGTGCGGTTCAAGACTCGGTTCACTTGTTTCACGGTTTGTATATTAATTTATAATAGTTAGCTATTTTAATTAATTAAATTAATATAAGTGATATATTAATTTAATTAATTGTTTAGGTGTCCAATCCCGGTCCAATAATTATTACTTTTAATTAAGCATTTAATATATTATTCTTATTTATTATTATATATCATAATGTATGCCATATAGTAAAAATCACACCATAGGTTATGCATAATTCATGCGTCATTTATATTATAAATGTTATAATATATAGTTGCATGATTTTATTTTTATAGCATGCTTATGCATCATATGATATAAATGTTATAGTATATGCATGCATGCATCATTTATATTTTTTTAACTCATTTCGAAAGTTAATAGATATTTGTAAAACTTTTTAAAAGTTGGAGAATATTTTTGATATAAAATATAAATTTTATATGTACTTTGTATAATTTGGCGTTATTGTCTTTGTGTCCATTTCCTTCAATAATTTCGTTTCCTCCAAAAATGTGCTATCAATTCAGTTACCTCACCAAGACCCATATGGCTGTAGAGTTGGCAAAATTCCCCGCGGGGTCGGGTCCCCGGGGCGGGGAATCCCCGGTTTGACCGGGGATGGGGTCAAACTGGAGAATTTTTTCGGGGCCCCGTCCGGGGACGGGGATGGTATCCCCGCCCTGACCCCAATCCTGATTTTATATAGTTATATTTTTAATATTTTATAAATATATATTTATAATATATAAAATAACTTATTTATATGTATGTTTATAATATATACTATAGACTTATAGTGTTGTAAGCCCAATATTGAATATATAAATTCTAAATTTAAGTCCAAAAGTCGAGCCCAAACTTAAAAAATTAAAAGAAAAAAAATAGAAAATCCCCGCGGGGATCTAATAGGGGATTCCCCACAGGGAATTAGTAGGGGAATCCCCACGGGGAAATGGGGAATGGGCCCGCGGGGACCCGTTTCCCCGAGGAACACCTGCCCCCCGTCCCCGCCTTCAAATGGCGGGGGCGGGGGCAGGGATGAGGGGAATTTCCGCAGGGGGCTGGGGACGGGGGACCCTCCCCCGCCCCGCCCCGACCCTGTTGCCAACCCTATATGGTTGTCTTTCTCACCTCTATCCAAAATTAAAGACCTTGTTTGATAGCAATTTTTTTTTTTTAGAAATAAGGCAAAATTTCTTAAATTTTTCTTTTACCTTTTAAGATTTTTTAATTTTTTTTTAAATGAGTAGAAATTTATGTTTGTTTTTCTCCCAGATTTCTTATTATGATTTTCTCAATTTTCTTAAGAAAACACTTGAGTTCATGAGCCAAAATTTTTAAAAAAAAAAAAAAAAAAAATCTTAAATCATTTTTTTTTTTTTTTTTTTAGTTTTTGGCTTAGGCTTTTAAAAGATTGGTTGAAAGTAAATAATATGTTAAGGAAGTTTAGAGGTGAAATAGAATTTAGAAGCTTCATTTTCGAAAATAAGAAACCAAATGATTCCCAAATGGACTTGAAACGGTGTATTTTTATAACTACAAACTTATATTAGAGTCATTTTAAAATGTCTTTTTAAGTGTTTAAAACATATCTTTTACCCGTAAACATTTATTTATGAGTATTTAGAAAGTCATTTCAAATTCAATTACTTCTCTTTGGAAGAATTCCCACGCGACACAATGCTTGAGAAAGGAAATCAAACAAAATTATATATTTGATAACCAGCAAAAGATCAGTTCTTACTGACCCCTTCCACTTTATTTATATTATTTGTAGTGATTCATGACATGAAAGCAAATAGTTAAGCTTACATAATAATGTAACATGGAAGGAATTAAAAGTCAACACAATATCCCCTTGTTGCACCCATTGGAATGTTGCATTCACAAGGTGCAGCACAGGGGAGTAGTCCACCACCACAGAAATTTCCAAAACATGAGGGGCGCGGCGGTGCCGCTTTCATCATTTTTCTCGGGGTGTCGTTGCTACCGTCAGAGAAGAGGCGAAGTAGATCGTTATCGTCTTCATTTTCCTCAAATCGACATTCATCGTTCGGGATGAATTGAGCTAAATAACTCGTAAATATCATCATCATCAACACCACCACCAAAGCTAGCTTCTTTCCCTCATTTTTGCTCTCTTCTTCTCTTGCTCTTCTCTTTAGTTATTTGCTTCTATTCCTCCCTCTAGATAGCTCCCCTATTTATTGTGAAAGATGAATGTTAATTAAAATATTATATGAGGAGCAAGTTTTTTTTGTTTTTTTTTTTTCCTTTTTTCTCTTTAAATAAAAGTGTGAAACCTTATCCACACGTGAGAAACATTGCAAAAATGAGAGAGGAGAAAAAAAAAAAAAACAAAGAATTTACCAACCATATTCTGCCACGTAGAAACAAAAATGATTTTGAATCAAATGAATGGTGGGTAGATGATAAGTATTATATATATATATATATATTATTTCGCACGTTAACTGTTTTCCAATACAACGAATGAAAATGTTTGAAGATTTAAATCTTCTATCTATAATGATGACACGTTAATAGTTACTCAATTATACTATTTTTTTTTATCTTACAACATGTTAATAATAATTTAATTAACATTTGTATGGTAACGATTTGATTTTTAATTTTTTCTTTTTAAAAATTAAGTATATAGACATTATTTTTACCTCCAATTTTTTTCTTTTATTACCTATTTTTTATTAATGGTTTAAAAATCAAGCCAAAATTTGAAAATTAAAAAAAAGTGGTTTTTATTTTTTAAATATGTCTAAGAATTCAACCATTATATTTAAGAAAGATGCAAATCATTGTAAAAAATAGGGAGAAAGAAAACTTATTTTTAAAAAATCGAAAACAAAAAAACGAAATGATTGTCAAACGACGCTTAAGAAATCTTCATTTTGAATTATTAAACTACTTAATAGGACCACATTTCAATTTTTCAATGGACTGTATATTATATTATTGTTTTCTTGGAAAGAAACAATGAAGATCATGAAAGATTATCCTCTCTTGTCCACATGTGAAAGATCAGTACATTGTTACTCTTTTTCAGCAACAACTCGTTTCAATAATTTATTGTGTTTTTTTTTCTCATCAATATTTTTTTTCTTCATATCATCTTTCTCATAACAATTTGTCATTATCTTTCTTTTAAGTTTATAGTATTTAGAGAAGGATTTTTTTAACCTTTTTAAATATAAAAAATATTTAAAAATCTTTACATTTTATAGTAAAAAATTTAAAAAGTACGAAATATTTTTGAAACTTTTTGCTATAAAATATAAATATTTATAAGATTTTTTTTTTCAATATAAAGAAATGGGAAGAGAGAGAAGGTAAAAGAGAAGAGGGACAAATGCATGAGAAACGTTGGGATACACAAAAGACAAATTGTCGTGGTTCTTTAGGAATCGTCTAAAGCAATGGAATCATTCATTTTAGGCTAAATTATTTAAAAAAATATTTCAAAGTTTTCAAAAGTGGTATTAGTATCTTTAAATTTTAAAATAATGTTCATACATATTCTCTTACTCAACCCATAAATTTTAATGGAAATCGTTATCTCACAGTTCAAAAGTATTTTAAACTTTCAAAGTTTCATTGATACTCTAAAAAAAAAATGCCTTTGATAATATCTCTAAAAAATATCACTAAACTTTCAACAATTGCATCAATATTCTTACCTAACCTATAAAAAAAATTAAAAAATGCTCTTACATTTACTATATAGATGAAAATTCACTACAAGAAATTTGACCATTTCCAACCACAAAAACTATAAGAAAAAGTAGGCCTGAAAAGTGTTGGGAAAATTTTTTCCAGTGCTATTTCAACCTCGATTGAAACGTCTCATCGAAAAAGGTTATACCTACTCCAAAATAGACTAGCATCAGGAGATCGAATTCTCTCGACACCAAAATGAAATTTTTGGGATGGCATTGGGAGAGGCTGAATCTCCTAATGCTCAATTCTTAAAAAAAAAAAAAAAAAAAAAAAAAAAAACGTCGAAAAATCCACCCTCTCCCGATGCCAAGCCAACGCTCTTTTTGTTTTTATTTCTTTTATATTATTAATATTAGAAAGTTGTGTGCAAAACCAACTAATATGTTTAATATAATTATAATATTATTCATGTAAAAATCAATCAATATAAAGTGAAAGTAAATTAAAAATAAATCCAAACTTTATTCATGACATTAATTAAGGCAAAAATAAAATTACGTAACATCTCTACAAATAAAAAAAAAAAAGTTTGCTTGTTCACTTGCTCTCAGATTATGTGAGTTGAAAATTGAAATACCTACAAAGAACAAATTTAATTTTTAATTTCAATAGTATTTAAATAAAAATATTAAACTTAACTAAAACTAATTCTGGCTTATTCACCATTTAACAAAAACCTAAACTTAGAAACTACACTCTACAAATCAAGTTTATACTGACCTCAAATTAATTTCAATACTAAAATAACAATTATATCCGTAGACTTAACCACCAAAAAACTTCAAATCCCTAAAAATAGTAACTTAAAATTTTGAAATCCCTAAAATTAGAAACCAAGAACTTGAAGTATCTAAAATTAGTAGTCAAGAACTTGAAAATTTTAAAAGTAGTAACTAAAACCATCAAATCTTTAAAATCATTTTAGTAACTAAAATTAAATATGTAGTGAAGTCACTCCAAATCCCTAAAACTAGTAATCAAAGAATTCAAATCCCTAATAATTTAGTAAAAAAACATATAATACCTAATGCAGTGGAAGGCGACGCCAACGGAGATGCAAAGAGCAGGGTGGGGGAGGGAAAATGAAGAAAAAAGAAAGAATAAAGAGAAGGGAAAGAGGAACGACAATAGCGGAGAGAGATGTCTATTTTTTTTCAACGAAGACCGTGCCCCATGGGGATCCGCCCTAAATGAGGTAGAGATTCCCCGTTTAGGTGAAAAATGGGAGAGGTGGGAAATTGGGTGGAGAAAAATTCCCCGAAAGCTAAATGAGGACGAGAACAGGAACATTCCCCGTCCCTACCTCTGTCCTGTTCCCTGTCCCTGCTCTGTTAGGCTTTTTTTTCTTATATTTATTATAATAATTTAATATTATTTATCTATTTTATTATATAAATATTATATCTAACTTTCAAGATTTATTGTTTAATGATCAAAGTAATGAATATGTTTGAATTAGTGTAAAAAAATTATATGTTTGAATTCTAATAAATTTAAATTATGTATATGAATAATTTGATAGATAATTATTAATTAAATATTTTTCATAATAGTGATTTATGTTAATTAAAAATCAAACTAGAAAAAAAATTCTACAGAGAACTCAATCACTAGGAATTATTCATGGGAATCTTCACACTGATTCCATAGAGAATTTAACGAAGAACAAGAATGAAATAGGGAGCGAAAAAATCATCGGACATCTCTATGTGTAGGTAAGGTGGTGGGGGCATGGATTTGGGAAGTGGGAAGAAAAATGGATTTGGGTGTGGTTTAAAGAAACAAAATGAAGATGAAAAAAAAAAAGGGATTTAAAGAACGTTCTCTCGACGCCAAACACAAACTGCCCGAAAAGGTAATTTTTTTTAAAAAAAAAACCTTTTTTATGCCTACATTTCGAGGGAGAGACTCTGAAATATTCTTTTATTCAAGACTTATCCTGATGCCAAATAAAAAGAGCATATTTTTCGTTCATCTACATGCCATTACACCTCCCTCTTTCACTTTTCTCTATCTTTCTTTGCTTTAAGCTATGGTCTAACATTTTCCTATTTTTTCTCTCTTCAATACCATTTTACCCCCCTTATATTATTTTTCAATCTCGAAAACTTCTCTTTTCAATCAAACTAGGCTAGCAAGATAAAAGAAGAATAATGAAACCTCTATGGAACGTTAGGATTTAAATTTTTTAGTGAGATCTCAAGAGTGAGTGTGAATGAATACATTTTGGTTTAATACCCAAAAAAAAAAAAAAAAAAAAAAAAAAAAACAGAGATTATGTAGATGGGAGAGAGGAAATGGAAGAAGAATGACAAAGTATAGATAAATATTTTTTGTCCATTTACTAATATTAAGGTTAAGATTATATGGACTATAATAAAAAGAGAATGTGAAGTACCAAGAGATTTTCTAGAATTTAATATTTTAATAAAATTGTACATTAGTAGTTGAGTGTGTGTTAATAGTCAAATATATTTTTTTATCTGACTATTTTTCGATTTGGTAGGTTTTAAGGGGAGAATTGGATTTTGAAAATGTGTGAGACTTTATGTTTTACTTAAGTTTTGGTTTTTTATTTTTGTTGAGAAAACTAGTGTGAGAAATGGAAAACATGAAGAAAAATAAAAATATCTATATGAGAAGAAAAATGATATTTATATAATTTATTTTAAAATTGGTCCTAATCAAATATTATTGTTTTAATATCTTGTATTAAAATAAAATAATTATTATTTGAACCGTATTCAAATAATTTAATTCATTTGAAAATATGGAATTTAAATTCACGTAAGTTTTATTTTGAAAACCAAGTTATAACTAATTTGAAGTTTATTTAGAAATTTCAACTTAACAAAGTTTGAAATTCATTTGCAATTCTAGATTAAATCCAAATTATGAAGTATTTAAAATTCTATTCTCTAATAAAGTTAAAATTCGTTTTGCTATTTCAAACTACAATCATTCAAAAATTGTTTTAAAATTTAAAATTAATTTTTCATATTTAAGAAAGATGCATATTATTGAAAGAAACAGAGAGAAGAGGTCGAAACTATTTAAACAGAACTTTAAAAATGAAAAAAAGGCATACTTAGCAATACTAAATTTTAAAATCTTTATTTATTCTAAAATACAAATTTTGATTAAATGTTTTAAAGAAATTTCAAACTACAATCTATTTAAATTTCGTGCTTAAAATTAATTTGAAATTTATTGAAACTTCAAATCATTTAATGGAAATCTATATTAAATAGAATATGGAAGTTCGAATCTTATACCTTGAGATTGAGAATCCCATGCTTAATAAAAACTACGTATATAAGATAAAATCCAATTGGACAAAATATTTGGATATATCAGATGTCCTTAAAAAAAAAATATAAAACATACATATTTGATAAATGTAGAAATCAGGTGAAATAGAGAGAAAAGAAGGAGAAAAAATAATAATGATATTTGAAAACAAAAAATGGTGAAAATCGAAAATAGGAGGAAAGAAGAAATAGTAATAAGAATAATAAACAAATAATAAAGTATATTATAAAATAAACTGGGCCACCACTTTTATTAAATTCGAAATAAATAACATAAGAAATTAAGTGGGTCCCATTCCAGTTATTAAATCAAGAAATAAAAAATATAAAACGGAGTGAGGCCCACTATAATTATTTAAAAGAAAACTAAATGATATAAATAAGAGTGTGTCAAGGTTATAAAATGGAAGCAGACAATGGATGAAAAGATTAAGTTGATTGAAAAAAACAATACTTAACTTCCTAGATGGCAAAAATCTATTGGTGTTAAATGGGTTTACAAGACGAAGCTGAATAAAGATGGCCAAGTAACAAATACAAAGCTCGTCTTGTTGCAAAGGGGTGCAAGCAACAAATTGGCATTGAGTACAATGAAGTTTTCGCTCCGGTTGCAAGACATGATACAATTCGAATGGTGTTAGCATTGGCAGCACAAAGGAATTGGAAAATTCTTCAAATGGACGTGAAATCAGCCTTTCTGCATGGCAACTTGAATGAAGAAGTTTACATAAATCAACCCCCTGAATATGTTCAACAGAGTAATGCAAGAAAGGTATATCGCTTGAAGGAGGCTTTGTATGGATTGAAGCAAGCTCCTAGGGCTTGGTATAGTCGAATTGAGGCCTACTTTATTAAAGTTGGATTTGAAAAATGTCCATATGAACATACTCTCTTTATTAAATTCCAACATCCAAACAAGATTTTGATAGTATGTTTGTATGTAGATGATTTTATTTACATAGGAAATGACTCGATTATGTTTGAAGAATTCAAGCATTCCATGATGGCAGAGTTTGAAATGACAGATCTAGGGATGATGCATTATCTTCTCGGCATTGAGGTAATACAATCAGTAGCGGGAATTTTCATCAATCAGAAGAAATATGAACCGAAGATCTTAGACATGTTTCAAATGGAGAATTGCAACTCAGCCACAACTCCAGTTGAACCCAATTTGAAGCTCACAAAGGACCATGAAGGAAATAAGGTCAACAATACTCTTTATAAGCAAATGGTTGGAAGCTTGATGTACTTAACAGCTATAAGGCTTGATATTATGTATGCTGTAAGTTTAATTAGCAGATTTATGGAATCTCCAACTGAGCTTCATCTCCTTGCTGCCAAAAGAATCTTACGTTACTTAAAAGGGACTCCTGGTCTTGGCATATTTTATCAAAAAGGAGAAAAACTAAACCTTGTTGGTTTTAGTGATAGTGATTATGCAGGAGATTTAAATGATAGAAAGAGTACTTTAGGGTATGTTTTCATGCTTGGTTCATGAGCTATCTCATGGTCTTCCAAAAAATAGCCAGTTGTCACATTATCAACCACTGAAGCTGAACTTGTAGCAGCAACATCATGTGCATGTCAAGCCATTTGGTTGAGGAACATTCTTGAGAATTTGTATTATAAGCAAGAAGAAGCATATATCATTCATTGTGATAACACATCAACAATCAAGCTCTCAAGGAATCCCGTCTTGCATGGATGAAACAAATATATTAATGTAAGATACCATTACTTTTGGGAATGTGTGATAGAAAAGAATGGAGAGAACTAATAAAAGAGATGAAGTGATATAAAACTCCAGTATTTGAATTTCATTCCAATTAGACCTTATATAGGCTCAAAGTACACCATAAATAACAAACTAACCACCCAAAACAAATAGCACAAGACTAGCACAAAGAATAGCAACCCTAAAGACTAGCAACAAGAAACTAAATATAATCAATTCTATTTTTAACACCCTCCCTTAAACTAAAACTATGCAATTTAGTATTTAGTTTAAAGTAGTAGAGGAAACCACCCCAAGTAAGCTTCGAAGCTTCACAATTGTTGCTAATTTGAGAGGCTTGGTTAAAATATCTGCCACTTGATCTTCACTTTTACAGTAGCTTAGATTGATAATTCCACCATTTGTAAGATCTCTCAAGTAATGGTATCTTACATCAATGTATTTACTTCGTCCATGCAAGACAGGATTCCTTGAGAGCTTGATTGTTGATGTGTTATCACAATGAATGATAGATGCTTCTTCTTGCTTATAATGCAAATTCTCAAGAATGTTCCTCAAACAAATGGCTTGACATGCACATGATGTTGCTGCTACAAGTTCAGCTTCAGTGGTAGATAATGTGGCAATTGGTTGTTTCTTGGAAGACCATGAGATAGCTCCTGAACCAAGCATGAAAACATACCCTAAAGTACTCTTTCTATCATTTAAATCTCTTGTATATTCACTATCGCTAAAACCAATAAGGTTTAGTTTTTCTCCTTTTTGATAAAGTATGCCAAGACTAGGAGTCCCTTTTAAGTAACGTAAGATTCTTTTAGCAGCAAGGAGATGAAGCTCAATTGGAGATTCCATAAACCTGCTAAATAAACTTACAACATACATAATATTAGGCCTTGCAGTTATTAAGTACATCAAGCTTCCAACCATTTGCTTATAGAGAGTACTGTTAACCTTCTTTCCTTCATGGTCCTTTGTGAGCTTCAAATTGGGTTCAACTGGAGTTGTGGCTGAGTTGCAATTCTCCATTTGAAACCTGTCCAAGATCTCCAGTGCATATTTTTTCTGATTGATGAAAAATTCCTACTACCGATTGTATTACCTCAATGCCGAGAAGATAATGCATCATCCCTAGATCTGTCATTTCAAACTTTACCATCATGGTCTGCTTGAATTCTTCAAACATAATTGAGTCAATTCCTGTGTAAATCAAATCATCTACATACAAACATACTATCCAAATCTTGTTTGGATGTTGGAATTTAATAAAGAGAGTATGTTCATATGGACATTTTTCAAATCCAACTTTAATAAAGTAGGCCTCAATTTGACTGTATCAAGCCCTAGGAGCTTGCTTCAATCCATACAAAGCCTTCTTCAAGCGATATACCTTTCTTGCATTACTCTGTTGAACATATTCAGGGGGTTGATCTATGTAAACTTCTTCATTCAAGTTGCCATGCAGAAAGATTGATTTCACATCCATTTGAAGAATTTTCCAATTGCTTTGTGCTGCCAATGCTAACACCGTTCGAATCGTATCATGTCTTGCAACCGGAGCGAAAACTTCATTGTACTCAATGCCGATTTATTGCTTGTACCTCTTCGCAACAAGACGAGCCTTGCATTTTTATACTTAGCCATCTTTATTCAGCTTCGTCTTGTAAACTCATTTAACACCAATGGATTTTTGCCCTCTAGGAAGTTCTGATAGCTCCCAAGTGTTGTTTTTCTTAATCGACTTAATCTCTTCATCCATGGACTGCTTCCATTTTATATCTTTGACAACTTCTTCAAAAATTACAGATCACATTCTGATAATAAAGCATAATGGACAAATCTCCCATCAGAAAGGTCACCACTAACCTCATAATCTTCCATCCATGTTGGTCTCCTTCTAACTCGTTGTGATCTTGAAGAACTTGCACATCCTGTTTGAGACTCAGTAGCCTTAAGCTCAACCGATTGTTGTATTGGATTTTCAAGTTGAGATGTCAAAGATTCATCACTGTCTTCAAAATTCACAGGTACTGTTTGTTGCTCTGGAGTATCTTCTGTCCAATTCCAAGTGTTTAGTTCATTAAATATAACATCTCGGCTAATTACAATTTTACCTGTGATGGGATTGAATAGTTTGTAAGCCTTTGATTGCTCATTAATGCCAAGAAAGACACATTTTTTACCTTTGTCATCTAGCTTCCTTCTCTTCTCGTCAGGAATGTGTGAATATGCAATGCACCCAAACACTTGAAAGTGATCAATTAATGGTTTATGCCCATCCCAAGCTTCTTGAGGAGTCATGTTTTTCACCGAAAAAGTCGGACTTCGATTCAAAACATGAACACCCCAATTTACTACTTTTGGCCAGAATTTATTTAGAACTCTCTTGTTTGCAATCATACTTTGAACCATGTTGAGGATAGTACGGTTTTTTCTTTCGACAACACCATTTTTTTGAGGTGTGTATGTTGCTATCAACTAGTGCCGAATTCCATGCTGAGCACAAAAATTTACAAATTCTTGTGACAAGTATTCTCCTCCACGATCCATTCGAAGGGTTTTGATTTTTCTCCCAATTTCATTTTCAACAACTACTTTAAAGCTCTTGAAAATTGAGAATGCTTCAGACTTTTCCTGCAAGAAATAAACCCAAGCTTTTTTGGAAAAATCGTCAATGAAAGAAATAAAATATTTTTTCTCCCCATTTGATACTGGATTTAATGGGCCACATATGTCAAAATGAATCAACTCCAGAGATTTACGTGCTCTCCATGCTTTGCCTTTTAGAAAGCTTTGACGATGTTGTTTGCCAACAACACAATCTTCACATACTTTTGAGGGAGGAAAAATTTGGGGAAGGCCAACCACCATTTTCTTTTGAGAAAGGACTTGTAAACCTTTAAAATTCAAGTGGGCATATCGCAAATGCCAAAGCCATGTGAGGTCTTGATCTACATTAGTCTTGAAACATAACTCCAAACCTTCTAGTTTGAGTGGGAACAACCTATTCGAGGCCATTTCGACACGAGCTATCAATCCTCTTCTTGGATCATATATCTCACAGGCGCCTTCTTTGATAGTTGTGACATAACCTTTCTCTTGTAGCTGTCCAACACTCAGTAAGTTGCTTCTCAAATCAGGAATATAAAACACATTTGATATGGTTTCAACATTGCCTTTTTTGGTCTTAATTTGAATATTTCCTTTACCCACAATATTTACTTTAGAATTATCACCAAATGTCACAGTAGAATGATAACTTTCATCCAAATGAGAAAAGAGAGACTTGTTACTACACATATGATTGTTGCAACCAGTGTCTATATACCATATGTTAGTTCCAAGCTCCTTGTTATGGTGGCACGTCATCAATAGTGTTTCTTGCTCATTTTCCTCTATAAAATTGGATTGCTCTCCTTTTTCATGGTTGAAGTTGGTTGTGCATTCAGACTTGTAATGACCAAACTTATGGCAACGATAACATTAAATGATGGACTTATCAAATCTCGAGTTATTGTTGGATATTTTCTTGTATGGATCATGTCCACCACTATGGCAACGATAACATTGAATGTTGGACTTATCAAGTCTCGAGTTGTTGTTGGATGTTTGCTTGTGTGGATCATGTCCACCACCTCGTCCTTTTCCTTGTCACCTTCCACGACCTCGACCACGTTCTCTATTTGATCCTCTCCCTGTAGAGTCTTTTCATCATGAGTTGAAGTTTTCAGAGCTTGTTCTTCGGTTGGACCTGTATTTGTTGTCATTTTCTGCTCATGCACAAGTAAAGAACTTTGTAATTCATCAATTGATAATGTATCAATATCTTTTGATTCCTCAATTTAGCAAACCACATATGCAAATTTAGAAGCCATCGACCGAAGAATCTTCTCAACTACAGCTACATCTTCAATCTTCTCTCCATGGATACGCATCTTGTTTTCTATAGCCAAGGTCCATGAGAAATGCCCATCCATGGACTCACCTTGCTTCATTTTAAGAATCTCGAACTCTTTGTGAAGAGCTTGGAGCTGTTGTCTTTTCACCCTCGTTGTGCCTTGATACTTTTTCTTCATGGAGTCCCAAATTTGCTTGCATGTATCCTTTTGCAAAATGATCTCCAAGATGACACGATCAATGGCTTGGAATAAATAATTCTTTGCCTTGAAATCATTCAATTTTCGTTCCTCTAGCTTCTTTTGGTCAGCTTCTGACAAGATAACTCCAACAGCAGGTTCATTCACTCCTGCTTCAACAATGGTCCAGTACTCTTTGGACCGTAAGAAATTCTCCATCAACATGCTCCAATGATCATAATGACCATCAAAGCGGGGAATTGCTGGTTGCACATAGTTGTATGAGGCTATTTTCTATGCTTGCTAGCTATTGTAGAAGATAAAGGAATGAGAGTTGGTTTAATGGCTAAGAAAAAGATGTCACAACCGGGCTCTGATACCACTGATAGAAAAGAATGAAAAGAACCAATAAAAGAGAGGAAGTGATATAAAACTACAGTACTTGAATTTCATTCCAATTAGACCTTATATAGGCTCAAAGTACACCATAAATAACAAACTAACCACCCAAAACAAATAGCACAAGACTAGCACAAAAACTAGCAACCCTAAAGACTAGCAACAAGAAACTAAATATGATCAATTCTATTTTTAACAGGGTCCACCATATTTATCAAAATAAAACAATAAATAATATAAAAATAAGAACAGAATCCACCACCTTTACCGAATGCTTCTTCCTTCTTCTTCTTCTCCGTGGAGCTCTCTTCTTCCCTTCCCTAACTTATTTTTTATTTTTGCAAGTGAGTTGCAGCCACCGTGGGTCACCGGACTGTTTGTGCTGCTCGATGGGTTGATGGGCTGCGGAGTTCACCGGAGCTATAGTTGCAATGCTTGTCGGAGCGTGGGGCGTCGACGTCAGGGCTGTATGTGTCGTTCGTGGGTTTGTTGGAGCATTTGAACCAAAATGAATTTTCTCTCTTTTTCTTTCATAATCTACTTTGAATGTTTCTTTCTTAATCTTCTTGTTTTACCTCTGTCAATCTTTTAGTTATTTCTCCCCCTTCCCACTTTGCGAGTTTACAATTTATAGGGAATTCCATGCTTGAAATTGAGGATTTCATGCAATTTCAAATGGAGAAATAAGAGAAAAATGTGGAGAAGAAGGTCGAGAAGAAGAAGAGGGAGATAGGGTTTGTTGGAAAATGAGTAAAAAGAATAAAATAAAATAAATTAATAAGAAAAATAATAGTAAAAAATAGAGAAAATACCATTTTGTTCCGAAGTTTTAAGTTTAGTTTCTACTTAATCCCTATGTTTCAAAATCTAATACTTTTATCATTGAGATATCAAGGATGCTCAATTTTGGTCCTTGAGATAACAGAACGATTAGTGACTTAATAGAAACCGACTAGGATGATGACTAGACTAATTTTAAACCAAAATAAATTGATGATGTGGCTATTTTAATATTGATAGCACAAAAAAGTTTCTTTTTTAAGAGAAAGTTAAAAGAAAAAAAAGAAACTAAAGAGACATTTGAATTCCAACGTTGGAAGAGGTGAAGTTTTCGACTGCAATTTTCTTTTGTGGATTTCATCTATGGTTTTCCGTTGGACATGGCTACACTAAAAAATAGAGCCAACTTGATAGGACCCAAGTAATATATCAACAACCTACTAGGATACAATTAACCAAACAATAGTACTCCAATTCGACACAAATTAATCACCAAATTATCACCAAACAATCAACCAATAATGGACGAAAATAAATCATAAAATTTTGGAAGACTAAAAATAAATAACACACGAATCATGGAAAACCCCTTAGATGTGAAGAGTAAAATCTACTGGACTTGTGAGGTATCTGCCCTTGTCAACTTCTCTTATTATGATAAAATTGGGGGGAAAATAACCCAAATCAATCATAAAAAGTTTCACTACCCATCAATACTTTCATACATAAGAGATCAACACTTGAGAAATAAAAAAGAATGAAAAATACCCAATTTTACAGATATTGTTCGACAGCAATTATAGATAAACCAGAGCTTCAAACGACGATCCAACCGTTCAAAATGAGACCTTATGTTTCTCGAACAGATTGACCAAAATTCAGCATAGTCCAACAGTAAAAACTTCGAAAATCAATAACTTTGTAGAAGTTGCCCCTGAAAAATAGAACTACTCTATTCTCCCTCTACAAATCAAAGGACAATCCCTCATGAACAGGAACTCATAATATACCCAGGATTAAGACTAAGTTGCCTAGGTCATCATATTGAAATAGAAACCTAACTAGTCAATAGAGTTACATCTAATGGTTACTATTCGCAGCTCAGTCTTATGAAAACTCATTGCATAGGATACACTCACTCGCATGTCATCTATACAAATGTGTTGGATCATTGCATTTGTATTAAATACAAAGTGAGTCGTATCCATAGTGTCACCAGGGTAAAGTACCCAGCCTTATCCCGACCATATATTATATACCATTTAGGTTGTATTTTGAAAATTAATCCCCGTATCTCTCCACATACAGCTCAAAACTCATAAGATAGCCTTGGATGTTAGCTGGATTTAGGGTAATTAAGAGAAAACAAAAACAATACAATCAATACACATATTGAAATAATATCGATAACTCTTTATTGATGACAATAAATTATTTACATTTTCTATCTACAAGTTTTAGGGCATAAAACCCAAAAAACTCCCATATGAACTAAAACTCTAGTTAGTGGGATGTACATAATATCAATAACACAAAAGAATGAGAATCGTAAATAAATACAATAAACTAGGGCATCCATATACCCATTACACATTGTCCACTTTCCCTAGATTATACAATATACATGTCTCGTAAACTTAGACTTTCTAAATGATTCTTGAACAATTTAGCCGAGAGAGCCTTTATAAATGGATCAGCAATGTTGTGCTCTGAAATGATATTTGTGAGAATCACATCTCCTCATTGCACAATCTCTCGTATCAGGCGATACTTTCTCCCAATATGTTTTCTTGTTTGTGGCTGTGAGACTCTTTAGAGTTGGCTACAACCTCTCTATTATCAAAGTATAAGGTAACAAACAAGTCCATTTTTGGAACGACTTCCAAATCACTTAGGAACCTCTTGAGCCAAACTGCTTCCTTTGCTGTTTTACAAGAAGCTACATATTCAGCCTCTATAGTGGAGTTTACAATGTGTCCTTGTTTGATGATATGCCATACTACAGCTCCCCATTCAGGGTGAACACTGATCCTGACGTAGATTTCTTAGAATCCATATCAGTTTGGAAATCAGAATTGTTGTATCCCATAAAGATCAAATCCTTAGCTTCATACACCAACATATAGTCCCTCGTTCTCTTAAGATAGTTGAGGATGTTTTTAACCGCAGTCTAGTGATCTAACCCTGAATTGGACTAGTACCTACTGATTATTCCCATTGCATAACAAATGTCTGACCTAGTGCAGAGCATAGCATACATTAAGCTGCCCACAGCTAAGGCATAGGGAATATGTCTCATATCCTCAACTTCTTGAGGTGTCTTTAGAAATTGTTCTTTAGACAAGTGAACTCCGTGCCTAAAAGACAATAAACCTTTCTTAGAGTTCTGCATCGAATACCAAGCTAACATTTTGTCGATATAAGCTGCTTGAGGCAGAGCCAACGTTCTGTTCTTACGATCCCTAATGATTTGGATCCTAAGAACATACTTCCCCTCTCCCAAATCATTCATTTGGAATTGGGTTGCTAGCCATTTTTTAACATTAGTAAGGTACCTTACATCATTCCCAATGAGTAGGATATTGTCTACATAAAGTATCAAGAAAGCTACTTTACCATTAATGATTTTCTTGTAAACACAAGGTTCATCAATGTTTTCGTCAAAACCAAAAGATTTGATCGCAGTATCAAATCTAATATTCCAAGATCTGGATGCCTGCTTCAACCCATAAATGGATCGATTAAACTTACAAAGTTTTTTCTCCTGACCTTGGGTTATGAACCCCCCAGGCTGAGATATAAAGATGCTCTCTTCAAGATTGCCATTTAGAAAAATAATCTTGACATCCCTTTGCCATATCTTATAGTCGTAATATATGGCTATGGACAAGAGAATTCTTATAGATTTAAGCATAGCAATAGGGGAAAAAGATTCCTCATAGTCAATCTCTTCCCTCTGGGTATAACCCTTTTCTATAATTTTAGCTTTGAAGGTCTATACCCTTCCAGCTACATCTCTCTTTCTCTTATAGATCCATTTACACCTTATAGGTTTAACCCCTTCAAGTAGATCTACAAGTTCCCATACTGAATTGAAGTACATAGACTCAATTTCAAGGTTTATGGTTTGACTCATTGGTCATTGTCTACATCATTCATTACTTGCTTATAAGACAATAGATCTTCAATGTCATCATCTAGTATGACAACCCGAGTTTCAGTAAACCCAATTAAAGATCAAGATTTGATACAACTTTCCCACTGCATCGAGGCACTCTCAATGATTGAGAAGAACGCGACTTGAAGTGCTAACTTCTTCATTAACTCTTGATGAAGGACCAACTTCATCAGCAACTCTTGTTGACTCTTCAGTAGTTTCATTTAATATTAATTTGCTCCATGGTTTATGATCTCTCATGTGGTCTTCCTCCAAGAATGTAGCATTTGTTGATACAAATACCTTGTTTTCTTGTGGCTCGTAGAAAAGACTGTTAGTTTCTATAAACGTGCAGCGGAAGAAAACAAAATCATTAAGCACTCTAATTCATGTATTTTAGCTTTAAAGTCAGCATGCTCATCAAATGATAAAAGAGTTTCAAACATACCTTTGAAAATTTTCTTCAAACTTGATAATCAGCTGCAATCCTCTCGAATTCTAGTCGTGGACCACCACTAGAGCTTCCCTACTATTCTGTAGGAGCCTTAGATTGAGTTGTGAGACTTAAAATAGGCTGGAATTTGGGAATAGAGATGAAGAAGGAGACTTGTACACTATTGAAGATCTTTCTTCAACCTTTAGCTTTTTCTCAGCAAAATCAAAATTTTGCATGTCTTTCTCCAGCTCAATAAAAAATGTTTTTATGTAGGTGTTTCATGCAACTATAGTGCCTCAACACAAGCCAACTCCTTCTTCAAATTTGGTGGTGGAATTTGGTATCATAAGATGACTAAGGTGCTAGCTTGAATAGTGGAAAAATCCAACATTTGGGAATTTTCCTTTTTTAATTTGTCTTTTTTTTTCTCATTTTGAAACTAATTTTCAAAATTTAAAACTAATTTTTACTTTTAATTCTTTAATTAAAACAGAAATTTTATTAATTTTACAAAAATTAATTCAATAATTAAATTTTCTAATAAAATTAATAATTAATAATCAATTAAACAAATTTATTAGTTTTATTAATTTAATATCAATTATTAAATTAATTTATCACCAATTTCATCACCATGAATCCCCATTCATGAAATTAATATTTAAATCATATTGAAATATTAATCGATTATCAAAATTCATTTAATTCCATAATTAAATGTGTATATCACATAATTACTAATTCCCTAAATTCAAATTTAAACGTTTCAAAGTAATTTATCACACTATTCTAATACTTGTTTCATTTGTGAGCTAGTAGGGGGACCTAATTGATAGAGTAAACTAACATACAACAAAGAAATCAGAGTCAATAAGCACTCTAATTACATTTAATTTGAGTTTAAAACATGCATTAAATCAGAATTTCAGAAAAAAAGGGTTTCAAGAACTACAACCTTTGATGAAACTCAACAATACCAGCTTCTCTCCAGGAATTGGAACTCCAAATCAACTAAGGACCACCACAGAGACCTTTTCTACTATTCTCTAACTCAGATTGAGAGGTGGAATCTCTAAATTGAAATGAATTTGATAGAGAGGGAAGAAGGGTTTGGAGAGATGAATTTTTCAGCAGAGTTTCAGTAAGAATCCAGCTTGCATGGTTGGAAATTTGAAGTCAATACTTCAATATATACATTAAGACCATGCATATCTAATTAAAACAACTGATGCCACTTCAATTTCTATTGAAATTGAAGCGACATCAGCTGGATTTTGAATGGGAAAATCCAATTTTGGATTTTGGATTTTCCCATTTTCTATTTATAAAAAATTAATTAATATTAATTTGATTAATTTAAAACTTATTTAAAACCGATTTTCAAAAATTTAGTTTTTAATTTTGAATTTCAAAAAATCCAAAAATCAATTAACCAAATTGTCAATTTTGAACAAATTTCAAAATTGAATAAAATTGGATAATTAATTTAATTTAATATCAAATATCAAATATTATATTTCACCTCATCAAATATTTAAATCATTATTTCCTCATCAAATATTTAAATCATATTTAAATATTTTTTTAACTCTCAAATTTTGTTTTATTTCAACAAAATTAAAGATTTTAATTGTATCGAATACAATTAATGAAAACCCTAATTGAATTTGAACAGTTCAAATTCAAAATCCTAATATTAAATCTCAACATTTCAAATCTACTAAATTCACTAATTCAGGAAATATTTTACAAGCTAGTATGGGAACCTTATGAACCTACAGATCATGAGCTCCAACGATTTGAGATTAATTGACTAAACTGTTTAGACCAAATCAATCAATATTCGTTAACTACTGAGACACAACGCTATAACTCGATTATTGCACTATCCTCACTGTAGATATATTTCTGTCCATTTAAACCATAATCAGTTAGTTGATCCTTCACAAGTCGTTCACATTTCAGCTAGGTCAAAATTATCGTTTTACCCTTGAAAATACATCCTATTCTTTAAGCTCCCACTGATCCTCTATTGAACAATTGGTTTATGGTCCAATTTATAAACCATGACCCTTTAAACCGTGAGAAGGTAGGGGCCCGTTTTTCAAAACCAGGAATTAGCGCTTAAGAGAACAACCTATCTGCTAACCCTAAATCGGGTAGGAGTGAATTCTATCTTGTAGAACTATGTCCCCAACTATTTATCCGGTCTTATCCCCAAAATGGGAGGCATATTGAGCAGTGCTGTTTGACTACACTCACCTATGCAGATCAAAGGATAATCTCGAATAAATTGGAGTTCATAGTTAGCTCAGGATTAAGATCGAGTTACACTAGGTCATTGAATTTAAAATAGTCAGTTTTAACAGTAAACAGTCGTTATAAAGAAAAGTGACTATTTCGAGGTCTAGTCATATGTAAACTCATTGCATAGGATGCCACAACTCACATGTCTCCACATAAATGATTTTGGGATCACATCATTTGTATCAGTATACAAAATGGGTCGCATCCAATAGTATCACTAGGATGAGGTACCCAATCTCATCCATATACTTATAAACCATTTTGGCTATCTACTAAAACTTGATCCTCTTTTATGTTGCTAGATAAAGTTAAAGTATTCATATTATAGCCATGGATTCGTTTATTGAATTTTTATAACAGAATGCAATATCAATAACAATTTATTGAATAAAATACTCAATAAATAATACTTTTATTGATAAATAGAATATGTTAACAATATTTACGAACTGTGATTTTTAGGACATTCCCAACACTAATGGACCTACAGATCATGAGCTCCAACGATCCGAGATTAATTGGTTAAACTTTTTACACCGAATTAACCCCAATTTATTAACTATCAGGTCACTCCACTAAAGCTAAATAGTTGCACTCCCTTCACTGTAGATGTATTATGTCCACTCGATATAACAATGATTAATAAGTTAACCCTTCATAAGTTATTCGTAATAACGGCTGGGTCAATAGCTGTTTTATCCCTGAAATTACCTTTTTTTCCTTAAGTTCGACTAATCCTCTAATGAATAATTTGTTTGTGATCAAATCAATAAACCGTATCTCTCTCAGGCCAATGAGAGGGTGGGGCCCTTGTTCAAGACCCGGGGTAAGCACTTAAGGGAAAAACCTCTCTACTATCCCTAAAAGTGAGTAGGAGTGAATTCCATCTTGCACTCTATGTCCCCATCTATTTATCCGGTCTTACCCTTGAAATGGGAGGCTTATTGAGCCGATGCTGTTGAGCCAACCCTTACTTATGCAAATCTAAGGATAATCTCGAATAAACAAAAATTCATAGTTAGCTCAAAATTAAAGTCAAGTTACCTAGGTCATCGCTATGAAATAGTCAGCCTTAAACAATAAACAACGTTATAAAGTAAGCATGACTTATTTCTTGGTCCGATCTTATGCAAACTCATTGCATAGGATGCCCCCACTCCACATTTCACCACATGAATGAATTAGGATAATTTCATTTATAGCACTTTACCTCTCATTGTAACAACCACAGAGTGGGTCGCATCCGATAGTATTACCAAAACAAGGCATCTAACCTTATTCGTATACTATAGACTGTTTTGATTGATTACTCGAACTTGATCCACTCTTATGTCTCCACATAAAGTTCAAGTACTCATGTAATAGTCATGGATCTTTTAGTTTATTGGATTCTGGCCACCAAATGAGCTCAGTTCCCAAAATCGTCTAGTGCCGACTTTTTCTCATTGTTCTGAACCCCTGGGTCCGATTTCAAATTTTCGCCCAGCAGAAAGTTTGTGCACAAAAATTGGATCCCAAGGCACCCCTGATGCGTTATTTTATGAGGGAAAATTATGAAATGGATTGCGGTGATGAAAATGCGTTGTGCAACAAGTTTTCTTAGTAGAATCCAAGTATAAATCCTATTGAGTTTCTTGGCAAGTCTAGGGTCGAACTCAGGGAATAAGGAAAACGGTATGCGGTGATAATTTTTAAGAAGACTTTGTGGTAAACAATAAATCAAGAGTTGTTTTTAGGTTGTTGTTTGCGGTAATAAAAAGTATGCGGCAGATTTGAGGAAAAAGTGATTATGTGGTGGATACACTGAGTATGCGGAGGAACGGGTTGAAAAGGTCTTTAGCTAGCGCTTCCGGGAATGCATTCAAACTATGCGATCATGCTACACTCATGCGACAGCACATCATTTTCCAATGCAAATGCGGTGCTCCTAATTCTAGGACGCATGCGATGAATGTAATAATGTCTATAGAGCTTATTCCTAAGTTTCTACTTTTTGCCTATGCGATGATGCAAGATGCACAGAAAGACAAGGTGACCGCATACAATTATAACCTATATCTAGGATGCATGCGATGCGTTAATAGCAAACAATGCTTATTCCTAAGCTCCTATCTCTTGATTATGCATTCTAATCTGACTTTTCCGAGTCTAGATTCTAACCTGACTTTTCCAAGCCTAGATTCTATCCTTAGACTACCCTCCCGAGTATTTCTAATGGACGAATGACGCATACATAATACAAGATAATCGCCTAGAATGAAGATCCCCAATTATGGTAGGTAAATGCTTCTCAACCTATTCGACAAATTTAGCTACTCATGCGTAATAAATAGAGAGTGAACATATATAAAGAAGTAAATTCCATTTCTATAGATAAGTTCAAGTACAAAATGACAATGGAAGATAAGAACAGAGATCCTGGTAGCAACCTCTTGCATCCCAAGGCTTTTACACTGTTAACTCTATTCTGTTCACAAGATATTCCTGCTTCCGCAGGCGTTGACCCTCTATGTGATCTCGACGCTTCCAGCACTCTTCCAAGTTCACCGGAACGATCTCTCGGCACAATCTCGCTTCTCTCGCTTCCGCCTTTTAAATAAAAGAAAAACTAAGAATAAGGCTACTTCTAACTATGGAGAAAATTATCTAACTGTCGAACTAGGTGAACCCCTTCACTGAAGGTTGCCTTTGGTAGTTATAGAGCCTCGGGATGAAAGGCTTATTCTCTCTTATGATTGCACTAATGGGATGACATGAATTCTCTGTCTGATGCGCCAGCTCTATGCGGCAAATCTTCTTGAGCAGATATTTGTGAGCATACATCACCGTAAAGCCTTGCGGTAACACTGTGCTCTACCATTGCTTTCTTGTGATCGCATTTTAAGCCTTGCGTCAACGCATATTCTGCACAAAAATACAAAAGTTAAATGTTTTCATGCGATGAACGCATGCGACAAAGATGTTATGAACTTAATGCTTTTTAGACGCAATCTTATATATTTTTTCAACGCAAACCTGCATTGTATAATAATTTAGTACTGTAATAACGTGCATTTCTGTCTGTTATCAACCCTCTGCGGGTCCAGGAGCCATTTGGGGCACCAAATGAGTTATGTTTCCTAAAACGTCCGACGCACGACTTTTTCTCATCGTTTTGAACCCCTTGGTCTATTTTCAAATTTTCACCCGGTGGAAAGTTCCGCACGAAAATTGGGACTCGGGGAACCCAGCGGGGCCCGATAACCGTTTGGGGCACCAAATGAGCTTCATTCTCAAAACCGTCTGGCGCACAAATTTTTCTCATTGTTCTGAACCCCTGGGTTTGTTTTCAAATTTTCGCTCGGTGGAAAGTTCGCTCACAAAAATTGGGCTCCGAGGCACCCCACAAGGCTTGGGAGCCGATTAGGTTACCAAATGAGCCCCGTTCTCAAAATCGTCTGACGAACGCCTTTTTATCATCGTTCTGAACCCTTGGGTCTGTTTTCAAATTTTTGCTCGGTGGAAAGTTCGCGCACAAAAATTGGGCCTCGAGGCACCTCTGCCGAACCTGATCGTCGTTTCAGGCACCAAATGAGCTTCGTTCTTAAAATCGTGTGGTGCACGACTTTTTCTCATCATTCTAAACCTTTGGGACCGTTTTCAAATTCTCACCCAGCAAAAAGTTCGCGCACAAAAATCTAGCCCCAAGACACGCTCGCGGGGCCGATAGCCGTTTTGGGCACCAAATGAGCTTTGTTCCTAAAATCGTTTGGCGCACGTCGTTTTCTCATCATTCTGAACATCTAGTTCTGTTTTCAAATTTTCGTCCAGCGGAAAGTTTGAAATTGTATCCCAAGGCACCCCGTTGGGCCCAGGAGCCGTTTGGTCAATAAATGAGCTCTGTTCCCAAAACCGTGACGACTTTTTCTCATCGTTCTGAACCCCTTGTTCGTTTTCAAAATTTTAACCTGACGGAAAATTCGTGCTAAAAAATTTGGCCCCAAGGCACCCCCATCGGGCTCAATAGCTGTTTGAGGCACCAAATGAGCTTACTTCCCAAGACCGTCTAGCGTGGAATTTTTCTCATTGTTCTGAACCTCCGGGTCTATTTTTAAATTTTCGTCCGGTGGAAAGTTTGCGCACAAAAATTGGGCCCCGGAGCACCCCCACTAGGCCTGATAGCCATTTGAGGCACCAAGTGAGTTTCGTTCCCAAGACCATCCGGCACATGACTTTTTCTCATCGTTCTGAACCCCTTGGTCCGTTTTCAAATTTTTGCCCAGGGGAAAGTTCGCGCACAAAAATTGGGACTCGAGGCACCCCTGCCGGGACCAATAGACATTTGGGGCACCAAATAAGCTCCATTCCCAAAATCGTTTGGCGCACCGCTTTTTCTCATCGTTCTAGACCCCTGGGTCTATTTAAAATTTTCGTTCGATAGAAAGTTGGCACACAAAAATTGGACCCCGGGGCACCCCCATCAGGCCCAATAGCCATTTGGGGCATAAAATGGGCTCCGTTACCAAAACTGTCTAGCGCACGACTTTTTCTCATTGTTATGAACCCTTGGGTTTGTTTTCAAATTTTCGCTTGGCAGAAAGTTCGCGCACAAAAATTGGGCGTCGGGGCACCCCCGCCGGGCCCGCTAGCCGTTTGGGGTACCAAATGAGCTCCGTTCCCAAAACCGTATGGCACTCGACTTTTTCTCATCGTTCTGTACCCTTGGGTTCATTTTCAAATTTTCGCTCGACGGAAAGTTCGCGCACAAAAATTGGGTCCCACTGGGACCGATAGCTGTTTGGGGCACCAAAGGAGCTCTAATCCCAAAACCGTCTGGCGCATGTCTTTTTCTCCCCCTTGGTTCTTTTTCAAATTTCTGCCCAGTTCAAAATTCGTGCACAAAAATTGGGTCTCCGGGCATCCCGTCTAGGCCCGATAGTCGTTTAGGCCACCAAATGATTTCCGTTCCCAAAATCGTCTGGCGCAAGATTTTTTCTCATCGTTCTGAACCCCTACGTCTATTCTCAAATTTTCGCAAGGCGAAAAGTCCGCTCATAAAAATTGGGCCCCAGAGCACCCCTGTCAGGTCTGATAGCCATTTGGGGCACTAAATAAGCTACGTTCCCAAAACCGTCTAGCCCACGACTTTTTCTCATCCTTTTGAACCCCTGGGTCCGTGTTCAAAATTTTTTATGGCGCAAACTTTGCGCACAAAAATTGGGCCACGAGGCACTACTACCGATCCCGATAGCTGTTTGGGCAACAAATGAGCTCTGTTCCCAAAACTGTCTGGCGCACGACTTTTTCTCATCATTTTGAACCCCTAGGTCTGCTTTGAAATTTTGCTTGACAGAAAGTTCGCGCACAAAAACTGGACCCCAAGGCACCCCCGCCGGGTTCGTGAGTCGTTTGGGCCACTAAATGATCTTTGTTCTCAAAACCGTCTAGAGCACAACTTTTTCTCATCGTTCTGAACCCCTGCATCTGTTTTCAAATTTTCACACGACGAAAAGTTCATGTACAAAAATTGGGCCCTAGGGCATCCTTGTCGGGATCGATAGACATTTGGTGCGCCGAATGAGCTAGGTTCTGAACCCCTGGGTCTGTGTTCAAAATTTCGTCTGGCGGAAACTTTGCGCACAAAAATTGGGCCACGAGGCACCTCCGCTGGTCTCGATGGCCGTTTGGGCATCAAATAAGCTCCGTTCCCAAAATCTTCTGGCGAATAACTTTTTCTTATCGTTTTGAACCCCTGGGTCTGTTTTCAAATTTTTGCCCGAAAAAAAGTTCGCGCACAAAAACTGGTCCCCGAGGCACCCGTCAGGCTTGATAGTCATTTGAGGCACCAAATGAGCTCTGTTCCCAAAACCGTCATGCATATAATTTTCTCTCATCATTCTGAACCCTTGGTTCGTTTTTAAATTTTCACCCGACGGAAAGTTCGCACACAAAAATTAGGCCTGGGGCACCCACACCGGGCTTGATAGCCGTTTGAGGCACCAAATGAGCTCCGTTCCCAAAATCATTCGGCATACGACTTTTTCTCATTGTTCTGAACCTTTTGGTCCATTTTCAAATTTTTGCCCAATGGAAAGTTCATGCACAAAAATTGGGTTTCGGGCACCCCCGGCGGGGTCCGTAAGCCGTTTGAGGCACCAAATGAGCTTCGTTCCAAATATCATATGGCGCATGGTTTTTTCTTATCGTTCTGAACCTCTGGGTTCATTTCCAAATTTTCACCCGATGGAAAGTTTGCATTCAAAATTTTTTGCACGGGGGCCCCTGTCGAGCCCGATAACCATTTGGGGCAGCAAAGGAGCTCCGTTCCTAAAACCGCCTGGCGCACGACTTTTTCTCATCATTTTGAACACATGGATCTGTTTTCATTTTCCCTCGACCAAAAGCTCGCGCATAAAAATTGAGCCCTGAGGCACCTCGCTGGGCCCATTAACCGTTTGGGGCACCAAATGAGCTCCATTCCCAAAATTGTCTAGCACAAGACTTTCTTTCATCATTCCTAACCCTTGGTTCCATGTGCAAATTTTCAATCGGCAGAAAGTTTGCGAACAAAAATTGGGCCCCGGGGCATTCCCACCGGGCCTAATAGCCGTTTGGGGCACCAAATGAGCTCCATTCTCAAAACCGTCTAACGCACGACTGTTTCTCATTATTTTGGATCCCTGGGTTTGTTTTCAAATTTTTTCCCGATGGAAAGTTCGCGCACAAAAATTGGGCCCTAGGGCACTCATGTTGATCCCGAGAGCCGTTTGGGGCACCAAATGAGCTCCATTCCAAAAACCATCTGGCGTTCGACTTTTTCATCATTTAGAACACCTGAGTCAATTTTCAAATTTTCACCCGACGGGGGCCCGTCGGCACCCCTGCCTAGCACAATAGTCGTTTAGGGCAACAAATATTGGGCCCCACAGCAACCCTTGGGTCCGTTTTCAAACTTTTAGCCGGCGGAAAGTTGGCGCAACAAAATTGGGCCCCGGGGCAACCTCGCCGTGCCCGATAGCCGTTTCGGGTGCCAAATGAGCTCTGTTCTCAAAACCGTCTGGCGCACGGCTTTTTCTCATCATTCAGAACTTCTGGGCTCGTTTTAAAGTTTTTGCCCGATGGAAAGTTCTCGCACAAAAATTGGGCCACGAGGCACGCTGGGCTCAATAGCCGTTAAAGGCACCAAATGAGCTCCTTTTCCAAAACCGTTTGGCGTACAGCTTGTTCTTATTGTTCTAAACTCCTAGGCCGTTTTTAAATTTTTGCCCGGCGAAAAGTTCGAGCACAAAAATTGGGTCTTGGGGCACCCTCGCTGGCCCTAATAGCCGTTTAGGACACCAAATGAGCTCTGTTCCCAAAACCGTCTGGCACTCGACGTTTTCTCATCATTCTGATCCCCTGGGTTCGTTTATAAATTTTCGTTCGACGGAAAGTTCGCGCAGAGAAATTAGACTTTGATGCACCCCACCGCGCCCGATAGCCATTTGGGGCACCAAATGAGCTCTGTTCCCAAAACCGTTTGGCGCACAACTCTTTCTCATCGTTTTGAACCCCTAGGTCCGTTTTCAAATTTTCGCCCAGCGGAAAGTTTGCACAAAAAAATTGGGCCCTGAGGCGTCCCACCGTGCTTGATAGCCATTTGGGGCACCAAATGAGCTCTGTTCCCAAAATCGTATGGCACACTACTTTTTCTCATAGTTCTGAACCCCTGGGTCCATTTTAAAATTTTTGCTCAGCGGAAAATTTGCGCACAAAACTTGGGCTCCGAGGCAACCCCGTGGGTCTCAATAGCCGTTTTGGGTACCAAATGAGCTTCGTTATCCATAATTTAAAATTTATATTCAATTAAAAAATTTTTTTGGTTGATCTGCTTCCGCTTAAGGTTCTCTTCTCATAGAGTTCCTTTAATGACTACATTTACCTAATACATCATAAGTCTGATACACTTGAAAAGTTCAAGGAATACAAGGTTGAGGTTGAGAACCAATTAGGTAAAAGGCTTAAAACACTTCGATCAGATCAAAGAGATAAGTATATGAACTAATATTCCAGGACTATTTGATAGAACATGAAATTCAGTCGCAACTCACAACACCTGACACACCTCAACAAAATGGTGTGACAGAATGGAGAAATAAAACCTTGTTAAACATGGTTCGTTCTATGATGAGTTATGCTCAGTTATCAAGTTCTTTTGGGGTTATGCAGTTCAGACTGTAGTATATATTTTGAACATGGTTCCCTCGAAAAGTGTTTCTGAAACACCTTACGAGCTATAGAGAGGACGTAAAGGTAGTTTACATCACTTCAGAATCTGAGGATGCCCAACACATGTGTTGGTACAAAATCCTAAGAAGTTAGAATGTCGTTCAAAGGTATGCCTATTTGTAGGTTACCCTAAAGAGACAAAAGGTGGTTTCTTTTATGATTTCCGAGAAGATAACATATTCGTATCGATAAATGTAACTTTTCTAGAGGAAGACCACATTCAAAATCATCAACCTCACAGTAGGCTGGTAATAGATGAAATGACTAGAGAAACGACAAAAGCATCGACAAGAGTTGTAAATTACGCAGGTCCATCAACAAGAGTTGTTGATGAAACTAGTACTTCACATCCTTTTCAAGAGTTAAAAGTGTATCGACGTAGTGGGAGGGTGTTGCAACAGCCTGACCAGTACATGGGTTTAACTGAAACTCGAGTCATCATACCCGATGATGGCTTAGAGGATCCATTAACTTTTAAACAAGCAATGGAAAATGTGGATAAAGACGAGTGGATTAAAGCCATAGACCTTGGAATGGAGTTAGTGTACTTCAATTGTATCTGGGATCTTGTAGATCAACTAGAAAGGGTAAAACCCATCAATTGTAAGTGGATCTATAATAGAAAAACGAGACCGAGCTGGAAAAGGCATGTGGCAAAAGGGTTTACCCAAAGAGAGGGGGTAGACTATGAAGAAACTTTCTCTCCGGTTGCCATAAAAAAGTCTATTAGATTACTTTTATCCATAGCTGCATTTTATGATTATGAAATCTAGCAAATGGATGTCAGGACAGCCTTCCTAAATGGCTATCTTGAAGAGAGTATCTATATGTCTCAACCAAAAAGATTTATTGAACGGGGTCAAAAGCATAAGGTTTGCAAGCTTAATCGATCTATTTATAGATTGAAACAAGCGTCTCAATCCTGGAATATAAGATTTTACATTGCGATCAAATCTTATGGATTTGAACAAAATGTTGATGAATCTTGTGTTTACAAGAAAATCGTTAACAAAACTGTCACTTTTCTGGTTCTGTATGTTGATGATATTCTACTCATAGGAAAGGAAGTAGAATTTCTAGCTGACGTCAAGAGATGGCTTGCTACGCAATTCCAAATGAAAGATTTGGGTGAAGCACAATTTGTTCTTGGGATCCAAATAGTTCGGAACTGAAAGAACAAAACTTTAGCATTATCTCAGGCATCTTATATAGACAAGATATTGTCTGAATATAAAATGCAAAGTTCCAAGAAAGGATTGTTGCCTTTCAGACAAGGAATTCATCTATCTAAGGAACAAAGTCCTAAGACACCTCAAGAAGTTGAAATTATGAAACGAATTCCATATGCATCAGCAGTAGGGAGCTTAATGTATGCCATGTTGTGTATTCATCCTGACATATGCTATGAAGTTGGAATTGTCAGAAGATTTCAGTCCAATCCTGGATATGGTCATTGGATTTCCGTTAAGAACATCCTCAAGTATCTTCGAGGAACGAGGAATTATATGCTCTTGTATGGTGCTAAGGGTCTAATCCTTACTGGATACACTGATTCTAACTTCCAGACTGATATTGATTCAAGAAAATCAACTTCGGGGTTAGTATTCACTCTGAATGAAGGAGCAGTAGTGTGGAGAAATATCAAGCAAAGTTGTATTGCTAACTCCACGATGTGAATAAAGAACAGTATGGCTCAGAAAGTTCCTAAATGATTTGGATGTAGTTCCAAATATGCACCTGCCGGTCACTTTATATTGTTATAACAGTGGAGCAGTTGCAAACTCAAAGGAACCTAGAAGCCATAAATGTGGAAAGCACATCAAACGAAGTACCATCAAATCAGAGAGATTGTGCATAGAGGATACGTGATTGTCACACAGATAGCCTCACAAGACAACTTAGCTTATCCATTTACAAAGGCCCTCTCGGCTAAAGTGTTCGAGGGTCACCAAGTGGGACTAGGACTTGGGAGAAATAATGGGTATCTAATGCCCTAGTTTGTTGTACTTATTCCTTTTGTTTTCTCTCATTAAACTCAACATTTATCCACTAGAGTTTTAGTCCAAGTGGAAGTTTGTTGGGCTGTATGTCCTACAACTTGCAAGTTGTAGAGTTAAACATTTTCTATTATCAATAAAGATGTTATTTAACATTTCTTCAATAAAGTTATTATTCAATTTTTAAATTGCACTTGTAAAGTCTAAATCCAATAAACTAAGATCCATGACTATTATATGAATACTTGAACTTTATGAGGAGATATAAGAGTAGATCAGGTTCGAGTAAATAGTCAAAATTATCTATAGTATACGAATAAGGTTGCCTTATTCTGGTAACACTATCAGACCAAAAAATAAGTCACTCATACTTTATAACACTGTTTACTGTTTAAGACTAACTAATTCGCTTAGATGACCTAGGTAACTCGATCTTAATCCTGAGCTAGCTATGAACTTCTGTTTATTCGGGATTATCCTTTGATCTGCATAGGTGAGAGTAATCCAATATTACTACTCAATAAGTCTCCCATTTTAGGGATAAGTTACGATAGATCATTGGGGACATAGTTCTGCAAGATGAAATTCACGTCTACTTAATTTAAGGGATAGAAGAAAGGTTGTTCTCTTAAGTGGTGAACCTAGGTCTTGAACAAGGGGCCCCACCCTCTCATTGGCCCAAGATGGATCTGGTTTAGTGATTGGATCACAAACCAATTGTTCATTAGAGGGTTGACTTATTGATTATGTTTAAATCAAGTGGACACAAATATATCTACAGTGAGGAGAGTGTACCTATCCAGCTATAGTGGTGTGACTCGATAGTTAACGAATATTGATTAATTCGGTCTAAAGAGTTTTAGCCAATTAATCTCAAATTTTTGGATCTCATGATTTGTAGGTCTATGAGATCCCTCTACTAACTCATAGAAAGCGAACACCTTGAATTAGAAAATTGAATGAATTTGGAATGATATCCACTTGAAGTGTTCAAACTGAATTTCAATTTGAAATATTCAAATTGAATTTAGAGTTTCAATTTAAATAATTCAAATTCAAATTAGGGTTTGTATAATTATATTCGATATAATTAGTTAACGTTTAATTTATTGAAATTAAATGAAATTGGAGAGTTTATAATATTTAAATATTGATTTAAATATTATTTACATGAATAGGATTCATGTTTAAATATTAGTTGTGTGATTAATTTAATATTTGATATTAAATTGTTATTTAATTAATTAAATATGTTTAATTAATTAAAATCAAAATAATTTTCATTTTTATTCAATTTGAGGAATTGAATTTTTGAAATTTTGAATTTAATTAAATAAGTTTTAGTTAATTTGGAATTAATGAAAATAAGAATTTAAAATGAAAATTATATTGTTAGTGGACATCCAAAATTTATCAAAAAGGGAGGTGTTTCTTCACTTTTAAACCACCTATCCTACTTCATGTTGTCCAATTGAAGTGGCATTGCAAGTACTTGCATGAAGATGATGCATAAAACTCTCAAAATTTGTTGATGAAAAATAGAGAGAACTGGAAAAAATTTTCTACTGAGTTCTTCTCCTTCACCTGAAATCCATTCTATTCCCTTCACAAATTCACTTCAATCTTGAGTTCCACCACTCAAATTTAAGGTTGAGAATAGTCGAGAAGATCTCTTGATGGTACACTGAAGATTTGGAGCTGAGAATTCGTGAGGAGCATATTGGATTGAACGAATTCTTCAAAGGTATGTGTTTCTTAAAACCATCTTAATACCCTGTTAACATGCTTATTTTGAGGTCAAAATTAAGGAATTAGAATGCTTAATGATCTTGTTTTCTTCTTCTGCTTGTTTCTGTATTCCAACAAATTAGAGATACGTTGGGGACAATGTATCATTTTAAGTTGCAGGTGGGGTATGTTGTGATAGCTTGGAGTTCTTGAGCGTTATGCTTGGACAATGTTTGAGTGCTTGAATTGCTTGCTTGCTCTCTTGCTTGGTTTGTTATGATGAGTTGATGGTGCACCCTCTTTATGATTAAGTTTGTATAAATTATGTTTGAACAGCATGATCATGATTTTTAGTCCGTTTTTTTTTTAAAAAAAAATCTTATCTCTTATGTATCTTTAAGTCCTTTGTTCAACGAAATTAGGTCTTGCTTGCTTAGAATTGTATTGTTGGGCTTATATTTTTATTGTCACCCCGAAAGGCCTAGTTGATAGATGTTAAGTGACTGAAAGCTCAACCTAGTAATGCATGCTTAAGATTTTTGTCAAACTCTTGTTTTGTATTGTAAAAGTCAAGTGTAGAGTAAATAAAAAGAAAGTTTGTAAAAGGCAAAACATGTTGTAAAGTAAAAACAAGTTTGTATGTTATTTCTGAAGGGGATTACTCCACTTTCTTGGGGTTATGATTAATTTGAGGCGTCTATGACACCTGTAGTTTCCCTCTGAGCTAAAGTACCCCGAGGAATGAGTAAGCTTCGACACCTTGTTAGAAGACGTTGCTCATAGTTGGATGTCTTTCATGTGGAAACTTTCAGGTAAAGATTCTAGTATGAAGCTAACCTGATTGGCTTCATCGATGCTTGACCCATTCATCTCCACCACGTTGAAGTGGACCATCATGTTGAGAACATGTTCTCGAACAAATGCCCCTCCTTGCATACGGGCATTGAAGATGTATTTTAGAGCGTTATGCTTGAGCTATGTAGATGGTTGTCCGAACATTCCCCTCAAGTACTCCATCATCTCACGAGCTATGAGCATGGGCTCATGCTTCTTGGCCAAGACTTCATTAAGGCTTGTCAAGATATACGCTCGGGCCTTTTTCGTTTGTCCGTGTCCAACACTCATATGCTTCCTAAACATTTCGAGGAGCATTGGCAGGTGGAATGGGAGGACAATCCTCCATCATGACAAATCGAAGATCAGTATAGTATTGAATGTGTTTTTCCAACTAGCATATTTCTCTCCCGTTAACTTATCCACGACTAATATACTTGAAGTAGCAGTAGCCATTGATAATAGGCAGAAATGCACGTTATTGCAATGCAAAGATGTAAAACAATGTAGGATTGCGACGGTAAAAATATGTAAAATCGTGTCCAAAAGTATTAAGTTGAGAATATTGCGATCGCACACGCCCATCGCATTAAAGCAGCTAATTTACGTATTTTGTGCAGAAAAATGGCACTAGAAGAAATTCAGGATTTAATGTCATTGAAAAAAGTGAAATCGGATGATAATGTCGGTTAAAAAAAATGGATCTTTAATGTTGGTTTTAAACTGATATTGAAGATGGGCTTTAATGTTGGTTTTAAACCGACATTAAAGGTATAGATTTTTTTCTTATTTTATTAAAAAATAAAATCCTATATCCAATTTACGCTACCCTTCTTTGCGCGCCGCCTCCTTCTCTCTTACCCAAACCCTATCGATCGCTCGCCTGTGTCAGTCGATCTCCTTCATCGTTGCTCGCTCGTGTCCGTCGATCTCCTTCACCATCGCTCGCCCGTGCATCGATCTCCTTCACTGTCCGTCCGTCTGTCAATCTCCATCAAGTTTGATATCGGTCTCCGTCGGTCTCCCTGGGTACAAATTTGTTTTTGAATCTGTTTTTACTATTTAAAGAGTATATGAATGGATTTTGTTGTCTATCTCAGATGGTTTCCATGGGTAAAAATAAACCACCTGGATGGTATGTTTTTGTCTGACTATTTAAAGAGTATATGAATGGTCTCCGTGGGAAAAAATAAACCATTATCCGTCTAGTGGTTTCAATCTCAGGTGGATTTTGTTGGGGTTTCTTTTTCTTTGCCTAATGGTTCTCATGTCACGTGGATTTTTTTGGGGATGTTTGTCTCATTACACATATTGTCTTGACTGATGTTTTGTATATTCCCGCTTTTGCTTTCAATCTCAGCTTCATCAGTACATTAACACAACAATTACTGTTACTATTAAATTTGATGGTAACAATTGTGTTCTTTAGGACAAGTCGTCTTTGACCACAATTGGCAAGACTAGCTTATCTCATGGATGGTATGTTTTGGACAATGTTTCATATTTGCCAACTACTTGTAATGTATGCCCACTGGCTAGACCAAAAGCATTTGTCTTTTGCATCAAATAAACATGTTGTTGCTTATGTTTTTGAACTAATACATTGTGATGTTTAGGGACTACATCATGTTGCTTCTCATGCTAGTTATCGTTGTTTTGTATTCATTGTTAGCTTTTCTTGAAGTATTTATAGAAAGAGTCTAACTCTAAGGACATGGTTTATTGTGATATTTGTTTGGATTGATGGAATTTTGAACTTTCTTGAGCTTTTGTTTTTTGGCTTTTCTTTTCATCGATAAGAACTGGGTCCTTGATATTGACTCATACAAAACACGGTCTAAGGACACAGTTTATTTTGATATTTGTTTGGATTCAATACTTGATTTTGAGTGAAGCTTTTCATTTGTTAGGTTTAAGTTTGACGTGTAAGGCTAATATTTGATTCTTGGGGATTTGGAAGGAAGATAGGAAGATTGCATTGGACGTGTTTTAAGAAGGTTGACAAGTGGAGAAGGTGCACCCAACACAAAAAGGACTTCATAACAATATTAATAACAAGGACAAGGTAATATTTATAAGATGCTTATCTTAAAAGTCTATTTGTTCTAAATTTGTTGATGTTGCATATTTTACAATCATAATTTTATGCTTTTAAATTTTCCCTTGTTATTGTTTTTTTTTTTTTTTTTTGTAGATTAAGTTGCATATTTTACAATATGGATAAGTCATGGATGAAAATGAATAGAATGTCAGCTGAGTATGGTTTAGGGGTCGAGGTGTTTATTAAAAATGGTCTACAACATTCAAATATACCGAATGTCATGAGTTGTCCATGTTTGAAGTGTGTTAATGCAAAGACTCTAGATGTGAACAAAATAAGAGAGCACTTATTTTTTAATGGTATAGATCAAAGTTATCAGACATGGATTTTTCACGGTGAATCATTACCGATTAAGAGAAACAATGAAAATGTGTCTACTAGTGAAAGAGACGAAGTTGATGAGGATAATGTTGATGTTGATGACACAATTGGAATGTTTGAGGTTGCATACAATAACTATTTTAGTGGAAAATCCGATAATTTTGAAGAATTATTAGATGATGCAAAGAAACCATTGTACCCAAATTGTAAAACTTTTTCCTATCTACATTGGTAAAGTTATATAATTTAAAAGCTAAATTTGGATGGAGCGATAAGAGTTTCACTGAGTTGTTGGAATTAATTCATGACGTATTACGTAGTCCTAATGAAATTCCAAATTCTACTTATGAAGCAAAAAAGATGTTGGGTACTCTTGGAATGAAGTACGAAAAGATTCAAGCATGTAGAAATGATTGTTGTTTGTTTAGAAAAGAACTCTCTAATGCAAATGTATGCCCCATTTGTGGTACGTCAAGATGGAAGCTTAAAAAAAAATTTAAACGAAATGGCTAAGAATATCCCAGCAAAAGTCATGTGGTATTTCCCCCCAATTCCAAGATTTGACGTGGTATGCTAAAAAAAAAAGAAACAAATGGTTTATTAAAACATCCCAAAGATGCCCTATCGTGGAAAACAATAGACAATTTGTGGTCAGAGTTTGGGTCAGAACCTAGAAATCTTCGTCTTGCTCTTTCGACAGATGGGATACATCCACATGGAGATCTTAGTAGTAGATATAGTTGTTGGCCAGTGATGTTAGTGACGTACAATCTACCTCCATGGTTGTGCATGAAGCAAAAATTTTTGATGTTGATTGCACTAATATATGGTCCTAAACAATCGGGAAATGATAGATGTTTATTTAGCTCTGTTAGTAGATGACTTGAAAAAACTTTGGAAATATGGGGTAGAATGTTACGATGCATATGAAGAATAACGTTTCATGCTTAAAGCCATTTTATTATGGACCATTAATAATTTTCCTGTATATGGTAACTTGTGTGGTTGTACGGTTAAAGGATATCATGCATGTCCAATTTGTAGAGAGAATTCTTCACCCACTTATTTACCAAAAAGGAAGAGGATGGCATATCTCGGGCATCGTAAGTTTCTATACCGCCATCATATGTGGAGAGAAAGCTTTTAATGGTGCACAAGAATTAGAATTTGGTCCAGAACCATTGAGTGGGGAAGATATTCTTGTAGAAACAAGTAAGTATCAATATTCATTTGGTAAGAAAAGTATCAAAGAAAAGAACAGTGGATATAGCACTACAACTTATTGGAAGAAAAAATCTATTCTTTTCGAGTTAGAATACTGGAAGTATCTTGACGTGCGACATTGTTTAGATGTGATGCACATTGAAAAGAATGTATATGAAAATCTTATTTGCACATTTCTTGATATTCCTGGTAAAACAAAGGATGGAATAAACACTCGATTAGATTTGGTGGAACTGAACATTAGATCAGAGTTAGCCCCTCAAGTAGGAGAGAAAAAAGTCCTTTTACCTCCCGCATGTTATACATTAACACGAGCTGAGAAATTGAGCTTTTGTAAGGTACTATCAGAAATTAAAGTACCTGAAGGCTATTCATCGAACATTCAAATTTTAGTGTCGCTCACATATTTGAAACTTTACGGACTTAAAGTCGCATGACCATCACGTTCTTATGCAACAATGATTACCAGTAGCCACCGTGATGTTTTACCCAAACATTTAAGACTTGCAATTACTCGCCTATACTTCTTCTTTAATGTTATATGTTGCAACGCGATCGATTCATCTCAGTTAAAGGATATGCAAGAGGATATCGTTGTCACTCTATACCTCTTAGAGAAGTATTTTCCTCCATCATTCTTCACAATAATGGTACACCTTGTAGTGCATCTCGTAAGAAAAGTTGAGTTTTGTGGACCTGTTTATTTGAGGTGGATGTATCCATTTGAACAATACATGAAAGTGTTGAAAACTTATGTACGAAATAGAAATCGACTAGAAGGATATGTTGGAGAAAATTATATAGTTGAAGAGACTATAGAGTTTTGTTCTGAATTCGTATCTGGTGTTAATTCTATTGGGCTAAACTCATCAACAAAAAAAAGCGAATTCAAACATTGATAGAACATGTCATTTGCTTCTTTTATCAGGTCGAGTAAGGATGAGTTGGATTAAGCTCATCTTTATGTCATGCAAAATGTAAATGATGTGCTTCCTTACGTCGAGTATGCAGATCTCTATCTTATAGGTTACTTGATTATTCAATAATCTACTAACTTTGTCATTTATAATAGGCAACATATGGATATTTTGTCTAAGCTCAATTTTGGTAAAAATAAAAGTAGAAAGTGGCTTCAAGAAGAGCATAATCGTACATTCAGTCGGTGGTTGTCCACATGGGTAATCTCTAGAGACCTACTATTTGATGTATAATTAAATGTTAACTACTAAAATATATCGTAGGTTGCACTAGCTCTCGAAGTTCCTAAAAATTCCATATCGCCTTCTTTGAGATAGATAGCTAATGAGCCTTGTCCAACTGTGGCAAAATATTCTTGTTATGTGGTCAATGACTACTACTATCACACAAAGATTCACGATGATGTTAGGAGGGTTCAAAATAGTGGAGGTAGTATAACGGCTACCACAATGCAAGTCTCTAGTGCTAAGGATAAAAGACCCGTCATGTTAGATATGACCTTTTATGGTGTAATACAAGAAATATGGGAGCTTGACTATCATGGATTATCATTTATTTTATTCAAACGTAATTGGGTTAAGAATAGAACTAGAGTCAAAACAGACGAGTTTGGGTTTACTATTGTGGACCTCAATCGTATTGGACATAAATCGACCCATTTATTTTAGCCTCTCAAGCAAAACAAGTTCTATGTAAAAGACCCCACAAATTCGGGGTGGTCAAATGTTTTAACATCTCCACAATGAACAATTGAGGATGATTTTTATGAAGATGAAATAAGAGATATGCTACAAGAGTGTGGTTATGGAGGTATGCAAAGAATGCCCAATGTTGATACATTTACTGAGATTGATGATACAACATCTACATACATTAGACATGATTATGAGGGTCGATGGGTTGATAAATAATGTATTAAACATGGTATGTCATTTACTATGGTTATATGTATTTAAATATTAAGATTATATGTTTTTTGTGTGAGTAATGTTTTTTTGTTTTTTTGTTTTGTTTTTGTTTTTGTTTTGTTTTTGTTTTGTTTTGTTTTGTTTTGTTTTGTTTTTTTGTTTTTTTTTTTTTTTTGCAGATTGACATGGAAACTTCAACAAGTAGCAGCAAGGATGATAGAAATATGATCCCACAAAAATATTGCAGAATAAGTATACCACGTGGCCCAACTACAATGTCTGAGTTGGCACAAATAAGAACATCTGAGCAACAGTTCACCATCGATTATAATGAACATGGACAATCGGTTGGATCTGGAGCAAAGAAGATGCAAAGTTATATAGAAGTTTGTGTTTAACAACAAATTCCTATAACGTATGATTCTTGGAAAAGAGTTCCAAACCATTTAAAAGACAAATTTTTTTATTGTGTAGCGGTATGTTTTCTAAACCATGCATGACATAAGTTCTTTTAAATTTGTTAAGGGGACACCATGCCACTTAGCTATAGGAACTGTAGATAATATTTTTGCAGTAGCCACAACATTTGATGATGATATGTCATGCTTAACTGTTAAAGTTCGGATTGACATTGTCATTGGAGAAGATTTGCCTATACCAATTCCTGTGAAAGGTAAAATAAAGTTCTTAAAGCAAGCAATGGGCAACTTCGTAAAATGGCCTTGCGAACTTGTAATTATGGTTTACGAGAAAAAAGTATGTCTCCTTTTCAATATATAAGTTTGGTTATTTATTATTTTTCCTACTTTGAATTTTTGTAACTTTGGTTATGGTAGGATCGTTCACCAATTAAGAGCTTCAGCCAGTCCTTCAAATATACTAACGCTAATGGTACTATCAAACTATTGAACGGACATGCCATGCATAACATGAACGATGTAGACATGATCCGTATCACTTTGGACGAGCATATATTTGGAAGAGACAAATTTATTTATTTAGGTCGCGATAATCTGCTCCAATATTGCAATATGGTTGAAATAAGAGCTACATGTGTATTTTGACATACATTGGTAAGTATTACTCATCTAGATTCACTCATGTATACTTTGTTTCATGTTGATAAATAATAAATTTTACTTTGGTTAGGTATCTTTGGGAAGTTTTTTTATAATTGATCAAGCAAGAATATCGCTACACATGAAGTCTCAAGATATCTGATCCAGAAATTTAGCCAATCAACTAGAATTGGCTAATTTAGACCAATTAGTTCTCATTCCATATAACACAGGGTAAGTAGATACAAGTTCTTAAGTTATTTTTAATTTGCATTATACACGTACTAATATTTCAAAATTGTTGCTTATTATAGTTAACATTGGATATTGATTGTAATCAATCTACAAGAAAATTGTGTTTTTGTTTTGGACTCTCTTCGAAGTAAGGTTCAAGAGGATTTCCATGGAGTTATAAATATGTAAGTGTAATTGAACTTTCTTAGCTCTTAATTGAAGTATTTATGTTTAACTAATATTTTAAAACTATTTAGTGGATTGAAAACATGGCACGCCAAGCACGATCTTCAACACTATCGGTCTTTTCCAAAATGGAAACCTGTAAAGGTAAATTTGCATTCATTTTTTAACAATTTATGTCCATTTGACTTTTTTATAACAATTTAACAATTGTTTTCAACTTCTTTATATGCAATGCCCTCGTCAATTAGATTCTATAGGATGCAGGTACTATGTGCAAAAGTATATACACGAAATAGTGCATAATCCTACTACTCCTATTACTAGCCTCATACGTAAATTATTTATTTTTTATATAGTACTAGCTTTAATTTAATAAATGGACGTAAAATTATGTTGAATTTATCTTTTTTTTTTTCCCTTTTTGTAGTTCAATACAAAATATCCATATACACAAGGAGAGATCGAAGCAATTCGGATCCAATGGGCAAGTTTTATTGGCCGATTTGTGTAATAATGTAATTCTTGTTTTCTGTCTCAATAGAATGTAAATGTTAACTTAGAATGAATGTAAATTTATCTAACCATGATCTTTGTGAATGGAATTAGTACTAATATGATATTTGTGAATGAGAGAAATGATGGCTTGGTGTAAGTATTCTACGAAAGTCTGGTTCTGGTATTGTGATTCTTGTTTGTGGATAAATTCATAAGGTTTATGATTTGTTTATTATTGGAAGATTTATGTATAATATATTTTTTGTGTTCATGGGGTATTCGATGTTAAGTATTCATGGAATTAGTACTAATTGATATTTGTGAATGAGAGAAATGATGGCTTTGGTGTAAGCTGTATTTTATGAAAGTCTAGTTCTGGTATTGTTTTGTAAATTTTGGTGGATAAATTTATAGGTGGGAGACAAATATTGATGAGTATATGTAATGGATTGGAAATATTGATTCTTGTTTGTGGATAAATTCATAGGTGGAAGACAAATATTGATGGGCTCGCCATGAAATTTTTTTTTATACTTTTTAATATAAAACAATGACGGACATTTCCTGACCCAACACGAGACATATAATGTCGTTTTTAAAAAATTTGACCAAAAAGATGGATTCGGCAACAGAATTTAGAAAAACGGACAGATTCGGACTTCAATGTCGGTTAAGAATTAAAAAAAAACAGGCTTTAATGTCGGTTGCAACCAACAGGCTTTAATCACTAAAGACCTGTAATGTCGGTTGCAACCGCTGCAATAACACCAATAACACATCCTTCAATGTTGGTTGCAACCGACATTAAAGACCTTTAATGTCGGTTGCAACCAACATTGAAGGATGTGTTATTGGTGTTATTGTAGCCCTTTAATGTCAGTTTAAAACCGACATTAAAGAGCTTTAATAACACTATCTTTAATGTTGGTTGCCAACCAACATTAAAGCCCAAATTTCATCTAGTGTGCGTTAGTGCAAGGCAGAATTGCGATCCAAGGAATTCAGCGTCCAAGCCTATTAGAAGATTGCGACCGCAAAGTATGCGATTGTATGCGTTTGCGAAGATCTGCTCAAGAAGGTGGTCGCATAAAGATGACGCATCAAGGTGAAAGCTTAATAAATCATGATGGGACAGAAAGATGATGACGGTCGAATCCGAATTTAGTTGATAAGCCGTTAACGACACACTATAGCAAGTACACTCAACTTTTCGTTGACAATTAATTGGCACATCAGACGGAGATTTAATGACATCCCATCAGTGCAATCATTTGAGAGAAAAGCTCTTCGTCTTGAAGCTCTATAAATACCGAAGGCCGCCTTCGTTAAAGAAGTTCAGCAGTTCAGAATTTTGGAGTTCTCTTTCGCCATATACATAGAGATAATAGATAGCAGTAGTCTGTAATTTTATACTTAGAAGGCGGAGGCAAGTGAAGAGAGAAGACGCCGAAAGATTGTTCCTGATTAGCTCGAGAAAGTGTCGGGAAGCGTTGGGAACGGAGAGAGGGCCGACTCTTTCAAAAGCAAGAACATTCTTTTGGGCAGAGTAAACAAAAACACAGTGTAAAAGCCTTGGGAAGCAAGACATTGCTACCAGGCTCACCATCCCTACTTTCCATTGTCATTATGTATTCTTATTTTATTTATAAAATAGAATTTGCATCTCCACATCGGTTCACTCTCTTTACATTAAGCATGAGTAACTAAACTTTCGAATGGGTTGAGAAGCACTTAGCTAGCATGACCTAAGATCTTCATTTTATGCAATTATCTTGTCTTATGTATACGTCCATCACCCTTTCGAGATACTTGAGAGAGTAGTCTAAAGAAAGAACTTAGACTTGAGATAGTTAAGTTAGAATCTAGGCTTGAGAAAGTTAGATTAGAACCGCATAAGCAAGAGATAGAAACTTAAAGATAAGTTCTGTTTGCTAACATGCATCGCATGCACCCTAGAAATAGGATATGATAGTATGCGGTCGCCTTGTGTATGTGTGTGTCATTCATCATCGCATAGACAAGAATAGAGGCTTAGACATAAGTCCTATAGACATCATCGTATACATCGCATGCATCCTAAAATTAAGAGCTATAACATTTTCATTGAGAGATGACCTGCTGTTGTATGTGTGTAGCATGATCGCAATCTTAGGAAGTGTTAGTTAAATCTCTTCTCAAACCGTTCCCCGCATATTCATTGTAACTTTCGCTGTTATTAACTCTTTTCTCAATTCCGCCGCATAGAATCTATATTTTAAAAAAACATGCCTACCAACTTATCGTTTTTATTGTTACCGCAAGGGAATCAGAATTTATCGTCACATACTGTCTCCATAGTCCCTGTGTTCGACCCTGGGCTTACCAGGCAACCTAGCAGGATTTATACTTGAATTTTGTTAGGAAAACTTGCATATACAACGCAAACACCACCATCGCAATATATACCATTATTTCATCATATTCACAACGCATCAACCATTTAAATAATTTACTGAAAAAGAACAAACTATTTTAGTCTACTTGCATTAAATCGCTTAAGAAAATCAATCAGTTTTTAGCAAAATAATCTAGCTTACCCTAAGTTACATCTATTTTGCAATGATGTTTCAATGAGGTAGGAAAAAAGTCACCATAGGGTGATCAAGTGCCCCTTCACTGAAATGAGATATTCTCAACCATTAGACAGAAACAACACCTTGTCACTATAACTAACAACCACCATTATTTGGTCCATAATTTGTTAACATCCTTAACAACTCTGTGTAAGTGTAACCCCTCATTTTAGGTTATAGAGTTCCGCTCCAATGAGGCAACCATAGGGAAAACCAATTGGGACATGAAATTAAAGCAACCCTATCCATTTTGGAGATCGAATAAAGCGTCATACAATACAACCATCCTTTAGGGGGACACCCATGATGCCAGGAGGCGATGCATGAAACTTTATTTAACCTAATGAGAGAGACCGAGGGTTGTGTTGTCACATGTTCTGCTCCCACTTACTATAAACACTCTCTTCATTCATCTTGTTATTGACCTACCTAAATGCCACCCATAGAGGGACACCCATGGTGTCTCGAGGCCAAGTGTAGATCTCATGGTATGAACTTTTAAGGAGAAACGTGTACAGGCTAAAATGAAGTATCATATACCCCATTTTCCTCCCACTGAGTGTTCTATCTAGGGTTATTTAACTTAAGGAAAAATCTGTCTACTGATTTTATCAAAGTGTTTGTTTAATTTGCTAAAAAACAACTCTTATCTTTCATGATTAAACAATTTTGATTGAAGTCTCATTAAACTCTTTAATAGATTTTGATCAAATTTGCATTCATGTAACAAATCTATCTAATTCACCTTTCCAGGTAGGTTCCCAGGTAGGGGTGCGAAGTTTCCATCAACTTAAGTATCTCAGCCTAGCCAGAACTCGTCTTAGCCAAAAGGTACCTTATAGATATATTTGTTACATATTTAATCTTTTATTAAGAATCAATTTAATCATATTAAACCGATTAAAAGATTGAATTTAGATTTCTAATCTCATTAGAAATGTGATCTTAGGTCTATCTCAATCATATTTTAAAATAATTTTAAAAAATGATTATAGCCTAAGGTTTCCATGCAACTCTTAATTATTGATTTTAATTCTAATTTCATTTAGTTATAATAATTATAAATAAATGAAACAATTAAAAACAACCATTGCATGCTTGACATAATTCAATTAATTATAACATTTATAAATTAACCTAAGGTAATGTCATCCTTCATGTAATCTTCATTCATTACTAATATATAACAATTATATAACTAAGTAATGAATCATACTTAGCATACTTTCCATACATCCATTCAACTATATATTATAACAATTATAATATAAATGATGCATGGATATGCTATAATGCATGCATACATATAATATAACATTTATACTATATGATGCATGAATATGCTTTATGTAATTTAGAATCATGCATATTCATATATTATAACACTTATAATATAAAACGATGCATGAATATAAATGCATAACCTATGGTGCGTTTTAAAACTATATGACATACATTATGACATATAATATTAAACATACATTGCATGTATATTTACATTAACAGTTGATGGACTGGGATAGGACCTCTAAAAAAACTTAAAAGGCTAACTACTACAAAAGCTTGAATCATCCGGTTCGAAATAGGTGAACGAGTCTTGAACCGCTCGAATCAAACCGCCATTCAACAAATCATCTTGTAGTGATCATGTAGCAAGAAACTGTGTGATCTTGTAGCAAAAGCTACACAATAGTGTAGCAAAGTCTACACGATCTTGTAGCATCAAATACTACACAAACGTGTAGCAAAGTCTACACGATCGTTTAGCAAATGTTACACGATCGTGTAGCAAAAGCTACAAGATCACTTAGCAAGAGCTACATGATCGAAAAATTGCTCTGCAACCTTTCTTTTAAGCTTCATGAGAACAACACGAGCGATTCAAACTTACAAATACAGACGCTATAGCATGATTAATGCCTAAAAATACAGGGGCCTTTACAAACAAAATTGTAAACAAAGAAAGCCTTAAAACAGAGAGTTCTATCCCAAAACATTCATCAATAAATTACATCCACAACCATTCATTGCATGAAACAGAATGCAGAAAATAAAACCCACCATTACTGTAAAACGATTCAATAAATGAATGGATTTTAGAATTGGAAACCTACAACTTGGCTCTGATACCAATTGAAGGAACTCTATGAGAAGAGAACCTTGAGCGGAAGTGGATCGACCAACAAACATTTTTCATCGAGTATAAATTTTATAGTAAACAAGAAACAAGATATGCATTTAATTATAAATTATAACATGCTAATGAAAAGATTTCAGACACCTCATCTTTGAAGACCTTTCTTCATGATTTCCCTCGAACACAAACTCCTTGAAGACTTTCTTCAAGAATAACCTCGAACAAGAACGAACATGACCACAAAGGTTTCCTCGGTATTCTCGGAGTGAAAACCCAGAAGTGTTGGGTTTTGGCTATTTTCGATTCAAGGGAACTTTTGTGGAGAGGAAGAAGGAATTAAAGTGTTCTAAAAACTAAAAAAACACACAGAACTCTTATGTTGTTTTCTCATTATCATAATCAACAATCTTGGCAAGAAGAAGAAAAAGTATTTCTTTTCTACTTGCCATATATAACTACCACCCACTTACGTGGGTGGAGAGAAAAGAAGGGGAAAGGAGTTGTAACTCTCTTTCTTATTATTAAAATAATAATTAATATAAATATAAATATGATAACTAACTTATCATAATATATATATATATGATAAGTTAGTTATATATATATATATAATTATATGATATATCAAATATAACATATAACCCATAGTTTTAATATTGTATCACATATAATATAAACTATAGTTTATTTTCTCTCTTATATGATATTTAATATAAATCATATTTATATTAAATTTAACAACTATGAATCTCATTCATATAAACTATATTTGAATCTGATTCAAATATTTATTTCCTTCCATTAAGCTATAATGTATCAAATACATCATGACAATTATATCACATATAATTGAATCAACTTAATTATATCATATATAATTAAATACCTTTATCAATTTGAACAATTCAAATTAATCCGTTAAGATTAATCCCAAAATTGATTCTCAATTAATCCTATTGAGCTACCAAAGGGACCCATGGACCTGTAGCTTGACGCTCCAACGTACATGAATAATTAATTAAACCCTTTAATTAAATTATTCACTATCCGTTAATTGTCCGACACTCCACTAAAGACCAACAGCTGCACTCTTCGCACTACAGATATATTTCTGTGTCCATTGGATATATCCAGTCAATAGTACGATGACTCCTAGGCCAAATTACCGTTTTGCCCCTGTAGTTACATCTAATTCCTTAAGTATCACTGATCCCTCTAATAAACAATAGATCATATTCCAATTATGACTAAACCCTCTCTCGGGCTAGGAGAGGGTGTAGCGCCACATTGTTCAAGACTCAGAATCAGCCCTTAAGGGAGCAATTTATCTACTTACCCCTACCTCGGGGAAGAAGTGAATTCCATCTTGTGTAGCTGTGTTCTAAGCTCCCCAATCAGACGAATTCCCAAAATTGTAGGCTTGTTGAGTCGGTGATCTGATCACTCTCACCCATACAAATCAAAGGACCACCCTCATAGGCAAAAGTTAGTTACCAGTGTGTGAGTCATGCCTTGAAGCAAAATGACTAAAAGGCCTTTTATTGGAAAAGGTTATAGTGCCAAAGAGCCTCTAGAGTTACTACATTCAAACCTTTGTGGTCCGTTAAATGTCTGAGCCAGGGGAGACTATGAATACTTCATCACTTTTACAGATGATTATTCAAGGTATGGGTACGTTTATTTAATGCAACATAAGTCTGAGTCCTTTGAAAAAGTCCAAAGAGTTCAAGGCTGAAGTTGAAAATACATTAAGTAAAATGATTAAAACTCTTCGATCTGAAAGAAGTGGAGAGTTTTTGGATTCTGATTTCCAGATCTATATAATAGAACATGGAATAGTTTTCCAACTCTCAGCACTTGGTACACCTCAGCAGAATGGTGTATCAGAGAGGAGAAATTGAACCATGTTTGACATGGTTCCGTCGATGATGAGTTACGCTTCCTTGCCTGAATCGTTTTAGGGTTTTACAATAGAGACTGCAGCTTATATCCTGAACCTTGTTCCCTTTAAGAGTGTTGTCAGAACACTTTTGGAGTTGTGGAATGGTCGTAAAGCTAGTTTATGTCATTTCTATATCTCGGGTTTCTTAGCACATGTACTTGAGGCTAATCCTAAGAAATTAGAACTACGTTCGAGGTTATGCCTATTTGTAGGCTACCCTAAAGGGACGCGATGATGTTATTTTTATGATCCTAAATAAAACAAAGTGTTTGTATCGACAAATGCTATTTTTCTTGAGGAGGATCAGATAAGGGAGCATAGACCTAGAAGCAAAATCATGATGAATGAGCTTTCCAAAGACACTACTAAATCTTCAACAAGGGTTGTTGAAGAGCCTACTACCTCAACAAGAGTTGTTGATGTAGATTCATCTAGTAGGTCAAATCCACCTCAAGTTTTAAGGGAACCTCGACGTAGTGGGAGGGTTGTGAACCCACCCATTCGCTATATGGGTTTAACTGAAATCCTAGCTATGGTAGCTGATGGCGAGGTTGAAGATTTGTTGTCTTACAAGAAGGAAATAGAGGATGTTGACAGAGATGAATGGATCAAAGCCATGGATCTCAAAATAGAGTCTATGTACTTCAATTCAGTTTGAGATCTTGTAGATCAACCTGATGGGGTTAATCCTATAGGTTATAAATGGATCTACTAAAGGAAACGGTGTGCTAATGGGAAGGTGCAAACCCTCAAGGCTAGATTACTGGTAAAGGGTTATACCCAGGTAGAGGAAGTTGACTATGAGGAGACTTTCTCGCATGTTTCCATGTTGAAGTCTATCCACATCCTCCTATCCATTGCCTCATATTATGACTAGCTGTAAGATATGGAAAATGGATGTCAAGACTGCTTTTATGAATGACAATCTTAAGGAAACTATTTATATATTGCGGCCTGAAGGATTCAAAGTCCAAGGTCAAGAGCAAAAGGTTTGTAAGTTGAATCGGTCCATTTATGGATTGAAACAGGCATCTTGATCTTGGAATATAAAGTTTGATATTGCGATCAAATCTTATGGCTTTGATCAGAACGTTGATGAACTTTGTGTTTACAAGAAGACCATCCAATAGTTTTCCTAGTGTTATATATAGATGATATCCTACTCATTGAGAATGGCGTAGGCTTACTGACTTCAGTTAAAAACTGGTTATTGACTCAATTCCAAATGCAAGATTTGGGAGAGACTTAGTTTGTTCTTAGGATTCAAATCTTTTGGGATCGAAAAAAATAAAATGCTAGCACTATCTCAGGCATCGTACATTGACAAGATGTTGATCAAGTACTCGATGCAAAACTCTAAGAGGGGTTTATTGCCTTTCAAGCACGGAGTTACATTGTCTAAAGAACAGTGTCCTAAGACACCTCAAGAGGTTAAGGAAATGAGACGGGTCCCCTATGCCTTTACCCTAGGCAGTTTAATGTATGCGATGTTATGTACTAGACTTGACATCTGCTACGCAGTTGGGATAGTCAATAGATATCAGTCTAATCCAAGATATGATCACTGGACATCCATCAAGAACATCCTCCAGTATCTTCAGAGAACAAGGAACTACATGCTTCTATATGGTTTTAAGGATTTAATCTTTACGGGATACACAAACTCTGATTTTCAGACTGATAGGGATTCTCGAAAATCCACTTCAGAATCAGTGTTTACTCTTAACGAAGGAGCTATAGTATGGCAAAGCACCAAGCAAGGATGCATCACAGACTCTATCGTAGAGGTCGAGTATGTAGCAGCTTGTGAAGTTGCTAAGAAGACTGTTTGGCTCAGGAAATTCCTGACTGATCTAGATATGTCTAGGCCCATCACCCTTTATTGTGATAAAAGTGGTGCTGTAGCGAATTTCCGTGAGGCTCAGAGTCATAACCGCGGCAAGCACATTAAGCAAAAATATCATCTAATCCTAAAGATTATGCATTGAGGGGACTTGATTGTCATAAAGATAGCTTCAGAGCACAACGTTGCTTATCCATTTACGAAGGCCCTCATGGCTACAGTATTTGAGGGTCACCTGTAGAGTATGGGTGTGTGGGACAGACCATGATTTGACTAGGGCAAGTGGGAGATCTTGTACTGAGCATTTGTGCCCTAGTTTATTGTTTTGTGTGCTTGTAATTTGATTATCTTGTACACTCCACTAGCTTTAGGACAAGTGGGAGACTGTTGGGGTTAATGCCTTAAATCTCGTAGGGTTCTATAGTTTGTAAAGTGTATGAACAAACATCCTGTGATTTATAATATATGATATTTTATTCACTTTTGTCTATGAAATATATGGTATTTTAGTTGGATTAACCATAAACCAAAAAACTAACATCCATGGTTATCGATGTAACTTAAAAATGTATGTGAAGACATACAAGTGAATCGTGTTTAAGTGATAAGCTAAATAGTCTGTAGTATATGGATAAGGCTGGATACCTTATCCTGGTGACACTATGAGTATGGCCCGCTTTGTAGTTGTTACAAATGTTGTAAAGTGCTACAAATGATATGATCCTGATCATTCATGTATTAGACATGTGAGCAGGGATATTTTATACAAAGGAGTTCATATAAGATCAGACCATGAAATGTTTAGTCTCGTTATATAACGCCGTTCATAATTGAGACTTTCATTTCACTAGGATGACCATAGTTAACATGACCTTAATCCTGAGTGAGTTGTGAACTCCTACCTATAAGGGCGGTCCTTTGATTGGCATGGGTGAGAATGGCCAGATCGCCGACTCAACAAGCCTACCATTTTGGGGATTCGTCTGATTGGGGAGCTAGGAACTCAACTACACAAGATGGAATTCACTTCTTCCCTGAAGTGGAGGTAAGTACATAAATTGCGACCTTAAAGGCTGATTCCGGGTCTTGAACAATGTGACCCATACCCTCTCTTGGCTCAAGAGGGGTTTAGTCATTATGGGACTATGATCTGTTGTTCATTTGAGGGATTAGTGGTACTTAAGGAGTTAGATGTAACTACAGGGGCAAAACTGTAATTTGACCCAACTGTACTTATGAGCGATTTGTGAAGGGTCATCATACTGTTGATTGGTTATATCCAATGGACACAGAAATATATCTGTAGTGCGAAGAGTGCAGTTGTCAGTCTTTAGTGGAGTGCCTGGTAGTTAACAGATGGTGGATAATGTGATTAAAGTGTTTAATCAGTTATTCACATACCAATGGAGCTTCAAGCTACAGGTCCATAAGGTCCCCTTGGTAGCTCAATAGATTTAAGTTGAGAATCAGTTTTTGGATTAATTTGAAATGTTCAAATTAATAAGGGGGAATTTAGTTATATATGATATAATCAAATTAATTCAATTATATATGATATAATTGATATAATGTATTTGTTACATTATTGTTTAATTGGAGGAATAAATATTTGAATATGATTCAAATTTATTTTCTATGAATAAGATTCATAGTTATTAAATTTAATATAAATATGATTTATATTAAATGCCATTAAATAGAGAAAAAGAACTTGGTTTATATATTGCATATGATGCAATATTAAAACTATAGGTTATAAATATAATATGATAAGTTAGTTATCATATTTATTTATAATTTATTTATTATTTGATCATTATCCTTTTTCTCTCTAACCACCCTTAGTGGGTAGTTATTTGGTTTTATGGAAAAAGTGGGATAAAAGAAAATGGTTTTCTAATTATTTCGTAAGACAAGAAATACAATCGAATTAACAATCGAGTATCTACACGATTTCTTGAAAGACTATACGATAGCTTCATTATCTACACATCGAGAGACTTGTCTATGTGATAGACTTGTTCGTTTATACGATAGTGTTGTTCGTCTACTCGATCGTCTTCCTTCTCTACACCAAACTTCCCCTCTAACAAAAATTAGCCAGAGCCCACCACTCCTGGATTCTCACACCGAGAATAGCACGGTCACCAAGTGCTAGTGTCCTATTTGGTTCGATAATTGAGTTGTTGTTTGCTGCTTGTTCGAGGAGTGCTCGAGTTGTTCAACACGTTCGTGAATGAGTACATTCGAGGGATTACTTGAAGAAGGGTTCTTCAAAGGTATAGTCTCTTGATCCTTTTTTTTATTTTTTATTTTCAAAGCATGCTGTAATTTAAGATTTATGCATAATTTATTCTGTATGACTGTAAATGTATGCATTCAATCACAATGGAATTTGGACGATCCGCTTCTGCTCAAAGATTCTCTGTAAACAAAGTTCCTTCAGTCACAAATCCCACTTGGAACCTTTAACTAGCTACTGGCATTCATGGCTGATGAAGTGTTTAAATGTTGATGGTATTAAAAACCTCCTGAATTGTGAAGAAGAAAGAGTAAACCCCACATCTTGTAGAAAAGAGTTTTATGATGTTCATCTTTTTCCTCACAAAACCCCACATTTTCTAACTTCAAAAATTCCCTCAAATTCAAGTTCCACCACTCAAATTCAAGGCTGAGAATAGTAGAGAAGATCTCTTGGTGGTTCACTAACAATTTGCAGCTGAATTAACGTGAAGAGCAGCTTGGATTTGGCAGAATTTATCAAAGGCATATAATCAGAAACCCTTTTGTGTTTTTCTTGCAAAAGCATGCTTTTAGAACTCAAATTAAATGTAATTAGAGTGCTTATTGATTATGTTTGCTTCTGTTGCATGCTTGTGTATCCCATCAAAATCTCTTGGATGAGATAGTATTTTCGCTCAATGTGCTTGTCGCGCTTATGACTCCAAGGCTCACGGAAATTAGCCACAACACTATTATTATCACAATAAAGGGTGATGGGTTTAGACACGTCTGGAACAACTTTCAGATCAGTCAATAATTTCCTGACCCAAATGGCTTCCTTAGCAGCTTCACAAACTGCTACATACTTGGCCTCCATGGTGGAGTCCGCGATGCACCCCTGCTTGGTGCTTCGTCGTACTATCGGTCTGAAAATCAGAATTCATGTATCTTGTAAGGATCAAATCCTTAAAACCACATACAAGTATGTAGTCCCTCGTTCATCGTAGATACTTGAGGATGTTCTTGACAGTTGTCCAGTGATCATATCCTAGATTGGACTGATAGCTACTGACTATCCCCACTGCATAACAGCTGTTAGGTCTAGTACATAACATCACATACATCAAACTGCCCACGGCAGATGGATAGGGGACCCGTCTCATTTCCTCAACCTCTTGAGGTGTCTTAGGACACTATTCCTTAAACAATGTAACTCTGTGCTTGAAAGGAAATAGGCCCCTCTTGGAGTTCTACCTCGAATATATGATCAACATCTTGTCAATATATGATGCCTGAGATAGTGCTAACATTTTGTAATTACGATCCCGAAAGATTTGTATACCAAGAACAAACCGAGCCTCTCCCAAATCTTTCATTCGAAATTGGGTCGCTAGCCAGTTCTTAACTATAGTCAGTAAGCCTACATCATTCCCCATGAGTAGGATATCATCTATGTATAATACTAGGAAAACTACTGATTTGTTGATGATCTTCTTGTAGACACAAGGTTCATCAACATTCTGATCAAAGTCATAAGATTTGATCGCAATATCAAACCTTATATTCCGAGATCGAGATGCCTGTTTCAGTCCATAAATGGACCGATTCAGCTTGCAAACATTTTGCTCTTGACCTTGGACTATAAATCCCTCAGGCTACACCAATTAAATGGTCTCCTCAAGATTGGCATTCAGAAAAGCAGTTTTGACATCCATTTGTCATATCTCATAGTCATAATATGAGGCAATGGATAGAAGGATCCGGATTGACTTCCACTTGGCAACAGGCAAGAAAGTCTCCTCATAGTTGACTCCCTCTATCTGGGTATAACCCTTTGCCACCGGTTTAGCCTTGAAGGTTTACACCTTCCCATCAGCACCCCATTTTCTCTTGTAGATCCATTTACAACCTATTGGTTTAACCCCATCAGGTTGATCTACGAGATTCTAAACTGAATTGAAGTATCTAGACTCCATTTCGAGATCCATGGCTTTGATCCATTCATATCTGTCAACATCCTCCACTGCCTTCTTATAAGACAGTGGATCTTCAACCTCGCCATCAGCTACTATAGCCAGGATTTCAGTTAAACCTATATAGGATAGGTGGGTTTGCAACCCTCCCACTACATCAAGGTTTTCTCAACACTTGAGGTGAATTAAACCTACTAGATGAACCTACGTCAACAACTCTTGTTAAGGTAGCAGGCTCTTCAACAACTCTTGGTGAAGATTCAGTAGTTTCTTTGGAAAGCACATTCAACATGATTTTTCTTCTAAGTCTGTGCTCCCATATATGATCCTCTTCAAGAAAAGTATCATTTGTCGATACAAACACTTTGTTTTCTTTAGGATCATAAAAATAACCTCCTCTCGTTCCCTTGGGGTAGCCTACAAATAGGCATAACCTCGAACGTGGTTTCAATTTCTAAGGATTAGCCTCAAGCATATATGCTAGACAACCCCAAATACGGAAATGATGTAAACTAGTTTTATGACCATTTTATAACTCTAAAGGTGTTATGGCAACACTCTTGGAGGGTACATAGTTCAGGATAAAAACTGTAGTCTCTACTATAAAACCCCAAAACGAATCAATAAGGAAGCATAACTCATCATCGACCGAACCATGTCCAACAGGGTTCGATTTCTCCTCTTTGATACACCATTCTGCTGAGGTGTACCAGATGCTGAGAGTTGGGAAACTATTCCATGTTCTATCATATAGTTCTGGAACTCAGAATCCAAAAACTCTCCACCTCAATCAAATCGAAGTGTCTTAATCGTTCTATTTAATGCGTTTTCAACTTCAACCTTCAACTCTTTGAACTTTTTAAAGGACTCAAACTTATGTTGCATTAAATAAACGTACCCATACCTTGAATAATCATCAATGAAAGTGATGAAATATTCATAACTTCCCTTGGCTTGCACATTCATCGGACCACAAAGGTCTGAATGCACTAGCTCTAGAGGCTATTTGGTCCTATAACCTTTTCCAGTAAAAGGCCTATTAGTCATTTTACCTTTAAGGCATGACTCACACATAGGTAAAGAATTTTCTTCTAACTTGCTTAGAATTCCATTCTTCACCAACCTCTCAGTCTTATTGAGATTAATGTGCCTTAAACGTAGGTACTAAAGTTGGGCATTTTCTTTAGGAGAAATTTTAAGTCGTTTATTTTGAGTTGCGACAATTTTAAACATCTCTATGTTATGGAGGGCATTTTTTGCTAACGGCCTTAGCACATACAAATTACTTTCTAGTTGAGATGAACAAATATCAACACCATTTTTTTGAAATAAACACTTTATTAACTAAAAAATGTATTTGATAATTACATTCAAGCAACGTCTTTATAGAAATTAAGTTTCTCTTTAACTCGGGAACAACATAAACATCATTCAAAATGATAAGCCTATTCTGTAAAGTCAACCGGAGACCTCCCACTGCCACTGTTGAGACGACGCGCCTAATTCCAACTTGCATCGTCATCTCACCAGCACTAAGCTGCCGCCAGGAACTAATTCTCTAAATTGAAGAATAAACATGGTTAGTGACCCTAGAGTCAATAATCCAGGAAGAATCATCATTCTCCACTCAACAAGTTTCTAAAACTAATAAATCGCATTCACCTTGTTTGGCCTTATTCTTTTCAGCCAAATAACGTGGGTAGTTTCGCTTCCAATGCCTGTTCCTGGTTGCAATGGAAACACTTTCCTTTATCAACCCTCAATGGTTGCCTACCCCTTGAAGTAGCAGGTTGTGGGTTAACAGGTGCCTTCCCCTTACCACCCTTCTTCTTCTTCCACTTTCTAGTGCCGGAAGTAGAAGGTGCAAACTTATTTCCAAAGGTTGGACCTTTATGGAACTTTTTGAAAGATGAGGACACATTTACCTCACTAACCTTCTTCTCCTTGCTTTTCAGCAAAGATTGGAAAGTTTGCAACTCATTGAGTAGAGTTGTAAGGTTGTAGTCAACCCTGTTCAAAACAGCGTTGCTTACAAAGTGAAGGAAGCTTTCTAGTAACGACTCCAGAATAATGCTAACCTGGCTGGCCTCATCGATGCTTAACCCATTCATCTCTGCCACGTTGAAGTGGTATATCATATTGAGAACATGTTCCTAAATAAATGTTCCCTCCTTCATACGTGAATTGAAGATGTACTTCAAGGCATCGTGCCTGAGCTGCACGGACGGTTATCCAAATATTCCCTTCAGGGACTCCATGATCTCGTGTGCAGTGATCATGGGCTCATGCTTCTTGGCAAAAACATCGTTAAGGCTGGCCAAGATATACGCTCGGGCCTTTTTGTTCGCCCGTGTGAAACGCTCATATGCGTCTCGAATGTTTCGAGCAGCGTTAGGAGGTGGAATAGGAAGACACTTCTCCATAAGGACAAACCTTAGGTCATCGATGATCACTATCATGTTAATTGTGTTTTTCCAACTAGTGTAATTCTCGCCAGTCAGTTTATCAGCAAAAAGTAATTAAAGAGTAGCGGTAGCCATATTTAAAAATGTTGAAAAATGAACAAACTTATTAAGTCTACTTGCATCAAACCACTTTAAAACCAATCAAGTTTTAGAAAAATAGTTCTAGTGTACCCTAAGTGACATTTATTTTGCAATGATGCTGCTCCTTCACTGGAATGAGACAATCTCAACTATTAGACATAAACAACTCCTTGTAACTGAATCTAACAGTTACCATTGTTCGGTCTAGAATTTGTTAACATCCTTAACAATTATGTGTGAGATTGTTTCTAAAATCTATCTAATGGTTGAGATTGTTTCTGAAATCTAAAAGTTCCCTCGAAAAGTGTTTCTAAAACACCTTTTGAATAATGGAGAGGTCGTAAAGGCAGTTTATACCACTTCAAGATTTGAGGTTGTCTGAACATGTGCTAGTGACTAACCCAAAGAAGTTGGAACCACGTTTGAAGGTTTCCTCTTTGTAGGCTACCCCAAGGAAACGAGAGTTGGATACTTCTATGATCTGAGTGAGAACAAAGTGTTTGTTTCTACAAATGCTATCTTCTTGGAAGAAGACCACATGAGAGATCATAAGTCACGAAGTAAGCTCATTTTCGTGAGATCTCTAGTAAGACTGAGACTGCTGAGGGTTCAACAAGAGTTGTTGAGCAGGCCAACAGATCAATAATAGTTGTTAAGGTCGGCAAGTCTAGTCAACCAGCTCAAGAGTTGAGACTGCCTCAATGTAGTGGGAGGGTTATGAACCCACCGGATCACTACATGGGTTTTACTGAAGCCCAAAACATCATTACGAATGATGGGGTTGAGGATCCGTTGTCTTTTAAGAAAGCAATAGAGGATGTTGACAAAGATAAATGGGTTAAAGCACTGAACCAAGAAATGGAGTCTTTGTACTTCAATAACGTCAAGGAGCTTATTGATCCACTTGATGGGGTAAGACCTATTGGGTGTAAGTGGATCTATAAATGAAAGAGAGGTGTAGATGGAAAGGTGCAAACCTTTAAGGCTAGACTCGTGGCAAAGGGTTATACCCAGGTTGAGGGAGTTGACTATGAGAAAACTTTCTCACCTGTTGTCATGCTCAAGTCTATTCGGATTCTCTGGTCCATAGCCACGTTTTATGATTATGAAATATGGCAAATGGATGTCAAGACTGCCTTTCTTAATGGTAATTTTGAGGAGACCATCTATATGACTCAACCAGAGGGGTTCATCATTCCAGATCAAGAGCAAAGAGTTTGCAAGCTTAATAGGTCAATTTATGGGCGGAAACAAGCATCTAGATCATGAAACATCAGATTTGACACTGCTATCAAGTTGTTTGGCTTTGATCAAAACATTGATGAGCCTGGTGTTTAAAAGAAGATCATCTACAGATCAGTAGCTTTCCTGGTACTGTATGTAGATGATATCCTACTCATTGAGAATGATGTAGGGTATTTTATTGACATTAAGAATTTATAGCTGCTCAGTTCCAAAAGAAAGATTTGGGTGAGGCACAATATGTTCTAGGGTTCCAGATCATTTGAGATCGTAAGAACAAATGGTTAGCCCTGTCTCAGACATCGTACATTGATCAAATGTTGATTAGATACAGAATGCAGGATTTCAAGAGGGGTTTGTTATGCTTCAGGCATGGAATCATTTTGTCTAAGGATCAATGTCCTAAGACACCTCAAAAGGTTGAGGAAATTAGAGGGATTCCCTATGCTTCTGTTGTAGGAAGCTTGATGTATGCAATGTTGTGTACCATACTCGAAATTTGCTATGCAGTAGGGATTTTCAATCGGTATCAGTCCAATCCAGGATTTGATCACTGGACGGCGGTCAAGACGATCATTTAGTATCTTCAGAGAATGAAGGACTACATGCTTGTGTATGAAGAAAAGAATCTGATCCTTATAAGATACACAAACTCTGACTTTTAGATCGATAAAGATTCTCACAAATCGACATCGGGGTCAGTGTTTACTCTGAATGGAGGGGTTGTAGTCTGGCGAAGCATCAAGCAAGGATGCATTACGAACTCCACTATGGAAGTCAAATACGTAGCCGCTTGTGAAGCAGCTAAGAAGACTATTTGGCTTAGGAAATTCCTTTCAGATTTGGAAGTTGTTCCAAATATGGATTTACCTATCACTCTCTATTATAATAACAGCGGGACTATGGAAAATTCGAAGGAGCCTCAGAGTCATCGTCGGGGCACATCGAATGGAAATATCACGTGATCAGGGAGATTGTGCATCGCGGTGATGTGATAGTATGAAGATCGCATCAGAGTATTATTGTACATTAGTCTCTATTACGCTAAAAATGGATTTCTTTTTATGCGTGCACTATGCCATAAACTTGACATGATGTTTTTATATCTTTACTCTTTATGCGATACTACTTCTAAATATATGCGTTGTTAATGATATGCTTCTAGTATGTGATGGAGTAATGCGTGTCATAAGTTTCCTTGCGTTGAAACCAAGTATAATTCCAACGTAAGTTTCTCAGAATAATCCGAGGTCGAACACAGAGATTGTTTTCGTTAATGTGTTATTCATGTGGTATATGAGACCAGTTTTTACAATTAATAAAGAATGATTGTTTATACAATAATGTAAATTGTGATGAAATAAAATTGCGTTGATAAAATAAAACCTAAACTAATATGATACAAGATACAAGATACAATATACATGATACAGGATACTGAGTTTGAGAACTGACTGTGAAGTTGTACAAAAAGTCATGGTATGCGATGGCAAGTCTTTATGGATGAATCAGAAATAGAAAGAGTAATTAGTAATAACATCGCAAGTTTGTCAATTGCGTTAAAGATGCAACTAAGGTTCCGCTTTCCCTTGGCGTACACCTCTCGGTGACCGACCGCGTTCCCATATCTCTATGGTGAAACAGGGATGGACGTGATGAACGTAAGGTTGCTTCCATCTCTAGAAGTACTACTCACTTTAGTTAACGCATTCTTCCAACCCTTTCTCGATAGGCAACATCTTCACTTCTGCTCTCACAGGTGAAGATGCCATCGAGCATGCTTTAGCTAAACTTAATTATTTCCTTGACACAAATTAAATTACTTGCTTAATTCTTGCTAATTACCCAGGAAATTAGAAAAATATCATGAAGAAAATGGATTATGGATGAACGGAAATAGACAGAGAGATGATACTAGTAATGATCATAACATTTAATACTAAGATTAAGCGTTTGATACATGGCATGAATGAAAGATTAAAAAGATGAATACAAGTGATGAAATAGAGATTAGAAACAAATACAGAAGAAGTGTCAACGTCTTAACACAGATTTCGAAAGAAGGTTCTGCTTGCCGACGTGTGGTAGAAATGGAAAGGAGAGCTTCCCTCTCAGGCTTGCTCTTCTGGTAGAAATGACCTTCGCACAGAGCTTCAATGGCGGAGATTGGAAGGATTCTTTGCCCGGAGACTCACCTCTCGGCCTTGTCTTGTAATTATCTCGGACCTACTTTAGAAACCGCTTCAGACCAGTCTCTTTCTCAGATCAGTATATACACGTCTCTATGTATTCAGGTATATTTTTTCAGTGAATTTGCAGAAGCTCTTTATAGGTGAAGCTTGGCTCTTTGTCTTCGTGGTCCCCACTTTATGGTTATGGTAGTTCCTGAAATGGCAGAGTGAATATTCTCTCTGTTACACAATCAACCCGTCAGAAATGCACAATGAAAGCTGTACATTTGTCAGAATACTCCGCAAATGCGTTGCTCTTTACATCTTCGATCGATCGCCGCATGCGGTGTTATTTTTATTACTTCATGCGGTTGAAATTGCATTGATCGCTAAGCTCTTGATTGATTGTCGCATGCGTCATCATTGCGTTGATCATTTCTTCATTACTGAATGATGGACGCAATGCGACGTAGATACGTTGTTTCTTTTATCTTTGAGCCATTAACGCATGCGGTGACTGATTTCCTGAAAAACAGAAATTGAAACACTCTACTCTACCATCGCAATGATGTTAGTGGGTGTATTGACGACATTTTGTAATTCTCGCATTTCTTAGCCAATTTCTATACTATCGACATAACTTTTCTTTCTTTTTGCCACAATATCTAAATAAAAAAGGTAAATAACTTGTATTTCTACAAGTTATCCCTGTACAAAGGCCCTCACGGCTAAAGTGTTTTAAGGTCACCTGGAGAGTCTGGATCTGCAGGACATGCGACATATTTTCTAGGGCAAGTGGGCGATGATACTGGGGTATGCCCTAGCTTATTGTATATTGTACATTTTTATATTGTATTGTACATTAGTCTTCCGAGTCATTAGGATAAGTGGGAGATAATTGGTATCAGACCTACCAATCTTTACTGAAAATTAAAGATAGGAAGAACGGTGAGGAAAATCGTATGGCTTTGACCAGAACATTGATGAACCTTGTGTCTACAAAAAGATCATCAACTCTTCAGTAGTCTTCTTAGTGTTGTACGTAGACGATATACTACTCATTAGGAATGATGTAGGTCTACTAACTGCAGTTAAGAAATGGCTAGCGACCCAATTCCAAAATGAAAGATTTAGGAGAGGTTCAGTTTGTTCTAGTCATACAGATCTTTCGGGATCGTAAGAACAAAGTGCTAGCACTGTCTCAGGCATCGTACATTGACAAGATGTTGCTGAAGTACTCGATGCAGGACTCCGAGAGGGGCCTACTGCCGTTCAGGCATAGAGTCACTTTGTCTAAGGACATGTGTCCTAAGATGCCTCAAGAGGATGAGGCAGGTCCCATATGCATCTTCCGTTGGCAGTTTGATGTACGTGATGCTCTGTACTCGTCCAAACATATACTATGCTGTGGGTATAGTCAGGGTCACTGGACCGCATTGAAGAACATCTACTATCCGTGTATCCAGGATCACTAGACCGCCTTGAAGAACATCCTCAAGTATCTTCGGAGAACGAAGGACTACATGCTTATGTATGGATCTAAGGATTTGATCCTTACTAGATACACGGATTCTGACTTTCAAACTGATAAGGGCTCTCGCAAGTCCACATCATGGCTAGTCTTTACTCTAACAGAGGAGCTGTAGTGTGGCGAAGCACTAAGAAAGGGTGCATCGTCGACTCCACTATGGAGGCGAAGTACGTAGCGGTTTGTGAAGCTGCTAAGGAGGTCGTCTAGCTCAGGAAGTTCTTGATAGAACTGGAAGTCATTTTAGATATGTCTAGACTCATTACCCTATATTGTGATAATAGTGGGGCAGTGGAAAACTCCAAGAAGCCGAGGAGTCACAGGCACGACAAACACATAGAACAGATGTATCATCTGATTCGCAAGATAGTGCATCGAGGGGACATGATCGTCATGAAGATCGCTTCGAAGCACAATGTTGCTGACTCGTTTACGAAGGCTCTCACGGCTACAGTATTTGAGGGTCACCTTCAGAACATGAGTCTACAGGATCGCCCGCAGATGGACTAGAGCAAGTGGAGATTTTCTTGTACTGGGCTTTTATGCCCTAATTTATTGTTTTGTACTGGTTTTATGTACACCCCACTTCGCTTTAGGACAAGTGGGAGATTGTTGGGGTTGATGCTCTACAATTTCGTGCCCTGTAGTTTGTAAACAATTTGTACGAACACTTGTGTTGTATAATATATGATATTTACTTCACATCTTGATTTTCCTCAATTATATGTTTTATTTGTTTTACCACAAACCAACAAACATAAAATCCCTGATTATTTGTATGTAACTTAAGAATGTATGTGGTGACATACAAATGGATCATGTCTTGAATGATAACCAAAATGGTCTGTAGTATATGGATATAGGAAGGAAACCTTATCCTGGTAATGTTACGGACGTGGCCCGCTTTGTGGAATGGTCACAAGTGTTGTTACTTCCCACAGAACATCTGATCCTGATCATTCGTGTTGGGGACATGCGAGCGGGGGCGTTCTATACAAAGAGTTTGTATAAGACCTGACCACAAAGTGTTAATGTCTCGTTATATAACACCGTTCATGATAAAGACTTCACTTCACTAGGATGACCATCGGTAACATGACCTCAATCCTGAGTAAGTTGGGAACTCCTGCCATTGAGGGCGGTCATTTGATTTATATGGGTGCGAGTGGCCAAGTCGCCGATTCAAACCTACCATTTTGGGGATTCGTCTGATTTGGGAGCTGGGAACTCAACTACACAAGATGGAATTCACTTCTTCCCCGAGGCCGGGGTAAGTAGATAGATGGCTCCCTTAAGGGCTGATTCCAGAGCTTGAACGATGTGGCGCCACACACCTTCTCTTGGCTCGAGAGGTGTTCACACGTAGTTGGACTATGTTGCATTGTTCGTTAGAGGAATCAGTGGTACTTAAGAAGTGAGATGAGACTATAGGGGCAAAACGGTAAATTGGCCTAACTGTACTTACGAGCATCTGTGAAGGGTCATCGTACTCATGATTGGTTATATCCAATGGACACAGAAATATATTTGTGGTAAGAAGAGTTCAGTTGTTGGTCTTTAGTGGAATCACTAACAGTTAGATGGTGAATCTCGTGGCTAAAGAGTTTAGTCAGCTATTCACGTACCGTTAGAGCTTCTAGCCACAGGTCTATTAGGTCACCTGGGTAGCTTGGATAAAGTTGAGAACCAGTGTTTGGGTTAATTTGAAATGTTCAAATTGACAAGAGAAAGTTCAATTATATATGATATAATTGGACTGGTTAATTATATATGATATAATTGGCTAAATGTATGAGATACATTATTTTGAAGGAAATTAGATATAAATATGATTTATATTAAGTAGAGGAAAAATACTATAGTAGATATATGATATCAAACTATAGGATATAAATATAATATGATTATATTTATTAATTAAATTAATTGATTAATTATTTAATAATTAATCAATTAATCCACGTTCGGACGTGGGAAGGTGGGGCCGCGAGGGTTATGGTAACCGGGGGTTAAAGTTTTGAAAATCGTTTTCATTTGAGGATATAATTCAGTCGTGCATTTTAATCGCTCGCGCCCAAAAAGAATCCATGAAAGAGCGATCGCGAGAGCGTATACGATAGAAGCTCATTCATCTAAACGATCATCTAGTTCACGTGTTCTCCAAATGCTCGTATACCTCTTTCCTAAACGATCGTTCAGTTTTTCCTAAACGATCGTGTAGCTCCACTATACGATAAGCGTCTCCATTATACGATAGCAAAGTTCTTCTCGCGCGCGCTTAACATCTAAACGACATCTTCTCCTCCGTCCTCTACCAAACTCATCAGAGCCCATTCTTTGGTTTTTGACGTCAAGGATACCCGGGTTTCACTTATGGTGGTGTTGTCCCCACGACCTTGTTCGTGTACGGTCGAATCGTATATTAACAGTCGACAAACTCGTTGGGTGCTGGTAGATTGGTAGGAAGTTTTCGGCTGCTTTGGGTTCACACATACAATGATAGTCTTCCTTTTGTATGAACCTCTTTTCCCTATGTTTTATTGTATTCTGAGCATGCTGTTGATGAGTTTAATATGCATAACTATTAGTATGGAATGTATATCGTTTATGTTTCGGTCACTGTGAAATCGGAGCGATCTAAGCCCGCTCATGGAACTCTCGGTATGAGATCCTTTAATTGGTATAAGATAGAGGTTTCTGATACTCCGATTTCATTTGTTGAACCGAAATAACGTTTACATTCATGATGGGTGCATTTATATGTTGTTTTAAGTGTTAATACTGTTGTGCATGTGTCAGATTAATGGATGTTTTCGGGAAGATTTGCCTCGGTCTGTTTAATTCCTTTTACATTTGCGGTTGTATGTAAAGGCCCCTATGTTTTTGGGCATATATAATCTACTCTAGTCTGTATTCAAAGTGTTTGAAGTTTTGAGTCATTCGTCGAAGTTTTGGGCAAAGGTTGCGACTCTTTAAGGAAGGAGATGATCTAGGGTTGATCGCATTGTGCAGAAAAGGTTCTATGCGATCGTTGTCCATCGCATCGTGAAGGTGAAGGACTAAGTGATCGTGGTTGAACGCATCGGTTGAACGATGGGGTACGCGATCAAAAGTTGGTCGTATCGGGTTGACGATCAGGCACGCGATTGCTGAGTATCGTTTAATGTACATGTGAGCTCGACGATCGTTTAGGTCAGCAAGCTTAATCGCTTAGTGACTGACTAAACGATCGCTTAGCATCGCAAGGTAAATCGGTTACAAGTTGCACGCATAAGTTAGACGATCAGACGCTCGCGTATCGTCTAAAGCGCGCTAAACGATCGTTTAGGTCAGCAAGCTTCATCGCTTAGTAACTGACAAAGCGATCGCTTAGTAACTCAAGGTAAATTGTTTACTTTTCGTCGCGCTACACGATTGCATGGACGATCAGGCTTTGTAGCCTCATCGTCGTCTACGCGATCGTTTGCTAATGTTCCTATCGTCTAATATGCGTTGAACGATCGTCTACCTGCTAAAGATTGCTACACGATAGAGACCTCCTGGCGGTTCAAGACCCGGTTCGCCTGTGAACCGGATTGCTCAATGAAAAATGTAATAGATAGTTTTTTTCCATTCTGGTTTTTTTTTTTAAAGGCTCATCCCGATCCATTAATCTATTTGTTTAATACAAGCGATGTATGTTTTATATGTCATATGGTATGCACATATAGTAAATCCGACCTAAGGTTATTCATTGATCATGCATCATTTCTTTATTGTAGTTGTTATAATTTAGAGAAGCAGGATTTTATTATGTAAGAGCATGCTCATGCATCATATAATATAAGAGTTATATTTATGCATGCATAAAAGGCATTGACATGCATCATCTTTATATTATAATTGTTATAGTATAAGAGTGAATGATAGCATGTTTGCTTCGTTATTATGCGTTATATAAAAGTTATATAGTAATGATCGGACATTGCATGAAGCATGACACATAGGTTACTTTATAATTGTTATAAACGCCTCGTTATGCGCAAAAAAAAATTTTGTTGTTTCTTTTTAAGAGTTAAAGAGAAATTAGAACTAAAAGAAATAAGAAAGACATGCATGCTCACTTAGGTTTAATTCATGGTTTTAAATGTTTAAAACTTGGATCACATAGACTTAAGATCACGATTCTAATATGATTAGCGACCCTAAGGCTTTAATCTTTTAATCAGTTTAATAGGATTAAATTGGCTAATAAAAGGTTAATGTGTAGCAAATCTATCTATAAAGGACCTTTTGTCTAAGGCGGATTCTGTCTAGGCTGGGGTATTTAAGTTGATGGAAACGTAACAACTGAGAACTTACCTGGAAAGGTGAATTAGATAGATTTGATGCATGCATGCAAGTTAAGAACAGTCCATTAAAGTGTTTAAATGTGACTACTTGAACTTGTTTATATTTCATAAACAAATGTTGTTTATGAGAAGGCTTTAAAAAGACCACTTAGACTAAAATCAGTAGTCGGATTGTCTAGGTTAATGAATCCTTAGGAATAACATTCAGTGGGAGGTACTTGGGGCATAAGATGCTTCACTTAAACCTTTTGCTTTTCTTCTAAAGTCCACACCGTGAGATCTATCCTCGGCCTCGCGACATCTTTGGCGAGTCCCCCGAACGGATGGTGTTTGGGTAGGTCAATATCAAGGTGGATGGAGAGAATGTTCATAGTAAGTGGGAGAGAGAAGTGCGACAGCATATCCTTCGGTCTCCCTCGTTAGGTTGAATAAAGTTACTACACATCGCCTTGAGGCACCTTGGGAGTGTCCCCCTAAAGGATGGTAGTTTTGCACGTTTCTTTATTTGATCTTCTATAATAGGATAAGGTAACTTAGTCTCTTGTCCTAATCTATCTTTTCCCTACAGTAAGCGCATTAGGACGGGACTTTGGCACCGAAAAAGAGGGGTTACACTTACACAGAATAGTTAAATGTTAATGATTCTGGACCGAAAAAATGGTGGCTGTTAGGTTCAGTTCCAAGAGTTGGTTCTACCTAATGGTTGAGAATGTCTCATCCTAGTGAAGGGGCAACTGATATCCACAAGTGGCGTTTGTCCTGACTCATTGGGGCATCATTGCAAAATAGAAGTCTATAACTTAGGGTACTTGAAATTTTTTTGCAAAACTAATTGGTTTAAAAGTGGATTTAGAAAAAATTAATCAAGATTCGTTTGTATTTTCAGCAACTTTTTCAAATGGCTACAGCCACTTTATCGTTGTTAAGTGCCGAAAAATTAAATAGCGACAATTTTTCAACATGGAAACATATGATCACGACGATCCTAATCATCGAGGATCTTATGTTCGCTCTTACGGAGGCTCGTTCTTCTCTTCCTGCTCCAAATATCGCTCGAAATGTTCGGGAGGCATACGAGCGATGGACAAGGGCGAATGAGAAGGCCTGAGCCTATATCTTGGCAAGTCTTTCTGAAGTCTTGGCTAAGAAGCATGAGTCTATGGTCTCAGCCCGTGAGATCATGGAGTCTTTGCGGGGGATGTTTGGATAACCATCTTAATAGCTTATGCATAAGGCTCTTAAATACATATTCAACTCCAAAATGCAAGAAGGCACCTCTGTTCGTGAACATGTGCTAAACACGATGGTCCACTTCAATGTGGCGGAGTTGAATGGGTCTACCATCGATGAGGGCAGCTAGGTTAGCATAATCCTACATTCTTTTCCGTAGAGCTTCCTGCACTTTGTTAGCAATGTGATTCTTAACAAAGTGAAATATAACCTTACAACTCTCCTCAACGAGTTGTAGACATACCAATCTTTACTGAAAAGTAAGGAGAGGCAGAAGGTTGAGGCAAATGTTGCTTCATCCTCAAGAATGTTCCATAGAGGTTCGACCTTAGGAACGAAGTCTGCACCTTCTACTTCTAACTTTGCAATGGGGAAGAATAAGAAGGGTGGTAAGGGAAAAGGAAAGGCACCTGCTAACCCACCGCCTGTCGCCCCAAGGAGGCGTCCACCAGTTGCTAAGGGAAAGTGTTTCCATTGCAACTAAGATGGACATTAGAAGAGGAACTGTCCTCGGTATTTGAAGGAGAAGAAAGCAGCCAAGGCGGATAAAGGTAAATATGATTTACTTGTGCTCGAAACTTGTTTAGTGGAGAATGATGATTCGGCTTGGATAATTGATTCAAGTGCCACTAACAATGTTTGTTCTTCTTTTCAGGGGATTAAATCTTGGCGGCAGCTGTAGGCTGGTGAGATGACGATGCGAGTAGGCACCGGGCACGTCGTCTCAACTGTGGCAGTGGGAGGGCTCCAGTTGACTTTACAGAATAGGTTTCTAATTTTAAATGATGTATATATTGTTCCTGAATTAAAAAGGAACCTTATTTTTGTAAAGTGCTTATTGCTATGTAAATATACTATTTCTTTCAATTCGAGTAAAGCGTTTATTCATAAAGATGGTATTTTTATTTGTACAACAAATCTAGAATCGAATTTTTATTTGCACGGTTGGATCATGCAGTAACAGTCGATAGACTTGTCGGGTGCTGGTAGATCAGTGGGAAGTTTTCTACTGCTTTAGGTTCACACATACGAAGACAGTCTTCCTTTGGTATGAACCTCTTTTTCCTATGTTTTATTGTATTCTGAGCATGTCGTTGATGAGTTTAATATGCATAATTGTTAGTATAGAATGTATATCGTTTATGTTTCGGTCACTGTGAAATCGAAGCGATTTAAGCCGGCTCATGGAACTCTCGATATGAGATCCTTCATATTTGATATTTAGTAGCATTAAACCTACAAACCAATAAACTAACATCCAACGTTATCATCTGTAGCTTAAACATGTATGTAGAGACATACAGGTGGATCATGTTTAAGTGAGAAGCTAAATAGTCTGTAGTAGATGGATAAGGCTGGATACCTTATCTTGGTGACTCTATGAATACGACTCGATTTGTAGATGTTACAATTGTTGTAAAGTGCTACAAATGATCTGATCTTGATCATTCATGTGGAGACATGTGAGTAGGGGTGTTCTATACAAAGGAGTTTATATAAGACCGGACCACAAAATGACTAGTCTCATTATATAACGTCGTTTATAATTGACACTTACATTTCACCAAGATGACCATAGGTGACATGACTTGAACCCTGAGTGAGTTCTGAACTCCTGCCTATGAAGACTGTCCTTTGATTTGTATAGGTGAAAGTGGCCAGATCGCTGACTCAATAAGCCTACCATTTTGGGGATTCGTCTGATTGGGGAGCTGGAAACACAACTGCACAAGACGAAATTCGCTTCTTCTCGGATGTCGAGGTAAGTAGATAAATTGCTTTCTTAAGGGTTGATTCTGGGGCTTAAACAATGTGGCGCCACACCCTCTCATGGTCCGAGATTAGTCATAGTTGGACTATGACTTATTTTTCAGTAGAGAGATCAGTGGTACTTAAGGCTAACTACAGGGGCCAAATTGTAATTTGTGAATGGTCATCGTATTGCTTACTGGTTATATCCAATGGACACAAAGATATATTTGTAGTGCGAAGAGTGCAGCTGTTTGTCTTTAATGGAGTGTCTGATAGTTAATGGATGTTGATAGAATTAAAGTTTGATTGATTATTCAAGTACGATTGGTGCTTCAAGCTACAGGTCCATGAGGTATCCTCTGTAGCTAAACATGGATTAAATAAGAATCAATTTTGAATTGATTTGAATTGTTTAAATTAATTGAGGGAATTAACTATATGTGATATAATTAATTTAATTTAATTATATATTAAATAATTACTATAATGTATTTGATACATTATAATATACAGTTTATTTGAGAGGAAATAAATATTTGAATATGATTCAAGTATTAATTATGTGAATTGGATTCATATAATTAAATTTAATATAAATGGGATGCTATAAACTTAATTTCTGCATATTCCATTTAATATAAATTGATATTCTGTGAAAACAAAATTGGATCAATCTCCACGATTCCGCTCAGGGCCTCCACAGGTTCTTTCACTTTAGGCCTCTGGGAAGTCAAGGGAATGGTCTTGCAACGGCTCTTCTAGCCTCCCAACTAAAGTTGCACGCTAAGCAACAAGGTCACTCAGACTTTGCAAGTCAGGTCTAGCCTCTGCCTCGGGGCAAAGACTATCCTGCTAGAAGCGCTCGAATTCCTGCTACCTACGAAGATTTTCCTACTGAAGCTCAAAAGTGCAATCAGCAACCTCCAAAACTAAAGCCTCTAAAGACTTACTTGACCCTAAAGACTGAGCATAAGTTCACTGGTATGGTGCTGTGAAATCTTAGTTGTCTAAGTTCTGCAACCAACCTGAGTATCCATTGTTAAAGAACTCCTCCCACCAAGAATGGTAAGTCTCGTAGTCCAAATAACCATAATACCCCTCCTTGAAATGACCATGTGGTACTGGACTCCACTGCAACCTCGAGCCTACTGCCTTTGCTTGCTGCGAACTCCATTCTGTCACGTGGCCAACCAAGGCGATCTACTAAGCAATGTTGTGATCAAGGCCACTTACATTGTCGTCAAGACCTGCAACTCGACTTTTGGACATCTAAAATTGATTTGGAAATCCTATCATGCTTAACTGACACAAAAAGAAAACAAATCAACGCAAAGAAACTTTAACTAAAAACTAACTAAGAAGAACTAATTAGTTTCCCTGGCAACAGTGCCAATTTGACGGACATATTCTTTTTGGTGTCGCTTCTAAAAGACTTTCAATCAAATAATACTTATAAATCACCGAACAAACTACTTATACTAATTGATAGTATAAGTGTTGGGATTGGTGACCTAATTCTCCTGGTAGTCTCGTAGTTTGTAAACACTCTGTAAACATATTGCTATTAATAAAATAAGTATTATTTTATAAGCATTTACTCAATCCAATCATCTAAGATCCGTGATTATTTTATGTAACTTAAGCATGTATGTGGAGACATACAAGTGGATCATGCCTCAAGTAATAACCTAAATGGTCTGTAGTATAAGGATAAATGAGTGATACCTTATACTTGTGATACTACGGATATGGCCCTCTTTGTAGATGTTACAAGTGTTGTAAAGTGCTACAAATGGTCTGATTTTGACCATTCATGGGAGGATATACGGGCGGGGGTATTCTATACTACAAGGAGTTTGTATAAGACCGGACCACGAAATGATTAGTCTCTTTATATAACGCCGTTCATAATTGAGACTTACATTTCACTAGGATGACCATAGATGACATGATCTTAATCCTGAGTCAGTTAGGAACTTTTACTCATAAAGGAGGCCCTTTGATTTATATGGGTGAGAGTGGCCAGATTGCCAACACAACAAGCCTACCGTTTTGGGGATTCCTCTGATTGGAGAGTTGGGAACTCCGCTACACAGGACGGAATTCACTCCTTTCCCAAAGTAGGGTTAAGTAGATAAATTTCTCCCTTAAGGGTAGATTCCGGGTCTTGAACATAGTGGTCACACCCTCTCTTGGGAAGAGAGAACTCAGTCATAGTAGGACAATGGCTTATTGTTTATTAAAGGAATCAGTGGTACTTAAGGAGTTAGATGTAACTACAGGGGTAAAACGATAATTTGTCCAAGCTGTACTTACGAGCGATTTGTGAAGGGTTATCTCACTATTGATTGGTTATATCCAATGGACACAGAAATATATATGTAGTGCGAAGAGTGCAACTATCGATATTTAGTGGAGTGACCAATAGTTAACAGATGGTAGATCTCGTGATTAAAGAGAGTCAGTTACCTTTGGAGCTTCAAGCTACAGGTGTATAAGGTCACCCTAGTAGCTCAATGGGTTCAAGTGTAGAATCAGATTTTAGGTTAGTTTAAAGTGTTCAAATTAACAAGAGGAAATTTGATTATATATGATATAATTAAATTGATTCAATTATATGTGATATAATTGATATAATGTATTTGATACATTATTAATTGGAGGAACTAATATAAATATGATTTATATTTAATACCATAATAGAAAAAGAACTATGGTTTATATGTTTCATATGATGAAATATTAAAACTATAGGTTATAAATATAATATGATAAGTTGGTTATTATATTTATTTATAATATATTAATTATATGATAATTAATTATTCTTTTTCTTTAATAACCGACTTGAGTGGGAGGTTATGCACGGTTATGGTAACTGTGAGATAAAAAGGAAAATGGTTTTCCAAAATTAATGTTGATGATTCATTGAATCGGTCTCACAAAAAGAAAGATTATCAAGTAAAAGAGTTTTACTAAACGATAGAGTACCGAATTTACTATACGATAGTTAGTCATTACTATATGATCAAGTAGCAAGTCTATATGATAGGCTTCTTTTTACTACACGATCAAGTATCAAGTCTATACGATAGACTTCTTCCTTCTCCCACTTACTCGATTGTCTACTCGATCATTTACCTCCTTCATTCCTCTATCCAAAGTCATACAGAGCCCACAACTCCTCGATTCCCACACCGAGAATACAAAGATAACCTTTGTGGTGGTGTTTTTGTTCTATTCGAGGGTCGAGGATCGAGTTGCAATCGACATTGATCGAGGATTCTTCAATTCGTGTTGTTGGCTATTCTGATCGTTGCGTTCGAGTTCTTCTTTGGACGCGTTGGAGATTGATCTGCTAATTTGCATACTTTATTCCTTCAATAAGTGGCAAGTCTTGGATCGAACCACAAGGGAGCACGTAAGATTAGTTCCTCAAAGTGCATGTTTAGTTAATGTGGTAAAATTGGGAAGGGGGAAGATTTTGTGTGGATTGGATAAGTCAAATTGCAAGAAAAGAAAATGCGAGAAGATAAAAGATAGAAATGCAATCAATCAAGATGCCGGTTTAGAGGACGAATATTGGAATGACTCAATGTAATCTTGTTCATCGAGTTATTCAAATGCAATCTTGTGGTTTTTAATTATGCCTAGCCCAATTGATTGGGCATCCAACCAATGGTCCTAATTACCTAATTAGTTAAACATGCTAGATGAATCCATACAAAACACATTTAACTAACTACATTATGCTTTAGGGCTTATGCTAGGATGAATATTTAGTTTCCATCGTCTAACCAAACATTCAATACAGTTTCCCCTAGGTTAATAGGAACAATACTATTCATTATAGACAACAAATCGCAAGCCTATCTAACCTTTTGTTTTTTAGAAACCAACTCATAATTTTATGTCACATATTACAAGTCAATCTCTTACGCATTCGATCATAAAACCCCAAGTAATTTTTCAGACAATCAAGAGAAAATATTATTACAAAGCGATTCAATCAGAAAGGAAACTAATAATCAAGATATAAAGATTAAATTTAAATAAAACTCAAAAGACTACATAGAGTTCAATCCAAAATCCTGTAAACTAGAGAAAACCCTAAAACTTACATTTCCATGGGATGAAGAAGACAAATCTGGGTTGTATCTTGACTAATTACATGAGATGAAGAAAAAAATTAGAGAAAATTACAAGTGGGAGAGGTGAGAAGTAGAAGAAATTTGGCTGGACATTGGATTTGAGGTGATTCTCTGCCTTAAATCGAAGAAGAAACATTATTAGCAGGTGTCGCAGTGTTACAACATTGTAGCTAGCGTTGCAACCTTACGATAGACGATGCACGCGAGGCCTCCGTCATAATTTGGAGCGTTGCAACGCTATCCTACTTTTTAGCATTATGGAGGTTACTATCTTCTAATGTTGTGCAATGCTCAACTGAGCGTCGCAACGTTCCATCTAAGGGCATTTTCGTCATTTTGAAGTCCAGATGTTCAAATAAGCTCCTAATTACTTCAAATTAATCCTGAACAGCTCGTAGCGACTGATTCTACCTCCAAGATGCTCGATACCTATAAAATCATTAAATAAACACATTAAACATAGTAATGCCTAGAATTAAGAAGAGGAAAATAGCACATTTTCGATGCTATCAACATTGTACCCCTATAATGTAAGTTCTAAACCGACATTAAAGCTCAGTTTTATAGTAATGAATTATAGTTTGATCTATGGTATACTCTTTCTTAAAAACTATTTAAATTTTTGTTTGATGTAAGATTGGGATGCATATAAAAACTAGTGTACCTTAAAATATGGGCCAAAGATCCACCTTAGAAGGAAGGACTAAAGATCCATGGGGTGATCATTTCAAGTCAAAGTATATATGGGCTTGGGCTTCAAATATTTTAGACTAAACTCTTGAGTGAAGAACAAGGCAGCAACGGGAATAGCAATTTTAATTTTATTAGTGCTGTTTTGATAAATAATCAAAATGGTTAGATATGAATTTTAAAAACATAGATACTATACAAACTAATAGAAGACAATAATGATACTCGTAAACAGAAAATTAAGTTTTTTAAAAATTGTTTTAAATGAAAAATTATTGAAAATATTTTGAGATACAGCAAAATGTCACAATCTATCAGTAATCTATTTGTGTTCACTAGTATCTATCAATGTTTATCACTAATAGACAGTGATATTTTACTATATTTGAAAACAAATTTTTTAAACTTATTTTTGGTTTAACACATTTGAAATGGTCAGATTGAAACTTTGTCCAACTTTTTAGTAAAAGGTAAATACCCAAACCAAGCTAAGTTATGTATAGAATGACACAAGATTAAAGGATAAAAATAATTCAATAGAAAAATAGTGTATGGGAAGGTATAAAAATCAAAATGTATTGAAAATACTAATTCAATTCTTTATTACTCTTACTCAACTTTACCTCATTTTCTTTCTTACCATAGTTGAATTTTTAGATGTAGAGTGAGTAAATATAGAAGAGCACATATCCCTAATTCTTTTATAGGAAGAAAATTCAACTTTGTAATTAAAGTATTAACTTTTGTCAGAAACTTTTAATTCCATTTAATCGAATCCTGAATTTAAACCTATATTGCAATATTTACTCAATTTTAATTCCGTCCACTAGTTTAAACAAAAAGGTAAACTAAGAATCACTTAGACCTTACTTATTTCAACAAAAATCATCGCCCATAAACAAGAGTTAGATGGAATACATAATCGATTGTACGGAAAATATATTCTTTTTTAAAAAATACAATGGGAGGTCGGTAGATTTGAACCACAAATTTTGTAGACATTAATATACTCGTATGTCAGTTGAATTTAGTTTATATTTGATCTCTAAATTTCAAGATGTTACCAATTTAGTTCTTAAATTTTTAATTTAATTTCATTTTAGTTTATAGGTTTCAAAATGTTACCATTTTAATGATTTGTGTTTTGTTTCAATTTGGTCTCTAGGTTTTAAGTTTTACGTTTTTAACTTTGATTTTTCATAAAATATTTTGTTTTAACCATGAGTGTGTAATGTCTATTAATTAATTTAAAACAATTACGAAGTGCAATTTTAAATTTAATTTTGACAATGATGAAAATTAGAGAAATTTAGATAATTATTGTTGGCGCTCGAATTTCATCCGCGTTGGGATTTGTTGTAAATGTCTGATGACATTGTCCGAGCTTACTTGCATAATAGATCCTCGCATCGGTGTGGTGTTGACCCTATTGCACTTCAATGTTTAAGTTAGTACTAAAAGTGGCTAATTCAACTAAGCATAAAAAGAAATTAAGGTCGGGTCTCTCATTTGGAGATTACATACTCTCTCCATTTGTGGTGATCAAATGGAGTTATTTACAACTCAGTTCTTTGACACATACCCATGTTTGTATGATGGAAATGGTGTTAGAAATGTTTCTGGTTCTCAAGATTGCAGAGCGATAGTTCAACCTCAGCTTATTTATTTTTCAATTGGTATTTATTTTTCACTGACTTTTTATTTTTAGGACGTGAAGATCCTTTGGATTGTGAGCCTTTCCTTGAGCAACCCTCAACAATTATAATTCTTGCGTCATTCTCAAAATTCTAAAGAAAAGATGTAGATTAACTAAACCTTTTTGTTTTAATAATTATTTATTTCTTTATAATGTAACATTTGAGATCAAAATATATTCTATTTTTGATAATAAGGAAGGTGGGAGATCAAACTTAAAACCTCAAAAGTTGATAATTTAAATTCATGTCAATTGAGTTAGGTTAAAATTTAGTTCATATGATTTTAAAAATTAGAATTTAGTCATCGTAATCGGATAAAACCTCATAAATCGTCTCTGTTATTTAATAAAATTTTAAAAAATACCTCTACTAAAGTTGCTAAAAGTGTTATTTTATTTGATTGAAATAATATTTTATTTTTTCTTCACAATAAAAAGAAGAAAGAAGAGCACGTGATTCACGTTTTTCACGCATTCCGTATTCCCAAATCATAAAGTATGGACCCAATATCTTGAAGAAGAAAACATCGACTTTGTGCAACAGAACAACAGCCTTAATGATCACCCAATCATCACCATACCATTAAATTTTCTCCTCTATATTTCCGTCCACATTTTCATATACTAGTTAAATTTGGTTACAATCTCAATTTTTATGCTAATTTTTTTATATTGAATAAATATATATCAACAAGTATTTGACATAAATTAAATAATGAAAAAATAGTCTTAAAACTATATATATTTTATTTTAGGTTAATTATCATAAAAATAAAATAAACTTGGACGTAATTGAAAATCTTTGAAATATAAATTATTAGGAAATAAAAATGATTTAAGTAAAAATTATAAATATACTTTAGCTTAATTTTTAAAATAATGGAAGAGATAGATGTAGACGGTGCAGGGCAATTGACGTTCTCAAAAATAATTAATTTTAAAAGAAAATAAAAATGAGTCGCCATCAATATTTTTTATCGTGTGACTGGACACCAAAACAAAGTAAACAAATTTTAACTAAAAACAAAAAAAAAATGGTCTGTGGAATTGAGGTAAGGAGTTATTTATGTGTGGGAAGGTATTAGCACCCCGCAATACTGTTTAAAAAACGGTGGTCAAATTTCAAATCTTGAATTGAAATCATTCTTTAGATAAATTCATTTTGGAAAATAAATTTTTTTTTACGCATCATTTTCTCCAATATTTGGAGTTATGATCTCAAATAATAAGTGGATAAATCATCTATCAATTTAGCCATTTTAAAATTGAAGAAAAAAATTCTCCACATCAAGAATGTGAGAAATTATTATAATTTCTCAAACTCGTCATAATATAACCTTTTAATAAATAAAGTTTTCTTCTAAAAAAACATTAATTATAAAATTATATTATATGAACATTAATTATAAAATTATATTATATGTTCTTAAAATTATAGAATTAAATAAAAGGAAATGATTTAGATACAATTTTTTGTTTCATTTGAAAAAAAAATTATTAAACATTCGTCAAATAAAGAAAGAACTCCAAATAAATTTTGAATTTATTTAGATGCATTTTTAAATAGGTTATATGTAAATGCCTGTTTTTAGAATATCTTTTAAAGAAGATATTTTGAAAAGGAAAATTATTTTAAATGACAAAACTATTGAAAATATTTATAAATAATAACAAAATATCACAATCTATCTACGATAGATTATGATAGACTATAAGTCATGTCTATTTGATAGATACATATAGTCTATCACAATCTGTCGCAAATAAATAGTAATTTTTCTTTATTCATTTTTCTATATTTAAAAACAACCATTTCGAAAAGTAAGGAAAAGTAATAAACAGAATTAAACTTATCACCTTTTTTATGGAATAAAATACTTTTTTAAAAAAATAACAAACCTTCGTTTGATGATTTTTTTTACTATCAAATGTGTTGAAAAGAAAAGTATACTGGTTAAAATATGTATATAAAAATAAAATGAATTTCTTTAAAAGACAAAATTTATTTAGATATAGAATCTTGTTTTGAAGATTTGAACAATCAAAATGTAAAAATAATAAACATATTCAACTAAATTTGTTTAGATCTTCTTCTTAACATAACAAGTAGACTTGTTTAGATACAAAATCAATTTGAATACAGTAAGTTGATGACTAAAATCTTAAGAAATATATATAGTTGTTAAAGAAATTTGTAATAATTAGGTTTTTCCCCTTCAATAATTATTAGCATAAATATTAAAAATATTAAACTTTTGAGATTTTTTTAACAACTTTTTGTTTAATTTTATATTTATAAAACTTAATTAAAGTGTCTATTTTACCATTTTTAAACATCACACAAAATAAAAAAAAAATATAATAATGAGATGGTTTAGTTAAGACTACGAGATTTAGTACACGTATTCCTTAACTAGTACACACAAAAGATACAAAATTTATTGGACCTTTCAAAATATATATGAAAATAAAATAAAATCATAAAATTGTTGATCGTGTTTTGAAATGTCACCAGAAACAAAAAACCTAAACACATCATAATATTTAAAGAGATGACAAACAATACTTAAAATAAGAAAAATAAAATACCTTAGTTGATGATATATTTGTCGCTGTCCAATCTCTTGAAAAAAAAAAAAAAAAAGAAACTCTAGTGATTATCCTAAAAAACATTAGTAATTAAGGAGTGAATAAGAATAGAGAAAAAACATAGATGACAATATGTCATAAGAAATGTCCCAAGAAATAAATATAAAAAGAGAGGAAAAAAGAACATAGATAACATACCTTCATTGATGATATATTTTTCAATGTGTCGTACATATTTACATTGAAGAATTATTCATTTTCAAATGTTCAAAATAGTTCATTTGCAGTTAGTTTGAATGTTTCTTTGTAGAAGAGATAGTTATTAAAAAGATGTGTTTGTTGGAGGAAAATATGCATGCATTGCCCGCATTGCCCTTAAACAAAGATTGAGGGTAAAACGAGGGGTAAAATAGGGAGAAAAGATTCTTCCTCATTGTCCATTTTAATAGAATATAAATATAGATTTATAGGTGCGACAACAATATTAGAATGAACTAAAATTTTTGTTATATCATACAAAATCGATGAAATATTGAAAAACAAAATAACAAAATGTAAAATAATGTAAATATAATATTTTAGCAAACTTTTTTACTTAATCTTTTGTTTCGAAAATCGTCTTACTAATATTTCCATATAATTAAGACCTCAACTTTTTATTTGATATTCACATTACCATCTCCAATTGTGTTGGTTAAATCTAAAATAATAAAATATATGTTTTGTATTTTCAATTTAGTCTATATGGTTAAGAAAAGAAAAATTACATTAGGTTCGAAAAAACTCAATCCCTCAAAATAGATTTTTTTTCCATAAAAAACAAAATTGAGTACTCGAATAAAGTTATATCAATAGGAAAAAGACAAATACTAAGTGAAATGCAAATAATAATCCTAAATGAAAAAGAAATACGTCGAAATGAAATCTATTTTGGTAAAATAGAGGGTATGATTGGAATAAAAATTATAAAACGGTTCATAAAACTATATATATTTAAGAGAAAACAATTATAACCATTAGATGAAAAAATCACGATATTTGAGGTACAGTCGCACAGATAGGGAAATCAATAGTATTATCTTTGTTAAAAAAAAGAAAAAAAGAAAAAAAGAAAAAAAAAAAAAGCATTGATGTATACGCGAAATATCGAAAATATTACCGATATTTTGATCCGACAATATTTTGATTTTAGATTTCCTGTTCTGACTATGGAGTATTCAAAAAACTCGATAATTCGAAAAAATCAATCAACCCAATAGGTTGGGTTATCAACTCATTTGGGTTGGATAAGTTCAAATAAATGAAAATTTTATGGATTTGGTTGATTCATAGGTTCACTTAATATAATCCGAACCAACCCGAATTTATTATGAATTTTAAAATATGTTTTTCTATTACTCATAATACAATTATTTATACATATATTGATTTTAATTTTATTTAATTTCAATATTTCTTGAATAATTTATTCTTCAACAACTCTCAAAATTAGTTTTCAATTTAGATAGAAGATTTTCGCTATATAAATTGAAATTGAGTTGTTAATCTTAATTCAATATATGAAAATAATTAAATTAGATTTTTACATATTTACGTTTTGCGAACAAAATTATAAATAAATGACGGGATTAACTCGAACCAACCCAACCCAAATATTTCATGGTTGAGTTGGGTTGGGTTCATTTTTTAATAAAGGTTATTTGGATTGAAAAAATTTACGACTCTAATAATTGGATTGAGAGTGAAAAGTCTTTCAACTCAATCCAATACATGAACAGCCTATCAAGTGTTTAGTAAATATAATATAAAATCTTTTTTGATTATCGAACATTTGGGGGCGGCATGGTATGGCTACTAGTTACACATTATTAATATATCTATTTTTTTAAATTCTCTCATTATATATCTTATTCTATTTTTGCAAATGGTATAATTTATATTTTATTTATTTTCATAAAAGAAAATTATATTTTGTCGTAATTTTTTCTCTCTCTAATCGACACTCTCAATCATTTATTTACCTCTTGTCCGTTTCTTTTTCCTCTAGTTTTTCAATGTTGTTGCATTGAAGTTTGATTTTACTTTTTATAATATATAAAAATGCACACTTTTTTGGAAAAATATTGAATGTAAACGGAGTTTTTTTTTTTTTTTTTTTTTTTAATATTGTGATTAGGAAAACAATTTAGGAAAATATAGTAGTTCTGAAATTATTTAGAAATCTATGGTTGTTTTGGAGTTTTCGAGGGTGAGAATTTTGTGTAAAATATTTTGTCGAGGATTCAACCCTCGACCTAAAGGAAATTGAAGAAGACGATAAAATTTGAAGAGGAGGTCGATAGTTGTTTGAAGAAAAGGCCTGTCGAAAATTAAAGAAGAGGTCGAGGGTTTGAGCAGCACGCTGTGATGGCTTCTCCACGACAGCGTCTTCCGAACTCCCATTCTCGAGAGCTCTCTTTCCTCACTACACGATCGCTTAGCTATTACTATTAGACGATCGCCTACCTTTTACTATACGATCGTATACTAAGTGCTACACGATCGCCTAGTGGAAGTAGACGATGAGTGGCATGCTGCGATGGCTTTAAAACGAATCTAAATCTCTGCAGCGCATGTCAGAGTGATTTGAACCGTCAACCTCCTTTAAAACGAATCTGAATTTCTGTAGCGTGTCAACGTCTTGTCTCGTCCCATCCATTTAATTTTCCCAACGCCGAACGTCCGTGGGTTAAGTTTTCAAAACTCGACCTTTAACCTTATAACCCCGCTCCTCTCCTCTCATTTTCTCACATTTTCTCACTACCTTCGTTCTCTTATTCTCACTGCCTTCAGCCTCTCATTTTCTCACATTTTCTCACTGCCTTCGTTCTTTCATTCTCACAACCTTTAGCCTCTCATTTTCTCACATTTTCTCACTGCCTTCATTCTCTCATTCTCACTGCCTTCAGCCTTTGTTCTCTCATTTTGCCTTCTTTGTTAGTTTACTATTTATTTATTACTAGTTTTATTATATTTAGTAGATCTATCATGTTGAATTCAATAATATTTACATATTAATGTTAGTAGTTCTTTCTCTATTAGTGTTAATCTTAGTAGTTGTTATTAGTGTTAATCTTATGGTTGGGATGTTATACCAACATGTTAATCTTATTTTTATTTTGTTTGTTTTTGTTTGTATTTAAGTATAGTTTATTGTTATGTTTAAAAAGTTGATGTTTATGCTTTCATATTTTTAATTTAATACTGATTTTTTGAAATATATTTCTTATGATATTTGATTTTTTTTTGTATTAACTTTGAAAATATAGTTTAAAATAGTTTGAAAAAGTTTATTTTTTTATTATGTTTAAAAATGGTTATAAAAAATTTAATTTATTGTTATGTTTAAAAAGTTGATGTTCATAAACCTTAAAAAGTTGGCTTTTATAAATTAAAAAGTTTAATATTTTTAGTTTAATACAAAATTATTGTGATTTTTTTAATATATTTCTTATAATATTTTATTTTATTTTATTAAATTTGAAAAAATAGTTTTAAAAAGTTTACCGACGATTTGGATAATTCGGTGTAAGAAGTGGGAGGAAGGTTGCAAGTGGAGACTTCGTACAATAAATAAAAAATCACATGGCTTGTTCGAGATCACTAAGTATGATGAGCAGCATACATTTTTATTCAGAACTGAGTCAAAGTCATGTGCAATTGGATTCATAAATGATTGTACACACATCACAGAGCTTTGACTATAATGCCCATCTTACATCCTTGATTTATCGTTGTTGAGAAAACCTAGTAGACCAAAAAGTTCACGTTATCACAACTAAATGGATTGGACAGAACCTGTCACTCAACAATGATGTGGATTTTGTAATCAGTTGGGCCATAATCGAAGGAAGTGTCATTCGTTACTAAGATGGACTCAAGATAGTTAGAGATTGAGAAATAAATATTTTTTATTATAATATTCAATTTATTGTATATTCAAATTTTTTTATTATAATTTATTGTATATTCAATTTTTTTCATATCACTGATCTAGTTAATTTAGAATCTAAATTATCAATTTAGGTGGAGAGACAAATTTTGTATGACTAAGATAGCCACACATGTAGTCAGCCAGAACAGATACATGATCTGCTTCAACCTGATCAGGTACATTAACACTTAACCAAATTGATTATTATATACACATTTTTATTGTATTTTTCTTTAATGTTCTCCAATATAATATTTTGTGTTTCAGGTTATTTGGGAGCCGTACAAAATTATTATGCATACTTTGCCCAATTTCTGTGCGAATGGTCAAAACATATGGTGGACGACCTCTCGTATGTTTTCACATTGGTGAGTGGCATATTCTTGACAGGGTGATGAGACCATTCGGTTTTAAGCAGGATATCCCATCGCCTTGTAATACTGAACCCTACTGCATAATATCGAAATAAGGATTGTAAATTGGTCCCAAAAAATTCACATTTAGTAGTGCGATGGCACTATCGTGCAAAGTTTATTGCAGTCGATGTTTCTATTGAACAGTTTGACAAGGATGTCACTCAAGACTACATTCATTGGTATAATAATATCACCAAGGCACTACGTCACTCGTCCAGAAGCAACTGTGGCTCATATGGTAAATGAATGAATATTATCTAATTATTTTTAATATAAATTTATTTTAAATATTATCTAATTGTTTTATAATTCATAGAGATCGAGCGAATAGACTCCATGATGTTGCGAATGATCTGAACCAAGTTCTTGCTATACGTAGTGACCGCCAAAGCTATATGGAGGAGATACATTATATGTACGATATACCTATTGTTCCTCCACCAGCTCCCAGACGTAGAGGACCTGTTCGGGAAGAGGATGAGTTTGATGAGGTTGCCCATAATGTGGAAGAGTTGCCCATGTGATGCAGACGTAGAGTCAAACTGATTATGTTAGTCCGATGATGATGATGCCAGCATTTGGTTCAGGACATACTCAAAGGCAGGTCCTTCGTTTTCATACGTGCATGGACATGGTCGGGGTCGTGGAGAGCATAATGAATATTTATATTATGAAGCGCCTGCAGAGGTACCAGAGCAACATCAAGAAGAACCAGAGCAACCTCAAGTTCAAAGTCGAGATGACAACCATCTTGAAATCGACGACGTCCGCCTTGTGAGACACATTGACTTTTGTAATTATTTTTATATAAATGAGATATTTTAATTTACACTTTTTTTTATGAGATATTATTTTTTTAATTTTTTCTTTTTAGAGTTAAGTTAAATAAAATAATAAAATATTTTTAGAAATTGTTTTTATAAAATGGAAAGATCGAGTCATGGAAAATTAAAAAATAAATAAATAAATAAAAGGTAAATGTCGAATGTTGAAAATTTGACCTAGGTTAGTCGAATTTTCAACACTCGACATATTAATAAAAAAACAACCATATTTATAAAATAGAAAATTAAAAATTAAAAAAAAAAAAAGGTAAAGATCGAATGTTGAAACTTCGATCTAGTTTGGTCGAATTTTCAACACTCGATTTATTAAAAAAAAAAAACAATCATATTTTTGTAAATAGTTTCAAAAGAACAATATTTTTATAAATTGTTTTTAAAACTACGATAATATTTTAATTTTTCCAATGTAAACTATGCTTTTTTAATATAATTTATATTTTGCTCTCTCTCTCTCATTCACAGCGATCATCTTTTCCTTTATTTTTATTTTTATTTAATTCTTCCACTAAATATTTAATCCATAATCATTTTTCAATATTCACAATTATCTATTATATCGTTACTATTCATATTTTACTCTAACTATTGATTTATACGTTTAAAATCGTAGTTTATTACTTAAATAAGTTTGTGCTAAATTTTCACAAAAAAGATTCACAATTTTTTTTTTTTATAAACTTTCATGATATCTACGATTTTTCTTGAAATATCTCTCGATATATCCATAAATTATTTGAGTTATTGATATATACATCAATAATGATATTTTAATCCACGGTTATAACTATTACGATATATATTTTTGTATTTTAGTAGGAAGAATTTTCTCCATAATGATCATATAGTTAAAATTATTATAATAATCGTACAATATTACTAGAATATTTATTTATTTGGTAGGATTTACATGAAGAACCTTTTTTTCCCGATAATCATATTATGTTAGGTGTAATATTGATTCAAACATAACAATATACTTCTGCCATGTTTTAGCTTTTTCTTTACTCAATCAAGTAATTAAATAATATTCAATGTTCTTTTACTAATGGTAAGTTTCTTGCTTTTACCCAAAACTTGACTAATTGATTTGTTAATTAAAATACTAGTTTTAAATCTTTAAATTGATTTAAGATATAATTACTCATAAATAAAATAATAAACATAAACTTCTAGTTAATTTTTACTTTAAAGAAGATCATCAAGAATTCATTCTTGTGACAAAATAATATTCAACACATTTTACACAAATACAAATTTATTCAATTCACAATTTTGTAAATATAGTGACTAAAGCCAACTTTGGACTTTCATATTTCAGATTACACAAATACTTAATTATTAAAACCATAAATCAAATATCAAATATCTCCCTAAATAATGTGTAGGCTTATTTTGAAAGATTCCGTGAAAACTGTGAACTTCTTAATTAATTAAATAATTATGATTTTGAATTGATTATTAAAATCATTTAGAACAATATAATTTAATAAGTTAATTAGGACCCAATTTCTTGTATCTCATAGGCACAATCAATCCTTTTTTCCTCGAAAATTCATATCAAGAAATCTTTCAATTGGTCTGAAAGGAATCAGTCAATAGAATTATTAAAATATTTTAATGAATAATTTAGATATTGGGGAGGGGATTCCACTTTTGAATAATTAGTTTTTTCTTTTTTTCTTTTTTTTATGTTATTTGTTAAATCTTACCTCTAAGTCAATGAGAAGGCAACTGTTGAAAGAAGGTGATAATATTATATATTATAATGTTTACTTAGCCTGGAGGAAAAAAGTAGGAGTTTGACTATTGACCTTAACTATTTTTGTACTCACTTTACTATTATATATTTAGTATCTTGGAATTGGTATTTGTATTTGAGTTTTAAAAAGTTTTCATCAGTTTCGATGAATCATCGTATAACTGGAAAAAAAAAAAAAAAAAAAAAAGATAAGATGGTTTGTCACTCGAAATACGGATATTAAATAGAAAGTATTAACAAGTAGTGTAACAACAAAATACTAACAACAAGAGAACAAGTAAAGGCACACATAAGGTGGTAACCCAATTCGACAATAAACTACCTAAGTCTGGGAAGCAGTGTGTCTAGGAAAAATAATCCACTAATATTAAAGAGTTAAGCAATTACAACGTAGTACTTATCTGTAATATACCGACTACTACAGTGACTCACGTAGAGCCCAACTCACAAGTCACTTAGGCTCCCCTAGATGCGAGACTCCCTCTCGATTTTATTTAGGTTCCTCCTACATATGAGAATATTAGTGTCGAACACTTCGACTTCTGCCAGTGAGTGGGACTCCTCTCCACTTGATTATCTTCCTTGTAATTCAATGAACTCCTTTTACTAACGAATCTTAGGTCCTCCCTGAGATGGAGAAATCCTTCTCGAGAATGAAGTCTTAGACTCCCTCCCTAAGATCGAGAATCTCTTCTCTTCAGCGATGCCTTAGATCCCCTCTAAGACAGAAGTTATCTTCAAGTTCTTAAACTTATCAATTGATGAAATTGCACAACCGAATACAGTGAGCAAAGATCAAAACACGATGTTACAAAATTCGGCCACCAAGAACAAAGACACTCCCTCACTATGAACAAATGTTGCAACCCTAAATGAAAGCCATTATTTTCCTCTTAAAAACCGTGACCAATTAAGAAAAGAATTTTTGAAAAATATTTTCCCTTCAGGCAAAATAAGTTACGCCATAAATAAGGAAAATATCGAGCAATATACATCTGTGAGATTTTTTAGAGTTGAAAATAAAAATATTCCACATATAATTTCCAGATTAGGAAAGAAAAATATTCAGCGGGAAATAGTATTGTCTGACACAGATGTTCAGACTTCATTGTGACAACAGCAAAAACTACCAGAAGTTGTCTTAGAAAAAATATAGAGACAACCAACAAAACTCTAATAAGCTCCCCCTTTGGTTGATATTTTTTCTAAGTTGAATAGTCATGGAACAACCAACTATAAGAGTTGTCATAAATAAAGTCTAAAGAATAATAGTAACAACCGATTGTGCATAGGTCTTTACAACAGAAAATAAACAAACTAAATCATTTAGCCAAACAAAACCCAAACAAAAACAATCAACCAAACTACCAAAATCAGAGCCATCAAAACCACAAACCAAAAACAAACCAAGCTACCAAAAACAGAGCTCCCTCCAATGTCTCCCCCATTTTTGCTTTAAAAAAAAAAAAAAAAAATCAATCTAGCCTTTGAGAAGAGAAACCCCTACCAGTCCTGGATAGAACAACCTGCATCACCTACAACACTTCATCAATTCCATACTTACGTTCCTGATGCTTTTGCATAATATTTTTAATATCACAAGACTCATAAGATAACAAATGTAGAATATGGTTGGAAAATGAAGATTCAATTAAATCTTGGGTGGGGCCATCAAGATGTTGAGTCGTGGTTGTGGTGTCAATGTCAGGGACGTGGTGACTTTGTAGGAGATTGGGATGAATAGTGAACAGACCATGAAGAGAACCAATAGATTTTGTAGGGTTAATCAAGTTAGGTTTTTGAGATAATAAAAGGTCATAAATCAACCAAGGATAATATATGGGTAATTGAAGGGCTTTTGACCCAATGTGGGCCTTTATCTGATTAAAAACAAACACACTATAGTTGGACTAAGCTCCAGTCCCAATTTGGTAAATCAAAACAAAAAGAGATATAGAAAGGTCTGACTTAAGAGATTAGGAGCATTAGTTTGAGATTCCAATCTTGTGGAGAAGAGCATATCTCACGCTTAGTGTTACAATTGCACTTTCGAAAGCTTCACTTAGTGATTGTGCGACAGTTGTTCCCGCTCATGAACAAGTCAGCCAATTCGAATTTAGATCGCTGATGATACACCGGGTGCCTCTCGCAACCTAGACCCTCATTTTGGAGAAAACGGTGTCAAAAGGTATTTTTGATGCCCTAGTTTATTGTATTTCTCTCTCTTTTTTTCTCAACATTGTAACATTATATATTTATATGTTTATCTCAATGAAGTGTTAGTCCAAGTGGGAGATTGTTGGGAATGTCTTAAACTCGCAGTTCGTAAATGTTGTTAACATATTCTATTTATCAATAAAAATGTTGTTATAAATTACTATTAATATTGCATTTTTCTATGAAAATCCAATAAACGAATCCATAGTTATTACATGAATACTTTAACTTTATGTAGCGACGTAAAAATGGATCAAGTTGTAGTATGTAGCCAAAATGGTCTATAAGTATAAAGATGAGATTGGGTACCTCATCCTGGTGACACTATTCGATGCGGCCCATTTTTGTATACTGATACAAATGATGTGATCCAAAAATCATTCATGTAGAGACATGTGAGTGGAGGTGCAATGAGTTTTCATAAGACCAGCCCTCGAAATAGTCACTTTTCTTTATAACAACCATTTACTGTTAAAACTATCTATCTCAAACTCAATGACCTTGGGTAACTCGATCTTAATCCTAAGCTAACTATGAACTCATGTTTATTCGGGATCATCCTTTGATCTGCATAGGTGAGAGTAGTCCAACAACACTGCTCAATAAGCTTCCTATTTTGGGGATAAGACATGACAGATAGTTGGGGACATGGCTTTGCAATATGAAATTCACTCCTACCCGATTTAGGGTTAGCAAATGGGTTGTTCTTTTAAGCGTCGATGCCTTGTCTTGAACAACGGGACCCCGCCCTCTCATGGAAGAGAGAGTTATTATTTATAAGTTGGACTATAAATCAATTGTTCAATGGAGGATCAGTGGGAGCTTAAGGAGCAAGATGTATTTACAGGGGTAAAACGGTAATCTTTGACCCAGCTGTAAATACGAACGACTTGGGGATGATTGACTTACCGATTATGGTTAAAATGGACAGAAATATATTTACAGTGAGAAGAGTGCAAATATCGAGCTATAGTAGAATGTCTTGGTAGTTAACGAATAGTAATCAATTCGGTTTAAAGAGTTTGACCAATTAATTACAAGTCGTGAGCTCATGATCTGTATGTCCATAAGGTCCCTCTATTAGCTCATAATTTGGACTAGTAAATTGAGTAATCTTGATAAGATTTAAAATTAGGGTTTAGAATTTGAAATGTTCAAATTCAATTAGGGTTTCTATTTATTGTATTTGATACAATTGAAATATTTAATTTTATCGAAATTAAACGAAATTGGAGAAACGATTAAGTTTAAAATATGATTTAAATATTAATTGTACAATATTAAATTCATTATGATGGAATTGTTTTTTATTAATTTAATATTAGATATTAAATTAACTAAATTAATTAAAGAGTTTAATTAATTAGTTTTATTTAAAAATTAATTCAATTAATTTTATATATTTATATAAAACTAATAATACAAATAAAATAGTTTTTTTTTTTTTAAATTAGTTTTAGAAAACTTTTTCAAAAACAAAAACCAAATTTGATAAATTCAAAGTAGAGATTTCCAAATGTTGGAAACCTCTACTATAGTGTAAAACACCTTATTCACTCAAATCCATTTTCTCCATGGATTAGAAGTTGGCCTTCATACAAGCTTTAAATTTGCATGATGAAAGCTCTATAAATTGAAGTGCTAAATTGAATAATTGATTCATGCTTACAAGACTTTCTTGAAGAACTCTGCAGAAATTAATTACCCTCCAAACCATCTTCATATCTTATATACATCCAGCTCAATTTAGTGTTTCCACCATACAATTCTTGCAAGAGAATAATAGAGAAAATATTTGTAGTGGTCTACTTGATGATTGAAGCTCTTTCACGTGGAACTCAGCTGGTATTGAAGAGGATTCTTCAAAAGTATTGTGTTCAACAAACTCTCTTCTGTAAAAGTTACTTTGAAGCATGTTTTAAACTCAAATTAAGTATAATTAGAGTGTTTATTGATTCTATTTTTCTCTGCTGCACGCTATTATACTTTTACAATTGTAATGTTTACAATGTTTAAAAAAAAAAAAAAAAAAAAAAAAAAAAAAAAAAAAAGAAGAAAGAGAGAAAAATACAATAAACTAGGGCATAAAAAATACCCTTTGACATTCTCCAACTTTCCCTAGATTATGTTGCTTGTAGTCCTAGCCCAACCAGGCGGCCCTCGAACACTTTAGCCGAGAGGGCCTTCGTAAAAGGATCAACAAGGTTGTCTTCTAAGGTTATTTGCGTGACTATCACATCTCCTTGGTGTACAATCTCTCTGATGAGATGGTACTTTCTTTCTATATGTTTTCCACATTTTTTACTTCTAGGTTCCTTGGAATTAGTAACTGCACCACTATTGTCACAATACAGAGTAAGGGGCAGGTGCATATTTGGAACAACTTCCAAATCTGTCAAGAACTTGCGCAGCCACACTGCTTCTTTAGCTGCTTCGCATGCAGCTATATATTCCGCTTCCATTATGGAGTCAGCTATACAATTTTGTTTAATGCTTTTCTACACTATAGCTCCTCCGTTAAGAGTGAAAACTGATCCTGAGGTAGATTTCTTGGAATCTACGTTAGTCTGAAAATCAAAATCAGTGTAACCTATAAGGATCAAATCCTTAGGCTCATACACAAGCGTATAGTTCCTCGTTCTCCTGAGATACTTGAGAATGTTTTTGACATCTGTCCAATGACTGTGGCCTGGGTTAGATTGGAACCTACTGACGATTCCAACTGCAAAGCATATGTCAGGACGTGTACACAATATAACGTACATCAGACTCCCAACTACTGATGCATATGGAATTCTTTTCATTTTCTCAACTTTTTGATGTCTTAGGACACTGTTACTTTAACAGATGAATTCCATGTCTAAAAGGTAACATACCATTTTTGGAATTTTGCATGTTATATCCACTACAAGAAATAACATATACGATAGCTAATGAAAAAAACTACAATAGACTTTTTATAGCCTTTTTCGAAAGTCTTGACAGCCCCTATTATTAAGAGTCTGGGACTTTTTATAGCGTTTTTCTAAAGCGATAATGGATGCTATTATAAAGTATGAAGATATAGCTTACATACGATGCTATAGAAACATTTCATAGCATTTTTTATTAAAACTATAATATGTTTGTATAGCTAAAATAATGTGCTATCTTTAACATATAATAGCCTTTTTCCAACGCTATAATATATTATTTATAGTTGTAATTGTATAATATAATAATGTTATTTAATCCTTTCCAATTATTATAAATATTATAATAACCTTTTAATAGTATTTCATTTTTGCTATATAAATCTTTCTATAGCTTTAACTCATGGTTATAATAGGTAACTTTTTTTCAAAAATAATTTTTTAATTAATTAGATTTTGATAAATTTTAGCTCAAGTACTCAATTTTAATTAAAATATACACACATAATATACTTCATAACATAATAAATACTAATAACTTCTATTCTTAATATATTAACATTACAAAATAAAATATTCAATAATTTTCTAGAATAAAGTTGTGTCTAAATGATACAAGCTAGATAAAGTATTTAGTGACCACACCAACAACATAAGTTAGCCCTCAAAATACAAATTGTTCAAAATTCACTAAATGTTCAAAAATACGTAGCTGAGCTGTCATTGTTGATTCTCTTTTCCTCGGGTAAGGCACGATGTCATTCACCTACATAAATTTATAAAATCTATATCAATGTACGATTTTGTATACACCAACAATAGTGAATATTAAATAAATATAGAAAATCTTTTAATAAATATAGATAAATAAGCTTAGAAAGTAACATACCAATAATCATTTTATCAGATGGTCATGCAACTGTACTATCCAAAGATTCTTGAATGTATGTCATCTCAGATGTAGGCCTCCACAAATATGCGTCGGGTTTGAAAGGTGTATCAGATAAGTGATTTAGTAAGTTAATAAAATTCTTTTCGACTACTCTTGTTGGCTCCTGACAGGATTTTCCTCTTTCAATTACTCGTTTTTAGTTATTTGTAACTCGTTGCAAAACTTGTACATTAACAATACTTCAGGCCCAGTAACAAATAAAGTATCCTGGCAAATGGAATTTTAGCCTGTTTTTCTTTCCATTAATAAACTGGGGTTCGTTCCCCTCGTATCTTATTAAAGAAATAATAATAAATCTAATATCTAGTCATTAGCACATACCAAGAAATTGTCTCAATCCAATGGGTCTTCTCCAATTCATTTAAGGAGAATGTTCTATTTATTGGTGGGTCCAACCGTGGCATGAAAATGAAAAGTTTTATAGGCTAATTCGGTGAGGGCTTTATTATCAGAGTTATGGTATAAACACATCAGAGAGTTTTCTATGATAAGCCTTTATTGGGGGTTGATCATTTTGGTTCTTCTCGTCTGAAAGCCTCTTCATGATGCTCTCTCTTCAAATACTTTGCAAGATATAATATTCAGGATATTTGTCTTAATTGGAATGCTTTTACGTTAGCATCTTAAATTAATTTTGTAGTACGCTTATTTTATTACTTGTTTTTCTTTCTCGTTTCCCCTTATGGGGTTCTTGTACTTTTGAGCGTTAGTCTCTTCTCATTTCATCAATGAAAAGTATCCACTTGTTTCCTGTCAAAAATAAATAAATAATAAAAATAAAAATCAATCACAAGCAAAATCTCTTTTCTCATATATTTAGCTCGGAGGCCTTTTCTTGAATATAGTTTTCAACATTGCATATTGAAAAAATAAAATTTTGAAAAAGAATCCTAAACATATGGATGATCGAACATCGGGCTTGTTGATCTTCTTGAAGTATTAGTGTTTGCACGAGGCTTCTGGATAAACTTATTTCGTGGAGTTTAACTTAAGTTAATGTTGATGTTGATTTGATGTGATGTGGTTCGATCTCTAGTACTTGATCCTTTGATTCTCTCTCAGTTGAATGTGTACGCTTGATGTATAGAAGTGGAACGTGTAGATGTTCTTAAGCTTTGAGTCTTGGAAGAATGTTTGTTCTTCAAATGACTTCAATCTTCAAGTGTGGCCAAAATGCTTCTATTTCAAAGGACTTCAGCCTTCAGGTGTGGTCAGCTCGAAGTTTGGGCGTCTTCTAATTATTGGGAGAATTCTCTCTAGATCCTCTAGAATTGCTGACCTCCATAAATTAAGAGAGTTCCTCTATTTATAGAGTTCTCTAGTGGGTCTCGTGAACTTGGGCTTGGTTGGTCCATGGGTCTGACCTTTATTCCCGATTAGTTGGACTTGGGCTTGATTTGACATTTGGATCAAATTCAGCCCATTTTTTTGGGCTTAGTAGGATTTAACTCAAGTAATAATATCAAATTGGGTCAAATTGGGTCAAATTAATCTTATCTGAATCAACGGTCATGATGAAACCACATGACGTCATCGGAATTTGTCTTCAACTTCAATCTGTGACACATGTCAACTCCTAATTGGTCCCAAATTTGATGATTTGGAATTTTTTCATGAATGACATGACAATTTATGATTGGTCCAAAATTTCTCATTCAATAAACATAATTCAAATTTGATTATATAAATGATATGTATATGTATTTAGATTTAAAAAATAATAAAATACTAAAAACATTGGAAAATAACTATCATATGAATGGATACACCTCCAAAACTAAGTAGCATCTCTCCTTAATTAGTAAAGAAATCAAAACAAAACCCCTTAGTTCTTGACCAAAAAAAAAAAAATGAAAAGGAAGGTTATTTCCCTAAACGAAGAAAAGAACAAAGAATTATATAATAAAAGGAAACATCCATTCTCTTGTTCAATAACTAAAATTATTATTTATTTTATTAGTTCAATTATATCGAGAAAAGAATCTCTCCTTTACAAAGGAGATGAACAATAAAAGTTAGGAGAGATTCTTTTTCAGAAGTATGGAGGTAAAGGATCTTCCATGAATTTAATAAATATTATACTTTTTTGGTGATGAAGTTTTATTTCAAAAAGGGAAAAAAAAAAGTGATGAAACTCTATAACTGGTAAAAAAATAAATTACCAAAATATTCATCAACTAACCCAAAAATTTTACTTCCTAATTATATTTATATATGGTCTTTAATTTAAAATGTAGAAACTTATAAGATACAGATTAGAAAGAGAAAATCTTAAATTTCTATTATGAGATATATACTTTTTTTTAAGGAAGACAATGACTTCTTGTCCCTCCTTTTTTTTTTTCTCTCTACCTTTGAATCAATAAATTAGAAAGAATCACCAAAAAAAATACTCAAAATTAGCCCCCAAAAAAATGCCTAAATGTAACTATGAAAATCCTCTGATCTTAGTTACAAAATTATACCTTGTACTTGAATTTTGCATTTTTCAACTATAGAAATAGTCATGGCTTGCCACAAATCTTTAGAATAATTATATAAAAAAAAAATGTTAATCAATTGAAAATCTTAAACCAAGTTTATTATTTAATTTGTTCAAACTAAAAATATACTTTTACCGTTAGTTTTGGATGGAAACTGCTAATATCTTGTTTCAAAATATTATTGAACTTTCAAAAATTTTTAATATATAATACCCCTAAACTTTAAAAAGTTAAAAAATACCATTATTATTAGTATATGGATGAAAATCGTTAATACCTCATCTAAAAGATATCTTAAACTTTCAAAAGTTACATTAGTAGTCTTAACCTTTAAAAAGGTTGTAAAATGCTCCTATCGTTGGTATAGTGATAAATTTATTTGACGTTACCTTGAGTTAGAAAAAAACCAATTTTAAAACAAATTATATAGGTAGCCTCGTCTTTTTATATATATAGATACTCTCATTTTCTCCCATTTGTCTAATTCTTACAACAATTTTCTCATCAACCAAATATAAATCAAAACTTTCCGTTGAAGCATAGAATTCCACAAAATCTCACAATTATAGAACCAAAATCTCCGTTTAGAGTCAAATATAAAAAGAACGTATTTAGCAATTAACACACACTCAACTACTAACATACAACCTTATTAAAAACATTTAATTCTAAGGTCAACCGGTGCTCAATTAATCTTTTTTTCTTATTATAATTTATATACTTTAACTGAATGAGAGATTCTTTTATTATTATTGAGATAAGTAAAGGTCAAGCAGTTAACAAGAAGGGGAGAAAAAGAGAAAAAATATAGAAGTGTTCGGACATAGATTGAAGGAGTGGGTGTAGATTTAGAGCATTTTTTTTTTATTTATGTATTTTTTTTTAAGGTAAGGGTACTAATGCAACTTTTGAAAATTTATAGGTATTTTTACAACAAAGTATTGAGATTTATGTTCATATACTAGTTCTTTCTAATTTTTAAGGATAAATTACAAAAGCCTCCCCTAAAGTATGGTGGTAATGGAAATTATACCTTTAAACATTTATTTGTAAAAATTGAGTCCTCAAATTTTTACGTGTGTTAAAATTGGATCCTCAAATTTATAATAGATATAGAAATTGGACCCTCAAATGAAAAAAATTGAACCCTCAAATAAGCTTCAATAATTTGGGGGTCTAATTTCTATATTTATTGTAAGTTTGAGGATCTAATTTTAACACCTGTATAAGTTTAAGAGCACAATTTTTAAAATTAAAAGATTAAGAGTGTGCTTGCAACTATCACCACACTTTAAGGGTGGTTTTGCATTTTGTCCATTTTTAAAACTTTTGAAAACTAGAGCTAATTTTGAAACAAAATACTAATGATTTCCATCCATAACTAACAGGAATTATATTTTTTAATTATTTGTGAAAGTTTAAATATACTTTTGAAACTTTTTAGGGTTTAAGATTATTTCGCACAAAATACAAAATTTAAAGACAATTTTATAATTTAACCTTCTATATATATACACACCGGAAAATAGAGTGAACGAGAAGACATTGCGGACTAAAAAGATATAAGGATAACTTTTGGGGATAGTTTAATAATTTAGGGTTGTTTTGTTAGCGATTCAAATTTTGTTTTATGTTTTCAAATTTATGAGTTTAGCAAATATGTGTTTGGCAGAAAATTCAGATTTTGTTTCTAAAAATTGTTTTCGAATTTGTAAAAAACAACAATATTTTTTTATGTTTTCATTGTATCATATTTTAATTTTAAATTTAAAAATGTAGAAATATATTAAATAAACATAAAAACCTTTGGAAATATAATATCTCATGTTGTAAACTCAATTTATTTTTTTTAAAAAAAAAATAAAATATGTATTATATAATAAATTATAAATTATATAATATTGTAAATATTGTAAAACAAGAGAATAAAGAACAAATTAGGGAGAAGAGAAAGTAGAGAATAAAGGTTCTTTATTCAATTGTATATTTCAAAGGTTTCAATGACCGCTATTTGCAGAGTTTACAAAATATAGAAAGGTAAATATATGACAAAGATAATGGAGAAAATATTTTAAAACAATATATGGAGATATATAATCTATGGACATCTATATTTAATATTCAAATTATAACAAATAATAATTATACAAAAAAAAAATATATAATTTATTTATAAATAAATTAATAATAATTTATTGTGAAGAGGTATTTAACTAATTTTATAATTTATAAATATAGTATCAAATATATTTTAAATAATGGTTTAAATTAGAATTAGCTACCAAATATATGTGTGAAAATATGGTATTTAACAGTGTTGATTGAATTCATTGTTTTCAGATGGTTGTTTTCAGGTTTCCTGGCAAATAGGCCTCCTAAATGACGTAATATATATATAGAAATAATGTCAATGACACGAGAACCGTTGGAATGCTCTGGTTTGAAGGAAAAAAAAGACAAAAGATTATGTCATTACCATAGATAATATTAATTATTAACTAACCACTTTAATATATCCAAGTGAAATTGACGTTTTCCTAAGAAAATTTAAAAATAGACGTAAATATATAATATCAAAATATTGTTTTTTTAACATTAATTAAATAATATGGAACAATTCTTATAAAAAATATAGTATGTATTATAAATATTATGATAATAAATGCTCATTATATACTCATGCTTAATGTCTATTGAATGTGGTATGTCCCATTTTCCAAAGTGTTGTCCATGTGTCTCGAGATTACACCCTATTAGTGTTCATGTAATCTATTTTCTATTGACCAAATTACCTATAATTAATAAATTTAATGTTATTTTTCATATTTAATATCTATTAAATTTTTAATATAAATATGTTCTCATGATAAATCTCACAAAATTAGAATTTGTTGCCTTTGATATTATCAGCAATAATTATTTGTCATGGGTGCTTAATGCCGAAAACCACCTGGATGCTATGAATTTTGGAGAAACTATTAAAAAAGGAAATACGGCATCCAGTCAAGACAAAGCAAAAACTATGATTTTCATTCATCATCATTGTTGGTTGGAACAGTTAAAGGAAAATAAATATGTTTGTCTTGTGTTATGCGTTAATCTCCATGCGTCGACGGTCATGTGTTGGACTAGAAAATATGAAATATGTGTTAAGCTCGTATGCAATGACCTTGCGTTCCTATCATAAGTTTTCTTACTTTCTCGCCAAATGAGAACGCAAGTTTCTCAGGATGATCGGAGGTCGAACACAGAGACTTGTAACTCAATAATGTTTGTGAAGCAATACGTTTGAGGCGATGAATAAAAGTAAAAAGACAGAAGTTAATGGATTATGCGCTACTCCTACTCCTAACTAAATAGATTGAGCAATGGAAGTTTAACTATAAGGATTGGTAAAGATGCAGCACTGTTAACGCATAATAATGTTCATTATGTTAGGTCGCTCGAGTAATCCCAGCTCACTAACGCATCGCACACCTCTTGGTGGCTAGCCACATGCCTATATCTTTATAATGAATGGTTGCGTCGAGTATAAGATCGTGCCTATCTCTAGGAACATGGTTTACTTTGCTTTAGTGTGTTCCACTACTTACCTTCTCGGGAAGTTAGTTGTGGCTAGTCAGCTCATAGACAAGCATTGCGACAGCTCATAGACAAGCGTTGCTTTGGCCTCACACCAAGCGAAGAGGACTAACTCACTATACTCGTGCAACGCACACCTCTCAGTGGGTTGCTATATGCGTCCTATCTCTAGGCTGCACGATTGAGTATGCGACTGTCTTTGATGCTTAACTTAATGATGAGTGTAGATGATGATAAAGAAGAAGATGATGATGAAGATGGTGTTGAAAGAATTAAGATATGCGTTGATTACAAACTGTATTAATTTCTTAAGCCAAAATATAATACAATACAGAGATAAGAGGAGAAATGGAAGGCTAAATGAAAAGAATCTCTTGCTTTTCATCCGAAATGCGTCAAGGCTGCTAGTGGTGCCATGGATGGATGGAGGAGAAGTCTTTCTCGAGCTCTATCTCTGATGAAACTCCTGTCGTCACTCGGAATGGGCTGTGGAGGTCAAGAATTCTTAAAGATTGTCTGCTCATGCTCTCATTTGTGATCACAAAGATCTGCCTTAAGGCAGAAACTCGGATGATTTAAAGTGAAGATCCAAGGTGCTATTTATAGAGCTCAAACACCAACAACATTGATGATTGCGTTCTGACTCACTACTACCTTGGTCGTGGTATGAGCAATGTCAACATCACCTTATCTTGTTGATACTCCCAAGGTATGCGTTCAAGCTTGTTACTCTTGAAGTGTCAACGCATTCCACCCACTTGGCGATCAATCTTCCATTACGATTATCACTTTGTGGACGCAATATTCCATGCGGCAAACTAGTCTTTATGAACCTTTGCATGCGGTTACTTTTGTGGCGGTCTGAGATCGACGCATGCGGTCAATTCCTGCAATATCTGCGAAAATAGACACTTTGATGTGGAATAACACATGATATAGGGTTAGTGAGGATTTTTGGTGCTCGTCGACGCAAGCTCACTTTTTCTCATGAATTTTTGGTATTATTAACGTATATTCTGCTTGTTAGCCCTCGTAATTCTAAACAAAATGCTACAATAGCTTGTATTTCTACAAGCTATCACACCCCCAAACTTGGAATCATGCTTCCTCAAGCATGTCTTATACTTAGGAATTCAAATTTTACCCTCTGGCTTTTCCTTTGCGTTGACTAGCTTTTCAAAATATAAATCACTTGCACCTCTAACCTTGGCAGCAGGCTAGCAGCACTCCCCTCAAAATTAGTTACTTCTTTTAAGAGATCTTTTCTAAGTTTAATTCTGGCAAGCCTCCACTCAAAAACTTTTTACTCAATTCAAGCAACTTTGCTTTTAGCTTTTTACAATGCGTTTGCTTAATACGATTCAAAGCTTTGCGATACATGATTGAATTGGGGCATTAAAACTAGTTACGCTCTTCGTTTTGGCTTGCCCCCACGGGTGTCATACCAGCATCCAACTTCGGTTGCGTGTCATATTCAACTTAACTCTTGTCTTAATTTGGGTTGCGTCAGACAGAGAGTTGTTCTTATGCGTTGATTCTGGCCACCTACTTTCGTTTTGGCTTACCTACACAGGTGTCATGCGAAATATCCAACTACGGGTAAGTGCCTTTCATAACTTTAACTCTTATCAACTTAGGTCTCTCCCTTGCGCTGACAGTGGAGCTTTTATTAAGAGGTTTTTTTTAATTAATCACCGCAATGTTTAGAATGGACGCATTTTCCCGACCACTACCACTCCCAAATTTAGAGATTGGCAGGGTCCTCGCCAAAAAGCTAAAAACAAACTTGTTTAGGAATGCGGTAAAAGATGTTTGAGAAGAGGTTTGCACATAATAAAACTTAAGACTATCAAACCTTGAAGAAGTCACTAAGGTGAGGTGAGCCCTGCGGCATTAGTTAGTGGATATAGTGAATTATAAGTATCGTCATGGATGATAACCTTTCAATGTAAAAGAAAGCAAGTGGTCAAAAGAGAATTTCAGAAGGATAATGCATAAAAGATAACAAGAAAAGAACCTACGAGCAGAATATCAATTGTGTCAATACTTTAGAATTCATGCGGAGGACATAGCCATTCATTGAATGATGGAGAGGACATAACCATGCATTGAATCACGAATCTCGACCAACTGGGAATACACCATTCCATGAAGTGAATACTGTGAATATTAATAATCGTGGTCGAGTCATGATCACGGTCGAGGTCGTGACCATAGCAGAGGAAGAAGTAGCACTTTTGGAATTTTTTGCTATAAAGTATAAATATTTTTAAATATCTTTTTATATTTAAAAAGATCTCTTGTTCAAATCTATATATTGTGTTATTTTAGGGATTTGTTCTTTTGTTTTGTTTATACATTTTAATAAACATATTCCATTTTTTTTTTTTTTCATTTAGTTCAAATGTAAGAGCGGGAAATCAAACCATGGGTATATAATTGATGCGTCTTTTATCCACTGAACTATGCTTGAATTAGCTTTTTGAGTAAAATTTACCAAAGGAAATAGTCTAATGAATTTATTTAAGCAAATAGACTGTCAACTTTTTTATAATATGTGCCATAAATAACCTTTTGAAGTTAGTTTTTAACAAAAAGTGAGACATGAATATTTAAAACTTTGTTAAAGAAAAAAAAATATTTATCAATTTTTACTAGTCTATACTCATTCGGCCTGGTTAAGAGTAATTTTGAAGATACTCTTGATAAATCATATAAAATTTAACCACCAAAATACTCAAAATCAAATCATAGAATTGGTTAAACTTAAGATTAAGAAAATAACACTATTCAAATCTTACATTTTCTTTTCATTTTAAATGTTTTAATCAAAATTTTAAAAGTACTTGTTATTGCGGGTAGACATTAATATCTTGATAATATTGACAAATTGTAATGAAAGTATTAAAAAAAATATCAGCTAAAATTATATAAAAAGTTAAAATTAAAAGGAAAATATAAATTTTTAGATCAATGAAAGTTTTTACATATAGAATGTTAAAATGCAAAATTTTGCTACACTCTAATAATTATTTTGGGTGTTATATCTTTAAAATATTAATTTTGGTTCTTATACTTTTAATGTTTATTCATTTTGGTTCATATACTTTAAAAATATTCGTTTCGATTTCTATATTTTTAATTTATTGGATTCATTTTAGCCTTTGTATTTTCAAAATGTTTATTATGGTCTTTGAATTTTAAAACAAGACTACATTTATTCCTTAAAATGAAATAGAAATAAACATGAAAGGATCAAAATAGTCACTTTTTGAAGGTATAAGGACTAAAATGAACTTTAAAGTATAATCACCAAAATAAATATTTTAAAAGTATAGGAATCAAAATTAAAAATATAGAGACCAAAATTAATCAAAATCTAAAATATAAAGAACAAATTAGTATTATTTAAACTATGTTAAATTATATATATATATATATATATTGGCAGTGTTTTTTGAATCGACTTTATTTGATTTTTAAATGCTTAAAAGTCTTGTTTTTCTTTAGCTTTATTAATTGTAATAATATCAACTAAGATTTAAATTAAATTTGAGACCATAAATCATATCACCAAATGGGTTTAAAATAGAGTTTGTACTAGCCTAGTTGGACTATGTAATAGCATCAAATATTTTAAAATTGTTTAATTGTTTTTATATTGCTCTAAATTCATCAAAATTTTAAATAATAGAGTACCAAATCAATATTCCACCAATTCGGTAAATAATTCAACTATTAGTACATTATATTTCTAAGATGTTGAAGGTTCAAATTTTGATTTCACATATCATTCAATCTTAAAAAGGATGAAAAAAATGGTTCGTTTGATAATGTTTTTATTTCTTGTTCTCATTTTTTAACAAACAAATTTGTTCTGTTTCTATTTCTTGTTTCTTAAATTTATAAAATGTTTATGAAAATGGAATCAAATTTTAATTCCCAATTTAGTTTTTATTTTATGACTTGGTAGAGTGGCAAAGAGGTGCACCTTATCTTCTCTAGGACCATGACCATCATGGTCTCGGGTTTGATTCCCATATCAAAAATTCTTTTTTTTCATTTTTCTTGTTTTAATTTTCTTTCTTTTGGTTATATTTTTTTTTTGTATTTCTTTCTTTCTTTCTTTTATTTTTAATTATTTTTTCCATATTTATATTTTTTAAAAATTTTCAATATTTAGTTTGATATATTATTTTGATTTTCAAATTTCAAATTTTCAATAACTATTTTAGTTATCTTTTTAATTTTTAGTTTTGAAATATGCATGTTTATATATTGTTTTAAATTAAAATTTATTATTTTTAGTACATTGAAAATCGGTTAGAATTTTATAATATATAAATTTTATTTATTAAAACATTCATTTAGGTTCACTTTAATATTTTACATCAACGACATTTACATAATAATATAATTAATTAGAATTTGAGTCAACATTATTTAAGACAAATGAGTGAGAATAATTATTGCGAATCATATTTTAACAACATATAAATGATAGAAACAATTGTATTATAGTTATTAATTTGACATCGGAACTTATGTGTATTTAATATTGTAAATGTTTTATAATTATTTTTTATATTTTAATACATATTATATATTTTTTTTTATTTTTACATAATTAAATTATATTTATACTATAAAATAAGAGAAAATTATGTTAGGAGGAAAATATAAGAAATGAGAAGTAAGAAATAATTATCAAATAAGTTTTTGTTCTCGTTGGAAAAAAAATAAAAATAGTTACTAAACATATTTTTATTTCTAGTTCCTAAAAAATAAGACTAAAAAAGGAATCAACAAACAACAAACACGAAATAAAAAACGAGAAACGAGAAATGAAAATGTGATAAAAAGGATCTGAAGTTTCTTTCTAAATAATAATTAAAAAAAAACATAATTTAATTTTTTTTAAAAAAAGTTGATGAACTATTTAACCCAATATTCAACATTTTAAAAAATGTTGAATATACAATGATAAATATATAATATAATAATTATTTTTTTTTAATAAATGTCTGAGTAATTTGCAAAAACCACTTTTGAAGTATAGTAGTAGTTGCAATTACACCCTCAAACTTTCAATGGTAAAAATTGGGCCCTCAAACTTCTATAAATGTTAAAATTAAACCCTCAAACTTGTAATAGTTTCAGACTCAAATGATAAAAATTAAAACTCAGACTTATATAATTGTTACAACTTTTACAATTACATAAGTTTGAGAGTTCAATTTTAATACTTGAATGAGTTTCAAAATTCAATTCTTATAATTAAAGGATTGAGAATATAACTATAATTGTCATCTAAAGTATTTTTACTATTTATCCTAAACGTTTTAATTTTATACCATCTTCAAGGTTTAATTTTGATTGAATTTGATTATAATTAATTTTGTAAGTAGGATTTCAATTAAGATTATAATAAATAAATAAGTTTGAAAATGGAAGTGAGACTTTTTTTCAAATATTCAAAATGATATGGTTGGTGGAGTAGTCATGAGGCAATCGAAAATGATTGAAACCTAACATTTATGGTATTTAATTAATTATAATATTCAAATAGTTATAAGATATGTTGGACATATAATATTCTCTCAAAAATTGACTAGAAAACTCTATCATTACATTATATTATAATTATTGTTGTTATTATTAAATAATGAATCATACTTGTACTAAAAAATGTGATAAATTTTAGATATTCTTAACAAAATTAGATATGGTCAACTTATTTATTTTTTTTAGAAGAACATAACATTAAAAAACAAGGGAAGGAACAACCAAATTCTTGTCCTGCCCAAAGATCAAGAAGCAACCTCAAGAATGGGCTCGTCTAAAAAAATAAAAATAAGTCTTCACCATATCACCAATTAAGTTATCAAGCAATATGTTTTGAGACCGACGAATGTAATGAAAATATTGAAGTACCACCGAAGAAGCGTGAGATAGTAGGAGAATGTCATTTGGTCTTCTAAGACACCAAGCCTTGACATTAATGGGCTCTATTATTATTATAATATTTATAATACTTCCCCTTAAATGTCCATTATATATATGAAATATGTATTATCAAAACCTTACTAGAAAAAACTCTAGTGAAGGAAAAATAGTACATATTTCATATAATATATACTCCTAAAAGAATACAATATATTTATTCCCCCTCATGAAAACATCACTTAAGATCTCTCAGTCACTGCATTCTAATGTTGTGCATCAATTTCAAAGGTTGCGGTTGGTAATGATTTTGTAAATAAGTCTACTAGGTTATCATTCAAACAAAATTGTTGTACAATAATGTCACCATTTTCTTCAAGATCATGAGTGTAGAAAAGCTTTGGTGAAGTATGTTTTAGTTTATCTTTTTTAATATATCCTCTTTTGATTTGGGATACGCATGTTTTGTTGTCTTCATATAATATCGTTGGAAGATTTTTACTACAAGACAATCCATGTGTTCTACAAATGTGTTAAGTCATTGATCTTAGCTATACACATTCTCAACTAGGCTCATGAATTGCAAGAATTTCAGCATGATTTGAGGAAGTGGTTGTTATGATCTGTTTCACCAATCGCCATGATATAGTAGTTCCTCCACATGTGAACAAATAACCTGTTTGAGATCTAGATTTGTGTGGATCAGATAAATATACATAATTTACATAACCAACTAGATCAAATTTTGATTTATTTGAATAAAACAAACCCATGTCTATCGTTCCTTAGAGATAACGAAGTATATGCTTAATTTTGTTCCATTATCATTTTATTGGAGAAGAACTATATCTTGCTAATAGATTTACTGAAAATGCAATATTTGGTTTTGTATTATTAGCAAGATACATAAGTGCACTAATTGCACTAAGATGTGGTACTTCAGGACCAAGAAGTTCTTCATTATCATCTCGAGGTCGAAATATATCTTTCTTCACGTCTAGTGAACGAACTTCCTTTAGAATGTTCAATGGATGTGTTTTATCCATATAGAACCTTTTCAAAACTTTTCCTGTATAATTTGACTGACAAACAAATATATCATCTGCTAAATGTTCAATTTGCAAGGCAACACAAAATTTTGTTCTTCCGAGATCTTTCATCTCAAATTTTTTTCTAAAGATATTCTATTGCCTTTGAAAGTTCTTCAAGAGTTCTAATTATATTTAAGTCGTCAACATATACAGTTATAATAACGAATCCTTACTATGATTTCTTTATAAAAACATGTGGACATATTGGATTATTTTGATATACTTCTTTCAATAAATATCCACTGAGGCGATTGTACTACATCTTCTTATTGTTTCAATCCATATAATGATCTCAGTAACTTTATTGAATATAATTCCCGGGAATTTGATTTATATGTTTCAAGTACCTTAAATCCTTCAGGGATTCTCATATAAATATCATTATCAAGATATCCATATAAATATATTGTGACTACATCCATAACGTGCACGTTCAAATTTTCATATATAGTCAAACCAATTAAATATCTTAATGTAGTTGCATCCACCACCGGAGAATACGTCTCTTCATAATCAATACCTGGTCTCGGTGAAAAACCTTATGCAACTAGTCTTGCTTTATATCTTATGACCACATTATTTTCATTTCTTTTCCTCACAAATATCCATTTGTATCCCACAGGTTTGACTCCTTCTAATGTTCGGACTACTAGTTCAAAAATCTGAATGTGGGTTTAATTCTGTCTCGATTACTTCTTTCCACTGAAGCCAATCTTTTCTATGTCAACATTTTCAACAAATTTTGGTATGGAATCCTCATTTTCAGATATAATATCAAGAGCAACATTATATGCAAAAATGTTGTCAATAACTACATGTGTTCGATTTCTTCATTTTCTTGTCATGACATAATTTATTGAAATCTCATTATTATCTTTAGGTATTTAACCTTCCTCACTAGTCATGTCAAGAATTTTTTTCATGGATATTTACATCCTCAACCAAGTCTTTTGTACTATTAATTATTTTTCTTTTTCGAGGATTTTTATCTTTGGAACCCACTGGTCTACCATGCTTTTGACATGTTCCGGACTCATTAGTGACAATTTGTTGTGTTGGGACATCGATTTTCGATGGAACATTTACAGCTGGTATATATGACTTAATTACTTTCTTTGCATCTATAAATGCATCTAGTAATTGATTTATTATATTTTGAAAATAAATTATCTTTTGAACTTGAAGTTCACATTGATCTGTACGAAGATCTAAATGAGACAATAACGATGCAATCCATTTAATTTCTTTTTCCAACTTTTTAATGCCTCTCCCAAATGTTGGAAAATTTGTCTCATAGAATGACAATCAGTAAAACATGTAGTAAATACATCACTCTTCAGGGGTTCAAGATATTTAATAATTGATGGGAAATCATATCCAACATATATTCCTAACATCCTTTGAGGATCCATTTTAGTTTGTTGTAGTGTAGCAATTGGAATATATACTGCATATCCAAAAATTCTCATATGGAAAATAGTTGGCCCATGGTCGTAAGCTAATTGTAATGACGAGTACTTATGATAAGCTACTGACCTAATGCATACAAGTGGCGCTACATGCAAAGTAGCAGGTTCCCATACAGATGTAGGAAGCTTAACTCTCATAAGCAATGGTCTAGCAATTAACTGCAAACGTTTTATGAATGATTCTACTAAACCTTTTTGTGTATGAATATGAGCAATAGGATGTTCAACAATTATCCCAATTGACATACAATAATTATCAAAAGCTTGGGATGTAAGTTCATCAGCATTCTCAAGACAAATGGTCTTAATTATATAATTAGGAAATTGTGCTTTTAACTTAATATTTGAGCAAGTAATCTTGCAAATGCAAGATTTCGACTTGATAATAAGCACATATGCGAGCATTTGTTGGATGCATCTGTTAATACAATAAAATATTTAAATGGTGTACTTGGTGGGTTAATAGGTCCACATATATTGCCATGAATTTGTTCTAAAAATGCAGGTGATTCAATCCTCACTTAACTGGTGATGGTCTAATGATTAGTTTGCCTTGAAAGCAAGCATCACATGATAATTCATTGATTGAAGAATCTTCTTACTCTTTAATGGATGCCCATTTGAATTCTCAATAATTCTTCTCATCATTATAGATCCTCGATGACCTAATCTGTCATGCTAAATTGTAAATATGTATAGATTCATGAACTTCAGGTTCATTATTGCATATGTTTCAATTACTCGTATATGAGTATAATATAATCCAAAAGAGAAAGTAGGCAACTCTAATATACGTTTTTCATATGAGACAATAGATATGATATAAAGATACTCCATATCAGTCTTCATATGATAACCATTGCAATGTATATCTTTAAAACTAAGTAGAATTTCTCTTTGATTGACTAGAGAATAATGCATTATCAATTGTGAATTTTGTTCTTCTAGGCAAAATAATATTTGCTTTTCCAAATCCTTCAGTCAGGTTTGCAGAACATGATATCATATTCACTTTTGCTTCTAGTATTGTCAGTTTGGAAAAATATTTTCTACTTATAAGCATTGTATATGTAGTTGCACTGTCTACTAGACATAAATCTTCTTTATTCATTTTTTAGTCACCCAATATATGAAAATGATCTAGGTTTCTTCATTAGAAGAAAATATTTACAATAAGAAAAACAACACTTGGAATGTACGAAATTTAACATCTACTAAGAGAAGGAAAAAAACATGGAGATGAAAAAAAACAACATTAAATCTAGATATTTTCAAAGTCAAAGAAAACACTTGATGTTCCATCAATTCTGCCGATTTTCTCTTCAAGAGATTTTAAGAAGTCCGTCACATCCAAATTGTCAGATAAGATGGGTCAAATATGTCATATCCTGGTATGCAAAATTTGCTTCCACATTTTTCTATTTTTCCTTCAAGGATGCTTGATAGAGATTAACTTGAAGGAACTATTAAACAAGAGTATCCATGAGCGGATGCGGATCTTTCCGATTTCATTATGACAGAATTATCACACATACATTCTAACATACAAATATGCATTGTTGCATTAATTATAGGCATGCTTTAACAAATAAAATACATAAAGATCGAGCAAACGTACCAAATGAAGACAATCTTTGCTCGAACTCAGTCCAGGGGAAGCGAACTCCTCTATGCTCCTTATCATCCAGCAAACAGTCGCCTAACAGCACCACGGTCGTCTACATGAATGGCAGTGCACGAACCAATATCAACCAGGGACGACACCACCACTCGAAGCCCTTAGTATTCTCGGAGTGAGAATCCAAAGGGTGGACTTTGATGAAATTGGTAGAGAGAGAAGGAAAAGACGATCGTGTAGAACGAACAAGCAAGTGGGAGATAGTAGAAGATTATCGTATAGTCGGGTGCTTGTCTTTAGAGAAAGGTACATGATCGTGTAGGTTTTTCTAAGCGGTCGTCTAGAAATGGTAAGCGATTGTTTAGATTTGCTCGGCGCGCTAAACGATCGTATAGAAAAGGTAAGCGGTCGTTTAGTGCGTGGGTGTGCGATCGTTTAGGACGATGGGCGCTATCGCATAGGCTCTTAACGCTAAGCGACCGTAAACTTTTCACACCGTTAGTGAATTTTCGAATCTCTTACAAAAATGAAAACCATTTTCATTTTATTCTTCAATTACAAGAACTGAATTCGATCTTCCCACTTTCGCACGATTTCGGAGAAATTCTCGGCCAATTATCTCATAACCACCTAATTAATTAAATAATGAATATAATCATATTATATTCTTAACCTATAATTTGATATCATATATCTATTATAGTATTTTCTCCTCTACATGATATAAATCATTTTTATATCTAATTTCCTCCAAAATAATGTATCTCGTACATTTAGTCAATCATATCATATATAATTAACCAGTTCAATTATATCATATATAATCAAAACCCCTCTTGTCAATTTGAACATTTCAAATTGACCCAAAAACTGATTCTCAACTTTATCCAAGCTACCAAGGGGACCTTATGAACCTATGGCTCGAAGCTTCAACGGTACGTGAATAGCTAACTAAATTCTTTAGCCACGAGATCCACCATCCGTTAACTGCCAGGCATTCCACTAAAGACCAATAGTTAAACTCTTCTTACCACATATGTCCATCGAATATAACCAATCATGACTACGATGACCCTTCACAGATGCTCGTAAGTATAGTTGAGCCAATTTACGGTTTTGCCCCTGTAGTTACATCTCATTCCTTATGTACCACTAATCTCTTTAATGAATAATACAACATAATCCAACTATGTGTGAACACCTCTCGGGCCAAGAGAATGTGTGTGGCACCACATCGTTCAAGTCCTGGAATCAGCCCTTAAGAGAGTTATCTATCTACTTACCATGTTTCGGGGAAGGAGTGAATTCCATCTTGTGTAACTGAGTTCCCAGCTCCCAAATCGAACGAATCCCCAAAGTGGTAGGTTTGAGTCGATGACCTGGCCATTCGCACTCATGCAAATCAAAGGACTGCCTTCAATGACAGGAGTTCTCAACTCACTTAGGATTGAGGTCATGTTACCTATAGTAATCCTAGTGAAGTGAAGTCTCTGTCATGAACGTTGTTATATAACGAGACGTTAACACTTCGTGGTCAAGTCTTATACAAACTCTTTGTATATGATGCCCCCGTTCACATGTCCCCTACACAAATGATCAATATCAGACCATCTATGACAAGTCACAACACTTGTAATCATTCTACAAAGCAGGCCGCATCTGTAGTGTTACCAGGATAAGGTTTCCCTCCTATATCCATATACTACAGACCACTTTAGTTATCACTTAAGACATGATCCACTTATATGTCACCACATACATGCTTAAGTTACATAATCAGGAATTTTAGGTTTATTGGTTTGTGGTAAAGCAAATAAAACAAATAACTGAGCAAAATCAAGAAGTGAAGTAAAATGTTATATATCATACATCATAAGCGTTCATACAAACTGTTTACAAACTACAGAACACGAGACTATAGGGAATCAACCCCAACACAACTAAGTGTTTTGGCATACGAAAAATACATGACCAATGTCCAGTCATTCTGCATCGAAAGTATTTATTTTCAACACTTTTTGAACTCTTATCTTGTGGAATTTTTCCTTTGTGATCATCATTTTGTGTGGTTCTTTTGAAATTTGAATTATTAAAACAATCACCATGAAAATAATTATTATTTCTTCCTCTGCCACGGTCACGACCTCGACCATGACCACGATTATTAAAATTTACAGTATTCACTTCAGGGAATATTGTTGTTCCAGTTGATCGATATTCATGATTTTTCATCCACGATTATTAAAATTTACAACATTCACTTTAGGGAATGTTGTTGCTCCTAGTTGGCTAAGATTCATATTTTCTTTCATAAATAACTCATTATTTCATTCAGGCACGAGAAGACATCAAATGAGTGCATAATACTTTTAAAATATTTCTCTCGATATTGCTATTGCAGGAGCATATCTGAAATATAGAAAAAATGTCTTCTCTAACATATTGATTTAAAATTTTGGAGCCTCAAGTTTATCCATTTGTGACGAGCTTTAGGAAGAAAAATTATTTTCTGATTATCACATCTGTATGGCATCCAGGTGGATTTTGGCATCAAGCACCCATGACAAATAATTATTACCGTTAATATCAAATGCTACAAATTCTAATTTTATAATATTTTTGATAGTAACACTATTACCAAATATTATATTTATATTAAAAATGTAATATATATCGAATATGTAAAACAACATTTAATTTATTAATTATAACGAAGAGAGAAAAACCGACATACTTTTAGGACCTACCTTTAGCAAGAAAAATGATAGAAACTCGTGTTAACAACGTGTTGTGAATTTGAAGAGATTAAATTAAAAAATATAAAGAATATATAAAATAAATAAATAATAAAAGAATATAAAATAACATGAATATATATAGATATAAAATAAATAACTTAAATAAAGTAAAGAAAATAAAAAAAAATAAGAAAATCATGAAATTTTCTCAAGATTCTCTACTATTTCCCTCTTTTAGATTGTTCACCAATCTTCACTATTCTACAAAGTTCATAAAATGGCCACTATTAATAAGAGAATTGACAAGTAGGAGGTGGAATTAGTTGAACATTAAGGATATGTACTCATACATATGAATTATATGTTCAAAGACACAAGGAATAATACGAGAATGCCATTTGATTTTCTAGGACATCAAATTGACACTAATAAACACCTATTATTATTATAATATTTATAATAAGCTAGACATTATTCTTAATTAATAATATTAAACGGGTCTCAACAACTTTTTTTTTTTTCTTAGTACCATTTAAGGGGGGAAAATGGCCTCCACAACTACATCTTAACTTAGTTTATTAATATTTATAATTTCAAGATAATCTACCACAATGGTTTTAAATTGGCATTATTTAATTAGGTCTAAAAGACTTTTTTTCATCTCTTTCAAAAAATAGTACCCAAAAATAAAATAATAAAATTTGGTTAAGGACTTTTAATAATGGATTAAATCTAATTTGTTTTGATTTAATATGTATTGTTTTAGATTTTTAATTCGTTTTGCAAATTTGAACCTTAAAGTTTTGGAGTCTTCAATGTGATTATTATGATTTGGTGAAACATTTTAAACTCATGCACATCATTCCACAAAATAAATAAAATATAAGTTTTTTTTGTTTGACCAAACTTTATTTTCAAATGTCAAAGAGATAATTTTTTTAACAAGAGAGAATAATTTTTTTCCAAAGAAAGTAGAAATTAAGGGATTTTTTATATTTCTGAGAATCCAAACTAGTTTATATGTACATTGATTAATCTCAAGAGAAGAAATTAAAGATAAAAAATATTGGTTATAACATGAATCATGTCAAAATAGAGACTTAAGAAACTATTTTTATCGATGAAGAAGGACATCGTTATCTCCAAACTTAAAATTTTATCCATTATGTTCAAATACAATTTTTGGTGGAAACAAATTTATAACATTTAAGAATTTTTATGGCGGCGTGAGGCCACATGAGATTAAAACAAAATAGTAAATTGGACATGATTGAATGAATAAACCATTCAAAAATGAATTATCCACGCACTACATGCAATTTTCATGAAGATATTATAATTTTTTTTAATCTTTAATTGGAAAGTAGTTATTTGCACGCTATACGATTATCTTATATAACCCCTACAAGAAAACATCTTTTTCCTGATGCTCAAATTATCGAAACTGGTAAAAAATGCATCGGAATATCAACTCCTAACGACTAAATAGGCGTCAGGAGTTTGGTCGGGATAAATCTCCCGACACGTGTATACACACCGTCGAGAGTTAGGACAACTCCCGATGCCTCTTGTACAACGTCAGGAGTTTATTTACTCCTGACAAATGTATTTATCCGTCGGGAGTTCTCTGATCTCCCGACGATATTACTGTCATCGGGAGTTTAAGAGTTTGATTCACAGTTTATGAAATCAAACTCCCGAAGAGTCATCGGGAAATAATAGAACTCTTGACGCCCTCGTCGAAAAATAGTGCACTATTCAATCTTTTTTTTTTTATTATTTTGATCTGAATAACCTAAAATTTAGAACATTATTAAGCAAATCAAACACATAAAGAAAAAAACGTATTCACATACAAATAAACAAAAACAAAGTTGATAGTATTCTTTATTACAAAAAAGAGAGAAAAAATGGCAAAGATGGTCCACAAAACAAATATGTCTTGACGAATACATAGAAGAAAGTATGACGACATCTCCAAATGACATTTTCAATAACATCTCCAAACAGCATCTCTAAAACAGTAGTTTACCTACAATTATATTAATTAGAGAACATTATTATATATATGAAGTTTAAATGTAAGAAGAACTCTTAACCCCTCATTTGAAAACTAATCTCAACCCACCCCACACAACATTCAAAATTCATAAACTTTCACAAACAAACAAAAACTATAAGATGAATCCTAGAATCCTATAAAATAAAGAAAATCAACACACTTCCAAGTCTACATATTCTCAACCTTAAACCTCCACAAACGCACAAAAATCACAAGTTGAATTCCAAAAGAAAGATAACCAATCTCAACTCATTCCACAAAGCATTTAAAATTTATAAATTTCCAAAAACAAATAAAAAATTCCAAGTTGAACTCCAACAAGTATAACTAATCTCAACCCACCCCACACAACATTCAAATTTCATAAACATCCACAAACACACAAAAACTCTAGAAAATACATCAAAATCCAGTTGACTACCATAACTATAAGATAACCAACAATTCATTATCATAAAGCTACTAGTAAAACATAACTACTTTGCTACCATAACTGTAGTATAGCAATATATTAGCCAACTAGATAATGAAGTAATCATACCTAATTTGATGCTCTTCTCTCTGTGATCGTATCATATCTTCAATCACTTTTTTCATTTCTTCCATTTGTCTTGCATGATCCTCTCTCATTTGTATGCTCATAGAATTATAAGAGACTTATGGATGCTTGTATATGCTCATAGAAATAAGAATATAATTTTAAGAGACTTATGAATGTGTTTCTCAACTACAAATTACAGAAAACAAAATCAAGAGACAGATATGATTGAAGTCTAACTTTTAGACAATTATCACAAGAATTATGAAACTCCTATTAGAGATAGACCATATAACAATCAAACACTATATCATTTTATATATTCTACTGACATAGTATATCGACATCAATTGAAAAACATAATAGCAAGGGAACATATAAACAATCAATATCATAGCTCAACTAATTAAGTCACATATTATTGACCAAAATTTTATATATCAATATCATAACTCAACTAATTAAGTCACATATTATCAACCAAAATTTTAGAGGTTGGAATCATCAACCCACATATGTTGAAAATTTATATATTAAAAAAAAAAAAAAAAAAAACAGTTCATACAATGATTCGACAAAATTGTTTGAACCATTTCTTACAAAATTTCTTATAGAAAATTTAATATGGATTTAATTGCATGCAAGTAGAAACTTTTTCTGAAATTTTGTTAACTCATTTAATATCATATCTAGTGAAGTAAAGCAGCATCAATCCATTTTAACATTACAAAATAATAACTAAATAGAAAAAAAAACATAAATTTTAGAGAAATAAGGAAAAGAACAAGGCAAATTAATCTATTAAGAAATTAGAAATTAGAAATTAGACTCAAACTCTTAGATGGTAAAGTTTCCCCAAGCCATATATAGGATTTCCAGATCATCAAACACTTTCAAGACATCCAATACTTTTTTTTTTTCAAAAAATTAAAAATAAAGATTAAAAAATCTAAATCACAATTCACAATTCATAGGTAAACTTCTGAACTTGTTTTTACTAGTTAATTAAGTTTAAGTCCTTTTAATTATGAGTTAAAGATGTGTTTTAACATCGATAGAAAGAGCAAGTTAAGTGTGCATAATGAATAATGCGTCTGAAATGTAAGAGAAGGGATTTTTAAGTTTTCTAACTATATGCGTTCAAGTTATAAACGTGGTTGACGCATAGAGAGTTGGAGAAATCTATTAATGGTCAATCAGAAAAAGGGCAAGAAAATATGTTAAGTGTGGAACACTGAGTTCTCAGGTGAAGTAGAAACAAGTTAACACTCAGTACAACAAATGAGGCGCCACACGGCCAAAGGTCCAAAAAAGGGGGGCGTTATGGCTAAGTACAACGAAGTGGTATGAAATATTTATACAACTAACTTTGTATATCAATGTTGAGGTTAAGCTAACAAGTGATGCGACAGAAGAGCATGTGTTGAAGGGAGAATGCTTAGGTGGCCACAAGACCATGCTATAAAGTTTAAGCTAAGGAATTCATCTTAATTATCGAGTAAGTAAATCAAGTGATAGCCTTGTAAACGTCAATGAAAGAATAAGCATGTCAGGTGGTAATTAATTAAGCAAACTCTTCATGCATGCTCAAATTTAAATAGACTTAGCAACAAAGAAGATTGTTTTGCTAAATTTTTTCTAACGTCTAAGTAAGGAGTGTTTCTGCCATCTGGAGATTTTGAAAGTTAAAGAATTTTCTACTAGCTAAAGAAAAATTAGAGGAATTTCTAATTGATTCCGGAAAAAATAATGCTCAAATTCTAAGGTAAGTAAAAGTCAAGATGTTTTTTAGTAATTTCCTAAAAGGGAGTTTAGTTTTTATGAATGCTGGAATTGAGTTAAGAAATTTGGAAGATTGAATCGGGAAATGATGTTATGGATGAATAAGCAGACAACTGCATATGAAGAACAACAAGCAGCTAACCCAGTAAGGTTATGTTTTGACGCATACAACATAGTCAATCCACAACGAAGGCGCTTTGAGTATGTCGCATAGACTGCGAAGGAATTTCAGTGCTTACCTGAGCACGAGGAAGGATTTTCGATTATCAACCAAGTTATAAGGTAAGATGGCTAAGGATAGTCGGTGCGGTGAAGATAGTTCGATGCATCGAACTTAGTTGTAATGCAATGACTACTAATATGCAGTGAAGTTAAGTTATGCATTAAGCTCAAGAGGGAGCTAAGTATACTGACCAGGGGATCTTTCCTTTTCAGGAAAAACGCAAATAGGATAGACATACAACCCCTTGGATAAGTAGTTTAAGACAGTGAGTGACAAATTTTAATAAATGTTTTTTCCAATGTTAGTTTTATGAATGGTTTTAACGCATAGACATTTTATATGAGGTTGTTATACCATGATTTTCTTCAACGAAAGCCTTAAAATGAATGTTGATCGCATGATCCATGTTTTTGAATGATGAATTTATTTATGAGCTCAGCATGAGTTTTCCAGTAAGCCCATGTCATGTTTTACCGCATGATGAAATTTATCAAGGAAATAACTTAAGTATACTCCATGTTTTTCAAGGCACTATGCATTGATATGAAACCATGAAGTATGATTATTTCAAATATGTATCCTGTATATGTTTCTATATGTTTAAATTTTTTGGTGCCTTGTACAAACCCTACTCCAATATTAGTACCGAAGGTATGGTAAGGTACCCAGATTTCAGTGATGTTAGAAATCTTTGACACCGAATGTATGGTAAGGTGATCAAGACCCAATTCAGCTCTACGTGCACGTATGACTATCCTATCGACATTGATGAGATCGAGCAAAACGTCTCTCTCTCAACTAAGGTTATTAGGGATTGAGCAAAATAACTCTACCGCATGTTTAGGTAGTGAAGTAGCAGAGTTTTCAGGATGACGTTAATAAATTTTATTTTAGGATTTTTACATGATGTGTTTTACGATTTCAACTCCATTTTCAAAACCCTGATTATGATTTATAATTGTTTCCTTGATAATCAAGTTCACGTTATTTATGATTTAAAGTATGTTTAAGATAGTCACTCACTAGCCTTTCCAACTCACTTTTCTTCCCTAGGTAGTGGTCGACGTCCCAAGGCCTAGCAGTTCTGCCAGTAGTCACTTCTCAGACCCACAGAGAGTGGAAATTTAGGTGGCTCATCATGTTTTGTTATTTAGTTGCATGTCCATGTCAGGGAGAAAGGATAGAGTTATGTTGAACAAATGTTGCATATGGGTTTGGTCTATGAAAACTGTTATGTATGTTGATGGTGATATTTCTGATTAACAGTAAAAAAAAAAAAATATGTTTAAAGTTATTGTTGAGACTGTGTGTTAATTTCTAGAGGATTATAAACTACTAATCAGGTGTAACAGGTGCTAAGGATACAAGTTATCAGAAGTGTGTTGGGCATTAGTTGTCATAAGAGGGTTGACAATTGCTGTCTTCAGATCCCTTCTCGTATTAAAAGGGTAATCTGGAGAAGGACGTGTCATCAAAATTCGCTCCATTGTGAATTCATAAAAATCAAAACAAAATTCATAATTCATAAAAATTAAAACATAAATCACAGTTCATAAAAATTTTAAATAAAAATCCACATCTCATCTATGAAAACAGAGAGATTTGACAAATTTAAGAGAAAGAGAGAGATTACCTGAAGAAGGCCTTCGATGGTAGAAGTGTTCAACAGAGCGGAGACGTTCGATAGCGGAAGCATTCGATGGAGCGGAGGCATTCGACAGCGAAAGACTTCAGATCGACGGAGCGGATCAAGGGCAGAGGTAGAAGAGATGAAAGTGAGAAGCGGCATTTCAGATCTGATATATTAAGATTACTAACTCTAATGACATAAAGTAATCGTCGAGAGTTAGACTAACTCTCAACGAGTTAATGTACCGTCTGGAGATGTTTAACTTCAAATTTGATGTGATGTGAAAGTATCTCCCAACGATGAACAGTCCACGTCGGGAGATAAGCCATATTAAACTCAATGCCCATGTGTATTTCCTGACGCCTGACAACGGTCGTTGGGAGTTGTGCACAACTTTTGACGGTTTAATTCACCTGTCGGGAGTTCAGTTATATTTAACCAAAATGCCCGACGATGTGTTAACATCGTCGGGAGTTACTTATATCTCCCAACGGCTATTGTACGTCGTCGGGAAATAATATATCTCTCAACGATTGAACTCTCGATGGTGGTTTTCAGTGTCGGAAGATCGTCTTTTTCTTGTAATGAATGTCTTAGCAAATTCAAAGACAACAGTAAAACAACAGAGAGTAAATCATAGATAAACACATCAAGATGGTAACCCAGTTCGATGATGAACTACCTACGTCTAAGGGGCAGTGTGCCAGGGAAAGATATTCCACTAATATATAAAAGTCAAGTGATTACAACGTTGTACTTATCTGTAAAATAACAACGATTACAGTGACACACATACAACCTGACTTAGCTGATTACCTAGACTACCCCTAGATATGCGATTTCCTCTCTCTGAACTTAGGCTCTCCCTAAGTATGTGAATATTAGTGTTGAAATATTTAGGCTCCCCCTAAGTGTGTAAGACTCCTTCTTACTTAATGATATCTTTCCTTCTACTTGTGAACTTCTTTCACATGAGAACTTAGGTTTTATCTAAGTCTTAAGGACTCCCTTCTCAATGAATGATACCTTAGGTTCCCCTTAAGGCTTGAGAAATCTTTCACACATGCTTTCAAAAAAACAAACAAACAAAATATTTCAATACAAACCACTTATTTCCAAAGAAAAAAAAAAAAGAAAGAAAGAAAGAAAACAAACAAAATATTTCAATACAACATCCAAAAGAATTGCTAAAGAAAAAGCTACCTATTTAAAAACACTTACGCCAAAGATCCCATTATCCACATGCAAAATACAAAATACAAAAAAAAAAAAAAAAAATTAAAGAATTAAAATGGAGTAAAACAAATGGGTCGAGATTATATATTCTATAAAATCAAATGAATTTAATATTTATATTTAAATTCATATTTTTTAAATCAAATTTGGTGGATATCATGCAATCTATGAAATCACATATTCATATACATTGCAGTTAAATTTTAAAAAAAAAAATAGAAAAAAAAAATTGAGTAAACAAATCACATAATCTTCGAATCCATGAGGAAGAAAGTAATAGCTAATGTTTTGAATTCTTTTAAGTTAGTATGCATCCTCATTTGTTTCAATGAAGTTACTAAAATCAATCGACATATTGCCGACCTCTCCTTATATATAAACTCTTTAATCAAATCTCTAAAATAAACACACACACATTTGTAAAGAAACAAACAAATAGAATATTTACATGAATTGCTAAAATCAATGAACATATTGCCTTGATCTCTCCATGTAAATAAATTCTTAAACTCCTAAATCAAATCCCTAAAAAAACACAAACACACACTCTTACAAAAAAAAAACAAACAAATAAAATATTTTAATACAACACACAAAAGGATTGCCAAAAAAAATTACTTGTTTGAAAACGTTCAGGCCAAAGATTCATGCTCCAACAAGGCAATTTTCTTCCTCTGTCCATCATAAGATCCGACAACTTCGTGAAAAATTTTCATTTTCACAAGTGATCTTCTATTCGTCTCATGAAATTAAGATTTTTTTTAGGGAGTGAAATGGGATATTAGAGAGAATTTCTCCATGATTAAATCTTGTTGTCCCAATAGAGGAAGTTATATATATGCGCACATTTGTAGATTATTTTTGCTTTCATGAATGAAGTATCTTGTTGTAGAGGTTCTAAATGGAAAAGGTTTGAGGGTAAAGTAGACATTTTAAAAAATTGAAGGGCAAAGAAGGAAGTTAAAAATTCTTCTCTCTTTATCCATTTTAATATAATATAGATTATTATTAGTATTTATTTTTATTTTTATTTTTTTCGTGTGTTAGTGGTAATGCCACTGACGTGAGTGTGCAGTCCACTCTCGTCCCGACGTCATTTTTTTTTTCTTTTAATCTTTAATCCTTATTCCTTTATTTATCTATTTAAATTCTTGGTAATATATTTTTTTTATTGCTTCCTTACTTTTACATTTTTACCTCGTTTATCTATTTTTTTTTTTTTTTAATTCTATTTCATTTGATTGCTATATTATGTCTCTATCTTACCATCTTTTAATTAATTATAAGAAGCTTTATCGTATACTCAATTTAGTTTGCAGTTCAGATGTGTCAATTCTAAGTCGTTAATTTTTCTAATTCAATATAAATATATATATATATATATATATATATAAATCTACTGTTTTTCTTATTGAATATTATAGTGTTAACATCTTTCCCGTACACATATGATTCATAAACTTAACTTTAGTTTTTTTTATATCATTTTTATTACTTTATTTTTTTAAAAGGAAAAAAAAAATTGTATTATTTCAATGTCCAATCACTTCATAAAAATTATTGGTGACAACTTTTTCTTTGGATCTTTTTTCTTTGTTCTACAATTTTTAATCTCTTTTTAAGGACATCGACTACTTCACACTATCTCAATCACGTGGCAATACCTATTTTGCCAATGTGACATAAAAATACCTAAAAGTTCTAAAAAGCATAAAGTTAGTACTTATTTAAAGTCAAAAATGACACTTTTAATCTATAAGATTTTGTTTTTGTTTAAGTTACGGTTTGTTTCTTGAATTTTCAAATTTCAAAATTTTATCATAATGTTTAGTCTCTCAATTTTTATTTTTATTTTTTTTCATTTATCACTTACGAAAAACTAACATGTAAGGCCTTGTATTATTAAAATAAAATTTGCTAATGTTTTAATTATTAAAATTCAATAATTTTTTTATTATCTTTTTTTCACAATCGTTTGCTTCTTTCACCCTCCTCTCCCAACCTTCTCCCTAAGAGGAAAGAAGAAGAAGAAAATAAATTATGGCTGTTACAGTCGTGAGAGGAAGAAGGGCAGAAAAATGATTAATTTTTTTTTTAATTTTATTTTTTAATAAAATAAATAAATAAATATCTGTCGGTGATTATTAGAAAAATTGGCGAATGGACCAAGAATTCTACCAAATGCAACATAAATAAAACTTTAAGATCAAAAAGTGTTTTTTTCATTTTTCCCTATTCAAAACAATATTCATGATTTTATTTTTTTTAAATATAGTATAAATATGCTTATTTTATTATAATTTATATTCTCTTTGAATTTGGATTAAATTTAAAATACTCATTTAAAAAAAAAATCAATATCTCTAACTTATTTTAAACTTTGTACTTACATGCATTATACTATTTAGGTAAATTAATTAGTATTTATTTCCTCGAGGTCAGAGATGTTGAAATCTCCATTACTTCACATATTGTAAAAATAAGGCTCCATTCTGGAATCATTTGGTTTTCTTGTTTTTTTTTTTCTTTTTGAAATTTAAGTCTATTTTATCCATATTTTTTATAATAATTTCCATCATTTTAAGTATAATAGTTAAATTATTAGTCAAATTCCAAAAACAAAAATAAATTTTTTTAAAACTACTTTTTTAGTTCTCAAAATTTGACTTGACTTTTTAAATCATTAGTAAAAAGTAGATAACAAAGAAATAAATTTGAAAGTAGAAGTAGTATCCATAGGTTTCATTTTCAAAAACAAAATGATTACCAAACGAGACCTAAATAAATGGGAGGATTTTTAAAAATAGAAAAATAAGGATAATTATTTAAATAAAATAGCAAAATTTAATTTTTTTATAGAGACGGATAGAAGTCTATCAATGATAGAATTCTGAAAGACCCTTATAGAAGTGGTATATTTTTGTTTCTATAAATAATTTGAAATTTTTTTTTATATGTGAAAAATTTTCTAAATATAACAAGTAATCACGTATAAAATTTAAAATGATGTTCGAAATTCCGATTAATCTAAAATTTATCATTTTGTTTCAAGAAACTCTTTATGTTAATGAGATGCAAAATGACCCCACATGTTTTTAAATATATATATAAATCTTATGGAATATCAAAATATAATGATTGATGTTCCTAAAAAACGATAAAAATAAGGGATGATACAAATTGATTTTCACATGTCTTATCTCCAATAAAATTCCTTACCTCTAAATCCTCTTTTTCCTATATAATTAAATATAAATGTTTTATGTTCATAATAAAAAGTTAGAAGCTAGATTTGATTTCCAAAACTTAACTCATGTTTGAGATGAAGACTTTAACAAACCATACCGTAAACTTTACATAAAACTTCTACTTTAAAGTTGTTGAGATAGGACTTTATTTTGTCATACTCTTCCATGTTTTTGAGCTTAAAAGGACTTATTTTTAAAATTTCAATAACCGTGGATATCTATGAACTTGAGTTCCTAGACTATACATATATATGGTTTAAATTTTTGTTAATATCTGTCACTTCTATGTGTCCATGAGTTTCAACATCGGCACAATAGATAAATCGACATTTTCCTTATATCACAACTAGAAATGGATAGAAAATAAGAAAAATATTGACAAAATATCATTTATGTGAATCTAATAATAATAACAATAATAAATTTTAAGGGTAATTACAATGGATATGATTTTTAATGATAATAATTCAGTGTATAATAATATTTTAAAAAAATTACAAATATAGCAAATCTATCAATTATGCAGTCTATCATTGATAGACTTCTACTAATAATATGGTCCATCATTGATAAATTATCTAAATTTTGCTATATCTGCAATTTTTTTTGCATTGAACTGTATCTATTAATTAAGGATGGCAAAATTTCTCGCAGGGTCTGATCCCCGTTGGTCCCCGACCCGATCGGGGCAGAAAATCCTCGATTTGACTGGTGACAAAGGTCAAACCGGAGATTTAAATCGGGTCCTCGATCGGGGACGGAGAGGGGATCCCTGCCCCATCCCTGAACCCAAACTCGATCCCCATCCCCGCTCCGATTTTTTTAATTATTAATATATATATATAATACTAATAATAACAATAATAATAATGATTAAACATATTGTTTCAGTTTTTTTTCTTTTTTAATTTAAAATATAATATAATAAATTCAATTTTTATTAATTTATAATTAAAAAAACATGTAATGTTTAGTTTTTATGTAACAATAATACTAATTTCCTATATAAAATCTACCATTTCAATATAAATATTAAATTTAATTAATTTTAAATAATAAAAATAAAAAATAAAAAAACGAAGATTTTTCCGCGGGGATTCCCTACTCCGACTCCGACTTCCCAAAATAGTAAATGGGACGGGATCAAGGATTAAAAATCCCCACGGAGACAAGGACGGGGAGCGCATCCCCGCCCCGACCCGACCCCATTGCCATCCTTACTATTAATAATTTGGGCTTAATTGTTGTATTTGCAATTGGTCCATATTTTTAATTATTTAAAAAGGGTGAAATAATTCTTTGTTAATTTAAATATATTTTTTGTCTCTCGAAAAAATATATTTTAAAAAAAACAATCCATTAATTTTTTAAAAGTATCTATCAACATGAACAACAATATTGATATTATTATAAAATCGAGCTTTTGATATCAATATGTCAAAAATTTTCTCTTTCAAGTTTTATGTCCAAAATTAAAATGTCCAAATCTAACCCTAATTGTCCTTTTTTTTCTCGAAAGACCCTAATTGTCCATTAAATACATAGAAACATGCATAAATGGACACGTGGTGAAATAGACCATGTATTTTTTTTTTAACAATAATAAGAATAAAAATAATAATCAAATTGTAGTTTTTGTCTTTTTTTTTTTTTTTTTTTTTTTTTTGAGAAGGTCCGGAAATTTCTTTTTGTGTATATAAATATCTTTCCCTCGAAAAGATCAAAACCCCCAAAAATTTCAAGAAAATGCAAACTTATACCGTTTGGATTTCAAGTCCGATTCCCTATCGGACCTTTTCCCCGTCGGCGTTCTCCTCCGCCGCCGGTGACGGCGCTACCACATCTATTTCCGACATCCATCCAGATATCCTCCGAACTCACATCTTGACGCGTCTCGACGGCCCGACCCTCGCCGCTGCCGCTTGCACTTCTTCGGAATTTCACCGTCTCACTTCCGAGCCAAGCCTCTGGGCGGATATCTGTCACTCCACCTGGCCGTCAACGGCGACGCAGCGCCTCGACGCTCTGATTTCGGAATTTCCCGACGGTCCTCGGTCTTTCTTCATCGATTCCTTCCCTCGCCTCTCTTATCATTCCGAAACTTCCACCTCTTCTGCTCCGTCGCCGGCAACCTACATCCGTCGTCGCCGACGTCTCCACCTTCCGCCGGAATTGATCTCCGCGGTCGACATCTACTACCGCGGAGAGATGATTTTCAGCAAAGTCGTCGAAACAGAGACCGTTTCCGGATGGTTCCGTTGCTCGCCGTTTCGAATCGATATGCTCGATCCTAAGGATGTAATTCCAACGCCGATTAAATTTCCAATCGGCGGCGGAAATGCTTGCCGGGAGCTAGGGGAGGATTTGACTTTAAGCTGGATCATGATCGACGCTGCTGGACGGCGGGCGATGAATATGTCGAGTTACCGAGCGGTGAGTGTGCAGCGGCACTGGCTGAGCGGGGAGGTGCAGGTGCAATTCGCCACGGTGTTAGGCGGCGAGAGAGGGACGGCGGCGGAGTGGGTGAAGTGCGGGATTGCAGTGACGTGCGGAGGATGGGAGGGAGGGAATTTACAAGTGAGGGAAGTGAATTTGGAGGTGGAGGACATGGATGGAACATTTTTGGATGGGAAGGATAGTTTGGTAATTTTGGAGAGGGCGATGGAGGGTAAAATGGGAAGAAGAGGGAAGAAAATAAAGTTGGAGGAGTTTCTTGAGAAGAAAAATGAGAGGAAAGAAAGGAAGGTGAGAAGAGAAGGGACTTTAGATATGATGTGTTTGGCTTTTGGGTTTTTTGGGTTTGCTACTTTATGTCTTTGGTTTTTCTTTAGATGAAAAACTATAAAATATAATTCAAAAAATAAACAATATTTCTGTTTATGTGATATTTAAGACTATAAAATAAAATATGACGGAAAAAAAAACTTAAATCTCCATCTTCATAATTGTAAAGATATATTTTATGTGATATTTAAGATTATAAAATAAAATAATGTCATCACTAAAGTTTTTGTTTAGTTCAACAAGTGGAAGTTTAAAGATTTAAATGTTTTATCAAATATTTAGTACAATTGCTTGGGGATAGGAAAATTCAAAATACAGATTTCGTGGTCACTAATCCGATGTATGAACTATCCACGCTTTGGCAATGTCATATTCACTTTAGCAGTGAGACCTATCAATTCGTTGGACCAAACAATGAGGGGAGTTCACTAAACACACTCTTATGAATTAATTTATAGATTATATAGATACAATAGTGATTTAACCATAAATAATATTTGATCCTTTTTTACTCTTTATAATTAATATTATTATTTTAGAAGGAGATGTTAAGTGTTACTTGACCTTTAAGAAATGGCATTGTTAAAAATAAAATAAGTAGCTAAATAAATACACGTAGGTCATTGTGCTAATTCGAAGTAAATGTCCAAAATTAGTAGAAGTAATTAATTTTTCAACAAAGTTTCATTAAAATAATGTATAAAGAAAAGAAAAAGGGATGTTGAAATGACCCAGTTCCTTGATAAGACGAGCATTTGGCTTAGTGCCAAACTATCAATTCAATGGTTAAACATGGAAGAAAAAATTTACAAACATAATTTTCCAACCACTTCAAAAGTTTCACTGTGGGGACTTTTATATCTAAAAAAATCAAACCTTTTTTATCTAATAAAATTTTGTCATTAATTTCGTCAATTTATCATTTAAGTTATCAACATCTAAATCTACTTGAAATCTTTCCAAAAAGAAGAAAGAACAAAGAAGAAAAGAATGGGGGAAAATTAACCCAATTTATTTAGGTATCCTTGGGTAATTATTTGGACATCATTTGATAATTGTTTCTTTTTTATTTTAAAAAATTAAATTTATTTCCTCTCTATTTCTTAGATTGATTTGCATTTTTCTTAAGTACAATAGTTGAATTCTTAACTACATTCCAAAAAACAATTTCTGAAAAGCTATTTTTTCTTTAGCTTTTAAATTCTAACTTGATTTTTAAACCATTGGTAAAAAGAAATTTGAAGGTGAAAGGAATATCTATAGACTAAATTTTCAAAAATAAAATAATTACCACATAAGGCCTTGATTTTTATTTTTAATTTTTTAAAATTAAGTATATAAAAACTTCTTACGTCTAAATTTTTTAAATTTGGTATCTAACTAAGACAAATTTTTAAAACTAAAAAAATAGTTTTCAAAAAACTTATTTCTGAAATTTAAAATTTAGCTAAAAATTCAACTTTTACTTGATACAAATTATTATAAGAAATTGAGAGAAAATAAGTTTAATTTTCAAAAAAATCAAATAGTTACTCGTCTTACAATTTTGCTTATATTTCTAAATTTTGTTATCCAATTTAACAAATTCATTATTTCTATGTTATGAAAATATACAAAACTTGATTTTATATTTAAAATAAATATTTTATGAATTAAAACGTTTTTTAAAATGTATAGTAAATAATTAAAATTTTATATTTTATTTCATTTATTGTTAATAAAAAAAATGAAAAGAAAAACATTAGTTACTAACGTCTATACATTAATGTGTTTAATTTTATACTAAGGTATACCTCCATATTAAATTTCTAGATTAGCCACAAGACAATTGTGATGTATTGCATTAATGGTTCAATTTATTTACATTTTTAATTACTTGTAAATAATTTTTAAAAATATTTTATATAAAGCCCCATAAACAACAATTCTAGATCTACTACTCTACGGAGAAGCTTAAGATCTTATAAAACATTTCAAGTGTATGGATACTAAATAAGTGCGACAGAAAAAATTAATAAACTTATTAACAACTTTTTATACATTGAATAAATAGACTCAACTTTAAAGTTCAAAAATAACATTTGTAATGTTGTCTAATTTATATCACAGATAAAGAAAACAGTAAAATTAAATGCGAAGTCAATCCATGCATCCCAAATTCATGTACAACTAGAACATCACATAGTCAGCTTTTCTATACCTGAACTACTATTTACATATTTAATAACAAATATCTACATTTCGTTGTCAAAAAATTGTAAACTATTAAGACCATGACTTCAAACATGTTTCGTCCCAATCTTTTACTAATTATATTGACTTCTATGGCCCCCCACGCTTGTTTCGGCCTCCTTGAACAATTTCTACACAACTTGACCGCTCTACCCTAAACATAACACCCATCTCCAAATTAGAGATTATAAGCACATATATCAATAAAACCATCATGGGTTGACCTATCTACCCTAAACCTAACAACCATCTCCAAATTAGAGATTATAAACACATATATCAATAAAACCATCATGGGTTGACCTAGTTGTAAATTAGAAAGCATGACCCTAATGATGGGCTAAAAAGTCACGAGTTCAATCAATTGTGACCACTCACCTAAAATTTAATATCCTACGAGTTTCCTTTAACGCTCAAATACTATAAGATCAAACGGGTTATCCTATGAAATTAGTTGAGGTGAGTGTAAGCTGACCTGAACACTCATAGATAATCCAAAGAGAAAAACATATATATCGTTATAGTTCAAGCTTACACCCATTGTGTTTTGGTTGACGGGCTCAAAAGGTAAAGCCCTAACTTCATAGTTATCGAAGTTTCCTATGCCTTATACTAGGAAAATTTCTAAGAGTACCATCCTCCTTTAATTCACACTATAGTTGTATCTTTATAAATGCTTTTCTAATGTTGGTGGACTATGTATTATTTAAGAAAGGATGCTGACATATGAAACAATGAATAGAAGAATAGACTCCCTTAGCAATGGAAATTTTCTCCCTTACGCTACCCCAAGCCTATCTCTCACAACATCTGCATGTGATCAATCGCAACTCTCTCGCCTTTCCTCAGTGATTACGTGCAGTAATTAGTGACTCTCTTTTCCTTTCCCTCGAGCTCAAAGATTGTAAACAAAGAAAAATGCCATCTGTTCCTCATGTGAAGTCACATGGATACTTTCCACCTCTCTTAAGGACTAAGCAAAGGAAAATTTCTAGAGATATTATAAGGCTTTAATTCCTATGTTATTCCTAAACTCAGTTTCATAACTTACAAAATCTCTGAACTTTTTCTTCGAGTCTTTGAACTAATGAAAAATTAACTATTATGATTTTCTTCATCCTCATTTGTGCGTTAAGCATCTAACAAATGGATATATTATTGATTACATAGGTTGACTAAGATTAGGAAGGACCAAAATTTTTCCTATTTTGTGAGTTCAAGAACTATAATACATATTTTGAAAGTCTAGGGACCGAACTAAAATAAAGATAAAAAAAATTGAACCTTATTTTTAACCATGAGACTAGTTGCTGCAAAAAGAAAGATTGCATTCACAATATGGCAATCTGCAAAATAAGAAAATATATGGACAAACGTCCGAACGTAAGTTTGGCCATAGTTAATAGGGTACTACTTAACCAATAAGAAGAAAATTTAAAATATTTTAAAGAAAAAAATCAACCTGTTAATCTAATTTGGACGAATTTTAAGTATTCCTGCATGCTGGCCTCTTTTTCCTGAGGCTTTTAACACGTCTCTGGCATGAAGGAAAGTGCTGAAAGAACATGTCTGAATCACACTTTTCATGCACAGCTACAAGGATTGTTCCCTTCCTTTTCAGCTAATTTCTTTTTGAGAAATGACGGAACATAAAATTTTATGAGCAATCATTCATCAGTTTTCTCCTCAGGAGGTCCTCTCGCTATAGGAATTCCGCTACGAAATTTGGATGTTGGTTTTGCATAGTCCACAAAGATAACCCTTCCGTTCAAAGGCTGCAGCAAATAACCATTAGACTTAATTTCTAAGATGTAAAAGTACTGGTCGAGGAAAGTACAGACCTTTCCATTCATCTCTGTCAGTGCTGTATGAGCTTCGTCTTCGGATGCAAAGGTGACAAATCCGAATCCCTTTGACTTATCAGAGACTCTATCCATCACAACTTTAGCTGGAGTTGGAAAATTTGTGTTATACTCCATGAAACTAAATTGTCAAGGTTAGACGTGAAAGCTAAAGTATCTCAAATGGAAGTCACCTTCAACAACCTGACCATACTGAGAAAAAGCTTCTGACAGTCCCTTGTCAGTAGTGTAAAATGAGAGTCCTGTACAAAAATATTCCAGAAAGAGGATCTCAATATGGAATAAGGTATTGTCATATGAATTGACTGATAAAATCAAGAGCAAAAGTCTCAAGACCATTGTCGTCGACAAATGATTCTGTTTTCTTTTCAAGCATAGTAATCAATTCTATTAATCAATGTGACAAGCTTGAGATCAAAGGTTAACAATGAGAGAGGGATAAATATTGGCTGAGTTCCTCAAAATCCACAAGTCCTATTATAGAACAAGTCGATGTGGCAAAAACACACTAAAAGTTTCCTCAAAACACACACACACACACACAATAACAATTATCGCAATTCACAATCAAGGTTAAGCTTAAGAACCCTACACATCCTAGATTTGTAAAGCTAAAGCTGCATATGCACTCTAGGCCTCTATTGGTTTTCTTCTTATGAGAATTTAAGGGAGCTTCCACCTTTATAGCTTTTTCGGGGAATTTATGGTCGACTTTAGTGATCAAGTACAATGAGCAATGGCAAGCAAAGTAGGTCTTTCCAATACAATTGCAGAAAGATTTAGGGAGTTCAGGCTCATGGAAAAAGGAAACAAGCCATGATAGTCTTTGAAGAAATTGTAGCAAACTCAAAAGAGGTATCATTAGTGGGGAAATTTCTATGACACAATAATGTTATTTTGATAAGAAACACATTCTCTGACACAAGAATGTGAATACTCAAGCTTTCAATGAATTATCGAGATAAATTTGCAGATTAGGGGAGAAATCAACGATTGAAACTTCAGGAAAAAAACATGTTCTCTTCCATGTTCAGGATTAAAAAACAAAAGACTCTAACTCTAAGCAAATGGACCGTGGTCCTGCGACAAGTCCACCACTATCTTATTTTTCCCCCAGAAGAACTAATTTCCATTACGACCTTACTTGAACAGAATTTGTTCTATAGGTTGTACAATCGTGTCCTTGAGTTCTAAAAGGAACTAATTTCCATTAAGTTAAATGAAAGAACAAAACCAAGGATCATATAAAAACGCAAGCCCAAACAAAGAGCCAATATTATAAGAAACCTAGAGATAAAATTAATAATATAATAAAAAATATTTTTAAGAATGAAGGTAAAATAAAATTTATAAATCCCAAGATAGAATCATTAAAATGGGCTAAACCCTACTCCTCAAGAACCCTCAACATCCTTAGAACCCCTCTTAGACATCATGAACCAGAAAAATCCATGTTCGCTATCGTAAAATTCCTATTTTACTCTCTTCCAAGAAATGCCTCCTTCTTCAACTCCCTGCACCCAGATTCCCAATGTCCATTAGGTTACCAGATTCTGTAAGGCCAAAGCAGAAGCCAAGATTCACTAGGAAGACGTCAGGGCAGGACCATTCCTGCAAAGCCCACTTCAAGAAGCCCATTCCCCTTCGGAAACCCCATATTAGAACTCATGGACATGGTTGTTCGACCTAAAGAACAGGTAAGGTTGTCGAAAACCTCACTTAAACATAAATTCGAAGTCAAAGAACTTGTTCTCAGGTCAAAAGGGAATACCATTACAGGATGAAAAAATGCACTAACCACATTACCTCAAATTTTTTTATATAACTCTATAATTTGTAGGTGGGCAGCATGCCTAAACATATTTGAACAACCTAAAAAGTATTTCAAGAGAAGGCACTAGAATTAAAGTAATGAAAACTTCCTTCATTTCCAACCTCTCCATGGCTAGGGTCGATAGCTTTAAACTGATCATGGATGCTATGTACAGCAAATGATGAATCAGTTTAGTATAATTGCTAAAGATAAATCTATTAAAAATTTGATAGAGGTAAAGATGGTTTGGAAGTAACCATTCAAGTAAAAGAATTGAAGACATGCCACACTTCACTCTTAGAGGATGATGAAGTTACAATACATTACATTATGCCATGGGCTTGGAGTTTAGGAACTTGCCCATCTTTTAGGCCATTTGTAGTGGAAAAAAGAAACGTGTTGAATGGTGAAGAGGAAGATCTCTCAAAAGTCAGCTTGGTGCTTGCGGACACCAAGACTCCTAATTTAGTTAAAGAAATCTTACTAGAGTCCAGGTTTTCCTAGACCTGTTTTTTTTTTCTTTTCCTGGTGTTTCCCTTGGCGGGAGACGCTGAATGTACAAGTTCTGCTATTTTTTTTTTCCTCGCCATAAGTAAATGCGACCTAAGATCAAGGATGAAACGTTTTACAAATCCTGTATAATCCTGTATAGTCCTTTCATATCTATCCATCATTTTGGTTTTTAACATCAACATTGGCAGAAAGTATGCATATCTATTAGATGTTTATCCTTTACAATACATACAACAGATATCAATTACGAAATGAATATCACTACCAGAAGTTCTCTCCAGAATTTTCCACGATCGTGGTTTCCTCAAGTAAATTAACACAGAAGCTAACATTCAGATAGTCGTACTTTCACTTGTAAGATTAAAACAAAGTTTATACTTCAAAAAACTTAACATACGGTCATAACAGAGACCTTAGTTCAAACATACACAGTTAGCTCAAGTCACAGTAACCGTTGAACAGTTAATCAGCACAGAAAGAAAAATCGCAACAAAACGCAAAAAAGTGTGATTTCAATTTCAAAACGTAGAATGAAACAGTAAGTAGATATAGTGAATCGGAAAATGAACAGAGAAGTAAAGAGGAAGAACGTTGAGCTTACCACCAACAAAAAGCTTCGAAGCTATGCCTCTGAAAGAGACGAGACGAGACGGCAGAGTAAATAGAGAGGGAAGAACACAACGATTGGAAGATATTGCCATCGCTTTTCTGATCGCCTCCATTGTAGTAGTATCAGAGTGGTACTATGCCTTCATCTTCGAGTCGAGAGAGCGGGGGAAAGAACGGCGGCCGGGGTTTGACAGACTGGAGTAGCGATGGCGACCGGTAGTTTTATAAAAGATTCAAAGCACAATTCTGCCGTATTCTGGGCCGAACCCAAATTGTGAAGGCCGAAATTTACTTGGAACCCTAACACGGAATCGGCCATCGTCACGACTTACAAGACAAAATAAATTTTGGTTAAATTACCATGTTAACTTTTTAGGTTAATTAATTTTATGGGAAATTTTCACAGAAAAAAAAAGTGAATCTATTTAGAAAATAGTAATATATATATATATATATATATATATATATATATATATATATATATATATATCGATAGATACTGATCTCAATAGAAGTCTAACATCAATCAAAATTAATGAAAGATTAAATATATTAAATTTTACTATTTCATATATATTTTTTTAGTTTTGAAAACCTCCTTTAATCAAATATGCTTAGAGGGAAAAGAGGAAAAAGAAAATAAATTTCTCAGATTTTTAATCAAAATAAGAAATTATTAATAGTTATTGACATTTATTTTTATGTTGTGATAGCAATAACAATTGTTTTTTAAAAAATTATTTGAAAAAAAAAAATAGTGAGAGCATTTTTTTAGAATAGAGATTTTAAATAAAATATCACTTTTAGAACAAATAATTGAAAGTATGTATTTCTTGTAATTGATAAACTAAAAATTATTAAATCGAGCATAATTCGATAATTATTGATTACGTTAATAATCATAAAGCTTGTTAAAATTTTTCTACTTCCAATTATATTAAAAAAAGAAGTCAATAATTAACTTTAGAAATAAAATCTATCATTAATTTGTATATAAATTAAATGCGTATAATTCTACTATATATCACTAATTAATCTCAACTAAATATGCCAATATATAACCAATAAATCTTTATGTTTATTAACTATAATTTTGGTACTCTTATTAAAAGATTGAACCAAAAAAAAAACTATTAACTTTGGAAAAAGAAGTCAATTATAATCATACATGTGTATATATACAGTCACTATATATCAAATTGTGTTTTCTCTTTCTAGATTACATGTTTAGTTATGATGTTTGTAGCAATATGTCAAACTTTCAATTTTGTTTCTAATAACACCCTAAAAATTGAATATTTTATTTGTTAAGTTCATGAAAATTTCAAAAAAAAATAATAATAATAAGTATTCTATTAAATATAAATTTCAAATTTACATCTAAGAATCCTTCATTTTCAATTTTGAGTTTAGTAGACCAATATTTTTTAGAAATATAAATATTTAAATGATTAAATTTGTAATGATGAAAAATCATGAATCAAATCAACACAAATCTCAATATTTAAACATTAAAGATGTAATATATAACTTTCTTATATTATTATTACCACTTAGATATTATTATTATTATTGACAATATATGAGGTAGAAAAATCGAACCACTATCATAATACAAGTTTTTATATGTTAAGTTAATTTGATTTAGGCTATTTTTGTGTTCATTTGAAATTATGATTTAAACGATATTTTTGCAGTATTTTAGATGAATATTCATTTTTAGTATAAATATCATACATTAGGAGTAAACGTATTTAAGCACAAAATTACAGTTTAATATTTAACCAAATTTTCCAAGACCAACCAAACCAAGACACAGAGAGAAATGAGGGGAAAAGCAGGTAAATTACAACCAAAAGGCCTTCAATACGAAATATTTAACAGAAACACAGAGATCGGACCAGTGAACGTCCGCCGGTCCCGCCGGCGGGATTTAGTGAGTGTTTCTGATGGCGAAAGCAGATAACAAGATGAGGAACATCATGAGAACGGCGGCGATGAAAGCGCCGATCACTGCTCCGCTAATTTTCTGGCAGAAATCTTCGAACTGATCGCAGATCGCCAGCCAATTGGTGCTGGTGTTGCCGTCGTGAGCCAGGTACACTATGGCGGCTGCTGCGGCGGCGGCTGACGTGGCCAATGTGAGAACCACCTGCAAATGTACATATTTATATAGTAAACTCATATCAAACTTAATCCATTAAAAGTGGTTATTGAATAATATGTTTATAATGAAATTGAATTTGATCGGAGTTATACGGTGTCGAGAATGAGGAGGAGTAATCGGATTCCGACCGCACCCGGGCGGACGATGCAGACGATGGAGAATGGTAGCGAGAGAACCAGGTAGCCTGCTACAATTCCCATTGCTATGAGGAAGAATCTACATCAAAGTCTCACCTTTAGTACCATTCGACTTTAAAATGTTTTAACATTCAATAAATTCAATTATTTAAGCTCATTTTTTATAATTATTTGATTTTTATTTTTTATTTTTCCAAATTAAGTATATTTTCTCTCTACCTTTTATAATAATTAAAAAATATTAGTACTCAACTTATTTTAAAAACAAAAACAATTTAAAAACTTTTTTTTTCTTTTAATTTTCGAAACTTGATTTGGATGGAAAGGGATATTTATAAACATATCTTTAAAAATTATTGTTTTCAAATATAGAAAAATGAACCAATAATAAAATATCATAGTTATAAATATTTTTAGCAGTATTATCATTTTAAATAATTTCCCGGAATAAAAAACCAAATGATTATCAAACTATCCTTAATTTATAATCTACCCATTAAAAATGGCATAATTACGATGGTTTCAAAGAATTTCCTATACTATTATATCATGTTAAATAAGTATTGATCTTTTTAATGGTCAAATTTCAAATTTACCGTACTTATGACATGAGCTTAATTTCATTTTCGCCCGTCACATATAGTTTTAGAAATTTCAATCAAAGGTGTCTTGATAGTTTAATTAAGCCTGCCTAAAAGTTTATTCCTAAACTATATTTTAAACCACCCAATAACAAGCTAACAATATAATGACCCATCCATCAATAAAAACATAATTTACTATCTCAAAGATGAATGCTTCGATCTTTAATTCTATGAAAAAAAATGAATATATTATAAAATTATAAGTAAACTATCTTGTTACTAAAACTTTCAAATTGTTATTTGTATGATATATAACGAGATAAAATTAAATTATAGAGATTAAATTAAAATTTTCTTAGCCAAATTCTACTTGTACTATATAATCAATACTCACTGAAAAGTGGGGAGATCATCATAGCTAGCTTCAAACTGGAAGAACTGAGTGAAGAAAGGGAGAGTTTCATCACTTGTTCCCATGGACGCCGCCGCCCCCAAGGCGGCGCCCAAAGCGCCAAGCCTTAGGACGAAGTCAAAGATGGCGAGCCCCCGCTTCACCCCTCCGCCGGCTTGTCGGGGAGCAGTGGAAACAACCGCTTTCTTTTTGCTGCTGCCAGCGGTCGGGGGCACGTCAATGACGGTTGAATCGCCGGAGTTCTTCATATTGTGAGCTGGGAAATTAAAGAGGGAAAGAATTTGTTTAATTAGATGGTTTTGTGTAATGGTGAGAAATGGAAGCTTGGGAACAGGCCTTTAAATGGAGGAAGATATGAAGAGGTTGGTTGAAAAAAAAGTGTAATTATTTTTAAGGAATTAATTATGTACTGAGAAATATAATGGAGCAAACTGAAAGAAACTTGGGGGAGTTGTTGCAAATTAGAAGGTTCTTTATTTGTTTGACTTAAAATTAAAGTGCTTTTTCTTTTTCCTTTTACCATAATAGAGCAGGTGGATTATGGAGATATATGGTTGCATGCATGGCCAGGCTGAAAATTTCTAAGGGTTAGTTAATATTATTGGAACATCAAAATTTCGAGGAAAAATTATAGATAATGTTTAATTAAGCTCAATTATGTTTAAACTTTATATTCCTTCAGTATAAGGAGACTTTTTAATTACTTTTTTATTAAAATAGGCTAATCCACAAAATTTAGATAGAGGGTACAAATTTCATCATTATTTAACTAAATCTATATGTCTCTGATTTGATGAAATCGAAAGTTTAATTTATGTTGAAACTTAATTAATACAAGACATGACAAGTTAGGAGACAAAAACTCAACAAAACATATGAGGGTAGGAGAGATTTTCGAACTTCTTGGTCGATGGTATATATCTTAATTAATTCACACCAATAATGATATTGTTTTAAAGGGAAAACCCCTTTAAATCTTAGTCGTCACGGTCAGTCTAATGATCAAGACACAGAAAATTGATCATTAATATTAATTTAGTTGGTAATTCAAACAATTCAATGGATTTTTTTAAAATTTGTTTGGGAAAAAAACCATAGCATAAGGGAAGAGAGACAGAGAGATGTGACCTATTATACAATAGAACACCTAATTAAAGTTTGTTATGACACCAAATTTTTATAAAGTATAATACTGGTTTGACCAAAATTTAAAAGAATGCATGTAACACCACTTATGGTTGCTTACTATAATAAAATGAAAAGAATATCACCAATCAAATAATCAATAAAGAGCTTTAACTAAGTCCTTAAAATCTATTTAATCAATCAACTAAACCACCATAGTTTTTCTCTTATCCAGCCATGCTAGAACCAACCAACTCACATGGAAGTTCATTTGCATTTTAAAAAAATGGAAAAGCAATTCATATTTCTTTTCTTCATGCAAAGTAGTTGATGAAGCCACTAATCCTACTTGATTTGAATATAAACCACGTTTGGTAGGTTTTTAAATTTACAAAGTCGTCTTTAATCAATCAACTGAACCACCATTTTGATGAATATCACAAGGAATTATATTATCTTAAATAGATGGTCACCATAGATTAAACTCATTCTCGTTAAGTCCTTTAACTAGATAACCATTTTACTAGTGATGAAAACGAGTGAGGACAAGTTTGCATTTATACTCAGTTTGGATTGGTTTGGACAGCTGTAAAAACCATTCCTTAAACCCCTTACATTTAACCACACACCAATGGTTGAAAGTTTAGCGATGAGAATAAAAGAAATATGAAAATTATTCATGAAATAAAATAAGACTAAAATCTATAATTTTAATGCCAAATAAAGGATAAAAAGTTTAAATATCATATATTTAATCTTGGAAAACAGACTAAATCTTATATCTAATGAGCTCATTAAGTTACAATGATGACAAAGATGTTAAGCTAGTTCTAGAACTAGGGTACATTGCTTATTAGAATGGGCAAGCTATGAACAATAACCCACTCCATATAAATTTCAGTAACCATAGATCCAGGACAAAACAATTGCTAGATTATCCTGTAAACAACTTTGTAGCTGTGTTTATTCAGATGCTCCAGGGACAAATTGGAAGGGGGAAATGTTACTCGTCCTCAACACAAGAAACCGGATAAGGGGGTCAGCAACCAAATGAATGAATGCATGAAAAACTGCCTGGAGATGGGAAAAAATCCAGGCAGGTGTGGGAAACTCTTGTTAGGAATAGGCCTTGGTTTCATATAGTCGATGTATGAATTCTCCACCCGCGTGTAGCGAGTATAGAATTTACCCAATTTGCAGCCTCTGTAGTGTCGTTGAGAGGAGAGTAGCTCCAACTTTCCGATATCTGTTAAGCGAGAGATCAATCTATCAGGAAGGGCTTCTTCAGGTATACCTATTGGGCGGGGGGGGTGGGGATGGGGATTCAGTTACAGATAGTTGAAGTTGTATGAAGGCTGAAGTTTAATGCATGAATCCTGAAAACATAAGAAAGATGACTAGACTTACATCTTCTTTACCAGTGAACGGCCTGACCACTCCTCGTTCGGTAAGAGATTTTTGGAAGTCTGCAAACTTCCACATGCATCGGTCAGCTCCAATCACATAAACGGGTTTCCTTTTGGTATTACAAAAACATCAGATAAACAAGAAGTTCAATTTGAATGGTGTTCTGAACCATATTAGTTCCAAGAATGCAACTTGTACTTTAAACATACCCAGTACTGCAAGCCTCACTCAACATACTTACTGAGTCGGCTGTTATTACAAAAGCATCAGCCCATGCTAGATGCCCGAGATGCGGATTTGGTCCTATGTAACATCATATGAATAAAAATCTTAGGCAAGCTTCTATGATATACATTATTATCATATATATGTTTTCTGAAAAACAATGCAAGTGAGGTACCTTCACCATCCCATATGTAGACTTTAGGATGGGTACTGAATTTTTCAACCAAGAGATTGGATACCTAACATCAAACCAGGATGATTATTAAATCCAAAATAAATAATATTCAAGTGATCAGATATCAATGGGCACCTTCTCCGGGGTTCGACGTGAAAATGAGATCCTAACACTTCCACAGCTCCAAAGAATGTTTTGCAGCATAGTAGCTAACTGCTTTGCAAGATCGATGCCATAGCGACAATTGCCTGTATAGATCATATAGATGCATGGCAGTGCCAATCTATCAAAAGTAGGGTAGGTGAGAATAGTATCAATACAAGAACAACTTAGATTTGGAAGGAAATCACACAATAAAAAGAGATTCCCAGCAAGATTTGTGCATTACAATGGTCAATATCAATTTCACGTTTTCCAAAACCAGAAGTAAATACTTACTTGATGGACCTCCAATATTAACCACAAGGAGTGGTTTTGGAAGAGAAGCCAATTCTTTATGCCATGTAGAGGCTGCACTCCTAAGTGCAGCAAAATCAGCCTGATGAAGAGCTCCTACAGTAAGAACCTGTGGATCAAGGTTCCAAATGATGAACAAATGGAACAATCAATAGTCCTCGTTGCTTTTCAGTGGTCTATGGCATCAAGAAAATATGCAGAGCGAAGATACTTGCCACATTTTTTCCAGGAGGTTCACAAGGAGTAATCCACTGGCGAAGCAACCAAGGAATCTGTTGTCGTGCATGAGGAGTCAAAGGGTAATAATCATGACGAGGAGCAATAACCAAATCAAATCTATCTAACCGGGACCTCGGGTGTTGAATCTGAATCAAACATTTCAGTAGAGCCAGCTGTTAGGAAATCTTAAACGCCTGATTAATGATAAATATATATATATAAACCCAAAAAGATTAAGACTCCAGATAAAAATAAAAACTCAGACAACAACTTTAGTCCACGATGATTATATAGAGAAAAGGGTTTCACCTGGACAACAAAAACATTTTCTGGAGCAAACCTTTTAATCGAGCTAGCAACCGAAATTGTATCTCTGCCAGATGCAATTACGAGCAATGGGCCATCCCTAACAATGAAAAATTATAGAGTAGGACATGAAGTGAAGTAATTAGATGACAGCCCTGCATATGATCAGGAATTAGATCTGAAATTTTGAAGTTTCCTCACAAAAAATTTAAGAAAACCCACCACCAGACACAAGTATACAGTCATACAGATTACAGCATGACTACATCATAACTATTACAATATTAACTCTCTCTTCTTAGCTTGAGCTAATCAATAACATTCAATTGAATAAAACCTACCTACCGGGGATATATCCCATAGTTGTCAAATTATATATATGACATAGGAGTCAAATCTTTATTTGAGGAACGGTAGTCATAACCTCAAGAGTTGGACATGGTGGTAAAGACATTGAATTTACAATAGGTAAAGGGTTCAAAACCTCTAGAGGCCATCTACATGGAATGTATGATATCCAACAAATTTCCTAGCAAGCCATTTCGAAAAAAACATAAATAACATACATATCAAATGTTTCACGTGCCACTTTTGCAATCTGCTTTGCATCAGCTTCTAAAACATGTGATAAGCCTGCAAATACCAATTCCATTTGGATTACCTTTCAGAATCTGAAGTGCATTAACGAAAGGACCAAGTTCAAATGATTGCTATAGTTTCTTGTAATAAAAAACGAATTTGTTCACATATATCTTACATTGACCTACAGGACCCCTGAGACATTAGTCGACTACTTACAAGTTGAAAGGATAATTACTCTAGACCAGTTTGATAATATTTGGTTTTTGGTTTTTGGTTTTTTAAAATTAAGCTTAAAAACACTACATCTACATATGGGTTTTTTTTTTTAATTTTCTTTTTAAGAGTGTTTTCAAAATTTAAGTTCATGTATGAAAACTAAGGCCTATCTGGTAACTATTTCTTTTTTAGTTTTTTGTTTTTGAAAATTAAGTTTTTTTCAAATATCGGGCAGCTGAATCTTATAGCTTGAGCTATTCTCCTTAAGCGCAATATCTTACGATGGTTTGAATCTTTACTCAAAAAATTGAATTATTAGCCAAATTTTAAAACAGAAACAAGTTTTTTTAAAAAACTACTCTTTTTTAGCTTCCAAGATTTGGCTTGATTTTTGAAAATATTGATAAAAAGTAGAAAACAAAGTAAGAGATTTAGAGGTGAAGGGCTATTAACATGCTTAATTTTCAAACGTTAAAAACCAAACACAAAATGATTACCGCCTAAAGAAATAGCTTTCAAAAACTTGAGAATTTGACAATGGATTCAAATGTTTTTTTTTTAGGAAAGATGACCGTTGTAAAAAATTGTGAGAAAACAAGCAGAAATTTTAAAAACCAAAATCCAAATGGTTACCCATAGAGCCTCCAATAACTACACATACTTACATGGAGACTAACTATGGTACTAACCCTGATATCAGCTTCACTTTCGAAGAACCACTTTTATGAGCAGTTCACTTCATAACCAACTCTCAACATAATCTCAAAGTGAATTGTAAAGAATTAGCAAGTATTACCAGTTTTCTTGGCCAGCAGAGGCATTCCATTCTTCCCTTCAACTTTTCTGCTAGAATCACCAAAAATTTGCTTGATAAACAAGTCCAGTTTCTTGTGGACAGAAACTGGGAGCCAGTGAAGCCACTCATTGATCCCTCCCCTTGGCCTCATGACCCGCTGTACAGCAAAAATAGATCAATTACAGTCAATGAATCGTTTAAATAAGCTAAGTTATACACAAGCTTGCACAAAAAATCAAACCCAACTTTTGATATGCATTCGTCAATGTGTGTCCCACACAATCTCCATCAGAAATCTCAGATAGTGAAAGTAGTACAAAAAATAGAGTAACAAGAATAAATATAACAAACAACAAGACCCCATAGAACTCTGAAATTGATTGAATTAACTGGGCTGTTTGCGATCGAACTTGATTTGAGTAATGGGTGACCACCAAAAAAAAAAAATTTGGAAAACAACAATATACTCACGTAAAGAGCATGCCGACCTGAAAGGCCGAGGGCTCGGACCAAACCAAGACACTGATTCTCCGCGCCGGGGAAGCCATTCCCGATCACGACGGCCCTCCTGATGGCGCAGTAGATCCCGCCGTCGAAAATCTCCGGCACGCCGGATGACCCATTCGGAGGTTCTGGAAGTCTGATCGGTCTCATCTACAATCTAATGTCCTTTACACTTGAAAAAGTTTTGCAGTTTGCAATACAAATGATAAAATTTGAAGGTTTACAATATTAGTAAAGTTTCCACTTTCAAATTTGGACTATGCTTTCAATGCTTTGTTTTAATTTAGCCCCTGTAAAGTTTTATTTTCGTTGTTTTTAAATAAGAGAAAATCAATAATTTATTTATAAATATAGTAAAATTTCATTATCCTAAATCATAATAGATGTACCAATATCTATCAGTATATCTTTCATCTTACACTAATGACAATAAATTTTATTATATTTGTAAATATTTTCTTCAGATTTACTATTTAAAACAATTGTCTCTTTTATTTGAACCTCTAGATTAGGATTTATTATTATTTTTATTATTATTACTACTACTAAATAAGATAGGAAATAGTAAAAAAAAAAAAACATATAAAACAAACTTCTAAAATAAAATATTTGAAAAAAAAATAATTATGAAATTATCTATATAGGATGTGTACTCTAGCGAGAAAATATATAATTTAAAAAAAAAAAGAGAGAGAGAGAGAGAGAGAGAGAACATATAATTTATGTTAAAACTTTATCATATACATCACTTTTTGATAAATGATTTATTTTCCTTTCTCTTGTCCAAAATGCTCTCTTTTCCTTTTCCTTATTGAAAAGAGTTTCTCATTCTCTTATAAATTTTACACTCTGTATATTTCAGGTGGCAAATCAAAAATATTTTTCTCCCTCTATTACCCATTTTTTTCCCCTCTACGGCAACAACAGGTTTAATTTCAATCATTTACCATCTTCTACATAATAGCATAATTTTTTGCCAATTGTTTTAATGGCTTATTCTAGTGGTATCTCCCTTGCCAAATATTTGGATTATGGTGAATCCCCGCGAGAATGAATGATGTGTTTTGGAATAAGGGTTTAATTTTAAAAGTAATTTGAAGAAATTAAAGTATTTGACAATCATTCCAAATAACTTTTCAAGTATGTTTTGATCCCTTTTTATCAAAAGTGTGTGAATAAAAATAGGTTTTTTGAAAAAACACTTTTTTATTAAGTCAATTCAAATGTCTTTGAAATCTGAACTAAAATCATGAAACTCCTTAGAAGAAAATTTAAAATCCATATTTTTCATTGATTATAATATTAAAAAAAAACAAAAAAAAACAATAATTTTGAGCCCATCAGCACTATCGCCATTGTTGCAAATCAAGTTTTCATTTAAATACCGTTTTATGGAACTGCATAAATTTGTTATATTCTTTGTGTTTTTGTCTATTATTCTGAGCCTTAATATGTTGATTTCGCTTAGTTTATTCTTCTGCTTTAAAATAAATAAATAAATAAAATCTTCTAAAATTTTTTTTCCTTTTGGCTTCAATTTTATTTCCTGTTCTTATCGACTTTTGTTCACAATTAAAATCCCCTCAATTTCATTGATTTAAAATATTAGTCATCATCCTAATTGAAATTGACCGATAAAAAATACATAATTGTTGATTTGAACATGCAAAAAAATGTTAAAACTATCGTTTTGGCCTCGATATTGGTCTTGATCAAGATGACACTTATATAAATCATTCAAACAATTGACAAGAAACGATGTTTTTTATAAAAGGTTGAATACTTTGAGTGATCTTTCCAATCGTTACATATATATGTGTATGTTGAATTGTTTTTTTCCCCAAAAATAATGAATTTTACTTCTTTTTTTTTATATACGTTCTTAATATTTTTTCAAAAAATATTGTTGATTCCCATTATGGTTAAGGTACGCTACACCTACAATAACAAAATAGTTGACAAGGATGTCTACGAAACAGCTTTGATTATTTGCGACATGAAGAGTAGAAGCATGAAACCATTTGAATCTTTGGAGCCGATATATGGTTTCGAAAATCAATTTCCAAGTTTAACTTCTACTCCCATAGTCAATGAACAACCTCCTCCAATCAACAACGAAGCTCCACCTAACAACAACAATGAAAATGTGATGGTGGTGGTTGGTGGAGCTCGGGATAGAATTCCACCGGTGGCAGTGATCGAAAACATAATTGGAGAGTACAGTCAACCGTTTGTGAAGCAATTAACGAAAAGCGACCTAAAAGATGATTTAGGGCAATTGACACTTCAAAAGGAATTTGTGAATTGTCACTTGGTTCCGATGTTGAATGATGATGAGGACTTGATTCAGGGAATTGATGTTATAGTTTATGATAGTCAAGGGAGACAATACAACATGACGTTCAAGGTTTGGTCTTCTAAACTTTATGTGCTTACTAAAAGTTGGAAGGCGTTTTACAAGACCAATAATTTGACAGAAGCTGGTGAATATGTCAGTGTTTGGATGTTCCGACATATTGACAATCACAAGCTTTGTTTTGCTATTGTTGGAGGAAGGCCTGAAGGGCATTAAGCTTCATGTGCAATAAGTCTCCATTTTTTTCTTTAATATTTATTATTACTCGACAATACACGGATTTTTTTTTTTTTTTTAATGTATATGCAGCGAAAAATGATATGTTATCTTTTCGAGTTATGTCATTTCATATGAAGGGTGCCAACTATGTTGATTAAAAACATGAATTATATAATAACTAAAAAATAATCATAGCATTGAGAAAAACTTTAAGATGTACTTGATCCAATACATGAGAAGTGTCCTTAATTTCTCTAAAATAAATAGAATATACAGTTGTTCATACTCTACCATGTAAAATAATGTTTCATATCTTACCATTTTATTTATTCTTTCATTTATCAATATTCATAATTGTATTTAACTAAGTACATAAAATGTGCTCACTAATAGTTCTTAATTAATAGTGAGAATGGTTTTTACAATTTAAGAAATATTCTTTTTAATTAAAAAAATTTAAAATATTATTTTATTATTAAGTAACTTATATAAGGATAATGCATTCTTTTAATATTTCAAAGATTCAATTATGATTTTAAAATGTCATTACTCTTTTTTTTTAAAGATCATGTTTTTTGTTGATGTGGGTATGTGTGTGTAGAGTTTTTAGCCCTTTTTTTTTTATTTTATTAGTCTTCTTTTCTTTTTTCACATGTGTTAGCACATTTTTTTTTCTAACATTAAACTTTATAGTATTATTTTAAAATTATGTATGATTATTAATAATTATAAATTATCAGAAAGTAATAATTATACACTTTTAATACATGTAGGTATTAAATAGTTTTAGATGTGGAGAACTAAAAAATGACTGGTAAGTAAATTGATTATTAAATTTAATTAAACTATTGGTGAAAATTGGAATGACAGAGATTTAAGGATGATTTGTTTTTAAGATGAATTTATTTTCAATATAGTTATATTAAATCAAAATTATGATTTGTGTCTAATATAACTTTTTTAAAAATAAATTTAGTTCTCACGAAATTGAAGACCGTTAAAATTTGAAATGTTACGATACCAAAATAAAAATACAGAAAAGACAATGAATGAGACAGATAAGAATGGGTTGGGAAAAAAAACTTTATATAATTTAACTGTATTTCTATATCTTTTTATAATAAATATTTACTATTAAAAGTCTCTTTTTTTTATTAAAAAAAAAAAAAAAAAAAAAAAGTGAGATATGGTCTTTCGAGATAGAGAAAGGTGGGATCTTGAAAATATTATTAAGAGAGAGAAATGCAAATGAAAAAGAAACGAATATAATAAATGAAAATATAATAAAATAGATAATTAAATTTAAAATGTATCGGCAATTAAATACAAAAAGGAAGCACCATTCATTCTATCAATATTGTTTTTCCAAAACAAAACAAATCTCCTCTAAGTCATCTATCGTAGGTAACATAAGCTTCAATTTTACAAAAATAAAACAAATCTCCAATTTGAAAATATATTTTTTAAGTAATGCGTGTCTTTCACCACTATTTCTCTTGACGATCTTATTGATCTAATAATAATGATTGTTTATTAATTCTTGAAATTGAAGATTTCATAACTACTTTTGCTCGAATTATGATTTACCTATCTTTTATCCGTGACTCGTGAATACGTAAAAAAACAAAGGAAAATATATAAGCATGGAGGAAAGAATATGAGAAGATTACTTATACTAAGAATTTAGAGAGAGAGGGATTTCATGGGTTGGGAGAGAGTAAATATTTATTGAGATTGAGAAGGAAAGTATGAATATAAATGAGTGCGAGAGATAAATTTGAGGAATGTAAATGAGTGATGGAAATGTAGTTAATGAGATAAGTAATTAGGGAGAAAATAATTAGCCAAAACTTTGAATGATAAGATATTTTACTAATGTTACGTTTGGAACTTTGGGATTTTGAGGGATTTATAATGAATTTTGTTGTTTCTTACCATATAATCAATCTTCAATTTCAAATATGTTTGGAAAACCTCAAACTACAATGATCACGATTTAGAGATAAATTACTCATTAACCTCATTGCGCTCTAATAACTTCCAATCAACAAATCATAATTAAAAATCTATATTAGTAAATATTTAGGTCCTGTTTGATAACCATCTTGTTTTTTTGAAAATTAAGTCTATTTCATCCACATTTTTTAGAATAATTTGCATATTTTTTAAGTACAATAATCGAATTCTTAGTCAAATTAAAAAAACAAAACAACTTTTTGAAAACTATTTTTTTAATTATCAAAATTTGGCTTGGTTTTTTAAGCCATTGGTGAAAAATACATAATAACGGAAGAAATTTGGAGGTGAAAGTAGTGTACATAAGCTTAATTTTAAAAAATAAAAATAAAAAACAAAATGGTTACCAAACACGATTTTAACATTTTTTTTAGTTACCATCTATCTATATAATTTAAAATACGTCCACTCTCAAATTTTACATTAATTTACAATTGAAATACCACCAATCGATGATCTCACTCTCAAATGGTAGATTTATCTTTGGAAGTTTAATGAGGTAACTTGATAATCTAAAGATGGCTCTAAGATATGTTTTGTGATTATCGAACGGTAGTGGAGAGGATTTGGTTCTGTTTCGGGATCGGACTTTTAAATGGGCCCGATCCATTCCGAGCCCAATAAAGCAAAAAGCCCTTTTGGCTCCATCTCTTTCTTCCAATTCCTCTGAAGCTCGAAGTGCTACTCGCATTTCTGAAAAACGCATAATCCTTCCCTCGCGCGAAAGTATCTGCGATTTCTCTGTGAACGACGATGTGGGCAAGCGCCGAAGGAGGGCCGCCGGAGGTAACTCTGGAGACTTCCATGGGTTCTTTCACCGTCGAGGTACTCGTTCTCTTCTTCTTTCCTCAATCCTTCTGCGTCTTTGTTTGTTTCGTTTAACTTCTTCCCCCCCGTTAAGTTTGAATTGAGCTCTACTTCCTCTAGTTGCTTGTTTGTAGAATTCGATTTTTCTTTTGTGCGTAACTGAACTCATAATATCTTGTGTTGTTGATGTTTAATTATAGCTTTACTTCAAACACGCACCGAGAACATGTAGAAACTTCATTGAGCTTTCTCGGCGAGGTTATTATGACAATGTCAAGTTTCACCGGATTATTAAGGTTTGTCTCTCTTTCTTTAGTGGTGGTTGTTTAGCTGCAGGTTGATCTTCTGAAGGCGTAAGCAGTCTTTTACTCCATGGGGTTTTGGTGATTCCGTGTAGGATTTTATAGTTCAAGGTGGGGATCCCACAGGAACTGGACGGGGTGGGGAATCTATTTATGGGTATGTGTTTTCATTTTCTATCAATAGTTTTAGTTTTAAGAAATTGTTCTTCTCTTGCTGGAGTTGAATTCTGAGGTCCTTGAATATTCGTTGCAATGTATTTATTAATTGGGTTTCTTTCTTTTTTCTTTTTGACACGATGTGTTTCAGCAAGAAGTTTGAGGATGAAATAAAACCAGAGTTGAAGCACACTGGAGCTGGTATTCTATCAATGGCAAACGCTGGTCCTGATACAAACGGAAGCCAATTCTTTATCACTCTTGCTCCTTGCCCATCTTTAGATGGTAAGCAATTTTCTAGCAATTATTGCACTATTTTTAAAGTTACGTCGATCAAATATTTTGCATACCAAGAGGCAACGATTTAAAGTTGATTGCTTCAATCGAATAAAAAAGAAAGTAAACTGTATGGATCTCTTTTTTGTATTAGAGATTCTACATCAACTTGGTAGAAATGTTGTCTCAGGGAGAATCAATCAATTGAGCGTGCATTTACTCCCAACTAATTTGATAACTCTAGTTGATTTTGGGCTCATGTGCTTGACGAATGGCTATAATGAAAATTTTGTTTTATGGCTGCTCTTCAATGAGTGCCGAATTGAAGATGTTTGAACTCCTAAAATTGAATTGTCACATTTGTCTTTGAAAGTTTGTTGACCCATTCGTCTTCATGTCCAGGGAAGCACTCCATCTTTGGAAGAGTTTGTAGGGGAATGGAAATAATCAAAAGGCTTGGCAGTGTACAAACTGATAACAATGACAGGTATGATGCCTTCTCCTTTGCTCTATTTCCATCTCTTTGGAACTTTGATTAAAGGCAACTGGATTCCTGTTGTCTCTAGTCTAGATCAGTAGAGCTCATTAATACATTATCACTGAGTAATTTGATATTGCAATACAGAAGAGAAACATCTTTTTTAAATTTAAAACAAGTCCCACTCTAACAAAAGCTAAAAGGATTTGAACAACGGAAATTAGAGACCATGTTGCTTTTAAAACAAAAAAAAGTTGGAACTGATAAAATGACTCCAATTAGGGCAGTGTACAAAGTACAAACTGTTAAAAAGATGACCTAGTTATTATTATTATTATTATTTTTTAAATAGAGAACATGCGTTTGGTCCTTGAAAGAACTATTGCACTAAGCTTTCCATTTCCAATTAGGGGAAGGGCTAGTGTAAGTAAACTACTTTTGAATTTTGTTTACTGGATCTGTTCTGCTCTGCTGAATGCCTGAGCGAACTCCAAAGACCGCACAGAAAGAACGCAAATGTTCAGCAATTAACTTCTTAAAATAGTAATAAATAGAGAGAAACTGTGGATTGAAGAGATTGGAAGGTGAGTAGAGAGAGAGTTATGAGTATCGTACCCCGAGGGTCCAAAGTCCATTTTGTCTCAAACAAGGTATTCAATGATACAATTCAAAGCAAATATGAAAGTAGAGGCATTCTTTGAGCTCTTCATTCTATACCCGTCTAATGTTTAAGAAATGTTTTGGTATTTTCTACTCAACAATCCTTCCTTGATGGTCATCTTTATCAAGTTCTAGATCTGGAGCCTCCCACCCATCTGTTTTCCTGAAAAAGGGAACTCGAGAGACATAGTGCACTTTCAATTAATATTTAATAGAACTAATCCACCCGAGTACATGCAGAAACTAAAAATCCATTCACCATTGGGGCTTCTTTCTACCCTACCAACTTTTATGTCTTTGAGGGGCCAACCATTTTGATGCATCTCATGCTTGTGGACGATGATCGCTGCCTTAGAACTCTGAGTTCATGAACAAATATCCAACTCCACTTGGAGATAAGTTAGTTTGTGAGGTTTTAGGTTATTGAGTTCGAAATCTCCCTGCTGTGTAGGACAAGAAGGTTTACTCCAACTAACTATGTGATGAAGTGGAGATCATTCGATAGTTAAATCCCTAGGGACATTAGCCAGAAGGGACTATTCCAAACCCAATTTGCCATCCTATGGGATCATTAACGTATTTTATTGTTTCAACAGCTTGCTCAAAATTCTCTCAATTACAGGTATCTATAAATCACTAGGAATAAGTTTTCTCCTCAAGGCATCCCAGGATAATTAGGGGCCAACTCCTCAGAATACATCTGATTCTAATAACTTGCTTCTAGAGAATAATCTCTTCAATATCAATGGCAGATGAAAAACTTATTAGAAAGGTTGATTTTTATACTCAAAATGCTATAGACTTGCTTAGATTAATGAATTTTTCTTGCTTTGGATCTATTATTGTCGCTCCAAAGAAATGCCTCTATTGGTACCTCTGAATTTATAATTTATCACAATGTTGATGAATTAATGAATTTTTCTTCACTGATACAGCCTGTTGGTTTTTGAATTGTGGTATCATCTTTGATTTTTCTGTCATGCTATTGTGTCGATGAGCTGATGGATCATCTTTGAATTTTATCTCGAATCTTTTAAAATATTCAATCTATTTTCTATCAAGTCGATATTGTCATTAAACCTTTATAAAAAAAAATGGTGTGAATTTAAAAAATGATACTAAGAGGCTACTTCGTCCCGTTAAAGTATTTCCAACTCAATTAGTATAATATACTTAATACAGGAAGATGTAATTTTAGAAGGAATAATAGTTTAATTGATCTAAAAAAAGAAAATGAAATCTAGTTAAAAAAAACCAAACAAAAAGGAACAACCAATAATTTATGGAAGTCATTTTTTTTTTTTCCGAAAACACTGGAAGGAAGACTATGCCAATTACTATCTCACTTTGGCATGGAAGATAGTTATCTCAACATGTTTTGTGAAACAGTACCAATCGTCCAAGCGAGCTCAAATCACATTTTTCTAGTATTGTGAGGTCATATCATTAGCAGAAGCGAGTTGAGGCTAATCCAATTGTTTTTGGTTTTGATACAGACCCATCCATGATGTGAAAATACTACGGGCATCAGTTAAAGACTAAAGCTTTTCGGTTATTATTTTTTGACAAACTCGTATCGTTGTATTGGCACCATATGCAGCAATAGAAGCCATGTATGTGTTTCATAACAGAAGGAAGCATAGGAAAAATTTCCATGTTAGTTGGTTGAAGAAAGAGAAGGGGAAAAGGACCTTCCAATCTCATCAAATGGTATTATTCTAAACTCATAACTTAGCATTTGGCTGACATTTTATAACAAGTATGAGATTGAAGGTCTTCCAATTTAGCATTTGACTGACATTTTATAACAAGTATGAGATTGAAGGTCTTCCAATTTCTAATGTCTCAGATCCATTTTTGTTTTCACCATTCAGACTTAAGCGTGAATGAACGATGCTTTATTTAGATTTCTCATTACGAATTTACGAGAAATCTTCTGAATTTGGAATTGGAACAGATTTTTGGTTAGGTTGGTTTTGTTCAATTTCTAGTATTTGGCTCGCACTATGGAGGCCGGGTTTAAAACTAATAATTATAATTGTTATTGTTGTTTTGTTGGATAATTATTTTAAAAGGTAAAACTGCTAAAAAGATTTTCAAGTATAGTGAAATGTCACTATCTATCAGTGATATACATTGATAGAATTTTATTATTGCCTTCGATAGATGTCTAGATGATAAAATTTTACTATATTTGTAAATAAGTTACCTCATTTTTCTTTATTTGAAAACATCCCTATCAAACATAAAATTTAGAATCCAAACAAATATTTTTAAAAAATTAGACTGGTTTTTTTGTAAGAAAAAAATTGAAGGACGATTAAAAACAAACATGTAATAGGGGATTCAATTTATAGGATTGAGAGTCGAGAGTTTGCATGTTCTTCTCTCTCGTCCTACAAATGAAATTAGACAAACGTAATTGAAGATTTTCATTCTTAAAGATGCAGATGATATATGATAAATGCTTTTTTAATAATAATATAAAGTATGAAACAAATTAAATATTTACATAATATATGGATTTAAACTATAGGGTGTAAAAGTAATTAGTCTGTTGTGAAATTGAAGAGTACAATATGAATATGAACATGGAAAAAAAATATATAATATAATATAAAATATAAAAATAACTAAAATTATATAATTGGATAATGAATAATTTAATAGAATTTGAAGTGGTTTTCTTAACGATATTTATAGGCAAAGTGGCAAGTAGGATGTGGACATCCAAGCATGAAAAACTATCACATGAACAATATGAAGGGTGATACATGGCTTTTGGGATACTAAGGAATGAGCATCTATTTATTATTATAATATTTATAATACTTTCCTTAGATGTCTATATATATATGAAATCTGTCTCGTTGAAACCTTATTAAAAAAAACTTAATGGGGAAAAAACCCTAGTGAAAGGAAAAAAAATATATATGTTTCATATAATATATACTCCTACAAGAATACAATATATTTACCCTACCTCATGAAAACATCACTAAAGATCTCTAAGTTGTCACATTCTAATGTTGTACATCAATTTTTCAAAAGTTGCAGTTGGCAATGTCTTTGTAAATAAGTCTGTTAGGTTATCATTCGTACGAATTTGTTGTACAGTGATGCCGTTATTTTCTTCAAGATCGTGAATGTAGAAAAGCTTCGGTCAAATATGTTTTGTTTTATCTTCTTCAATAGGGTTTTTATTAGAAGACAAGCCACATGTGTTCACGAATGTACTGAGTCATTGATCTTAGTCATACACGTTCTCGACTAGCCATATGAATTGCAAAGGAAGTGGATGTATGGTCTGTTTCACCGTTCGCCATAATATAGTAGTTCCTCCACATGTGAACAGATAACCTGTTTGAGATTTAGCTTTGTGTGGATCAGATAAATTTCCAAAATCTGTATAAGTATAACTAACTAGATTAAAATTTGATTTATTTGAATAAAACAAATTCATACCGATTGTTTCTCTGAGGTAATGGAGTATATGTTTAATTTTGTTCTAATGTCTTTTTGTTATAAAAGAATTATATCTTGCTAATAAATCTACTAAAAATGCAATATATGGTCTTGTATTATTAGCAAGATACATAAGTGCACCAATTGCACTAAGATATGATACTTCAGGACCAAGAAGTTTTTCATTATCTTCTCAAGGTCGACATATATCATTTTTTTATATCCAATGAACAGACTTCCATTGAAATATTTAATGAATGTGCCTCCATATAAAATCTTTTCAAAATTTTCTCGTATAAGTTGACTGATGAATCCATCTGCTAAATGTTCAATTTGTAAACCAAGACAAAATTTTGTTTTTCTGAGATCTTTCATTTCAAATTCTTTCTTAAGATATTCAATTGCCCTTAAAAGCTCTTCAAGAATTCTAATTATATTCAAGTTATCAACATATATAGTTATAATATCAAATCTTTATTGTGATTTATTTATAAAAACACAGGACATATTGGATTACTTTGATATCAATCTTTCGATAAATATCCATTCAGGTGATTGTACCGCATCCGTCCTGATTGTTTCAATCCATATAATGACTTCTGTAACTTTATTGAATACCATTCTCGTAAATTTGATGTATATGTTTCAGGTACTTTAAATCCTTTTGGAATCCTCATATAAATATCATTATCAAGAGATCTATATAAATATGCTATGACTACATCCATAAGATGAATATCCAGAATTTTATACACAGTCAAGCCAATTAAATATCTTAATATAATTGCATCCACCACCGGAGAATACGTCTCCTCAAAATCAATACTAGGTCTTTGTAAAAATCCTTTGCAACTAGTTTTGTTTTATATCTTGTGACCTCATTATTTTAATTTTTTTTCCTCACAAATACCTATTTGTATCCCACAAGTTTAACATCTTCTGGTGTTTGAACTACTGGTCCAAAAACCTGACGTTGAAAGTGAGTTTAATTCTGCCTCGATTGCTTTTTACCATTGAAGTCAATTTTTCTATGTCGACATTCTTCAACAGATTTTGGTTCAAAATCCTCATTTTCAGATATAATATCAAGAGCAACATTATACGCAAAAATGTTGTCAATAATTACATAAGTTTGATTCCATTTTTTTCTGTCATGACATAGTTTATTGAAATCTCATTATTATCTTAAGTATTTCATCTTCCTCACTAGCCATGTCAAGGATTTATTTATTGGTATTTACATCCTCAACCAAGTCTTTTTCACTATTAATTATTTTTCGTTTTCGATGATTTTATCTTTGAAACCCACTGGTTTACCATGCTTCTGGCGTGTTCCAGACTCATTAGTGACAACTTGTTGTGTTGGGATATCATTTTTTTATAGAACTTTTACAGTTCGTATATGTGACTTAGTTACTTTTTTTGCATCTATAAGTACATTTGGGCATTCCATGTAATTTCTTTTTTCAATTTCTTAATTCCTCCCCTAATATTGGAAAATTTGTATCATTAAAATGAAAATCAGCAAATCGTGCAGTAAATACATCATTCGTCAAGGGTTCAAGATATTTAATAATTGACAGGAAATCATATCCAACATATATTCTTAACCTTCTTTAATGACCCATCTTAGTGTATTGTGGTGGAGCAATTGGAACATATACTGCACACCAAACAATTCTCATATGGGAAATATTTATCTCATTACCATAACCTAATTGTAATGGCGAGTACTTATGATAAGCTATTGGTTTAATGCGTATAAGTGACGCTGCTTGCAAAATAACATATGCCCCTACAGATGAAGGAAACTTAGCTCTTATAAGTAATGGTCTTACAATTAATTGCAAACGTTTTTTAAATGATTCTGCTAAACTATTTTGTGTATGAACATGAGCTAGGATGTTAAACATTTATCCAAATTGACATACAATAATTATCAAAATTCAAAAGCTTGGGATGTAAATTCACCAGTATTACCAAGACAGATTATCTTAATGGTATAATAAAAAAATTGTGCTTTTAAATTAATTATTTGAGCAAGTAATCTTGCAAGTGCAAGATTTTAACTTGATAATAAACACATATGTGACCATCTATTGGATGCATCTATTAATATTGTAAAATATTTAAATGATCCACATATATCACCATGAATTCATTCTAGAAATGCAGGTGATTCAATCCCCACTTTAGCTGGTGATGATCTAATTATCAACTTTCCTTGAGAGCAAGCATTGCATGATAATTCATTAGATTGAAGAATCATTTGGTTTTCCAATGGGTGTCCATTTGAATTCTCAATAATTCTCCTCATCATTATAGATCCTGGATGACCCAATCAGTCATGCCAAATTGTAAATATGAATGGATTCATGAACTTCATGTCCATTGTTACATATACTCATAATGCAATCCAAAAGATAAAGCAGACAACTCTTTCAATATATGTTTTTCATTTGAGACAGTGGATATGATATATACATATTCCACATTATTCTTACTACCAGTCTCAATATGATAACCACTGCAACGTATATCTTTAAAACTTAGAAGATTTCTCTTTGATTGACAGAGCACAATGTATTTTCAATTGTAAATTTTATATCTCTAGGCAAAATAAAATTTACTTTTCTAAAACCTTCGATCAAGTTTGTAGAACCTTATATTATATTTACTTTTACTTTCAGCATTATCAATTTGAAAAAAAATATTTTTTATTTGTAAATATTGTGTGTGTAGTTGCACTGTCTACCAGACATAGATCTTCTTTGCTCATTTTTTAAACACCCAACATATGAAAATGATCCATGTTTCTTCGTTAAAATTACAACAAGAAAAACAACACTTAAAATATACAAAAGTTACTTAAAAAAACATGAAGATAGATAAAAGAAAACAATAACATTAAGTCTAGATATTCTCAAAATCAAAAGATACATTTGATGTTCCATCAACTGCATCAATCTTTTCTTCAAGAGATTTAAAAGCGTCTGCCACATCCAAATTTTTCATATGGGATGGGTCAAATATATCATTATCCTGATATGCAAAATTTGCTTCCAGATTTTTCCCCTTTTTTCCTTCAGGGAGGCTTGATAGAGGTCAACTAAGTATTTTGAGGTACGACAGGTACGTGACCAATGCCCAGTCATTCCACATCGAAAGCATTTATTTCAACACTTTTTTATTTCTTATCTTGTGGAGCTTTTCCTTTGTGATCATCATTTTGTGTGGTTCTTTTGAAATTTGAATGATTAAAACGACCACTACAGAAATGTCTTCTCTAACATATTAGCATTAATAATTTTTTCTCCACAAAACAACAATTTTGAACTGATTTTAAATAACGCGGAATTGTAATCACCTACTGATTTAAAATCTTGTACCCTCAAATGCATCTACGCATAACAAGTTTTAGGAAGGATAACTGTCTTTTCATGATCATACCTTTCTTTCAAAAATTTGTACAAGATACGAGGATCTTTTATTGTCAGATACTCTATTTTTAATCCCTCGTGGAGATGATGACGAAGCAAAATCATAGCTTTTGCTTTGTCCTGACTGAATGTCGTATTTCCTTCTTTAATTGTTTCTTCCAAGTTCATAGCATCCAGGTGAATTTCGACAAGAGCACCCATGAAAAATAATTATTGTCATTAATGTCAAGGGTTGTGAATTCGAATTTTGTAAGATTTGTCATGGCAACACTATCACAAAATATTGTATTTATATTAGAAATTTAATAGATATTGAATATGTAAAATAACATTAGATTTATTAATTATAACGAATAGAGAAAAACCAACATACCTTAGGACCTACTTTTAGCGGAGAAAACAACCAGAGCACGTGTTGATAACGTATTGTGAAATTGAGGAGTACAATGAGAACATAAATATGGAGAAAATATAATATAAAATATTAAAGAAAATAACTAAAATTATAAAATTGGATAATAGAAAATTTAGTGAAATTTGAAGTGGATTTCTTTCCAATGGATGTGTAATCTTAAGATCCGCCAAATGCCACTATGCAATGTGGCAAGTATGATGTGGACTTACATAGACACCAAACATGAATAATTACAAGACACGTGAAGAATATGAAGGGTGACATATAGCTTTTGGGACACTAAGTGATGAACATCTATTTATTATTATAATATTCATAATATAGTGAAATTTCTTAATCAATTTTCATTCCAAACAATTTCACGATTTTAATTTATACTCATGCTAATAAGATTATTTTATAACAATTTTTTCAGTGCACTATTGTTATTTAATAAATCATCTGAGGACCCGATTTTATGGAAATATTGATCTTGATGGAAATTTCGAGAAACTTTACGAAAATTGATGGAAATTATTATAAGTAGTTCATAAAACTTTATTGTGACTTACTTAAATAATAATTGACAATTTTTAATCGTTATTTCTTTAAAGTAAGACAACATCTAGATGTATATTGTAATTGAAAGAACCTAAAGGTCCACAGCGGAAGCGGAGATCGTCCCAAATTTTATTTTCACAAAATAATAAATTACAGTACATACAATTAAGCATTAATGAAGAATTTACAGCATGCAATAAAATTAGAGGAATAAAATGGTTTAAGAATATGTTTACCCTTGAAGAATCGTTCTTCACGAACAATAACAAACACATCACTGAGGATATCACCACAAGAATTTCCTTTGTATTCTCTATAGGGGATGAGAATATCAGAAGGTGTGGACTCTGTGTTCTTTCGAAAGAGTGAGAGAAAATTTAACTTTTCTGTGAGTTCTTGTGGGGATCCAGAGAGCATGTAATCTTCCCCTGTGAAGATGATAAAGATGATGAAGACCACACAAAAGAAAAATCACCCACACTACATGATAACTTGTAGAAATACAAGTTATTATATCTTTCATTTAAAAGAATGGGAAAAATGTATGAAATTACAACACTTGTACCAAAGAATTTATATAAAAATCGAAGTATGTGATCATACAATTTCAACATCTGAAATATTTGAATTACAGGCTGATATTGTTATGCTTATGCAGAAAACTCACTAATGCGACCAAACGAACACATGATCGCATGAACCAAGCACCCACTGATGCGATCAAGCAAAAGTTATCGGATAAAAACATACAATCACATAACCAACTATGACGATAAAGCATGACATAGGCAGTAGGAGTCAAATCACAGATTAAGTTGGTGGCTGACAAGAGAACTTCGTTGAAGATTCAATGAACTTCTGACGCGTTGTAGGTGGCACTTCAAGGTATGGAATTTAATGCGCCCCATTAGTACAATCATGACTAAGAGAAAAGAAAGGCATCCTCAGATGTTTATTGTTGGGATTGGTGTCCTAATTCTCCTGGTGGTCTCTTAGTTTGTATACTTTTTGTACACATTGTTATTGATAAAATAAATGTTATTTTATATGCATTTACTCAAATCCAATAAACTAAGATATGTGGTTATTTCATGTAACTTAAACATGTATGTGAGACATACAAGTGGATCATGCCTTAAGTAATAACCTAAATAATTTGTACTAAATGGATAAAGGAGGGATACCTTATCCTTATGACACTACAGATACACCCACTTTGTAGATGTTACAAGTGTTGTAAAGTGCTACAAATGGTCTGATCCTGACCATTCACGTGGAGACCTGTGAGCGAGGGTATCATATACAAAGAGTCTGTATAAGACCGGACCACGAGATGTTTAGTCTCTTTATATAACACCATTGATAATTGAGATTTACATTTCACTAAAATGACTATAAGTGACATGACCTTAATCCTGAGTGAGTTGGGAACTCCTGCCTATGAGGGTGGTCCTTTGATTTGTATAGGTGAGAGTGGCCAAATCGCCAACTCAACAAGCCTACCATTTTGAGGATTCGTCTGATTGGGGAGTTGGGAACTCAGCTACACAAGACAGAATTCACTCATTCCCAGAAGCAGGGGTAAGTAGATAAGTTACTCCCTTAAGGGCTGATTCCGGGTCTTGAACATAGTGGCTATATTTTTTCTTTGGAAGAGAGGATTCAGTCATAGTAGGACTATGACTTATTGTTCATTAGAGGAATCAGTGGTACTTAAAGAGATAGATGTAACTACATGTGGTCAAGCTGTACTTACTAGCGATTTTTGAAGGGTTATCGCACTGTTGATTGGTCATATAGACAAAGAAATATATCTATAATGCGAAGAGTGCAGTTGTCGATCTTTAGTGGAGTGATCAACGGTTAACGGATGGTGCATCTCATGATTAAAGAGTTTAATCATTCATTCACGTACTGTTGGAGTTTCAAGCTACAGGCCCATAAGGTCCCATTGGTAGCTCAATGGATCTAAGTTGAGAATCAGTTTTCGGGTTAGTTTGAAGTGTTCAAATTAACAAGAGAGAATTTGATTATATATGATATAGTTAAATTGGTTCAATTATATGTGATATAATTGATTTGATGTATTAGATACATTAATTAGATGAATTGATATAAATATGATTTATATTAAATAAAGGAGGAAATAATTATGATTTAAATGTTACATATAATGTGATATTAAAACTATAGGTTAAAAATATAATATGATAAGTTAGTTATTTTATTTAGTTATAATAAAAACAATTATGAGATAATTGTTTAGTTGGTTATTTATTTTCTCCATTAACCGTGCAAGTAGGAGGTTAACTTCAGTCTTAATAACTAAAGAATAAAATGAAAAGAGTTTTCAATTTTATGGACGATTGCTTCATTTAGTGAATTGCTAATTGCACTCACGAGAGAGACTATACGATAGCCCTCACGAGAGTCTAAACGATCGAGCGAGAGACTAAACGATCGAGCGAGATTTGCTAGACGATTGGCTGGACGATTGCTCACAAGAGTGAGATATTACTAGACGATTGGATAGACGATTCTCATGAGAGTGAGAGATTACTAAACGACCAAGTACTCTCAGTCTATGTGATAGACAAGACCTTTCTTCCACTTACTTGACCGTGTAGTTTGATCGTTTTCTTCCTCCTTTCCTCTACCAAATTCACATAGAGCCCACATCTCCTGGATTCTCACTCTGAGAATACCAAGGATTATTGAATGTTAGTGTCGAGGGGTTTCCGTTTGAGGATCAGACAATTCGTGATTATGACTAGAACGAGAGGTTGCTAGACAATTGCTCATGAGAGCGAGAGATTGCTAGTCAATTGCAACGAGAGTGAAATTGTGCTGGACAACGAGAGCGAGATTTTTCCAGATTGCTTTTCGTTTTCTTTGTGTCTGGCCAGTATAGATCAAGGGATTCATGAAGAAGAGTTCTTCAAAGGTAAGTTCCTTGATTCATTTTGTGTTTAGTTAAGAAAGCATGTTGTAATTTTCTTGAAGATGCATAACTGTTCTTGTATGTTTGTGAATGCGTTTATTTTTTCACAATGGGCTTGGAAAGATCTTGCTTCCACTCACTGGTTCTCTTAATTAAGAGTTCTTTCACCTATAAATACCCATGCAATTGTTGTGTAGGATCTACATAGAGACGAGAGAAATTCCGAGAAGAAAACTCTACTAAAAACTCTTCCCATTCAGCTATAGAAATACCTTAGTGAGAACTTAGGATTCTTGTAGAAGAAGAAGAGAGGTACCATTGTTCAATAATCTGAGTGAAACAGTCGCCAATAGAATTGGAGGGAGCAAAACATTGCATACCATGACTTGATTCGCTATCCTTTTCTTTCTCTTAAAGTGTATTTGTATTGTAATTTTGACTTTGACAAATTCAAACGTTACAATATGAATATATATTCATTTCATCTTTTGTTTATCTTACCTGTCACCATTATGCATAGCTAAATTGTCTAATGGGTTGAGAAGCATATAGCTAACACTACTAAGCAACAAGAGAAATATACGATTAACTTGTTTTATGTATGCTTATATGCATTACTTGAATAAAATGAAAGATTGTTACAAGTAAATTTAATCTGCGTTTGAAAGAATTTAGATTTGGAACTCATAAAACAAGAGGAGATGTTCTTTAGAAAAAAGTATACCTTCTGCACATTGCACTCATCGGATGCATCCTAAAGATAAGATAATGGGTCGGATACACTGAGAAGTGATGATCATAACATTGAGTGCATCGCTTTAACGCATAATTCATTTAGTTGCTTAGGAAGTGTTAATGAAAATTCTTCTCAACCCTATCATCGCATATTTATCACCAACAACCATAATCCACACTACTTCACTTGGGCATAATTTTCATTGCATAGATTTTAGAATTAGAATAACATCTCCAATCAACCTTTTGTTTGAACATTTCAATATGCATTAAGATCATCTTTTAGTTTCACCGCACGCTTACAAGCAATCCCTCAGTTCGACTCTAGACTTACTAGGACTCTGGTTGAATTTGCACTTGGGTTCTACCAAATAAAACAAAGCATTATAACCTCATAGATCCTACTCATTTCATCGCATGTTACGAACACATCACTACACATCTTCCACCAGAGAGAAGAGAAAGGGAGTTACAACTCATAGATCCTACTCATTATATTCCACCATAGAGAAAAGAAATGTTTTAGACTTACCAAATAAAACAAAGCATTATAACCTCATAGATCCTACTCATTTCATCGCATGTTACGAACACATCACTACACATCTTCCACTAGAGAGAAAAGAAAGGGAGTTACAACTCTTTCCCAAAATATTTTTTTAAAAAACCATTTAATAAATAATAAATTATTTTTTATATTGTATGGTATATAAACTATATGTTATATCTAATATGACTTAAAACCTATAGTTTTGATATTGTATCAAATACAATATAACATTAAGATATTAATTCTCTCAATAATACATGGTATTTAATATAAATCCAATTCATATTAAATTTAATTATATGAATCTCGTCCATATAATTAGTGTTTTAATTATAACGACCCCACCTTTCGAGTACTCTGACAAAGGCCGACTAAATACACATTTAAAACCCATATATTTTGTTAAAAAAAATCATTAAAACAATAACGATAGTTTTTCCAAAATAAACTAAAAAAAAAAGTGATAAATAAATAAAAATTTTATTCGGGATCCCCTAAAAAATAATATTCATAAAGAAAATATTTAAAACGTTAAAATTTGCTGTCTCACATTAAATTCTAGTTTCAAAACATTCAAATGATAAAAACATAGACTGAACGGAAGCGATTTCTCTTGTCCCTATATGGCTCTGTCACGGGTCTTGTCTGTCACTCGCCAACCTGTTCCTGTCATTCCCTGAAAAACATAAAGGAATAAAAGATGAGTATAACAATACCCAGTAAGTGATCTCATTACCAGGATTAGCCTGTGCATTCACATACAGTGGATGCTTGTGGTTAGTAGAACTTTCATGATGAAGCTATTCCTGAATGGTTAACTAAGGGGATAACCTGATTCGCCTTAACTTGCATGTCTAGTGGCCTAGTGGCACACTGTCAATCATGGGAAAAGAAACATAAACGTGTACCTGTCGGTTCATGCATGTCTAGTGGCCTCAAGGCACACCGAAAAACATGGAAAAAATAATATGAACATGAACTTGTCGATACATGCATGTCTAGCGGTTCAAAGGCTCACCGTCAAACATGAAATTGGACTTATCGGTCCCCAGTAAATATACATGCATCGAGATGAGATGGTATATCGTCCCACTAGTCTAATCATGCATCATATACAAATATTTCATGGGTAGTTCCACAACTCATATCATGACATAACACGCAGTCTCAAATGTGCTCAAACTCCAAAAAAATATACATACACAATAAGGTATTACAACTTCCAAGTCTAGCTTCTAGATCTCAATAAGTAACTTGATAAACCCAAATTATGGTGCCTGAGACGGAAATACCGGTAATAGATTCACTTACCATAAATTAAGTCAATGACAGTTATCTCGACAACCAACTCCAACAATTTACTTGAACTAAAGCCAATGAAAGGACCGAACGATCATAAATCCTGCTAGAAAGCACACCACTGATCTCCAAACTTCGAATAGTAAATGTTCAAAAACTCGTTTCTCTTGTTGGAAAGTGACCAGAAATGCTCCCAAACTTCAATCTAAAAGCGAAACGTAAATGATATCAATCAATTTGGGCCAAAAGCTAATGGATGGTCAAGAACCTCCAAGACTTCTAAAACTTACCCAAAATATCAATTTCGGTAATAATGGTATAAGCGGCAGTGGCAACCATAGATAGGCAACAAGTGTTGCTATCAGACGGCATAAATTGTTTAAGCCAGCGGCTGGTAGTGGGGGTCTTGCATGAGAAGGGTTTGCAAGAGTGAGGGAGAAAGGGAATGGCTAGTTTTATAGATTTTATTTAGCAGCGATTACGAACAAACCAGAGCTTCAAACAACAATCCAACCGTTCAAAATGAAACTCTATATGTCTAAAATAGACTGACCAAATTTGAGCACGATTCAACGGTTCAAAATTTAGCAATTGACAATTTTGTGGAAGCTGTCGCTGAAAAACCGAATTGCTTTCTCCCCGATTTTTTTTTTTTTTTTTTTTGCCTATTTTCACTCTCATTTAATTTCGAAAAATCTCAATTCTTTTATTTTTTTCAAAATTTGAAAAGATAAATAAAATATTTTATCACAATATCTCCAAAAATCTCCAAAGATTCTATTAAATTAATAAACCAATTAACTTTTCAAATTATCTTAGTTTAGGCTTCAAAAACCAAAATTAAATGAAATAAGATCAATTTGATACAAATTAAATCTTTCTAAATATTTAAATCAATTCAAAACCACATGAAATTAATTATTATTATTATTATTTTTAAGTTGACCCTAAAATCTAAAATCGAAGGAAAGCAAAATTCAATATTTTCAAGATAATATGTTCGAATATCTAATCAATTAAATTTAATTTAACTAGTTTTTCAATTATTTCAATTTAATCCCAATTTTCCAAATGAAAGGGAAATTTAAACTCAATAATTTTAGAAAATTAACTTAAATTTTTCTGAAATTCGGATGTTACATTAATCATACCCAAGTATTTGATTTTTCTTAAATAAATTTTATATTATAATGTATCAAATACATTATATTAATTTAAATTCATTGTATCACATATAATTAATTCTCTCAATTAATTCGAACGATTCAAATTAATCCAAAATTAATTCTCAATAATCCATGTTTAGCTACTAAGGGAACCTTATGGACTTGTAGATTGAAGCTCCATTAGTACTTGAATAATCAATTAAACTTTTTTTTAATTATATTATTTAACATCCATTTCTTATCAAATGACCAACAACTTCACTCATCGCACTATAGATATACTTCTGTGTCCATTAGATATAACCAGTCAATAGTGTGACGACTCTTCACAATTTGTTCGTAAGTACAGCTGGGCTAAAATTACCGTTTTTCCCTGTTGTTACATCTAACTCCTTAGCTGCCATGGATTCCTCTAATGAACATTAGGGAATTTATCTACTTATCTTAACATTAGGGAATGAGTGAATTCCGTCTTATGTAACTATCTTCCCAACTTTCCAATCAGAAGAATCCCCAAAATAGTAGGCTTATTGAATCGGCGATTTGGCCACTCTCAGCCATACAAATTAAAGGATCGCTTTCATAGGCAGAAGTTCACAACTCACTCAGAATTCAGATAATGTCACATACGGTCATCCTGGTGAAATGTAAGTCTCTATTATTAATGGTGTATATAATGGGACTATTCAATTCGTGATTCGGTCTTATACAAACTCTTTTGTATAGAATACCCCCGTGCACATCTCTCTACACGAATGATCAGGGTTTGATTATTTATAACACTTTACAACAATCGTAACATCTACAAAACAGGTCATATTCATAGTATCACCAGGATAAGGTACCCCACCTTATCCATATATTACAAACCATTTAGGTTATTACTTAAACACGATCCACGTGTATGTCTCTACATACATGTTTAAGCTACGAAAGATAACATTGGATGTTAGTTTATTGGTTTGTGGGTTAATGTTAATAAATGTCGAATAAATATCTCATATTTTATTAAATAAATAAATTTGTCTGTACACTACAATTACAAACTACAGTACCCACGAGATTTAGGGCATCAACCCCAACAGTAAATATCTGTATAATTGTTGATGAGGGAGCACAAGATTAAAAATGAACTTTTTGGCCATATATTTTTATAAACGTCTTTTAGTGTTTGTGTTTTTTTTTTTTTTTTTTTTAAATAGTTTTACCCTTTTTCATTTATTTATATTCAATTTGTATATATATTTCTCTATCTACGAAACTCTCTTAATGATGGAGAGGGAAAATTTATTTATTATGGAGAGAGAAAATATATTTAATATAATTTTTTTTTCTATTTTCACTCTTAGAGAAAAAAATGCATTTGATGAAATTTTATTTTTTATTTACATTGGTTTTTACGTATCAACTTATTGATTTTTTTTTTTTACGGATTCATGGTTATTTTAAATATACCTTACAATATTTTGTTAGGTATTTGAAAATATTCTAACCAATATATGAAATATTATAGTTTATAAATTATAAATTGACTCAATGTTTGACATAAATCAGAATACAAACCAATATATGAAATATATCATGGTATATAAATCTTCACAAATTTTAGTTATATCACAGTATATATCATATACCATTTAGATAGTTCGAAATCACAACAATCATAATTTATACATGTCATAATATATGAAGTCTAAATAAAAAAAAAAACTCTCGTTTATATCAAATAAATGAATACATATATTGTAGCATATATCAAATTTCCTATGAAAGTTGTTTTTTATTTTATTTTATTTTATTAAATACATATATATTACAGTACATATAAAAAAAAGAAAAAAAATAAAATTAAGAGTTGAATCAGGTCTGTCATTCGTTCGCTTTGAGTCTGCCACCGTCGTTCGTTCGGTTCGCGTCCGCCACACGTTGATTTTCCCCATGTCGTTTCGTGTCGTCCCATGCTCGCTCCGTTGTCGGACTGTCGTACATCATCTATCTCCCGTCTAAACTCACAATGCCAGAAGGAGAAAAGAGAGGGTGAGGAAGAAATGGTTTTGAAACATATGAAGAGAGAATATATTCATGGAGAGAGTAATATATAACTTTATATATATATATATATATATATAAAAAGTAGGTGAAAGCTAAATTGCAAATAACTACTGATTTTCTATCCTATCGGAATTTCGAGACTTCAATCCAGAAATTTCACCATGGTTGGAGTTAAATTAACTTTAATCTTATTTTTATTGTAAATATATATTTTAGAATAAATTGAGTAGATAATTAAAATCTCTAACCTCAATCGATAACATATTTTAAAAAAAAAAAACAAAAACAAAAATAGTTATTACAAATGTTTATGTATTAAATTCTCAAGAAACTATAGAGAGAAAAAGAAAACAGTAAACGGAAACAAAAACATAGGTAGTTCCGATCACAGGCAGCGACTCATAATTTGAGCTAAAATTTCAGAGTTCATCCATTTCATTCCTCACAACTAAGAAGGGAAAAAACTGATCGATCAGAGGATGAAGAAGAAGAAGAAGGGTTCCCCTTTTCCAGTTTTACACAAAAAGAAGAAAATGGAGGAAAGAAGAAGATCATCGGAATTCAAACTTCAAAATTCAACCAAACCCATTTTCAATCAACAAAACCTGTTTTATGCCAAACGACGTTTCTAACTCGACGAAGATCTCTTCCTTTCAGAGTCCTTCCTGCCCCTTACAGCACCGAAAACGTCGTGTTCGGCGACACGCCGGAGCCTCTCCCCACTATCTCATGTGGCGGCAACATTTCATCCTCCCTCCTAACGATCTCCTCATTATTCCTCTGTTTCCTCATCGCTTCCGGCACGTTAATCGGAGCCGATTGCTGAAACTTCCTACAAGGCACAGATTGAGAATAATCTCTATTACTCTGAACCGACCTCAGAATCGATCGCATCGACGACGATGATGAGGGTTTAGTAATCGAAATCTCTCGAGTCAGAATCGTTCCGATTCTTTGTTTTCGATCATAATCGGCGTAATCGGTTAAGGCGGCTAGGATGCTGGAGTTTGGAGGATGGATGAAATTGGAGGCACAATCATTGCTGGAGATTATTTTGGAGCGGAAGGGGGAGTTGTTGGATGATGAGGCGAAATGGGCGGTCCAGAAGAGCTCGGATTTGTCGAACTCGTCGGAGTCGGAGACAGGGGAGGAAGATTGCGACGGAGGGGAAGAGAAGAAGTGGAGGAAGAAGAGGAGTGGCGGAGAAGAGAGGAGGACGAAGAGTCCATTTGGAATTGAAAGATGTGTGTGATGCGGCGGAGAGAGGGTGAAATGGGGAATTAAAGAAATTAAAAAAAAAAAAAAAAAGGAGAAATTGGGAAAATTCCACCGAAAGTTTGTCACTGTCGGCGTCCTTGATGTATCTTTCTGTCGTACTCCATCTACATATGTCAACCTCCCTTTGTAACCTTTGTCGATTTGGAAAGCTTCTGCATCTATCTTCGTACATGTACAATTAAATATTGTGATATTTTTATTTTATTAAAAAATAAATTTTTTTCTATTTTTTTTTTTTGTGGTAGAAAAGTAGGGAGCACAAATGATAATTACAGATTAGGTTATACCAAATCATTGTTCTTTAAAAAAATAAAATAAATTAAAATACTATTTAAATATCTGTACGTGAAGGTTGTTCAATTTCAGTTATTATATTTTTAATAAACCTTAAATTTTAAGGAGATATAATATTTATTTTCTAAAATTAAAAGTATCATATTTAATTTTTACTAATTAAAAAAAACTAAATCATCATTTTGATCAACATACTTTATACTTTAGTTAATAAATTTTAGTTTTTATACTTTTGATTCAATTTTAATCTTTCTATTTTCAATAAATCTTAAATTTAGTCCACCAAATATATTTTGAGGATATATATATATAAATATCCTATTAAAGTTTAAAATATAAAAAATATATGTCTAAATTAGGGGTAAAGACCTTTTATAAACCTATTTTACAAAATTAATGGGTCAAAATGGCTCCATTGAAACTTTAGGAACTAAATGCATAAGAGACTAAAAATTTATTTTCTCCTAATTTTTATTGAAATTGATTAAATAATAAAAACAATAATTTTTGTTGTAAGAAATAAAATATATGAATATGATATCAAAATTTATAGCAAAAATATTGTAGATAATGTAAAGAGTCTTTTTAAAAAACCAACAATAAATTAGCATTGAGGACTAAACTTAAGATTTATTGAAAGTACATGAACTAAAATTGTACAATTGAAATTATATGGATTAATATTAACCAAACTTCAAAGTATAGAGATCAAAATAGTATTTTAACCTAAAAAAATACTGTTTTAATACAGTACTTTAAAATTTGTTTGATTTTAATCTCTATACTTTCAATTGTTGAACTTCAATCACTTCTAATAAATCTACAATTTAGGTTGTGTTTGGTTTAACTGAAAATAAGTAATTTTGAAAGAAATCGAAGTGCTTAAAAAATACTAAAAAAATTTTTTGAAGTATATTTTGCCTATTTTTTTTTATCAAAAGAGTTTAGATAAAAATGATATTTTTGAAAGATATTTTTTCTCTAGTAAATCCAAATTGTCCATTTTGAAAGTTTTATTTATTTATTCTTTAACATAAAATAATTTAATAACAATAATATTTTTATATGAGAAATTATAATATGTTTTTCAAAATTGATGGTAAAAATGTTATTTTTTAAAATTTAGTAGTGGAATTAAATTTATAATTTATTAAAAATATATGAACTCAAATTTAACCAATTTTAATTATAGGGATCATCTTGATATTTTAACATTTTTTTTAGTAAAACATACATGCAGTGGAAGTTGAACATTTGATCTCAAATAAAGTAGACATGTCAACTAACTGTTCATTTGGTATCCTATTTGATTTTAGTAGGTTTTTAAACTTTTATTTTCGTGATTGATATTCTTCATCTTGAAAATGTCTAATAAGGTTTTTTTTAGACATATTCAACATTTCTTTAAAATTAATTAATATATTTAGACACAAAATTAAATATTTAATAGTCTATTAATATTTTAAAATTTAGATGTTCATTAGACACCAAATAAAAAATTTAATGGATTCATCTATAGTCTTGATTTACATATTATAAGTATGTCAATAAATTAATATGTATCTTAAATGTCATTTCTATCTCACATGACATGTAGTAAGTATGAAATTAATAGTATATCGAGAAACATTTTTTGTTGAAATATGTGAGAGTGGTTAATATTGCACATTACTCAAATTCATTTAATTTAATGGTAATTGACATACACTATTTTTTTTTAAAGATTGAAAGTTTAATTTTCCATTCTTACAGTTGTGTTATTATTATAAAATAATTAAAGTTAGTTTTATTTCATGTTCGAACTCATGACTTTTATTGAAACTTAAAAGTTAACCATTGATTAGATATTAACTCAACTTGTTTAGGTATATTCTCTCGAATTCAAGAGATAATGGCTCCCATCTTCACACTCTTGTTGATCTAAAAAATAAAAATCTAACCCCAAAGTGTTCGAGTCCCACAAATTTATAATTCTTATTTATTAAGTTGGATGAAAATTTGATGAAACTCTAAGATTAATTAAAGATATTGGTGTGACTCATCAAATATTAAATCTTCAAAATGAAATTATTACAACTTATTGATCTTATCCAGATAGCTTCACCACTCAAAAGCAATGTGCTAACAAAAGTTCGAAGACTTTGGCTAAAATAATGTTTGTTTTATTAAAAAAAAAAAAATGTTTTCAAAATAGACGAGAAAATAGTAAATATAATAATAAATAATTTTTAGTTTTAACGTCGTCAACAATTCGACAGTTTGGCCGAGTGGTCTAAGGCGCCAGATTTAGGCTCTGGTCCGAAAGGGCGTGGGTTCAAATCCCACAGCTGTCACGTTTTTTCACTCTTTCTCCCCCCCCCCAAATCTAACCATACGTCGTCGTATCAATGCTTTGTTCCTTTAATTCTCCATAATTCCCTTCCACTAAATTAATAATTCACACAGAAAAGTTTTTTTCCTTCTTATTCTTCTTCCGGTTGAAAATGGCCGGAATTTTCAGAAACAAATCCGGCATCCGCCTCCTCTCTCGGATCCTTAACTCGCCGGATTTATCTTATAATGGCCGCTCGTGGAGATCTCTACAAACTCTCGCCTACGAAGAGGTTCGAACTTCACCCGACCGACCTTACGATTCAACTGCTTTCATTCTTCACGGTCTCTTGGGATCGGGAAGAAATTGGAGGTCCTTCTCTCGGAATCTTCTCTCAAGGCTTTCTAATTCCTCTTCTGCCGGTATGTATTTTTTTTAAGTATCTTTAATCTCGGGGTATACTAGGATTATTCTAGGAATTCTCGACTATTATTAGATGTATGAGTGTTTGGTTGTGTTGATTGTGGTTCAATAGAATGGAGAGTGGTGCTTGTGGATTTAAGGAACCATGGGAGATCAGCTGAAATGGGAGGTCTTGATCTTCCTCATGATATGGTGAATGCTGCCAAGGATTTAGCGAAATTAATCGAGTCTCAAGACTGGGCGTGGCCGGATGTTGTGATGGGTCATTCCATGGGTGGGAAGGTCGCGCTTCAATTTTTGCAGAGCTGTAATCATGGTGATTATGGAGATTCGGCTTCATTGCCCAAGCAGGTTTGCTTAACCATCTCGTGTTCAACGCTAAATTTTTGCATTGGAAAAAACCTGTATAGAATAATCTACTAATGGACTATTTGTTTTACATATATTCATGATTCTCAACACTTTAAGAAGGTCATGAATTTTTGTGATTCATTGAGAAATAGGGCTTGCTATTAAGATTTGTTCGTGTTTTGATTGAGGCATTCTCAGAATATAATGATAGAGCACGTTGTTGATTATAAACTGACTTTACTTTGTGGATATCAAAGAACTACATCCATTTTGTTGATTTTCTGTGGAATTAGAATATTTCTTTGTCACTGGCAAAATATGTAATGATTATATGTCCTATTGTGTATATATATATATACATGGATATTCTTAGCTTGATTTTAGCATCTGATGTTTGAATTGGCTGTGAGCATACTATTTCATATTATTACGAGTTGGGGAAATTTTACTCTGCCCACATTAAAAGGAATCATTTGCCTTTGTTCATATTTCCTTGATGCAGAGCAGCTGTGGGTGCTTGATTCAGTCCCTGGAAATGTGAACCCCGAAAATAGTGACGGAGAAGTCGAGAAAGTTCTGAAAACATTGCAGAGTTTACCTTTGTTGGTACCGTCGAGGAAGTAAAACTTACTTATCCCTTTCTTGTGTAGTTAGTTTTCCCTTGAGCTTAACATTGAATTACTAGCTGCTCATTGTAACATGCTCTTGGATTTCTTTTGATTTTGCTCCAGTGACATGTTATTGTTTCTTTCAAATGTTCTTGCTCATGTAGTTAAATGGTAAGGTTTTCTTTTTTTTTTTTTGGGTGACCAGGTGGCTTGTTAATCATATGATGGAACTTGGTTTCTCGAAGTCATTATCAGAATGGATAGGCAGTAATCTGAAGAAATCTAGGGAGCATGAAACATGGACTTTCAATCTCGAAGGTGCTGTACAGATGTTCAATTCTTTCAGGTACCTATTGAATCCAATCCCAAGCCACTTCTTTTAAAAAGGTAAGTGAGCGTTGATTTGTGAACTAAACTTTCTATAGGGAAACATCATATTGGTCTCTTCTGGAGCATCCTCCAAAAGACACGGAGATTGCAATCGTTCGGGCAGCAAATAGCGATCGCTGGAGCCATGATGTTGTTCAGCAACTTGAAAGCCTCTCCAGCAAGGGATTAGAGGAATCTAAAGGACAGGTTTCTGTTCACGTTCTTCCAAATTCAGGCCACTGGGTTCATGTGGATAATCCAAAGGGACTCCTTGACATAGTTACTCCAAGAATTTCATCCCTTTGAGTCGACTTCTTTTTGAGTCATTAGTTTTCTGCTATCAAATAAACCAAATATTTATTTAGATCATGAATTGTACCCCAAAAAATTTAACATCAAATTCTGATGACCATTTACGACGTTGATAAGTCGTCTGAAAGCTTGTAACCCGAAAATCGATGCGGGAAACTTGGTTTCATGTTTCAGTTTTAAGTTTATGTAGTTTCAATTTGATGTATATGTTGCTTCAGCTTTTTTTGTTGTCCTTTTCATTTACCTGTTTTTCTCTATGTTGCAAGATAAGGCCACTTTGAGCTTCTATGTCTTGAGCTTATAGTTCAATCATATTTAGGTAGTTTTTTAAGCTTAACGAAGGTAGTCTTTTTAGAATTCAACCCTTAAATCTTTGAAGTTGAACTATTTTCTAGTTGGCTCGATCTCTAAGCCAAAAGAAACTTACTTGCATGTAGTATTAAGTAATACACACTTAACAAAACTATCAGTTTTATCTTTAATCAAATCTAACTTGTCTTTTCTATGAGGATGTTCCTTGTATTAATCACTGTTCTTCATGATCAACCTCTTTATTAAGGTGTACGATGCATGATTCTAGATGATGAGCATGCACCCTCTTTATTGCTGTTAGTTTTTAGTTCATGTTCAGTCGAGATGTAGCTTAGTTTTACACGTCGACCTACGTAACACTCACTCTCCTCACTCGAGACAAGGATCTCTTAGGCTCACCCCAGACAAGGATCTCTGAGCATGCACCATCTTCGTTTATGGCTTCCTTCGAGAGTATAAAAGCAAATAATATCTTTATAGCTTCAGATTTATTGACTCCAACATACTAACTCAACTCGCGGGATGTTTAAGTAAGGAATATATTAAATCTTTGAGTAGAGATTATAACTTCGCCTTGCTCTATTGTGCACATCTCTAAGCCATGATGGCCACCTCTCATAAGAATAGTTGATATGCTCAGTATGATAGTAAACTATAAGTATGTGACTATCATATATTACGTCCATTTTCACTAAGCTCTTTTTGTCATACACATCCTTTATTGGACATTAGGACAACCCATGGTGATTAATACATTCATGAATTATAAAATAATGTTGAATATGTCAAGGACCTACCGAAGGTTCAAATACTAATAAATACTAAATAAAAGGTCAGAAACTTGCTATATATGCTTTTTAAGGATCGTTTGATTCGTGCTAGTTTAAAATTTCCATCTTATGAGTATCTAGATTATCATGTTTGGAGTGTGGTATTCATAAAATAGCATAGTATCTAAAGTTATTGAACATCCTAAAATCTCTCCTTTTGAGCTATTTTGATTCCCATCGAAAAGATAATTTTGAGATTACATTTTTTTAGGCATTAATAGCTACTTTTAGATCTTCATGTCTCATTAGTCGTCACTTTTTGCTTTTTCTTTCCTAAAGAAAAGCGCCCATACGTGATAGTTGATACTCTTACTCTTCTAAGTATTTTCACATTTCTTTCTCTCGCTCTTTTACTCTTTTTGGTTTCTTTTTCTATCTTTTGTATTTTTTTCTTTTGTGTTTGTATTAATAAAGTGTCAACTTGAACATAATTCAACTTATTTATATCTATCTTTGAATAGAGATTATAACTTCGATTTTTCTTATTGTGCCCATCCTTTAACCATGGTGACCACCTCTCTTATAAATAGTCAAGAGGTGCTCAAGTAACTCGTTGGTAGGTAACCACCATGACTCGAATCCATTATCTCTAAGCCTTTAAAAAAAATATTTATTTACATGACCCTTTTAGAGCATTAAGTTAGGCGATTAATATGGTCATGAATTTTTAAAAATGACAAATAGGCCTAGACAAAATTGTTAGTTAAGGGGCTTGTTAGAAAATTTTTAAACTGACATCTATTTAACATAAAATTCAAAAATTCAAAAATTATCATAAACTTTTTCAAACTGACACAAATTAAATGTAAACTTAAGAAATAAGGTAAAACCTTCTATTGAGATTGTAATTTAACAAAACAAAAGGACTTCATAATTTTTAGAAATTAAACTAAAATAATTTAGAAAATTGATTAAAACATCCTTCTCAAGGCTCAACATGATTTTTGTTTCAGTTTTTTAAAACTTGAAAATTTTGGTCTTTTGCTTACTTCATCATCAAGCAATTTTACAAATCTTTATTTCTTCTTCCGATGCAATCAACTTCGATGAGACCACACACTAGTTTCGACGAGTCTACACGAGTAGCTCCGACCGTCATCGTCTTCTTCTTCTTCTCTCCCTCTATTTAATTTGCGTTACAAAGAGAGACTGCCCACCAGAGTGAGACCAAAAAATGAGAGTAACAAAGTGAGACCTTAAGAGAATGGGAGAGATGCGAGTGACCTGTTAAAGGAAAGGGAACGAGAGAATGATAATAACGATCCAGAAAACCCATTTTACGTGTGCGAAGTTCCTTTTTGATAATTTCATCCGAATTTAACGTAATTAAAACGTCAAAAAACCTCATTTTCAAAAAGCTGGACAAATTTTATTTTTTCACCAAAATTTGGGTAGCCCAAAATAATTATCCTTACAAAAAAAAAAAAACTAAAATAATTAAAAGAGAAGATTTGGGGCAAATTCATAATTCAAGGAAACTCGGAGGACGATCAGGTTATTTCACCTTGGCCCTCATTCTGAAAACCCTAAATATAAAATACAACATCTTCTTCCACCGGAAGCTTTAGACCGTAGAAGGTTGAAGGTTCAGACAAAGTTTCGAAAACCCTAATCTTCACCTGCAGATTCTAGTTTATTACTCTTCACCATGGTATTTAATCATTTTCATCATCTTCTTTTTCTTTTCTATTATGATTACCGTATTCAATCACTGAGAATATAGTTTCAGTTACCGGCAGATTATAATGGCTAGATTCTAAGAAAATGTAGGAAGTCTTATGAAAAATTTTGTGGTTATCAATCTACTCGAAGTATAGTATCTGTTTGTATAGTCCCTGGAAAGAAGTGCCACGAATTTTCATACCTCTGTTTAATTTTCTCTCGTTGCCATTGTTCTTCCTTCAAATTTGTATTTCAAACACAAAATTTGAGGTAGCATTACACTTTGAAGGTTAGCTGATGGTTTACTCCCTTTGTGATGTGTATTATGTAGTCGAGAAGGAAGACAAGAGAGCCTAAGGAGGAAACTGTCACCCTTGGCCCTGCTGTTCGTGAAGGAGAGCATGTCTTTGGTGTCGCCCACATTTTTGCTTCGTTTAATGACACTTTTATTGTGAGTCATTTCACTGGATTCTTCATGTTGTTTTTTTTGTGTAATACTGATTGTTCTGTGCTTGAAACTGCAGCATGTGACTGATTTGTCTGGTCGGGAAACACTTGTCCGCATAACTGGTACGAAATCAATTCCACTCAATGTTAAAATTGATTGTGGCATTGCTTTTGGCTGCGTCTTGTGGTCACAGGCATGGTTTTTGGTCGATCATGGCTCCTGAATTTCATAATTGACCGTCATCGTGAATTTACTATTTTCCATCTTGTGTTGTTGTACTTGAAGTAATATCTTTTCTTTGTTCAGGTGGTATGAAGGTGAAAGCTGATAGAGATGAATCATCCCCTTATGCTGCCATGCTTGCTGCACAGGACGTTTCTCAAAGATGCAAGGTTTGGTCACTAATTGGATTTTATGTTTCTTTTGATCTGAATTTTCTCAGTCTAAATGGTGAAAACTGCTCTGTAAATGGCAAGAGTAATGCATTTGTATGAATTGGCTTGCTTGATTCAAATCTCAAACTTTGTTGGTTAGAAGTATACACTCTGTGCTAGTTGAATTATGTTCTAAGAAGCATGGACACTTTAATTTGGCTAGCGTGTCGGACAGGGACACTCCGACACTTGTTGGATACGTATCGAACACTTGTCAGTGTAATAGATATGTTAGACACTTTTGGTACAAAGCCAAAATAGGACCAACTTCTGGTAGACATGTGTCAAACTCTTCTTACATATACTGAGTCAACACATTTATGACAAAAGTAATAAAATTTGAGAGCGAAATACATTGAATTAATTGTTTTAAGCATAGAAATAAATAAACACATTAACTTTATTTTTTTTTTCTTGTATAAAAATGATATATATATTACGAAATATATATTTTAATAAAGGTGTCCTTGGTGTGTTCGTGTCCTAAATTAAAAAAAAATGGGCTGTCGCTGTGTCATTGTCGTGTCGTATCCGTGTCTTGTATCTGTATCTGTGCTTCCTTCATGAAGATTGGCTTGCTTTTGAGATAACTGGCTCTGTACTATTGTGGTTATTCTTCTGTGAAACAACATTCTTTGATGATCTCCCTGACTGCTGAGTTTTCTTTGCAGGAACTTGGCATTACTGCTTTGCATATAAAGCTCCGGGCTACCGGTGGAAACAAAACCAAAACTCCTGGGCCTGGTGCTCAATCGGCTCTAAGGGCCCTTGCTCGTTCAGGCATGCGAATTGGCCGTATAGGTACATCATATTTATACTTTCTTCACTTGTGGCCATTAGTTCTTGTATAAAACTGAAACATTTCATTCACCTAAAAATGAAATATAAATGAGAGAACTCCTCAAAAGCCAATAATGGAACTGTAGGAAAAACTTCTCCAATGACATATCATTGATTGCTAGTTGCTACAGTATTAGGCATCTAATGTATACGATAGTGCGTATTGGAGGCGTAATTCTCCTGAACGTATTCCCATTACATACTACTTCTGGCTTTTATGATTCCGTATGATTATGCATAGAATTCAAGTGGTGTATGAACGTCACCCGATTTTGAAGTTGGATATATTATACTCTCTAGGGAACAAATCTTTCAATGCTCATCATGTTCCATACATAATTCCATGGAGTTTTGAAGTTCATTATCTTTCGAACTAAGGATGTGTTTGGGCGTGAATATGAAATTATTAATATAATTTTTGTCATTTTCAAAATCACTCTTAAACATATGTTTAATCATTTAAACCATTTTGGATAATATTGAAGTGGATTTTAAAAGTATAAAATTAAATATGCAATTAATTTTCGGTGATTAAAGTATGTTTAAAAGTGATTTTAGCATTTGAGATTGTTGTGTTGATGCAATTTATTCCATCTTTCCAGAGGATGTAACTCCGATTCCCACAGACAGTACTCGTAGAAAGGGTGGCAGGAGAGGAAGAAGGTTATGATTCCGAGCCTCCTTCCAAATTGTCGAGCTCTTACCATGGATGTGGTGGCGGTTGAATACCGTAATAGGTTTTGGAGGAAAATTCGCTCTTTCTTATCTGCTAAATTGTGAGAACCTTGATGTTCTGGTTATTTGTTTCTCTACCAACATTTTTGCCATTTTTGATTTCATGGAATACCGTCAAAGACTACGAGTATAGTTCAGTTTTTGCTGCCTTTTAATTAATCTGATGACATCAATATGATGACTCGTTCGCATAAACATGCCGTACTCACTTTCAATTTCCTGATCTTGTTCTCTCCAGTTTGTCATTTCATCATTATTTGTGACTGACTGCAAATTGATATCGTTAAATTGTAAGTATGTGATAAGTAGGATCAAGAAGCTAAAATCGTGTTCTGTTGTTTTTATTAGGTTGGATATGATACTAGTCCTGTCCTGCCCACCTTTTCTATTTTTGAACTTACCATTTGAAATCTTTCAACTATAGTAGCTTTCATTTGTTTTGTTTTGCTATTGTTTTTTATTTTAACTTCTCAATCTTTTAATTTAATCCTCCAAGTTCGAATAAAATTTACATTCAGTTCTATATATGATTACTTTGATATGATAATATGGAGAATTTTGGTTTGAAGTTTGAAGTTGATGGTTTGAAATTGAGATTTTATTTTTATTTCTCATTTTTTCTGACTAAAATTTTGGCATGACACTTTGTTCTCGAATTTACTTAAATTGTAGTCACTAATTTATATTAAAAGATTTGTATAAAGGCTGTTTTAAAATTTTATAATTGAGATTAAATTTGTCACCTTTTTAATTATAAGCACTAAAATGGATATTTCAATAGTACAAAGTCTAAAATAAGCAAAAAGAAGTACGAGGTTCGAAAAGAGTATTTCATCTAAAATAAAACTAATAAAATCAAAACTTGATGTAGTTAGTAACTTATAACCTATAAGTTATAACATCTTTTCAATATTTTTTTTAAAGAAGTATTTTAAGATCATGGTATTAAATTATCATCATATTTCTAACGATATGAGAGATGAATGGATATTTGTATTATATTGTAGAAAAGATTTACAAAACACAAAAAAAATATGCATTAATATAAATCATAGATAGTTTAACTTGTATAAAAATTATAAAATGTTTATTTATTAATTTAAATTTGTATTTTTATAAATTTTTTAAAAAATATCTAATCTTATTATTTGTAGATCACATAATTTTAATTTTGAATTAGTTGATAAAGCGATTTTCTATAAGAAACCTCAAAAGTCATTGAATTTAGATTTTGGTCTTTACTATGTTGGTGGTTGACATTTTACCTTACATTCATTTTTTCAACCCATGTCAAATGTGATTTCACTCTTAAAGAGATTTCATGCTTAAGAGTTAAGAGAATCTTAAGAGCAAGGGCAAAAAAATACATATTTCAAAAGTTTAGTGACTAAAATAGATGTTTTTGAAAATTAAGAATCAAAATAGAACAAGATTCAAATTTCAGAGACAAAGATAGGATTTAAACCTAAAACAAACTAATATATTAATCATTATCTCATAAATTTTATGGTTTGATCTCCCGTCACTAAAATTGTTTAACTAAAAAAAAGGAGTATACTCGAATCCTGTCTAGTTATAATTAAATAAAAAAATTTGTGAACTTAAAAAGTAGAACATGGATACCAATAAAATATAATATTAAAATAAATATAATATAATATAATAATAAAATAAAAATAAATATTAAAATAAATTAAACATAATATATAAGTAAACAAAATAAAGTAAATTAGCATAATATAAAATAAAAAATTTCTCTAAATTCTCCACTTTCTCTAATATTTATGGAATTTACCCAATGTGTGTCTTCCAAAACCATCAAATACCACCATTTATAGGCAATTTGGCAGAGGTGAATTACATGGACACTAATAATGTTTAATATTGAGACACATGGACAACATTTTGGAAAATGGGGGCATGACACATAGTCAAATGGACACTAAGCATGAGCATCTATTAATTATCATAATATTTATAATACGTCCCCTTAGTTGCCCATTACGTAAATGAAATATGCCTTGTTAAAATAATACTCGAAAAAAATCCAATGGGAAAAGAAAATCATAGTGAAGAGAAAAAAGTACATAGTTCATATAATTTATACTCCTAAAAAGAATATAGTATATTTGCTCCTTCACATGGAAACATCACTTGAGATCTATAAGTCGCCGCATTCCAATATTGTGCACAAATTTTTCAAAGGTTACGATTGGTAATGATTTTGTAAATAAGTTTGCTAGGTTATCATTCGAACAAAGATGTCACCATTTTCTTCAAGATCACGAGTGTAGAAACGCTTTGGTGAAATATGTTTTGTTCTATCTTCTTTAATATATCTTTCTTTAATTTGGGACATGCATGCTGTGTTGTCTTCGTATAATATCATTGGAAGATTTTTACTAGAAGACAAACCACATGTTAACGAATACTGGTGTGACTCGATAGTTAACGAATACTGATTACTTTGGTCTAAAGAGTTTTAGCCATTACTCTTAATCGTTGGAGCTCATGATCTGTAGGTTCATAAGGCCCTCTACTAGCTCATAAAACATGAACACCTTGAATTATTTTAGGATACTGATTCTTGAAATCTTTACTATCGTAATGGGTTGGTACAATCTTTCAGAAAAGCAATTAAACGATGAACAACTTTATTAAACGATAAGAGTCAAACAAGACTAAACAGTCGCTTATAGTAGTTACTCGATCACTTACCAATTTGCTAAATGATCGTTTACAAGTTCTACACGATTGCTCAGTATTACTAAACGATCACTTACAAAATACCCCGCGATCGCTCACAAACTTCTACACGATCGCTTACCAAACTATTACACGATCGCTTACCAGTTTCTATACGGTCGCCTACCAATTGCTATACGATCGCCTTCCAAATGCTACAAGATTGCTGAGCTCTACTACACGATCGCCTAGTGGAAGTAGACGATGAGCGACACACTGCGATGACTTCTCCACGACAGTGTCTTTCGAACTCTTACTCTCGAGAGCTCCTCTTCCTCACTCTTGATATTCAGAATTCCTTCTCCTTTCTTTCTGTTTCCTTCTTCTTTTAAAACTCCACTTCTCCCAATGGAATTGGAAGTCATCCTTAACCGATTCAACCACCTCTCCTCTATTCTTTCTTTCTTGATATTGCCACATAATTGGAGTCCTATCAAATTAATAAATTGAGTGAATTTGGAATGATATCAATTTGAATTGTTCAAATTGAATTTTAATTTGACAATGTTGAAATTGAAACTAGGGTTTGAATTTGAATAGGTTCAAATTCGAATTAGTGTTTGTATAATTATATATGATATAATTAACATTTAGTTTATTGAAATTAAAGAAAATTGGAGAGTTTATAATATTTAAATATCGATTTAAATATTAATTACATGAATATGATTCATGTTTAAAATTAGTTGTGTAATTAATTTAATATTTGATATTAAATTAATTAATTAATTAAATATGTTTAATTAATTATAAATTCAAATGAATTCCAATTTCAATTCAATTTGAGAAATTGGATTTTTATTTAATTAAATTATGGATTTATTAAATCATGTTTTAATTAATTTAGAATTAATTAAAAGAAATTGAAAATTTAAGAATTTTGAAAAAATTGGAGAAAGTAGGTTTTTTCCACTTTCACCTCCATGCATGAGGTGTTCTTCATGCAAAATCACACATCAATTTTCACTTGAATCTGATCAAGCTGCTGGCATTCATGGCTAATGAAGTGCTTACATGTTGAAGAGTGATAAAACACTCAGAATTGAAGTGGAAGAGGTAGTGCTTTGAGCTGAAGAAAGCATTTCTGCACTCATCTTCTTTTTCCTCTCAAACCTAGAAAAATAACTTCACAATTTCACTCAAGTTCGAGTTTCACCACTCAAATTCTAGGTTGAGAATAGTAGAGAAGATCTCTTGGTGGTTTACGGTTGATTTGGAGCTGAACTGGGAGTGAAGAGCACTTGGAATTGGAAGAATTCATCAAAGGTATGAAATTTGAAACCCAACTTTTGATTTTCTGAAATAGCATGCTTTAGAACTCAAATTAATTAGAGTGCTTATTGATTCTGTTTGCTTCCGTTGCACGCTTGTTTATTCCATCATATGCTTAAGATCTAACTTGTATGGGTTAGATAACTAACCTGCATCTTCACAACCAACTAGATCATAATTAGATTTATAAGAATAAAATAAATCAATGTAAACTAATTCTCAAATAGAACATACCATATGGTTAACTCTAGTCCAATATCCTTCTTTTAAAGAAATATCATATATATGTAACAAAATTAATGAAAAATAGTACAAAGTGCAATGTATAAACTAGTAAAGCTATATAAGTGCATTTATTTTTCAAAATTTATGGTTCTTCATGACCTAATATTTTTCATCATCTTTATGAGATCAGATGATATATCCTTTTCGCACTGAGTGAATGAACTGCTATAGAAGTATTCAATGATGTATATAATCCACAAAAGATCTTTTATGTACAAATTGATGCAATTCCATTTGCTCTATGCTTTATTTGCAAACTAAGGTAAAATATATCACTTCAATTTCTTTCTTCAGAAATTTTATTGTCTTTGAAATCTCTTGAGGAGTTTCTGCTCAAATCATCAACATATAGTAAATCTCAGGTTATGATTTCTTTATAAAAACATGTGGACATATTGAGCTATTTTGATATCCTTCTTTTAACAAATATCCACTCATGCGATTGTACCACATTCTTCCTGATTGTTTCAATCCATATAATGATCTCTGTAACTTTATTGAATACAATTCCTGGGAATTTGATTTATATGTTTCAGGTTCCTTAAATCCTTTTGGGATTTTCATATAAATATCATTATCAAGAGATCCATACAAATATGTTGTGACTATATCCATAAGATGCATGTCCAAATTTTCATACATAGTCAGACCAATTAAGTATCTTAATATAATTGCATCCACCACTGGAGAATACATCTTCTCATAATCAATACTAGGTCTTTGCAAGAAACTTTGTGCAACTAATCTTGCTTTTTATCTTGTGACCACATTATTTTTATTTCTTTTTCTCACAAATACCCATTTGTATCCCACAGGTTTGACACCTTCTGGTGTTTGGACTATTGGTCCAAAAACCTGACGTTTTGAAAGTGATTTAATTCTACCTCGATTGCTTCTTTCCGCTGAAGCCAATCTTTTCTATGTCGATATTTTTCAACAGATTTTGTTTTAGAATCCTTATTTTCATATATATAATGGGCATATAAGGGAGAGCATTATAAATATTATAATAACGGATGCCTATTAGACATTCATGCTTAGTGTTCATTGACCATGTGTCATGCCTTCATTTCAAAGTGTTATCCATATGTCTCAACATTACACATTATTAGTGTTCATGTAATCCACCTCATACTTGCCAAATTGTCTATAAATAGTGGCACTTTCTTGCTTTATTCAACTATCTATCATAGACAACAAAAGCATAAATTTATTAGGAATACCTGCACCCGTAGCTCCCATCATCACACCTATCTTATAGATTTTTTTTTCCTGATTGAGCATTTCGGGTGAGTTTTCCCCAATTCACACATGATCGTTATTCTCATTTCTGAAGGATCCTAGATGAGGAGATCCTTGAGCGGAAGTGGATTGTCCCAAATCCCATTTTTACAAAAGTCATAGTTTTACAAGGATAGAAAATAATCATGCATTTAACAACAAATAATTACAGCATGCTAATAACGAAATTGCAGAAAATTAAAATGGGTTAGAAAACCCTTATCTTTTGAAGAACGTTTCTTCAATAGGAAACCTCGATCTCCAACCGGACACTACCACACACGCAATCTTGATATTCTCGAACCCAGGAAGAGTGGGCTTTGACTATTTTTGAAAGGGAAGGGAGATTGAGAGGAGAGAAAAAAAATGGTTTTTCACATAACTCTTCTGTGTGTTGAATCTCATATATATATATATATTTGCAAGAAGAAGAAGAATAATCAGGAATAATCCTCCCACTTAGATGTAGAGAGAATTAAGGGGAGGGAAGTTATTTCCCTCCTTTTAATTTAAAATAAAATAAAATAATATTAATAAATTAAAATATTATATATATATATATATATAATAACTAATTTATTATACATACATAACTATATGTTATATTATATATAACATATAACCTCTAGTTTCAATTCTCTCTCACAAATGGCTTTTAATATAAATCACATTTACATTAAATTCAACTATATGAATTTAATTCATATAATTAATATTTGGCTCATATTCAAATATTTATTTCCTCTCATAAATACTTAATATAATGTGTCAAATACATTATAGTAGTTAGTATCATATAAAATTAAATTAACTTAACTATATCACATATAATTAATTCTCTCAATTAATTTGAAAAATTTAAATTACTCCAAAAAATTATTCTCATTTATTCTCTTTTGAGCTACCGGGGGACCTCATGGACCTGTAGCTTGAAGCTCCAACGGCACGTGAATAATTAATTAAACTCTTTAATTAAATTATTCACTATCCATTAATGGATGGGCACTCTATGAAAGACCTATAGTTGCACCCTTCGCACTACATATATACTTCTATGTCCATTGGATATAACCAATCAACAGTACGATGACCATTCACAAATTGTTCGTAAGTACAACTGGATCAAAATCACCAATTTGCCCCTCTAGTTATATCTAACTCCTTAAGTACCATTGATCTCTCTAATGAACAATAAATCATAGTCCAACTATGACCAAACCCCTCTCGGGCCAGGTGTGGTGCCACATTGTTCAAGCCTTAGAATCAGCCCTTAAGGGAGCAATTTATCTACTTGACTCAACATTGGGAAGGAGTGAATTCCTTCTTGTGTAGTTGTGTTTCCAACTCCCCAATCAGACGAATCCCCAAAATGATAGGCTTATTGAGTTAGCGATTTGGCCAGTCTCACCCATACAAATCAAAGGACCGCCCTCATAGGCAGGAGTTTACAACTCATTCAGGATTCAGATCATGTTACCTATGACCATCCTAGCGAAATGTTAGTCTCTATTATGAATGAAGTTAGATAATGAGACTAAACATTTCGTGGTCCAGTCTTATACACACTCCTTTGTATAGAATATCCCCGCTCACATGTCTCCACATGAATGATTATGATCAGATTATTTGTAGCAATTTACAACAATGTAACATCTACAAAGTGGGCCATACTCGTAGTGTCACCAGGATAAGATATCCAACCTTATCCATCTACTACATACCATTTAGGTTATCACTTAAACACGATCCACCCGTATGTCTCTTCATACATATTTAAGCTACAAAATAACCTTGGATATTAGTTTATTAGTTTGTTGTTAATGCAACTAATCTTGAAATAAAACATCACATATTTTATTATATATAAATAAAATGTATGTACATTATAAGTACAAACTATGAGATCTTAAGAGATTTAGGGCATCAACCCCAACAATTTCATCTTCGAGCCCATATTTTTAGGACAGGATAAAGACTTTGCGCCTATTGGCTTTTTGGCCCTTAATCTCAAACTAATTAATTAATTAATGTTTTGATAATAACAAACTCAATTTTTAATTACTGAAAATTTTAGTGTTTTAATATGTCCATAGCGTCGAGCTCGGAACAACGATTCCAACATCTCTTGAATCACTCAAATCAGAGCTAAAACGAAGACGATATGACCGAAACAAGTCTATAGAGAAAATACCGTAGTGGATGAAGTGGCATAACCAAATCATTTGTATGTAGACATGTGGCAGCATATTGGTTGAATGGTGGATAATTAAGAGATTAACATATGATTGACTTTTGATCTTTGGATTGATTTAAAAAGAATGAATTTAAAAAGAAAATGAATTAAAAAGAAAATGAATTTAATATTATTTTATATCTGTGTCTAACGGCTTGTTTTTGACACATGGTATGTTTTTTTTGATTAATTTAAAAAAGAAAATGAATTTCAAAAGAAAAAGGAATTTAATATTATATTTTATTTGTATCTAACGACTAGTTTAGTTTAAAATCTTCACTATTAATTTTTCTTTTCCAAAATCCAATGGTCCAAATTAATTGTGGTTTCTAAAAAAATTTTCATCTCTATATAAACCATCTTCCTCTCCAAATTTTGTACGAACAAATTTTACATTTCATAATCCTCAAAAACTCAAAAGTTTCCATTGTTGTTCTCTCTAAGCTCCCAATTTTTTTGTTTTCATCTTATTATTGAGAGAGTGTTATTGTATTGTGAGGATAAATTTGTTGAGTGCTTAAACTTATAAATCCACTCTAGTGAGAGTTGTATTGTGTTCTTAAAAAATTCCAACATTTGTAACGGTTTGATCCTAAACCGTGGAAAGGATTGGGTTTGCTCTTGAACCCATAAAAGGAGTGGTGGTGTAACGGTTGGGCTCTAATCCATGGAAAGAGTCAGAAAGATTTTATTCAAATTTCCAAGAGGCACTTAGGAAGTGGAGTAGGTCGAGTTCGACTGAACCACTATAAAATTACGGTGTCTTCTTCTCTAACTCTTTCATTTTTATTTTTGCAATTAATTTAAGCAATTTATTGTATGTTTTAGTTTGTTCTTATTTATTTGCTAAAATTTGATAGAATTAAATTATCACACTTTTGTCATCTTATTTGTTGCATAAATTGAATTTTTCTTATTATTTATAAAAAGTGTATTAATTAGTTTAATTGGGTTAATTAAAAAAAAAGGTTTAATTAAACTCTATTCACCCACTCTCTAGGGTCGCCATATCGTTCCAACAATTGGTATCAGAGCGGGTTGCTCTTCTTGAAATATTTATTTCTTGATAAACTTAATTGTTTTTGAGCTATGACAACTTTAGGTTTTATCCCTTTTACCGATAGTCAATCTATTACAAAGCCTAATTTCTTTAATGGTACTAATTATAGTTATTGGAAAAATAGAATGAGATTTTTCTTGCTTTATATTGATTATGATTTATAGGATATTGTTGAGAAAGGTTTTAAAATTCCAACAAAAGATGTTGATGGTGTTAGTACTATAAAACCTAAGGAAGAATGGTCAATAAATGAAAAGAAAGCATGTTCTTTAAATGTCAAAACTATTAATTACTTATTTTGTGTCTTGAATGAAGTTGAGTATAATAAAGTGTCTATTTGCAAAACCGCTAAAGAGATATGAGATAAATTGAAATTACTCATGAAGGAACTAGTCAAGTAAAAGAAACAAAGATTGACATATTAGTTCATCAATATGAAATGTTTAAAATTGATGAAAATGAAGTTATTTCTGATATATTTATTAGATTTACTAACATTGTCAATGCTTTAGAAGGACTTGGGAAAAAGTACTCAAATCTTGAGAATATAAAGAAACTATTGTGGTCTTTGCCTAAACAATGGGAGCCTAAAGTCATCGCCATTCAAGAGGCAAAGGATCTCAAGTCTCTCTCCATTGATGAACTCATGGGCTCGTTATTGACGCATGAGATAAAGATCAAGAAAAACATGGAGGATGAGAAGAAAAAGAAAGAAAAGAGTATAGCTTTAAATACCATATCTTTAGAAGTTGACTCCAAAGATGAAGATGACCTTGATGAAGATGATGTTGCTTATCTTTCACGTAAGTATAAGAACTTCATCAAGAGAAAGAAGCAATTCAAGAAGCATCTCTCCAACCAAAAAGAGTCAAAAGGTGAAAAGAGCAAAAAGGATGAGGTAATATGCTATGAATGCAAGAAGTCGGATCATATTAGAACTGATTGCCCTCTTCTCAAATCATCCAAGAAATCCAAGAAGAAAGCAATGAAAACTACTTGGGATGATAGCGATGAAAGCGAAAGTGGGAGTGATAATGAAGAAGTGGCCAATTTTTGCTTCATGGCTCATAGTGACAAAGAGGATGAACAAAATGATGAGATAACTCTAGAACTTCTTTCTTATAATGAATTGTTTGAAGACTTTGAAAATATGCAAAATGATTTAGAAAAACTTAGTTCTAAGTATGTTGTGCTTAAAAAGAAATACAATGTTTTATCTAGTAAAAATAAATCTTTACTTTAAGAAATTGCTTGCTTAAAAGAGAATGAGCATGATGCTATGCATATTGATGAAATGAACATCTCTTGTGGCAAACATGCTTTTGATTGTGATGAGAAAAATGTCTTGCTTGACAAAGTTAAATTTCTTGATCATGATAGTTGTGAAAAAGATAATTTGATTAAATTACTCAAAGAAAAAGAATTTAGTGCTTTGCAAGAACCTGATAAGGCTAAAGAATCTATTAAAAAGTTGACAATAAGTGCTCAAAGATTAGACAAGATAATTGAAGTAGGTAAGCCTTTTGGTGATAAAAGAGGTTTAGGCTATATTGATGAATGTTCTACTCCTTCAAGTTCTAAAACTATCTTTGTTAAAGCATCTCATAATATGCCTAAGCTTAATATGCCTAAGGTTTTGTCTAAGCAATGTTAAATCTAATTTTGTGCCTATATGTCATTATTGTGGTGTTGAAGGCCATATTAGACCTAAGTGTTTTAAATTGAAATATGCTCATACTACTTCTCCAAGAAGAAATTTTTCTCAAAGGGCAAAGTTTCACAATGCTCCAAGGAATAATTTTTCCAAGAAAAGTAGAGTGCATAAATTTGTTGTAAGAGATAAATCTTTTCATAATGTTGTTTGTTTCTCGTGTGGAAAGTTTGGACATACAACTTATTCTTGTTACTTGTCTAAATCTAATGCCTTAAATGTCTATGCAAAAATGAAATGGATTCCCTAGTTTATCAATGCTAACCATCTAGGACCCAAACAAATGTGGGTACCAAAGAATCAAACTTGAACATTTGTGTTTGTAAGTTTGTTTGAAAGCCTCTAAGAAAAACAAGTGGTACTTGGATAGTGGTTGCTCGAGGCACATGACGGGAGACCCATCCAAGTTTGTCTCTCTCTCCAAAAAGGATGGAGGTCTTGTAACATTTGGTGACAACAAGAAAGGTAAAATAATTGGTAAAGGTAGTATAGGTAATGAATCTTCTATTTTAATTGAAAATGTACTTTTGGTTGATGGTTTGAAGCATGATTTACTTAGTATTAGTCAATTGTGTGATAAAGGCTTTAGAGTTGTGTTTGATAAAAAGAATTGCATCATTGAAAATGCCAGTGATAGAAAAGTTATATTTGATGGAAATAGAGATGAAAATGTTTATACTATTGATTTGAATGATTGTCCTATTAATGATAAATATTTATCGGCTTTGTATAATGATTCTTGGTTATGGCATAGAAGTCTAGGACATGCTAGCATGCACTTAATTTCAAATATTTCCAAGAATTCTTTGGTTAGAGGTCTTATCAAATTTAAATTTGAAAAAGACAAAGTTTGTGATGCTTATCAAATGGGTAAGCAAATTAAGTCCTCTTTCAAATCTAAAAATGTGATCTCTCAAACTAAGTCCTATTTCAAATCTAAAAATGTGATATCTACAACTAGACCCCTTCAACTATTACACATAGACTTTTTGGCCCTTCTAGAATTGCTAATTTTGGAGGAAACTATTATGCCTTTGTGATAGTTGATGATTTTTCAAGATTTACTTGGGTTTTGATGCTAAAACATAAGGATGATGCTTTGAAAAGCTTTTCTAGTTTTGCAAAAAGAGTTCAAAATGAAAAAAGTTTTTTGATTTCTAAGATTAGGAGTGATCATGGAGGAGAATTTGATAGCAATGCTTTTGAAACTTTTTGTGAAGAAAATAGTTTTTCTCATAATTTCTCCGCTCCAAGAACTCCTCCACAAAACGGTGTAGTTGAAAGGAAAAATCGTACTTTGCAAGAATTTGCTAGATCAATGTTGCATGAGTATGGTTTACCTATATACTTTTGGGCAGAAGCGGTTAACACCGCTTGTTATGTTTTAAATAGAGTTTTAATTAGACTTTCTTTGGATAAAACTCCTTATGAACTTTGACATAACAAAATTCCAAATATTGGGTATTTCAAAGTTTTTTATCGCAAATGTTTTATTTTGAATAACAAAGAAAAACTTGGAAAATTTGATTCTAAGACGGATGTTGGTATTTTCCTTGGCCATTCCTCTACTAGTAAAACTTATAGAGTTTTCAATAAAAGAACTTTAGTAATTGAGGAATCTATGCATGTAGTATTTGATGAATCTTGCAATGTTATTTCTAATGAGCCTATTTATAGTGATGTTTTAGAAGAAAATTTTGGAGATTTACTTGTTAGTGACAAAGGCAAGGAAATTGTTTCAAGTAAGCAAGAGGTGAGCTTAATTGAAAAGAACGAAGTTGGTTCTTCATCCATGCCTAACGAGTGGAGGTATGCTCCTTCCCATCCCAAAGAATTATTTTTTTGGTGATCCTGAACAAGGTGTGAAAACTCGTTCCTCTCTTAATATGTTTAATAATCTTGCTTTTGTTTCTCAAATTGAACAAAAAAGTTTTAAAGATGCTGAAAATGATGAATTTTAGATTTTAGCTATGCAAGAAGAATTAAATCAGTTTGAAAGGAATAAAGTTTGGGAGTTAGTCCCTAGGCCCTCTCATGCTTCTATAATTGGAACTAAATGGGTCTTTAGAAATAAAATGGATGAAAATGGAAATATCATTAAAAATAAAGCTAGACTTGTAGCTCAAGGTTATTGTCAAGAGGAAGGAATAGATTATGGAGAAACTTTTGCACCCGTTGCTAGATTAAAAGCTATTAGAATGTTGCTTGCTTTTGCTTCTTATAAGAATTTCATTTTGTATTAAATGGATGTGAAAAGTGCATTTTTAAATGGTTATATCATGGAGGAAGTTTATGTTGAACAACCTCCGGGGTTTGAAAGTTTTGATTTTCCTAATCATGTCTATAAGTTGAAAAAGACTCTTTATGGCTTAAAACAAGCTCCAAGAGCTTGGTATGATAGACTTAGTAATTTCTTGTTTGAGAATGGATTTAAAATGGGTAAAATTGATACTATTCTTTTTATTAAGACTAAAGAAAATGATATGCTTTTAGTACAAATATATGAGGATGATATTATTTTTGGTTCTACTAATCCATCTTTGTGTGAAGAATTTTCTAAGTGTATGCATAGTGAATTTGAGATGAGTATGAGGGGAGAACTTAGCTTCTTCCTTGGACTCCAAATCAAACAACTCAAGGATGATATTTTCATAAGTCAAGAAAAATACACGAGGGATTTGCTCAAAAGGTTCAAATTCAATGAAGGTAAAATTGCAAAAACTCCTATGAGTACATCCACTAAGCTTGACAAGGATGAAAAAGGTAAGTGTGTGGATATAAAAACTTATAGAGGTATAATTAGATCTTTACTTTATTTAACTGCTAGTAGACCCGATATTATGTTTAGTGTATGTCTTTGTGCTAGATTTCAATCTTGTCCTAAGGAATCACATTTACATGCCGTTAAAAGAATTTTTAAATATTTGCTTGGTACTATTGATTTAGGCTTATGGTATCCTAGAAATGTTGAATTTAATTTGGTAGGATATTCCGATGCGGATTTTGCGAGTAGTTTACTTGACCGTAAGAGTACTAGTGGGACTTGTCAATTTCTTGGTAGTTCCTTAGTTTCTTGGTTTAGTAAAAAATAAAATTCGGTTGCCTTATCCACTATCGAAGCAGAATATATTGCCGTTGTTAGTTGTTGTGCTCAAATTCTTTGGGTGAAACAAACTCTTTGTGATTTTGGATTAAAGTTTGATAACGTGCCTATATTTTGTGATAATACTAGTGCTATTAATTTGACTAAAAATTCTATACATCATTCTAGGACTAAGCATATTGATATTAGGCATCACTTTATTAGAGAGCATGTGCAAAATAATAATATTGCTCTTGAATTTTTAGGCTCTAATAATCAATTTGCGGATATTTTTACCAAGCCTTTGAATGAAGAAAACTTTTACAAAAATAGGCTTGAGCTCGGTATTATTCGTTGTGATGTCTCTTGATTTTATAATTTTTACTTGTTAAATCTTTTAGAAGGCATTTTGATAGGGGAGATATGAAAAGCATGTGTTAATATTCTTAGGGGGAGTTGTGCTAAATTTATGTTCATGTTTTTAAGGGAAACATTTATGTAGTTCTAATTTTTTTTTTAATTATTCTTTTTGATGATTCCAAAGGGGGAGAAGTGTAAGAAAAATATGCTATAAATTTGTTATGATTTTGATTGTATTACTTAGGGGAAGAATTTGTTTTTTTGAGTGAATTTCAAGAATGATCTTTATGGTGATATGTTGAATTTTATTATGTGCTACATATGGTTTACATGTATCTCAAGCTATTTTTGTTGAATGATTTGTCATCATAAAAAAAGGGAGATTGTTGGCCTTTTGGCCCTTAATCTCAAATTAATTAATTTTAATTAATTAATTAATCAATATTTTGATGATAACAAACTCAATTTTTAATTACTGAAAATTTTAGTGTTTTAATATGTCCATAGCGTCGAGCTCGGAACAACAATTCCAACACCTCTTGAATCACTCAAATCGGAGCTAAAACGAAGACGATATGACCGAAACAAATCTATAGAGAAAATACCATGGTGGATGATGTGACATAACCAGACCATTTGCATGTAGACATGTGGTAGCATATTGGTTGAATGGTGGATCATTAAGAGATTAACATATGATGGACTTTTGATATTTGGATTGATTTAAAAAGAAAATGAATTAAAAGGAAAATAAATTTAATATTATTTTATGTAACGGCTAGTTTTTGACACATGGTTTTTTTTATTAATTTTAAAAAGAAAATAAATTTAATATTATATTTTGTTTGTATTTAACCACTAGTTTAGTTTAAAATCTCCACCATTGATTTTTCTTTTCCAAAATCCAATGGTCCAAATTAATTATGGTTTCTAAAAATTTTTTCATCTCTATATAAACCATCTTCCTCTCCAAATTTTGTATGAACAAATTTTACATTTCATAATCCTTCAAAACTCAAAAGTTTCCATTGTTGCTCTCTCCAAGCTCCCAATTTTTTTCTTTTCATCTTATTCTTGAGAGAGTGTTATTGTATTGTGAGGATAAATTTGTTGAGTGCTTAAACTTGTAAATCTACTCTAGTGAGAGTTGTATTGTGTTCTTAAAAAATTCCAACATTTGTAACAGTTTGATCCTAAACTGTGGAAAGGATCGGGTTTGCTCTTGAACCCGTAAAAGGAGTGGTGGTATAACGGTTGGGCTGTAATCCATGGAAAGAGTCGGAAAGATTTTATTCAAATTCCCAAGAGGCGCTTGGGAAGTGGAGTAGGTCGAGTTCGACCGAACCACTATAAAAATTATGGTATCTTCTTCTCTAACTCTTTCATTTTTATTTTTGCAATTGATTTAAGCAATTTATTGTATGTTTTAATTTGTTCTTATTTATTTGCTAAAATTTGATAGAATTAAATTATCACATTTTTTGTCATCTTATTTGTTGCATAAATTGAATTTTTCTTATTATTTATAAAAAGTGTATTAATTAGTTTAATTGGGTTAATTTAAAAAAAAAAGTGTAATTAAACCCTATTCACCCCCTCTAGGGTTGCCAAATCGATCCAACAGCGCTGAAAAGTTTTTAGAACTTTTGGTTGAGCTCGAGCTTAGTGGAATTCTAATGTGCATAATGTTGGGTGAAGGGCCCATGGACTGTCTTGGAGGTATGATTTTTGTCACCAAGGAATGAAATATCCAATTTGTGGAAAAAGAGGACTTGGATTGCAGGTCTTTTTTTGTAAAGCTAGTTATACTATTATTATGATGCTCTTTTTGATGTGATGGAAGTATTGACCAGTAATTGTAATATGCCTATTCTGATGAAGTGCAAATTTCCTATTTATAGTGATAAGAAAAGGGGCACACAAGGCTTCCCTTGTAGTCTTTGGTATGGATACCGAGTCACAAGTGGAAGAAACTCATTGATAATGGAAACGAAAGTAAAGATTTTAGAATTACTAAGAAACTAGTAGATTTACAATGTGAAGCACCCTTTAGGGTGGGGGTGTGAAGGAACAACTCAGTAGGGTTTTGTCTTGTTTAGGCATTTGGTGCTTGAAAGGTTCTAGAATATACTCTAAAAGGTTATCTAATACATTCGACTAAAGGGAGAGGATCAAAATGGGAGCTTGATAAGTAAGTGCCTTACTCAATGCCTTTCTTCTTATCTGTAGCCCAGAGTTCATGCTATTTTAGCTGAGTAGCTCTAATCCTGCTATCTAGCTTTGTACCTGGAAGTAGTATCTCAAGCAGAGTTTTCTTTTTCTCTTTTTTTAATATTCTAATGAATCTTTTTGAATGAAAGTCAAGTAGGAACTCTTACAGATGTTGTAGCTCTTTGTTGAGATTGATGTCCTAATTCTCCCGGAATCTCGTAGTTTATAAACTTTGTACACATTGTTATTGATAAAATAAGAGTTATTTTATTTGCATTTACTCGTATCAAATAAACAAGGATATGTGGTTATTTTATGTAAACTTAAGCATGTATATAAGATATACAAGTGAAGGAAATCAGACATGAGGATTTCCATGAGCAGCGAAATGATCGTTCTAAATTCCATTTGAAATTGATCACTAACAATTACAATACAAAAAATGGAAACTAACAGGTCATGCACAGTATGAAATTACAGTATGCTTACAGATAAGATTAAGGGATAAAGTATACGTATCTTTGAAGACTTATTCTTCAAACTCCCTCGATCATGAATGCTCGTTCAGTCTACAAGATAGCAATACATGAATACTCGAACACAACAACCGCAACATAACACGATCAACAGCAACCACCACACGAACAATGCGAACACACAACGAACGACCTCTAAAACCTCAAACTCAATCGAGTTGAGTGAGGACACCACCTCAAAAGTTACATTGGTTTTCTCGATGTGAGAATCCAAAAGTGTGGGCTCTGTATGGACTTGGTTAAAGGAAGAGACTGGAAGAACAACAATCGTGTAGACGATTGAGCAAGTGGGAGATGAAAAGTGTCTCTCGTATAGACGAATTCTCAATCATGTAGAAGAAGGCAATCTATCGTATAGATAATGGCCTACGATTGTTTAACTACGACCAGCTGAGTGAACTATTATATAGTAACACCCCACGATCGTTTAATCTTTCAATCAGCTATCGTTTAGTGAAACAATTTCACTTGATAGTCTTTTCGTGAGTTTCTTGCCGAATTGAGTAACTCTCCTAAATTTAGGAAAATATTTTTTCTTTTATCTCACGGTTACCATAAAAACCATCAATAACCTTCCACTCAATTGGTTATTAGAGAAAAAGAGATGATTATCCATAATTAATATTATTATAAATATATATGATAACCAACTTACTATATTATATTTATAACCTATAGTTTTAATATTTCATCTCATGAAACATATAAACCATAGCTCTTTTTCTATTTTATGGCACTTAATGTAAATCATATTTACATTAAAATCCTCCACTTGATGTATCTCATACATCACACCGATTATATCGTATATAATCAATTTCCTTTTGTCAATTTGAACATTTCAAATCAACACCAAAAACTGATTCTCAACTTGAATCTATTGCGCTACCAAGAGAACCTTATGGACTTATAGTTTGAAGCTCCAACGGTACATGAATAACTGACTAAACTCTTTAGTCACGGGATCCACTATCTAGTAACTGTTGGACACTCCATTAAAGACCGACAGCTGCACTCTCCTTACTACAGATATATTTTATGTCCATATCAACCAATCAACAATGTGATAACCCTTCACAGATCGCTCGTGAGTACAGCTGGGACAATATACCGTTTTGCCTCTATAGTTATATCTAACTCCTTAAGTACCACTGATTTCTCTAATGAACATAAGTCATAGTCCTACTCTGACCGAGTCTTCTCTTCCAAAGAGAAGCTGTGACCACTATGTTCAAGATCTGGAATCAGCCCTTAATAGAGCAATCTATCTACTTACCCCTGCTTCGAGGAAGGAGTGAATTTCATCTTGTGTAACTGAGTTCTCAGCTCTCAAATAAGACAAATCCCCAAAAAGGTAGGCTTGTTAAGTTGGCAATCTGGCCACTCTCACTTATATTAATCAAAGGATCGCTCTCAAAGGCAGGAGTTCCCAAAACACTCAGGATTAAATTCATGTCACCCTTGGTCGTTTAGGTGTGATTTAAGTCTCAAGTATCAATGACATTATATAAAGAGACTATTCATCTCGTGGTCCGGTCTTATACAAATTCTTTGTATAGGACACCCTCGCTCACATGTCTCCACATGAATGGTTAGGATCAATCATTTGTAGTAGTTCACAATGCTTGTGAGCCTCTACAAAGCGGGTTGTATCCGTAGTGACACAAGGATCAGGTAACCCTCTTTAATCTTTATACTACAGACCTTTTTAGGTTATCACTTAAGGCATGATCCACCTTGATATTGACCTACCCAAACACCATATTTTAGAGGGACACTCTTAGGGTGCCACGAGGCCAATGGTAGATCTCACGGTCTAGACTATATGAAAGAAACTTGAAAGGTTTAAATGAAACATCATATGCCTCAAGTACCTCCCACTGAATGTTCTACCTAGGGGTTCATTAACCTAGACAATCTGTCTACTGATTTTAGTTTAAGTCGTCTTTTAAGTCCACTCATGAACAACTTTTGTCTATGAAATGAACAAGTTTAAGTAGTCACAGTGAAACACTTTAATAGACTGTCCTTAACTTGCATGCTTTCATCAAATCTATCTAATACACCTTTCCAGGTAGGTTTTCTGGTAGAGGTGTTATGTTTCCCGTCAACTTAAATACCCCAGCCTAGACAGAACCCACCTTAGACAAAAGGTCCCTTATAGATAGATTTGCTACACTTTAATCTTTTATTAGTCAATTTAATCCTATTAAACTGATTAAAAGATTAAAGCCTAAGGGTTACTAATCATATTAGAACCGTGATCTTAGGTCTATCTCATCCAAGTTTTAAACATTTTAAAACCATGAATTAAACCTAAGTGAGCATGCATGTCTTTCTTATTGCTTTTAATTCTAGTTTCTTTTTAACTATTAAAAAGAAATAACTAAAACACATTGCACATAACAAGGTATTTATAACGCTTATAAAGTAATCTATGTATCATGCTTCATGCAATGTCCGACCATTACTATTCATAACTTTTATATACAAGTAATAACCAAGCAAACATGCTTTCCATACACCCTTATACTATAACAATTATAATATAAAGATGATGCATGCCATTGCTTTTTATGCATGTATAAATATAACTTTTATATTATATGATGCATGAGCATGCTCTTACATAATTTAAATCATGCTTCTCTAGATTATAACATTTATAATAAAGAGATGATGCATGACCAATGCATAACCTAAGGTGGGATTTTCTATATGTACATACCATATGACATATAAATAAACATACATCTCATGTATTAAACCAAAGATTAATGGACCGAGATGAACCTTTACAAAAATCGAAATGAAAAATTCTATCTATTACATTTTTTTCATCGAGCAAACCGGTTCACAGACGAACCGGGTCTTAAACCGCTTGACGAAGCTCCATCGTTTAGTAAATGCCTTAGTTAAATTATCGCTTAGCCCACACTAGACGATAGTGCGAAAATGTTAAACGATTGCTTAGATGATAACGAGGCTGCGAAGTCTGATCGTCTAAGCAATCACTTAACGCGGCGAAAGGTAAATGATTTACCATGCAATACTCTGCGATCATATAGTCGAAAATTAAGCGATGAGGCTTACTGAACTATAAGATCGTCTAGTTTGCGCGCACGTTAAACGACAACCGAGCATCTGATACTCAGCGATCGCTTACCCATTGTTTACATGAACCGACCAATGCTTGGTCGTCTTCTTCCTCGAAGAACAGCAACCTTTGCTCCGAAATTCTTCACAAACGACTCAAAACTCAAACTAACTTTAAATTATAGACTCGATAGTAATTAATTATGCCAAAAAACGCAGGGGTCTTACAATTAACTGAAAATGTAAAAGAATTATTCAAATCGAGGTTTCATCCCAGAAAACTCCATTAATCTCCACATCCGCGAACGAATTAATAATTAAAACGAAGACAGACATGCCACACCCACCGAGAATGTATATGCAATTCTTTGCATCAATGAAATTGAAATATCAGAAACCTGGCTCTAATACCAATTGAAGGAACTCTTATACAAGAGTGCCTATGAGCACAAACGGATATTTTTGATTTCATTGTGACAAAATTTCCACACATACATTCTAACAAACAGATATGCATTGTAAACACTAATTACTGGCATGCTTTAAAAGATAAATACAAGAGATCGAGAAAACGTACCAGTTGAAGACTTTCTTCAATCGAACTCGGTCCAACGTGATCGAACTCCTCTCGTTCTTACTCGTCTAGCAAGCAACCGCCTAGCAGCACCACGGTCGTTTACACGATCAGTAGCGCACGAACAAAAAGCATCCGGGGATGACACCACCATTCGAAGCCATCAGTATTCTCGGAGTGAGAATCCAAAGGGTGGACTTTGATGGAATTGGTAGAGGGGAGGAGGAAAAGTGATTGTGTACTACGAACAAGCAAGTGGAAGAAAGGATAAGACTATCGTATAGTCGGGTGTGCTTGATCATTTAGAGCGGGGTACACGATCGTGTAGTAAATGTTAAGCAATCGTCTATCAAAATGTAAGTGATCGTTTAGTTACGCTTGGCGTGCTAAACGATTGTCTAACAAACATAAGCGATCGTTTAAGAAATCGACAGCGATCATTTAGGAAGGTGGGCGCTATCGTATAGGCTCTCAATGCTAAATGATCGAAGGCTTTCACACTGTGAACGAATTTTCGGATCTATGCAAAAATGAAAACTATTTTCATTTTATTCTCCAGTTACAAGAACTGAATCAAACTTCCCACTTTTGCACGAATTTTGGAGAAAAACTCGACAAATTATCTCATAACTGCCCAATTATTAAAATAATGAATATAATCATATTATATTCTTAACCTATAGTTTAATATCATATATCAACTTTAGTGTTTTCTCCTCTAATTTATATAAATCATATTTATATCCGATTTTCTCCAAAATAATGTATCTCATACATTTAGTCAATCATATCATATATAATTAACCAGTTCAATTATATCATACATAATCAAACTCCCTCTTGTCAATTTGAACATATCAAACTGACCCAAAAACTGATTCTCAACTTTTATCCAAGCTACCAAGGGGACCTTATGGATCTATGGCTCGAAGCTCCAACGGTACGTGAATAGCTGACTAAACTCTTTAGCCACGAGATCCACCATCCGTTAACTGCTAGACATTCCACTAAAGATCGACAGTTGAACTCTTCTTACAATAGATATATTTCTATGTCTATCGGATATAACCAATCATGAGTACAATAACCCCTCATATATGCTCGTAAGTATAGCTGGGCCAAATTACCGTTTTGCCCCTATTATTACATCTCACTCCTTAAGTACCATTGATCCCTTTAATGAACAATACAACATAGTCCAACTACGTGTGATTCACACCTCTCGGGCCAAGAGAAGGTGTGTGACGTTACATCGTTCAAGTCCTGGAATCAACCCTTAAGGGAGTTATCTATCTACATGCCCCTGCTTGAGGGAAGGAGTGAATTCTATCTAGTGTAGCTGAGTTCTCAGCTCTCAAATCAGACGAATCCCCAAAGTAGTAGGTTTAAGTCGGCGGCCTGGCCACTCTCACCCATACAAATCAAAGGACCGCCTTCAATGGGAGGAGTTCCCAACTCACTCAGGATTGAGGTCATGTCACCTATGGTCATCCTAGTGAAGTGAAGTCTCTATCATAAACAGTGTTATATAACGAGACGTTAACACTTTGTGGTCAGGTCTTATACAAACTTTTTGTATAGGACGCCTCCGCTCGTATGTGCCCTACACAAATGATCAGGATTAGATCATCTGTGACAAGTCATAACACTTGTAACTATTCCACAAGGTGGGCCGCATCCGTAGCGTTATCAGGATAAGGTTTCCCTCCTTTATCCATATACTACAGACCATTTTGGTTATCTCTTAAGACATGATTCACTTGTATGTCACCACATACATGTTTAAGTTACATAAAGTTAACCAAGGATTTTAGTTTATTGATTTGTGGTAAAGCAAATAAAACATTCAAATGAGCAAAATCAATAAGTGAAGTAAATATCATATATTATACATCACAAGCATTCGTACAAACTGTTTACAAACTACAGGATACGAGACTTTAAGGCATCAACCTCAACAGAAACATATGCAACAATGAACTTGAAGTTCATGATTCCAGACATATTTATAATTTGGCATGATAGATTAGGTCATCCAAGAATTATAATGATGAGGAGAATTACTGAGAATTCAAATGGATACCTATTGAAGAGCCAAAAGATTCTTCAATCTAATGAATTATTATGTGATGGTTGCTCTCAAGGAAAATTGATAATTAGACCATCACTAGCTAAGGTGGGGATTGAGTCATTTTCATTTTTAGAACGAATTCATGGTGATATATGTGGACATATTAACCCACCAAATGGACCATTTAGATATTTTGTGGTATTAATAGACGCATCCAACAGATGGTCACACGTGTGTGCTTATTATTAGGTCGAGATCTTGCATTTGCAAGGTTACTTGCTCAAATAATTAAGTTAAGAGCACAATTTCCTGATTATACAATTAAGACCATTCATCTTGATAATGCTGGAAAATTTAAATCTCAAGCTTTTATAATTATTGTATGTCAATTGGGATAAGTGTTGAACATTCTGTAGCTCATGTTCATACATAAATTGGTGGTTTCAAACCCCGGTTCAAACAGGAGAAGTACGCCCGAATAGCATTTCCTGCTACAGTTTGAGCGGATAGGGATAGAGAAAGAGGAAAAAAACGTAGCATAATTATTCATAAAACATTTATAGTTAATTGCTAGACCATTGCTTATGAGGACATACTATTTTGCATGCAACGTCACTTGTACGCATTAGACCACTAGCTTATCATAAGTACTTACCATTACAATTAGCTTATGGCTTTGAGCCAAATATACTCTACCACAATGCACTAAGATGGGTTCTTAAAGAAGGTTGGGAATATATATTGGATATGATTCCCCATCAATTATCAAATATCTTGAACCCTTGACGAGTGATGTATTTACTGCATGATTTGCTGATTATCATTTAATGAGACAAATTTTCCAACATTAGAGAAGTTAGAAAAAGAAATTACATGGAATGCATTGTTATTATCTCATTTAAATCCCCGTACAGATCAATGTGAACTTGAAGTTCAAAAGATAATTCATTTACAAAATATAGCACATCAGTTACCAGATGCATTTATAGATGTAAAGAAAGTAACTAAGTCACATATACTCTTTGCAAATGTTCCATTGAATATTGATATCCTAGACACAACAAGTTATCATTAATTAGTCTGGAACACGCCTGAAGTGTGATAGACCATTCAATTTCAAAGATAAAAATCATCAAAAAAAATAATCAATAAATGACTTAGCTAAAAATATGGATGTTCTAGAAGAAATCCTAGATATGGGTACTCATAACAATATTGAAGTAAATGAGGATAATAATGAGATCTCAATAAATTATGGAACCATATAAGTTGACAACATTTTTGTATACAATGTTACTCACAATATTATTTATGAAAGTGAGTATGAAAAATATCGACATAGAAAGGATTGACTTATGTGGAAAGAAACGATCCAATATAAATAAACTCATATTTCAAATCATGTGGCCTAGTAGTCTAGACATCAGAGAATGTCAAACATGTGGGATACAAGTGGAGTATTTGTAAAACAAATAGAGTGAAGTCACAAAATATAAAGCGAGACAGATCGCATAATAATTCTTGCATTAGACTAGTATTAATTATGAGAAAACATATTCTTTAATGGTCGATATACAATACCATGAGCTATTCAATTTATCTGATTGTGTATGAAAAGTTTAATATACATCTTATAGATGCAATCATACCACATGTATATGAATATCTTAATAATGATATTTATTTATGAAAATTCTTGAAGAATTAAAGGTATCATAATCTTATAATTCAAATATTAGAGAACCATATATATAATAGAGATTCTTATAAAATATTCTTGTTGGGATTGGTGTCCTAATTCTCCCGGAGTCTCGTTGTTTTGTAAAGATACACATTGTTTAATGAATAAAATAACTGTTATTTAATTATGACATTTACTCATATCCAATAAACAAAGATCATTGGTTATCTTATGTGAACTTAAGCATGTATATGTGATATACAAGTGGATCATGCCTTAAGTGATAACCTAAATAGGTTTGTAGTATAAGGATTAAGGTGGGATACCTGATCCTGGTATCCCACCTTAATCCTAGTGACATTACAGATACGACCCGCTTGTAAAGGTTTGTAAGTGTTGTAAAGTACTACAGATGGTAGATCTTTACCATTCATGTGGAGACATGCAAGCGAGGGTGTCTTATATAAAGAGTTTATATAAGACCTGAACCACGAGATGACTAGACTCTATATATAACGTCGTTGAAACTAGAGACTTACATCTCACCTAAACGACCATAGGTGACACGACCTCAATCCTGAGTGTTTTGGGAACTCCTGCCTTTGAAGGCGGTCTTTTGATTAGTATGGATGAGAGTGGCCAGATGAATAGCTACCCAGGGGACTTAATGGACCTATGGCTCGAAGCTCCAACGGTCCATGAATAGTTGACTAAACTCTTTAGCCACGAGATCCATCATCTGTTAACTGTCAGATATTCCACTAAAAACCGACAGCTGAACTCTTCTTACCACAAATATATTTCTGTGTCCATCGGATAAAACCAATCATGAGTACAATGACCCTTCACAGATGCTCATAAGTACAGTTGAGTCAAATTACCATTTTGCCCCTGTAGTTACATCTCACTTCTTAAGTACCATTGATTCCTCTAATGAACAATACAACATAGTCCAACTATGTGTGAACACCTCTCGGGCTAAGAGAAGGTGTGTGGTGCCACATCGTTCAAACCTCGGAATCAGCCCTTAAGGGAGCTATCTATTTACTTACCCTTGCCTTGGGAAAGGAGTGAATTCTATCTTGTGTAGCTGAGTTCCCAGCTCTTAAATCAGACGAATCCCCAAAATGGTAGGTTTGAATCGACGACCTGCACTCGTACCTATACAGATCAAAAGAACGCCCTCAATGGCAGGAGTTCCCAACTCATTCAGGATTGAGGTAATGTTACCTATGGTCATCCTAGTGAAGTGAAGTCTTTGTCGTGAACGGTGTTATATAACGAGACGTTAACACTTCATGGTCATGTCTTATACAAACTCTTTGTATAGGACACCCCCGCTTGCATGTCCCCAGCACGAATGATCAGGATCAGACCATATGTGACAAGTCACAACATTTGTGACCATTCCATAAAGCGGGCCGCATCCGTAGCATTACTAGGATAAGGTTTTCCTCTTATATCCATATACTACAGACCATTTTGGTTATCACTCAAGACATGATCCACTTGTATGTCACCACATCCATGCTTTAGTTACATACAGATAACTAGAGATTTTAAGTTTATTGGTTTGTGGTAAAGAAAATAAAACATGCAACTGAGCAAAAAACAAGACGTGAAGTAAATATCATATATTATACAACACAAGCGTTCGTACAAACTGTTTACAAACTACAGGACACGAGACTTTAGGGCATCAACCCGAACAATTAGTGGTTCATGGTAACTGTGAGATAAAAGGAAAATTGTTTTCCTAATTTTAGTAAGTTTTTTCGTAAAAAATTATTTTGAGATTTCTCTCTCGCAAAAAGAAATACACGGAAGCTTGTCAAGTAAATACAGATTTACTGAGCGACAGCTTGAGCGAAGTAAACGATCGTGTAGTGTTTTGTAGACGACAGACACTGAGCTAAACGATGAGCTAAACGATTGCTTAGCTTTAGCTATACGATTGGTCATCGACCTATGCGATAGGTTTCTGTCTTCTCCCACTTTCTCAATCGTGTACACGATTGTTCATTCCTCCTTCTTCTTCCTTAATCCAAGTCCGAACAGAGCCCCCATATGGATCCTCACACCGAGGCGATCGCTGAGGACGAGTGTGAAGTGTTCGTACAGTGTTGCGGTCGTGTTGTTCGAGCGTTCGAGGTTGCTGTATTCGAGCGTTCGTGAACAAGGAGTGTGGAGACGAGTCTACAAATGTTTGTAGCTTTCGCCTTGTTCATTTGTAGTTATCATGCTAGTTATCATGTTGTAATTTCTATATTAATTGTATAACCTCATGTTTCTGTTTCGACTGTATTTTGTAATGTGCATTCATTATTGTAATTTGGAATGATCTATTTTTCGCTGCTCATGGAAATCTCAGATTCAATTTCCATCACTTGACGAATGTAATATAATCATCTTATTCAATATTTGTTGGTGTGAGGGTACAAAATAACCCTATTTATCCATATCCTTTTATAAAGAAATCATAACTTGAGATTTACTATATGTTGATGATTTGAGCAGAAACTCTTGAAGAGATTTCAAAGACAATAGAATTTCTGAAGAAAGAAATTGAGATGATAAATTTTTCCTTAACTTGCAAATAAAGTATACAGCAAGTGGAATTGCATCAATTTATATATTTAAAGATCTTTTGTGGATTATGTACATAATTGAATACTCCTATGGTGGTTTATTCATTCAATATGAAAATGATATATCATCTGATCTCAGAAAGATGATGAAGAATGTTCGGTCTTGAAGAACCATAAATTTTTAGAAATAAGTGCACTTATATAGCTTGACTAGTTTATACACTGCAGTTTATAATATTTTTCAGTAATTTTATTACATATATATGATATTTATCCAAAATAAGAATATTGAAGTAGAGTTAAACATATGGTACGTTTTGTTTGAGAATTATTTTACATTGATTTATTTTATTTTAACAAATCTAATTATGATATAGTTGGTTGTGAAGATGTATGTTAGTTATCTAACCCATACAAGGTAGATCATAAACAGGTTACTTAGTACATGGAGAAGAATTTTTATATCATAAGTGAAACTGACCATAACGGCTACTTTCTTAAATCATGCTGAAATTCTTACAGTTTACGAGGCTAGTTGAGAATGTGTCTGACTAAGATCAATGACTCAGCACATTCGTGAAACATGTGGTTTGTTTTCTAGTAAAAATCTTCCAATAATATTATACGAAGACAACACATCATGCATATTTCAAATCAAAGGAGAATATATTAAAGGGGATAGAACAAAACATATTCTACCAAATCTTTTCTCCAATCATGATTTTGAAGAAAACGGTGACATCACTGTTTAATAAATCTATTCGAAAGATAACCTAGCAGACTTATTTACAAAATCATTATCAACCATAACCTTTGAGAAATTGGTGCACAATATTGGAATGTGGCGACTCAGAGATCTCATGTGATGTTTTCATGAGGGGAGTAAATATACTATATTCTTTTTAAGAGTATTAGATTATATGAAATATGTATTATTTTTCTTTCACTAGGATTTTTTATTAGTAAGGTTTTAACAAGGCATATTTCATATATATAACGAGGGGGAGTATTATAAATATTATGAAAATAAATGCCCATTAGATGCAGTGTTCATTAACCATGTGTCATGTCCCATTTTCAAAAGTGTTGTCAACGTGTCTCAACATTACACATTATTATTGTTCATGTAATCTATCTCTTACTTGTCAAATTGGCTATAAATACTGACATTTTGTTGGTTTTGGAAGACTAACATTGGGCAAAATCTATGGACATTGGAGAAAATAGAGATTTTAGAGAAATTTTTATTTCATATTTTGTTAATTTATTTTATTTATATATTATATTTATTTTATTTTAATATTATATTTTATTGGTATTTGGTTTTGTGCTCTTCTTCGCACCAAAAACCAAACTCTTTTTCTAAAATAAATAAAGAAATAAATAAAGGGTCGAATTAGACGGTAAAGATCCGAAAATTTCCCTTTCGTCAAAATGAAACCCTAAAAAATGAAATCCTATAAATTGAAAGCGAAGATCGACAGAAATTGTACAGACATATTCCTTCAAACCCTAATGAAGATTTCAATCTCGAAGCCGAGAGTTTTAACATCATCGACAATGTCTAAGCTGAAATTCAATCCAAGACGAGGAAGGTTTCCTTTAATTTTTTATTCTGGGGGTTGGAAATTGGAATAGAAATGTTTGCGATTAACAGGAATTCCATCGGAGTCCGAAACCTCTGATTTTCACTGGAAAGCAGCTGGAAGATGGCCGAACACTTTTGAATGTTTCCATTCAAAGAGGTTCGACTTTCATCCTTCGTTGATGTGCTCTCTCATTTTGAACCATAGGTTTTATTCTAAGGTTTTGAACGAATCTGTTTTATTTCTCTGGGTTATCGTTGTTTTAGAGTGCAACTCTTCATCTTGTAAAGGGTACAATCTCGCATCATCTTCTGTTGTTAATGTGCAGAAGAAGATATGTTTGTTCCCAATACTGATTTCCATTCGACTTTGTCAGCTGAAATTATTTACTTGCAGTTGATTTTCAATGAATGGAACATCATATTTTCATCAAACAAATTCTGTATTCTGTTGAAATGGGACTATAGTTGAACCCTATTTGCAATTAAATGCAACATAGAGCATCGAGTTCCCTACAGTGATTCCTCCTAAGCTTTTACTTGCTGTCAACTGATATATCTTTTGCAGTTGATATTTCTTGGTACATTACTGAAACTCAAGTTGTTATTACGTGTTCTTTATTCTCCTTTTCCATTATGTCCAAAGTAGTTTTCTGTAATTTAGTTGGTTTTTATGATGACATTGAATTTTGTCTGCCTGCTTTGCGGTTAATTGTTTTGCTTGTTTCTTTTGTGGGACTTTAAATTTTGTTTATCTCTTTGAGATTGGAACTTAATGGGTTTCAAACCCTATGAATTTGAGGAAGTTAAGGTGTGATCACAGCAATCGAGTTCCTTAATATATAGTTCCTTTGTAATTTAACCCTTCCCTTAAGACCAGCCAGCCTATGCAATTACTTTTTGTCATTTGTCTTATGGGATTTCTCGTTATGTTTGTTCTAGTTGTAGCTCACTTTCTAGCACTATCAATTTTTATCAATTTTTTTTTTTTTTTTGCTTCAGGTTGAAAATGGGCGCTCGTTGATGCGCTGAATTTACCTTTTGATGACTGCTCGTTGAGATCTTTGAAATCTCTGGCTTACCAAGAGGCTCGAACTTCACTGGGCCGATCTTTTCATTCTCCATGGTCTCCTGGGATTGGGAAGAAATTGAAGGTCCTTCACTCGGAATCTTCTTTCACGGCTTTCATTCCTCTTGAGGAATTTTCGATAGGGGGAGACATTTGGTCTCCTTTTTTAGGCTTAAGTTTGGGTTCCCTAACCTCCCCTTTCTCATTGGAGGTAATTAGATATATGTAGTTTTAAGTATTATTTACATACATATCTCATCAAGTACATCAACATTCGCATTTAAAGTAGTAAGTTTTGTATGTCGACTAAAAGCACAGGAATCGTCCTCATATCTACCCTAAACAAAGCACACGACCTTGACAAAACGTAATATTACAAGAATTAAGGTGTTTTTGTTGGAAAATTGTGTCTAAGTGGGTAACTTTTGTTTGTCGAACTGTCTACTACGTACAAATACACAACCTCATGCTGATGAAATAGTATGGCAATAATAATCCATTGCATAAGTTTACATCAACTTTCAAAATAGAAAGTTCAATGTACAATTTCCATTACAAAAACTTTATCCGTCACAACAATTCAAAATACTGTTCATTTAAGTTCATACATCACCCTTTTTTAGCTAATCTGAATTATACACGCCCAATTCACTAGTAGTATAGTGACGAATGGGATTAGAATTAGATTATTCAATTTTGAATTTTGAAATATAAGGACAAATTTGAAACAAATTTTGAACCTTAGAAGCCGAAAGTGTATTTTTTTTTTTTTTTGAAAAGGTCAAATAACTTACCGGCCTCATTTTTAGTTCAATGTCAATAATCTCGTTTTACTTCTTCAATTGAACTTGTGTTTTTTTTTTTCTCTTTTGGAATAAAATAAAATAGAACTACAAAATTAAGTCATTGGACACCGAACTACGAAACTACTCTGGGTAATAGATTAAATATGGAGAAAGACCAAACTGATTTTCCTCCATAGCTTTATGAGCCAAATAGTGAGCCAAGACATATTTTGACCTCAACGGGAGTGAATAAAGGAGATCTTGCGAAGACATTTCGACCTCGATGGGAGTTGATAAAGGAGATCTCCCCATAGTTTTAAAGCCAAGTACTTGAGATCTAATCCACCACAAAAATCACTTAATGTGAAATTAATTGATTGGTTACTAACCAGATTCACCACCTTCAAATAGTCAATTTTTACAACCACCTTGTCATTGACAATATCAAAGACATTAGACAACGATGTGGAGGAATCCATCCTTGGTCCATTGAGTGACGACTCCCCAATTGATGCTTTCCACTTGGAGAGCCATTCGAGCACCTCAAAATTGTCAAATGTCGATCAACAACACAAATAGAGTCAATATCGATATCAACCCAAAAAACTTGAAAAATGAGCTTGACCATGTATATTTTGGTTTTAGGCAATTGCCGAATCACGTTTTAAAAAAATTAATTTAAGCTAAAAAAGTACCTACGCTTTGACGAACCATGTTAATTTTGACCCGTTCATGATTATACTTATAATTAGTTGGAAAACAGCATAGGTAAACTTCAAAACATTGATAACTTCTAAACCCTAAACAAGTAAAACTGTTTATTATTAATATTTCATTCATATTTTTTCATTGATCACCTCTTCATATCAATATTCTTTTTTTAGAACACTCAAATCCACAAATATGTTGATGGTAGCAAAAATGATAGTTTTCTTTTTGGTTGATCATATATGTGTTTTACTAGTCAAGTATGCTCAGATTGATACCCAAGCAAGTACATAGTACATCTCTAATTCGTTCAACACATTAGGGTCTGATTTAAACATATTGGATATTTCAAGAAAATACTTTTGAGAAGTCCAAAATATTTACAAAACTAGACTATAATTTCAACTATCTAGCAATCTATGTTCAATACTTTAAAATATTTTTAAATTTATACAAATAACAGGAAAACATTAAAATAAGCACATTTTCAAATGTTATTTTATTACAAAATAATGAAATTGGATTGATTACCAAGATAAAAGTGATCTTTCAAACCATACAAAAAATTCAGTTAAGTATATTCAACCAATGGTGACAATAATTATTTTTTCCGTAAGTACATACAATCAACACATGATCCCATCCAGTTAATAGACTTATAGGCTATATGCAATGAGTCCCACACATCAATATTAATCATTAATTAATTGTAAAATGCAGCCAAAAAAAAGTATCATGCTCTATTGACTTGAATAATTTAAATCAAAACGAAAACAATCTTGATAAATACCAGAAACCAAAACATCAGACTGTCAGAATTAACAGATGAGAATATGCTATCTTCCCTAAAACTATTGAACTCAACAGTCGAGTGGTGAAAAGCACACGACGATTTTGAAGATGGCTATGAATCACAGTCTTCTTCCTCTCCTGCCACCCTTTCTTCGAGTGCTGTCGGTAGGGATCGGAGTTACATCCTCTGATGAGACAACAAATTAGGTTAATAAAACAATTTCGGATTGAAAGGGCAACTGTGGTAGAAAAGTCAACAAACTCGGAGCATACAAAAATTACTTTGCTAAAAGAACTCAGAGATACCATGTTTCTAATCACAAAAGTGATTGCATCCATTTCGTAACCACTCTCACAAACATGCTCTTGACAGAAAAAATACGAGTCCTAATAAAAATTGACTATAAGAAAACAGTTTGGAATTGTTAAATCACTTGTCATTTTCAAAATCATTCCAAAAATGATTTCAATAATTCAGAATCAATTTTAATAGTATGAAAATTGCATATAAAAGTGTAAAATTAAATATTCAATTGATTTTAAGTGATGAAACGTGTATTTCAGAGTAATTTTGAACATGACAAAAATGATATTAACCATTTCAAAATACTCCCAAATATGTACCTAGAATGCCTAATGTGTTATTTATAATGAATATGGGCAGAGCTCAAGCAAATGTTAACCATCACACAGTAGCTTCAACTTCATAAGAGAACATTTATACATCATATTACTACAACTCTATGCGCAACCAGAACAATAGCAACTGCACTTCAGTTACAATGAAATGCTAAATGGAGAAGCTTTGGTTTCTTACTGAAAATCTAGCCATTCTTGTAAATACTGAAAGTAAGAATATGTACCCATACGACCAATCCTCATTCCCGAACGTGCAAGGGCCCTAAGAGCTGATTGAGCACCAGGTCCAGGAGTTTTGGTTTTATTTCCACCAGTAGCCCGAAGCTTTATATGTAAAGCAGTGATGCCAAGTTCCTGTTAGACGCTACTAGCACTTAGAGAGATGAAAGATAATCCCATGGAAGTAAAGAGCACAAAAATGCAAGTGAATCAATACAAATGCTCAACTCTCAACATTCATAAAGCAGTTTTCACATTTAGATCAATTACATTTGAATGAAGAGAAACATAAAGCTGATTAGAGAGCAAACCTTGCATCTCTGAGAAACATCCTGTGCAGCAAGCATGGCAGCATAAGGCGACGATTCATCTCTATCAGCTTTCACCTTCATACCACCTAAACAAAGAAGAGATATATCATTGGTTCCGACAACCCAGAAGACAGAGAAGACCAAATACAGGGAAATTATCAACCGTTAGGATACGTCCTAACTAGAATTAAGATGTGGAATATATTGAAATATAAAAGATAACTACAAGATATAACAAGTGTAAAGGCACTTGGAAACTCCCCTCTTGAGTATGCTAACCTAAACTCTAGATCACTCAACAATTGCTTGTCTTCCCTCACTAACCCTCCTTCTACTTATAACAAGATACACTAACTCACTCACTATCTAATTACCCTTATGCTCCTTACTGGTATCATACTAATATCTCTAACTAAATACCTCACATCAATCAGTGGATCCACTCAAAAAATAAACCAAAAGCAATGCCAGAATCAAATCTTACAGTGACATGAAGAGATTACATACCAGTGATGCGAACAAGTGTTTCCCGACCAGACAGATCGGTCACATGCTGCAAATCAAGCATAGAACAAGCAATCAATTACACAAAAAAATCAAATAAGAACTTTAATAAAGAATCTAACGAAGATTACTCACAATGAAAGTGTCGTTAAACGAAGCAAAAATGTGAGCAACACCAAAGACATGCTCGCCTTCACGAACAGCAGGGCCAAGAGTGACAGTTTCCTCCTTAGGCTCTCTAGTCTTCCTTCTCGACTACAGATTACACATCACAAAGGGCGTAAACTTCCAATTTTGTGTTTAGAAGGCAAACTTGACGGAACATCGATTGAAATGCAGCCAAAATGAACGCCTCGATTTTGTTACACAAAACAAATTAAACAGAGGCATAAAATTCTCCGCTCTCCTTTCGTAGGCTAGTATAAACAGATAACATATCTCGAATCGATTGCTAATGACAAATTTTTTCATAAGATTTCCTACATTTTCTTTGAATCTAGTAATTATAATCCGATCGAAACTAAAATTTGCATGAACTGAATACAGGAATTGGAATGGAAAAATGATGAAATACCATGATGGTGAAGAGTAAATGGCAGGACTTCGCAAATGAAATTAGGGCTTGAGAGACTTGGCTTGAACCTTCAACCTGCTACCGCCCCACCTGGAAGATAATACTTTTATTTTATAGTTAGGGTTTTCAGAATGGGGGCGGAGGGAAAATAATTTTGATTCCCAACCCTCTAAATCTGCACAAATTATGAATTTGCCCTAAGCCCTCCCCCAAGGTAGGAATGGCAATAGGCCGGGTGGACAGGGATGCATTCCCCATTCCGTCTTCATGGTATTATTGTTACATAAGCCTCGTGGTTATTATTATTTCTAGTATAATTAAAGGTAGGAAGATTCGAACCACAAACTTCGGAGCTTCTAACATACTCGTATGTCAATTGAGCTATGTTCAGTTTGGCGTCTCATAGTTAGTTGATTAATGAAAAGATGACGTGACGAAAACATTACTTATTAATATATATATATATAAACAAACTAAATCATTTCGAATGTGAACAAAGATGATTACAAAAGATGTTTTTTTTTTTCTCGAATGAATAGTGATCGCAATAACCTTTATATAGAGAGCATATTGTACAAAAATAACAAACAGATTATACAACTGAATACCATAAAGATAAAACTAAAAATGATCAGTTGGAATAATTTTTCTTATCAATTTTTATTTTATTTTATTATTTTCCCGATCTATGCAAGTAGGAGGGTTCTTGTGTTTGCGATCTGTGTTCTTGCTAGCGAGTTTTAATCAATGAATTCGGTGGATTCAAGTCCAAAAAAATTTAATTAATCAATTTTGTTAATAATTAATAGATCCAATTTATCGGTGGTTCTTGATCTTAATTATTGATAATTGTGTGAATTAAATCCAGTTTTTAAATTAATAAGTTTGTGAATTGAATCTAAACTTTGATTGATGATTCAAGTTTAGATTAGATTGATAATATTGTCAATTTAAGTTTAAATTTGATTAATCCTATTGTGGATTCAACTTTAATTCATCATGTTGTGGATTCAAGTTTAATCGATCATGTTGTGGATTCAAGTCTAATCGATCATGTTGTGAATCTACGTTTGAGTTTGTTGATGTATATATATTTTTTATGATATTCACATGATTATTAGGGGTGGCCATTCAAACCGCAAAAACCGAATCGTTTCTAAAAATCGAACCGAACCGAACCAAAACTCAGTGAAATCGAAAAATGTGGTTCGGTCCGGTTTGAAGAAATTTTGAAACCGAATTAATTCAGTTCGGTTTGGTTTCAATTTCAAAAACAACCAAATCGTTTTTAACTAATATATTTATTTATTTATTTATATATTTAAAAAAAAGAGTAAAACTCAATTTTAAACTGAGTTGAACCGAACCAAACCATTTTTAATTAGAAAAAATATATAACATAGATATTTTAAGAATACTAAAATCGAATTTAAAACTGAACCAAACCACATATATGTGGTTCGACTTGAACCAATCAATCGATTCAGTCGGTTTCGCATATTAGAAATTTTGGTTCGATCTGGTTTGACCATCAAACTGAACCGTTTCAATGTATGCAGTTATTGAGTGAAATTTAGTAAATTCTAATTGGTGTTCTTTTTCTATTACTTTTGTACAATAATATAAGTATTATTGTGGCTTGTATTTTAGATTGAATTGACCAAATAATATGCTACCAAAGTAGCATCTGCTATCCATACTAGTTTAATTCTAAGATATAAGAAGTGCATGTTCATTAATTTATGTGGATAATTGTTGACCTAAAGGAAGATAATTATTTGGTCAAATTGTTGGTATGCATGTGGTAATGAGTATGCGACAATTATAAGGATTGCTCATGTGAAAAATAGTCAGTAAAAAAAGGCTTTTTTTTTTTTACCGAGTTTATTATCAATACTTTCATTACTACGTTGAGAGTATCATTTACCGTTGATGTTTTTACCTAGAGACTACATCAGTGTTGTGTTAGGTATCTTGTTAAAGGGGCTCACTATATATGTGAAATTATTTTGTCATATTTTAATTGTGAGTATATGCTTTATTGTTTATTGTCTTAGTTGTTTTACTTAAATATCTGGAAATCTGAGTTCAATCCCTAAGTTGAATGGATCAAACTTCAAGGTTTGGAAGGAAAGCCTAGAGATACTTCTCGGGTGTATGGATCTAGATCTTGCATTAAAGACCGATAAACCTATTTCTGCTGAGGAACAATTGAATATGACTAATAATATGAAGTGGAAACTGTTAAATCGCATGTATCTAATGACCCTTGGACACTCTATTCCGGAGTCATTTCGAGGTTCTATCACGAAGCACTTAAGTTTGTAGATCCATGTACAATATTTGAGGTTGAAGTAGAGGATGGGCAATACTTTAAGTACGTCTTCGTGGCACTTGGTCCGTGTATCAAAGGTTTTTTTAACTGCATCCGCTCAGTAATCGTTGTTGATGGGACCCATTTGCATGACAAATACAAAGGTGTGTTGTTAATAACAACATGTATCAATGACAATAATAAAAAATATCTTATCCCTTTCAGTATTGTGAATGGTGAGAACAATGCATCATGGACTTGGTTCATGACTCATTTGAAGGCTTCGATATGAGACATTCTGAATTTAGTGATTATATCAGATCATCACATCTCAATTGCAAGGGCTGTTTCAAGTATATTCCCTGATCCATTTCATGCCCTATATATATATCATATTCGAAACAATTTGATTGGAAAATTTCTAGCGGTGAAAGCTTATAGAATGTCTGAGTTTTAGATGTATTGGGCTAAGCTCCATAAATATCCTAGTGTGATGGCCTATTTTGAGGAAATTGGATTACAACAGTAAGCAAAGGTTTATCAAGTCTATTGTAAGTATGACAAGATGACGAAAAATATAGTAGAACAATGGAGTATTGAAAGATGCATAAGACCTATCAATCAAGAAGTTATTGGAACATATCCGTGAGTGACTATAAGGTTGGTTCTATGTTCGACGCACACATGCAATGGCATGCACATACATTATAACTGATTACGCAATGAGTATTCTTAAGGAATCGGAATTGATGTCGTATCATGTTTCTCCAATGGACATGCATATAATTAATGTGGACGATGGATATTTGGGGGGCTTGGTTGATCTTTGTTCACGGAAATATACTTGTATGGAGTTTAATTGCATCGAGATCCTGTGCTCCCATGCAATATCTGTAGTGACCCTGAGAAAAATTAATGTTCAAACATTATGTGCAAAATTGTTTACAGTTGAGTGTGTGCTTACTGCTTACACCGAAGCAATCTTCTCAGTTGAACATAGACAAGAATAGAGTCTAAGACCAAAATTTGAAGACTTTGAAATTTTACTACCACGAAAGGTATCAATTGTCGATCGACGTCAAACCATTAGGATACCTTCTACTGGAGAGGAGCCATGTCAAATACATAGGTGTATACGATATAGTCAGAGAGATCATAACAAAACAACGTGCAGACAAACATTAATAACACCTAACACTAGCCCATCTAGGCTCAACGATATGTAATTTGTATGCGATTGATTTGTTATAAATGGACGATCGTTTAGTTATTCATGGGCAATCGATTAGTTATTTATATACAATCGCTTAGTTATTTATGGGAAATCGCTTGGTTATTTATGGGCGATCGCTTAGTTATTATGTGCGATCGTTTACTTCGATCTATGCAATAACTTAGTTATTTCTATGCGATCACTTTATTATTTGTATGCGATTGCTTTGTTATTTGTATGCGTTATTGTAGTTATTATGTATGATCGTTTACTCAGATATATGTGATCGTTTAGTTAATTTTGGGTGATTGCTTAGTTATTTATTTGCTTAGTTAAATGTATAGTGCAATTTGAATTCTATTACCATAAATATTTATTTGCTCACACCTGGGCAACATACCGTCTTCTATACAATGCCATATTAGCTTGTGTTAAGCTAGCCCTATCAACACCACTTACACAATATTCTATAAATTTAGCAAAAAAAAAAATGCCATAATCTACAGACCTGCACTCTTGAAGGATCACCTTCGATCTCTTCACTTCCCATTGCCCGTACTTGAACCTTCTATATTGAATGTCAAATTGGACAGAAATCAACATCGAAGGTATTGCTCTGGCCACGAGCTGAACATAACCATCAACTATGTCGCTACCGATGTAGTTCGGCATGGAGTCAAATACAAAGATTGTGCACCTCTCAGATCGATGGCAAGTATAAGTCAGTGTTGTTTGATATTGATTGGCCCAAATACGAAGTCAACATCCGTCCACGTTGGCTTATATTTTTCATATTGTCCAAGCACGTAGTCAGTGAAGAAGTGAGAGTCTGTCCAAAATCTCATGTGTGCTTCATGATCCAACTAGCCTGCCACTTTGTCATCCTCCATTTCAAGACCTTTCTAACAAGATCTTAGAAGCAATTCCCTTTGGCTATATCAAAGCACCCTGGGAAAGGCAAGATGTAAATACATGATTGAGTGAGGAGTAATTTCAATAAATATGTGAAATTTCCTTACCGTGAAGGTTAAAGCAACCACCGTGAATCGGTACTTGCACAAGTCAAGTTTTGAGTGCAACTTCTAATGCACGTGCATCAATAGGAGATCTATAGTCTTGTCCAACAAAGAAAAATATAATTATAAATATTGTAAATTCTAATGATCATGTAGAATTATCTTAGAGATCGTGCATAATTTCCTGAATTAATAGAAATACTCACATCTTCAAGCACCTATGTGTTCTGCTCGAGTGTTTTGAAGAAATTCTTGGTCCTAAAGGTATATACTACCATCCGCTCCTAATTTTGGTTTTAGGATGACTTCCATTTTTTGTATGCATTCCACATAACATCTGGGACTGGGAAGCATAGGTCGTAGGAACTAACGGTCCTTATAGGGAAGTCAGGTACAGGGACCATTGGGTTGGGATTGATAACACCAATGGTCGGCTTTAATCCTACTACAGGTGGTTGAGCTTCTTGAGATTGGGGCTGAGAAGATTTTGAAGGTGAATAAGGTGGTTGAAGATTACTTGTATGAGGGTGTTGAGGATCACTAGAAAGAGAATCTCCCTTTTTCCCCCTTTTCACATCCTCAGGTGTGAACTTGGTTGGTTTTTCTTTTTCCAATGCTTGCGATCGTTTTTATCCTACATTTAAATTATAGATCAGTGACAATACAATGTTAAGATAACTGATTCATACAATAGCCTTACCTTGACTTTAGTGGCATCCTTTTGAGTTAAAGTCCTCATAAATTGGGCTGAATCCGTATCGAAATGACCCCTAAGATGGAAAGCTTGTGGGGAGTTCATGTATTTCATCAGTGGTCTGATGAACTGGCTGTTCATTGACATGTTCATGTGCACTGGTCTGAGGGAGATCTTCTCCATGTTCTTTGTGGGTATTATTACCGTCATCATTATTATCATCACGAGAAATTCCCTCATTATTGTCCCACTCATCATGATGAGTTCTTATATTATTACTATCTTGAACAAATCAAACGAAAATCCAAACAATCATTTAATAATCTTTAAGACTATTATTAGAAAATCCAAGTGATCATTTAAGACTATCTAAACGACCGTCTATATTTTCTAAACGATCATTTAAGGATATGTAAACGGTCGCTTAGAAAATATAAGCAATCGTTTAGATTATCTAAATGATCATTTAAGAATATGTAAACGATCGTTTAGAAAATGTAAGCGATCGTTTAGATTATCTAAATGATCGTCTATATTTTCTAAATGATCATTTAAGAATATGTAATCGGTAGCTTAGAAAATGTAAGCGATCGTTTAGATTATCTAAACGATCGTTTAATAATCCTAAAAAATCATCTATATTTTCTAAATAATCATGTAAGAATATGTAAACAATCATTTAGAAAATATAAGCGATCATTTAGATTAACTAAACGACTATTTGATAATCCTAAACGATTGTCTATATTTTCTAAACGATCATTTAAGAATATGTAAACGATCGCTTAGAAAATATAAGCGATTGTTTATATTATCTTAACGATTGTTTGATAATATTAAACGATCGTCTATATTTTCTAAACGATCATTTAAGATTATCTAAATGATCGTTTAGAAAATATAAGTGATCGTTTAGACATATTTTTTTAAACGATCATTTAGATTATCTAAACAATCTTATAAGACTATGTAAACGATCGTTACCATTTGAGAATGTCTAAACGACTGTACAGAAATACATACCTCATTCAGACGATGGACTATCATCTTTATTTCGTTTAGTTGTTGGCCCATCAGATGATGTTGGACAATAAATACATCTCCCATCTGACGGACCATGGCAATCAAGTTCGCCAAATCTTTGCGAACTTCTTTAATTTCCTCCCTAAGGACCTTGTAGGATTTGGAATGACGATGTCTTGAGGACTTCTGCTGCCTCTTACCTTTCAAAGAGTTAACTAAACCGGCATACGTGGTTTCGGCTCTATATGCTGCACATTTACAGGTTGATCTGCATGGGGTTCATGCTCTTCGTGCCCCCCTAGTGGACTCGTGAGTATCGATGGAGTGTTCAACCCCTTCGATCCTTCTTTGTCTAACAACATTAACCATATTAAGTCCTTCCAGTCGGTCCTCCTTGTACCTTATCTTCTTTGTGTTAGGTATAAGTCTTGACACAATAAGAGTGTACATAAACAACTAAGCAAGTAAAAATATATGAAACTATAAATAAATGAGCAAGTCAGAAGTGATCGGTTACTTACTTTTTTTTTGTTGGAAAACATTATTTCTCAATGATTGGTAAGATAGAGCACGGGAATAAGTCCATCTAAGAATTCTAAAAATTGTAACCTTGCTGACTTTGGTGGCTATGAACTTACTTGATGTAGATAAAATTTTGTAAGCCCAAACCTATGATATGGGAATTTTGTTACACGTACATAACACACATGTTCAATGCATATTAAAGTGAATTAGAAACAAAAATACATACTTAGAATGCAAGTACGAATCTCTTTATACAGTAATATGAGGCACGAAGATCATTTTTTGCTTTCTTTGAATCATATGTCTCATTCTTCCCACACATGATAGTCTTCATGCTATTCAATGTATATTTATAAAAGAGAGAAAGCCAATTGTAATATACAAAGACTTCAAGATCATCGACAATCCCAAATATATTCACATAGAATTGGGTTTTCTTGTCTTTTCCAATCATCACCATTTCGATGAATAGTGCCAATGCAACCTTGACATCAACTTCATCATTATTAAAATTGAACTTCTCGAATGTGATCTATACATACTTACAAGAACTATCCTTTTCATTTGGGTCCTTCTGTCCAATAATGAGTTCTCGCAGCCTTTCACCGCTTGTTTCGCTTTATACTATTTTCCCTGTTTGCCACAACCCAGTTATCAGGTTAAAATTGTCTTGGGAGAATGTTACCTTCTTCCCTAGAATTTTGAATGATATAAAGTCTGGCTTCGCATCCGCTACCTCTCTTAACAGAAAGTGGTGCAAAAGTTATCTATTAAAAACAAGATCTATATCCAACAGGGGACCAAAGGCAGTTTTCCTACACAATCTCATCTATTCTTTTGTCAACTTATTCTTAATCACAGAGGCACTTTTATGGATTTGACAAGAGACTGTAACAGGAAAATATTTCTAAGTAGGGATGTCCATCTTATCAATCTGATATCGTTGTACACTGCAACAATTAGTAAATAATCGCATGACAAAAATTAAATGATTGCATAACAGATATCTCAACGATCGCATAACATATATCTCAACAATCGCATAACAATTAGCTAAACGATCGCATAATAGATAGCTAAATGATTATACAATATAAACCTAAACGATCACACAATAAATATCTAAACGATCTTGTAACAAGTAGCTAAATGATCACATAACAAATAGTTAAATGATCGCATAACATATAGCTAAACGGTCGCACGATATAAACTTAAACAATCACACAATAAATATCTAAACGATCGCGTAACAGTTAGCTAAATGATCACATAACAGATAGCTAAACGATCGCACGATATAAACCTAAACGATCAAACAATAAATATCTAAACGATCGTGTAACAGTTAGCTAAACGATCGCTCACACGATATAAACCTAAACGATCGCACGATATAAACCTAAACGATCACACAATATATATCTAAACGATCACTTAGTATTCTCTATTTGATCGCATAGTAATCTCTATCCGTCACTTAATATCTAAACACTTGCTTAGTATTCTCTATCCGATCGCTTAGTATTCTCTCAACGATCGATTACGAACAAATACATGATTAAACCGTAAAAGATAGTCAAACCTCGAATATCAACATGTATTCTTCAAGGAGAAGAGTCTCATACCTTTCAGATCCCGAAAAAGGTGGCAAGTGCGTAGAAACGACTAGCGAGAAACTTGCAAGGAGTGCTCGACTGAAGTTTGGAGAGAAAATGAGAACAAATTTGAGAGAAAATTCTTCGAAGAGAAATGATTTGAGAAGGAAATGAAGGAAATGAGGGACTTACCATTGTAAAATATTCGTAGAGGCGCGCGGATACCAAACAGTCTGAATGCTTTTTTAAAATTGGGGGTAATTTTGGAATTTCGCATGGACAAAAGTCAGTGGTAGAAAAGTTTTTAAGAAGAGGTCATTGGTAGAAAAGTTTTTGGTTTTTAGATCATTTTGTGAAATTTTCCTTGTAGAAGGGGAAGAAGAAAGAGAATGGGGAGCAATGGAGAGACGAAGAGGGTTGGGGAAGGAAAAGCGAAAGAGGGATAGAAAAAAAGGAACTTAAGGTTTGGAGTTGTTTTTATTTGGCATTTTCTAACTGATAATTGAGAAAGGAGGGAAACAAAATTTGAGAGGGGAATGAAAATGGCGAAAGGAGGGAAACCAAAAAATAGTCACTCTTCAATGACTATTAATTTTAGTCATGAATTGGTGACACAAAAAAATTGTTATCATAGTCCAAAAATCCAAAATTTTCCCTCTTTTCCCGTCAAAATCATGCCCTTTTCATTTTCGCACATTTAATGACTGTTATTTATAGTCATAAATTCGTGACACAAAAAAAAGTGTCATAAATTTTGGAAAATCAAAAGAAACTTCGTTTTTCTCGCCAAAAAACGTCTGTTTTAAGCTTTAGTGACTCTTTTTTCTCTACTATCCATTGCTACTATTTATGTGTCATAAAATGTCCATTTTGTTGCAGCAATATGATATTTAATAAGTTAGTTAATTAATTGGATTTGATTAATTAAACTAGTTATATTTAATTAATTTTAATTAATACATATATTATTAAGTTTGATTTAATTAGTATATCTATTTATTGTTTATTGATTAAAAGACTAACTCCTTTTTGCAAAGAATTTACTATGGTTAGTCGACGTAGGCGTGATAGAGGAGGTGTAGGGCATAGGGGTGATAGTGGGTCACCGGGTACGGCGCCCTTGAAGAGCAGAGTAGTTTATGGGTCGTTTGTAAAGCATGTTGATGATTGTAATCAGTTTGATGTTTTATGTGATAAGGGGGAGACTCGTTGGCATTGGCACTAGTGCAGGCAGATCCTGATCTGTTGCTTGTTATGGATGGGATGTTCAGAAGTTTGGACAAAGGCCCACTAGGAAGTGGTAGGTATGATCTCTTGCAAGATTCATGATTTGGTATTCCTGGAATGTTAGGGGGTTGAATGACCCTGTGAAGTGTAGGGTGGTGGCAGACTTTCTGACTTCCTCTTCTGTTACTTTATGTTGTTTGCTTGAGACGAGGGTTCGTCGTGAGAATTTTGGTATGATGATGGGTAGGTTTGGTGATGCCTGGAGTTATGTGTGTAGCTATAGTGTGCAGGGAGTTGGGAGGATTTGGGTGATGTGGCGGAAGAGTGTCTATGATTTTTTCATTGATGTTAGTGAGGATTAATTCATTTCTAGAACCTTAGTGGATATTGTATTCAGTGCTAAGGTACATATTGGTGCTATGTATGCCTCTAATCACGTGAGCGAGAGGAGAAACTTGTGGTCTCAGTTGATTGATGTGTGTGCCTCGTGGCAGCTTCCTGGAGTTGTTTTGAGGGATTTTAATGATATTCGTAGTAGTTCGGAGGATTTTGGTGGTTTCCCTAACTTGAGGGAGATGGAGGAGTTTGATGAGATGTTATTGGAGGCAGATCTGGTTGAGTTTGGTGTGATAAGTAACTGGTTTACCTGGACTAGTAAACTTCAGAAGAATGGTATCTTGCGCCACTTAGATCGATGCTTGTCCAATGAGGTGTGGAAGGTAGCTTATCCGTATTCGGAGGTTAAAGTTGGTCAGTGGGGGATTTCTGATCATAGCCCTCTTCTGATTTCTACAGGGGAGACGAGGAGTAGGTCGCCTCCTACATTTCGTTATTTTTCTTACTGGGTGGAGGCAAGGGGTTTTCTTGATACTATCAGGTCAATGTGGAGAAGGTCTGAGGATGTATCTCCTATGGTTAGTTTTGTGCGAAATTTAAAGGCAGTGAAGTGGGTTTTTCGTGCATCGTTTGATAGGCGTATCTCTGTGTTAGCTGATGAGGTGCGGGCAGCTAGGCAGGTTATGGAAGTTTCTCAGGCTGCGGTAGAAAGGAATCCTGATTCAGAGTCGGTGTGTGCGGAGGCGGCTTGGGCCACTAAGGTGTTTTGGTCAGTGGTGAGATTGGAGGAGGTGTCTCTCCGGCAGAAGGCCAGGGTCAGGTGGCTGGAGTTAAGTGACATGAACACAAACTTTTTTTCATCACTGTGTTCGTTCTCGTCGTAGCTGCAGTGGTTTATTTACAGTCTTGGATGATGGGGGGACTCGTCAGACGGTGCATGATAGGGTGGCAGGGGTGGTGGTAGAGTTCTTTCGGGGTTGCTTAGAGGCTCAGCATGTGGGGTATAGGGATCTTACTGCCCGAGTTGAGGATATTGTGCAATTCAGCTGGCCCGAGGAAGGGGTGGAGGAACTTGGTCGACCAGTGAGTCAGGAGAAGATTCAGAAGGCTTTATTCTCGATGAAGTTTGGGAAGGCTCCTGAGCCTGATGGGTTTTCGATGGATTTTTACAGATCTGCTTGGAGTGTGGTTGGGGATGATTTCTGTGACGTTGTGCTGAATTTTTTTAAGACATGTTACCTACCTGGTGGAGTTAATTCTACTACTATTACTCTCATCCCTAAGAGACGGGGAGCTGAACGTATAGAGGAGTTTCGTCCTATTTCATGTTGTAATGTTGTGTAGAAGTGTATCTCGAGGATCTTAGCTGAGAGATTGCAATTGTGGTTGCCTGATTTCATTAGTGGTAATCAATCTGCTTTTTTTCCGTGTAGGTCGATTTTCAATAACGTTTTATTGTGTCAGGAGCTTGTGGGGAGCTATAAGAAGGGCAGAGGGAAGCTGTGTTGAGTGTTAAAGGTAACATTTAGAAGGCTAACGATTCGGTGAATTGGGATTTTCTGTTTGGGGTGTTGTTGGCTATAGGTACACCTCTTCAGTTTGTTAGTTGGGTGAGGACTTGTGTTACTTCGCCTAAGTTCTCTGTGATGATTAATGGTTCCCTTGAAGGATTTTTTCCTAGTAGGAAGGGGTTGAAGCAGGGGGATCCGTTGTCTCTTTTTTTTGTTTGTGATGGTGATGGAGGTCTTGTCTAGGTTGTTGAATAAACCTCCTGTGTGGTTTAGGTTCCATGATCGGTGTGAGCGCTTAGGCTTAACTCATTTGGTTTTTGCAGACGATTTGATGATTTTTTATGCAGCTGAGAGAGATTCTTTGGAGTTTGTGAGGTAGGTATTGATAGAGTTTGCAGAGCTGTCTGGGTTAGTTGCAAATGTTGGGAAGAGTTCCATGTTTGTTACAGGTGTGAAGTCTGAGGAGGCAGAGGAACTAGCTGCGTATATGGGTGTCTCTCTTGGTTCGTTGCTTGTTAGGTATCTGGGTTTACCTTTATTGGCGAGTCGGGTGAGGGCTATGGATTGTGCACCTTTGATACAGAGGATTACAGCTCGTATTAGAAGTTGGGCAGCAAGGTCCCTCTCATTTGTTGGGAGGTTGCAGCTTGTTAGGTCTATTTTACAGTTCTTTCAGGTTTTTTGGTGTAGCATATTCGTGTTGCCTGCGTGTGTAACTCATGAGGTTGATCGTCTGTTACGTAGTTATTTATGGAAGGGTAGTGTGGTGAGTCGGGGTGGTGCACGAGTGGCGTAGGATGAGGTGTGCTTGCCGTTAGGAGGGGGGTTGGGTGTGAAGCATGTGGCCTCTTGGAATCAGGCTACTATTATAAAGCTGCTTTGGCTTCTCTTAATTAAATCGGGGTCACTATGGATGGCTTGGGCAGAGGCATATGTTTTGCGTGGGTGGTCGTTGTGGGCTGTTCGGAGTGAGATTGGGAGGTCTTGGTGCGGGCTATCTTATGAAGTAGAGATAGATTCAAGCATCTGGTTCGTTTGATGATTGGCGATGGACGGTATTGTTTTGTTTGGTGGGATTCTTGGCTGCCGGGGGGCGCAATTTTGGATTCATACGGGTCTACGGTAGTTCATGATGCAAGGAGTAGTTTGGAAGTACGGTTTTCAGAGTTCTTGGATGGTAAGGAAGGTTGGAGGTGGCCTACAGTGTCTTGGGAGCTGCTTAAGATCTGGGGCCTTATCCAGGCAGTGGGGCCTAGGGTGAGGGGAGAGGATTATTGGGTTTGGGTATCGAATTCTAGTGGTCGGTTTTTTATCGCTAATGCTTGGGAGAGTATACGTCATCGTCGTCCTAGGGTGTCTTGGGCTGGTATTTTGTGGGCGGGGGTGGTATTCCGCGTCACTCCTTCTGTACGTGGTTAGCAATGAGGGACAGGTTGGGTACGCGGGATTAGTTGAGGAGTTGGAGTGTGTTGTCAGATGGGGGGTGTCTTCTGTGTGGGGGAGGTGTGGAGTCGGGGGATCATTTATTTTTTTAGCATGGGTTTGGGAGAGAGGTGTGGTCTAGTGTGTTGTGTCAGTTGGGTTCGATGCATCGAGTGGTTGGTTGGGATGTAGATTTGAGTTGGTTGTGCCGAGTGGGGTCAGGTGAGGGAGTGCGTAGTAAGTTGTTTCGTGTTTTTTGGTGTGCGTCCATATACTACATCTGGCAGGAGCGTAATTGGCGGCTGCATGGAGGTCGACCGAGGTCAGTTTCTACTCTGGTTCACCTTATGGTCTCTATGGTTCGTGCTCATGCTACTTCTTAGCGGGTTGACCTTCTTGGTCTTATCTAGTGTGTGTACGGATGTTTTTTCCTTGTGAACTTCACGTTGTTCTCTGTTTTGCTGTAGTCCCTAGTTTGTGGGGTTTTGGGTTATTTTCTCTGCCTTTCTTCCTTGTGGTTTGCGAGTTTGCGTCTGGTTTTGTTCTGGTCTTATCCTGTTGACTTTGTTTTGGTTTTGTTGGCCTATCTTTGCTTGTACTTTGTTGCTTTGATGCCTTGACCCCGGGCTGTGGGATTTTCCTTGTTGTTGTATAATAATATCACATATTCTAAAAAAAAAAAAGTAGTGGTAACTCCCTTCACATTGTTTGAAAACTTCTCTGATAGAGTTATACATTTTGTATAATTGATAGAATAATCCAACTCACAAGCTCTCTCCAAAAATAAAAAAAGATAAAAAAAAAAAACTTTGCCAAAAAGAAAAAGTAATACAAAGATTTTTTTTTTTGTGTGTTTTCTCCCCGTCTTTTCACAAAGGATCCCACAATCCCCTTGTTCCAAGAGAATAGTAGAAAAGGTCTTTGGTCGTGTTTCTGTCTTGCTTGTGACACCAAGTTTTTCATTCAGATTTTTCGTGTTGTTGATCAACAAGTTTGGGAGATGACCTTGGAGAAATAATACTACAAAGGTATAGTTCTTCTTTCTATTTAATCTTTTAGAAAAGGATGCTTAGTCTAGATGTTTTCTGTTTCCATTATGTATTTTTTTTGTAACAATAATTGAGTAAAAAGCAATTAAACGCTTCCGGGGATTCAATCTCTTCACACACAAACCTCAACAAACAAAACATGTACCTTAGCAACCTTCCCACCTACTATAATAATCGTGCCATCGCCCCACTCTCTATTGCATCCCAAGCACTATCACACGACAAATCTAACCACAGGGTGGTGGACAGACCCACACAACCCTCGTCACCACCCTTCCACTCATCACAAGACATTATTTATTAATTGATTATGATTACGAGTCAAAATATAATAATTAAAAACCTTTGCAAAAAAAAAAAAGAAAAAAGAAAAAGAAAAAGAAAAAAAAGAAAAGAATAAAATAAAACTAGTATCAATTTAAACCTTAAAATTTCATAAGTGAATTAGTTTTAGACCATTTGTTAGTGATTTTGTAACTAGTTTCATTCTTTCATAATTTTAAAATTAGTGTAATATCATCTTAATATTATTATTCTTACCCCAATATTTCACAAAAGCGAAAACAATTTAAGGCTAAATTATAGAAAATAATTCTTAACTTTGTATTTTCTTTTTTTAAAAAATACCTCATCTCTTCCTCTAATCTTTCTACCCCACCCACTTCTCGCCAATGTATCTCTCTTTCAATTGGTTGAACTGAAGAACTCCAAAAAATATCCATAATCCCAACCCAATCATGTTTTTATTATAAGGGGGAGATGTTCTCTTTGGGTTAAAAAAAATCAATTTTTTATATATGTGTGCGTATAACATTTAGTTGATAATTTATTAAAGGGTTATGAGAGGAAATTCTTATTTTGCCCTTACAATTTTCCATAATTCTTATTTTATCCTTCATCAAATAGTTCACTATGTTTGAAGGGATCACATCTTGTCTTTAAAATTTCATAAAATATTATTTTGTCTTTCCCTTCAAATAGTTCACTATTTAGGTTAAACAAGGTAAAAAACTATTTGATACCAGAAGCCAAAAGTAATCTCTATTGTGGTTAGGACTTAAATTCAAATGTTGTAACTCGTGGTTGAGGAATTATGAATTTGTGTAACCTACTAATTAATTATTACATTTATAGTATTGATATATTAACTATAATCTTTAAAACTTTTTAGTAGAATTTTATATTAAACCATGTCTTCTAAAGAATTTACATCCTATGAAGACATTTTATCAATACCGCAATCATCATTTCCCATTATGTTATGCTATAAAACGATCAAGCTAAAATAAATAACTAATCAAGTACAACAAGAGGGCTAAATCTCAACCCAAAAGGTCAAGATCAACTCTTATTCAGAAGCATTAAGACACGGGAGAGAAGGTGAAAGCGCCCATCTCCCAATACAACCTAAATTAAACCAAATTAACCTACCTCACTACCTCCACTTTCCCTGCTAATTTAAAACCACAAGGGAGAAAAAGAAAAAAAAAAGGCAAAACAAACATTCTAAGTTCTAATTTCTAAAGACTTAGTTCACCCTAGCACTTCTCATACTCCAAGCTCTTAGATAATCTACCGTGATAGCCTCTGTTCCATTGTTGAACACATGCAAATGGGCATCCCCAAACACCGCCTTTGTTGGATATACCCTTGAAGTTATGCATGTTTTTCCTCCCCCTCCAAAGCTCTCTACCACTGAGTGATCAATCTGTACAAATAATCATCGCATAGATAAAATAATCACTAATATATAGTTTTAGATTTATAAACATTGGGAGGAAGAGACATTAGACTATGATTTCAGCATACCAAAGTTCTTAATGGGAGCTTTTTACTCGATAAATTGATGTCGACAAAGCCCGCAAATGATGGCTTGTATAATCCATCTTCCTTCAAAGAAGAGCTACACCACCAAAAGAGAGGAGAGAAGGCTATAATAAGTTAACCAAATGACTGAGGCATATTCACTTGCAACTTAACATCAAACAGATTTGAAACAGTGAAAAAGAATTGAATGATAGAGGTTTATTTGATATAAGAGTGTTTTGGACCTTCTTGCATCAGAACACAGAAGAACCACGTGCTTGTGATGGGACTTGAAAATCCTGAAGAATACAGGAGTGAATTCCTCGAGGTTTTCTGAAGCCAGAGTCAGAAGCCCAAACGGCCCAACTCCACCTTGGGCCTTTGAGCCCAGTTGATCACACACGGCTTGTGCATCCACCCAGCTTGGATCAAATGGCTCCGCTTTATCTAGACTTGAAAAGCTGAAGACAACTTCAACATCAGCCTGTACAAAAGTAAAAATCAATAAGTAGAATTATACGTGGGAGTTCATGCTAAAAGCATTTTCAATCCAAAATTATCGTATATGAGAATAACCTAAAAGTGCTAATGTAAAAACAAGTGTTTGGATGAAAAGCTTGACATGTACTTTATGTGTGCTGAAGCACAAATCTATAACAGCCCGTTTTGTTAGTATTTCCGAAATCAAAGGTTTGTGAGAAAACAAATGTAATTTTTAAAACAAAAAAAACCAAATGATTAGATCATATTTTACCAAATCACTTAGAAAAGTCCAGACACACACCCACTAAATCACAACCTCTTCCAAGAAAATCAACAGCAGTAAAATGTGGTGTCACAGACCTGGGCTGCAGTAATTCCTTTAACCTCAACATGGTGTCCCTTCAACAGCTTCTGATGTCTCAACACAACTTCCTTCCCTCTCAGCTTATTCAGCTCTTCAACTGGCCACTGCAAAAGTTGCCTCCGGTTTGGATCCAACCATATCCTCCTAGGAATTAACTGCAAAAAGAGGAAAAGAAAAAAAGGGTCATTCACAAAGACCCATGTACGAAAGTGCTCTGTAACAAAACAGAACAAAACAGAACAAAGCACATTCCATAAAAAACATACCTGAATTCCAGCCCATCCTTTAGAAACATCATCCTGAGCACTATCAGACTCATTAGCCCAGCCCCACAAAACCCTCCTCTTCTTCATCGAATCATAGAACGACTTCGAAGCATAGAAATTTCCGTAGTCATATCTCAGCCCACTCCACCCATCCGCCGATGTGTTATCCGGTACATACCTATCCTTCTCCGGATAATACTTCCCCACCGTATAATACTCATATCTAGTAAGATCCAAACTCACCTTCAACACATGTTTAACCCAATTCCCAGTCACCGACGGGTCCAATCCACGTCTGCCCGAGAGCGGAACCGGGTAAAAATCAGGGCACTCCCACATACCTGTATTTGGAGCAGAATGTAAAGGGTGTTTCGCCTTCGTCCATTTCACAAAATCCCTACTTCTATACAAATACGCCATTCCCCTCTTTTTCCTCTTGCTGCCGATGATGGTCTTCCAGTGGCCATTGTCGCTCAGCCACGCCGTCGTCGGGTCACGGAAGGCGCTGGCGTTGACTCCCGAGTCCGGGTCGACGATCGGGTTGTCATCCGGTTTGATCCACTCGGTTAGATAGGGGTCGGAGAGGTTAGCCGGAACGGCGTAGTTTTGAACCTGGCGGTTTTGAGGGTCGATTCCGGTGTATAAGATGACGGGCTTGTTACCGGGGAGGATGGTGGCGGAGCCGGACCAGCAGCCATTGATGTCGAAGGGCTTTGAAGGGTAAAGAGCGGGCTTCAATGGCTTCCAATTGATTAGGTCTCTGGAAATTGAGTGAGCCCAAACTATATTCCCCCAAACTGCGCCTTTGGGGTTGTATTGATAAAACAAATGGTAAATTCCCTTGAATAACATTGGGCCTGTTGCATTGTTCAAAACAAAGTTGGTCAAGATAGTAATTAACCAGATCTATTATTCAGTTTTGTTTCATTGAAGCAATTAAACAGATACTTTGTCAAATGTTTTGTGAATATTTCGTGCCTTTTGTTTACAATTTTCATTTTAAAATGATACCTATGTCTGAAATCATATTTAAGTAAAATATTTAAAATTAGTTATGTCGTCGAATTTTTTGGCTTAAATGATAAATTTTAGTCATACGCCCCCCTTTTTATATAAATTGAATTCTTTTCTCATAAAATTTGGCCTATACTAACACTATAAACATTGAATTTAAAATGATATTTTTATTAAAATAAATATAACTTAATTGAACTATAATATTTATTATCGAGTAAGAGACTTATGTTTGAATCCAAACAACGTGTATATTTATTATGGACAAACTTGATCTTTTTTCTTCTCCCCATTTTCTACTTTTTCAAAATATTTTTAAAAAACATGTTGGTTTTCTCAATATTTTATTTTAATATATTCTTAACCATTTTTTCAAGAAAGCAGTTATGTTTTAATATTTAAACATGTTTAAGAAAATTAGGGAAAATTTAACATTAATACAAACAAGCTTCTTAGAAAATTAAAAATAAAATAAAATCATTATGAAATAAAGAGTCTAAATAACATAAACAAATCAAGATGCTTACTCAAGAAATTAATAAAAGTTCACTAAAAAAAATGGCTTACCATTTGGATCTGCATTTGGTTTTGTTGTGGACAGGATTGAGCACCACCAAAAGGTAACACAATAAGATTAAAAAAAAAATCTAGTTAGGAATCTTTGTTAGGAAACAAACACAAAATAGCAAAAATATTTCACTATTTTTCATATAAATCTATAGCATGATAAACATCTAAATTAGGCAATGTCAAACTATAGATATATGTTTAAAAATATTTCTAATACTCTTTAATGTTTAGGCTAAAAAAAGAATAATACTTTCCTACTCACCAATCACATTCACACAATTATTATTCTTTTTTCTTTTTCCTTTTGTTGGCCTTATTGTTTTGATTATGGTTTTTATTTGGTAATCGAAATGTTATCTTTTATTTTAATTTATATTTAATCCATAAACTTCTAAAGCTTACACTTCTCAATCTCAAATTATAATTATACTCATGATTTCATTAATTTTCTATCACTATTAAAACCAATTGAAAATTTTACATCATAATTTTTTTTCAAAAAAATTAATTAATTAATTAAAAGTTAACACAAATGGTCAAAACAAACATTACGCTAACTATTTATGAGTATAAATGTAAATTTTAAAATCTAGAGATCAAATAAAAATGATTCTTTTCAAATAAAAGAAAATGAGTTAACTTAGTTAATTTATAAGTATGTGATGGATGTTTATCGCGGTTTATTACAGATAAATAGTGATATTTTGTTATATTCAAAAATATTTTCAACTATTTTATCATTTAAAATCGAAATAAAAACTAGACTTAAAATTTAAGGATAAAAATCTAATACTTTGAAATCTAACACTTACTCAAAACTATATTTTTCTCAAAAATTAAACCCGTTCCTACGAAAGAGACTTAGGTGTATTTCGGAGAGTACTTATTTTCGTGTATTCCATCGAATCGTTTTATCATAATATAACACATGATAAGCTATTCTTATTTATTTTTTAAAATATTTTAATTATTTTTTGTGTAAATGATAGGAGGAAAAACCATTTTGAGATGCATACAAGTATTATCCCATTACTGTATTAACCATTCCATTAATATCCACGAGTTTAATCATATGTTAATGAAGATTGCTATAACAAAAATAGCATTTGTTTTATTTGGAAGCCCACGTGGCCCCAATACACAAAATGGCGTTCTAGTACAATGCAAGCACTAACATTAACATACCAAAATCTCTATTTTTAAATTTTTTAAAAACTAAGACTAATATATATATATATATATATATATATATATATTATAGGGCAGTATTTTTAGTGTAAGAGAATTGCCAAATTAACTAAGACCCACCAAAATTTTTCTACAAACAGGAAGGAGAAATCTCACACTTTCTTATGAATGGCACAACCAAATTTTGTCATTATATATATATGATTATTATACAAATAAAGAAAAAGTTCAAAAGCTAACTCCCAACATGTATAAGAGATTCCACACCACTTATTTAATTCCATTTTTTTAAATAATATTTTCCACTGACCAAATTAATGTAATAGGAAAAAAAAAAGGATGGCCAAAACATATAATAATATATACTTTACTTCTAATGATATATGCCTTTGCGCATGTGAATCTTTATTTAACTTTAGACTTATACCTACACTATTGACATTATATAATATTATGCCAATCTTAATACAATAAATGAATTTGAAGTTTTGAATCTTCCACGTTAAAAGAAGCAATAATATATGCCTATCAACCTATACTCTCATAGATTGTATATATTTCTTAATTTTTTTTTTAACTTGTACGTCAAATTTTTCCAAATCTTATAATTGGCCCATAAAGATTTTGAACCACGTCCTATCATACTAACACGAATTTGGTATCACATAAGGAATAAAAAAAAAGGGTAAAAAAAAAAACATAGGTCTTGATAGTGAACTATGGCCAATGACAAAAGTAGAAGCTACAACTACGTTTTTCAACATAATATGTATAGGAAAAGTACTTAGATGCATCTATGGCCGCATAAATCTTTGTATATTTCACTAAACTGTCAAATCATAATTTTCTATATAATAATTTTAATTCATTTCTTATGTATACGATGAAGATAAGTGGGCAAAAGATTACACCTTACTCTATAAAAAAGGAAAAAAAAAAAAAACCAAAAAAGTTCTCAAGTTGATTGACCTTTGGTGCAATAATATTGCCCACTCCTCAATGGCATGGAGCATGTAGTAGGTAATAATATGTGTGTGTGTGTATATATATATATATATATACTTGAAAAAAGCCATTTCATTATGCATCCAATAAGATAGTGAGTTTATGGACCCCACATCAAAATAATTATAAAAATAAAGTGCTCACGTGTATCCTACATCACAATATCACCTTAGCAAATGTCATTTATATATTTGTTTCTATATACTTGTAGATTATTTTATCATATGGTTTATACTATATTAAATGTTAGTTTAAAATGTGGCAAATCGAATTTGGTATTGCGAGTTACATGTTTGACTATGTAACTCAAATACATCCAACACAAAAATGATTTAAAATTATACTTTTAATTTGCACAAGCCTTATTATTTAATCTCACTTTCCATCCATTCATTAAATATTGTTTTTTTGCCCTTTTTGATCTCTCTGTTCAAGGTCCCACCATATTAGATATTTAATCCAAAAAGAAGGAAAAAAACAGGGAAAAAAAGTTTCCAAATTTCAACGGAGTTTTTTTTAATAGTGTTTTTACATGAACCACTTAAAATTAAAGACGTTAGACCTAAGAATTTTGTCTCTCTCAAAAACTCTATTCTTTTTTTTAGTTTATATTATTTAATTGAGATTCTTAAAATCCAAATTTCAACTCCAAGTCAATATGTACATGATTTTATAATTTAACTAAAATGATTTGAAATTTTTATGTCAAAAAGATATAAATAATCTTTTCTTTTGACAACATATGGAGTGAAAGAATTTAAATCTATAATCTATATTCAGTTGCTAAAATAATATTTTGAGAAAGTTTTGGAGAAAAGTTATTAAAAAATAGTGAAATTAAATAAAATTAAAATACATATATGTATATATAATAGTATTATAAGTAATAAAATATGAATTTTAAAGTTAATAATAAGTTTGAATATCCAATTTATTTGGATTAGCAAAACATTACAATAATATGGTTAAGTAAGATATGGAAAGTAAATATTTAGATGGTGAAAAAATAGGTTTAGAATAGTAAACCTTGCCCATCTAATAAAGTAGACCAATATATCCTTGAAAAAAAAAACAAATTAATAAGCATACAAGTTTAAGTTTAATTCACAATAATTATAACCACACACAAAAAAAGAGGGCATGAGAGTGAGTAAAGATACTTTTAAAAATGATAAGGAAAAAAAGGTAAGTGGTTTCAGGCGATAATAATAATAATGATACCAAATAAATAAATAAAAGCAGGAAAAGGGAAAAAAAAAAAAGAAAAAGAAAAAAGAAAAAAGAAAAAGCTGATCAGACGGTTAGAATTAATAGACCCACGAAAAGCAAAAACCAATCAGAGGGCCAGAGAGCAGCAAAAAGAAATACATTATCTTTGAAAGCAAAAACGCAAACAGAATGAGATGATGGGAATCTGCGTCGTCAATCAAATCATGATCGTTACGAACCAAAAACGCTCCGAGTTAATCCAAACACACACAGTCACAAACGCAGAAACGAACTGATATCATTTCCGCAACTAATTTTCCGATTGTGAAACACAGAGAGAATCGAAATTTTCAGAATGATCAGATCAGATCAGGTCAAATCAAACCAAATCAAATCAATACAAAAGTGAAGATGAATTGAGAATTTAGAAGTTACGAACCGTTGATCCAGTGACGGCGAGGTTGGAAGTGGAAACGAGTTCGATGGAGTGGCTTAATCACAGCGCCGTCGGTTTGAAGAGACTGTAATTCAGGATAAATTTTATGGAGAGCGTCGACGAAGACGACGCCATTGTTGATGAACAGAGAAAAGAAGGAGAATCCGAGAAGAAGAGAAGGGAGAGTGAAGAGATTCATGAAGGAATTTGGAAACCTAATGGAAAGGGAACGGGGAGAGGAGGCGGCTCCAGTAGCGGAGATTTGGAGTTGAACGTCGAATTATGAGGAGTTTGAATGCTTATTTATAGAGCGAAAAATATAGAGGATAAGTTATTTATTTATTTTCAAAAACTACACTTAAAAAGAGGATAAATTTGTTAATGTAATCTGCTACTATTTAATTAATTAACAACAGAAATGATAAGGCTTTTTATTATCTTGAGACACCTGTTTACTCAAATACAGGGGAAAATTAAGGACTTAATTATGATTACCGAGTCAAGATTTGTATTTACTTTTAGATTTTATTTTTAATACCACGATAATGTGAAAAGAAATTTGTCAAAATGAATCTAATTCAACTAATAATCAATATTGCCTGAAATTTATTATTTAAGCTTCTCATTACAAATACTTTGAAAAATAATTCCAGTATACTTCTTCAAATGTCAATTTTACAAAATATATGATTAAAATAAATACATGGATGATTCTCAATAGAAATTCTAACTGAATGTTTAAATTAATTAATTTATGAAAGTTTAGGACTTTCTTAGGTACATGTATAAATTTCATACGAAATTTTTCGGAATCAAATACATTGGTGTAAATTGATTCACTCACAAAAAATCAAGATTTAAATTGATACAATTAATTAATACAATCCAAATTTTAGGGATATAAATTGATATTTTACGGGTCTATTAGATATTAAAATTGACAAAAAATTAGATCTTGAAATAATGTGGTGATTGTGATTCAGTGTGGTTCTAAATCACTGTCACACCCATAAATTTTTACTTCAAAAATAATAGTAATATTATGCCTTTTAAAAAGAATATGAATATTAAAAAAGTTTTTTTTTCTATTATTTAGTGAAAGAAAAAAAATGTGTCTTTTAAACTTTCAGAAAAAATAATTATTTTCATCATTAACTTCAATTTAATTAGCAAATGTGCTAAATATGAATAATCTAACTTTTATTAGAGGAAAAAAATAGTATAGATTACCCCTATTAATATACCAATAGGAAAAGAACACGAACTTCTTAATTGCTAATAGAGTTATTATAGCTTTTGGGAGATTACCCCACTTAATTTGTCATAATTCAAAAGTTAAGTTACTATAGTTTTTATCCAATTTTCTTTCTCAAATTTTTAGAATAGAAAGATTATATATTTACATTCTTAAAAATATTTAGAATGTAAGATTTTGCCTCTCTTAAGAAAATTTCTAGTTTTTTTCTAAAGACTTATGTTTAAAAGTGGTTCTAAAATAGTCAAAATCTTTTTATTTTTTTTTATCATAATGAATATAAAATATGTTCTTAATCTCCTTCGAAACTATCTTTGATGATATAAAAATATAATTTTTAATATTATTTTAAGTAATTATAAACATATTTTAAAATTATTTTAAAACAATAAAAGTGATTTTAACTTCTAAGTTCTAAACATGCACTTAACAATCTCATATAAAAGTGTCAAGGTAAAAAGAAAATAACATTCAATTTAATTTTGGCTATATTATAAATATTATAGAAAATAGATGTCTATTAGGTGTCATACTTAGTGTCTATTGATCATGTGTCCTGCCCTCATTTTCTAGAATGTCAAATTGGGTGGGTTTTGAAAGACACAACACATTGGACAAATTCCAAAATGTTTGGATTAAGTCGAGAAATCTATAAATTGTTATTTTATTTACTTTTGTTATTTTATTTTATTTTATATATTTATATATATTATGTTTAATTTATTTTAATATTTATTTATTTTATTCCATATATTTATAATATATTTATTTATTTTAATATTATATTGACATCCGTGTTCCTATTGTGCTCCTCAATTTCACAACACGTTATCAGCACAAGCTCTTGTTGCTTCTATGGCTGAAGGTAGGTCCTAAAGGTAGGTTGGTTTTTTTTCTCTTTATTATAATTAATAAATTAAATATTGTTTTTCATATCTAGTACATATTAAATTTATGATATAAATACAATATTTTGTGATAGTGTTGTCATGACAAACCTTATAAAGTTAGAATTTACAACCTTTGACATTAATGACAATAATTATTTGTCATGGGTGCTTGATGTCGAAATTCACCTTGATGCTATGAACTTGGGAGAAACAATTAAAGAATGAAATACGACATCTAGGACAAAGCAAAAGTTATGATTTTCCTTCGTCATCATCTCCACGAGGGATTAAAAATGGGGTATTTTACAATAAAAGATCCATGTATCTTGTGGAAAAAATTGAAAGAAAGGTATGATAAAATAAATAGCTATTCTTCCTAAAGCTCGTCATGAAAGTTGATACAATTAAGGCTATAAGATTTTAAATAAGTAAGTGATTAACTCCACATTATTTAAAATCAGTTCAAAATTGTTGTTAAGCGGAGAGAAAATTACTGATGTTGATATGTTAGAGAAGACATTTTCTACATTTCATCTCTCGAATATGCTCCTATAGCAGCAATATCGAGAGAAATGTTTTAAACAATATTCTAAATTAATTTCATGTCTTTTTGTGATCGAACAAAATAACGAGTTATTTATGAAAAACCACAAATCTCGACCAACCGAAATAACATCATTCCCTAAAGTAAATGATGTGAATGTTAATAATCGTGGTTGAGGTCGTGGTCGTGGTTATAACCGTGGTAGAGGAAGAAATAATTATTATTTTCATGGTAGTCATTCTAATCATTCAAATTTCAAAAGAACCACACAAAATGATTACCACAAAGGAAAAGCTCCACAAGATAAGAGTTCAAAGAGTGTTGAAAATAAATGCTTCCGATGCGGAATGATTGGGCATTGGTCACATACCTTTCATACGTTAAAACACGTAGTCGATCTTTATCAAGCCTCCCTGAAGGAAAAAGAGAAAAACATGGAAACAAATTTTGCATATCAGTATAATGACATATTTTGATCCATCCCACATGACAAATTTGGATATGGCGTCTTTGAATCTCCTGAAGAGAAAATCGACAGAATTGATGGAACATCAAGTGTTTCATTTGACTTTAAAAGTATCTAGATTTAATGTTTTTTCTTTTTCTTTTTCATCTTCGTGTTTTTTTTTCCTTCTCTTCTATTAGTAGATGTTAACCTTTGTATATTCCAAATGTTCTTTTTTATTGTAATTATTTTTTTAATGAAGAAATCTGGATCATTTTCATATGTTGGGTGACTAAAAAATGAGTAAAGAAGATCTATGTCTAGTAGATAGTGCAACTAAACATACAATACGTACAACTACTAATATGGATCATTTTCATATGTTGGGTGACTAAAAAATGAGTAAAGAAGATCTATGTCTAGTAGATAGTGCAACTAAACATACAATACGTACAAGTAGAACATACAACTAAACATACATAATCATTCATAAAAAGTTTGTAGTTAATTGCTAGATCATTGCTTATGCAAGCTAAGCTTCCTACATTTGTATGGGACATGCTATTTTGCATGCAACGTCACTTGTATGTATTAAGACAATAGCTTATCATAAGTACTCGCCATTACAATTAGCTTATGACCATGAGCTGATATTTCCCATCTGAGAATTTTTGGACGTGTAGTATATGTTCCAATTGCTCCACTACAACACACTAAAATGGGTCCTCAAAGGAGGTTAGGAATATATATTGGATATGATTCCCCATCAATTATTAAATATTTTGAACTCTTGACAAATGATGTATTTACTGCATGATTTGCTGATTTTTATTTTAATGAGACACATTTTCTAACATTAGGGGGAGGAATTAAGAAATTGGGAAAATAAATTACATGGAATGCATCATTATTGTCTCATTTTGATTCTCGTACAGATCAATTGAAGTTCAGAAAATAATTCATTTGCAAAATATAACAAATCAATTACCAGATGCATTTATAAATGCAAAGAAAGTAACTAAGTCATATATACCACTTGCAATGTTCCATAAAAAATTGATATTTCAACATAATAAGTTGTCTATAATGAGTATGAAACACGACAGAAGCGTGGTAGACCAATGGGTTCCAAAGATAAAATCATCAAAAATGAAAAATAATTAATAGTGAAGAAGACTTGGCTAAGGATGTAAATACCTATAAAGAAATCCTTGGCATGATTAGTGAGGAAGGTGAAATACCTAAAGATAATAATGAGATTTCAATAAACTATGTCATAACAAGAAAATGATGGAACCAAACTCATGTAGTTATTGACAACATTTTTGCATATAATGTTGCTCTTGATATTATATCTAAAAATGAGGATTCCGAACTAAAATTTGTTTAACAATATTGACATAGAAAAAATTGGCTTCAACGAAATGAAGCAATCGAGGCAGAATTAAACTCACTTTCAAAACATCAGGTTTTTGGACTAGTAGATCGAACATCAGAAGATGTCAAACTTGTGGGAAACAAATGGGTATTTGTGAGAAAAAGAAAAGAAAATAATGTGATCACAAGATATAAAGCAAGACTAGTTGCACAAGATTTTTCACAAAGACCTAGTATTGATTATAAGGAGACATATTCTTCGGTAGTGGATGCAATTACATTAAGATACTTAATTGGTCTGACTGTATATGAAAATCTAGACATGCATCTTATGGATGTAGTCAAAACATATTTGTATGGATATCTTGATAATGATATTTATTTAAGAATCCCAAAAGGATTTAAGGTATCTGAAACATATAAATCAAATTCTCGAGAATTGTATTCAATAAAGTTATAGAGATCATTATATGGATTGAAACAATCGGGACGAATGTGATATAGTCACCTGAGTGGATATTTGTTGAAGGAAGGATATCAAAATAATCCAATATGTCTATATGTTTTTATAAAGAAATCGCAATCAAGATTTGCTATTATAACTGTATATATTGATGATTTAAATATAATTGGAACTCCTGAAGAGCTTTCAAAGGCAATAGAATATCTTAAGAAAGAATTTGAGATGAAAGATCTCGGAAGAACAAAATTTTGTCTTGGTTTTCAAATTGAGCATTTAGCAAATGAAATATTTATTCATCAGTCACCTTATGCAGGAAATTTTTTAAAAAGATTTTATATGGACAAAGCACATTCATTAAATATTCCAATGGAAATCCGTTTATTGGATACAAAGAAACATATATTTCGACCTTAAGATGATAATGAAGAACTTCTTAGTCCTAAAGTACCACATCTTAGTACAATTTGTGCACTTATGTATCTTGCTAATAATACAATACCATATATTGCATTTTCAGTAAATTGATTAGCTAGATATAGTTCTTCTCTTACAAAAGGACATTGGAAAAGAATTAAGCATATATTCCGTTATCTCCGAGGAACAATTGGTATGAGTTTGTTTTATTCAAATAAATCAAATTTTGACCTAGTTGGTTATGCAAAATATTTATCTGATCCATACAAAGCTAGATCTCAAACAACTGTTCACATGTAGAGGAACTGCTATATCATGGCGATCGGTGAAACCGAGCATAACGACCACTTCCTCAAATCATGCTGAAATTGTAATTCATGAGGCTAGTCGAGAATATGTATGGTTAAGATCAATAACTCAGTATATTCGTGAAACATATGGTTTGTCTTCTAATAAAAATCTTCCAACAATATTATACGAAGACAAACAACATGCATATCCCAAATCAAAGGAGGATATATTAAAGAAGATAGAATAAAACATATTTCACCAAAGTTCTACACTTGTGATCTTGAAGAAAATGGTGACATCACTATGCAACAAATTTATTCAAATGATAATCTGGCGGACTTATTCACAAAGCATTTCCTACAACAATCTTTGAAAAATTGGTGTACAACATTGAAATGCGGCGACTCAGAGATCTCAAGTGATGTTTTCATGAGGGGAGTAAATATATTGTATTAGTAAATATATTGTATTCTTTTTAAGAGTATTAGATTATATGAAATATGTACTATTTTTCCTTCACTAGGATTTTTTTCCTAGTAAGGTTTTAACGAGACATATTTCATATATATATATAATAAGCATCTAAGGGGGAGTATTATGAATATTTTAGAAAATAGATTCCCATTAGATGCTCATGCTTAGTGTCCATTGACTATATGTCATGTTCCCATTTTTCAAAGTATTGTCTACGTGTCTTGTAAATACTCATTCTTAATGTCAATGTAATCCGCATCTTACTTACCAAATTGCCTATAAATAGTGACATTTTGTGGGTTTCAAAAGACACACATAGCAAATTCTAAAAAGTTTGGAGAAAGTGGAGAAATCTATAAATTATTATTTTATTTTATTTTATATATTTATATATTATGGTTTAATTTATTTTAATATCTATTTATTTCGTATATTTATATTATATTGGCATCCCTGTTCCTATTGTGCTCCTCAATTTCATAACAGATCATACATAAATTTAGTATAATATTTCATTTTTCACTAGCCATATACAAAATACACTCTATGTTTCTTTATTTAAAATTATAGGAAACACAATTTTTTGAATCTAGTTATAATCTAAAATAACTTGACTATATTAAAATAATTAACTTAAAAAATTTAAGCTAATTTGAAATTTAAACATTCATTTAATACATTGAATTATTTCATGAACTCAAGATTTCTAAATATGCACTCTCTATTACCAATTCAAAATTTGGTATTAATTTAGGAAGAAATAATATTATTGGATTTTGAAGACCATCTCCTCTCTAATATCATGCTAAATCTAATTGATTTTTGATGAGAAATTATAATAAATTTAATTATATCAACACTTTAAGAATATTCTTCGAAGAAGAATGCTAGAACCAAAATTTAAAAGGCAAAAATACCAAATAAAGTTCAATTAAACGTTTAAAGATCAAAATCACATTTAAATCAACATTAAATTATGTAGTTCATCACTCTATTTCATACCACTTTAATTTCGTCTCAATAATTTACTAACTTCAATGGTCCTTCTAACAAAAATCGATTCAATTAGCATAACTTATTGACAACAAGGACCATTGTTATTAAATAATTAGAATATATATAAAAGGATAAAAACGTGATAAGTGCTGATGATATTGTTGTCAAGTAACCATTTTAATGAAGATTTTAAATAAAAAAAATGACTAAATTTGTTCTAAATTTTTTAAGTTTGATTTTGAGATGGTTAAAATTACTGTCGATTTTAAGTTCACATTTTTTTTTTTCAATACAATCAACAAAAACATAACTAACAAACATGAGAACAACAATAACCAATCTAAAAAAATTGACGGATTCAAAGTGGGAAATCCTCGCACCAAATTTGTAAATAAGTCTCATTAATTGTTCAAACTAAATAACGACTTGAATCATTAAAAATTAATTTTAGGTTATAAAAAAGTTTATTTAAAGGTATAAATTCAAACCTTAAATGATTTTGAATGTTTTTTTTAGTAAAAAGAATTTTTATTAAGGTCCTTATGGGCTAAAGTAAGAAAGTACATCTTGTTTAGCTAGATGAATTAGATGAGGGGGGAAGAGATCCACACAAACTCCTTCATAAGGCTTTTCTCTAGCAGACTTGACAGTGGAATCAGCAAAGAAGATTACTTTCTAGGAACATGAATGAAGGCAACACATTCAAAGCAAACTAGAACAGACTTAATTTCTTCTATCCAACTTCCAATTTCATTTAGGGCTTTGTTGTTTCAATGTAATAGTGAAATCGTTTGTTGACAGTCAGATTGGACAATAATATGGGAGAATTTCACTGTAATGACTAACTTCACACCTTCGAGAACGGCAAGGATTTCTAGGATTGGAGATTCGAGGTGAGAGTCTATAATATCTATAAATTTGTATATAGTGAAATCTATCTATCTATAAATTCTCTCTTTTTTTTAGAAGCACTACTCTAGAAGAAGCCATGAACTCTTATCAAGCCCAACATATATTTTTAAGTATTAAGAAAAAATCATCATTCTTCAACCAGAGATTTTCGATTTTGTATCTAAATCAACAACTTTCAAAATTGAGTATATCAGCCCATTACATTAATACTTAATAAAGTACTTAATAAACTTTTAATTTTGTCTGGCAAAATTTTTTTTCACTATACAACCAAATGCCTAAATAATATCTATCAGAAATCAACTAGCAAGTCACATAATTATTATATATACATAGATAGATATCAACTAGCTAGTCACATAATTATTATATGTATATAGTTAGAATACTACATCAATGCTAAAGTGGCAACGTGGATATAGGGACACAATTAATAGATAAAAAGTTGAAACGAACGTGAACGTAACTTAACCGACATATATAAAACATGTAGTTCTAGTAAGAATATTCAGATATATGATGTAAACCCCTGAACATGTTTTATTAGTTAATCAAGTTTAAGTCCTTTGAATTATGAGTTAAGATGTGAATTAACATCAATGAAAAAAGTAAGTTAAATATGTATAGTGAATGATGTGTCTGAAATGTAAGAGAAGGAAAATTTTCAAGTGTATGATTATATACGTTTAGGTTGTAACATGGTCGATGCGTAGAGAGTTGGAGAAATCTATTAATGGTTAGTTGGAAAAGGGCAAGAAAATATATTAAGTATGAACACTAGATTCTTGGGTGAAGTAGAAACAAATTACCACTTAGGAAAGATAAAAGCTTCCATGCATTGGAACTATGAGGCACCATGCCACCAACTTTATATGTCATTGATGAGGGCTAAGCTAGCAAGTGATGTGGCAGAAGGTCATGCATTGAAGGAAGAAAGCTTGGGCAGCCGCAAGACGATGCGATCAAGTTAAGCTGAGAAATTCAGTTTAATTAATGTGTAAATAAGTAAGCCAGGTGGAAACCTTGCAGACGTTAATAAAGGGATAAGCTTGTCAGGTGGCGATTCATTAAGCAAACTCTTCATACAAGTCTAAGTATAAATAGACTTAATTAAGAAGGAGACTGTTTTACTAAAAAATTTTCTAACACCTAAGTGAAGGAGTGCTGTTGCCATCTGAAGACTTTGAAAGTGGAAGAACTCTCAGCCAACTAAAGGAGAATATGAGGGATTTCTGATTGATTATGGAGGAAATGATGCTCAAATTTTAAGGTCACCAAAAGTTAAGATGTTTAGGAGCATTTTCTTTGAAAGGAGTTTAGTTAAACGAATGTTGGAATTAAAGTTACGAAGTTCTGGAAGTTTGAATTTGGAATGATGTTGTGGATGAATAAGCAGACAACTGTACACGAAGAACAAGCAAGCAACTGATTCATTGAGGTTACGCGTTAAGCATACAACATAGTCAACCCACAACAATGGCAATCTTAGTACATTGCATAGACTGAGAAGTATTTCAGCGCTTACCAAGCACCTTGAGAAAGGATTCCCAATTATTAGCCAAGTTAAAAGGTAGGATGACTAGGATAGTCGATATGTTGAGGATGGTTTTGATGCGTCAAACTTAGTTATATGAATGACTATTAGTATGTAGTAAAGATAAGCTATGCATTAAGCTCAAAAGGGAGCTAAGTATACTGACCAAGGGACCTTTCCTTTTTAGGGAAAACGCAAATAGGAGAGGCGTACAACCCCTTGAACAAGTAGCTTAAGACAGTGAGTGATAAGTTTTAATAAATGTTTTCTAATGCAAGTTTTATGAATGATTCCCAATGCATAGGCATTTCATATGAAGTTAGTATATCATAGTTTCTCCAACGCATGCCTTAAAATGAATGTTGATCACACGATCCATGTTTTTAAATGATGAAGTTATTTAAGGGTTTAACATGCATTTTCCAGTAAGCCTATGCCATGTTTTATTGCATGGTGAAATTAATCAAATATATTCCATACTTTACAAGGCACTATGTATTGATATGAAGCCATAAGGTATGATTATTTCAAGTGTGCATATTCTGTATAAGTTCTTAAATGTTTAAATGTTTGTGCCTTGTACAATCCTACTCCAATGTTGGTATTGAAGGTATGGTAAGGTACCCAGATTACAATGATGTTAGGGATCCTTGACACCAAAGATATGGTAAGATGATCAGGACCTAATCCAGCTTTACGTGCACGTATGACTATATTATTGACGTTGATGAGATCGAGCAAAATGGCTCCTTCTCAACTAAGGTTAGTAGAGATTGAGCAAAAAGACTTTCTCACATATTCGGGTAGTGGAGTAGTAGAGTTTTAGGAAGATGTTAATAAATTATTTCAGGGTTTTTACATGATGTATTTTTATGATTTCAGTTCCCTTTTGAAAAACCCCGACTCTCGAAGAAACAGGTTAGAAGAGATGATATGAGAAGATTTTAAAAGAATTTTTGAAGATAAATATTATCTAGCTTCATACTGTGAGGCGAAGAGGAACGAGTTCTTGAAGCTCGTTTAAGGTAGTAGATAGTTGCTGAGTATGAGCAGAAGTATACTGAGTTATCCAAGTATGCTTCCAGGATCATAACTGAAGAGAAAGACAGATGTAAACGTTTTGAGCGAGGTTTGAGAAGGGAGATACAGACTTCTGTTACTACTACAGCTAATTGGACTGATTTTTCTTAGTTAGTTAAGACTGCCATGCAAGTGGAGAAGAGTTTGATAGAGGTTAGACATCTCAAGATAGTACAGAAGAGGAAATTTACACCAAGAGAGTCTGACAAGAGAGATTTCAAGCCTAATTTTAGTGGGCCAACGACATCTCAAGGTAGTACAACTGTTAGTCAGCAGAAGAGAGGCAGACAAAGATCCAGTCAGACAATTGGGATATCATAGATTAGGACATTCTGGGGAATTAGTGGCCAGTACAGGTAGGAAGCAAAATTTCATACAGGCCAGTATTATGAGAGACAGAATGTTTGCTATCAGTGTGGATAACCTGGACATTACAGGAGGGAATGTCCCTAGTTGAATTTAGGGGCACAAAATGAGCAGAAAGCAACATCCCAGACAATGACACGGCCTAAGGCAAGCACAGTAAGTGACGCGGCCTGATGTCGTTACTGGTACGATATTTATTCATGATAGACCTCACATGTTTTATTTGATCCAGGAGCGACTAGTTCATTTATTTGTTGCATGTTTGTATTGAATATTAATAAGGTGCTAGAAACTATGCCTATAGAGTTAGTTATTTCCACCCCTATTGGTGATGTACCAGTAGTTGATAATTACTATAGAAACTGTGTATTTCACATAGAGGAATAATGTATGGAGATTGATTTAATTCCCTTATAGCTGTTAGAGTTTGATGCTATTTTAGGAATGGACTTCCTATTTAAATATCATGCATCTGTTGATTGTCATAAAAAAGAAGTGACATTCAAATTACTAGATCAAGCAAAGATAGTGGTTGTAAGGGAAAAGAAAATGTTCCCTGCTTGTTTAATTTCAACAGTTAAAGCCAGGAAGCTGTTGAGTAAATGTTGTACAACATACTTGGCCTATGTAACAATTTCTTCACCAAAGAAGATAAGACCAGAAGATGTTCCTATTGTACAAGAGTTCCTTAATATATTTCCTGAAGAGTTATCAAGGTTACCACTATTGGGATTGGTGTTCTAATTCTCCCGGAGTCTCGTTGTTTTGTAAAGATACACATTGTTCAATGAATAAAATAAATGTTATTTAATTCTGAAATTTACTCATATCCAATAAACAAAGCTCCTTGGTTATTTTATGTGAACTTAAACATGTATATGTGATATACAAGTGGATCATGCCTTAAGTGATAACTTAAATTGGTCTTTAGTATAAGGATTAAGGTGGGATACCTGATCCTTGCGACACTATGGATACGACCCGCTTTATAGAGGTTTGCAAGTGCTGCAAACTACTACAGATGGTAGATCCTCACCATTTGTATGGAGACGTGGAGCGAGGATGTCCTATACAAAGAGTTTGTATAAGACCTAGACCACGAAATGACTAGACTCTGTATATAACGCCGTTGATACTAGAGACTTGCATCTCACCTAAACGACCATAGGTAACATGACCTCAATCCTGAGTGTTTTGGGAACTCCTGCCTTTGAGAGCGGTCCTTTAATTAGTATGGGTGAGAATGTCCAGATTGCCAACTCAACATACCTATCTTTTTGGGGACTTGTCTGATCTGAAAGCTGGGAACTCAATCCATAAGATAGAATTCACTCCTTTCCCGCAGCAGGGATAAGTAGAGAGATTGCTCCCTTAAGGGCTGATTCCGGGGCTTGAACATAGTGATCACAACTTCTCTTTAGAAGAGAAAACTCAGTCATAGTAGAACTATAATTTATGTTCATTAGAAGGATCAATGGTACTTAAAGAGACAAATGTAACTACAGGGGCATAACAGTTATTGGCCCAGCTGTACTTACGAGCAATCTGTGAAGGGTTATCGTACTGCTGATTGGTTAAGATTGACACATAATATATCTGTAGTGAGGAGAGTTCAGCTGTCGATCTTTAGTGGAGTGCCTGACAGTTAAGGATGGTGGATCCCGTGACTAAAGAGTTTAGTCAGTTATTCATGTATCGTTAGAGCTTCAGATCTACAGGTCCATGAGGTCCTCTTGGTAGCTTAGATTCTGTTGAGGATCAGTTCTTGGTGCTGATTTGAAATGTTCAAATTGACAAGAGGTATTTTGATTATATATGATATAATGGGTATGATATATAAGATACATCTAGTGGAGTATTGATGTAAATGAGATTTACATTAAGTACCATGGAATAAAAAAAGAACTATGGTTTATATATTTCATGAAATGAAATATTAAAACTATAGGTTATAAATATAGTATGATAAGTTGGTTATCATTTATATTTATAATAATATTAATTATTAGATAATTAATATTTTTTCTTTTAAATAACCAAAGTAGTGGGTGATTATTGGATCATGGTAACCGTGAGTTTAAAAGGAAAGTGGTTTCCTATTTTGAAAAGAAGTTTTTTACAAAAGTTTGAAAAGGTTTTGAGTTTTCTCTCGGCGAAAAAGAAACTCACGAAGTCGTCAAGTAAATACAGATTTACTAAATGACAGTTGGGCGAGCTAAATGATCGTGCAGGTGTGAGCTAAACAATCATGCAGTGTTTACTAAACGATCGTATAGCTTTGTTAGACGATCGCTGACCTAAAGTAAACAATCATGTAGAGTCTGTAGGTGACAGACGAAGCTAAACGATCACATAGCTTTTACTAGATGATCGCATAATTTCATCTAAACGATTGGGCATCGACCTATACGATAAGTCTCCGACTTCTCCCACGTGCCCAGTCGTATACGCGATCGTTCTTTTCTCCGTTCGTCTGTCTCACACCAAGTTTGAACAGAAGCCACCCTCTGGATTCTCACACCGAGAATACCAAGATCGCCTTGTTGGTGGTGTCAGACTCAACTCGACATCGTCGAGGTTTTCTGGAGGCCGTTCGTGGTGGTTTGGAGGCCGATCGTTGTTGCGGAGGAGATCGTTGAGGATGAGTGTGAAGTGTTTGTGTCGTGTTCGTGCGGTGTTGCGGTTGTAGATCGAGCGCTCGTGGTTGCTGTTGTTCGATCAAAGTCGCGCAACAGAGCGAGAAGACGCATCCTCATATGTGTGTAGAGTTTCCCTCTGTACATTTGTATTTGTTCATGCTGTAATTTCTGGAAATATTTGTATAATCGTTTGTTTTGATAGTCGACTGTAAATGATTTGTTAATTCATGATTGTAATTTGGAATAGTCTTGTTCCGCTGCTCATGGAAATCTCAAGTTCCGATTTCCTTCAACCACTTGATAGAGAGGTGGAGTTTACCATAGATTTGATACCAGGAATAACACTTATCACAAAGGCACCGTACAGGATGGCTATAGTTGAGCTGAAGGAATTGAAAGCTCAATTGCAAGAATTTGTAGATAAGGGCTATATTAGGCTCAGTGCGCGACCTTGAGGAGCACCAATTTTATTTGTAAAGAAGAACGATGGTTAGCTTAGATTATGTATTGACTACAGGAAATTGAACAAGGTAACTATATGGAACAAATATCCATTACCTCGTATTGATGACTTGTTTGATCAGTTGAAGGGAGCAATTGCGTTTTCAAAGATTGATCTAAGATCAGGCTACCACTAGTTGAAAGTTAAAGAGTCATATATCTCTAAAATGGCTTTTTGAACCAGATATGGGCATTATATGTTTCTGGTTATGCCATTTGGCTTAAATAATGCCCCAATAGTGTTTATGAATTTGATGAATATGATGTTTCATCCATACTTAAATCAACTTGTAATTGTTTTTGTAGACGATATCCTAGTGTATTTAAGAAATAAAGAAGAACATGCAGAGTATACAAACATTACAATGTGAATTCTAAGGATAGTATTGCAAACATTACATGAGAAACAATTATATGCTAAGTTTAGCAAATGTGAATTATAGTTAGACCAGGTAGTATTCCTAGGACATGTGGTATCTGTAGTAGGCGTTAGCATTGATCCTCAGAAGATTGAGGCTGTAGTCAAATGGGAACAACCTACCTCAATTACAAAGGTATGTAGTTTCCTTGGTTTGACAGGTTACTACTGAAGGTTTGTGGAGGGTTTCTTGAAAATAGCTCTTCCATTGACCAATTTGACCAGAAAAGATGATAAATTTGAATGGACAGATAACTATGAACGAAGTTTCTAGGATTTGAGAAAAAGATTGGTGACTGCGCTAATCTTAACTCTTCCAATGCCAGGTAAAGAGTTTGAGATTTACTGTGACGCATCTAAACAGGGTTGGATACATGTTAATGCAAAATGGTAAGGTTATAACTTATGCTTTCAGGTAGCTAAAGAAACATGAAGGTAATAATCCTACTCATGATCTAGAGTTAGCAGTTGTTGTACTAGTATTAAAGATATGGATGCATTACTTGTATGGTGAGAAATGCCATATCTTTACAGATGATAAGATTTTGAAATATATCTTTGATAAGAAAGAATTAAATTTGAGACAAAGACGATGGATATAGTTGATAAAAGATTATAATTGCACTATTGACTACCATCCAGGTAAAGCTAATGTCATAGTCGATGCTTTGGGTACGAAATCAAGCTATTCCAGAGGTACGTTGAATTCTTTAAGAAGAAGGTTGCTATAGAAGTTCAAAAGAGCTAATGCAGCTCTAACAATGGGTCACTTGGGAGAAATGATAACTCATTTCCAGGTAAGATCTACATTAGTAGATGATATCATTAAGACTCAAACGACAGATGATGATCTTAGTAATTTGATTGAAGAAGTTAAACAACATCAGAGATCAGATTTTATTCTGAGACCAGATGGAGCTTTGATGAAAGATGATAGATTATATGTTCCTAAAAATGAGTTGTTGAAAAGTGTTGTGTGAAAAGAGACTCATGATTCAGCCTATACTATGTATCCAGGTAGCACCAAGATGTACAGGACATTAAAGAAGTTTTATTGGTGGCCAGGGATTAAGAAATATATAGCTTGTTATGTAGATAGATGTCTAATTTGTCAGTAGGTTAAGCCAGTACGTCAGAGACTTGCAAGTTTGTTGAACCCACTTCCAGTATCGGAATGGAAATGGGAGCATGTGAACAAGGATTTTGTGTTTGGATTACCTAGAATACCTAGTGGTTAATACGATATTTGGGTAGTAGTAGATAAGATGACTAAAACGACGAAGTTTTTGCCCATTAAAGCTACGTGCACTATTGATCAGTTGGCTAAGTTATATGTTGACCGAGTTGTGAGCCAGTTTGGAGCTCAATTATCTATTATATCAGATAGAGATCCAAGGTTTACTTCAAAGTTTTGGCCTAGTTTGCAAAAGGCACTTGGTACTAAGCTACATTTCAGTATAACCTTTCATCCATAGACGAATGAACAGTCAGAACGTTCAGACTCTGGAAGATATATTGAGAGCTTGTGTATTGCAGTTTAAAGGTAGTTGAGATACACATATTTCATTGGCATAGTTTGCTTATAATAATAGTTATCATTCTAGTATCGATATGGCATCGTATGAGGCTTTATATGGAAGATCCGGTAAAACTTCAGTTTGCTGGAATGAGATTGGAGAAAGACAGCTGATAGAACCAGAGTTAGTCCAGGCAACATCAGAAAATGTTAAGATAATTAGAGAAAATCTGAAGATAGCTCATGACAGACAAAAAAGTTATACAGATAAAAGAAGAAGATAGTTAAAATTTGAAAGTGGAGATCGAGTATTCTTAAAGTTATCACCGTGGAAAGGAATACTCAGATTTGGTAGGAAAGGTAAGCTAAGTCCTAGATATATTGGACCCCAAGAGATAATTGAACGTATAGGGCCAACAGTTTATAGGTTAGCTTTACCTACCGAATTATCCAAGATACATGATGTTTTCCATGTATCTATGTTAAGGAAGTATGTACCTGACCCTACCCACCTTCTCTGAGAACAACCAGTACAACTAAAAGAAAAATTATCTTATGAAGAGAAACCGGTTCAGATGTTAGATAAGAAAGAGCAGGTGTTGAGAAACAAGACTATTCCGTTAGTGAAAGTCTTGTGGAGAAATCATGAAGTTGAGGAAGCTACATGGGAACCTAAAGAACAAATGAAAAACAAATATCCACACTTGTTCATATGAGAAGTTCTAGGAAAATTTCGAGGACAGAATTTCTTTAAGGGGAAGGTAAATTGTACACTTCTGAACTTATTTTACTAGTTAATCAAGTTTAAGTCTTCTTAATTATGAGTTAAGATGTGAATTAATATCAATAAAATAAGTAAGTTAAGTATGCATAGTGAATGATGCGTATGAAATGTAAGAGAAGGAAAATTTTCTAATATTATGATTATATGCATTCAGATTGTAACATGATCGACACGTAAAAAGTTGAAGAAATCTATTAATGGTAAGCTGAAAAAGGGCAAGAAAATATGTTAAGTATGTTGGGGTTGATGCCCTAAATCTCGTGGGTCCTATCTTGTAGTTCATATTTGTAATGTACAAATATTTTATTTATTTAATAAAATATGAGATGTTTTATTCAACATTTAGTAGCATTAATCCACATACTAATAAACTTAACATCCAAGGTTATCTTCTATAGCTTAAACCTGTATGTAGAGACATAGAAGTGGATCATATTTAAGTGATAACCTAAATGGTTTGTAGTAGATGACTAAGGTTGGGTACCTTATCCTGGTGATACTATGAATACGACCCACTTTATAGATGTTACAATTGTTATAAAGTGTTACAAATGATTTGATCCTGATCATTCATTTAAAGACATGTAAGCGGGGATGTTCTATACAAAGGAGTTTGTATAAGATCAGACCACGAAATGACTAATCTCATTATATAACACCATCATAATAAAGACTTACATTTCACCAGGATGACCATAGGTGACATTACCTGAACCCTTAATGAGTTGTGAATTTTCGCCTATGAAGGCGGTCCTTTGATTTGTATGGGTGAGAATTTCCAGATCGCGACTTAATAAGCCTACCATTTTAGGAATGTGTCTGATTAGAGAGCTGGGAACATAGCTACACAAAACGAAATTCACTCACTCCCTGATATCTGGGTAAGTAAATAAATTGCTCCCTTAAGGACTGATTCCAAGGCTTGAACAATGTAGAAACACACCCTCTCTTGGCCTGAGAGGGGTTTGGTCATAGTTGGACTATGACTTATTGTTCATTAGAGGGATCAGTGGTACTTAAGGAGTTAGATGTAACTATAGATGCAACACAATAATTTTGGCCTAACTGTACTTACGAGCAATTTGTGAAGGGTCATCACACTGTTGGCTGGTTATATCCAATAAACACAAAAATATATCGCGAAGAGTGCAACTATCAGTCTTTAGTGGAGTGACCGGCAGTTAATGAATGTTGAATAATTTAATTAAAAGAGTTTAATTAATTATTCAAGTACCATTGGAGCTTCAATCTACAGGTTCGTAAGGTCCCTCTATGGCTCAACAGAGATTAATGAGAATCAATTTTGGATTAATTTGAATTGTTCAAATTAATTGATGGAATTAATTATAGGGTATTTACAATTGGTAGTATTTTTAGGAAAAATAACCAAGTGTATAACATCATTTTAAAAAAATTGCAAATATAGCCAAGTCTATCAGTGATAGACTTCTATCGTTGATAGACTCTTACCAATAATATGGTCTCACTGATAGACTCCTACCAATAATATGGTCTATCATTGATAGACTATTTAAATTTGGCCATATTTGTATTTTTTTTTTTTTTACATTATGTTATATCTGCTAATACTTTGGGTCTAATGTCTATATTTGCAACTATCCCTTAATTATATGTGATATAATTAAATTAGTTATATATATGATATAATTAATATAATATATTTGATACATTATAATATAAAATTTATTTAGAGAGTAATTAAATATTTGAATATGATTCAAATACTAATTATATGAATGAGATTCGTATAATTGAATTTAGTATAAATATGATTTATATTAAATATCATGCATTAATGAGAGAATTAAAACTATAGGTTATATTGTATTTAATACAACATTAAACTATAGGTTATGTGTTATATATCATATATATATGTACATATATCTATCTATAATATTTATTTAAACTAAATTTAATTTAATTATAATTTTAAAGGGACCTCCCCTTAATTCTCTCTTAAAACTCACGTAATGAATGGATGACGATTAGAGGGGTGACCATCATCTTCTTCACAGAAGATTTACATATTTTTTTGGTATGTTCTCTCTGGTTTTTCCACGAATTATCACAAAAAACTCTTCCTCTCTAAATTTTTCTCTCCCCCACCCAAAACTCAGAGCCCAGAAACTCTTGTGGATTCTCATCTCAAAAGAGAATACAGAAGGCTCCACTTGGTGGTGTCATCATTGGGTGTCCGTGTTTCCACGAATTTTTTATGACTGGTTCGAGAGTTTTGTGAAGAAATTGTTCTTTAAGGGTAAGCACTTCTTTTTCCTCTAATTTAAAGCGTGTTGTAATTTTTCTCGTTAATGCATGATTGTATGTTATATAAAACTTTTGTTCTATGAAAATAAAATTGGGTCGATGCCCACTTCTGCTATGGAACTTCACAGTTCTTTCAATTGGTATCAGAGTTAAGTTGTTTAGTCCAAATTTTTATTATTCCAAAATTGATTTTATAGATCTGTTGGTGGGTTGCATTCTGCATATTTTTTCATATGCGGAATGAATGTGAATGGTTTCAATTTTTGAATGTTTCAAGATTGGACTCTAATTGCGATAGAGTCTGTATTTCTTCGGTATTGAGTTGTTCATGATTTTTTCGATGGTTTTCTGGAAAAAAACAAGGCAAAAATCGGAGGAAATTTGAAGGAATTCGCAACTATGCACTAGCTTGCGACGCTGTGAACGGTGAACCGAAGAATTTTCGTAACGTTACAACACTAAGTCACAGTTTGTGGGGTTCGAGTTGCAATTAGTTCGAGATGTAGTTGATTCGCGTCCTGGTAGCGATTGACGTCCCGAGACCTATCAGTTCTGCCAATCAGTCACTTCTCAAACCCTCAGGAATATTATAGTTTAGGTGGCTCATAATGCTTTGCTATTGCTTTATGTCTATGTTAAAAGAGGGGGCAGTAAATTATATGTTAAATGTTGACGCTGAAATTATGCATTAAGTTCTAGAGAATCATAAACTGCTAATCAAGTTTAACAGGTGCTAAAACTACAGGTTTCCAGGAGTATATTGGACAGTAATTGTCGTAAGGGGGTTGACAATTATTGTCTTTATATCTCTTCTCGAATTAAAAGGATAATCTGGAAGGGGTGTGACATATAAATTTCCCACCTCGCATACCTTTAAACTAAAAAAATACAAAACTTAAAAATTCTAAGACCTATTAGAAAATTTATGTATGCGAACTAGATTAACACAACACCAAAAACTTGAACTATTCAAAGATCTTAGAATTTAAAAACTAAAATGGTAATTTAACCCATTAATAATATTTGTATAAATAAAATCTTTTTTTAATCCTTATTATAATTGTAAGATTCTCAAATTGCTTTGAAGATTCTCTCAACTTGTCCTAATTTATAATTCTCTTCTCCATGCCTTGCTACACCCCATCTCCTGACATCTTATGAATTCTTTTTTGCCAAATTATTTGATATTTTACACCTTACTCTTTATATTTTACATTTAATCAAGGAACACTTGCTATTTTTTTTTTTAAAAAAAAATACATTTGAAGTACCTACAATCAATAAAATATGAAAACTCTTTGTAATTCTTATATTACATGTATGTGGTATGAAAAAAACAAATATGGGAAGTTTTTTAAATTAAAGTCCAAAGATAACTAGGGTATCTTGGATAAAGTAGTATAAGTCTAAATCCTATATTTTGTCATTTGAATTTTTGTTTTCATTCTATTTTAATTACGTTAAGTTTAAAATATTTTATTTTAGTCTACAAACTTCACTTAGAAAATAATTTAGTCGTGGTTGTTAAATTATATTTTCCACTTTACATCATGTATAATATTGATGCACATGTTATTCATTTCCTCATATTGAGTAGGCCCACATCTACTCGGTCCAACTACTTTATTGAAGCTACAAATACATTTTTTTAATACCCAAAGCTACAAATACTAGTTACATTGTCAAACTTCAAAATCACTTTTTTTTTTTTTTTTTTTTTTTTTTTTTTTTTAACTTGGTTAATGATTAATGAAAAATTAATAACAAATTAAAGAGACTCAAATAATTTAGGTCATATTACAAATTTAGCCTTTGAACTTGATTGAATCCATATAGTCTTTGAATTTTTAAGTGTTGCTTATGTTGGAGTGAGACTAAAGTCTCACATTGGCTAGATAAGAAGATCTATGGTACATAAGTGAGGACAACTATACATCTCCTATGGTATAAAGTCTCTTAGGTGAAATCAAAAGCAAAATCATGAGAGTATACGTTCAAAGTAGACAATATCATACCATTATGGAGACATTGGATGATTTTTTATTTCAATTTTCTGCCAATTTTTTTTTTCGTAATTGGAATATTTTCTCAATTTTTGTTAGAGGGGTTTATCTATTTTATTTAGTAAAGGAATAAATAAATCAATCAAATTCTCCCGTAGGAATCTGGGCCGTGTCTCAGATGAAATAAATAAATAAATGGATTTTTGTATTTTTGTTTTGAAGAACAAAAAAAAAGAATTACAGAAGAAATATTTCAATCCGGTTAAATTTCAATCGCCATGAATCTAGGAACTTTTGCTCGCAATTTGAATTGTAAGAGTCATGTCCCTTACACTTAGTCATGTCAATGTGGCTTGATGATAGTCATTGTGATTAGTGAAAAGTAGGCTTAGTTAAAAGTGAAATCCCCCCAATGATTTGTCGCTTTTTGGTGAAAACAAAAACAAAGCTGCTATGAGGGTTTATGCTTAATGTAGATAATATCATATCATAGTAGAGATAATTAACCGTTATCGTCCTGCACAACTTCAATTACTATCCTTAAATTTCAAATCATAATTTTAGATACATTGTCATTAAATTAGTGGATTTGACGAAAAGTAACAAACAAATAAATAAAAGAAGCCTAATAGTGACAAAATAAAGAGAGAAGTACCAAATGCACGCCTAAAAAAAATGCATTGTCCTATTTTAAAGCTATAACATTTCTAATTCTTGCAAAACAAAAGCTCTATCTTTCCCAACCCAACTACAAAGAAAATAAAGGTTGACAATTGGCCAAGGTTAGTACTTGGCCAAATGGTGCCATTTTAACAAGCACCACAAACCCAAAGCCAAAGCCAAAGTCAAATGATATGATGATGAAAATTGGATGAGCAATAAAAATAAATCTCCACCATGAGGATGAAAAATATGGTATATTAATTAGTTTCTCAACAAAAGACCCAACAAAAAAGTGAAAAGTGGCAAAATTGGGCAGAGTTAAAGAGAGCTTTGGTTTGCCCACCAATGACAAACACCCACTCATATATTCCTTTCTTTTTAAGTTGGCCACTGTGTCCAATGCCCATTGTGTTGTTTTTTTTTTTTTAAAAGCTCTTTGAAAAGACTAAATGAGATAGTGGTTTACTTTGCTTTAATTTAATTAGCCACACAAAAATAAAGTAATAAACCTAAAAACTAAACATAGTTGAGTTGAATTGATTAAGGTATATCAAATAACTTTCCTTATAAAAGTGTTTGGTTCAAATTCTTATTCTATGTTTAAATATTAGTACTAAAAAAGTGTTGTTACCAAACTAGTATTTTGAAAAATGATCGTAGTTCAATCCGTTAAAGTATTAATAACTCTATTTTTTTAAGTTGTCAAAATTTAAATTCTTATTCTACATTTTAATTGTAATTCTACAAGAATACTTGTTTAATATATGTTTTAGTTAATGATATTTTGGAGTTTTTTTTTTTAATTTAGTCTTTATTGTCTTAAAAGGCTCCAAAAATTAAGTTTTTTTTTTAATTATTTAAAATTTCAAACTTGGATTTTGAAAGCAAGTTTAAAAAGTAGGTAATGAAACAAGAAAACTATTACATAGAAATAGTGATTATAAGCTTAATTTAAAAAAAAATAAAATAAAAACATAATGATTATCAAATGAGGCTTATTTATTACTACATACCACATTAGCTCGTCTTTAATTTGTTAGTTCAATCAACATTTATAAGACTCAGAACTGTTTTCAAATAAAAAATGAGCCAATTTATTGCAAACATAGCAAAATGTTACTATCTATTAGTGATAGACCATAATAAACTAATTCTATTACTGAGTGATAAAAGTCTATCATGGTCCATCGCTTAGTGATAAAAGTCTATTATAGTTTATCACTGATAGACGGTGACATTTTACTATACTTAAAAATAGTTTCAATAGTTTTACCATTTAAAACAATTATCTTAAGACTTATCTGAATATTATATTAGTAAATTTTCAATGTTATTTAGAAGAAGAAAAGTACAATATAACGATTGTACTCATGAAAAGTTTTAAGTCCCCCAATTTAAGTACCATAACTTAAGTTATGCTTGTGTTTGCATGATGTTAATTTCGGTTTTTTTTTTTTGGTTGAAATGATGAATAACAAAGTAAAGTATTTTTAGTAAATATTTGTTTTTATTTTTTAGGGCATGACAATGACTTACATGGTGGGTGACGAGGATGTTTGTCTGTGTCAATAGTCATGCTTACACATTACCTTTCATTGGTTTTTATGTTTTCTTTTAATTTAAATTCATTTTGATCAAATGTTATTATTTTTATTATTTATAAATTTATGTTACGAAAGTTTATTTCACTTCATAGTTTTTATTTTCAAAATTTTAAAATGTCATTAACATACACATAATAATGTCTCTAATTAGTCTAATTCCAAAAACTTAGATGGTTATCGTTAGTTTCGTATGCTAAAACAAACCTAAAAAGATCATTTTGATAATATTTCTTTGTTAAGAATTTGGAGGTATTACGATATTATATATTCCCTCAACGTTAGTAAGTAAAATTTTCTTGTTATTTTAATTCTTCTAGTCAAATTATGAATGCAATCTTTGACTAGTAACAAAATTATTAATGTCTTAACTAATTAATAACGATTTTTATTTCTCGCTAATTTCTTTCCACCAAATAGTGGAGGAACCATGTGGCTGTTATTTATGATATATTGAGTTTGATTAGCATCATTGACATTAGGTTTAAACGTTGGATTTAGAAGTCACTATCAAAATATAATGTTTCTAGTTTTAGAAATAAAAACAACGTTGTCTCATTCAGAAAAAAATATGTTTGGCAGACAAAAAAAAATGTAGCATTGTTTTGTATTTACTTCAAATTGATTATATTTTTAAGTTAGGTGTATATGAAAAGCATTTCCTCAAAAGTTTGAGTTGAAGTTTGAAGTGTATTCCCTATAGGTTTGATGATCAAGGATTTCAATTTACCATTAAAGTAGGCATGAAATGATTTTTTAAAGGCTTAAAAATACTTATTCAAGTATTAAAAAGTCATTACAAATCAATCATAAATCTATCGTATTTTACCAACATTCAATGGTTTTAATAATTTATGTGGTATGGACTTGGTTTCAACTCTCAATTAGATCAGTTGAAGGATAAATTTTGGATAAATCACAAATTGTCATGTCATTTACCAAATTAGTGAGAAATTATAGATAATTGAATTTGGGACTAATTAAAAGTTGATATGTGTCTCAAATTGAAATGGAAGATATAATTTGACAAATCCAGATGATACCACATGTTTTAAACATGGTCGTTTGATTGAATGAAATCAATTTGATACTATTATTTGGGCTAAAGTCCAATTGAGTCCAAATAAATAAGCTTAATTTGACCCAAAAACCAATTAAGACCCAAATCCAATTAGTTGGGCCAAGAGTCAAGTCCATGGACCAACTAAGCCCGAGCCCATAAAGCCCATTTGAAAACTATATAAATAGAGAAGTTTTCTTTCATTTGTAGGGGATAGAAAATTTTGCACTTCAAATGGTCAAAGAGAATTCTCCTAACAACGAGAAGACTCTTATACTCGAAATTCGACTGGAGGTCACTGAGAGAAAAACTAAAAATACATTAACACTTATGATAATATTAATATTCCCAAAATCCTTGAAACAAATAAGTCATAGCTAAATATTTCATTAACCATCTTTATACAACACAACCATTACAACATTATTCTATAACTTATGACTTCTTCCATTCTATTTTAAAGACTTCACCTAACTTACATATAAACATTTTAAACCACATTAACTAGTATATTAGTGTTTCATACCATACTATTAGTACAACCAAAACCTATTCATATATCATACAAAAACGTTAACCATAAGTGGGGTATAACATTTTAACCCCTCATAAATACTTGGAGTTTAACCATTATTTCTTCGCTTTTAAATGTATCCACTATTCACTGTTGTTTCATTCCCAACCTTCTCCATCGGGCACCATCAATACCAACGGTTGAGTAACAGGTTGAGATGTTGTTCTTTGATCAATATTACTTTCTTATGACAACTGAGGACATTTCTTGCACAGATGTCCAGTCCATCCTCAATTAAAACATATCTTATTCTTTTTAAAACACTCTTTTCAATGGTACCTCTTACAACCTGCACATTGAGTCTTCTGGTTACCTCCAATAGTTCATGTACCACCCATAGAATAAACTGGATAGTTAGAATCACCTAGCCCCAGAATTCCTCTACTTAAATTCAATTTAGAACCCAATGTACCACTATGCTTGAGTTTAAATGTCCTCTTACCAGATACTCCAGATAAAAACTTCCCATTTCCTCCTTTAACTAATCGGTCAGGAGATGGACTTGGAGATTTTGATGCATCAACATTTTCCATAATTCTCCTTTCCTATTTTATTTCCGCTACACTCGTTTCCATCCTCATAGCAGCTTCTCTCTCTATCTTCTTCTCTGATAGACTCTTCTCAACTCTCATAGAAATTTCAACTAACTGGGCAAAGTCATTCATACAGCACTAGCGGTGACTAGAGTACGAATCTCTTCCCTCAAACCATCTTCAAATTTTTTGCATCTGTCTCTCCCATTCTAAATTACTGATTTGGCATATTTCGACAATTCTATGGACTTTTTCTCATATTTAGACACCGTCATCGTTCCCTGCACTAACTTAAAAAAATCATTCTATTTCATATCACAGAATGACCTTGAATAGAACTAAGTCATATGCCACCAATCTTCTGCCTCTTCTTGTAGTATGAAAGAGGCAAGTCTCACCTTCTTGTCATCTGGAAATCTCATTACACTAAAACACTTTTCTATTATCTCCATCCATTTTTTAGCAGGATCAACTGTCCCTGAGAATGTTGTGGCGCCTAGGGCCATCAAATATTCTATTCCATAGTTCTTCTCAGGACTATCTTGCATGACCCTCATACTAGCAGCAAGTTCCTAAGGAAATCTAGCCATCATCTGTTCCCCAAAATTCATCTATACGTGGGGTTGATTAATTTTAGATTATGATTCCTCGGTTTCACTTCTTGCATCATCAGGAGCTTTACTAGTTCTGTCAATTGGCTGTTTCTTCATCCTACCACAATGAGTCATGATCCTTAGATTACAATATGTGACACTATATTCAGTAAAAATCATGGACATCCTACTACATACAAGCCTAAGACATGTTGACTCTCTAACTCATAACCCTCAGATCTCCCAAAATCATGCTCTGATACCAAGCTATCACTCTCCCTCCCAAATTACCCATCTAATCCAGAAAGAGGTGTGAACATGCTAAACATCACCTCTCCTTTGACATTTAACATCCAACTAACCAACTCAACCCATAACTGAACCTGACTAGTTATACAATAATCATTCAATACACTTAATTTCCATTCGAAATATTCCATATCATCACATTCACAAATACATTTCATAGTTTTCCATCTCCTGTTATATACAAACATCAATAAAATTTATGTACTACAGAAACACCTTTTATACTGTACAACCACAACTACTTTTGTCCCACACTCCCAAACTTAAATACATGTGGTACGTGATATGCAACCTATTTACAAAAGGACTTTAAAACATGTAGACCTACGATGTAGCAGGAAACCCTCGTTGTGTGGCAATAGATAGCTTAGCTTGGATCCAGAACTTGATCGCGACATAGAAAACATGAGATAAAGCCTAGTGAATGGTAGTTTAATATGAACATATTCTCTCTTTTTAGAAAATCATCAATGAAAACCAATAACAAATTTAAAACGTCAATAGGTCTCCCTGTCAATATTCATTCAATAATGTCATAAACATAGAACTCATTCACGAAACCATTATCAACGCATAACACAACAAACAACATTTTGATCATAATTAACCGTTGAAAGATATAAACTTTTATAGTGACACGATCTATACATCTCAACATAATAACTAGTCAACCAACACATGCCACTTACTAATAGTCACATTCAATCTATCCCCATATGTTTTACCCTCTATTAAGTCATACGTTCACATGGAGTTTCTTACAATTTCCAAGCTAAGCCATATTTCTATCCTGGAACCCAACATATCAAACTGACAATGGGTTAAACCATCTTTTAGCCTCGGAGTAACATTACAACCTCTGAGTTAAGCCATATTTTAGCCCCAGAATCTAATAGACATCCGACTCCGAGTCAAGCCATATTTCAGCATCATATCACCAGATATGTCTGACTTCGAGTTAAGCCATCTTTCAACGTCGAAGCCAGGTCTCTCTCCGAGATAAGCCATCTTTTGGCCTCAGAGTTTCATCAATCAAATAGAGATGTTCTCAATTCTAGTAAGTCAGTGAAATGCATAAGAAATATTCATACACAACTCAACACCCCAAACTTAGATTCCTCTCTGGCTACACTAGCTCATGGAGATCCCCTACTAGCCAGGGTGTATAGGTCTAGGGTTTTAAAACCTCTTTCCATAACTTATACAATTCAAGAAAATATTTCACACATTTCTCATTACATTATCAAATTCAACGACAACAAGGTCATTTATAAACTATCACCCTCAATCACCATATCTCTAAAGGAACTCTAAATACAGAGGATCTATGAGTGGAAGCGAATCTTCCAAACTCCATTGTGAAAGTACTCATACATTCACAATCATACTAAACAGATTATGCATTAAATCATAAATTACAACATGCTTGGAATTAAATACAAGGGATCAAGAAACAATACCTTTGAAGAATCTTTCTTCAAGTGTATCCCTCGATCAAACTCGAACGCAACGAGCAAAAACTCGAACTCCCTCAAACACCAGCAAGTAGAATCTCGATCCTCAGATCCGGACACTACCACTAGATTACCTTGGTATTCTCGGTGTGAGAATCCAAGAGTGGTGTGCTTTGGCTTATTTTGGATTGAAGGAAGGATTGGAGTGAAGGAGGAAGACGATCGAGTAAGCGATAACACTATGTGTAGAAGATGAGGTCTATCGCATAGATTCGACACTTGATCGTTTAGGCTCTCTAAAGCTATCGTGTAGTAGAACTCTTTTTACTCGATTGTTAATCGTGTCTCGTTTTTTGTCGAATAATTATAATTTTTTTTCCATTTTATCCCACTTGGCCATCAAACCACATAACTACCCATTAAGGGTGGTTATGAAGAAAAAGAAATTTAATTATCAAATAATTAATAAATTATAAATAAATACAATAACCAACTTATCATATTATATTTATAACCTATAGTTTTAATATTGCATCATATACAATATATAAACCATTGTTCTTTTTCTCTTTTATGGCATTTAATAATAAATCATATTTATATTAAATTTAATAACTATGAGTCTTATTCATAGAATTTATATTTGAATCATATTCAAATGCTAGTTCCTCAAATCATACAATAATGTATCAAATACATTATATCAATTATATTATATATAATTGAATTAATTTAATTATATCATATATAATCAAATTTCCTCTTATTAATTTGAACATTTCAAATTAACCCAAAAACTGATTCTCAGCTTGAATCTATTGAGCTACCAAAGGGACTTTATGGACCTGTAGCTTGAAGCTCCAAGGGTACGTGAATAACCGACTAAACTCTTTAATCACATTATCCACCATCCGTTAACTGTCGGCACTCCACTAAAGACCGACAGTTGTCCTCTTCACACTACAGATATATTTATGTGTCCATTTGATATAACCAATAAACAGTACGATGACCCTTCACAAATCGCTCATAAGTACAACTAGGCCAATTTACCATTTTGCCTCTATAGTTACATCTAACTCTTTAAGTACCACTGATTCCTTTAATGAACAATAGATCATAGTCTCACTATGACTAAACCTCTCTCGGGCCAAAAGAGGGTGTGGCATCACATTGTTCAAGCCCTGGAATCCGCCCTTAAGAAAGCAATTTATCTACTTACCCTTACTTTGGGGAAGGAGTGAATTCCATCTTATGTAGCTGAGTTCCCAGCTCCCCAATAAGACGAATCCCCAAAATGGTAGGCTTGTTGAGTCGGCAATCTGGCCACTCTTACTCATGAAAATCAAAGGACCACCCTCATAAGCAGGAGTTCACAACTCACTTAGGATTAAGATCATGTTACCTACGGTCATCCTAATGAAATAAAAGTTTCAATTATGAACGGCGTTATATAACGAGACTAAAAATTTCGTGGTCCGGTCTTATACAAACTCCTTTGTATAGAATATCTCCGCTCATATGTCTAATATATGAATGATCAGGATCAGATCATTTGTAGCACTTTACAACATTTGTAACACCTACAAAGCGGGTCATACTCGTAGTGTCACCAGGATAAGGTATCCCTCCTTATCTATTTACTACAGATCATTTAGGTTATCACTTAAAAAACGATCCACTTGCATGTCTCCACATACATGTTTAAGTTACAACGATAACCATGGATCTTAGTTTATTGGTTTGTGGCTAATGAAAATAAAATATCAAATATTTCATAGATTGAAGTGAATAAAATATCATACATTATAAATCACAAAATGTTTATTCATACAAGTGTTTACAAACTACAGAACCATATGAGATTTAGAGCATCAACCCCAACAATCTCGTGGTGTAAAACCACTTTTCCAGCAATCATCACAACATCTTACCCTTGGAACACACATTTCATTCTATATTCTTTATCAGGTTTATTATTAAAACCATGCTTGAATGACCCAAAGTTTAATCATATTTCAATATCTAAGTCATAAGAGATTCATGATAATTAGAAATCATTGATTAAGCATATTTAAAACATGATTTTCATAAAAGACGTGAGCTTTTTTAATTCAAATCATACCATACTATAGTACCACATATAGATTTTATATAGAAGACTTGAAAATAAACCACTCATAGTCATGGACACGAGTTCCTTGGCTTAGCCTTCCCATCTTATTTTAACCTAAAACAAGATCTCAGGGTTACTAGACACTTCCCAGAAGTCAAAATAACCCTAACAGTCCTTAACAATTCCATAAAACCAATTGAACTTGTTTTAAGCCCTAAACCTTTACATTTTACTCCTTAAGCCCATTTTTCTCAAAATATCCAAAATGGCCTAAAAAAACACTTTATAATACAAAATTATTCATTTTAGGGTAAAAATATCAAGAAAACCCTAATTGGACTTTAAAAATGCTCACCAAAAACCAAGATGGACGTGGCAGGGCCTATGGGCAGCTAAAATAGGCATGGGTGCTGGGTAGTGGGCGTAGGCGTGGGCATGCGAGGTTGGGCGTAAGGTGCACACTGGGGATGCTAGGCACGACAACAAGGGCACGTGGGCACGAGGTTAAGGGAGCGTGAGGCACATGGGATGTGCGCACACGGGTGGCTGGGCTAAAAGGAGACATGCACGCGCATAGGTGCTTAGGGGGGTGGCTGGCAGCTGCTTGCCCAGTGAATTTCTTGTTGCAACTCAATTTTCCAAATCTTTAAAATACCATTTCCAATCAAATAAACTTCAAATAAATTTCATGGAGATCAAGAGGAACATTTTAAATAGCTTACCAAAAATTTTAGGTGTCATAATCTTCCTCTAAGTGCCTTGAAAACTCCTTCAAATCAACAAGCTCAGATTCACTCGATTTTCGGACAACCTCTGTTTCCTTCAAGTTTTCTCAACCCTCCTAATCTAAAATCACTCTGGAAGCCCTAAGATATCTTTTACACTCAATCAAATTTCATTTGGTCTAAAAATCATGAAAATAGCACGGGTAAATTGGAAGAATTAGCATTCTAAAATTACCTTTCACAAGCTGCCGAAAGCCATCTTTTCTTCATCCAATCAATTTGAGTCAACCAGTTGGTTGCTTGTCCTACTATATGGATTCTTCTCATTTTTCCTTATCCTTTTCAGTCCAAATTAATTTTATCACATTAAATTAATTTATAAATTTAGAAAATTAATTAAAAATATTTTCCAACCCTAACACCCCTCCTCCTTATCCTCGACCTACTTGTTTCTCCTACCAAATTTTATTCCTTCTTTCTTTCTAACACCTAGTCAATCACAACTCATATTCAATAGCTAATTGCACGATCATGATAAATTACTCCAACAATCAATAATGTTACTAAGTTACTAAATAAATATAAAGATACTTGCATTGTAAAGTAATTTTCAACTACTAACTTCAACATTTAACAACAAAACATATTTATGTCATCTAATCCAAATGATTCATTTAGATAATTCTAAACAGTTAACTCTAATCATAGCAAGAGGAAAAAGAACAAGGGCTTACACTTTCTTTACATCCATAAATGCATTTGGTAATTGATTTGCTATATTTTACAAATGAATTATTTTCTAAACTTCAAGTTACATTGATCTGTATGGGGATCTTAATGAGCCAATAACGATGCATTCCAAGTAATTTATTTTTCCTACTTCTGAATTTCTCCCCCTAATATTGGAAAATTTGTTTCATTAAAATGGCAATCAACAAATCGTACAGTAAATACATCGCTTATCAGGGGTTCAAGATATTTAATAATTAATGGAGAACCATATCCAAAATATATTCCTAACCTCCTTTGAGGACCCATTTTAGTACATTGTGGTGGAGCAATTGAAATATATATTGCACATCCAAAAAATCTCATATGAGAAATATTTGGCTCATAGCCATAGGCTAATTGTAATGGTGAGTACTTATGATGAGTTACTGATCTAATGCGTACTAGTGATATTGCATGCAAAATAGCATGTCCCCATACAAATGTAGGAAGCTTAGCTTCCATAAGCAATGGTCTAGTAATTAACTGCAAACATTTTATAAATAATTATGCTAAACTATTTTGTGCATGAACATGAGCTACAAGATGTTCAACACTTATCCCAATTGACATACAATAATTATCAAAAGTTTGATATGTAAATTCATAAACATTATCAAGACGAATGATCTTAATTGTAATCAGGAAATTGTACTCTTAACTTAATTAATCGGGCAAGTAATCTTGCAAATGCAAGATTTTGACTTGATAATAAGCACATGTGTGACCATCTATTAGATGTGTCTATTAATACCACAATATATATAAATATTCCACTTGATGGGTTAATAGGTCCACATATATCTTCATGAATTCGTTCTAAAAATACAGGTGATTTAATTCCCATTTTGGCTGATGATGGTTTAATTATTAATTTGGCTTGACAACAAGCATCACACGATAATTCCTTAGATTAAAGAATCTTCTGGCTCTTCAATGAATATCCATTTGAATTTTCAATAATTCTTCTCATCATTATAGACCCTAGATGACCTAATCGATCATGCCAAATTGTAAGATTCAAATAATAATTAATATGAATAAGATTGATATTAAAATAATATGACTTAGATTCATAATAAAACTATAGATTAAAAGTTAATATGAATAAGATTCATATTAAAAAACAGAAAATTGTGCAAAATGACCCAAAAAGAAAAAACTTTAACTTATTTGTTATTTATCTTTTTAGCATATGAAATACAACTTTTAGTTAGGAAAGAGAGGTTGAAGGATATGGCTTGACTCACGCTGCGGACGATAGCACTTAGACAAAGTAAACGATAGCTCAATCAAGTAGACGATAGGTAACAAACGACAGTGGCAAGCCAAGTTTTCCTTTATGATTTCTTGTATTTGAAATGTACATAGGTGAGGTATTTATACCATATGGAATCCCTAATTTGGGAATGCAAAAATAACTCAACAAATACAAATGGTTAGAGATTTGTTTGTAACCAACCTATTCCTTTGGTAAGTCCTATTCTTTTGGTAGATAGGCAAGATTTTATGTGTTGGCATCCTTAATATCCTTAATATCCCCCCTCAAATGAGAGGGTAGTTCTACAACACCGAGTTTGGATCGAAGGTAGAAGAAATGTGAGTGTGTTAAGGGCTTGGTGAGGCAATTAGCGATTTGGTCGGAGGATGGGACATAACGAACATCAAGCTGACCACGGAGGACTTGATCACGAACAAAGTGAATCTCGATCTCAATGTGTTTGGTCCGTGCATGAAACACCGGATTGACGGCTAGAGCACCGGCGCTGAGGTTGTCACACCACAGGATTGAAGCCGACTTATGTTTGACACCAATCTCAGCCAGTAGTTGTTGCACCCAGATGATTTCTGCAGAGGCATGAGCGAGCGCTCTAGACTCTGTGCTGGACCGGGCGACAATGGATTATTTCTTGAAGGACCAGGAGACAAGATTACCTCCAAGGAAGATGCAATAAGAAACAACTAATTTTCGATCGTCTATGTTGGTTGCCCAATCGGCATCGGAGAAGGCCGAAACAGAGAGTCAGACCCATGTTGAATATAGAGGCCAAAGTGTCGAGTGCTACTGACATATCTTAGAACTCTCTTCACCGCTTGCCAGTAAACGTCTGTAGGTTGCTTTAAGTACTGGCTTAGATGATTAACTGCATATGTATGTTAGGTCTCGTGGTGGTTAAGTACTATAGGGCGTCAATTGTGCTCCGATAGATATAGGTATTGTCAAGAGGAGTGCCATCGGAGATAGAGAGTTACTTGTTTAGAACACTTGGAGAGGGTGCCAGTTTTAGATCTCTAAGGTCAAGGCAGTAAAGTAATGGAGTTGGCCAAGATCTTTTAAAGAAAACTTGGAGTCCAAGGCTGTTACAAGCTTGTTGATTGCCTGTTGAACAGTGCTGGTGATAATTACATCATCAACATATACTAGTAAGAGTATCAAGGCAGAAGTGCTCCGATATATGAAGAGAGATGTATCAGACTTAGCATTCTGAAAGCCCCAGCTATATAGTGTTGTTTTCAGTGTATTGTTCCAGGCTCTTGGCGCTTGTTTGAGGCCATATATGGCCTTGTGTAAGCGACATACATGATTTTGTAGTTGAGGATCAACAAATCCCTGCTGTTGGCACATGTAAACTTTTTCATCGAGGATGCCATTAAGGAAGGCGTTATTGAAATCTAACTGTCTCAGTTTCCACCCTTTGGATACCGCGAGGCTAATGACGATCCAGATGGTAGATGCCTTAACTACTGGACTAAACATCTCAAAGAAATCGATGCCCGAGTTTTGATGGAAGCCTTTTGCTACAAGGCGTGCCTTGTAGCGTAGAATGGAGCCATTAGAACTCTGTTTGAGTCTGAATACCCATTTATTGCCAACAATGTTCATTGTCGATGATAGAGGAACCAAAGTCTAGGTCTAATTGTTCACTAGTACTTGAAATTCATCACTCATTGTTTTGTTCCACTGCGTGGTTTTGAGCGCATCACTGACTCGAGTAGGTTCGGTTAGGGACCAGTCTTTTTGGGTTTGGGAGGACAGTATTTTGGGTTTGAAGATGCCTGCCTTTCCTCGGGTAATCATGGGATGAGTATACACGGGCATAGGGTGTAGGACAGTATCAGGTGAAGACTGGGCAGGACGATGAAAGTGAACTATCGGTGGGTTGGGCGGTAGGCGATGGTGAGTCAAGTGGTAAACAATCGGAGGGTACACGATCGGTGGGTAAGTGGGTGGTAGGTAAACGATCGTTGTGGTAAATTATCGGTAGGTGGACGATCGTTGGGTAAGCAGTCACTGGGTAAGCAACTGGTGGGTAGACGATCAGTGGGTTGGTCTCTAGACGATGAGGGTAAACGATCTTCGGGTACACAATTGGTGGGTAGACGATTAGAGAAAGAATGTGGGAAGGTTGGGCTATCTATAGAGGTATTAGTTGGTGATTGGGTGTGGGTTGTTCTGACAGTTGGTGAGAGTGAGATTGTGGACGTAGAGGGCATGGAGTCACTGTGTAGTGTGACCTGACTGAAAGGCAGCCAGGAAACTGGATGGACGACAACTGCTTGTTTGGCTTGTCTGCAAGCTGAATGAGACACTTGACAAGGAAAGTATGTTTCATCAAACACAACATGCCGAGAGATGAATAACCTGCCACTAGGGTTGAGGCATTTGTAGCCTTTGTGATTCACAGCCGGACCAAGATAGATGCACTTCTCTGTGTGATAGCTCAACTTATGTGAATTGTACGGTCTATAGCAGGGGAAACATGTACACCCAAATATTCGAAGCTCCTCAAACCTAAGTATCTTTTTTATCATCATTTCCATTGGAGACTTTCCATTTAGGATAGGGGTAGAAAGGCCATTAATCAGTAGAGTTGAGTATAAGAATGCATCCCACCAATGATGTAAGGGAAGATGTGTTTGTGCTTGTGCTAGTAGGGTTAGCTCCGTCTTCTATGTGTCTGTGCTTCCTCTCAGCCCTTCCATTTTGTGTCGGCGTATATAGATAGATGTATCTGGAAGCAATGCCAAGCTGATGACAGACTTTGTGTATCTTGACAAATTCTCCGCCATTATCTGACTGTAGGGACTTGATCAGTGTATTGAACTGAGTTTGTACCATGGTGAGAAAGTGTTGAAAAGCTGCCAGTGTGTCACTTTTTAACCTCAGATGATAGATCCATGTGTACCTATATTGATCATCAACAAAGATAGCATAATATTTGTACCCATCTCCCCTCTCACCAAAGCTTCCGAACTTGCCAAGAAGTGGCCTATTCCTACAGTTGACAAGAGAGGAGCTAGACCCGAGAAATCAGTGTGTATAAGTTCAAAGGTTGCAGATGCTCTTGAATTAGAGTTAGGGAAGGCTAAAGAATGCGATTTTCCATAGTTACAAGAATCACAAAAGTTAAGCTCTTCATTAGATAACATAGGGAGATTACAACTTTTGATAATAAACTCTAGTGTTTTTTACGAAGGATGGCCAAGCCGTCTATGCCATGTAATCTTAGACACCCTATGCTTCAAAGATATGCTAAGAGTAGACAGATCTTTATTTTTGTGCACTGGTTGCGATGGTACTCCGTTTCCTACTGACTTCGAGTTGATTTCTGCACCCTCTAACTGATACAATCCATCTTTAAGCATTCCTTTCATTACCGTTTGTCCCATACCCTTGTCCTTAACAAGACAGTAATCCGTGTGAAATTCAATAAACATGTTATTGTCTTTTGTTAGCTTAGATATACTAACCAAATGTTTTGCTATGGCAAGCACACATAACATATCATTTAGTTTCAAATTGCAGGCATCACTAGAAAAACATGCAGTTCCAACATGAGAAATTTCTAGAGTATTACCATTAGCTACAATGACTGCTTCAGTACTTGAGTATTCAGTCGGATTGCCAAGATTGTTGAAGTCTGAGGTAACATGATTGGAGGCACCACTGTCAGCATACCATTTGCATTAGTCATGTTTTCTTGTCTTGTCAAAAAGGGGTTACTCCCATAAGCAGTGGCTAGGGCTATTGGGTGAGGTTGTGTGTTTTTGGTCTGATTGTTGGGGAAGGGTTGTCCCTTGTTTTGAGGAGAATTGGGAATAAAATCGTTGTTATACCTGTTGAAGCAGTAGAATGCAAACTTGACACACAGGTTTGTTGTTGTTTCTTCCCCTACCTCGACCTCTGCCATGGCCACCACCACCTCGTTGTCCTCCCCCAGTAGACTGATTGCTGCTATTGGACTTGTTGTTTTGGTTGACATGTCTAGTGTTTGTCATATTCACTTATGCATTACTGACTTGGTTGAAGCCTACTGTCGTCTTTTGGTTTGATTGATGTTCCAATCTTCTTTCATACAGGAGAAGTTCTGACTGTATATTAAGCCACGATATGTCCGCTCTCCCTTGGATCGTGGCCACGATGGCATTGTATTCTTCATCAAGTCCTAGTAGTACCTATGAAACAAGAGCTCTTGGTTGCACAGGACTATCAACATGCTCGAGATTGTCAGCATTCATTTTCATAGTTCGAAGGTACTCCTCCATTTTCAAATTACTGTTTCTGGTTATTTGAAACACATGTCTCAGATAATCTTCTTCAGCCCTGGACTGAACACCAAAGAGTTGTTGAATGCTGGTCCATAGATCCTTTGCACATTCATATTCCAATTCTTGAATGGCAACCTTTGGTGTCATGGAGTTATACAGCCAGGCGAGGAGAAGTTAATCTACAGCCATCCACACTTCATATTGAGGATTTACCTCAAGTTCTATCGACGAGCTGGAAGCACCACTGCCGAAACTTCCTTTTGTGCTGCGTGGAGCAGCTTCTGCTCTAGTCGATCCAGTCGGTATACTCTCACCAACTGCAGGTTGCAGAAACATCGAGGGACAAACTTTTTGTCCGGTCAGGTGTCCTTCGAGTCGATAAATCCAAAGGATTGGAAGCGCTAAGTTTTTCCATAGGAGAAAATTACTGCGATCAAGTTTAATGGAGGTTATTTGATTGAGGAGTTGGTTCAAAGGTGGGCCGCTGAAGTTGGTTGTGCCGAGAGTGGCTCCCAGGTTTCCTTGATTGATGTTGGTCATTATGTGCTCTGATACCATATTAGAGAGTATGGGATTCCATCTCAAAACCAATTGGCGATGAGAGGAGTAACCCATTCTCAACATGCCTCTCAAGATGGTGCCTCTTTTGGATTTACCAATCTTAATCGGATCACAATTTCTTCTTATTGGACCGACATCACCTATTTGGGCTTTATGGGCTTTGATATCAAGTAAGGAAAGAGAGGTTGAAGGATATGGCTTGACTCACGCTGCGGACGATAGCACTTAGACAAGGTAAACGATAGCTCAATCAAGTAGACGATAGGTAGCAAACGACAATGGCAAGCCAAGTTTTCCTTTATGATTTCTTGTATTTCAAATGTATATAGGTGAGGTATTTATACAATATGGAATCCCTAATTTGGGAATGTAAAAATAACTCAACAAATACAAATGGTTAGAGATTTGTTTGTAACCAACCTATTCCTTTGGTAAGTCCTATTCTTTTGGTAGATAGGCAAGACTTTATGTGTTGGCATCCTTAATATCCTTAACACTTTTACCCTCAATATTAAATAATATATCCCCTTGTATTATCTACGTCTCTTTTGCTCTTCCCTTCCAATAACAACAAAACAAAAATTCAAAGTCATCTAAAAAACTAAAGATGCTTTAACATTTTGCTTACTTTATAAGCATGGTTGGAATGAACGAACGTATGAAATGAGTGGTCTTATAGTTAAAATAGAGTTGTATCGACAAAGATACGACAAAAATAAAACTACCGTTTGCACAAAAAAAAGTGTGTGATTGCTTACATCAGCATATGCGATCGCTCAGTTTTCGTTTTGCAATTTTGTTTTGGTCATATTGTTGTCGATACAACTCCCTTTTTACTCAATGACCATTGCTTTTCATATGTTTTTTTCGTGTTCTTTCCAACCATGCATGTAAATTGAATAAAAACTGAAATAATCATTGACTTTATTAGTCCAAAAGTAAATTTTATCTAAATTTAAATGTTATAATGTCATTTATATTCATTACTTTTTAGCATTTTGCTCAATATACAAATAATAAAAAAGAACACGAAGATTCATATAAAAACAAGTGGTCATTTAGCAAAAACGAAATTGTATCAGTGAAGATATAACCAAAACAAAATTGCAAAACGAAAATTGAGCGACCGTGTATGCTAATACAAGCGATCACTTATGCTGATTTAAGTGATCACATATGTTGATGTAAGCAATCGCCTACGCTGATGTCAGTGATCACATATGTTGATGTAAGTGATCGCCTATGCTGATGTCAATGATCGCATACTTTTTCTATGAAAACAATAACTTTGCTTTTATCGTACATTTGTCAATGCAACTCCATTTTAATTAAATGACCACTCGTTTTCATACAATTTTTCGCATTTTTTCCAATCATGCTTATGAAGTAAGCAAAATGTTAAAGCATATTTAGTTTTAAATGACTTTAAATTTTCATTTGTTGTCATTGGAAAGGAAAAGTAAAATAGACGTAAGTCATATAAGGAAAGAGGAAATTTAATATTAAGGGTATAAGTGGTATTTCACATGGCAAAGGATCAATAACAAATAAGTTTTTAGAAAGAGGTCACTCATTAAAAAAAATTAGTTTTTGGGTCACTATATACAATTTTCCTTAAAAAACTATATAGACAATGAGAGCTATATATATATTTCAATAAGGTTTAAATAGGAAGTTTTTCTCTTAAAAAAGTTAGTTTTTCTAGAGAAAAACTAATGCATCAAATTGATCTTTTCTCTGTAAAATTCTTCTCCATATCACAAAATTTTCTTTTTCTTTTTTGAAAGGAGGTTCCCACAAATCGATCATTGCCAAAAGAATAGCAGGGAAGACATTTTGATGCATCTCTCTAAGTGAGAGATTGGTTGTAGAGAAGAATGAAGACCTGTAGAAGATTTGAAGAAGTGTTCTTTGAAGCCATGTTTCTTCTTTCATCTCATTTCATGTTTAACTTACTACATATTGTTGTATGTTTCTTCTTTTTTATGTTGTAATTTTAAAACAAAATTAGAGCAAAGCAAATATTCGCTTCCACTATGAGATTCTATCCCTTCTCTCTAATCGAGAATTTTGGAAGTTTTGTTGTAACTTTGATCTTCTCTTTTCGTGGGGTTGTGCCCTCATGGATGAGTTAAACTACAAATGGGAAAAGTTATCCCTTACGATCAAAGAGGCAGAGGAATTTGATGTTGTGGATAGCGGAAGTTTTGTTCACGAAAAAGAATACATCATTGTGTGTGGTGATGAAGGTAATGTATATCAAAAGGGTAAATGTTGAAGCCTTCTAATTTGTATGGAATTTTCTTGGAGAGTTCAATTTGTTCACAGTACAGTTCAAAACCAACATGGAAAAGACAAGAATTTTGAATATGGGTCCCTGGTCTTTCAAGAAAGCTTTGATTGTGATGATTGCACCTCAGGAAAATGACCAAATTAGGGATTTGATTTTTCAGAAGGCTGATTTTTGGATCCAGATACAAAGTATCCCTTTTAATTGCATGTTAGTGGAGGACGAGGATGTCACAACCAAAAAAAAAAAAACAAACAAACAAACAAAAACCAAATGAAAATCTTCTATTGGAACGTCCGAGATGTGGGGAATCCAAGGACATCCAAAGACCTAAAAGACCTTATGTGTCCACACAATCCCTAACTGATTTTTCTAATGGAAACAAAGTGCAGTGTCAGTTTTATAGAAGATGTTAGGCAAAGGAAGATGTGAATAGCCGCTGCGAAAAGATCATGTCCCCAACTTTTATTTTATAGAACTAGAATTAATAGAGGATGGAAACTAATATACATTTACTCTAGTTAACCATGCTTTCATAAATCTGGAGAGGAAGAAGAATTAAGAATGACTTACTCTTGAAGAATGATTTCTTCACGTTTCCTCTCCAATGTACTACTCGAATGGTCTCCTTCTCCCTTGAACACTGAAACTCATGAACACAATAAGAATTACTCCAAAAATTGGACACTATCACGAAGAGATTAATTTGGTAAGGGAGAGTTTTGATTTGAGAGAAATTTTTCTGGACAGAAATCACACAATGAGATTCCAAGAACAAAATGGAGTAGATCAAAAAACAAGATTTCTCTTTAACTACTCTGTATATTTTATGTTGGTTATGAGAAGGTGGGTTGAGGGAATTAAAATAACTCCCTAATTTTAAATTTCAAAAACTCAAAAAATTCAGCATTTTAATATATATATATATATATATTAAACCATATGTTATATAACATAACCTATAGTTTATATTATATTACATATAATATAACCGACGGTTTATTAATCTCTCATATAACCTATAGAATTAATGTAAATCATATTCATATTAATTTTAACTTACAGTTTTTATATGAATCACATTCATATAATTAATACTTGAATCATATTCAAATATTTATGTTCTCTCAAATAAAACTTTATATTATAATATATCATATATATTATATTAATTATATCTCACATAATAAATTTTATAGTATAATGTATCATGCATATTATATTGATTATATCTTATATAATTAATTTCCTTCAGTTAATTTGAACAATTCAAATTAATCCAAAATTGATTCTCATTAATCCCAATTGAGCTAACGAATAGATCTTATGGACTTATAAATTGAAGCTTCAATGGTACTTGATTAATTAATTAAATTCTTTAATTAAGTTAATCAACTTCTATTAATTATTAGTCACTCCACTAAATACTGACAATTGTATTCTTCGCACTACAGATACATTTTTGTGTCCATTGGATATAACCAATCAACAGTGCGTTGATCCTTCACAAATTGCTCATACAAACAGTTGGGTCAAAATTACCATTTTGCCCCTGTAGTTACATCTAATTCCTTAAGTACCACCAATCCCTCTAATAAACAATTAGTTATAATCCAACTACAACCAAACCCCTCTTAGACCATGAGAGGGTGTATCGCCACATTGGTCAAGCCCCAAAATCAGCCCCTAAGGGAGCAGTTTCTCTACTTGCCCTAACAGTAGGGAATGAGTGAATTTCTTCTTGTGTAGCTGCATTTCCAACTCCCCAATCAGACGAATGCTCAAAATAGTAGATATATTGAAATGGCGAAACTGGCCACTCTCACCCATGTAAATCAAAGGACTGTCTTCATAGGCAAAAGTTCACAACTTACTCAGGATTCAGGTCAAGTCACCTATGGTCATCTTGGTGAAATGTGTTCGGATGGAGAATCAATGTCGTTAATTCGACTCCAATATCAAAACAAAATAAATTTATAAATACCGTACTACTCCTATTACTACAAAGACATAATAATAATGGTAAATCCGAGTCGAGCCACAGATAAGCGCGATTGGTTTCATTAAGTTAATTTTCTAATCAGAGCGATAAATGGAGGGTTTTTATGTGGAAGAGATAAATGCGTGAAATTGAAATAAAAGGGTAAATGTGATCTAGAATAAGAGTCTATCTATTTCTAGAGCAAGAGAGAGTTCCTATGCAATTTCTTTCATTAGGCATCAATTAATTACACTAAATCTGTCAACTTCTCAACCTATTAGAAATTCTAATAGCCTAATTAGTCAAATTTGGTGTTAAACCAAGTTAGACCTCTTTTAGTTTAAAATTTTTCCTTCTTAGTGACATACAAGTTAAAACTGAAAAGCATTAAGAAATGGTTTAATTGTTGAGACATACTACAAGCCAGAAAGCCATATCTTGTAGCATGATTTATTTGGAAAAGGGCATACATGCATTATGTCAGAAAAAGTTAGGCTTCACATATGTGATCCTAACATGCAACTAAATCAATCAATTTTTCACAGGCTATGACAATTTTGCAAACAATAATTTCAAAAATTAATTTGTCATAAGAATTCATTGAAACTCTATTAATATTAAAACAAATTCATCCAAAGAATTTACAAGATTATAGTTAAATTAATTAGAAAACCTTCAAGAAATTAACATAAGGCTCTTGCTCAAAGAAATTAGATAGAGATTACTTCTCAATTCCTAGATAAATCAAAATAAAAAACTAACCTATAGATATTGAAAATTGAAGGAAAAGGAAGAAGAATAAAGATTAACTTCAGCCTCCATCGATTTGGCCTCCAAAATTCGGCATGTTCTAACCTAGGGCCGAGGAGATATATTTATAGGATTCATCGCAGCGTTGCAATGCTTGGAATGGCATTGCAACGTTGGGTTACGCACGCGCTCAACTCTATGTCCATCATTCTTCGCAACGTTAGTGTTGCAATGTTGATGCTTCTACCTTCAAGTGTTGAAGTGAAGCGTTAGGATGCGTTAGGACTCTGGCGTTGATTTAGCTTGGAGCGTTGCGATGCTTGGAATAGCGTTGTGATGCTACCAGAAACTCGCTACTCGATGCTCGACCGCTTGTCACTCGGTAGCATTCTCTTGGTTACTTGATAGTCTTTACTCGATGGTACTTGATGGTGCTCGATGGTTGCCATTTTGGTCTTTTCAACTCTTTTGAAGCTCGGATGTACAAATTAACTCCAAATTGCTTCAAATTAACCTTGTTCTTCACCAAATGATTAATTCTACCTCTTGATTGCTCGATACCTACAAAATAGGAAAATAAACACGTAAAATCTAATAACAAGCCCGAATTAAGCAAGGAATATAAGCTCTTTTTGAGAGCTAACAAAATGCAAGTCTCTTCTAGCAACGATGTTATATAAAGAGAGACTATTCATTTCGTAGTCCGGTCTTATACAAACTCTTTGTATATAATGCCCCGCTCATATGTCTCCACATGAATAATCAAGATCAAATCATTTGTAGCAATTTATAACAATTATAACAACTACAAAGCGAGTCGTATTTGTAGTGTCGCCAAGATAAGCTAACCAACCTTATCCATCTACTACAAACCGTTCAAGTTATTACTTAAACATGATCTACTTGTATTTCTCCACATACATGTTTAAGTTACAACAAATAACCTTGGATTTTAGTTTATTGATTTTGGGTTAATGCAACTAAATGTCGAATAAAATACCTCTTATTTTACTAGATAAATAAATTACTTGTACAAATAAAATTAAAAACTACAAGGCCACGAAATTCAGGGCATCAACCCAACAATTAGGCGACATTTGAATGTTGAAAACTATTTGGACGTGGATAGTCAAGGTAAAAGTGCGGGTATTGCTTTATTATGAAGAAATGAGGTAGATGTGGTTGTACGACCCTACTCTTCCAACCATATTTATTGTAACATTACCTTTGAAGGGAGAATTTGGAGGTTTTCAGGATTGTAAGTGTTGGGGTTGATGCCCTAAAGTCTCGTGTCTTGTAGTTTGTAAACAGTTTGTACAAACGCTTGTGTTGTTAATATATGATATTTACTTCACATATTGTATTTTGCCCAGTTACTTGTTTTATTTGCTTTACCACAAACCAATAAATATAAAATCCCATGTTATGTGATTCAAGCATGTATGTGGTGACATACAAGTGGATCATGTCTTGAGTGATAACCAAAATGGTCTGTAGTATATGGATATATGAGGGAAACCTTATCCTCGTAACGCTACGGACGCGGCCTGCTTTGTGGAATGGTCATAAGTGTTATGACTTATCATAAATGGTCTGATCCTGATCATTCGTGTTGGAGACATGCGAACGGGGGCGTCCTATACAAAGAGTTTGTATAAGACCTGACCACGAAGTGTTAACGTCTCGTTATATAACACCGTTCATGACAGAGACTTCACTTCACTAGGATGACCATAAGTAACATGACCTCAATCCTGAGTGAGTTGGAAACTCCTGCCATTGAGGGCGGTCCTTTGATTTGTATGAGTGTGAGTGACCAGATCACCGATTCAAACCTACCATTTTTGGGATTCGTCTGATTTGGGAGCTGGGAACTCAGCTACACAAGATGGAATTCACTCCTTCCCCGAGGCAGAGGTAAGTAGATAGATAGCTCCCTTAAGGGCTGATTCGGGGTTTGAACGATGTGGCGCCACACACCTTCTCTTGGCCCGAAAGGTGTTCACATATAGTTGGACTATGTTGTATTGTTCATTAGAGGAATCGGTGGTACTTAAGGAGTGAGAAGTAACTACAGGGGCAAAACAGTAATTTCGTCCAACTATACTTACGAGCATTTGTGAAGGATCATCATACTCATGATTGGTTATATACGATGGACACAGAAATATATCTGTAGTAAGAAGAGTTCAGTTGTTGGTCTTTAGTGGAATGCTTGACAGTTAACGGATGGTGGATTTCGTGGCTAAAGAGTTTAGCCATTTATTCACGGACCATTAGAGCTTCGAGCCACAGGTCCATTAGGTCCCTTGGGTAGCTTGGATAAAGTCGAGAACTAGTGTTTGGGTTGATTTGAAATGTTCAAATTGACAAGAGAAAGTTCGATTATATATGATATAATTGGACTTGTCAATTATATATGATATAATTGGCTAAATGTATGAAATACATTATTTTGGAGGATAATAGATATAAATATAATTTATATCAAGTAGGGAAAAAAAATACTATAGTAGATGTGTGATATCAAATTATAGGATAAAAATATAATATGATTATATTTATTAATTAATTAATTGGTTAATTATATGATAATTAATCCAAAAATTCACGTTTTGACGTGGGTTTGTGGGGTAACGTCGGTTAGTGTAACTGATGAGTTAAAATGAAAATTGCTCTCAATTTTGAATCGTCTTCCAATCGCCCAAAATATTTTGCAAATGCGCGTTGGAAAAAACTAAACGATCGCTTACGTAAAACAAGAGCCTATACGATAGTCCTCTCCGCCTAAACGATCGTCTACCTCCTGCCTAAACGATCGCACACTGTCGCCTACACGATCGCATAGCTTCTCTAAACGATCGTATAGTGTGTCGATTTTACTAAACGATCGTGTACCTTTTCCTAAACAATCGTTCAGTAAATCATACACGATCGTGTAGCTTCTCCTAAACGATAAGCAGTCTACTATGCGATAGTGTCTTTTTTCCTCCCACTTGTTTATCGCCTACACGATTCATGTTTCCTCCTTCCTTTACCAAATTTACCAAAGACCACTCTTTGGGTTTTCACTCCGAGAATACCCAGGGCTCTTTAGTGGTGGTGACGTCTCAACGGCGTTCTTGTTCGTGCGTTGTTCGTGCTGCTGTTGTCGATGCTGCTGCTGTGTGTTGGTAGATTGCGTGGAGGTTTCCGCTGCGTCGGAGTTTTGAAGTGTGAAGAACGTCTTCAATTGGTATGGAACTCTTTCCCTTTTCATTTTGTTGTTCATAGCATGCCGTTAATTAAAATTTGTTTGCATAACTATGTGTTTTGAATGTATAATGTGTATTTTGGTTACGGTAAGATCAGAGCGATACGAACGTGCTCGTGGAACTCTTAGATATGAGTTTCTTCAGTAAGGATATCCAAAAAATCAAAACAAGAAGTACACTTATGAATTGTTGAGGAGACTATTTAATAATGATGAATTCCCTTGGTTGGTGGGGGGGCGATCTGAATGAATGTTTATGGGAGGAGGAAGGGGGGTTTGAAAACCCTTTCTCGAAATATAGAAATGTTCGAAGGGACGATTAATGATTTACAGCTTTGTGATTTGGGTTATTCTGGCAATAGATTTACGTGGATTGACAAGTGGAAGGGTGAGACTAGAATTTTTAAATGTCTTGGCCGTTTTTTTTAACAATGCTTCTTTTTGTGAAATGTTTAAATCATCTAAGCTTACAAACCTTCCATGGTCTTTGATCAAAAAGCAATTTATGCAGAGATTGTTGTTCCTGTGCCTACTCGGGCAACACACAAGAAATTTAGATTTCAAGAATTTTGGGCTAATGATAATGAATGTAGAGAGATTTTTGCTAATTATTGGGTTGGGTCTACTGGGACTCTCACTGATTTTTCAGAGACTATTGAAAATTGTGGAGCTCAACTAGGGAGATGGGGGAGAGTTAAAAAAACCTTATTTGTTGAAATAGCAACCAAAAGAGCTCACTTGATTCTTCATATAATCGTAGTGAGGGACCCGATTTTGTTGAAATTAATCACATTGAGAATAGTTTGGATAAAATCCCTGAGAAAGAAGAGTAGTCTTAGAAGCAATCATGAAAATTGGCTATGGTGGGGTGATAGAAACACGAAGTGGTTCCACAAGAAAGCTTCTTCTTCGTGGTTGAAGAATCATATTTCTGGCGTGAAGACGGAAGATGGTGAATGGGTTGACTCATATGTTGGGATGGAAAATGTTTTTGTATCCTACTTCAATGACATTTTTCGTTCATCCCAACCCAATGAGGATCATATCATAGATGTACTCAGTCAGGTTACGCGGAAGGTCACAAGAAAAATGGATGTACTTTTGTTAACCCCCTTTACTGAAGAGGAAGTGAAATGAGCACTGCTCTAAATGTTTCTAACAAAAGCTCTTGGTTCTGATAGGTTCTCAACCCTATTTTTTCAGAAGTTTTGGGACATCACTAAACACTCAACGATGGTGAAAAGAATCTAAAAAGTGCTTTTATTATCTTAAAATTTAGAACTACTATTGATATTTTTGTTTAGTTTGATGTGGATTATTTAGTAATTTCAGGAAACTAAGCATTAGGAGCAATTTGTGTGAAAATGGTAAAAAAAACCTGGGAAAAAACTCCCAATTTGACATTTATGAGTTAGCTATGGAATTAGGAAGAAACCAAGGATCAAAGGGCAAGAAAAGAGACAATTTTGGAAGACAATTCGGGGAAGCCAGCATTGGACGAGCGTTGTAACACTGCTCCCTAACATTTCAACCCGAGAGCACTTGGAAATAGGGCAGTGTTGCAATGCTACAACTTCTATGCACGGCTGGTATGATGCCAGTGTTGCAATGTTGAATTGCAGTGTTGCAATGCTGCGAAGGCATTATAAATACTTTGTTGCACTGCCAGGTCTGAAGAGGAAGAAATTTAGAGAGTTTTACACAAAAATTCAAGTCCGTACAATGGTAAATCAGGGCAATTTCGAACCGTTTCCACTGAAGACCCAAGATTTTGATTGAGTGTTAACCCGAGAGCATTTTTGGGTTGATTGTGATGAGAAGAATTGATTGAGAACGTGCATTTTGTAGAAGACCAATCCATAATTCGTGGCGAGAATTGAGAAGATTGTGATTGGGATTCAGTTCTATTGAGGGGAGATCGTTTTCTACGTTTATATTATTGTTTTTCCATGATGACTGATTATTTGTTGATTATTGTTGTTGAAATCATGCGTGGCTAAACTTTGGTTCTAGGGTGTTTGTGGATTTTAGGGATGTTACTTTGAGTAATTGAATTTACAATTGATTGATTTTGCATAGATTTCTAAATTGTTTGTCCTTAATGCTTTTAATTAACTTATCACTAATTGAATGAACTTAAGTTAATTAGATGTCTCGAGAGAGAATTTAATTCGTTTGACCCAATAATTTAGATTGTTATCCAAAATTGCATGAGAATGAATTTAGAATAATAAGGGGTGCGATTGAAGGATCTTAATGTTGTAGCTAATCAAGCAATAGAAGAGATTCAGGTCGATGGTTAGTTATTAAGAATGTTTGAGCTCGAGAAAGAATTTCCTGATTTTAAAACTTCTAGCCTCAATTTACTGATTTCAATCAATTGCATGTCATAACTCATTGTACTTCCTAAATGAAACCCTGGGTTAGTTTCGCTCTGAATTGTGTTTGTGTCTAATTGAATTTTTGTTCCTTGTAATCATTGATAAAAATCATCTTTTGGTTGCCTGGATAAAATTGACAAAGAACTATGATAGCTAAGCTTAGGAATAATTACTCATGCCGATCTCTGAGGACGGTACCGTATTTTGGGATTTATTACTTCGATACGTGCATTTGCGTCCACGCATCAAGTTTTTGGCGTTGTTGTCGAGGACTAACACAAAATTATTTTCCAAGATTAATATTGCTAAGAATTGAGTTTTATTTTGTAGTTGTTGAGAACTTGTTTGATGCCATGGGGGACCAAGAGGGAGCTAATAGAACCATTAGAGAGTATTTCTAATTAGTTGTCCCCACGTCCTAGACGGGCATTGCTAAGGCCTCAATTAATGCCAATAATTTTGAGCTAAAACCTGGTTTAATTAAGATGGCACAGGACCTTGCAGAGGAACTTCACATGAAGATTCGCATAAGCATATCCACTCTTTCCTGAAAATTAATGGGACGGTGAAAATAAGTGGAGTCTCTTTTGATGCTATTCGGCTGAGATTTGTCTCCTCTTTCTGTGCAAGACAAGGCGAAAGATTGGCTGGAGTCACTTACAACAGGGAGTATGACTACATGGGATGAGTTGGCCCAAGCCTTTCTGAACAAATTCTTCTCTCCTGCAAATACAAGTAGACTAAGGATAGAAATTGAGACGTTCAGGTAGAGAGAGGATGAGCAACTGTTTAAGGCATGGGGACGGTATAAGGAGTTGCTCTAAAAGTGCCCCCAACATGGATATCTTGACAGGTTGCAGATTCAGTTGTTCTACAATGGGTTGACCAGCACTACGAAATCCATCTTGAATAATGCTGCAGGTGGCTTAATTTTTGCAAAGACCCCAACCGATGCTTGGGCATTGCTAGAGGAGATGGCCACCACAAGTTATAACTAGCTATCAGAGCGAGGGACATCTAGAGTGGCAGGCTTTTATGAGCTCAATGAGATAGGGGCGTTAAAGGAACAATTGGCTGCTTTGACTAACGTAATTAGTCATTTGTTTGCAGGTACCCAACCATTGATTACATCGATAGCGGCGTACCATGAAACGCCATAATGGGAGATGCCAAATACTGAGCATGCAAATTTTGCACATCAGCACAACCAGTTTCGAGGATCACATCAGAACCTCCCCATTATCAATCAAGTTTGCGTAATTATGAAAGCTTCTCGTATGCTAACATAAAAAATGTTTTGCAGGGCCATCCAAGTTTTTCAACTTCCCCACCACCTCCTGAGCAGAAGCCCTCAATTGAGGAATTGATGAGGGAGTTTATCACAAAATCCAGAAGTTGGGCGAACTACTTCGAAAGTACCATGACCAATCATGGTAAGGCCATTCAGAATCTTGAGGCCCAGTTTAACGAGATGGCGGCTACAATGAATGCCATTCAATCAGGCAAGTTTGTCTGCTGTGTTGAGAAAAGCCATAAGGAGGAAGGCAAGGCAATGAATTTGAGAAGCAAGAGAATAATAGCTGGGACCGAATGGGTGGATGAGGACGCACAAAAGACCGATAAGCCCGTGACAAGGGACACTGACCAAGAATTTGAAGTGAATGCCGAGAGGGAGGCAACTGATGTACCCACGTCATCGAATTCAGGAAGTCTTTCTAACCCTTTACCTCCTGTTTGTAATAGCATCCCTTATCCTCAACGTTTTCAAAAGAAAAAGCTAAATTATCAATTTGCCAAATTTTTTGACATTTTTAAGAAGTTGCATATTAATATTCATTTTGTAGATGCGCTGGAACAAATGCCTAATTATGACAAGTTTATCAAGGATGTGTTTTTCAAAAAAGAAGAAATTTGAAAATTTTGATATAGTGAGTTTGACAGAGGAATGCAGTGCAATTTTGCAAAGGAAGCTGCCTCAAAAGATGAAGGATTCTGGGAGCTTCACAATCCCCTGCATCATTGGGAGCTTAACGGTAAGTAGAACTCTATGTGATTTAAAGGCCTCAATTAATCTGATGCCTTTATCTTTGTATAGGAAATTGGACATAGGAGAGGTATAGTCGACAACAATATCTTTGCAACTAGCAGATCATTCTCTTAATTACCCTTAAGGTGTAATGGAGGATGTATTAATTAAGGTCGATAAATTCATCTTTCCAGTAGTTCTAGATATGGAGGAAGATTCAGAGGTTCCCATCATCCTAGGCCGGCAATTCTTGGCTGCAAGTAGGACATTGATGTCCACGACGGTAAGCTTACACTTCGAGTGGAAAACAAGGAGGTAAAATTCAATATTTTCCGTTCTCTGAAGCATGTTAGATCGGATAGTACTTGTTATAGCATTAATATTATGGATAGACATATTGCTGAGTTTCAAGAACTGGCCTTAGCCACCGATTATTTGAGTCAAAGTTTGTTAAATTGTGAGATGGATATGATAGATGGGATAGATGAGGATATTATGTTTTACATTGAATGTTTGAATTATTTGCCTATGTGTTATGCTAAGCATGTACCTATACCTCCATTCTCTGTTAGTGAGTCTAATGTTAATATGCCACCCTTATTAGAATTGGAAGCCTTACCTGCACATTTGAGGTATACTTTTCTAGGAGAATTCTCTAAATACCCCATAGTTATTTCATCTGAATTAAACAGAGTAGAATAGGAGAAATTTTTTAGAGTCTTGCGAACCTATCAATTGGCTTTGGGGTGGTCAATTAGTGACTTGAAAGGAAACAGCCCCTCAATTATGATACATAAAATATTATGGAGGATTCCTTTAGTGTTGGGTTTTATGTCCTAAAACTCGTGGTTTGTAAACAATAAAACTTATTCTAAAAATTCAATAAGTTGTTATTGAATATATGTTTTGCTTATTAGAAATCTAGTAAACCTAAAAGACACATGACTATTACCTGAGTACTTGAATTTTATGTGTAGACATAAAAGTGGATCAGGTTCGAGTAAATAGTTAAAATGATCTATAGTATATGAATTAGGTTGGGTGCTTTATTTTGGTAACACTATTGGATGCGACCTACTCTGTAGTTGTTACAAAGAGTTATAAAGTGCTACAAACGTAGTGATCCTAATTTGTACATGTTATGACATGAGAAGTAGGGGCGTCCTATGCAAATGTGTTTGTACATGTTATGACATGAATCCCGAAGGAAACACAAAATCTAATGGGCATCTAACTAATCAGTAAGGACACTTGCAGAGTCTCAACATCATAACTATCACTATATGAATCTATGACATACATATATACCTCAACATCATGGCTTCACAACATACACATATACCTCAACATCATCAGATCAAATACAACCATATGGAATCACATACCATCTCATGCTAGCATTCAAGTGTCTATGTGCACAAATAAATCTTTCAGACCCTCAAGCAAAAACATACATTGGTTATACTAAACTATTAGTTCATCATGCTGTCATTCTACCATAACATCCATCCATCATGCTAGCATACATCCAGTGCCTGGCCCGTGGGCAGTTCTAGTAGTAAGATTACTTACCTCAAATTTGGTCCCAAATTAACCCAAGTAATTAACCTTCTTACAACTCTTGGAAGACTTTGAATCCACTCTATAACATACATTACAAATATTAATTTAGCACCCCTAGTCCAATAATAATAAATCCAAAGTTTTAAACTCATCTTTAGGGTCTAAATCTAATTAACCAAATTAAATCAAATGACCACAAATTTAACTTACCGAAGTCACGGCTTGGTTTGAGGCCAGTTCCAAAGTTCTATTTATTTGTCCAAATTGAACCTAAATCAAAACCAAAGTATAATAATTAAATTTTCAACGATTACCCTAAATAAAAAAGGGAACCAAACCAACTACTCACCCAAAACTTACCAAAATTGACGGAACTCATAATCTTGTCGGTAGCACCCAAAAGACTTTAAAATGCCTCCAAACTTTGTATGTAAAATTCAAAATCACATTAATCCAGTAATTAGGCCCATAATTGGTTGGTTATTCAAAACCTGAACCAAAAATCCTCAAATTCCCAACAAAACTCACCCAAACTAGTAGATCAAGCGAGTAGCGACGACATCTTGCTTGACGGTGGTGTCGGAGTGGAGTCGCACAACCTAGGCAGCAGCGACTCGCAACCAGAGGCGGCAAGTTACAGATTCGTGGGTCAGAGAGAGAGAGGCGGGCGTTTGAAGCTCGTCATCAAGCGACACATCGCTAGTGGGAGTCGGATCCAGCCGATTGAGAAAGGGGCGGTGCTGGGTCGCAAACGGCGAGAGGCGCTTCAGATCTGGATTTTTCGGCGGAGTCAACACGAAGGACGAGGGCAAGCGGTTGGATCTAGGACTGAGACAGCTAGGACGTGTATCTCAGGTCTATGACTCGGTGTCGACTTCAACGGCTAGGAGGAAGCGCCACCGCGACGAGTAGTGCGAAGGAGGGCAAGCGGCGCGAGAGGCTGGGTCGGCGGTGGACAGCGTGGAGAAGAAAAGTTGGGTGTGTCACTTTTGCGTGAGAAGAAGAAGGGGAAGGGAAAAAGAAAATAAAAATAATAAATAAAGAAATAAAATATTTTATTTTATTTTATTTTATTTTATTTTATTGCATTATATCTTATTTTACCTTATTTTATTCTCTTCCTTCCACTTTTAAATCCCTTGTTCCTTTAAAATTTTCAATTAAAAAAAGAATTTAACCAACCCCTCCCAAAATAAAATTAATTCCTAACATTAGTTTCAAATTAAATTTGTGTGATATAAAAAGTTCAATTTCCACAATTTCCCTCTGATTAAACAATTAAGACGAATCACCTATTTCTTTGGTATCAAATCACAATAATTACACTTAAATTTCCAAAATTCCAAAAATTCCCTTTAATACTAGAAAATACTGAAATTACATTAATAACAAAATTCGAGGTGTTACATCCTTCCCTTGAAGAACTTTCGTCCTCGAAAGTTCATTCCTGAAAATGTTATGGGTACTGCGCCCTCATCTCATCCTCTCATTCCCAAATAGCCTTCTCGAATTGGTGATTCTGCCACAAAACCTTCACGAGTGCTATTTCCCTATTGCGTGACTTCTTCACCTCTCTGGCAAAAAATCTGCCCAGGCCTCTCTTCATAACTCAAGTTTTCATTCAACTATAAAGGCTTAAAATCCACTCTATGGGAAAGATCTATCACATACTTTCTCAGCATCGAAATATGGAAGACAGCATGGACGGAAGACAAAGTTGGAGTTAATGCTAATCGATAAGCTATGGGGCCAATTTGCTCCAAGACCTCGAAAGGTTCAATGAATCTCGGACTCAACTTCCCTTTCCTGCCGAACTTTAGAATACTTTTTATAGGTGCCACCCTTAAGAAAACTTTATCACTAATCTCAAATTTCAGGTCCTTATGTCTCACATTGGCATAGCTTTTCTGTCTACTCTGAGCTGTTTGCATACGAGCTCTGATTTTCTGTATTGCCTCATTCGTGGTCTGCACTAGCTCAGGACCTAGCAACTTCCTCTCACCAACCTCACCCCGGCATACTGAAGACTTGCAACTCTTTCCATATAGGACCTCAAATGACAATGTGTCAGTGGCAGTCTGATAGCTATTATTACATGCGAATTCCATTAAATGCAGGTGAGAGTCCCAACTCCCTGAAAACTCTAGTGTACAAGCACACAACATATCTTCCAATATATGGTTCAGACGTTCTATTTGACCATCAGTCTATAGGTGAAAAATTGTACCAAAATCCAATCGAGTACCCAATGCTAACTGAAGACTCTTTAAAAAAAAAAAAAAAAAAAAAAAAAACTAGATGTAAAATGAGGGTCATCGTTTGACATAGCTGAAACTAGTACCAAAAGAGGTTTAACAACCCCTTCCATAAATAACTATGAAACTTAAGATGTTGAACATCAGCAACACTTCTACACGTCCGAGCTAAGAATTGTGAAAACGGTCATGAAGTTAAGAAAGTCTTATATACTAAAAACATATATCTAAGCCTACCATGTCACAGGGAAAACTTCATATGTGTAGTGAAGAAACTGGTCATACTATATAATGCGTCATCTGAAGATACATACCAGAAAAAAACTAGTCAACTGAAAACTGCTTCTACTCTAGAAGCGCCAACTGTGATGTCTTTTCTAAGGTCTACATGTCTGAGAATAACTCTGTCTAATTAAGTCTCACATTCATGAGAAACTCATCATGAGGTTCTATGCTGTCATGGGCTATAAAACTCGCTTGAGCCAATCCTCATATTATTCTTTAGGCTTGAAACAATCACATATCATTACTTAGACCCTGCTGCGAACGAGTCCATAATTCCCCCCCAAAAATGAGGTTTTGAAATCCCTAGATGCTAAAGCATAATTCGATTGATAACACATTTCATAACCTCGTAATAACCGTAATTGATCCTTAGAGTTAGCTTTTACGATGAAACCTCCTTGATTCATAAGTTCTAGCTTGAATTGCTTGTACTTCCTAGAGCTAGTTAACTCATTGCCCATGCAAGAGAAAATATACTATCTTGTAATGCTCCAAACCCACCTTTAGCAACTTCTTGTTATCAACTCAACTTTATTACCAAGTCTAGCTCTTATGCCAATGGTTATATTGGAAGATCCAACTTACTTACTTTTGTGCGTATACCACTTTTGTCTACCTCGAGCTAGATTATTTTCCTTTTTCAATCAACTTGATGGTCTTTCTAGTTCTTGTTTCCAACTAGCACACAAACTCAAAATCCCTTAAATCTTACTACTGCCCTCAATGATTTACCTCTTAACTAATGAAGCCTCAACATACCATGTCAATAGTTCTCGATCATCGACTGCCCCTAGTAACTCCATTTTAACTCATCCCTTCTCGACCTTCTATTTCGGCAACAGATTCTTGTGTTAAAACAAAGTTCCATACCAATCATCTACATAAGCTATCTTTCCACCTAACACATATTGTCTTAAAGTTCCACATGATAATGAGGTATTCTTCTTTTACACTAGAACAAATACCTTAAAACCTCTCGTATCAAGCCTTCAAACCATACTTAACTAATAGTTTCAAACACATTAAATTTCTTTCTCTTTCCAAAAGAGTAAACTTCCTTGGATACTTTTTCTCTCAATCACACTTATCTCTGATAAAGCCACTGAATTCAAGACACCTTCCCCTTCCCCCCCCCCCCCCCCCGCCTTTTTTTCTTTTTCTCTTTTTTTTTTTCCCCACTTTTCATGTGGAATATAGTCTCTTTACTAAATTATATTTTAAATAACTCCTCCATAAGTCTTTATCTCTCTCACTAAGAATTTCCATCTTGTAGAATTCTCCCTTGCCAATTTGCATACTTTTAAACTTCAGAAGACTTTTGTTTCTTCAAATTTGCGTAACTTGGATCTCCTCATCACAATAAGGTGCAGGGTTTAGTCTAGGTATACTAAAATAATCCTTCAACCTAAACAAATAACACCTTGCTTTAACCTCTTTAAGTCCAAGGTCATGTCCAATTATTTTAGCTTCCTTTAATGACATCTACTTCGCCAGATATTCCAAAAGAATCCTTCATATTATTACACATACTTTACCTAGTTCATCAAGTCGTAGTATTACCCAAATGATTATGATTTATGAATCCTTTCTAAAATTCTTCTCAAAATATTGGGTTTTTAATACCTCAAAATCTTCAATAAATTTATAGACTCTTTTTCTTTTCCTTCTTATTTATAAAACAACTTTTAACCTTATACTTGAGTACTGGCCTGTATATTTATACTACCATAGATTGCACTATCCAACACAAAAAACATAACACTAGTCCTTGATCAATTCTTGTCTCGATAATTTTATTCATTGGCTTAAACATGTAAATACCTTCATTCCTAAATTGTCATATCTCTACATAGTTTCATCAATCTTTAGCATCTCTGAACTGAGGCATATATTTGTTCGTTCCTAACATAATTTCCATGAGATAAACTAGTACCAAGTGACCTCATAATTTTCTCTATTTTACTTTTCTTCTTTTGTAGTGTCGTACCTAATAATCCTCTTATAATAACTTCTAACGAGTCACTGACCTAGCATTAGAACAAAACTGGTGCATTTAAGCTAAATAAATATTTTAATGCACAACTATCATAAAACTTGTAATTGATAAGACGTACCTGGTGATGACGAGGAATCCGTTCATAGGCCACAAGGACAATCTAGGCTTACATAGTAAGTCAGTCTACAAAACCCAAAACATGGGCTCTGATATCAACTGTAACGACCCGACTCCCTAGGACTTAAGTTAGGCAGTTACTAAAATACATGGAACTTAAAACGACATTCTTTTATGATGAAATAAATGCTTAGATAAAAGGAGTTCAAAAGTCTTTTATTAAATGTAAATATTAAAAACAATAATAGGGTGCCCATAAATCATAAAGGTTAATAAATAAGTATGAAAAAAAATTCTTAATAATAAGTTTCAAACATCAAAACTTAAAATTTAGCAAAATCATGAAGGAAATCTAAGTCTTATGAGCGAAAGCATAAAATCTGGTCCCAGTGGCTCGATCACGGATTTCGCTTGTCATTCGTCGGCGCGTCTCTACTCTTACCTGAAACAACAACATGAGAAAGAATGAGTATAAAATACTCAGTAAGTAACCCCACTACTGGGGTTTGGCTGGACATCTATGTCCTCTAGATACCTACCTCTGATGAAACATATAAATTGCTCTATTCCTCGTGGGACACATATACACATGAAACAAAAAGGAGACTGAGTTCTATCCTACTTTAGTTAAGTATGCCCACTACCTCTAGTGAATCCCGAAAGATACATAATCTGGTGAATCCCGAAGGAGACACAAACTGGTGAATCCCGAAAGAAATACAAACTGGTGAATCCCAAAGGAAACAAAAACTGGTGAATCCCGAAGGAAACACAAACTGGTGAATCCTGAAGGAAACACAAAATCTAATGGGCATCTAACTAATCAGTAAGGACACTTGCAGAGTCTCAACATCATAATTATCACTATATGAATCTATGACATACATATATACCTCAACATCATGGCTTCATAATATACACATATACCTCAACATCATCAGATCAAATACAACTATATGGAATCACATACCATCTTATGCTAGCATTCAAGTGTCTATGTTCACAAACAAATCTTTCAGACCCTCAAGCAAGAACATACATCGATTATACTAAACTATCAGTTCATCATACTGTCATTCTATCATAACATTCATCCATCATGCTAGCATACATCTAGTGTTGGCCCGTGGGCAGTTCCAGTAGTAAGATTACTTACCTCAAATTTGGTCCCAAATTAATCCAAGTAATTAACCTTCTTACAACTCTTGGAATACTTTGAATCCACCCTATAACATACATTAAAAATATTAATTTAGCACCCCTAGTCCAAAATAATAAATCCAAAGTTTTAAACTCATCTTTGGGGTCTAAATTCAATTAACCAAATTATTTGTCCAAACTGGCCCCAAATTTAACTTATCGAAATCGTGGCTTGGTTCAAGGTCAGTTCCAAAGTTCTATTTATTTGTCCAAACTGAACCTAAATCAAAACCAAAGTATAATAACTAAATTTTCAACGATTACCCTTAATAAAAAAGGGAACCAAACCAATTACTCGGCCAAAACTTACCAAAATTGACGGAACTCATAATCTTGTCGGTAGCACCCAAAAGACTTTAAAATCCCTCCAAACTTTGAATCTAAAATCCAAAATCACAATTAATCCAGTAATTAGGCCCATAATTGTTCGGTTATTTAAACCTTGAAAAAAAAATCCTCAAATTCCCAACAAAACTCACCCAAACTAGTAGATCCAACGAGTGGCGACGGCATCCTACTTGATGGTGGTGTCGGAGTGGAGTCGCACAACCTAGGCAGCAGCAACTTGCAACCAGAGGCGGCAAGCTATAGATTCGTGGTCAGAGAGAGAGAGAGGCGGGTGTTTGAAGCTCGCCGTCGAGCGGCGCGCCGCTTGTTGGAGTCGGATCCAGTCGACTGAGGGAGGGGTGGTGTCGGGTCACGAATGGCGAGGCAGCGCTTCAGTCTGGATTTTTTGGCGGAGTCGACACGGAGGATGAGGGCGAGCGGCTGGATTTGCAACTGAGACAACTAGGACTTGCATCTCAGATCTGTGACTTGGCGTCGACTTTCAGTGGCTGGGAGGAAGCGCCGGCGCGACGAGCAGTGCGAAGGAGGGCGAGTGGCTAGGTCGGCGGTGGACAGCGCGGAGAAGAAAAGTTGGGTGGGTCACCTTTGCGTGAGAAGAAGAAGGGGAAGGGAAAAAGAAAAGAAAAATAATAAATAAAGAAATAAAATAAAATTTTTTATTTTATTTTATTTTATTTTATTTCATTATATTTTATTTTACCTTATTTTATTCTCTTCCTTCCACTTTTAAATCCATTGTTCCTTTAAAATTTTCAATTAAAAAAAGAATTTAACCAACCCCCTCCCAGTTTCAAATTAAATTTGTGACATAAAAAGTTCAATTTCTACCATTTCCCTCTGATTAAACAATTAAGACGAATCACCTCTTTCTTTGCAATCAAATCACAATAATTATACTTAAATTTCCAAAATTCCAGAAATTTCCCTTTAATACTAGAAAATACTGAAATTACATTAATAACAAAATTCGAGGTGTTACAATATGAGATGTAATTATACGTTTAATTATAAGAATTAAACGAAATAGGAGAATTAATATTTAAATATGATTTGAATATATGAAGGTGGATTTGTGTAAAATTAATTTAATATATGATATTGAATTAATTAGAATTAATTAAATTATTTAATTAATTATTATTAATTTTATTAGAAAAAATAATTATTTAATTAATTTTGTAAAATTAATAAAGATTTCATTTTTGAAAAGAAAATTAATTTTGGAAATTAATTTTGAAAAAGAATAGAAAATGGAAAATCCTAAAAAGTGGTATTTTCATGGTTGTTCATGGTTCCACAATGAATTTGAGTCTATCTTCCAAACATGAGCTGCAATACATGCAGCAATGGTATTTTCATGATAGTCATGCAATAAATTAAGAAAATTGGGTTGAGAATCGGGAATGCCATTGATAGTTTTTTTTTACTGAAAAAGCTTGAGGTTGAAAAAGGTCTTCAACCATGGTGATGCAGTAACCTAATCTCCAAATTCCCTTAATCCAAGCTTATTTTAAGTCCCACAACTCAAAAGCTCCAAGTAAATAGTGGGAAAGATCTTGAGGTGGTCTACAGCAAGATTTGGAGAAGTTTGAAGCTGAGAATCTCAAGAAGTTCTATAAAGGTATGGCTTGAAACCCTTTTGTTATTGTATGAGCATGTTTTAGTTACTGCCAAAATTAATGAATTAGAGTGCTTATTGATCATTGTTGCTTCCACTGCTTGCTGATTTACTCCTACATTTAGTCCCTCGATTGAACCCCAAAGGAGGATGAATCCTGCAATGAGAGAAGTTGTAAGGTCTGAAAGTCATCCCAAAAATCCTTAACAATTCTAGTTCTTTTGCTTCTTCTAGGTTATGGATGTTGAGATGTATGCCCTAAAGCCTCGTAGTTTATGTTAGTTAAATCAATGGTTGATTAATTTTATATTACTTGTGCAATAATTCATTAACCTAAGATCCAAGGTTATCTGATGTAATTTAAACATGTATGCGGAGACATATAGGTGGATCATGTTTAAGGGATAACCTAAATGGTTGTTAGCTCTCAAAAAGAGCTAATTTTATAGTCTTAATTTCCTATATTTGGATAATTCTTGGATTCTATTGTCTCATTTTAGGAGAATTAATCCCAGGGAGCCGACACGTGGAAATGACAAAGAATCGAGCCAAAAGAGTGGAAAAACTGGAGTCTAAAACGCACTAACTCAAGTTGAGTTGAAAAATGAAGATTTTGCCCTGCGTCAGCGTCACAACGCGCATCCCAAACCTTAGTCCAATGCTCATTCGACGATGAAAAGAAGTAGCTCTAGGAACAGGGCAACGTCACAACACTGCCCAGAGCATCACGACGCTTCGAATTTGAATCATCGCCACCGTTGCAATGCCCTCTGATGCTGAAGCCCGACGCTAAAAGATAGTAATGCAGCATCACAACGCTCCCCTAGAGCGTCACAACACATCGAACTTTGACGAAAGACCTAGGGCCCGCGCGGCGCAACGCAGCGTTGCAACACTTAACCCTAGTGTCGCGACGCTGCGAGGAATTTATAAAAAGGACCTTCAGGGTCAACTTTGAATTATCATCAACACAGCCCACCACACAATCGAGCTTAAGATCGAAGTAAGAAGAGTTGAGAGTTTTTGTTCAATTTTTAAGTAATTGAGTCAATCTGCTGACGACTAATTGGTATAGTTAGCCCCGATTTTCTACTTTTTCTATTCGTTGTAGTTTGAATTATGTCATTTAGAGGCTAAATTGTTTTCTTGGGATATTTTGTATGCTTTAATTCTTGAAGGTCATCTAGTTTATTTTATTCAATTGTTGTGAACTCTTTGCGGGATTTGTTTTATTTTTAATTGAATTCAATGAATTTTTCTGACAAATTGATTTGTTGAATCTCATGTTTGCAAAATCTTTCTAGCCTATGCATTGTTGATCGACTAAGTTGCAAATATTAGGATCGCATGGTTGAGGTCTAGACTTTTTCTGGCCAAGTTCATGTGGGTTCTAATATAATCTTTCCCAAATAAATCATTCAACAAGATATGGCTTTCCGACTTGATAAATATCTCAACAATTGAACCCTTTCTTAATGCTTTTCAGTTTTAACTTTGGGCATCGCTAAGAAAGAAAAGTTTTAAACTGAATTAGGGCCGATTTAGGGTTTCATCAAAAATTGGCTATTTGGACTATTGGAATTTCTAATAGGTCGAGGGGTTTACATAATTGGAAAAAATAACTAGTACCTAAGAATATAAAATAAAAGGCATACAAACTAATCCCAAGATTTTCCCCTGAAATTGTCTCAAAACCTTATTTTTTTTTTTGCACTTGCTCTTGTTTCCATTTATTCAATTTTGCTTGTTAAAACCAAAATAACTAAAATCTTTCTTTTGGAATTCATAAATTGTCTTAGATTGATTCAACAGTCTCCCTGTGGATTCGACCCCGATCTTGCCGCTTTGCTACGTTTGTGGTATAAGCCTTAGATCAGTGAAAATTAAATTAAACTTTTGTTCGAATTTGGGTTTAAGTAACGACATCGATTCCAGAGTCCGAACAATGGTATGTAGTATATGGATAATGTTGGATGTCTTATCATGGTAACACTACTGATACGACCCACTTTGTAGTTGTTACAATTGTTGTAAAGTACTACAAATGATCTGATCCTGATCATTCTTGTGGAGACTGTGAACGGGAGTATCTTATATAAAAGAGTTTTTATAAAAATCGGACCACGAAATGTTAAGTCTCTCTTTATAACGTCGTTGCTAGAAGAGACTTACTGTTCACCAAGATGACCATAGGTGACTTGATCTTAATCCTAAGTGAGTTATGAACTCCTACCTATGAGAGCGATTATTTGATTTGTATGGGTGAGAATGGTCAGATTCGCCAACTCAATAAGCCTACCATTTTGGGAAATCGTCTGATTAGGAAGCTGGGAACACAGTTACACAAGAAGGAATTCACTACTTCCATATAGTTAGGGTAAGAAGATAAATTGCTCCCTTAAAGGTTGATTCTAGGGCTTGAACAATGAGGCGTTTCACCCTCTCATGGCCGAGAGGGGTCCGATCATAGTTGGACTATGACTAATTGTTCATTAGAGGGATCAGTGGTATTTAAAGAGTTAGATGTAACTACAAGGGTAAAACAGTAATTTTATCAATCTGTACTTACGAGCAATTTGTGAAGGGTCAATGCATTATTGATTTGTTATATCCAATGGACACAGAAATATATATATATAGTACGAAAAGTTCAGATGTCGGTCTTTAGTGGAGTGACCAATAGTTAATGAATGTTGATTAATTTGATTAAAAGAGTTTAATAAATTAATCTCGTATCATTGGAGCTTCAATCTATAGATCCATAAGATCTCCTCATTAGCTCAATGAGGACTTATGAGAATCAAATTAATTTTGATTTAATTTAAATTGTTCAAATTAATTAAAGGAAATTAATTATATAAGATACAGTTAAATAATGTATATTGATACATTATATAATATAATGGATGTTGATACATTATATAATTTTATGAGATAAATAAACATTTGAACATGATTCGAATATTAATTTTATGAATATGATTCATATAAAAACTATATGTTATATTTTAATGTGAATAGGATTCATATTAAATTTATGTATAGTTTTATGAGAGAAATATAAATATTTGAATATGATTCAAATATTAATTATGTGGATGTGATTCATATAGAAACTATATGTTAAAATTAATATGAATATTATTCATATTAAATTTATATAGTTTGATGAGAGGAATTGTTATTTGAATGTGATTCAATTATTTATATGAATGTGATTCATATAAAAACTATAGGTTAACATTTAATATGAATATGATTCATATTAATACCTTAATTTATTTGAGAGAATAATAAACTATTGTTTATGTTATATGTGATATAACATATAGTTTGTATATATATATATTAAGTAGTTAATATACATACATACATACATACATACATACATACATATATATATATATTAAATTCAAAAATTTTAATTTGAATTTAATTTAATTAAAATTAAAGGGGATAGAGTTATAACTCTCTCACCCATTATTTTCTTAATGGCTCTCACGTAACAAAAACTGAAAAAAAAGGGAGGAGAGAATCATGTTCTCTCTTTCATTCTCTCTTTGTCCTCTCTTGCTCTTTGGGTAATGCAAATGAGTTTACAGAGAAGAAAAACCTTTCATACTCCTCCCTACGCCAAGATTGAGTGCAAGTCCACACCTCTGCACGGTTCTCGTCCCTGAGAATAACAGAGAAGACCCCTTGGTGGTGTTTGTTCCTGCTCATTGAGTTCGTGGATGCCAAGTTCGTGAGATAGGGAAAAGATGACTCAAATTGAAGAGGAACATGAAAAATTAGTCTTCAACGAGTATGTAATTTCTTAATCTCTTCCTCTTTAATTGCACAATAGATAGCATGCTTAATAGGTTTTGTTTACCCCGTGTTTCTATCCTCTAGTTATTATTCTTTAAAATCAAAATTGGGACACGATCTTTTCCACTGCAATTATTTACCTACTCCGTCACTAAGTCATCTTGCTCTGTAGAGGTAGGATTTCTAACTAGGGTTAGACTACTGGATCCCGAGCCCCCACTATTTCTCAATTTAAAAGGAAATCTATCCTCAAAGAAGTTAGCGTCATTTGATTCAATGATCACTTAGTTTACTAGGTCATAGAACCTATAGGGTTTACTATTTATGGCATAACCTATAAAGACACACTTATAGGCTCTACTAGCAAGCTTTCTTCTTTTAGGGTCTAGAATTTTTCAAAGGCTAAACACCCCCAAGTTCTAAAATATGACAAGTTTGGTTCTTATTCTTGAGGACTTCATAAGGTGAAGTTATGTTTTTAGATTTTGGTATCCTATTTAGGACATAACACATGGTAAGGATGATTTCATCCCACCAATAAGACGTCTACTAGCTCAGCTAAAGTTCTATTTTTCCTTTCAGCTTTTTCGTTCATTTCAAAAGAGTAAGGTACCATCTTTTCGTGTATGATTTTATGTGAGTTAAAGAACTCATTAAATTTGTCTAAGTCATACTCAGTTTTCCTATATTACGAAGTCTTTTAACCTTTCTGTTTAACTGGTTTTCTACTTCACTTATAAACAATTTAAAAGCATTAAACACATCACTTTTGCATTTTAGTAAGTATATAAAGGTGAAATCAGAGCAATTATCAATAAAAGTAATAAAATATATTTTACTATTCCTAGTCAAGATGTCATCAAATTCACATAAGTCAAAATGAATTAAATCTAGTGGCTCAGACTCTCTAAGTATAGATTTATGCAGAGTTTTAGTTATTTTAGCCTGACTACGGTACTCGCATTTATCAAATTCATTCATGGATAACTTAGGTATCATTTTTAGCCTAATCATGTTACTAATTAATCTCTTATTAACATGACAAATTTTAGCATGCTAAACATTTAAAGAACACAACACATATATAAAAGATTTCATTTTATTTATGTCAAGGTTTAATTTGAACATGCCCTCAGTTGCATAACCCTTCCCTACAAATACATTATTCTTAGTAAGGATATATAAATTTTCCTCTATTGTTTGGGTAAATCCGGCCTTGTTGAGGAGATAGTTTGAGATCAAGTTCTTTCTTATCTCCAAAGTGTGTAAGACATCCTTCAAGGTGAGAGTCTTCTCAGATGTAAACTTTAGCTCCGCCTCATCGGTTCCAGAAACTTTCGTTGAGTGGTGATTCCCCAATAGAATGTTCTTATCTTTAGTTTCAGTATAAGTTTTAAAGAGAGTAAGGTCATAACAGACATGGCACGTAGCGCCAATGTCTATCCACCACCCTTTAGAACCACTGATCACATTTACTTCTATGATCATGACAACTAACGGTTCTTCTGCCAGGTTCACCTGACCAGCAGGACGACACCTGTTCCTATAGTTCCTAGCATGGGTTCAGGTTGATTACAGTTGAAGCAAAGGAATTGTACCATTTCTCCTTATGGGGGTTTTTGTTTCTTTTGATTGTTCTGGTTGTTGGAACCACGATTCTGACCTTGCCTCTTGGTTCCCTTGGACTTTTGGTTAGGCTTTATCACGGCAGAGACGAATTTCCCAGGAAAAATGTTCACCTCCTCCCTCTAGTCCTGCTTCCAGGCTTCTTCCTCAATCCTCAGCTGAGTGATCAGACTTTCAAAATAAAACTCTTTGGTCTTATGCCTCAAGGTGTTCTTGTAATCATTCCACAAATGAGGCAATTTATCAAGAATAACGGCAACTTGGAATTGTTCGTCTATAGGCATATCTTCACTTATTATTTCATGGGCTATCTTCTACAGTTCATAGGACTAGGTCTCCACAGATTTGTCATCCGTCATCTAGAACTTAAGGTAACGGCTGACAACATACTTTTTTGACCCGGCCTCCTCGATATTGTACTTCTTCTACAGGGCATCCCAAACTTCTTTTGTTGTCTTCATTGTGTAGTAATCATACAAATCATTAGTCAAACCATCTAATATTAAATTTTTATACAAAAAATATTTTTCTTCCCAATTAACAGTATTTGTTGTTCAGTCGGATCTTCTTTCGGGACAGTTGGCTTCTCCATAGTACAAACGTCAACAACCTTCTTGACTATGAAGAAAAACAATATCTTCTGCTTCCACCGTTTGAAATTCGCTCCTTCAAACCGGAATGGACGGTTGAGGTCGAATATCGTAATGTCGTTCTGATTTGAAAGGGTCATCGTAGTAGTGGCAGATGAAAATCATCTTAAAATTATTGAAACAGTTACCTTCCGATGGACAAAAAATGACGGCAACGAACAGTCACGAACGGCAGTAGTTAGAAAATGGCACCTGCAAAACAGAAACTTGTTATAGGTTGAGTCGCGGATCTCGCTCTCTTTAAGATGTTTCGCGGCTCTGCCCAAGTGTGTAAGCAATTCTGCGGAATTTTCATGTCGTCCCCAGGATAAAACAACCCAGAATATATAAAACTGTCTCAATCGGAGTTGCATTGTACCCGACCAAAAAAACTCACACCCTTCAATATGTAAATTGCTCGGAAATGTAAAAGTAAAGGAAATAATAGATGGAAGTAAGCAAAGAAAAGAGGAGAAATTTTTTGTGTTTCAGAATGAAAGAATTTGCTGAATTTATAGGCCTTGAAGGCCAATGGTTGCGCAAAACCGATGGGGAGAGGGACATGCACAACCACAGAACATGCATGAAGACCACGCATAAGACGCGGGAAGTTCCAAAGACCACGTAAAAAGCGAACTGCGGAAAGACTTTTTTTTATTTATAAAAAATAAAATTAAAAATTAAAACAATAATTATTTTTAATAAAAAAATAATCACACTCAACTCACCCAACCAGACAGCGGCACACGTTCGGGATGTCCACCATACCCACATTTATGGGTCTCCTCACTCCCTCTAAAATATGAGTATCCCCTGAAGCTCAAATCCACAACTCAAGGTGGGAATATAAAAAGGAGATTCCACTTCCTATAGGATCAAACAAACTTTTCCTTTTTTTTTTCTTTTCTTTTAAAAATTAAAATTTTCACCAACAGTTGGCTTATTGGGCTTGAGAAAATGATGGGCATGGAGTGTGGGTTGACAATATACCCTCTTAGTCATCTTATTTTATCTCTTTTGATGCTATTTTGAATAAACTAATAAGAGACATTCAAAAAATCTGACAATCCGAACAATCAGACTATCCAACCCAAACTATAAGAGTTTGTTAGCTTTTTGGCCCTTAATCTCAAATTAATTAATTAATGTTTTGATGATACCAAACGTGCTCCTATTGACTAATCATTTGCAGTGTTTATTACCTAGAGCTTGGAATAACGATTCCATACATTTTGAATCACTTAAATCGGAGCTCAAACGAAGAAAATATGGTCTAAACAAGTTTAACGAAAAAATTTCGAGTTGATGACGTGGCAAATTTTTCATCCAAGTGGACCAATTGAAAGGTGCCACTTGGAGCCGTTGAGGAGTGACACATGGTGGCCTTTTGATTTTGGATTGGTTTTAAAAAGAAAATGAATTTAATATATTTTATGTCTGTATCTAACTACCAGTTTTGGACACGTGGGTTTTTGTTTTTTGTTGGCATTTAAAAGAAATTATTTTTTTTAATGATATATATATTATTATTATTATTAGTTTGTATCTAACGGTTTGTAGAGTTTAAATCTCAAGCATTCAATTTTCTTTTACCAATCTCTAATGGCTCAAATTGAATTTGATTTTCACCTACCCTATCTCTTTTTAAACTCACTCCAAATGTTTAGAACAATTTTTATAATTTTCAATCCCCTCCAAAAATATAAAGCTTCCATTGTTGCTCTCTCCAAACTTTAATTTTTCTTCTTTTCATCATCTTCTTGAAAGAAATATTTGATGACGCGAGAATTGATTTGTTGAGTGTTACACCTGTGAATCCACTCTATTAAGAGAGTTGTAGTTGTGCCCTTTTATTTTTTCATACTTTTGATAGGGTTGCTCTTAATCCCAGGAAAAGAGTGGTTGTTATGGTTTGATCGTTATCCGTGGAAATGATTGAGTTTGCTTTTGAACTCGCAAAAAGAACGTTATGACTGTTCGACTCTAAGCCGTGGAAAGAGAAAAACTTTTAATGAAGTATCTAAGAGGAGCTTGGAAAGTGGATATAGGCTGGATTGTGTCGAACCACTATAAAATTACCCGTGTCAATTTCTCTATCCCTATACTACTTTGATTTTACAATTAATTTTTTATTATATTTCATTGCTTGAAATTAATTACAATGTTGTTCTCAAAATGAATTGCTCATTTTTTGTTTTATTTTGATTGGTAGCTCTTAACTTTATATATTCATTACCAATCTTGTTATTAGAATCTAATTGAGTGCTTTAAAATAGTATTATTAACTTCTTGGTTATTTTGGGTTTAATTTATTTGCATTAATTTATTGTTTAAATTACTTACTAGCAAAAAAATTTATTAATTTGTTTATGTGGGCCCACTTAGACAAAAAGTTTCATTAGTTGAAATAAACCTTACCCTATTGATCCAATAATTGGTATGTTTACTCGCTTGTTTGTGATAAAAAAATTTTAATAAATCATTTTAGATTGACACCCATTGTTTTAGTTCTCACTCCTACAATTGGTATCAAAGAGGGGTCGCTCTTATTTTTAATCAAATTTTTTTATCAAAAGCTATTTCATTTATACTTATTGGTTGAGTTATTTACTCCAACAATTGGTATTAGAGAGGTTGCTCTTTTGATAAAATTATTTTTCAAGTATTATTTTGGTACTTAAAGTATTTTATTAATATTTTGAAAATTTTACTAGAAAAACTTAATTTCTAGAGCTATGGTAACACTAGAAAATCATTGTGTTGATAGACCCCATTCTTTGACGGAAATGGAAATTATGATGTTTGGAAAAATAAAATGGAAACATTTATGCTTGCTATGAATTTCAATATTTTGCATGTTTGTGAGCATGATTTGGCAAATTTGGAATTAAATAGTAAGTTGCTTACGTTTAATACCAAAGCTATGAACATCATATATTGTGCACTGGATGGACAAATATGTGACAAAATTTTACATTTTGATTATGCATATGACATTTGAAACTTTCTTGATAATATGTATAGTGTAGAAAATTCTCCTTGTAGTACTAACGATTTATTTAATGCGAAGAAGTATTATAATTCTCAAAATCAAGAAAAATTTGTGAAAAAGAAAAAATGTGATCAAACCTCATTATGCTTATGGCTCATTCGGATAATGATTCCGAAGATGTAATTGACAAAAATGAGGTAAATCATAAATCTCTTACTTATGACGAACTATATGATGCTTTTGAAGATATGCAAAATGATTCAGAAAAAATGAACTTTAAATATCTAAACCTATCAAAGGAGTTTAAAGTATTGTCTATAGAAAATAAATCTTTGATCGATGAAAATTCTTGTTTGAAAAATGGAGCTAATGATATTTTGTTGCATAATAATGTTATTTTTGTTGTGATGAAAAAAATGCCTTGAATGATAGAATTCTTTTTCTTGAAAAAGATAATGATGAGCTCAAATCCTTATCATGTGAATTGAAAATTGAAATGAATCATTTGAGAGATAAAAATGAGAAAATTGGAACTACTTCTTTGAAATTGAAAGAAATTGCAAGTTTGAAAGATAGGATTACTGAGTTGGAAACTAACAATTCTTCTTTAGAAAAAGATAAATTTTCTCTTATTGACAAAATTAAATTTCTTGAATGTAATAGTGATGAGAAAAATAATCTTTTGCATATGCTTAAAGAGAGGATTGTTTACTACTAAAGAGCTTGAACTTGTAAAAGAGTCTCTTAAGAAATTAATTATAGGTTCACGAAATTAGATGAAGGTAAACCTTTTAATGTAAAAAGTGATTAGGCTATGTGAATGAAAAATGTGCATCTACTTCTAAGAGTACTACTTTTGTTAAAGTCACCCCTTCTATGTCCCAATGAGCTTTACCTAATGTGCCTAAAGTTGAATTTAAATATGTGTTAAAGCATGAAAAATCTAGAAAATATTCTCGAAAGCAAAGTTTATGCCTAAACATTACCTTGCTAAAACTAATTCCATGAATAGTGAGAAATTTGTGTCTAGTCATGTAAATGTTAGAGATATTCATGTTAAATCAAAATTTGTGCCAACATGTCATTTTTGGGAGTTAAATGTCATATTAAACCAAATTGTTTTAAATTGAAAAATGCTCCAAGAAATCATTTCTTTGAGAAAAAGATTGTGCAAAATCAATTAGTTTAAAAAAATTATTGCCTCATGTTGTATGTTATTCTTGTGACAAAGTTGGTCATAAAGTAAATACTTGGTTTTTGCCAAAAATAAATCCGGTTGTAACTAATTTTAAAAGGATTTCAAAATCTTTGTTCATTAACAATGAAGGACCCAAAAAATGGGTACCAAAATCATTTGGTTGAGCTTTCTTTTTAGGTATGATTCAAGAAGCAATTGTTGCTTGGGCTTCAAATGAAGAATTAATGCAAATTGGAGCAATTAGTATGGCTAGTTTCAATCTATGAAAGACATATTTGGTAACTTTTATTATTATAAGTATTTCATTTGGTATCTTTTATGGTATATCTCTTGAATGGTCTTGAATGATTAAAATTTGAGATCTTTGAAATACTTTGATTATTAGATTTAATTCCATGAGAGCGATTGTATATCTATCTATTTAGCATTTGTTTTTTGGGCTTATTATTTGGTTTTTTGGCCAAGTAGATAATTGCTCTATTCTTGTTATTTTTTGAAAGTTTTGAGAAAAAGGAGATTGAATCTAGCAAAAGATTATCATTGTTTTGATGACTAAAATATGTTGTTTATGCTCTTGAATGAAATTGATAAGAATTCTATTAAATTCTTTTTGAGCATGAGTTATGCATATTATATGGCCTAACTGTTGACGAGCAATCACTTTGAGCATATTGTTTATCCTATTTTGAAAAGTATGTGTTTTGAGCATGTTGTTTGGAAGGGTTGTTAAATTCCTTTTCATAAGGGGAGTATTTGAATTGGTTTACTTTCTTGATCCCCATTAGCATTTTGTTCAAGATTAGTATAAATATATTTGTCATCCTCATGCTTATATTTGACTGATAATATTCTCTCTTTAGGTGACATTGAATTTGCTAATGTTGTTTTGCAATTATCTGGTATCATTACTTGGCTTTCAACTATTAATATTTATTTTATAATATTTGATATTTTGGTAATTCAGTTACATGAATTTTACTGAAATGATTTTAACTCCTTGATATTTATTGATTTTTCTTAATAGATGGAGAATGCTTTATTTTAGGGGGAGTTGTTCTCTTTCATATATGAATGAAATTGATTCCCGCATGTTGGTTTATTGATGTATGCATATATGCCCCCTCTTATGCATATTGTTTATCCTTTTATAGGAAATAATTGCCTTTGAGGTAAAGAGGTACTTTGAAATTTTTATTTAATATTTATACCCTCAAGTTGATATGTACTAAACGTTTTTTTTTTACCCTTATTAAGGAGGAGTATTCGATTGATTTCAAAAAGGAGAGAAATTTATAAAATTGGTCAAAATAGAATTAGTTTGAGCTTGGTTGATTCTTTATGATACCTCTTGAATTTCTAGTGTTGTTACTTTTAGAATGCATGTAAATATAAGAAATGCAAAATTACGTGTTCATGTTTTTAGAGGAAGCTTTCATGTGTCTTTGTTTATTTTTTCTTAATTGCCCTTCTGATTCTAGAAGGGGAAGAGGTAATAAAAAAAAAAAATGAAAGCATGTCAATATTGAATATCTTTGTTGTTATTCAATTGAAAATTGTTATTATTGAAATATTCATTGTTTTCAATAGAATTGAAATTATGTATGTGTGTTGATTGTTCATCAAGTAAATTTCATATTACACACTACCTTGAATTTCATTTTTCTTGTGTTGTTTGTCATCATCAAAAAGGGAAGATTGTTGACTTTTTTGCCCTTAATCTCAAATTAATTAATTAATATTTTAATGATAACAAAGCTGCTCTTATTGACTAATAATTTGAGTGTTTTGCAGCATTTATTGCATAGAGCTCGGAATAACGATTCCAACACACTTTGAATCACTTAAATCGGAGCTCAAACAAAGAAAACATGATTGAAACAAGCTTAACCAAAAGTCCCAAGTTGATGACATAGCAAATTTTTTCATCAAAATGAACCAATTGGAAGGTGTCACTTGAAGCAATGGAAGAGTGACACATGGTGAATCTTTTATTTTGGATTGGTCTTAAAAAGAAAATGAACTTAATATATTTTATGTTTGTATTTAAACTAGTTTTGGACACTTGATTTTTTTTTTTTTTTTTTTTTGGCATTTAAAAGAAATGATTTTTTTAAAAAATGATATATATTATTATATTATTTTTGTTTGCATCTAATGGTTAATAGAATTTAAATCTCAACCATTCGATTTTCTTCTATCAATATCCAATGGCCCAAATTGAATTTGTTTTTCACCACCAAATCTCTTTTTAAACTATCTTCTTCTATCTTCTTCTCCAAATGTTTAGAACAATTTTCATGATCTTCAGTTCTCTCTAAAAATACAAAGCTTTCATTGTTGCTCTCTCCAAGTTTTAATTTTTCTTCTTTTCATCTTTTTTTTAAATGAGATATTTTATGTTGTGAGGATTGATTTTATCTTTTATTAGGGTTGCTCTTGATCCCAGGGAAAAAAAAAATTATCCGTGAAACCGATTGAGTTTAAATTAATGTTGTAAAGGTTTGACTCTAAATCGTGGAAAAAATCAGAGACGTCTAGTGAAGTACCTAAGAGGAGTTTGGGAAGTAGAGGTAGGTCGGGTTGTGCCCAACTACTATAAAATTACCCGTGTCAATTTCTCTATCCCTATACAACTTTGATTTTGCAATTAATTTATTATTATATTTTATTACTTTAAATTAATTGCAATTTTTGTTCTTGAATTTAATTGCTCATTTTGGTTTTATTTTGATTGGTAATTCTTAATTTTATACATTCAACACTAATCTTGTCGTTAGAATCAAATTGATGCTTTAAAGTAGTATTATTAACTTCTTGATTATTTTAAGTTTAATTTATTTGCATGAATTTATTGTTTAATTACTTGTTAGAAAAAAAAATGTATCAATTTGTGTATTTAGGCCCATTTAATAAAAAGTTTTCATTAGTTGAAATAAACCCTATTCACCCCTCGATCCAAGATGGGTTGGATTGAACTTTTTCTATTTTTTAAAATTCAAGTTGACCCAACCCAACACAAATTACATAAATAAATAAATCTTTATTTAAAATTTGACTACTTTGGGTTAATGAATTTATGATACTTTTCTTTTAAAATTGATATGATGTTTGTATTTGTTTAAAGTTTGTAAAAAATATCATAGATATTCGGTTTTTAGCATTTGAATTATATGAGATTTTAGTTATTATCCATGTGTTAGTAGATAATTTTACATATTTTAAATTAATAGGAAAAAATAAGTTATAACCCAACCTAATTCGAATTGGGTTGGGTTGAGTTGGAGATTTTGTTCGGATTTTTTGAGTTGTCAACCCAAATTTTCGAGTTGGTCCAAAAAACACTCTCAACCCCACCCCTAAAACTGATTGAGAAAATTTCATTCACAGAATATAGGATTGGGATTCAAGCAATGGCACATTCAGAAATTTTGAAAAATAAATATTATGAGTGGAGCTTGACCCAGGATATATAGAGAGGTTGGTAGCATATTTAATATTGGACTAACTGATGATTTTGATATTATATCAGTTTTATATATATTATATAAGGAGCATGAAGTTGAGGAGAGCCCTTGGCCATACTAAATCCGCCCCTGGATTCAAGAACCAACTGTAGAAGTTTTTAGTCATCTCCAGAGGTATCCTATCTCATGTGTATGAACAATGAAGCACTTCTAAGAAAACTATCCAGCAAAAAGGTTAGGTACTTAGGGGTAGTTAAAAGATAACTTTTCATGGAAAGAACGAAAATCTTGGTTAATTTTGTTCGAGTGCTACATTTATAGGTTAGTGATCCATCTCGTATTCCTTAACATGGAACAAATTATCTCGAGGAAACAACTATTAGTTAGATGGGGACTAGATTTATAATCATTTTCTTTCTACCAATCTTATAACAAAACCCCACTGACCATTCGTATATGTTCAAGGGAGAGCTTTCAATCAAACAATTAATTGTGTTCTAAACAACAAGAGAATAAACTGACCTTCGACAAGGTAGAAGCAACAAATTACCAATAGTCTCTGCATGAACAAACCCCTTCCTTGAAGTGGTGAAAACGGTTGGCGTCGCGTAGTATGATCGTTCTCTGTTCAACAGATGATACAAACTTGCAAAATGTATGGCAGTCACCACAAACTCTAAGATTCTTTGTAATCCTTATAGGATAGTTTTGAGGTATGGCTAATAAACCAAATGTGATTGCCAACTTTTCACTGTGTGCATAAAGAAGTCCTTGCTTTACTTCCTCATCAACATCATGCAGCACACATTTTGTGTCTGGGACGTAGCCAGCCAACTCAATCTTCTCGCCTAATCGTTTCAGCAACTTGTAGATCTCACTTGACCTGGGATGTGTTTTATCTCCAACACTGAATTGATAGAGTTTTTCATCCACCTCAATCCATGTCCATCCAGGAATCTTCTTTAGTCCACCCTTGGTCATCAGATCTCTTGTTTTTGCCATATTCTCCCACTTACCAGCATTTGCATATATGTTTGAAAGCAATACATAATGCCCTGGGTTCTGTGGCTCCAGCTCGAGAAGAGATCTAGCTACTCTTTCGGCCAAATCTAAATGCTGGTGAATCCGACATGCCCCCAGCAATGCTCCCCATAGTCCCTCATCTTTCTCCACTGCCATGCTTTCTATCAATCCCAAGGCCTCATCCAACCTCCCTGCTCGACCCAAGAGATCAACCATGCACGTATAGTGTTTAACATCCGGTCTTACACCATAATCGTTCCACATTGAGAAAAAAAATCTCTGGCCCTCTTCAATAAGACCGGCATGACTACAAGCATACAACAACGAGACAAAGGTGATCCTATTTGGCAATATTCCGCTGCTTAACATCATGGGGAGTAACTCGAGCGCTTTCTCACCTTGTCCATGATATCCATAGGCTGCAATCATGGCACTCCATGTAATCACATTCCTCACTTGCATCTGATCAAAAATCTCCCTTGCGGAATCAACACTCCCACATTTCGCATACATATCGATCATTGCTGTTCCTAAAATTACATCCAAAGAAAATCTGGTTCCATTAATATAGTTATGGATTGCCCTGGCCTTGTTCATGGCCCCCAACTTTGCACAAGCATAAACAACAGTTACCAACGCCACCTTATCAGGTACAATACCTTCATCCCTCATCCTATCAAACAAAGCCAATGACTCAACAGCACTTTTGCATTCAGCCAAGGCACCAATCATCACTGTCCATGTCACAAGGTCTCTCTTCTGCATTTTATCAAACACTTGGCGGGCATCCTCTATCACTTTACATCTAGCATACATATCAACAAGGGACGCACAAACAAAGTGATCATAATCCAACCCACATTTCAAAGTGACACAGTGAATAAGCCTACCAAATTGCAGGCCCTTCGAATTCCTGCAAGCCCTTATAACAATCGGCGCGGTATAGTTATCTAACGGCATCCCATAACGAAGCAGCTCCCTAAACATCCAAAAACAAGAAGAAAAATCCCCAACTTTAGCATACCCACCAACTATTACACTCCAGCTATAAGGATCTCTCTCAGTCATTTCATCGAACAGTACATGAGCATCCTCCAAGGCTCCATGTTGGGCATACATAAAAAGAAGTTTATTGGCAACGGCGAGGTTTCTGAATGCGCCGTTGGAAGCAATCTGGGCATGAACTTGCCTAACCTGGAAGAGATTTCTGCAACTCAAAAATAAAGTTATAAAGCGTTTGGGGTCAAAATGGAGAACGTAAGAAGATTCAGATTCTTGAGTAGACGAGTTTGGTTCATTGGAATTGCAATTCGCGTCAGATTCCGAGGAAAGAAAAGTTTCTCTCGCTGTTGTTGTTGCAGAAGCCGAGGAAAATCGAAGCTTTCCATGGTTGATGAAAATGTTGGAGCATTTGGATTTGAGCATGTGAATTATGGCGTTAATTGCAAAATTTGTAGCGGCTAACTAATTTCAAAAACACATCGCTGTCTCGGGCACAAAATATACCATTTTTTCTTTTCTTTTAGGTTTTTTTTTAAATAATTCTTTTATCTTAGTTCAACCTCATATCTCATATAGGGGCACATTACATGGGTGAAGATTGAATTTGAAAATATACATTACTATAATGCTTCTATAAATTTTGGTGGAAAATTTTTCTATTGAACAAGTAGTCTGTTCTAATAAAGAGGAGTTGACTTGAAAAAGAATTGGACAAAAAAAATTACCAACAAGAATTTGGTTTGAGGCCTGAGGGGGAAATTTGTTAAAAATGCAATCAAATCTCACATAAACAACAATGAAAAGAGCATGAATACTAGTAAAAACAATATCTTCATTAGTACAAAACAATTTATAATGAGGATTAAACCTAAAATAAATTATACCATACTATTGTGAAATATGTGAGCTAGGACAAAATCATTTAGAGGACGTTTGACGTACAAAATTGAGTTGAGTTAGTAATTATTATAAGGAAGTAATTGAAAAAATTGATACAAATAACGAGATGAAAAATGTAAGTTAGTGAACGAGGTAATATACCTCTTTAATAATTGGTGAACTAAACAAATAGGTTTTTTTATCCAACCCAACTTAGGGGCCAAACACCCACTTAAATTAGACAAAAACACAACTCAGATGACTAGTTAAATCCATAATTCCTTTCTTAACTCATCACTTCAATACACAACAAAAATAAGGATATAGGCACACAACAGTAGGCAAAAAAAAAAAAAGGCAACACTATTTTCTTTTTAATCAAGAATCTTCCCTTCACTAAACAACAATCTTGTATTTCTGAAAATAAAGATTTAAATGGTGGATATTTCTGCTTAATATACATTCATTCCAATGACAAAACCCAATTACCTTAGTAAATCTCAAGAAGAGATTTATTCATTCTTAACCCTCTCTTCCCCCTTCCCAACCAAACATTTTTGCTGTATATCTTTCTCCTCCCCACCTTTCTTTCTGCAACATTAAACTTTCTACTAGTAACAACAATAACAGTTTACAATACACAGATACAAATACTCAACTTCCCACCAGATTTTGATTCTTCTGTTAAACCACATTGCCAATCAGTTTCGCTCCAAAAGCGGTGCTCGCGGTATAAGTGATGGTTTCAATTCCTTGCCATTACTCAATAATTCACATGAATTGTTTTCCCGGAATTCCTCGACAAGGGCTTCCATTGGCATGGCACGCAGCGATTCAATCGTACTCTTGCTCGGGACGTCAGGTTCACATCTGGTTGGGGTGCTGCCAGTTGGCTCATAGTCCTAAAAATATTCAAGAGGGTAATTGTATTAGAGTTAAGAGCACAGATTCAAAGGAGAACTTCGCTACTCCCTCAATCAAAATCTAGTTATAATAAGCAAGAAAAATACGCATTCTTTCATGACAACAATGTCTACAGCTCATCTACAGTGGAAGGTTAGAGGAAAGATCATAAAGACTTGTATGGATTCACTTTTCAAGTGCTTAAAAATACTTTTAGTTAGAAATACTTTTTGAAATACTTAAGAAGTCAATCCAAACATGTCCTAAATTTTTGTCGATGAGAACAGAAAAAGAGAGACTGGCTGCAGCATGTTCATTCAACTTCTCACTGAATCAACCATATACATTTCAATGTGTAGTAACTTACGGTATATTGCTGCCGAAATGTTTCTTTCGCCTTGTCTTCAATGGCAGAAACTTGGCAAGAGTGATCGTTCCGGAAAGCTTCTATTGTTTCTGTATGAGTTTTGACAGCGTCTAATATACCAGAGATAGAACCACGTTCTTGTTTAGAAATGTCTGCAATAACATCAACAAACATGACATTATTTATTATTACAAGAAATATAGCATTGAACTTAAAGAATCAGTCAAATTAAATCAATTATAGGATTTATACAGTTGGATTATTATCAGTAGGGAAGACGATAATATCAAATTTAGGCTTCAATATTGTAATACATCAACTCAAATGAGTATCACAATTTCATATAAAATGACTTCGGTAGATAATTGACTCACTATCAACGTGTCGAAGAGTATCTTCGATATTAGTCATCATATCCTGTTCAGCTGCAGAACGCTCAGAAGTAAACTCGGTATCGTGCTGCTCATTACTATCACAAGCACCTCTGTTCGAAATGAAATGAAGCATTATCTCACAGATAGAAGTCAAAATCTTTAAAAGCATGAGAACTATAGTTGTTGTCTAACCTCACAGCTGACACCACATCTGAAACATGCTTACTACCCATCTCATTCAAAGACTCTTGTGTTCTGTTCCACTGCTTGAGAGCTGATTCAGTAGTACACACACTACAGGAGAATAAAGTGGAGAACATCAAATTAGAACAGGCCAAGAATAATCCAAAGTCATATCAAAGACTAAAAACTTGCCATTGCTGCAGAAGCGCCTCCATTCGACAATGTTTAGCAGCAGAGAAGTCAGCACTATCTCTCGTCTCACTTTCAGTTTGCGTTGCAAACACCTGCCATTTGCGCTTTGCATCTGTAGCCATACCATCCATGGAGGTAATATATCCATCCAAAAACGTCTTGTTTGCACTGGCAGTCTCTTGAAGACCAATGAGCCTTGCGTCTACCTGTTGCATAAACCATTGGGTCAAAATCTATATCCCAACTGGAAAATATTACAATATAAGTAGGCCTCCTGCATATAACTAACTTACCAGTTCCTTTTGGCGACGGATGTGACAAGATACCAAATTGGTCATATCTGCTATGAGTTTCTCCGTATCAGATCTTGATTGCTCCTGTAAGGAAAAACAAAACATTAGATAAATTTCAACCAAGACCTGTTGAGGTCATCAAATGTATGCCTCACCTCATAGACTTTTTGAAATTCTGCAATGCTTTTCATCTGGATCTCTTCTGCCTCTGCTGCATGATTTCCCAATCTCTTTGATTCATCAGCCAGCTTAGAGAGGAATTCTTCAATATATTCCGAAATACCCTTGGTTTGATCAATAGTAACATGAAATCTCTGTTGGATTTGAAATTCACAAAAAAAAAAAAAAAAAAAAAAAAAAAAAAAAAATTATATTAAATAAACTGTGACACTAAATAAATATGATTAAAACTATGTAAAAAATTCCACAACAGCTAATAAAATAATAAATAGTCAGCCAGCAATTAAGAGAAGGAAGAACCTGTCGCAATTCCCTTGCAAACAGAGCCATTTCTTTTGATTGAGTTGAAAGAGTACTTTGAAGATTGTCGAGTATCGTAGATGCTTCACGAGCCTCTGTTGTCAGAAACTGAATTGCAAGAGATATTAACTTCAGTGCAAGTTACTTCACTGTAACTTTTGATATAAAAAGAATAACTATAAACTACATTACAATATACCGATCACGTAAGAGACTAACTGAATAAAAATGAATAAATAATAGTTTTCTTTATACGTACTTCTTCAATGGAGTTTGCACTAGAAGATGCCAAAGAGGAAATGTCTTCCAAAGTGGCATTTGAGCTGGCTTTGTGCAAACGAACAACATTTTGCAATGCTTCAATATGAGAGATATATAATGTTCTCGATGATGATAATTTTTTCTTCATGTCCATGATTGCCTAAAGACAACAAAACACAATAAGAAATGTCAAGATAACAAGTTCAACACAAAAAGAAAAACGTCGATTACCATTTGTAAAACATATTTTACAGGGCAGACACTTCCTTGTAATACCTTTTCATGTTTGTCTAAAAAGGAATGGCATATCTTTTCAACACATTGAAGATGTTCATTCTGTCTAGACAAGGACGTTGAGATAATATTGCAAACAGAGCCAATTTGTTGCGTAAGCTCTATCTGATAATTATCAACCACTGCTCGATTCTCCGTATTCAGTTTATCTTCTCTACCTATATTTTATAATATTGGTAAAATAAATTAGCCAATTTCAGATAAGTAGTAAAGATATCACAATTTGTAGACGGTATCTCAAACTTACCGATTTTCATAAATAATGAAGCATTATCCTGAAGAGCTTTCTCCAGATCCGACCGTAGAACGCATGCTTGATGAGCCAGAGCGTTCTCTGTTTAGAATGTTCAAATTGAAGCTTCATGCTGGAATAAGAATCAAAATGGACGAAGAAGAAATTAATACGCACCTGCTTTTCTTTGTTCAGAAATAACGAAATCCTTTTCCTTCAGGAAATAATGACATTTCTTCAACTCTTCCTCGGTGCTTGATAGCAACTTTTGAGTTTGACAGAGAGTTTTCTGTATTGTTCAAGTGACTAATTTAGATCCTTGAAGAGCTAACATCAAATTTCACAGCTAATAGGTAAAGCTCACCTCTGTAGAATCAAGTTTCTTGCTCAAATCAGAGCACTGTACTGCTTGAATATTATATTTATCCTGTAATTCCTCCAGTTGCTGTTCGAAACATTGGCCATTAGAAACAAAGGCAAAAACGATAATGAGAATATTAATCTCAGGTAAAATGGGTCACCTTCTGATAAGTCTCAATTGTTATTCCCATTTGCTCAATTTGATCTGCCATTGCCTAGGAGAAAGAAAATATAATGGTTAAGAAGACTTCTGAAGATTCTCATGATAAACGAAAAATATAAGATCCCAAAAATGCTGAAGAAGAGCGTTCAGAAACACCAAAAGATGATTAAAAATGTTAAAAGAAGTAAAGACATGACCAACCTTTCTTTCACACTCCTCTTGTTGGTATCGTTCCTTTGGGATATAGACACCATTCTTTTCACGAGCGGCATAAACCTCTGGGGTGAAGATTGACAGTGTTTCACTCACTCCGTTACCAGTTATTGGGTAATATAAAATCCAACTCCTTGATAATAATTAAAATACATTAAGAAACAAATCCAAACCATCTCACCTGCCTTCAAACGGTCAATTTCACCATAGAGATCCTTGATCAGGGTAGATTTCATCATTTTTTGATTGACCTAATACAATGACAGGAAAAAGAAGCATAAGTTTAAAAATTGCACAAAACGAATCAACCTAAACTCTTCAAATCCAAGTAATGCCCAATGTTCAAAGCTAACAATTTTCAACAAAATTCAGAACAAGAATTTTCCTGGATAAGCATTTAACGATCCTTCACAGTTCGCACACTTAACTTGTGATGAAAACAAAGACAAAATCAAAAGACCACAAAGTACTCCATGAATGATTTAGTGAAATGAAGAACGAACCTCTGGCTTATTCTTAATATTTTTGGCCCTGTGTGCATAATCTAGCGTACTCAGGGTTTCCTCAAGACAGTGAACAGCAGGAGAAACTGTGGCAATGATGCATGTTTTGGTCCTTCCCCCAAGCGAATCACGGAGTAACCGTGTAAGCTTGCTATCCCTGAAATTCATTCAAGTAGGCAATTATTATAATGTGGAATTAGACTAGAAATCATAAGAATATAACAAAACACCAATATTAAGCAGCTAACCTATACGGGATGTGCCCAAGATGTTCCACTAGGGCGTTGATCACTCGCCCCAGTGTCAACAAACTTTTATTGATCTCCCCAGCTTCTCGTGCACGACCCTGTATTATCATAACTAAGAATAAGGAGCACAGTGGATGCCATTTTAAGTTCTACAACAAAGAAAATGATTGAAACTTCCGCTACCTCTCGGGCACCAGAACGAGATATGTTTTCTGATCCAGCCAGATCAACCAAATTTAGCTTCCCACATTTGATCAGTTCTTCACCTTCTGGTGTTGCTTCCTTGATGTGTATTGTTATGGAAAAGAGAGAATGTGACCGACTGAAACACAGAAGAACATTATCATTTTAAAACTGTTAACATATCTATGGAAACCGACAAAAACAAAGGCGATGTCAAGACAATAGAAAACTTAAAAGCCCATATGCATCCAATGATAATACCTTGATTGTTTATTTAACAATGTCTCTGCAGTGCGACGTTTCGCTGATCCTCTTTCGAGTAAGCTAAAAATCTCACTGGCACTAGTAACAATTTCCTCCTCGAGACCTCTCACAAGAACACCTCCTTTGCCGTCCTCCATTAAGGGCAATTGCTTTTTCTGCTTATCTTCCAAAGCAACTTTCGTAATCTCCTCTGGAGCAAGTAAATCCGTAATCTCCTCATTGTAAAGCTCCAAGAAAGTCACCTTCACGCTGTACTCAGCATTCTGACCCTCTAGAGTGTCAAAAATCTGCTGAACGGTTCTGGGTATAACTCCTGCTTCTGGAGGCAACTCTCCATTTGGACCACTCTGGTAGATTACGAAGTCAAATTAACAAATCAAATCAACAAAAAATGAGCATAAAAAACCACTAATATCAGATGACTGAACAAAATACCTTTGATCGTTTGCATTCCCCTTCCATTGTGTACGTTTTCCCTGTACCAGTTTGTCCATAAGCAAAAATTGTACAATTAAAACCTTCCAAAACTTCATTAACTATGGGAACTACTGCTTGGTCGTAAAGGTCTTTCTGCTTTGCTGAAGGCCCGAAAACCTGAAGCAACCAATAAACAAGAACCATTAATTGATTTAAGATTCGTACCACCTAAGTGCTAAATCAAATAAATGAATAAACAGCACTGAACACAAGATTTGAAAAAAGATTTGAAAAACGATACATTCAACTACAAAATTTTCTCTCTTGGTGGATTGAAGGTTAAAAACAATCAAAGCAAAATATCAACAGTTTCGAAATGAGTACCTTATCGAAAGTGAAAACTCTGTCAAAATGTTTTCCAGCAATATTCTGAGACACAGTCACCTCCCTAGAATAATCGTTACAAGTAACAACTTGCGGTGCATTACTTCGCAACTCTTCCTCACTAAAAGGCCTGCAACAAACAAGAAATGGGGAGCCAACAAGATCAATATGATATTCTCAAAAGCTATTCAACTAAATCATCAGAGAAGACAAGAAACATCGGGAAAAAAAAAGGAATCGAAGCCAGAATCATTTCTGATACCTGCAACGAAGAAGGACTTGAACATTGACACCCTTCTCCTTCTCGTGACGGCCGGACATCGTTCAATCGGAAGAGATAATCAAGCAAAAAGCGAACAAATCCAGAGGAGTTTCTTCACTTTAAAAACCAGATCTGTTCTGATTCCACCTCAGTTGTCTCTCCCTAATGGCGTCTTTTCGCTCTCTCTCTCTCTGTGACGCTCCGAAATAAGAACAGGCGGGATTGAGAAGATGAATTTGAATTTTGGAGAGCCGCTTGCTATGTGTCTACCGTCTAATAGATCGACGGATAAACGTTGCGGAATGTTGATCCGACGGTCCAGATCACGTTCGATCTACTCTGTATTATTCGAGTTTAATGCCTGTTTTGCCCCCGAACTTTTGTAGAAATGACGAATTCAGGACTGGGCCTTGAGGTTCGGAAGCCCATGTTCTGAAACATAGCCCAATAACTGAGATGATGGGCTTGGCTCAATTCAGCCGGCTTTAGTCCGTGAAGTTTGATGGGCTATTCGGCCTAGATTGAACCATTTCTAAAAATCGAACCAAATCAAATCGAAAATTCAATAAAACCAAAAAATGTGGTTCGTTCCAGTTTGAAGAAATTTTGAAACCGAATTAATTTAGTTCGGTTCAATTTTAATTTCGAAAATCGAATTTGAAACCAAACCGAACCGTTTTTAACTAATATATATATATTTTAAAAAATAGTAAATCATATTTAAAATCGAACCACTTTTAATTTAAATAATAAAATCGAATTTAAAATCGGACCAAACCGAATGTTTTTTAATTAAAAAAATATAACATAAATTTTTAAAAAATATCAAAACCAAATGCAATCCGGTTCGGTTTAAACCAATTAATCAGTTCGATTCGATTTCACATATTAAAAAATTCAGTTCGGTTCGATTTGACCACCAAACCGAACCGTTTTTACCCCTAATTCGGCCAGAATAATCTAATTAATATTTTGGTTAAATTACAACTCTACTCCGTGAACTTTGTATCTATTTTTACCTCTAATTTTTTTAAAAATATATTTTAAGGTTGTTTTCAAATATAATAAAATGAATCAATTTATTTACCAATATAGTAAAATGTTACTAATGTCTATCAATATTTATCACTATGTATCACTAATAAACAGTGATATTTTGTTATATTTAAAAGTAACTCCAGCAGTTTCATTCAAAATAATTACTCAATATTTTAATTGGTCATTCAATTTTTTTAATTTTGTATCCAATAAACTAATCAACTATCAATTTGGGCATATTTTATTTTTTTTAATATTTATTGACCAATTATATATAAATTTAAATTTTGTATGTCAAGCCTTTAATTTTGATTTTTGCATTTAATAAATTTGTGAATTAAAAAAATCAAAATTCAAATACTAAGATTTCGTTTAATAACCATTTTATTTTTAGTTATTGTTTTTTTAAAATCAAGCCTATGGACACTACTTCCACGTCAAAAAAAATTGTTATCTACTTTTCATAATGGTTTAAAACATAAGCCAAATTTTGAGAACTAAAAAAAATAGCTTTTAAAAAGTTATTTGTGTTTTTAGAATTTGACTAAGAATTCAACAATTATACTTTAGAAATATGCAAATTATTATAAAAAAAAAAAATGTGAATGAAATAGGCTTAATTTTCAAAAAAAAAAACACACAAACAAAACAAAAAGTCAAATGGTCAGGACCTAAATTTTAAATTTTAAAAGTTCATGGACTAAATAAATTAACTTTAAATGTAGGGACTTAGGATGTGTTTGTTTTAACTTTTCAAGTGTTTGTCTTTGGGAAAGGAAAAAAAGACATTTAAAAAAAAAAAAAAAGTTTGATTATTTGGCAATTATAGGTGCTAAAAAAATCCACTGACACAAAAAAAACCGATCAACCTATCTCAAACTCAATCCATATAATTTAGGTCATGTTATAAACTTGTTTGATATAGATTGTAGTTCATGTGTTCATCTAAAATTAATTTTGGTTGAAAGTAACTCACCTAAATACTAAAAGTATTTCATTTACTTATTTATGCATATATTTAGAATTCTTTTAGATTATTTGTTCTTGAACAATTTTAAAATATTTTATGTCTTTGGAATCTAATTTTTTATTATATAAATTAAAATTAGGTAACTAATAATAACTCTATGTTTGAAAGTAAATAAATAGATTTTTAAAAAATAATAATATTTTATAGTTGGGATTGAGTTGAGTTTGTTTTATAAAAATTGTCCCAAGTGAAAAAATTTACAATTCAAACAATTAAATTAGGTCTAAAAGGTACCACATCTCAATTCAACTCAACACGAAATACCTTTATGGTAACTACTCAAAATAACATTTGAAAAAACATTCTCATGAAATAAGTGTATTTTAGAGAAACGTCTTAAACAAACTAAAAAATAAAAATAAACAAATAAGTAACTTTACCCAATTAACGCACTCTTTAATTTATATTTAGATTTATCAAGTTAATTTTAACTTTTGATGTTTCTTTCTTTCTTATTGTTTTTTAAATGTGAATCATGTGAAATTCAAACATACGACATTACATTCGTATTTAAATGTTGTATGTTTAAAATAAATGTCAAAATGAGGTTAATTCAATGATAAGTGTCATGTGTTCTCTCATTCGAAGTAGAAGTTTTGTTTTCTTTAGTTTTTTTCTTTTTTTAATAATATGTGGGGTGAAGGGAATCAAACCTTCAATTTTAATATTGATAGTACAATTATTATGTCAATTGAGTTTGGCTCGTGGTGATATCCATCGAATCTTTAATTAATCTTCCATTTCTTATCATTGTTGTATTAAAAAAATACATGTTAAAATAAATAGAGATGTCTCGGCATTATATGTCCTTCCAAATAATCAAATGTAAAAGATATATATGTTATGGATAAATATGAGAATTGTTATGATTGGACGAGATTATTCTCGTGGGTAGTGATTTGTTGGGTTCAATAAATGCAAAAGTGGGGGCTAAATCTTTGATAATATTAGAGATAGTGGACTTATTTGATGGGAAATCTGGAAGCAAAAATAAGAAATTTAATAAAAATATAGTTGTATTTCATGTTTTTATATATGTATTTGGTAGTAGATACAAAAACTAAAATTCAATTTAAATAACTGTTTCAAATGTGATTGGTATTATATTTATAAATCATAAACTTATTGTGTAATTACCCACCAAATATTAGTTAACAATAAACCATTATTAATTTATTTATGAATTTGTTTTTATATTAATCCTTTTATAATTATTGTTTTGTAACATTATATAATTTAAAATACATTACATAATACATATTTTATTTTTCAAAAAATGAATTTAGTTTATAACATGGCATACTGAGTTTCTAAGTATTTTTATATTTATTTAATATAATTCCGTAATTTAAAATTCAAAATTTCAAAATCTGGATACAATGAAAATATAAAAAAAGTTGTTATCAGAATTTGCATTATTTGAATCATAGAATTCGAAAACAGTTTTTAGAAACAAAGTCTGAATTGTTTGTCAAATACGTATTTGTTGAATTCATGAATCTAAAAACATAAAACAGAATATGGATGATATATCAAACGGACCCTAAGTTATCTTAAACATTCAACATATTTAGACCCGTTATTCATTTATAGGCTTTTTTTTTTTGTTAAACAAATATGAGTTTATACATCTAAAATTTGGGTTATATCAATTAAAATCTTGAATTAATAATTATATCAATATAGACTTGAACTTTTGTTAGTGAATCAATATCAATAGAAACTTATAATTTGAGTCAATTAAACTCCTAAATTATATAAGCCAATCAATTTAGATTCTTCATTATAATCACATTTGAAAATCATTCATGCATTAATTCTCGAACATATATAAACTCCTTCAAATGTTAGTTAAACAAAATGGACAATATATAGCAAATGCATGGATGATTTTTAAAGGAAAATTTGTTCAAGAGTATAAATTTGATTCATTTATGAAAGTGTAAGGGTTTAATTGATACGATTATAAGTTTCACTTGAGATTCCCCAAACGACATGTAATTGAAGGTGCAAATTGATACATTAAAAAAAAAGTTAATGGTTTAAATTGACATAATCATTAGTTCATGATTTAAATCGATACAACTCCTAAAGTTTTGAGGTATAAATTGATATTTGACTTTTTTCGATGCAATAGAGACGAAGAGATTCAAATCACAAACCTCTAGGCTGTGAACACATTTTGTAATTGAATGTTTAACATGTATTTACTCACTTGATTTTGTGACTAGATCTAGCCTTTCATGGTTGGATTTAGGGGTATTCAAAAAATCCGAATGATCCGAAAAAACCAATCAACCCAACCCAACCCATGCGGTTTGGGTTGGGTTGAGTTCAAATAAATAAAAATTTTATGGGTTGGGTTGGTTCATGGATTCACCTAGTATAACCCAAACCAACCCGAATTTATTATTAACTTTAAAATATTTTTTTATTACCTATAACACAATTATTTATACATATATTGATTTTAATTTTATTTAATTCCAATATTTTTTTAGTAGATTATTTTTCAACAACTCTTAAAAGTAGTTTCTTTGCACCCTAGAAAGAAAATCTTCACTATATAAATTGAAATTGAGTTGTTAATCTTATTCAATATATGAAAATAATTAAATAAAATTTTTATATATTTACGTTATGCTTCTTTTTAGAACAAAATTTTAAACAAATGACCCGATTAACCCGAACCAGCCCGACCCAAATATTTCATGGCTGGATTGGATTGGGTTCATTTTTTAATAAGGGTTATTTGGGTTGAAGAAATTTACAATCCGAACAATTGGGTTGAGTCTAAAAAGTCTTTCAACCCAACCCAACCCATGAACACCCCTAGTATGATTTTGCCTTTTTTTTCTATCAATAATTTCTTCTTTTTTTTTTTTTTTCTCTCACACAACAAAGGTTTAAAATGTTGATCTCTATGCAAATATCAAATGTCTTTATTTTACGAAAATGTCGATGCTGGCGGATATTTCTAGAATTATTATAAAAACAAAATTTTAAAATATATTTAAATTAGTGAATAAATATCTCAAAATTTTTAAACAAGTTAATTGACATGTTTATTATTTATATGAAATTTACATTAGTGCCAGTTTGTTACTTATTTCATTTTGTTTGGTAAATTTTCTATGATATTACCAGAAATGTCAATTCATCCATCGTGTCAACGTCAAGTTCATGGAAATGTATAATTATCGAGATGTCAACAAAAATTTAATGTATGCACACAACATTTTAATTAAAAATAGTTTTTTTTTACAAAATAAATTTAAATTGTGAAATTTTGAGCTTCTAACTTCAATGAAAATAGTAGATATCACATGGAATCATGCTAGCATTATCAAATTCATTTATTGGACTCGGTAAGTATGATTTGTATTAGGTCATGTTAGCTACCATCATCAAAATGGTCCATTCTCCTCCATATGTTTTTTTTTTTTTTTTTTTTTTTTTAAAAAAAAACAATAACTATTCCTAATCCAGCTCTTTAAATTATGACATAGTTATTTTAATTTGATAACTTCACAGCTTTTTATTGTTAATTTTTAACTTTTATAAAACGAGTCTATTTGATATCTAATTGAGTTTTCCATTTTTTCAATTTTAAAAAACATTTTTAAAAGCGTTAAGAAATTTTAAAAATAGAATAAAAAAGCATTTTTGAAATATACTTCTATTTTTTAAAACCAAAAGTGTTCTTGCTTTCGTAGTTAAGATGTCTATTCTCGACTTTTTATTATTGAGTTTGAACCATAAAATGTGTATTTTTCTTTTTTTACTTTCAATATTTTACTAATTTTCTTTTTTGGTATAATAACGACGGGATAAGAGATTAAACCTTCAATTTTTAGGCATGAAAGTCATCTCAATACGACTTAATCAAGCTAATTTTGATATATTTTACTACTTTTTAATAACTGTTCATTATATATATACACACACACACATGCATGCATGTGTTGTGGTCTAATGATCAACCATTTTGCTTACTACATGAGAATCTGTGTTCAAATTTCACAACATGCAATATTGAATAAAACTAATGATGTTAAACATGTGACTGACTTATTCTTTAAGAATGTGGTTAAATTGCATGGCATTCCTAGAAGCATTGTTAGTGATGGAGATGTGAAATTTTAAAGTCATTGTTGGAAAGTACCTTGGGGAAAACTTGGTACTAAGTTAGTTTACTCCATTACATGTCATCCTCAGACTGATGGACAAACTGAAGTAGTCAATAGGACAATGGTGACTATGCTTAGAGCTATAATAGATAGAAACACCAAAACTTGGGAAGATTTTCTACCATTTATTAAATTTGCATATAACAGGGTTGTTCATAGTGTCAATAAATGTACACCCTTTAAGATTGTGTACAGATTTAACTGTTTATCATCTATTGATTTGTTGTTTTTACCTTCAAACAAGGTTGTGAATTTTCCAGCTGATGAGAAGGTCACCGCCATTCAAGTGCTATATAACGAGGTTAAAGAAAGAATTGAAAAACAAAATGTCAAGGTAGCGGAGAGGGTTAATCAACATCAAAAGCCTATGATATATAAAGAGGGAGATTAGGTTTGGGTCCACCATTGGAAGGAAAGATTTCCACATCAACGAGATTCTAAGTTAAACCCAAAGGGAGATGTACCTTTTCAAGTGATGAAAAAAATCAATGACAATGCCTACCAGATTGATCTTGAAAGTAAATATGGTGTGAGTTTTACTTTCAATGTTTCTGACTTAACTCTTTTTGATGCAGATAATGAACTTGATTCAAGAACGTATCCTTCGAAAGGGGGAGAAGATGATATGAACTAGGATGCCTTTGTGTTACCTCTGGGACTAATCACATGCTCAAGTACCAAGAAGCTACAATTAGCTTTGAATTCTCATATTCAAGTGGAGATGAACTCAATTGAGGGGACTCAAGCAGCAACTACTGGGATTGATGCCCTAAATCTCGTTGGGTTCTATAGTTTGCAATTGTGTTGTACAGACATTTTATTTATTTGATAAAATATGAGATGTTTTATTTGACATTTAGTAGTATTAAGCCCACAAACCAATAAACTATCATCCAAGGTTATCATCTATAGCTTTAACATGTATGTAAAGACATACAAGTGGATCATATTTAAATGATAACCTAAATGGTCTGTAGTAGATGGATAAGACTAGATACCTTATCCTGGTGACACTATGAATACGGCCTACCTTGTAGATGTTACAATTGTTGTAAGGTGCTATAAATGATATGATCATGATCATTCATGTGGAGACATGGGAGCGGGGGCGTTCTATGCAAAGAAGTTCGTGTTGGGGTTTGTGCCCTAAAGCCTCGTGTCCTGTAGTTTGTAAACAACTTTGTAAAAACGCTTGTGATGTATAATATATATGATATTTACTTCATTTATTGACTTTGCATATTTAGATATTTTTATTTTACCACAAACCAATAAACTTAATATCCCTAGTTGTCTTTATGTAACTTAAGCATGTATGTAGTGACATATAAGTGGATCATGTCTTAAGTGACAACCAAAATGGTCTGTAGTATATGAATATAGGAGGGAAACCTTATCCTGGTAATACTATGGATGCGGCCCGCTTTGTGGAATTGTTACAAGTGTTGTGACTTGTCACGGATGGTTTGATCCTGATCATTCGTGTAGAGGACGTGCGAGTGTGGGCTTCCTATACAAAGAGTTTATATAAGACTTGACCTCGAAGTGTTAACGTCTAGTCATATAACTCCGTTCATGATTGAGACTTCACTTCACTAGGATGACCATAGGTAACATGACCTCAATCCTGAGTGAGTTGGGAACTTTTGCCATCGAAGGCGGTCATTTGATTTGCATGGGTACGAGTGGCCAGAGCGCCGACTCAAACCTACCACTTTGGGGATTCGTCTGATTTGGGAGCTGGGAACTCAGCTTCACAAGATGAAGTTCACTCATTCTCCGAAACAGGGGTAAGTAGATAGATTGTTCTCTTAAGGGCTGATCCGGGGGCTTGAACGATGTGGCACCACACATCTTCTCATGGCCTGAGAGGTGTTCACACATAGTAGGACTATGTTGTATTGTTCATTAGAGGGATCAGTGGTACTTAAGGAGTAAAATAATTACATGGGCAAAACGGTAAATTGGCTTACTGTAATTACGAGCATCTGTGAAAGGTCATCGTACTGATGACTGGTTATATCCAATGGACATAGAAATATATCTATGGCAAGAAGAGTTCAACTATCGATCTTTAGTGAAATGTCTGACAGTTAATGATGGTGGATATTGTGACTAAAGAGTTTAGTTAGCTATTCACGTACCGTTGGAGCTTCAAGCCATAGGTCTATAAGGTCCCCTTGGTAGCTTGGATACAAGTTGAGAGTCAGTTTTTGGGTCAGTTTGAAATGTTAAAATTTACAAGAGAGAGTTCAATTGATATAATTATTGATATAATTGAACTAGTTAATTATATATGATATAATTAACTTTATGTATGAGATACATTAATTTGGAGGAAATTGGATATAAATATGATTTATATCTAATGGAGTAAAAATACTATGATTAATATATAATATTAATTCATAAGTTATGAATATGATGTGATCATATTCATTGTCTATTAATTGGACAATTAAAAGGGTAATGGGACGGTGTCTCTTCTGTTTTAATAACAGATGAGTAAATTGAAAGATCACTTTGAGACGCATAAATAGCTCATGGTGTGTTAAGCATGGTATGCGCGGACATTGTGTTGAAGTGTGTCATCGCTTAGAAAATCTATGCCTATACGATAGTGTTAAGCGATCGCTTAACGATTACACCCGCGCACGTTATTTACTAAACGATCGTTTACCTTTTCCTAAGCGATCGTTTAACGCCCGATATTTACTAAACGATCGTATAGACGATCGTTTAGTTTTTCTACACGATCATTTAGACGATCGTTTACCTTTTTCTACATGATCATTTAAACGATCGCTTACCTTTTTTCTACACGATCATATACTTCACCTAAACGATCCAACATTTTGTCTATACGATAGATGAGCCTATCTTCCACTTGCTTGATCGTTGTATACGATCTCTCTTCCTTCTTTCCTCTACCAAATCCAAACAAAGCCTACCCTTTAGATTCTCACTTCAAGAATACTGAGAGCTCTGAGTGGTGGTGTCATCTCCATTTCCTTCTATTCGAGTGGAGACTGTTCGAGGTAGACGATTGGGTTTTGCTGAGCAATAGCTTACCGTCTCAGCAAAAGCGAGATTTGCTGTGAAGAAGAAGTCTTCAACTGGTATGATCTCTCAATCTCTTATTTACTGTTCTTTTGAACATGTCAATATTTTAGCATTATGAATGCATTTTTAGTATGTTTGAATGTATATGTGGAAATTCTGTCACAATGAATTGGAAAGATCCGCTTTCACTCGTAGGTACTCTTGAATAAGAGTTCCTTCAATTGGTATCAGAGCCTTCGGTTTCTGATATTCCAATTCATTGCTGCAAAAGAAATGCATTTACATTCATGGTGGGTGCACCATGTCTACTCTCTATTTTAATTGTTAATTCATTTGTGGATGTATGGATTAATGGAGTTTTCGGGGATGTAACCTCGGTTTGTTGAATTCTCAAGTTAATTGTAAAGGTCCCTGCGTTTTTGGGCACAGTTAATTGCTATTGAGTCTGTAAATTCAAAATTAGTTTGAATCTTGAGTCATTTGTGATGAAGTTCGGAGTAAGGGTTGTTGTTCTTCGGGGAAGAAGACGATCAAGTGTTGGTCGTGTCGTGTAGACGATGAGGTAGACGATCACTGCGTATCGGATGCTCGACTGTCGTTTAATGCACGCGCGCACTAGACGATCATATAGCTCAGCAAGCCTCATCGCTTAGTTACTGACTATATAATCGCAGAGTAATAGCATGGTAAATCATTTACCTTTCGCGTGACAATCGTCTAGACGATCAGGCTTTGCGGCCTCATTGTTGTCTATACGATCGTTTAACTTTTTGCGCTATCGTCTAGTGTGCGCTACACGATCATTTACCTGGAGGTGTTTACTAAACGATGGGAGTTTCGCCCGACGGTTCAAGATCTGGTTCGCTTGTGAATCGGTTTGCTCGGCAGAATAATGTAATAGATAGTTTTTTCATTCCTATTTTGTATTGGTTCATCCCAATTCATTAATCCATGGTTTTATACATGTGATGTATGTTTTTTTTATGTCATACGGTATGCACATATAGATAAATCCCACCTTAGGTTATGCATTGGTCATGCATATTCTCTTTATTATAAGTGTTATGATTTAGTGAAGCATGATTTAATTAACGTAAGTGCATGCTCATGCATCATATAATATAAAGGTTATATTTATGTATACATTATTTATTTAGCGTAAAATTTATAAGCGTTATAAATACTTCGTTATGTGGCATGTGTGTTTTAGTTGTTTATTTTATAAATGGTTATAAAATGAAATTAGAACTAAAATCATTAGTAAAAGGTTAATATGTAGCAAATCTATCTATAAGGGACCTTTTTTCTAAGGTGGTTTTTGTCTAGGCTGGGGTATTTAAGGTGACGGCAATGGAACACCCCTACTTGGGAACCTACCTGGAAAAGTGAATTAGATAGATTTGATGCATGCTTGCAAGTTAAGGACAGTCCATTAAAGAGTTTGATGTGACTACTTGGACTTGTTTTATTTCAAAGACAAAAGTTGTTTTTGAGCAAACTAAATAAATGACTTAGATTATAATCAGTAGCCAAATTGTTTAGGTTAATAAACCCTTAGGTAAAACATTCAGTGGGAGGTACTTGGGGCATTTGATGCTTTATTTACATCTCTCGTGTTTCTCCCTCATAGTCTACACCGTGAGATCTATCCTCGGCCTCGTGACACCCTGGGAGTGTCCCCCTAAATGATGGTGTTTGGGTAGGTCAATATCAAGGTGGATGGAAAGAATATTCATAGTAAGTGGGAGCAGGAAGTGCGACAACATATCCCACGATCTCTCTTGTTAGATTAAATAAAGTTTCTGCGCATTGCCTCGAGTCACCTTGGGTGTGTCCCCCTATAGGATGGTTGTTTTGTGCGTTTCTTTATTTGATCTCCTGTAAGAGGATAAGGTTACTTAGTCTCTTGTCCTAATCAGCTTTTCCTCTACGGTGGGCGCATTAGGGTGGGACTCTAGGGCAAAAAACGAGGGGTTACACCTACGTGAAATTAGTAAGGGTTAACAGTTTTGAACCGAACAAATGGTGGCTATTAGATTTAGTTTCAAGAGTCGGTCCTGCCTAATGGTTGAGAATGTCTCATCCTAATGAAGGGACATTGGATCACCCCCACAGGTGACGTTTGTCCTGCCTCGTTGGGTCATCATTGCAAAATAGAAGTCTTATCACTTAAGATACTTAGAATCTGTTGTGCCAAAACTAATTGGTTAAAAAATGTGGTTTTTTCAAAGTCTTATAAAAGGTTATTCGTTTTTTTCAGCAACGATTTTAAATGGCTACAACCACTATCAGTTTACTTAGTGCCGAAAAACTGAATGACCAAAACTATTCAAGTTGGAAACATATGCTCACGATGATACTCATCATCGAGGATCTGAAGTTTGTCCTTGCGGAGGAATGTCCTCCTATTCCACCTCAGGATGCTACTTGAAATGTTTGGGTGGCGTACGAGCGTTGGACACAGGAAAACGAGAAGGTCCGAGCCTATATCTTGGCCAGTCTTAGTGACGTGTTGGTTAAAAACCATGAGTACATAGTCTTAGCACGTGAGATCATGGAGTCCCTACGGGGAATGTTCGGACAATCTTCTGGATAGCTCAAGCATGAGGTTCTGAAACACATCTTCAGCTCCAAAATGGAGGAAGGCACTTCTGTTCGTGAACACGTGCTGAATATGATGGTCCACTTTCACGTGGCGGAGATGAATGGGTCTAAAATCGATGAAGGCAGTTAGGTTAGCATTATCCTGCATTCATTTCCGGAGAGCTTCCTCTACTTTATTAGCAATGTAATTCTTAACAAAGTGGACTATACCCTTACCACTCTCCTCAACGAGTTGCAGACTTACCAATCCTTGCTGAAAAGTAAAGAGAAAAAGAGAGGCGAGGCAAATGTTCTCTCGTCTTCTAAAAGGTTCCATCGAGGTTCGACCTTAGGAACAAAGTCTGCACCTTCAACTTCTAACTCTAGAAAGGGGAAGAAGAATAAGGGTGGTAAAGGGAAAGGGAATGCGCCTGCTAACCCACCACCTGTCGCCCAGAAGAAGCGTCCACCGCCGGTTGAAAAAGGAAAATATTTCCACTGTAACCAGAACTGACACCGAAAGAGGAATTGTCTTCGTTATCTGAAGGAAAAGAAGACAGTCAAGGTTAAGGCCTGTAGACAAAGGTAAATATGATTTACTTGTGTTAGAAAATTGTTTAGTGGAGAATGATGATTCTGCTTCGATAATTGATTCGGGCACCACTAATCATGTTTATTCTTCTTTTCAGGGGATTAGAACCTAGCGACAGTTGGAGGCTGGTGAGATGACGTTTCGAGTAGGCACCGGACACGTCGTATCAGTTGTGACAGTGGGAGACATCTAATTAACTTTATAGAATAGGTTTTTTATATTAAAAGATGTCTTTGTAGTTCCTGAACTAAAAAGGAATCTTATTTCTGTAAAGTGTCTGTTACAATGTAATTACACTTTTTCTTTTAAATTGAATAAAGTATTTATTCATAAGGATGGTGTTGAAATTTGTACAGCTAAACTGGAAAATAACTTGTATGTGCTAAGACCGTTAGCCTTAAGTTCCCTCCATAACATGGAGATGTTTAAATCCACTGTAACTCAATCAAACGCTAACGAGTTTATCCAAAAGAAAATGCCTAACTTTTGCACCTTCGATTAGGGCACAACAATCTCAATAGGATTAAGAGATTGGCGAAGAATGGACTTCTAAGTAAGTTAGAAGAAAATTCTTTACCGGTGTGCGAATTTTGCCTTGAGAGTAAGATGAATAAAAGACCTTTTACTAGAAAAGGTTATCGAGCCAAAGAGCCTCTAGAATTAGACATTTTGACCTTTTTGGTTCTATGAATGTGCGAGCTCGAGGAGGCTATAAGTACTTTATCAGTTTTACTGATGATTACTCGAGATTTGGGTATGTCTATCTTATGCAACAAAAGTCTAAATCTTTTGAAAAGTTCAAATTATTTAAGGCAGAAGTTTAGAATGCTTTGGATAGACGAATTAAAATACTTCGATCAGATCGAGATGGACACTTTTTGGATTTTGAGTTCCAGGACTATTTAATAGAGCATGGAGCACCCGATATTTACTAAATGATCGTGTAGACAATCACTTAGTTTTTCTACATGATCGTTTAGACGATCGCTTACCTTTTTCCTACACGATCGTATACTTCACCTAAAAGATCAAGCATTTTGTCTATACAATTGACAAGCCTATCTCCCACTTGCTCGATCGTTGTATACGATCTCTTTTCCTTCTTCCCTCTACCAAATCCGAACAAAGCGCACCATTTGGATTCTCACTCCAAGAATACTAAGGGATCTGAGTGGTGGTATCATCTTCATTTCCTTCTGTTCGAGTGGAGACTGTTCGAGGTAGACGATTGGATTTTGCTGAGCAATAGCTTACTATCTCACCAAAAGCGAGACTCGTTGTGAAGAAGAAGTCTTCAATTAGTATGATCTCTCGATCTCTTATTTACTGTTCTTTTGAGCATGTTAATATTTTAACATTGTGAATGCATTTTAGTATGTTTGAATGTATATGAGAAAATTCTATCACAATGAATTGGAAAGATCCGCTTTCACTCGTAGGTACTCTTGAATAAGAGTTCCTTCAGTTTGTATAAGACCGAACCACGAAATGACTAGTCTCATTATATAATGTCGTTCATAATAGAGACTTACATTTCACCAAGATGACCATAGGTGACATGACCTGAATTCTGAGTGAGTTGTGAACTCCTACCTATGAAGGTAGTCATTTGATTTGTATGGGCGAGAGTGGCCAGACCGTCGACTCGATAAGCCTACCATTTTGGAGATTCGTCTGATTGAGGAGCTGGGAACACAGCTACACAAGACAGAATTCACTCATTCACCAATGTTGAGGTAAGTAGATAAATTGCTCTCTTAAGGGCTGATTCTGGGGCTTGAACAATGTGGTGCCACACTCTTTCCTGGCCCGAGAGGGGTTTGGTCATAGTTGAACTATGACTTATTGTTCGTTAGAGGGATCAGTGGTACTTAAGGAGTTAGATGTAACTATAGAGGCAAAATGGTAATTTTGACCTTGCTGTACTTACGAGCAATTTGTGAAGGGTCATCACGCTATTGACTGGTTATATCTAATGAACATAGAAATATATCTGTAGTGCGAAGAGTGTAGCTATCGGTCTTTACTAGAGTGCCCGATAGTTAATGGATGTTGAATAATTTAAACAAAGGAGTTTAATTAATTATTCAAGTACCATTGGAGCTTCAATCTATATGTCCATGAGGTCCCCTCTGTAGCTCAACAGGGATTAAATGAGAATCAATTTTAGATTAGTTTGAATTGTTTAAATTAATTTAGAGAATTAATTATATGTGAGATAATTAATTTAATTTAATTATATATGATATAATTAATATAATGTATTTGATACACTATAATATAAATTTTATTTGAGAGGAAATAAATATTTGAATATGATTCAAATATTAATTATGTGAATTGAATTCATATAATTAAATTTAGTATAAATGAGATTTATATTAAATACCATTGATGAGAGAATTAAAACTATAAGTTATATTGTATATGATACAATATTAAACCATAGGTTATATATTATATATGATATAACATATAGTTATATATATATATATATATATATTAAAATTAGTTTAATTAATATTAATTATTTTTATTTTTATTTTTTAATTTTAAAGGGAGGGAAATAACTTCTCTCCCCTTAATTCTCTCTTGACCCCTCGATCTTAATGGACGGTTGTGAAGTGGATACAATTCCTCTTCTTCTTCTTGAGTTTTACAGAAAATAGAGAAAGGTTCTTCGAGATTTTTTTTCCTGTATCTCACTCTCTCCTCCCCTCTCAAACTTTCCCTCTCTCCCAAGATTTCAAGAGCCCATAACTCCTTGAATTCTCATCCCAGAGAATACAAGAGGCTCCACCTGATGGTGGCCATTTGTATCGATCGTTTTTTTTTTTTTTGTTCGTGACATTTTGGAAGAGGGAATTCAGGAAGAAAGGTACTTCAAAGGTAAGGTTTCTCAAATCCTAATTCCTATTTTATTTTCTATGTAAGCATACTGTGAATTTTACTATTTACTACATAATTTTATTATGTAATTTTTCATTATGTGAAATATTAAAAATTGGGACGATCCACGTTTCCGCTCAGGTCCTTCACAGGTTCCTTCAGTAGCATCTGATCAGAAGCTTTATAATTGGTTTCAGTTGATTCTACAAGATGAAACCAATTGAACTTTGTTAATTTATTTTAATTTGAAAACATACCTTAATTTTTGGGTATTTTCATTATTGGACTTATATATATATATATATATATATATATATATATATTAGTTCTTTTTAGGTAGGGGTAGAATGAACTTTTTAAGTCTCTTTAGTTAAGAAGGATGAGTTTAAAGGAGGGAAGAAAAATACAGTACGTTAGTTTTAGGGTTTTCTTTGAATAAAATTTCTCTAGTAGATGACAGAGTTTCATCGTCAATTTTGTAATTATTGATTCAGGTTGTATGCCAAGAACATTTAGGTAAGTATGATCATCTTATATGTGTAGTGTTCGAAATTGGAGTAAGGAACTAGTTCTCTTTATCTCTTGGTCTTCGATCAAAAGGTAATCCAAATCTAATCCTTCCCTTTAGGATCGTTGTCAAATTGATTGGGGGTTTTAAATTTTGATATTTGGGGTTCAACATTTGGATTCTTAATTTTCAAATTTTAAGGCTTTCATATCACCACTCTCATCTATACAAATCAAAGAACAACCCTTATGAGCAAGAGTTTAAAACTCACTCATGATTGATATCAAATAACATGACTATTGTTTGAAATATAAAACTCTTCAATTAACGTGTTACAAGGAGAGTTTATATTTCATGGTCCGGTCTTATACAAACTCACTGTATAGGATAACTCCACTTACATATCATCACATGAACGATTTAGATCAAATCGTTTGTAACACTTATAATTATTGTAACATTTGCAAAGTGGGTTGTATCTATAGCGTTACCAGGATAAGGTACCCAACCTTATCCATATACTATAGACCTTTCAGGTTATTTTTTGAACACGATCCAATTATATGTCAATTATACACTATTTAAGATACATTATATAAGCTTGGATCTTAGTTTATTGAATTTTAAATTAGGCAAGTAAGAGAATACTTTATTCATTAAATAAATACTTTATTTATTTATTAATAATTTGTTTACAAACTATGAGATTTATGACATAAATCCTAACAAGCATTATTGTTTGACCCTAAAGATAATGGCAGCGGTAACAATAGTAACAGTAAATGTGATAGATTCATAATTCTCATACTATAACAGTAATAGTATCTATAACAATGACGATAATGATAATGGTAAATAAACACTTTATTTATTTATTAATAATTTCTTCTTATTATCTTTTCCTTCATCTTCCTGACTCTCATTTTCTTTTTCCTTCATTCATGACTTCTTCAAATTATAGAATCATATCCCCCTCCTTTGAAATTGACGAGAAAATGAGATTGCAAAGCTAGTCAAAATTGGTAACGAACAAACGAAGCCAAATTTGAGGCTGCAAAGATCCACGAACGGACGTACACGATGGATATGGGTTGATCGACACCAAATCTTGGCTAGGCGACACTTGAACTGGTGGACGATGCCAAATCTGAGGTTGGAGAGCTTCATAAATAGACAAAAAATCTGGGAAGAGCACGATAAAGCCAGATCTGAAGTTGTAGATGGATGAAGTTGAGATGAGTGTCCACGATGGAATCTTAATATGGATGCTGGATATATATGGGTTTATTTCAGATGATCCGTATATATATGGATTTATTTCAAATAATCCACACATTCAGTTGGTTTGGTCAACAGATCTGAAGTTGCAGATGGATGGACGATGGATTTGGGTGTATTTGTGCACTTGGTTTTCAATTTTAAATATATATAGGTTTATTGCGGCTGTAGTACCATCTACTGCTGACTGTTGTTTAAACATAGTTAGTCTCTAACATTCGTTAAATAAATACTATTGTTTAAATATAGTTAGTTTGTGATATTCATTTGTATATTGTATATTCATATGGTTTTCTCCTACATTATATATCAAATATACAATCAAATATTTGTATTGTAAAAGGAAAAAAGATTACTAATACATTTTAGAGCATTAGCTTAAGAATTTGAAGTTTACGAATTTAGTTTGTTTTTAAAATAATTTGATGACATCATCTATCTTATTTTATGATCTAATTTGTAGCATATAATATGAGGTACATATTTGCATTTGAAATAACTCTATATATATTTGAAGTATCATTGTATATATTTAAAATAAACGTTGTATGTGAACCTAAAAAGCGAAAAAATGAATATTTGAAATCATAATGATAAAATTGAATGAAGAAGATGAATCAACACTCCTATAATTAAGGACAACAAAATCTCGTTAATCAAGGGACGAAGAAGAAGAAAAAACAATCCTATAATTAATGGGAAAAAAATCTCATTAATCATATATTAAATTCATTAAAATGGAGTAGATATTTATAAAAAAAAAAAAAAAAAAAAGGAAAAACGCATTAGTGACCAAAAGAAAAAGCAGCTCATTAGTTACAGAAAATAATTAATAAATTTAAAAAATGGATAAAAGGATAAAATTGTTCAAAATTAACCATAAAAGACTTCAATCACAAAATTTAAATTTAAGAAAATTTATGAAAAATCTCTATTATGAAATCTTTGGATCAAATAAAAATTATATATATATACATATATACATATATATATATAAGGATAAAAAGTGTGTTTTTTTTCCTTTTTCTTATCTAATATTTAATAATTTATTAACTATGAATAATTGATCGTCCTTTCAGAGGTCATTGTCATGATGCCTTATGCAACTTTATTAGTAAATGTGTAGATTGGTCTATGATATCTTATAATTTCACCGGTATTTTTTCACCAAATCAAAAGGTGAGATATCAGTAGGTGAGTTTTTCAACTATTTTTTCCTTTTATTAATTTCTAATATCAAAATCTCCTTGATTTATATATTTTTTATTTACTTTTCTTGAGTAAAATTTGAATAAATAATGTTTTAAATGGATCTTTTTAAATTTTTAAAAAATTAAATCAAAATGAATAATGTATTAGAAAAAAAACTGTTTATTTTATTTTACTTTAAAATTAATCAAGATTTGGAAAAAAAAAAAAAACTTTCTGAAAATTAAATCGGTTATATTTGGAAGCGACAAAAACAAAAAGCACTACATGTGCGACGTGTCAAAGGAATTAATGGTTTTGTTCCAATAATTAAGTAAGTAAATAAATAAAAGTGGGTGTGACATTTTTTTTCCTCCTTTTTTTTAATGTAGAGAGATGTGACTCATAAGTAAGTAGGAGAATCAAATTTCTAATTTCGAGATTAATCGATATTATAAATATTTTTGCTCTACTTCAAAGCCATAAAATATGTATAAAATATTTAAGAAAAAAGGTTCCAAAAACTAAATTAAACATCGAAACGAACAACTACTAAATGCTTTCAACAACTTTAGTTTTTAAAACTCTGACCTCCAATTGTAACAAATATGCTTTTACTATCTTATAATTGGCTTCTCAAGACGGTCTCTCATGATACATCTCATACCCCCCACATGAAAGAACTTCGATCAAGTAGCATCAACGTTAGGTAGCCTACCAGCTACATTCTATAAGTCGAAAAATTTGAGGATTGAAAGGTAAGAGGGAAACCTCCCAAAAAAGACTACTAGCGTGGATTTCATAGCAAGGAGAATGCAACTCTTTTCATCGGATGACTACTCTTGAAACATATTACATTCCTTTGATTTCAAATACTCCAAAGCAAGGTTGGGTATTTTTCTCCAATCGTTCTTTAAGGATTAGCCTCCTTTAAGCACTCCCAATAATCACTTGTGGACAAAGTTCTCCGATCAACCAAAAACAACGCTTAACATGAGGAGAGAAAAAAGTATTCCTCCTAAATTATATTGAGTTGTTATCAAATCTTCAAACTTTTCGTTTGACCCATTACCTCACAGAATTTTACAATCGAGTCTCGTAAGTATTACAAAACCGCAAACCATTCTTGAATTATAAGAATCCCAATCTTAAAATTCTATAACATTGTAAGACTATAATAATATTGACTAGTAAAAAAATTAGGTTTCTAATTAATGTTGAGCTATCATCTCGATTTAAGGAAAAAAAAATAATTATTAGAATTTGATATTGACTTTTGTAACAAGATTTAATTGAAACAACACTTTATTCTTCTTTTTATGAAAGAAAGATGTTGCTAGTGTCGAGCTGTAATAAACCCATTGATAGTTTATATTTGATGTTAGAAAATAAAATATATGAGTAAAAAAGTCAAGTTATTTCATTTATCATCCATTCACGAGATTTCATATAGGTCAAATTATTCATTAAACATTCCATGTGAGCTACTGGTCATCTTCAATGTTTATAAACTTCAATTTTATCTATCATTTTTCTATATCCTTAGAGGGAGAAAATTGAACCTCCGACCTCGAAATTGATTGCATAAAATTTTATGTCAATTAATTTATGCTCTTGCTCATATTGATCACCTGCATATGTTTCTTTCTCCTATATATATATATATATAAAATAATGTAGTTAGAATATAATTTTAACAACGTAGTTAGAATTGAATTACAACACAATATACTTTTAAGTTACATATAAATATTGTTACAAGATATATCCCCTGCCTTATTCAATCTTTTTTTTTATTTAAAAAAAGTCTTCTAATAAAATATCAAGTCATTAAAATTTCAGAAGTTCCAATGTTCCCTATCGACCTTATAGTTGAATTTAATAAAAATGAAAGTTAGGTCAAATAACGTTTTGCTTTTGCTAGGAAAAATAATGAAACATAGGGTTTGACATTTTCAAGAATGTGCAAGTATCTTCAAGCTTTAATTATCAAAATATAACTTTGTTCTCTTAGTCAAATCAAGTATATCTCAATTGACATTCGAGTATGTTAAGAAATTATGAGATTCGCAGTTCGAATTCTATTATCTTCAATTGGACTAAAAAAAAAAAAAAACTTTGTTCTCTAAATTCCTTTCTCCTAACTTAGTTAAATTTAATACATAAACATTTGAATATCTGATCTTTTACTCTATAACATAATGTATTCTTAACGAGCTAAACTATATGCTCTTAGATTGATACTTAATTTTTAACAATAGTTCACAATATGTATGCATGGTCAGAAATCATATGAACACAACTTATCTTCGTGCAATAATCTGACTTTTGACAGAAGAGATGGGGTGAACTTATCTTCAATTAAGACGACCGTATATTGATGGAGATTCAAGCATTCATACAAAGTGATTTCAATTTATAATAGATTTCAAAACAAATCACATCAACACAGGCTAGTTGAAACCTCGGAACCTCATGATTCCGACGGATTTCAATTTATAATAGATTTTAAATGAATTCTATTATTTGGTACAATACAAAATAGAATGATTTTAGAATCCAAAGTGATTTCAAATCCCGTTATACTTAAAAAAAAAAACTTTCTTAACTAAAATGCTTGGATTTTGTAGGATTTCATAGGATTTGAATATAAATTACTTAATTAACCTTGTCAAATTCTAATTTTTAATTAACACATCATAATTAAAAGTTTATATTAATAAATTATTTACTTTCTTTCTTTTTTTGATTGCTATCTAAATACAAAATTTTAAGTACATTCATTTCAAATCTTATTTATTTCAAACAAATGAATTAATTTAAAATTATTTTTTAAATTTGAAATCGCATGATTTAAAATAATTTATTAAACTTTTCTAAATCCAAACCGAAGGTTAAGAGATACACAACCCATCAAGTTTTTAATAGTAACGTCATAAGTTATAAATTTAGTCTGAAACTAAAAAAGTTTCAAGTTTAACATTGTTACTATATCTAGTGCTAAAAATTTAATGATGTTGGCTAATTTTATTATTATTATTTTAAAATTAATGGTTAGATAGAAAGAATTTTTAACCCAAAAAAACTTTTTTGAAAAATATTTTCTAGAATTGGTTGAACTTATTATAAAGTTATTCACGTGCCTTATATTTATTCATGTTTGGTTTCCATGTAAGACCACATTCTACTTGTCACTTTACCCATAAATAGTAGCATTTGGATGATCTTAAAATTACACACATGGTTGAGAAATCCACTTCAAATTTTCATATTAAATTTTCATAATTTTAGTTATTTTATTTTATTATTATATTTATATATTTTATTATAATATATTTTTTCTATATCATTCATGTTCCTTAATTTCACAACACGTTATCAGCACGAGCTCATGTTGCTTCCATCGCTGAAGACAGGTTCTAAAGGTAGGTTGTCTTTTTTCCTCTTTATTATAATTAATAAATTAAATGTTATTTTGCTTATTTAGTACATATTAAATTTCTAATACAAATACAATATTTTTGTGATAGTGTTGCCATGACAAATCTTACAAAATTAGAACTCGTAGCCCTTGACATTAATGGTAATAATTATTTGTCATGGGTGCTCGATGTTGAAATTCACTTGGATGCTATGAACTTGGTAGAAACAATTAAAGAAGGAAATACGACATCCAGTCAGGACAAAACAAAAACTATGATTTTACTTTTTCATCATCTCCACGAGGGATTAAAAATGGAGTATCTCACAAAAAAAGATCCTCGTATTTTATGGAAAAGTTTGAAATAAAGGTATGATAGTAAAAAAATAGTTATTCTTCTTAAAGCTCGTTATGAGTGGATGCATATAAGACTACAATATTTTAAATCAGTAAGTGATTACAATTATGAACTATTTAAAATCAGTTCAAAATTATTGTTATGCGGAGAGAAAATTACAGATGTTGACATGTTAGAGAAGATATTTTCTACATCTCATGTCACGAATATGCTCTTGCAGCAGCAATATCGAGAGAAAGATTTTAAACAATATTCTGAACTAATTTCATGTCTTCTTGTGGCTGAACAAAATAACGAGTTATTAATTAAGAACCACGAATCTCGACCAACTGGAACAATACCATTCCTTGAAGTGAATGATATGAATGTTAATAATCATGGTCGAGGTCATGGTCATGATTGAGGTTGTGACTATAGCAGGGGAATAAATAATTATTATTTTCGTGGTGGTCGTTCTAATCATTCAGATTTCAAAAGAATCACACAAAATGATGATCACAAATGAAAAACTCTAAAAGATAAAAGTTTAAAGAGTGTTGAAAATAAATGCTTCTGATGCGGAATGACTGGATATTGGTCACGTACCTGTCGTATGTGAAAACACTTAGTTGACCTTTATCAAGCCTCCCTGAAGGAAAAAGAGAAAAATGTGGAAGCAAATTTTGCATACTAAGATAATGACATATTTGACCCATCCCACATGAAAAATTTGGATGTGGCGGACTTCTTTGAATCTCTCGAAGAGAAGACGCACAGTTGATGAAACTTCAAGTGTTTCTTTTAACTTTGAGAATATCTAGACTTAATGTTATTGTTTTCTTTTATTTATCTTCATGGTTTTTTAGTAACTTTTGTATATTTTAAGTGTTGTTTTTCTTATTGTAATTATTTTCTTTTAATGAAGAAATATGAATCATTTTCATATGTTGGGTGATTAAAAAAATGAGCAAATAAGATCTATGTCTAGCAGATAGTTCAACTAACTTTACAAATAAAAAATATTGTTCCAAATTGACAATGCTAAAAGTAAAAGTAAATACAATATCGGGTTTTGCAAACTTAATAGAAGGTTTGGAAAAACAAATATTATTTTTCCTAGAGAAACAAAATTTACAATTGACAATCATTATTTTCTAGTTGATCAAAGAGAAATCTTTTAAGTTTTAAATATATACGTTGTAATGGTTATCATATTGAGACTGATAGTAAGAATAATGTGGAATATCTATATATTATCTCTACTGTCTCAAATGAAAAACGTATATTGGAAAAGTTTCTTGCTTTATCTTCTGTATTGTATTATACTCATATACGAGTAATTGAAACATATGCAACAATGAACTTGAAGTTCATGAATCCAGATGTATTTGTTATTTGACATGATAGATTGGGTCATCCAGGGTCTATAATGATGAGAAACATTATTGATAATTTAAGTGGACACCCATTGAAGAGCCAGAAGATTCTTCAATCTAATGAATTATCATGTGATGCTTGCTCTCAAGAAAAATTAATAATTAGACCATCACCAGCTAAAGTGGGAACTGAATCATCTGCATTTTTAGAACGAATTCATTGTGATATATACCTATTAACCCACCAAGTAGAGTGTTTAGATATTTTATGGTATTAATAAATGAATCCATTAGACAGTCACACGTGTGCTTATTATCAAGTCGAAATCTTGCATTTGCTGGATTATTTGTTCAAATAATTAAGTTAAGAGCACAATTTCCTGATTATATAATTAAGACTATTCGTCTTGATAATATTGGTGAAATTACATCCCAAGCTTTTAATAATTATTGTATGTTAATTGGAATAAGTGGTGAACATCCTGTAGCTCATGTCCATACACAAAATGATTTAGTAAAATCATTTATAAAATGTTTGCAATTAATTGCAAGACCATTACTTATAAGAGCTAGGCCTCCTTCATCTATATGGGGACATGTTATTTTGCATGCAACGTCACTTGTACGCATTAATAGAGTAAACAAGCATAAAACAGAAACTAACAGAATCATTAAACACTCTAATTACATTAATTTGAGTAACAAGCATGTCTAAAAACTAAGTTTTTCAAAGAAAGAGTTTCAGCTTGAATACCTTTGTAGATTTCCACTTGCTTATTGCTATATCCACAAAATTGACCTTCAGTTCTCTAATGTACCAACAAGAGTATCTTCTTTACTGTTCTCAACATTGGATTGAGTGGTGGAACTCTGAATTGAGAAGGAATTGGGAGTAGATTTGCGAGGGTTTGAGAGAATTTTCTTTCTCATATATCAAAATGCTTTTGGGTATATGCCCTAGTTTATTGTATTCATATGTTTATTGTACTCATATGTAATATTAATAAAATGACGAGTTTTAGGACATAAAATCCAACAAACTCCCACTTGGACTAAAACTCCTAGTAGGATCAAACGATGCTGAATTTAACTGTGAGAAATTAATATTACATATGGGTACAATAAATATATGAATACAATAAATTAGGGCATATACCCAAAAGTTCTACCACTTGTCTTAGTTTACAAATACCATAGACCTAAACTCTGTAGGTGACCCTAAAAAACTTTAGCCGTGAGAGTTTTTGTAAAAGGATCAGCAATGTTTTGCTCATAATGTATCTGGGTCACTACAACGTCACCACGGTATACGATTTCCCGGATAAGGTGGTACTTGCGTTCAATGTGCTTTCCCCATTTATGGCTTCGAGGTTCTTTTGAATTTGCAACTGCACCACTGTTGTCACAAAAGGTGATGGGTAGATGCATATTTGTAACAACTTCCAAATCTGTCAAGAATTTCCTCAGCCATACTGCTTCTTTTACTGCTTCGCAAGCAGCTACGTATTCAGCTTCCATTGTGGAGTCAGCTATACAGGTCTGTTTTACGCTTTTCCACACTACTGCTCCTTCATTAAGAGTGAACATTGATCCAGATGTAGACTTTCTAGCATCTTTATCAGTTTGGAAATCAGAGTCAGTGTATCCAGTAAGGATCAGATCCTTAGCACTATACACGAGCATGTAGTCTCTATTTCTCCTAAGATACTTTAAGATATTCTTAATGGGAGTCCAATGATCACGTCCAGGATTAGACTGGTATCTACTGATGATCCCTACTGAGTAGCATATGTCAGGTCTATTACATAACATTGTATACATCAGGCTTCCAGTACGGAGGCATAGGGAATATTTCTCATATCCTCAACTTCTTGAGGTGTCTTAGGACATTGTTCTTTTGATAGATGAATTCCATGTCTGAAAGGCAACAGACCATTTTTGGAATTCTGCATTTTATATCTAGACAATATTTTGTCTATATAAGATGCTTGAGACATGACTAGTGTTCTATTCTTGCGATTCCGAACAATTTGGATCCCAAGAATATACTGCGCATTTCCTAAATATTTCATTTGGAATTGTGTATCTAGCCATTGTTTGACGTCAGTAAGATATCCTACATCATTCACAATGATTAGAATATCATCGACATATAAAACTAAAAACGCTATAGTAGAATTGATGATCTTCTTGTAAACACAAGGCACGTCAATATTCTGTTCAAAGCCATAAGATTTGATCACAGTATCAAACCTTATATTCCAGGATCTAGAAGCTTGTTTCAACCCATAAATAGATTTTTGAAGCTTACAAACATTTTGTTCTTAACCCTGTGCAATAAACCTCTCTGGTTGAGCCACATAGATACTCTCTTCAAGACCGCCGTTTAGAAAGGCTGTCTTGACATCCATATGCCAAATTTCATAGTCATAAAAGGTGGCAATGGATAAGAGTATTCTAATCGACTTAAGCATGGCAACATGAGAGAAAGTTTCTTCATAGTCCATTCCCTCTCTCTGGGTATAACCCTTTGCCACAAGTCGAGCCTTAAAAGTCTGTACTTTACTGGCTTGATCTCGTTTTCTCTTGTAGATCCACTTACAACCAATTGGTTTTACATCATTTGGTTGATCTACAAGTTTCCAGACAGAATTAAAGTACATAGACTCCATTTCGAGATCCATGGCTTTGACCCACTGATCACGATCCACATCTTTCATCACCTGTTTATAGGTCGATGGATCCTCTATGCCATCATCAGGTATGACGACTTGTGTTTCTGTTAAACCCAAGTAATGGTCAGGCTGATGAATAACCCTCCCACTATGTCAAGGCATTCTCAACTCTTGAGAATGATGTGACTGACCAGATGTACTAGTTTTATCTACTACTTTAGTAGATGAACTAGCTCTATCTGTAGCGTCTTTTGAAATTTCTTTCAACACTATTTTACTGATTGGTTGATGATTTCTAATGTGGTCTTCCTCTAGGAATGTGGCATTTGTTGATACAAATACCTTGTTTTCTTGAGGATGATAAAACAGACCACCCCTTGTTTTCTTTGGATAACCTACAAATAGGCATAACTTTGAACGATGTTCCAATTTCTTGGGATTTTGTACCAACACATGTGCTAGGTAACCCCAAATTCTAAAGTGACGTAAACTACTTTTATGCCATTTCCATAGCTCATAAGGTGTTTCTAAAACACTTTTAGAGGGAACATTGTTCAAAATATGGACAGCAGATTCAAGTGCATATCCTCAAAAGGAATCAGGCAATTGAGCATAGCTCATCATAGAGCGAACCATATCTAATAAGGTTCGGTTTCTTCTTTCTGATACACCGTGCTGCTGAGGCGTACTAGGTGAAGAGAGTTGTGACTGGATCCCATTTTCTATCAAATAGTCTTAGAATCGTATGTCCATATACTCTCCACCTCGATCTAATCGAAGTATCTTTATTGTTTTACCTAATTCATTCTTAACTTCAGCCTTATATTCTTTGAACTTTTCAAGAGAATCAGACTTGTGATGAAGTAGGTAAACATGACCATACCTTGAACAATCATCAATAAAACTGATGAAATATTCATACCCACCTCGAGCCTTGACATTCATTGGTCCATAAAGGTTCGAATGTACGAGCTCTAAGGGTACTTTGGCTCTGAGACCTTTTCCAGTAAAAGATCTCTTGGTCATCTTTCCTTCAAGACAAGATTCACATGGAGGTAAAGAGCTATCTTCTAACTGACTTAAAAGTCCACTCTTCACCAATCTGCCAATCCTATTGAGATTTATGTGACCAAGTCTTAGGCGCCATAAATAGGCATTGGAAGAAACCTTTTGTTTTTTATTTTGAGTTTCTAATGTTCTAAACATTTCAGTATTTAAAATAAAATTTTCTCTAGTTGGTCTTAACTTATATAAGTTGTCTTCAAGTGTAGCAGAACAAATTTGTATACCTTTACAAAAAATGAACGCTTCATTTATATTAAAAGATATTGTATATAATTGTTCTATAATACAAGCGATAGATATCAAATTCCTTTTCATAAGAGGCGCATACAAAACACTTTTAAGTACTAGATATCTATCTTCAAAAAACAACTTCAAATCTCTCACTGCTTCAGCTGAGACAACCTCTCATGCTCCAACTTTGAGGGTTATCTCACATTCTTCAAGCTTTTTTCAAGAACTAGTTTCCTGAAACGAGAAACAAATATGATTAGTGGCTCTTGAATTTAGTATCTAGGTTGAAGTATCATATTCCACTAAACATGTTTCAACGACCAGTAAATCATATTTACCTTGTGCCATTTTCTCACTTTCTTCTCTGTAAGGTACTTCGGGCAATTTCTCTTCCAATGCCCGTTTTGATTACAGTGAAAACATTTTCCTTTGTCTGTATCCTTCTTTCCATTTTTAATCTTGGGAGCCTGCTATTTTCCCTTCTTTTTCATTTGAGCTTTAGAGGGTCCAACTTTATTTTTAGAGGACAATCCTCTTATAAATTTTTTCTTAGTGGTAGCAACATTTGCATCCACTTCTTTCCCCTTACCTAAAGTAAGGTTTTGGAATCGCTGGAGCTCGTTAAGAAGGGTAGTGAGGTTAAATTCTATCTTATTTAAAGACGCATTTGTCTCGAAAGGTATAAAACTCTTCAGAAGAGATTGTAAGATAAAGCTAACCTGGTTAGCCTCATCAATGGGTCTGCCATTTACTTCAGCGATATTGAAGTACATCATCATGTCCAGGACATGTTCTCTAACAAATGTCCCCTCCTTCATCCGCTTTGTGTAAATGTGCTTAATTGCCTCGTGTCTAAGGGACCATGATGGTTGCCCAAACATTTCTCTTAATGAATCTATTATCTCTTTAGCCGTAGCTAAGGATTCATGTTTCTTTGCCAAAATATCAGACATGCTAGCAAGAATGTAAACACGGGCCTTTTCATTGGCTTTGACCCATCGATCGTATGCTTCTCGAACAGTTTGGTTAGCATTTGAGGCTGGGGCTTGAGGACATTTCTCAGTTAAGACAAATCTTTAATCGTCAACTACCAGTATTGTGTTTAGATTTTATTTCCATGCCGAATAATTATCGCCGTTTAGTTTCTCGGAAGCTAAGAGTTGAATTATCGAGCTATTCATGCTGAAAAGATAAACATATTCTTTTTAGTAAAAAAATATTAATCTTTTAAATCCAATCAAGTTTAGCAAAAAAATCTAATAATGTACCCTTCATTATTATATTTTGCAACGATATTTCAAAAGTTTAGAGTAATCTCCACCGAAGGGCAGTCGATTATTCCTCTTTTGAACCAAGACAATCTTGACTAGATGCTAACCCCAGAATAACTCTTTATTCCTATAGCACTTTAGTTATTGCTACTTTGGTCGAGAATATACTAGCATCTTAGTAATTCTTGTAAGTGTAACCTTCCATTTTTGGATTTCAGAAACCAGAATCAACATGCTCCCGAAAGTGGAAAGTCAATATGAAAACTGATCTAAGAGAGCCTATCCAGATTTGGAGTTCGCGGTGTTCCGAATCCTATAATACAATTCTCCGAAGGGAAATGTCGCTCCAGGGCAGACATGCAGGCGCATTATAGGAATCTCACGGTGCGACCTAATGGAAGAGACCGTGGGATATGTTGTTACATACCCCTCACCCACTTACTATGAACTACTTCCCCTATTCATCTTGATATTGATCCATGCAAACACTCTCCGAAGGGTGTCCGCTCCTAAGCACGGCCCAAAGCCTTGCATGGACCTCATGATGTGAACTCTTAGGGATGCTAGAGTTAAAAGACGCTACTTCTCTCTAGCTGAAGTGTTCTATAACGGTTTAGGGTATAAAAAAAATATTTAGAAATATATTTCGGCTAAATTAAACATATCCTAAGTCTAGGTGATAGATCCATGTATAACTCTTATGCTGAATTTTAACCTATGATGTCTAGGTGATAAACAAATTTTATTACCTCACATATCTCACGCATACTCATTAAAACTAGGGTTATTTGACTTAGACGCCAATTTGATCTCCAGGTAGGAGGTGTTCCGTAAACCGTCTTCTTAAGAACCTCTAACCTTAGACAAAATCTCTCTGGGTAAGTAAATAACTCTTCGTTTAACAAGTAATCGACCTATTCTAACTCTTTAGAAAAGCTGATTGAAATTGCACCAATTTAATCCTAGGTGAGCATGCAACTTTTTACCTTTGTTATAGATTTTAAAGTCTAGGTTATTTTATATAAAATAAAATTATAACCATTATAAACCTAGAATCATACATCTATAATATACATTCATACTTAATGATCATGCTTTAATATAACACTTTATATTAAAAAAAACTTAACATGCATATTATATACATTATAACAATTATAACATATATTAAATGCATGTACATGTTTACCTATGGTGGGATTTTAAATCTATATGGCATACTATATACACAACAAGATTCAAAATTTAATTAAAGCATACATCAACATGCATAATTAATTAAACACCCTAAAATAGATTGGTCTTGGCTCCTAAATTAAGCTAACAACTAAATTATTACAATAATAATTTGTTGTAATACAAAAAATCACTCTTGAACCAGCTTTAAACACTCGAATCAATCCAAAAAACTCTAAAAACCCAGGTCAAACGAACCGGTCCAGACCGTCTGGTCAACGGGCGCTGGCGTAGTCAACGGAAGTGGACGCGGGGTGGGTCGATGGAGGCGGAGCGGGCACGAGCAGGCGGGCAGCGAACCGGGTCGGTGCACGGCACGCAGGTCGTGAGCGAAGTGGGCAAGCGCATGAGTGCGCGGGTCGCGCTAGTCGGATCCGGGCGAGGCAGCGTGCGAGCAATCCGGGTTGGAGCATTCTCTCGGGTCGGGTCTGAGAGGAAAATGGGGTCTGTGAGCTTTTTTTCTTCTTCATTTTGAAGTTGTCTTCTTTCCCAGAATCAAGCAATTACATCCTAATTTCAACTCTAATGACTCTAGCTAATTTACAGATCATTTTTCACACATTAATGCTCATAAACATGTGAGCAATTACAAATTAATACTACAAAAAAAACTTAATTTAATTGCCAAAACCTAAAAACCATTTTAGTTTCCAATCTCAATTTTATCTAATAAATTGATACCCACCACATGCAATTGAGTAAAATTAAAACATGCTCTGATACCACATGATGGAAAAATAGGCATGCGCACTAGAAAAGAGAATCGATTTTACTCTAATTGCACAAATAAAACATGCAACCCTAAATAAAATAATTAAAGCTATTTTGAAATATTACCTTTGAAGCTCCCGAAACTCGTCTATCTCCGCTCGAACATGAACCGGACAACCACTAGAGCTGACTACTATCCTCTGGACTCAGAACCGAGTTGTGGGACCCGATGGATGAGGAACCTGAGAGAGAGAAAGAAAGAGATGGAAATAGAAGAAGGGATTTTGGGTTGGGTTTGAGTTTTTTTTAGCCAATTTTAGAAAACTATTTTGGCAAAAAGTCCAAAAGTTTTTAATCCAAAATCACAAGCCCATATTTATAGAAAAGGGCCATGCAAAATTGCATGAAATAACTTTCTAAAATCCCAACACCTAGAATCCACTATCTAAGTGGGCTTAATATCTCCACTTAAGCCAACACCTAGCCCACTATTTTGTTAGTAAAATTATCCAACAAAAGTTTGGTTTTTCCCACTAACTTTAGTTAAAGGGCAAAATAGTCATTTGGTCAAAGTCAAACTTTGATCGAAAAGTCAACATTTTGACTTTTTATGATTTTTTCCGTGTTGACTAGTTTTGACCTTCTGAGCATGAATCCGCATTCATTTTCTCGAAATTCAAATCACATTTGAATATAAGATCGGTCAAAGTTTGACTTTTCAAAGTCAAAATTCAACTCTTTGACTCTTTACATCTTTGACCATTTCCATTATTTTCGAGTTTCCGAATATGAACGTATTCATATTCTTGATATTTAAATCATATTTAAATATTAAAGCTGTATCTCTAAACTAAAAAATCAACCACTATATCAGATATACTTGTCGATTTCTCTCTCTTCACCTAATTCGAACAATTCAAATTATTCTATCATATTGTTCTAAGTTTATTCCACATGAGCTAATAGAGGAACCTAATGGACCTATAGATCATGGGCTCCAACGATCCGAGATTAGCTAGCTAAACTCTTTAGATGGAGCCAATCAACATTCGTTAACTCACGGGTCATTCAACTATAGTCTCGTAGTTGCACTTCCCTCACTATAGATATATTTGTGTCCATATGATATAACCATGATTAGTAAGCTAATCCTTCACAGGTTGTTCATAATCTCGGCTGGGTCATAAAAGCCTTTTACCCCCGAGACTACATCTTATTCCTTAAGTTCCACTGATCCTCTAATGAACAATTGGTTTAAGGTCCAACCTATAAACCGAACCCCTCTCGGGCCAATGAGAGGGTGGGGGCCCCTTGTTCAAGACCTGGATTCAGTACTAAAGGGAATAACCTATCTACTATCCCTATAAGGGGTAGGAGTGAATTTCGTCTTGCACCCTATGTTCCCAACTATCCACCTGATCTTACCCCTGAAATGGGAGGCTTATTGGGCTAGTGATAATGAGCTGCCCTCACCTATGCAGATCTAAGGATAATTCCAAGTGAACAGGAGTTCATAGATAGCTCAAGATTAAGATTAAGTTACCTAGGTCATCAATTAACGACATAGTCAGTTTTATACATTAAACGACATTTAGAACGTAAAAAGTGACTATTTCGTGGTTCAGTCTTATGTAAACTCTTTACATAAGATGCCCCCATTTTCATGTCTCCACATGAACGGTTTAGGATCACATCGTTTGTACTAACTACAAAAATGGGCTTCATCCATAGTGTCCCCAGAATAAGGTGCCCAACCTTATTCATATACTATTGACCATTTTGGCTATATATATTTGAACTTGATCCACATTTATGTCGCTACTTAAAGTTCAAACTAAACTTAATAGCCTCGGAACCTCAGTTTATTGGATTTATGAATATAGAATTTAAATTTACTAAAGATTTTCAATAACAGCTTCATTAAACAAGAATATGATATTACAAACTATGAGTTTTAGGACATAAAATCTAACAAACGCATTCCTCCAAAATCTAATAAATCATAATTTATTCAGATTACTTATGGAAGCATTAAGTAATTCAACATTTTGACACTTCAAAATGCATTAGCTAAGTGACCCAGATGTTGAATTGTGGAGAAATCTACTAAGAAAACTTAAACTTGGATAATTCCACTAAAACTTAAAATTCCAATTTCAAATTTAATTAATTATATTTAATTTAAAAATAAATTAAATATAATTTAAATTCAATTTAAAAAAAAACTGAATTTCCTCTTAAATTTGGAATTAATTTCAATGTTAATTAATTAAATAAATTTAATTAATAATTTAATATCAAATATTAAATTAATAAACACCTAATTCAAACATGAATTTCTATTCATGTAATCAATATTTAAATATTTTGAACTCTCCAATTATGTTTAATTTCAATAAATTTAAATGTTAATTATATCGAATATAACTATCCAAATCCTAAAATTGAATTTGAACATTTCAAATTCACTCAATAATCTAATCCAAGATTTAATCTTTTACGAGCTAGTAGAGAGACCTTATGGACTTATAGTTCATAAGCTCCAATGATTAGAGATTAATCGGTTAAACTTTTTAATTTGAATTAATCATTATTCATTAACTACCGAGACATACCACTATAGCTTGATAGTTGCACTCTCTTCATTATAGACGTATTTCTGTCTACTTGATTTAACCATGATTAGTAAGTCGATCCTTCACAGGTCGTTTGTATGTACAATTAGGTAAAAATTATCGTTTTACCCCTGTAAATACATCTTGCTCCTTAAGTCATCATTGATCCTCTATTGGATAATTAGTTTATAGTTCAACTAATAAACCACGTCCCTCTCTATCATGAGAGGGCAAGGCCCCTTTGTTCAAGACCATGAATCAATACTTAAGAGAACAACTTATGTGCGAATCCTACATCATCTTGGGTAGGAGTGAATTCCATCTTGCAGGGCTATGTCCCCAACTATCTATTCGGTTTTATCCCCAAAATGGGAGGCTTATTGAGTAATGCTGTTGAACTATTCTCACCTATGCAGATCAAAGGACAATCTTGAATTAACAGGAGTTCATAGTTAGCTCAAGATTAAGATCGAGTTACCTTAGGTCATCAAATTGAAATAGTTAGTTTTAACAGTAGACGGTTGTTATAAATAAAAGTGAGTATTTCTTGATCTGGTCTTATGCAAACATCTTTTGCATAGGATACCTCCACTCGCATATCTCCACATGAACGATTTTGGGATCACATTAGTTGTATCAGTATATAAAGTGGGCTGCATCCATAGTGTCCTCAAGATGAGGTACCCATTCTCATCCATATACTTATAGGCCTTTAAGGCTAAATACTATAACTTGATCATTTTTTTATGTCTCTATGCCCTAGATATACTATACCCTTGATATTCTCCCACTTGCCCTAGATTTATGAAGCTCGTAGTCCCAGTCCTACCAAGTGACCCTCGAAAACTTTAGTCGGGAGGGCCTTCGTAAATGGATCAACAATATTATCCTTAGAGGCTATTTTCGTGACTATCATATCTCCTCTATGTACTATCTCCCTGATGAGATGATACTTTCACTCGATGTGTTTTTCACATTTATGGCTCCTAGGTTCCTTTGAATTGGCAATTGCTCCACTGTTATCACAATATAGGGTGATCGACAGATGCATATTTGGAACTACTTTCAAATCTGTCAAGAATTTTCTGAGACATACTGCTTCTTTAACTGTTTCACATGTAGCTACATATTCAGCTTCCATAGTGGAATCAGCAATATAACTCTGTTTGATGTTTCTTCACACTATAACCTCTCCGTTTAGAGTGAACACTGATCCTAAAGTAGATTTCCTAGAATCTACATAAGTTTGAAAATCAAAATCAGTGTATCCTGTAAGGATCTAATCTTTAGGACCATACACGAGCATATAGTCCCTCATTCTTTGAAGATACTTGAGGATGTTCTTAACTGTAGTCTAATAGCTATGTCTAAGGTTGGACTAAAACCTATTGACTATTCAAACTGCAAAGCATATGTCGGGATGTGTACAAAACATAGCATACATCAAGCTCCTGACTACTGATGCATAAGGAATTTTTTTCATTTCCTTAACTTCTTGAGGTGTTTTAGGACACTGTTCTTTAAACAAATGAATTCCCTGTCTAAAAGATAGCATACCATTTTTGGAATTTTGCATGTTATATCTTGATAACATTTTGTCAATTTAAGATGCTTGAGATAACGCTAGCGTTCTGTTCTTGCGATTCTGAACAATTTGGATTTTAAGAACACATTGTGCATCTTCTAAATCTTTCATTTGAAATTGGGATGCTAGCCATCTCTTTATGTCAATTAGGAATTGTTGGGAATGTCCTAAAACTCGCAGTTCGTAAATTTCGTGTTAAACATTCTATTTATCAATAAAATAAAATATTAATTATTTTATTCAATAAAATTGTTGATATTGCATTCTATTATGAAAATTCAATAAACAAGTCCATGGCTATAGTATGAATACTTTATCTTTATGTGGTGACATAAATAGGATCAAGTTATAGTATATAGTCTAAATGGTCTATAAGTATATGGATGAAATTGGGTATCTCATTCTGGTAACACTATTGGATGCGGTTCGTTTTGTAGGTCGATACAAATGATGTGATCCACAGATCATTCATGTAGACACATGTGAGTGAGGGAATCCTATGCAATGAGTTTGTATAAGACAGGACCTCGAAATAGTCACTTTTATTGATAACGATCATTTACTGTTAAAACTGACTATTTCAAACTAAAATGACTTAGGGTAACTCGATCTTAATCCTGAGCTAACTATAAACTCCTGTTTATTTTGAGATTATCTTTTGATCTGCATAGGTAAGAGTAGTCCAACAGCACTACTCAATAAGCTTCCCATTTTGGGGATAAGACCGGATAGATAGCTGGGGACATAGCCTTGCAAGATGGAATTCACTCCTACTCGTCTTAGAGTTAGCATATAGGTTGTTCTCTTAAGTGTTGATTCCTGGTCTTGAACAACAGGGCCCCGTCCTCTTTTGGTAGAGAGCAACATGATTCATAAGTGGTATTATGAATCAGTTGTTCAATAGAGGGTCAGTGGGAGCTTAAGAAGCTAGATGTATTTACAGGGGTAAAACAGTCATTTTGACCCAACTGTAAATACGAACGACTTATGAAGGATCAACTTATCGATTATGGTTAAAATAGACAGAAATACGTCTTACAGTGAGGAGAGTGCAATTATCGAGCTATAGTGGTATGTCTTGATAGTTAACGAGTAGTAATTAATTCGGTTAATAGAGTTTAACCAATTAATTATAAATCGTTGGAGCTCATGATCTGTAGGTCCATTAGGTCTCCCTACTAGCTCGTAAATTGGATTAATAAATTGAGTATTATCGGATGAAATTTGAAATTAGGGTCATGAATTTGAAATTTTCAAATTCAATTTAGGGTTTCAATTAATTGTATACGATACAATTGAAACGTTTAATTTTATCAAAATTAAACGAAATTGGAGAATCAGTTAATATTTAAATTATAATTTAGATATTATTTATATAAAATCAGATCATATTAGTGGAATTGGTGTTTTATTAATTTAATATTAAGATATTAAATTAATAATTTAATTAAAAAGTTTAATTAAAATTAAAATTAAAATAATTTTATTTAAAATCAATTAATTTGAATTAATTTTGTAAAACTAAATATTTAAGTAAAGTAGTTTATTTAAATATAAAATCATATTTTAATCAAATTGATTAAAATATGATTAAAAGGATTTAGTGGGGTTTTTCAATTTTGGAAAAATCCACTATAGTGATTAAATGTTTAATCACTAAATTCCACTTGGGTTTCATTAAATTGATGAAGCTGGAGCTAGCCTCCATGCACACTGCCTCTCCATGCATAATCCGAGCTTATAAATTGAAGCTCAATGCTGAAAATTGAAGAGGCATGCTATGTTTTTGCACCAAATTTCAGCTGCAATGAAAACCCACTTCCCTCTCTAAAGTTCATCCAAATTTAGCTCAATTTGAGTGTTTCCACCACACAATCCTCACTTGAGATTAGTAGAGAAGATCTTGGTGGTGGTCTACTTGAAGATTCAAACTCAAATTTCTGGATTTCTTATTGAATTCGTGGAGTTTTCTTCAAAGGTAATGTGTAACTCAAACCCTCTTGTGAACTTGTTATGAGTAGCATGTTTCAAACTCAAATTAATAGTGCTTAGAGTGCTTATTGATTATGAATTCTTCCATTGTATGTTATCTAACTCCTTCAATTGGTATCAGATAATTATTTAAGCACTCAATTATCGTTAATTTGAGTTTGATGGGTGAATTTCTAAGCATGTTTGAGTTTGTGACTGATATGGTATAAAATCAACTTTGGCATTAGATTTCTCTTTGATTCCTTTGTTAAATTTGTAATTGACTGTTGATTGATGAGCTTATATGTGTGCTCTAGAGTCTGTAATTTATTTGGAGTAATTAGAATTGAAATTAGGCTGTAATTTGGAGATTGAAGCAAGCAAGGTCGAGCAGTAAAACGGAGCTGAGGTTTCTGTCCAGGCAGAGCCATGATGTTGTTCATCGAGTGTTGCAACTCCACGGGCTCACTGATGAACAACGTCGTAATGCTGGAATGCAGCGTCACGATGCTATCCATCTCAGATCAGAATATTTCGTTTGCTATCAGACCGATTCGCGGGTTTAAGAGTCCAGTACGACCTGTTCTTCCTCAAATTGATGGGAGCCTTGGTGGTCCGGTTCAGGTGGTTTGGGTCTGGTTCAAGCGATTCTTCCCCAAATAAAGTTGTTTTTGTTCAATTTTGTAATAAATTAGTTACTTTGCTTGCTTAGAATGCCAAAGTTGAACCATATTAGTATTTAATTATTTTATGCATGTGATGTATATTATTTTTGTATTAAACATGTTTGTGCATATAGTATGCCATTTAAATTTAAAATCCCACCATTCATAAACATGTTACATGCATTATTGTATGTTATAATTAGTTATAATATATAATATAAATGTTTTTAGGGTTTGTTAAAATTGATGTAAGTATTATATTAATTTTGAATGCCTTTGAAGCATGTTATGGTTTGTCAAAGCATATATATATATATATATTCTATAAGTTTGTTATAAAATGAAGTTAGAAATTAAAATCCATAATAAAGATAAACAGCATGCTCACTTAGGTTAACAACTTGTTTTAACGGTTAAAATAATTTGTTACCTTATAAAATTTGGTTACAGACTTAAATCAGTTCATAAACTTGTCTGAGACTGAGGGTACTTAAGTTGACGGTCGTAACACCTTCTACTTGGGGATTATGACCAACATGTTGAGCATTGTTAACTGATTTTATGAGTTTACGTAAGCGGTGTGAGGTTTAAAACTGGTTTAAACACCTAGACATCATAGGTTAATATCCAAATATAAACGTTGTACTTGGATAAAAATCACATAGACTTGGGTTGTTTAAATTTAGACGTAATAAGCCTAAGTAAATGAATACCCAAGCAGTTAGAACACTTTAGTAGGAGATTAACAATATATTCGATATATAGTTATTAGCTCTCACATCCCCGAGAGTTCACACCCTGAGATCCATGCATGGCTTCATGTCGCTTTTACTGCGACTACTCCATTCGGAAAGTGTTTGGATGGGTCAATAACAAGGTGAATGGGGGAAGTAATTCATAGTAAGTGGGTGAAAGAAATGCGTCAACATTGTCCTGCGGTCTTCTCCATTATTTTGAACCGTGAAATTCCTATGTTGCGCCTTCTGTCGTGTTTAGGTGGCACTAGCTAGTCGTTAACCACGGCGATCCCTACGGAGGGTTGTAACATAGGATTTGGAACAACCCAAGCTTTGGAAATGAATAGGGTCTTATAGTTCCGTCTTGGATATTGTCTTCCAACTCGAGGGCATATTCATACTATTCTATAAGACTTGAAAATAGTGGATCACACTTACAAGAATTACTAAATTGTTAATAAAGATCTTGACCGAAAACGGTAACCAAATGAACTATAGGAATAAGAGTTATTTTGGATATGGTGTTTGGTCAGGATTGTCTTGCTTCAGTGAAGGAATTTTTTACTGTCCCTCAGTAGCAAATGTTCTAAATCACTAAAGTATCGTTGCAAATAAGTAAAGAAATATGGGTACTTTATTACCTTTTGCTAAAATTGAATTTAGATACATAAGTTTTATAGAATTTGTTTAATTTTTCCAGCAATGTCGAATTTGATTATACAATGCTCGCTTCTGATAAGTTTAATGGAAAAGGGTACTCCAACTGGAAATCCAACATAAATACAATATTAGTTGTGGATGATCTGAGGTTTATGTTAACGGAGGAATGTCCTTCTATTCCCAGTTCAACAGCAAACCGAAATGTTTGGGATGCCTATGATCAGTGGGTTAGGGCTAACGAATAAACCATGGCTTATATCTTGGCAAGTATATCTAATGTACTTAATAAGAAACATGAAGCCATGCCCACTGCTCGTGAGATTATGGCGTCACTTCAGGAAATGTTTGGGCAATCGTCATCTTTTGTTAGACATGAAGCCATTAATATGTTTATAATACATGCATGAATGAAGGTACCAACATCAGAGAACATGTTCTCGACATGATGGTCCATTTTATATTGCTGAAGATTTCAGAGCAACCATAAATGAAACCAATCAAGTTAGTATGATATTAGAATCTCTTCTAAATAGTTATCTGACCTTCCGTACTAATGCTGTGATGAATAAGATTAGTTACAATTTGACAACACTATTGAACGAACTACAGACTTACCAGTCAATGATGAAACTCAAAGAAAGTGAAATAAATGTTATTTCACGGCCAAAAAAGTTTCTTAAGGGTTCTTCATTAGGAACGAAACCTGTTGACAAAAAGAAGTTTGTTTCGTCATCTTCAAAAAACAAAAGTATGCAAATGAAGAAGAAGGGAAAAGGGAATAAAAAAACCCACTGTGAAGAAAAATAAAACTCCCAAAGGAAATGTTTTCAATGCAGAGAGGATGAGCATTGGAAGTGTAACTGCTCAAAGTATTTAGCTGAAAAAAAAGCGGAAAAGGCAAACCAAGGTAAATCAGATTTACTAGTAGTTGAAACATGTCTAGTGGAAAATTCGCACTTAACTTGGATATTAGATTCGGGCACCGCTAATCATGTTTGCACTTTTATACAGGAAACTAGTTCTTGGAAACAATTTTTTGAGTATGAAATGACCTTCAAGGTGGGAACAGGAGAAGTCATTTCGGCTGTAGCAGTGGGAGATGTCAGGCTACTTTTTGGAGAATCTTTCATTTTACTAAAAAATGTATATTATGTACCTAAGATGAAAAGAAACTTAAACTCCATTTCCTGTCTGCTAGAAAATATGTACAAAATATCTTTTGAAATTAATGAAGTGTTTGTTTTTTTCAAGAGGTGTTCATTTTGTTTTGCAAGACTCGAAAATAACTTGTACATATTAAAACCAACTGAAGTAAAAGCCATTCTAAATATAGAGATGTTTAAAACGACTGAGACTGAAAATAAAAGATAGAAAATTTCTCCTAACATCTATCTTTGGCACCTCAGTCTTGGTCACATTAATCTCAATAGGATTGAGAGATTTGTTAAAAACGGTCATGTAAGTCAGTTAGAAGGTAGTTCTTTACCTCTTTATGAGTCATGTCTTGAGGGAAAAATGACTAAAAAATCATTTACTATCTTCGTGCCAAAGAACCTCTCGAACTTATACATTCAAATTTCTGTGGTCCGATGAATGTAAAAGCTCGAGGTGGATATCAGTATTTTGTCAATTTTATTGATGACTATTCTAGATATAGCTATATTTACTTAATGAGTAACAATTCTGAACCTCTTGAAAAGTTCAAATAATTTAAGACCGAAACAGAAAACTTATTAGGTAAAAGAATTAAAACACTTCAATCCGATCGAGGTGGTGAGTATATGGATTTACAATTTTAGAACTCTTTAATAGATCATGAAATTCAATCCTAACTCACAGCACCTGGAACACCACAATAAAATGGTGTTGCAGAAAGGAGAAATCAAATATTATTGGACATGTTTTGATCAATGATGAGTTACACTCAGTTACCTCAATCCTTTTTGGGGTATGCAGTATAGACTGCGATATATATTCTGAACATAGTTCCCTTAAAAAGTGTTTCAGAAACACCGCATGAGTTATGGAAAGGTCGTAAAAGTAATTTACGTCATTTTCGAATCTGGAGATGTCTAGCACACGTGTTGGTACAAAATCCTAAGAAACTGAAAAATACGTTCAAAATTATACCTCTTTGTAGGATGCCCTAAAGAAACAAAAGGAGGGTTGTTATATGAACCCTAAGAAGATAAAGTGCTTATATCGACAAATGCTACATTCTTGGAAGAAGATCATATTAAAAATCATCAGCCTCGCAATAAACTAATATTACAAGAAATGACCAAAGATACTACAGAAAAATCAACAAAAGTTATTGATCAAGCTAGTCCATCAACAATTATTGTTGCCCTGTCACGTCCTTCTCAAGAGTTGAGTATGCCTCGACATAGTGGGAGGGCTGTTCATCAACCTGAATGCTATATGAGTTTAACAGAAACTCAAGACATCATACATGATGATGGACTAGATGATCCATTAACCTTTAAACAAGAAATGGAAGATGTTGATAAGGAACAATGGATAAAAGTCATGGATGTAGAAATGGAGTCGATGTACTTTAATTCTGTCTGAAAACTTGTAGATCAACCACATGAGGTTAAACCTATAGGTTATAAATGGATCTACAAGAGGAAACGATACCAAAAAGAAGGGGTTAATTATGAAGAAACCTTTTATCTCGTTGCCATGATAAAATTTATAAGAATACTTCTATCCACTGCCACATATTATGACTTTGAAATACGACAAATGGATATCAAAAAAACTTTCCTGAATGGCCATCTTGATGGAAGTATTTTTATGTCTCAACTAGAAGGCTTCATTGAACAAGGTCAGGAATAGAAAACCTGTAAGCTTAAACGATCCATTTATGGATTGAAAAAAGCTTCTAGATCCTGGAATATAAGATTTGACACTACGATCAAATCTTATGGCTTTGAACAGAATATTGACGAACCTTATGTATACAAGAAAATAGTCGATAAAACTGTAGCATTCTTGATGCTTTATGTTGATGATATCTTGCTCAATGGGAATGAGACAAGTTTCCTTGCTGATGTAAAGAGATGGTTAGCATCACAATTCCAAATGAAAGATTTGACGGATTCTCAATATGTCATAGGGATTCAAGTTTTTCGAAATTGAAAGAACAGAACCCTAGCATTATCTCAAGCATCTTATATTGACAAGATGTTTTCAAGATATAATATGCAAAATTCCAAAAAGGGTATGTTGCCTTTTAGACATGGGATTCATTTGTCAAAGGAATAGTGTTCTAAGACGCCTCAAGAAGTTGAGGAGATGAAAAGAATTCCATATGCATCTGCCATTGGGAGTTTGATGTATGCAATGTTGTTTACACGTCCTGACATATGCTTTGTAGTTGGAATCGTCAGTAGGTTCCAATCCAACCTAGGACACAGTCATTAGACTACTGTAAAAACAACCTCGAGTATCTAAGAAGAATGAGAGACTATATGCTTGTGTAAGGACCTAAGGATTTGATCCTTTCCAGATACATTGTTTCTAATTTTCAGACTGATGTAGATTTTAGGAGATCTACTTTAGGATCAGTTTTCACTCTTAAAAGAGGAGCTATAGTTTGAAGAAGCATTAAACATAGTTGTATCACTGACTCCACGATGGAAGCAGAATACGTAGCTGCATGTGATCAACTAAAGAAGCAGTATGGCTAGCAAATTCTTGGCAGATGTGAAAGTGGTTCCAGATATACACTTGCCCATCACTCTGTATTACGACAATAGTGGTACAGTTTCCAACTCGAAAGAACCAAAGAGTCACAAACGTGGAAAATATATTAAAATAAAGCACCATCTCATCAGAGAGAGAGTATACCGAGGCGACATGATCGTCTCGAAGATAACCTTAGAAGACAACCTTGTTGATCCATTTATGAAGGTCGTTTCAGCTAAAGTGTTCGAGGGCCACCTGGTCGGACTAGGACTACAAGCATCATAATCTAGGGCAAGTGAGAGAATATCTATGGTATTTTAGATGCCTTAGTTTATAATGTTTTCCCCCTATGTTTCTCAACATAACATTGTATATATTTGTATGTTTATTCTCACTGGAGTTTCAGTCCAAGTGGGAGATTGTTGGAAACGTCCTAAAACTCGCAGTTCATAATTTTCGTGTTAAACATTCTATTTATCAATAAAATAAAATATCGAGTATTTTATTCAATAAAATTGTTGATATTTCATTCTATTATGAAAATCAATAAACATATCCATGGATGTAGTATGAATACTTTAACTTTATGTGGTGACATAAATAGGATCAAGCTATAGTATATAGTCTAAATGGTCTATAAGTATATGGATGAAATTGGGTATCTCATGCTGGTAACATTATTGGATGTGGCCCATTTTGTATGCTGATGCAAATGATGTGATCCACAGATCATTCATGTAGACACATGTGAGTGAGAGCATCTTATGCAATGAGTTTGCATAAGACAGGACCTCGAAATAGTCACTTTTCTTGATAACAACTGTTTACTGTTAAAACTGACTATTTAAAACTAAAATGACCTAGGGTAACTCGATCTTAATCCTGAGCTAACTATGAACTCCTGGTTATTTCAGGATTATCCTTTGATCTGCATAGGTGAGAGTAGTTCAACAGCAGTACTCAATAAGCCTCCCATTTTGGGGATAAGACCAGATAGATAGCTGGGAACATAGCCTTGCAAGATGAAATTCACTCCTACTCGTCTTAGGGTTAACAGATAGGCTGTTCTCTTAAGTGCTGATTCCTGATCTTGAACATAGTGGCCACACCCTCTCTTTGGATGAAAGGACTCAGTCATAGTAGAACTATGACTTATTGTTTATTAGAGGAATCAGTGGTACTTAAGAAGTTAGATGTAACTATAGGAGCAAAACTATAAGAGCAATTTATCTACTTACCTTTGCTTTAGGGAAAGAGTGAATTCCATCTTGTGTAACTGAGTTCTCAGCTCCCTAATCAAACAAATCTCCAAAAAGGTAGGCTTGTTGAGTTGGTAATCTGGCCACTCTCACTCATACTAATCAAAAGACCATCCTCATAGGCAGGAGTTCCCAAAACACTAAGGATTAAGGTCATGTCACCTATGGTCATTTTAGTGAAATGTAACTCTTAATTATCAACGGCGTTATATAAAGAGACTAATCATCTTGTGGTCTACACCCCCGCTTGCATGTCTCCACATGAATGGTCAGGATCAAACCATTCGTAGCACTTTACAACATTTGTAACTATCTACAAAGCGGGCCGTATCCGTAGTGTCACCAGGATAAGGTATCCCTCCTTTATCCTTATACTATAGACCATTTAGGTTATTACTTAAGGTATGATCCACTTGTATGTCTCACATACATGCTTAAGTTTAGATAAAATAACCCCGGATCTTAGTTTATTGGATATGAGTAAATGCAAATAAAATAACTCTTATTTTATTAATAACAATGTGTACAAGATGTTTACAAACTACGAGACTCCGGGAGAATTATGACACCAATTCTAACAGATTCAAGCTCAATTTTCTTAATTTCTTGCTGAATTCGTGAACTTTTCTTCAAAGAAAATGTGTAACTCAAACTCTCTTATGAACTTGTTATGAGTAGCATGTTTCAAACTTAAATTAAGAGCAGTTAGAGTGCTTATAGAATCTGAATTCTTTCGTTGCATGTTATCTAACTCTTTCAGGAATCTTGTCTCATTCCCAATGAGCAAGATATCATCAACATAAAGTACCAAGAAAGTTACATTCTTGTCGACTATTTTCTTGTAAATACAAGGTTCATCAACATTATGTTCAAAGCATAAGATTTGATTGCAGTGTCAAATCTTATCCAGTATCGAGATGCCTTTTTAATCCATAAATGGATCTATTAAGCTTGCAAACTTTTTGCTCTTGACCCTGTTCAATAAACCCTTCTGGTTGAGACATATAAATACTTTCGTCAAGATGACCATTCAAAAAAGCTATCTTCACATCCATTTGTCATATTTCATAATCTAGAAAGCGACAATGGATAAAAGTATTCTAATAGATTTAATTATGGCAACAGGAGAGAAGGTTTCTTCATAGTCTACCCTCTCTCTTTGGGTAAAACCTTTTGCTACGAATCTGTCTTTGTAGGTTTACACCTTACCAATTTGGTTTCGCTTTCTCTTATAGATCCACTTGCAACAAATAGGTTTTACCCCATTTGGTTGATTTACAAGTTCCCAGACAAAATTGAAGTACATCGACTCCATTTTTAGGTCCATGGCTTTTACCTATTGATCTCTATCAACATCTTCCTTTAATATTTAAAAGTCAATGGGTCCTCTAATCCATCATAAGGTATGATGATTTGAGTTTTTGTTAAACCCATATAGTGGTTAGGCTGTTGAACAACCCTCCCACTACGTCAAGGCATTCTTAACCCATGAGAAGGATGTGATGGATCAACAACCTTTGTTGAAGGACCAGTTTGATCAACAACTTTTGTTGATTTATCTGTAGATTCTCTGGACATCTTATCTAATACTAGTTTACTATGAGGTTGATAATGTCTTATGCGATCTTCATCCAAGAATGTAACATTTGTCGATATAAATATTTTATCTTCTTGAGGATTATAAAATAGACCACCTTTTGTTTCTTTAGGGTATCCTAAAAATAGGCATACTTTTGAACGTCATTCTAATTTCTTTGGGTTTTGCACCAACATGTGTACTGGGCATCCCTAAATTCTGAAGTGACGTAAACTATCTTTACTTCCTCTCTATAACTCATACGGTATTTCTTAAATACTTTTTGAGGGAACCATGTTCAAAATATACACGACAGCTTGCACTGTATACCCCAAAAGAATTGAGGTAATTGGGCATATCTCATCATGAACGAACCACATCTAACAAGGTTCGATTTCTCATTTCTGCTACACCATTCTGTTGTTGTGTACCATGTGCTATGAGTTGGAATTGAATTCCATCTTTTACTAAATAGTTATGGAACTATAAATAGTGTTTTAATCCTTTTACCTAATAGGTTGTCAACCTTAGTCTTATACTTTTTGAACTTTTCAAGAGTCTTAGATTTATGATGCATTAGGTAAACATAGCCATATATGGAATAATCATCAATAAAACTGACATAATATTCAGATCCTCCTGGAGCTTTAACATTCATCGGACCACAAAGGTCTGAATGTATAAGTTCTAGAGGTTTTTGGCTCTAAGAACTTTTCCTGAAAAAGATCTTTTAGTCATTTTTCCCTCTAGACATAATTCACATGGAGGTAAAGATCTGCTTTCTAACTGATTTAGATGATCATTATTTACCAATCTCTCAATCCTATTGATATTTATGTGACCAAATCTTAAGTGCCAAAGATAGGCATTAGAAGAAATCTTTCTTTTCTTATTTTGAATTTCTGCTGTTTTAAACATCTCTATATTTAAAATGCCTTTTGCCTAAGTTGGTTTTAATACATACAAGTTATTTTCAAGTATAGCTGTACATATTTGAACACCTTTTGAACTAATGAACATTTTATTTACATAAAAAGTGACTTTATACATATGTTCCAGTAAACAAGATACATAGATTAAGTTCCTTTTCATTCTAGGTACAAAATATACATTTTCTAGTAAAATGTAAGAATCTCCAAGAAATAACTTGATGTCTCCCACTGCTTCTACTGAAATGACTTCACCTGTTCCCACCTTGAAAGTCATATTTTTTTTCTGATAGCTGCTTCCAGGAACTAATTTCCTGAATGAAAGTGCAAATATGATTAACGGCGTCTAAACCTAATATCCAGGTTAAGTGAGACTTTTCACTAAACATGTTTCTATTACAAGTAAAATCGGATTTACCTTGATTTGCCTTCTCAGCTTTCTTCTCTGCAAGATACTTAGGACAACTGCGTTTCCAATGCCCGTCGACGTTATAATGGAAACATTTTCCTTTTACAACTTTTGTCTTGCTTTTAGTAGCAGAAGTATGTCGCTTCCCTTTTCCCCATTTCTTTATTTGGATACTCTTATCCTTTTAAGATCCAGACTTCATTTCAGAGGGTTTTGAACTAGATGATGAACCCTTATGAAATTTCCTTTGGGAAACAACATTTGCTTCCCTTTCTTTATTTTTCATTAAGGATTGATAAGTCTGAAGTTCATTTAGGAGCGGTGTCAAGTTTTAATCAATTTATTAATTACAACATTTGTAGGAAAGGTTAGAAAACTCTTTGGAAAAGATTCCATTATCATACTAACTTGACTCCTCTTATCTATGACAGTATCGTTTACTTCTGCTATATTGAAGTGGACCATCATGTCCAAGATGTGTTCTCTAACAGAGGTCTCCTCCTTCATACGCGAATTATAAATGTATTTTATAGCATCATGTCGTGCTGATGACGACGACTATTCAAACATCCCTTATAATGACCCCACGATCTATCTAGTTGTGACCATGGTTTCATGCTTTTTAGTAAGCACATCAGATATGCTTGCTAAAATTTAGGCCTTGGCTTTTTCATTAGCCTTGATCCATCTGTCATAGGCCTTCCGAATGTTTTAGGTTGCATTAGGATTGAGAAAATGATGGCATTCCTTTGTTAAAACGAATCTCAGGTCATCAACTACTATTATCGTGTTTATATTTGACTTCCAATTTGAATAACCCTCTCCATTAAATTTATCGGAGGATAAGAGTTGTATAATCGAGTTTGACATCCTGAAATATAAACAAATTCTATGAGAAAATTTCATCTAAATCCAATTTTAGCAAAAGTAATAAAACACCCATATATCTTTATTTATTTGCAACGATACTGTAGTGAGTCAGAATAGATGCTACCGAGGGGAAGTCAAATACTCTTTCACTAAAGCAAGACATTCTTGACTAAATACTATATCCAGAATAACTCTTATTCCTATAGTCATTTAGTTACCGTTTTCGGTCAAGAATTTACTAACAATTAATAACTTTTGTAAGTGTGACCCTCCAATTTTTAGATTTCATAGAAGGGTATGAAATGTCCCCCAATTAAAAGACAATGTTCAAGCCAACACTAAGAAACCCTATTAAATTATGAATTTTGAGTTGTTCTGAATCCTATGTTACAACCCTTCGTTGTGAAAACGACTAGCTAATGCTGCCTAAAAACGACAACATGCGCAACATAAGAATCTCACGGTTCAAACTAATAGAAGAAACCAAAGGATATGCTGACACATTTTCTGCACCCACTTACTATGAACTACTATCCCTATTCATCTTGTTATTGACCCATGCAAACACTTTCTGAATAGAGCAGTCGCGGTAAAAGTGACACGAAGCCGAGCATGGATCTCACGATGTGAACTCTTAGGGACTTGAGAGCTAAAAATAATATATCATATATATTATTAATTTCCCACTAAAATGTTCTAACTGTTTGGGTATCTCTTGTACTTAGGTATATTTCGGCTAATAAACACTTTAAGTCTATGTGATTTATCCAAGTATAACATTTATAATTAGATTTAACCTACGATGTCTAAGTGATAAAACCATTTTATTACTTCACACCGCTCACGCATGCTCATAAATCGATTAACAACGCTCAATATTTCAGTTATAATTCCCAGGTAGCGGGTGTTACGTAAACCGTCAACTTAAATACCTCCAGCCTTAGTCAGGATTATAGACTCATTGAGTTTGTTATTGTGTTTTGTAAGATTATTAGGTATCTGATGCCCTAGTTTATTGTATCTATTCTCTCATTACTCAATATTGTATATATATTTGTGTATCTATGCAAAATCCACTGAAGTTTTAGTCCAAGTGGGAGTTTGTTAAGTTGTACGTTCTAAAACTCGTTGTAATGTTAAACATATTTTATTATCAATAAAGATGTTATTGACGTTTATTCAACAAAATTGTTGTTGTATATGTGAATTGCACTTGTAAAGTCTAAATCCAATAAACTAAAGATCCATGGCTATTATTTGAATACATGAACTTTATGTGGAGATATAGGAGTAGACCAAGTTCAGTAAATAACCAAAACGATCTATAGTATATGAATAAGGTTGGGTACCTTATTTTAGTAACACAATCGGATGCGGCCTACTCTGTAGTTATTACAATTGGTTGTAAAATGCTACAAACGAAATGATCCTGACTCGTTCATGTATTGACATGAGGAGTGAGGGCATCCTATGCAATGAGTTTGCATAAGATCGAACCAAGAATTAAGTCACTATTACTTTATAACGCTGTTTACTGTTAAGACTGACTATTTCAAAGCGATGACCTAGGTAATATGACCTTAGTCCTAAGCTAACTATGAACTCCTGTTTATTCAGGATTATCTTTAAATTTGCATGGGTGAGGGTTGGCTTAACAACACCGGCTCATAAAACCTCCCATTTCAAGGGTAAAGCCGGGTAGATAGATAGGGACATAGGGTGCAAGACGGAATTTATTCCTACCCGCTTTTGAGGATAATAGAGATGTTGTTCCCTTAAGTGCTGACTCTGGGCCTTGAACAAGGAGCCCCACCCTCTCATTGGCACGAGAGGGACTCAGTTTAGTGATTGGATCACAAATCAATTGTTCATTAGAGGATCAGTGGGACTTAAGGAGCAAGATGTAATCTCGGGGGTAAAACAACTTTTGACCCAGCTGTTATTACGAACAACCTGTGAAGGGTTAACTTACTAATCATGGTTATATCGAGTGGACATAATATATTTATAGTGCGAGGAGTACAACTACTGGGCTTTAGTAGAGTGACTCGATAATTAACGAATGGTGATTAATTAGGTTAAAGAGTTTAGCCAGTTAATCACGGATCATTGGAGCCCATGATCTGTAGATCCATGAGGTCCCCTTACTAGCTCATATCAGACTAAACCTTAGAACAGTGTGACGAACGAATTTGAAGTGTTCAAATTTGATTTTTGGATCAACGCATTAAATATATATGATATATTTAACCTAATGTTTAATTGTGAATTAAACATAAAGAGAGAAAAAATAGGAGATATTTAAATAAAATTTAAATATCATGATTATGAATAGGGATTCATATTCATTGGGAATATTGTTGGATTTAATATTAAATTAAATTAATTAAATTTTTAATTGATTATTTAATATTAATTTAATTTTAAAATTGATTATTAGAATTAATTTTGAAATTAAATAGATTTTATCAAAATTGCATTAAAAGTCAAATTGTTGACTAGGTCAAAAAATGCAATGAAAGTCAAATTGTTGATTTTTTATTTTTGAAAGTCAAAAAGTCAAATTTGTTGACTTTGGACTTTAAGAGTCAAACTTTGACCAAGTTAGTGGAAAGATCCAACATTTGTAAGTGGGAAATGTCAATTTTTGCATGGCTAAGTGTTTTCTTCATTTGAAGACACTTGTCCCACTAAATCCTACTTTGAGTTAGTGGATTTTTTAGTGTCAAATTATCATCAAACTCAAAGTTGCATCTTTTGCATGTAATGGCCTTTAAAAGGAAGGGTTTCTTGTTTGTTTAGAACTCTTGGCCATAGTAAAATTAGATGAGATTATGTGATAATCTCATTGCAATTTTCTCTCAAAGTCTTAGCTTTTTCCTCTCCAAATTAGTCACTCACCAGATCCTACCATCCCATTCTAAGGCCGAAGAATAGTCGGGAAGACTCTCGTAGTGGTCTACAAACTATTTGTGAGAAGATTGGAGCTAACCTAGAGAAGATTCAAAGTCTACTAAGGTTGTTTTGTTTTCCCTTTTTGTTTGTTTTTTTTGCATGCTTATCTTTGTAATTAACCTAATTAGAGTACTTTAGATCCGTTTTTCTTCTGTTGCACATGTGTTTGTTCCATCAGTAACTCCTTATGTCCCTAGCTATCTACCCGGTGTTATCCTTATAATGAGAGGCTTATTGAGCTGACGTAGTTGAGCCAACTCTTACCCATGAAAATCTAAGGATAATCCCGAATAAATAGGAGTTCATAGTTAGCTCAGGATTAAGGTCCAGTTACCTAGGTCATCGCTTTGAAATAATCAGTCGTAAATAGTAAACAACGTTATAAAGTAAGAGTGACTTAATTCTTGGTTCGATTTTATGCAGAGTCACTGCATAAGACGCCTTCACTCCTCAAGTCAATACATGAATGAATCAGGATCACTTCGTTTGTAGCATTTTACAACAAATTGTAATAACTACAGAATGGGTCGTATCTGATAGTGTTAACAGAATAAGGTACCTAGCCTTGTTCATATACCATAGACCGTTTTGGCTATTTACTGAACTTGATTCACTCTTATGTCTCCACATAAAGTTAATGTATTCGAATAATAGCCATGAATCTTTAGTTTATTGGATTTGGACTTTACAAGTGCATTCACATATTCAACAACAATTTTATTGAATAAACATCTATGTAACGATCCGACTTCCTAGGACTCAAGCTAGGCCGTTAATATGCACGTGCATGCATAGAATTTAAAATGACACATTTTTCATAATGAAATAAATGCTAGATAAATAAAGTCAAATAAAATATTTTACCAAATGATAAAAGTTAAGTAACAGGGTACCCATAAATCATAATTAGAAATAAATAAGTCTAGAAAACTTTACAAGACTGAAAACGAATATCAAACGGTAAGTTTCAAACATCAGGACTGGAAGTTTAAAGACATGAAAAGAAATCTTGAAACATGAGCAGAAGCATAAAACTAGTTCTAGTGACTCGATCAAGGATTCCGTTTGGCCGACATGCTCTTATCCTTACCTGAAGAAAAAAAAAGATATGAGAAAGAATGAGTATAAAATATTCAGTAAGTAACCTCACTATTGGGGTCAGGCTCGATATTTATGTCCAATAAATACAACATGTACTGAAACTCTATACTAGTGGGACCTGAATTTCCCTTATATGGCTCACTCTTTTTCCTTTCCCCTAGAGTGCACCTTTTATGCACACCTCAGGCTTCTTTATGAATGTAGGGATGTGTACCTCTTTTGTACACATGGTTATGCATACACCTCTTTCATCTGCACATAACCTGCTGAATGTGTACCTCTTATGTACACATGGTTATGTATGCACTTCTTTCATATACACATAACCCACTGAGTGTGTACCTCTTACGTACACATGGTTATGTATACACCTATTTCATATATACATAATCCACTGAGTGTGTACTTCTTACGTACACCTCAGATATTTCCTAGGTATGTATCACTTTCATACATACTAACCCTAGTACATCCCTTTCATGTGCTAACGCCCTCAAACATGCATCACTTTCATGCAGTCAATAAAATAAAATCTCCTATTCAAATAATCATGAGTCCCATAAAATCCCCTATTCAACATGATGTTAATTAACCTCAACATACGTATTTAATCTAGTTTTAAATGGATCAACTCTAGCACATCACTTTCATACACCAAATCATGTAAACAATCAAACATTCCAAATGCCATAATACATCATATAACATACATATTTTCATAATAAATCACATAAATATATACATCAATAAATGCCTAACTCTTACCTAGTTTTAAGTCATTCCAGTGGTAGTATCACTTAACTCATAATTTAGGGTCATCTCAATCGTCCTTTTAATATGTCTCCTAAAATTCTAAAACCATGCCCATACCTATAACATTCTTCAGTGATATTATCACATGCTCATATATCTTTTCTAAACAGTCCATTAAACCTCAGAATCAACAAAATTATTCTTGTAAGCAGTTTTAGAATCCTCAAAATAAATCTTGAATTTCTTACCTGGCACATGGCTTGTTATAGTAGTAAGATTAATTACCTCGAGCTAGATTCAGATATTAATCCAAACGGCAGTCTCCAACAACCAATATTTGAATTCAATTCCCTTAACATAAGACACAATAGTAATTTCAACCCTTAAAGCCATAACCCCAAACATACGAAATTTAATTTCAACCCTTAAAGCCATAACCCCAAACATACGAAATTTAATTCAACTATCACCAATCGACTTACCCAACGAAGCCTGATCCACAACCACCCTCAGGATTCCTCTCTCCAAAATCTCCCTCCAGTCAGATCCTACTACCAACGGACGACGGCTAGGGATCCAAAATAAACAATAAAGGCATATTAAATCTTGGCCCAAAACTTACACCAAATCAGTGGGCACTCTAAAACAACCAGAAAGTCAAATAACTTACCCGACAACAGATTCGGTAACAAAGCCATCAATGAGGGTTGGGTAACACTTCAGATGAAAAAGGTCGGCTGTTTCAACCGACAATCGACACAGGCGGACGGCTGGAGGAGCGACCGAAGCCTAAACTTTTAAATTTGAAAACTTGGAAGTGGAAGTAATGTTTATAGACTTAATTTTAAAAAACAAAACCCAAAAACCAAATAGTTATTAAACGAAGCCTAAACTTTTAAATTTGTGTCTAGTTAATTTATCAATTAAAAGAATGATAAATGCGCTTCTGGTCTTTAAGATTGAGGTTTTGTATCTATTTGATACTTACATTTTAAAAAAGGACACTTTCTTAGATCTTTTATTTCTCTTTTATTATGTAGATATAAGATTTTTCACAAAGACCTGGTATTGATTATGAGGAGACATAATCTTCAGTGGTGGATGCAATTACATTAAGATATTTAATTGGTCTGACTGTGTATGAAAGTCTGGATATGCATCTCATGGATGTAGTCACAACATATTTATATGGACCTATTGATAATGATATTTATATGAGAATCCTAGAAGGATTTAAGGTACCTGAAACATACACATCAAATTCCCGGGAATTGTATTCAATAAAGTTACAGAGATCACTATATAGATTGAAATAATCGGGATGAGTGTGTTTCATTGAAATAATCAGGACGGATGTGGTTCAATTGCTTGAGTGGATATTTATTGAAAGAAGGATATCAAATAATCTAATATGTTCGTGTATTTTTATAAATAAATCACAATCAGGATTTGCTATTATAACTGTATATATTAATGACTTGAATATAATTGGAACTCCGGAAGAGCTTTCAAAGGCAATATAATATCGTAAGAAATAATTTGAGATGAAAGATCTCGGAAAAATAAAATTTTGCCTTGGTTTGCAAGTTGAGCATTTAATAGATGAAATATTTATTCATCAGTCAACTTATACAGGAAAAATTTTGAAAATAATTTATATGGACAAAACACATCTATTAAATATTCCAATGACGTTCATTGGATATAAAGAAAGATATATTTCGATCTCGAGATGATAATAAAAAACTTCTTGGTCTTAAAGTATCATATCTTAGTGCAATTGATGCACTTATGTATTTTGCTAATAATACAAAACTAGATATTGCATTTTCAGTAAATTTATTAGCTAGATATAGTTTTTCTCCTACAAAAAGACATTGGAACAAAATTAAGCATATACTCCGTTATCTCTGAGGAACAATCGATATGGGTTTGTTTTATTCAAATAAATCAAATTTTAACCTAGTTGCTTATATAGATTTTGGATATTTATCTGATCCACACAAAACTAGATCTGAAATGGTAGAATATACTAGCATGCAATGGACAGAATTAATAAGCACTCTAATTACATTTAATTTGAGTTCTAAAAACATACATTGATAGAAATTTGAAGAGAGTTTCGAGTTTAACATACCTTTGATGAATCCTCCTAATTCCAAGCTATTTTTCACGTGAATTCACTCCAATTCTTCAATGAACCACCAAGAGATCTTCTAAACTATTCTCAACCTTCAATTTAAGTGGTGGAACTCCAAATTGAGTGAATTTACAAAGGGAATTCTGTCAGGTTCAAGAGAGAAGAAGAAAGTTGCAGAGAACCTTTTTTCAGTAACTTAATCACCCAAGACTCAACCAAATTTGAAGTATTTTATTCAGCCCTTATATGCAAGCATTATTGAACTCCACAATGTCAGCTCCAAGTTGCTAAGTCAATGGGATTTGTATGTGATTCTAAGAAGAACACCTCCTATTAGGTATATTTTGTGGGATATTTCCACTTAAACCAAATTTTCATTTTTTAATTTCAAATTTTAATCAATTCCAAAATTAACTAAAATTTGATTTAATTAATTCATAATTAATTAAACCAATTTCTTAAATTGAATTTGAAATTGAAAAAGTAATTTGCTTTTTAATTAATTAAATAATTTAATGTCAAATATTAAATTAATCACACACCTAATTTTAAACATGAATCATATTCATGTAATTAATATTTAAATCTATTTAAATATTATAAACTTTCCTCGTTTATTTCACCAAGTTAAACGTTTAATTATATCAAATATAATTATATAAAACCCTAATTTTGAATTAGAACTTATTCAAATTTAAACCCTAATTTCAATCTGAACATTTTCAAATTTGAGATTCATTTTGAACAATTCGGATTGATATCATTCCAAATTCACTCAATTTATTAATTCAAGGTGTTCATGTTTTACGAGTTAGTAGAGAGACCTTATGAACCTATAGATCATGAGCTCCAATGATTTAAGATTAATTGACTAAAACGCTTTAGACCAAATTAATCAGTATTCGTAAACTATCAAGTCATACTATTATAGCTCGATAGTTTCACTCTCCTCATTGTAGATATATTTGTGTCCACTTGATTTAACCATAATCAGTAAGTCAACCATTCACAGGTTGTTCGTAATAATGGCTGGGTCAATATGCTGTTATATCCTCCATATTACATCTTGCTCATTAAGTTCTACTGATCCTCTAATGAAAAACTGGTTTGTGATCTAATCACTAAACCGGATCCCTCTCGAGCCAATGAGAGGGTGGGGTTCCTTGTTCAAGACTTGGATACAGTATTTAAGAGAACAACCTTTCTTCTATCACTAAATCGGGTAGGCGTGAATTATTTATTACACCATATATCCCCAACTATCTACCCGGTCTTACCCCTGAAATGGGAGGCTTATTGAGTTGGCACTGTTGAGCTAACCCTCACCTATGCAAATCTAAAGATAATCTCGAATAAACAGGTGTTCATAGTTAGCTCAAGATTAGGATTGAGTTACCTAGGTTATCTAAGCGAAATAGTCAGTCTTAAACAGTAAACAATGTTATACAGTAAGAGTGACTTATTTTTTGGTTCGATCTTATACAAACTCATTGCATAGGATGCTCCTACTCTTCATGTCAATACAAGAGCGAATCAGGATCACTTCGTTTGTAGTACCTTTACAACAATTTGTAACAATTACAGAGTAGACTGCATCTGATAGTGTTACTAGAATAAGGCACTCAACCTTATTCATACTATAGACCGTTTTGGCTATTTACTCAAAATTAATCCATTTTTATGTCTCTACATAAAGTTCAAGTATTCGTATAATAGTCATGGATTTTAGTTTATTTGGGTTGTATGTCCTAAAAATAACCCAACATCAAACAGGTTCTCTATTCACATGTGGATGAACTGTTATATCATGGCTATCGGTAAAACAGACCATAACGGCCACTTCCTCAAATCATGCTGAAATTATGACAATTCATGAGGCTCCTTTTCTATATGTAGGTGGGAAGTACACATCGAATGTAGCATTAAACCAATGTTTATCGAAGTTATTGTACCTTCGCGCTGACCATTTGCTTTCTCAGTAGCAAAAGCGCTTCACTTTGCCCCTTACGATGAAAAGCCATAAGCGAGAGATTTGTTGTTTTATTGCTCCCGCTTCCTCACGCGCTCGTCAAGCCAACTTAGCTTTTTGGTAGTTGAAACAACGGTTGAAGCGGACATTTCGAAATGACAACATCGAAGCAACAATGATTCAGCACATTCGTGAAACATGTGGTTTAACTTCTAATAAAAATCTTCCAACAATATTATACGAAGACAACACAGCTTGCATATCCCAAATCAAAGGAGGATATATTAAAGGAGATAGAACAAAACATATTTCACCGAAGTTTTTCTACACTCATGATCTTGAAGAAAATTCTGACATCACTGTACAACAAATTTGTTCGAATGATAACCTGGCATAGTTCTTTACAAAGGAATTACCAACCGCAACTTTTGAAAAATTGGTGCACAACATTTGAATGTGACGACTGGGGAATCTTAAGTGATGTTTTCATGAGGGGGGTAAATATATTGTATTCTTTTAGGAGTATATATTATATGATATATGTACTCTTTTTCCTTCACTAGGGTTTTTTCCCATTGAGTTTTTTTCTAGTAAAGTTTTAACGAGGCATATTTCATATATCATCTAAAGGAGAGTATTATAAATATTATAAAAATAAATAGATGTCCATTATTACTTAGTGTTCTAAAAGCCATGTGTCAATCTTCAAGTTGTCCAATTTTACTTGTCACTTTACCTATAAATAGTGGTCTTTTGTGAATCTTAAAATCACACACATTAGTAAGAAATCCACTTCAGAGCAGAATTGGATTTATTGTTATTTACTCACATTTCTCTTACATGCTATTACCAAACCGCCAAAATTTTGAAAACAATAGCACTTTTTCTTTTTCTTTTTTTCTTTTCTTGGAAATCTAGTACAATATTACTCAACATTTATAAGCGCTTTTATTTAAAAAATAATTACTATTCGCTTGTGGGAGCATCCTTCAACTCCTTTGCATTGTTCTGAGGGTACTATTATCAACCATGGTACAAATATACAATATAATAGGAGTGGGGTATTTAATGTTTTTTTAATAATGTAGTAGATGTTCGAATTCTTATATCTCCAACTAAAAAACCTATATCAATTAAAAATTTAAAAAATATGACATGATAGATATTAGTAGAAAAAGGTAATAATGTCTGCAAAATAAGAATTATTACATTTTGTTTTGAAGCAACTATAGGCATCCCGTATGATCATTGAAAAACATTGGGATTGGGGAATGGAATCTATAGCATCTCGATAATACTAGCTTATATTAGTTGAATTATGCTTGTGTTAGTATGATTAATATTGTGAAAAGTTACTCGGTAATTATTAAAGATTGATATTGTTATTTCGAGTATATGTTCATAATAATAAAATTATCAGTATCTTATATAAAGGAGATAGTAGAAAATTGTCCATTCTTTTTCTAAAAAAAAAAGAAAAAGAGAGAAAATAATGCATTTCATAGGTAACTTTTTTTAATACAGATAATACATATTTATTACTATTGAATTAAGGTCACGTTTATCCTAAGAAAAACATAATAAATCAATGGTAAGTTGAAAAATATGCCTCAGTTGATTACGTTTATTGTTGTTTATCTGTATTCCGTAATCATAACGAAAATTGGGTCACTTCCAAGTTTGTAATCAAATAATGCAATCATATTGATGCGCAAAATTGGTGATCAATCCAATTTCATTTCAAAATTACTTGGTAACAACTAGTCGATATCATTATGGTTATCGTTATTGTTACTGCTACAGTATGAAAAGTATGAATCTGTCACATTTACTATTACCTTAACTGTTTAATCCTAAACAGTAATGATAACAATAACAATAGAGTGATAGATTCACAATGCGATCGTGTTCCATTACAATTGATCTATTAATAAATTTTCATTATAATTACACCAATTTTCATTATAAATTGATAAACGTGGCCTAGATTCATTTATGCATAGTCAAATTAAAGTCGTTATGTTCATGGAATTGAAAAATACCTAATTCTAGTTGAGATTTATATTTAATTAGTGTGGAAAGGACACATTTGAAATGTGTCATTCAAACAGCCTCCCATAGTTTTAAAATCAGCCTCCCATAGTTTTAAAATGTTTCTTTCTAAGTTGTGCGTCAAATTACAACTTTAGAGGTCGTTTGGGGTAAGAAGTTGGTTATTATACTCTTAGGTTATTATAGTTGAGTTTTAAGAGTGTGTTTTGGGTGTAGATTATTTTAGTTTGGGTTATAATAATATGTGTTTGAGGTGTACAATATTTTAGTTTGAGAAGGAAATAATAAATACTGTAGCAAAGAATAAAAAAATGATGAATGTAAAATAGTAAAAATGGTAGCAAATGGAGATTTTGAAATAGTATTTACTGTTGCTAATTGAGGATTTTGAAATAGTATTTACTGTTGCTAATTGAGGGTTTTGAAATAGTATTTACTATCGCAAGAGAGGTGGTTATTATAATCTTATGATATTCTTTGCCCTAAGGGGCCGTTTGTTGGAGGGAAAAGAAGGTGGGAATGGGAATGGGTTTACAAAGCCCATGTTTGGTTGGTGAGATTTGTTTATTTATCTTGGAAAAGGCAATTCTTAGGTATCGTTTACCCACACAAATGAAGAAATTGCATACCCACTGAGAAGTGTGAGTTTTCATTTATTCTTCCGCTTCCTACCACGATTTTCCTTTCTTCCAACCACGAAATCGTATAACATTTTGTTACTCAGCGATCGTGTAGCATTTGGTAAGCGATCGTGTAGCATTTGGTAGGCGATCATATAACATTGGGTAGGTGATCGTATAACATTTTGTTACTCAGCGATCGTATAGCATTGAGTAGGTGATTGTATAACATTTTGTTACTCAGTGATCGTGTAGTCGAGCTCAACGATCGTGTAGCATTTGGTAGGCGATCGTATAGCATTTAATAGGCGATCGTATAACATTGGGTAGGTGATCGTATAGCATTTTGTTACTCAGTGATCGTGTAGCGGAGCTCAGCGATCGTGTAGATAATTTAAGCAATCGTATAGTATTTTGTAAACAATTGTGTAGCGGAGCTCAACGATTGTGTAGATAATTTAAGCGATCGTATAGTATTTTGTAAACAATCGTGTAGCGAAGCTTAGCGATCGTGTAGATAATTTAAGCGATCGTATAGTATTTTGTAAACGATCGTTTGGACTTGTTTTCACAATCTCAATTTTTTTTTAATTCCCACATACTATTTCCATACATTGTTTTCTCATGCACAACCAAACATAGTAATTTTATTCCCAGACATCCTTAATTCATGAGTATTGAGAAAACCTCAATCCAAACGGCCCCTAAAGGTCCCCTTAATATGTAATACATGCATGGACTTTTGAAAAGATCCCTCGACTTCAAGATTCTCCCGTAATTTTTTGTTTAGTAGGTCTCTTATACATGTCTTTTATAAAGACTATATATATATATATATGACAGTCTATTAAATATAAAATTGAAAACTTTAGAACTTATTAGATACAAAGTTGAAGGTTAGAGACTTGTTAAGAATTTGATTTAAGGAATCTATTCAATATAAAATTAAAAATTCAGTAATATGGAGACTTAAGTTTTGGAATCTACTACACACAAAATTAAAAATTAAACTTGTAATTTATCCATATTCAGTTAGAAGTTGAAGTTTTGTTATTGATTGAATCATTTCCTTGAACTTATATGATAGCTCCATTTTATAAGTCTCTTAAGTATGCTTTTACATCCATTTGGTTTTATAGCCTAACTTGTAACTTATTATTATTATTTTTTAAATATATAGAGTGAAAGAATAGAACCTTTAATTTCGAGGTAGAAAGCACAAACCTTATATTAATTGAGGTAAGCTCATTTTAACAGTCTAACATGCATTCAACGATATATCTTATATGAATTTTGGTTTTCTAAGATTGAGCTTGCTTTCAAACATGTTTTTATCATAATTTTTTTTTTTCCATTTTTTCAATTAAAGATTGCTATTTTCAACCAAATTTAAAAAATAAAATAAAAGCTTTTAAAAACCATTTTTTAAGCTTTTAAAACTTGACTTGAATTTTAAAAACACTCATCATTTATGAACTTTCAAATTCGTATATATTTGATTTATAAACTTTCAAAAGTATCAAATAGATCTATAAATTATCTTAGATCCTTGGATATTCAATAGATTATTCATAAATTCAAAATTTTGACAAAGTAATTAATCGATTATATGTAAACTTAAATTTTACGTCTAATGAAACTCTAAGGTGTCGTTTGGTAATCAATTCGTTTTTTGTTTTTGTTTTTTAAAATTAAGTCTATTTTCTTCTCATTTCTTACAACGTTCTGTATCTTTCTCAAATACAATAGTTGAATTCTTAGCCAAATTATAAAAACAAAAACAACTTTTTTAAAGGTATTTTTTTTTAGTTTTCAAATATTGACTTGGTTTTTTCAACAAATGGTAAAAAAAAAATAGATAACAGAGAAAGAAATTTGGAAGTGAAAGTAGTGTTTATATACTTAATTTTAAAAAATAAAATCCAAAAACTAAATGGTTATCAAACAGAGTCTGAACTTTCAAATTTGTGTCTAATTAATTTATCAATTAAAAGAATGAAAAGTACGCTTCTGGTCCTTAAGATTAAAGTTTTATATCTATTTGATACCTACGTTTTAAAAAAGGACACTTTCTAGATCTGAGTTGGTATGTTTAGCCCTACAATATATAGATCTTTTATATCTCTTTTATTATGTAGATATAGGTAGTGAGATGATGTTGAGATAGGCAATGGATGCCCATTACATATCCCTTTCAAGGGAATAGAGGCCTGGCTTTTCTTTAATAAGTTATTTAAAAATTTTGGAGAAATTAAATCTTAATAAAAATAATAATTAAATTCCCAAACTTAGCCCACTAAGTTGCTTTGTCCACAAGTAGAAAAAAATGTTTTCCATGAGCTCTTTGGCCAACTTCCAATTATTACTTTTATAAACATTTAATTTCCAAAAATATTTGGTGCATCCGAACTATATCTATATTTATATAATTTATTCAAGTGTCAAATCATTAGCTGACATATGGTAACTTCTTCTTTTTTTAAAAAAAAAATTCTACGTGATTAAAGAAGATACACGAAAATAGGTACAACTATAATCTTTCACTTTGTTTGATTATTCATGATGACCATTATTATTTATTTATAATTAATTAATTATTTATCGTGATTAATTTATATTACTTTATTCAGTATTATCGTAGCATATTCATAAAACCGTTTTTAGTGTTTTTTTTATTAATATGTGTGATTTTTATCTCTTCTGTTATTTTTTATATTATATAATATTATTAAAATATATTTTCTATATTATCTAATTAAAACCAAGGTCAAACTTAATTAATTATAAGAATGATTGAGCATTAAATTATAATTAATATAACAATCATTCCATATAAGAATTGGTTAATTTTAATTATAAATTATTTAATTTTTAAATATTTTTAATTAAAATTATTATTTATTATATTTATTATTTAATTAATTAATCTATTAAAATTATATATGATTGTCACATTTAATTTCATAAATTAAATACAAACATAACTTTTGTTCATAAAATTTTGATAACATTTTCATGTTACAACAAAACATAATCATATTTGATTTCTAAATATATTATTTTCAAACATTCTTTATTTTTAGATATCTATAAAACCTTAAATCAAACTACCCCTGACTAGAAATGAGAAGAAAGGGGAGGGAAGTAAAAATCCACCTCAACAAAAATAAAACAAATAAAATGTCATTATTTTCAAACACCTAAGTTTAAAAAAAAAAAAATGTACATTAGCATTACAATCATTTCGTAACTGTCACGTCAACTTTTCACGATCAATCTAACTTTGAAGATCATCTTGAACTATTTTCCAAATTTTAGGATTGAAATATCAATTTTTAAACTTCATGTAGCAATTCCACAAGAATTTCAAATTTTTTGGACCAAAATTTATTTTTTTTAAAAAATATCGTAGACCGAATTTATAATTTAACTCACATAATTTATTGAAAATTTGTTAAAAATAATCTTTTTAAATTTTTATATTACAAAATTAGCATTCGTTGGAATATTTTTTCTCGATCTATCTAGTATGAGATTTAGTTTTTAAAAAAAACAATAGTTTTAAATACTCGTTAGAATAGTTTTTCTCGGTCCATTTCGTCAGATTTAGTTTTAAAAAAAATTCTAACTTATTAATTGTGTTGGGATTTCTAATACATCTCACCGGATTATACATCAAAATTTGCTAATTTTGTATGTAATCTTCCCAAATATTATATCAAATCTTATATCTTTTCAAATTTTCTCCAAATTTGGTTATCTTTAAATCAATTTATTTCATAATTTATCAAATATTTAATATAATTTATGTTTTCACAATTATATGAATTTTCATAATTCTGAATGGGTTTCTAGTTATCAAAATAGATTTTTTAAATTGATTCAAGATAATTGCATTATCATTTTCAAATTTTGGGAAAGATCAAATTTTGTAAAAAATTGGATAAGATTTGAGATATATATTGATTCTCGTTTTTAATCTCGTTCCACGAGAAAGCTCGAATATAGCGAATTCCAATATTAATTATGCCCAAATTTTATGGAAAAAGTCCAAATATATAGAATCTCAATATTATTTTATCTGAAATTTTGTAAAAAATTGGATAAGATTTGAGATATATAATCATCACGTAATCAGAAAAAACTATTCTAACGATTTTTTTTAAAAGAAAGTGTATTAGCTTTAGAGGATGAATGTTATTTTTAACCATTTCCTTTAATTTATTGGGTCGATGTTGAGGATATAAATAATACAGGTGCCTGGCTGGGGGAACAATAACTATATAGAGGCGGGCAGGGGCCGGGGCGCCGTGCCGTTAATGCAAACGAGCAATTCTCGCAACTTGGGCCTTCTAATTTCAGCCGATTTGTACCGTGGAATTAAATGGTTCTTTTTTCCCCTCTTCCTTTTTACTTTTTTTTTTCAATAAAAATATTATTTATAAGTTGTTAATTGATACCAAAATAAATATAATAAATGGAAAAGAAATTTAATCGCATTGATGAAATTATTTCAAGTCATTTTTCCATTTGCGGTTCAATCGAGACCACGATGCTGCCTTTTGCCTGCCTTTTCTTTAATGATAAATAAATGTTAGTTGAATAACTTAAATACAAGTGAACATTTGAATTTGTACTAAATAGTATTATTGAACTTTTGAATGACTTACTATAGGTTTGGTTTAGCTTTTTAAGTCTTTAATTTTAAAAATGGGTCATTTTAGAAAAAATTAAAGTATTTGACAATCACTCAAAATGGCTTTTGAAATACTTTCAAAATATATTTTAAATATTTTTCATCCGAAGAATTTAAATAATAATGACTTTTTTTGAAAAATATTAGGTTATCCCGTCAATCTGAAGGGTCCTCAATACAACTTAGTTTAAAAAAGTTTCGATTTTACACATAATAAGTTATTGAACTATGTTATATTTTTAAGATTCATAAAAACATTTCATTCCATATATCATAATGTTACATATGTATGGGGCATATTAAATATAAAATTGAAAATCATGGACCTATTAGAAACAAACATGAAAATTTAGTTACTAAACTTTAAATTTAATCATCCATATTTTTAATAATATTAAGGGTACGTGATAAGTTTTGAGAAATAAATCAACAACTCATGTTGATGTAATAGCCTTTTCAACAACTCTTTTTGGATTGTCAGTAGTTTCATCGAAAAATTCATTCAACACAATCTTACTGCGAGACTTATGCTCCCTGATGTGATCTTCTTAAAAAAAAAATGTAGCATTTGTTGACATAGATACTTTATTTTCTTTAGGATCATAGAAGTAACCACCCTTCATTTCCTTGGGATAACCTACAAATAGACATAATTTTGAACGAGGTTCCAATTTCTTAGGATTTGCCTCAAGCTCATGTACTGGACAACCCCTAATTCTAAAGTGTCGTAAGCTACCTTTATGACGTCTCCATAATTCCAAAAGTGTTCTAGAAACATTCTTGGATAAGCTGTAGTGATTATTGCATAACCCCAAAACGAATCAGATAATTGAGCATAACTCATCATAGACCGAATTATGTCCAATAAGGTTCTATTTCTCCTTTATGATACACAATTTTGTTAAGGTGTATTAGGTGCCAAGAGTTGGGATGTGATTTCATGTTCTATCATATAGTCCTGGACACTTAAATCTATATAATCTCCACATTGATTTGATCGAATTGTTTTAATGGTTTTACCTAATGTATTCTCAACATCAGCCTTATAGGCTTATGTTGCATTAGGTAAATATGCCCATATCTCGAATGATCATCTATAAAAGAGATGAAATATTCAAACCCTCCTCTTGACTTACATTCATAGGACCACAAAGGTCTAAATGTACAAGTTCCTAGGGTTCTTTGACTCTATGACCTTTTCTAATAAAATGTTATTTTTGTCATTTTGCCTTCAAGACATGACTCACATACTAGTATAGAGTTTTCTTCTAACTCGTTTAGAAGTACACCTTAACCAATCTTTCAATGCTTTTGAGATTTATGTGACCTAATCTTAGATGTCAAAGAAGGACATTTTCTTTATGAGAAATCTTTTGTCTTTTATGTTGAGTTTTTGCAGTTATGAACATCTCAATATTTAACATCGCTTTAGATGCTAACGGCCTTAGCATATATAAACTACTCCATGAGTTTGCAGAACAAATATTAACACCATTCTTATAAATAAACACTTTATTTATATTAAAAGAAATAGTGTATTGTTGTTCAAGAAATTTTTTTACAAAAATCAGATTCCATTTCAAACCCGAAACCACATAAACATCTTTTGAAAGAAGAAAAGATTTTTGGAAGAGTAGTTTAACACCTCCTGCTACAACCGTTGAGACAACGTGCCCTGTTTCAACTTGCATCGTCATCTCGCTAGTCCCGAGTTGTTGCTAGGAACTAATTTCCTAAAAAGAAGAACAAATATGGTTAGTGGTCCCTAAATCAATTATCTAGGCCAAATCATCATTCTCTACTAAATAGGTTTCCAAAACTAGTAAATCATATTTACCTTATTTGAGCTTCTTTTTCTCCACAAAATACTTGGGACAGTTCATTTTCTAGTATCCCTCCTGGTTGTAGTTCATTTTCCTTTGGCAACATTCGCCTTCCTGCCTTTCTGGGCCGTAGCAGGGTTAACTTTATTTTCCTGATCTCCCTTCTTCTTCTTTTTAGTGCCAGATGGAGAAGGCATGTACTTAGTTCCAGAGGTCAAACCTCTGAAGAATTTCTTTAAGGAAGTGGCAACATTTTCCTTTCCCTTATGTTTCTTGACTTTCATCAAGGATTGGTAAGTCTTTAATTCGTTAAGGAGGGTGGTCAGATTGTAGTCTAGCTTGATCATAACAGCATTGCTACAAAATTGAAGAAAACTATCTAACAGAGTCTCCAGAATAAAGCTAACTTGACTGGCCTCATCAATGACGGCCTGGTTCATTTCAACCACATTAAAACAGACCATCATATTGAGAATGTATTCTCTCATAGATGTCCCCTCTTGCATACGGGCATTGAAAATGAACTTAAGAATGTTGTGTTTTAGTTGTGAGGACGGTTGTCCAAACATCTCTCACAGTGAATCCATAATCTCGCGGGTAGTGACCATGGATTCATACTTCTTTGCCAATATTTCAGTCAAGCTGGCAAGTATTGTTGGGGTTAATGCCCTAAATCTCGTGGTTTCGTAGTTTGTATTTCAAATAGATTATATAAGCTATTATTTTATTTGATATTTAGTTGTATTAACCCAAAACCAATAAACTAAGATCCAAGGTTATTTAGTAAAACTTAAACATATATGTGGGGACATATAGGTAGATCATGTTTAAGTAATAACATTAATGGTCTGTAGTAGATGGATAAGGTAGGTGACACTATGGATACGACCCGTCTTAGAATTGTTACAATTGTTGTAAAGTGTTACAAATGATCTAATTCTGATAATTCATGTGGAGACATGTGAGCATGAGTATCCTATATAAAGAGTTTGTATAAGACCAGACCACGAAATTATTAACAGCTCTTTATAACACCAAAATATGAGCATTAGATTCCAACGCAAAAGCTCAGAATCTTATGATTTCTTCACCTTACTCGGCTGTCTCTGATTTTGTGACCACCTCTTGGTTTTCCTCAGTTATGATGGTTCTCCTCTTGGAATTCCTTTACAGAAGCCCTCATCATAAACTACATTCAATTTATGAAGTTTTGGCTCAAGAATCACTTAATTTGCACAAGTAGTTTGAGAGCACTTACTGTTTGAATTTGATATTACTATATGGTTTCATTGCCCGGCCAGCACCTTCACCTTCCAATCCATTCGCTCAATGCATGGTCTTACCAACACATGTTTTGATGATCAATGCAAGGTCCTTCTTTTGGACGTTTAGAGTGCCTATGATTGCATTTGCAGCCCCACACTCAGCCTAAGGTGCACTGACACTTGCTACTGCCCACTCATATGCGACCATCATGGTGTTGTCTGTTTGTCCAATAATTCTAGATTCAATTTACTAATTGCATAACTATATTTTAATGAATTTTCTCAAAAAAAAAACTTCTTTCTACAAACTTTCTCTAAAATTTCTTAGGAAGCTTACCTTGAGATATCAGCCAAAACATTTCGTGGTTTGTCCAGAATTTTCAAAACACCACAACTAGTCCAAGCTTAGCCGTGAGCTCAACCTTAAGCCAGATTCTTCAACCTCCAGCCCAATTTCTCTGAAATTTCCTCCTGGTAATACATCCTCACAAACTACACACCCAGGGCTTTCTTTTGGCTTTAGAATCACTCAAAACGAATGAGTAGTTTGTGAGAACCGTCGCCCCAAAGTTGACCTATTTATAGAACTCTAAATTCGTCAAACGCATGACACATCTTCAACCTTGCATGTCTAGGTGTCTTCACCATGTGTTGCCAACACTTCCTCCTTAACACTTCCTCATTTGAAGTGTCTTCATCTCTTCAAGCCAACACATATACTTGCATGCTTTAATATTCTTCCACCACTTACTAGCTTAATCTTAAACTCATTTTGGTTTAGCCACTTATCCTGAGTTAATAAAATGCTAGCCTTAATCTCCAAGTTTCTTCAATTCATCAACTCAACGCCTCTATTTGTTGGCTGCATCCTAGGCCACCATCGCTTGGCCTATCGCATAGCTTATCGTGTAGCTTTTGCGCTCATCGTATAGCTCATCGTCTATTAACCTCTCGTTGTCGCTCATCATCCAAACCTCTCACTGTCGCTTAACGTCTAGCACTTACGCCCATCGCATAGCGCTTATGCCCCCATCGGATAGCGCATCGTTTAGTGACCTCTTGCGGTCATTTATCACTTAACGATCTCGCTGTCGCTCATCGTTTAGCACATAATTGATCGCATAACGCTTACCCCCATCGCATGGCTCATTGTTTAATGATCTCTCGCTGTCGCTCATCATGTATGTCTCGCTGTCGCTCATCGTGTATCTATCGTTGTCGCTCATCGTGTAGTGTTGACCCCATCGTCTAACGCATCACGTCCATCGTCTAGCACTCACGCCTATTGTGTAGCGCCATCGCCTAGTGATCGCGCCTAACGTATCGTCTAGCACCCAAGCCCATCGTTTAGCGCTATCGTCTACAGCTCCAAGCAGCTACGTGATCGTCTAGCGCCCATGCTCGCACATACTAGTCAACGCGCTTCCCAATCTCAACGTCTAGAGCCTTGCGCTCATTATCTAGCCCTCTTATCATCCCAATGCATGCGTCCTTACCTCACAAGCTCAACGCACGGTTGTCCTTGGCTTTAATACTTAAATCTCTTATAACCTCTATAAACTTAGCCTCATTAGAGCCTTATGCGTTAATGCTTCCTAACACCAAACACATGGTTTCTTTTTGACTTCATACTTAGCCAAATTTTTACCAGTTAAGCTCAACTCAAAGCTACTAAAAAAATATACTCAAACACTTAGAATTTTCCTTCTCTTCAACATAAGATTTAACTTATACTGAGTTAATTCCCTTAATTACTTGCTTCAGTAGGGAAATTGAAATCCAGGTTTCACAAAATATGTAACAAATGTATCTATAAGGGACCTTTTGTCTAAGGTTGGTTCTTGCTAGGCTGAGGTATTTAAGTCGATAAAAACATCGTACCCCTACTTGGGAACCTACCTGGAAAGGTGAATTAGATAGATTTGTTACATGCATGCAAGTTTGATGAAAGTTTCTTAAAATGTTTAATGAGACTTGAATCGAAATTGTTTAATCATCAAAGACAAGAGTTATTTTTTAGCAAATTAAACAAACACTTACATAAAATCAGTAGCCGAATTTTCATAAGTTAATTAACCCTAGGTAAAACACTCAGAGGGAGGGAAATGGGAAATATGATACTTTACTTTAACCTCTACACGTTTCTTTCTAAAAGTTCACACTGTGAGATCTACTCTCGGCCTCGAGGCACCATGGGTGTCCCCCTACAGGTGACATTTAGGTAGGTCAATACCACGGTGAATGGAGAGAGTGTTTATAGTAAGTGTGACAACATATCCTCTGGTCTCTCTCATTAGGTTGGATAAAGTTTCATGCATCGCCTCGAGGCATCGTGGGTGTCCCTCTAGAGGATGGAAGTTTTGCATGATGCTTTACTTGATCTCCAGAAATGGATAGAGTTGCTTTAGTCTCTTGTTCCAATCGGCTTTTCCCTAAGGTTGGCTCATTGCCGTGAGACTCTAGAACCTAAAATGAGGGGCTACACTTACACAGAATTATGAAGGATGTTAACAAATTCTGGATCGAATAATGGTAACTATTAGTTACAGTTGCAAGGAGTTGTTTCTGTCTAATGGTTGTGAATGTCTCATTTCAGTAAAGGGGCACTTGATCGTCCTACGGTGACTTTTTCCCTACCTCACTGAAGCATCATTGTAAAACAAATGTCACTTAGGGTGCATTGGACTATTTTGGTGAAACTTGATTGATTTTCTAAAAATGGTTTAATGCAAGTAGACTAAATTAAGTTTTTTTTTTTTTTTTTCAGCAATTAAAGATGGCTACCGCTACATTTAGTTTACTTGCCATCGATAAATTAACTGGCAAGAATTACGCTAGTTGGAAAAACACAATAAACATGATTTTAATCATTGATAACTTACGTTTCATCCTAATGGAGGAGTGTCCTCCCATTCCACCTCCTACTGCTCCTCAAAATGTTCGGGAAGCATATGAGCGCTGGAGAAGGTAAAATGAGAAGGCCCAAACATATATAAAGTTTCCTGCACTTCCGTAGCAATATTGTTCTGAGTAGGATTGACTACAACCTGACTACTCTACTCAACGAGCTGCAGACTTTCCAATCCTTGTTGAAAAGTAAAGAGAAGAAGGGTGCATCAAATGTTGCTTCATCTTCCAAAAATTTTCATAAAGGTTCGACCTCAGGAACTAAGTTTGTACCTTCTTCCTTCAACACCAAAAAGTGGAAGAAAAAGAAGGGTGGAAAGGGGAGGTCGCTGCTAACCTAGGAGTTGCTGCTCCAAGAGGTAGACAATTAGTGAGGGTTGACAAGGGAAAATTTTTCCATTGCAACCAAGACGGGCACTGGAAGAGGAATAACCTCAGATATTTGCCAAAAAAGAAGAAGGCTAAACAAGGTAAATGTGATTTGCTTGTCTTGGAAACTTGTTTAGTGGAGAATGATGATTCTGCTTGGATTATTGAATCTAGGGCCATTAACCATGTTTGTTCTTCATTTCAGGGATTAGTTCGTGACGACAACTTGATGCTGGAGAGATGACGATGCGAGTTGGAACTGGGCACGTCGTCTCAGCTGTGGTAGTGGGAGGTCTCTAGTTAACTTTATAGAACAAATTTCTCATTTTGAATGATGTATTTGTAGTTCCTGATTTAAAAAATAACTTAGTTTCTATAAAGTGTCTTTTGGAACATTCTTATCAATTAAACTTTTTTTTTTTAATAAAGTGTTTATTACAAAGAATGGTGTTAATATATGTTCTGTTAAATTGGAAAACAATTTGTATGTACTATAACATAGAGATGTTTAAAACTGTTGTAACTCAACATAAAAGACTTAAAATTTATCCTAAGGAAAATGGCCAACTTTGGCACCTAAGACTAGGACACATCAATCTCAATAAGATTGAGAGGTTGGTGAAGAATATACTTCTAAACGAGTTAGAAGAAAATCTTCACCTGTGTGTGAGTCATGTCTTGAAGGAAAGATGACTAAAAGGCTTTTTACTGGAAAAAGTCATAGGGCCAAAGAACCTCTAGAGATAGTGCATTCAGACCTTTGTGGTCCGATGAATGTAAAAGCTAGGGGAGGTTATGGATATTTCATCACTTTCACTTATGATTATTCTAGATATGGGTATGTTTATTTAATGCAACATAAGTCTGAGTCTTTTGAAAAGTTAAAAAAATTCAAGGCTGAGGTTGAAAATACATTAAATAGAACGATCTGATCGAGGTGGAGAGTTTATGGATTTAACTTTCCAGAACTATTTGACAGAACATGGAATAGTATCCCAACTCTCAGCACTTGGTATACCTCAGTAAAATGGTGTATCAGAAAGGAGAAATTGAACCCTGTTGGACATGGTTTGGTCTATGAAGAGTTATGCTTCCTTACCTGACTCGTTTTGGGGTTATACAGTGGAGACAACAACATATATTCTAAGTTGTGTTCCCTCCAAGAGTGTTTCCAGAATACCTTTGGAGTTATGGAATGATCGTAAAGCTAGTTTATGTCATTTCAAAATCTGGGGTTGCCCAGCATATGTGCTTCAGGCTAATCCTATGAAATTGGAGCCACGTTCGAGGTTTTGCTTATTTGTAGGCTACCCCAAGGGAACGAGAGGTGGTCATTTCTTTGATCCTAAAGAAAACAAAGTATTTGTATTGACAAATGCTACTTTTCTTAAGGAAGACACATAAGGGAGCATAGACCCAGAAGCAAAATTGTGTTAAATGAAATTTCCAAAGAAACTACTGAATCTTCAATAAGAGTTGTTGAAGAGCCTAGTACGTCAACAAGAGTTGTTGAAGTATGTTCATCTAGTAGGTCACATCCACCTCAAATGTTGAGGGAACCTCGACGTATAGGAGGGTTGCGAACCCACCTATTTGCTATATCGGTTTAACTGAAATCTTAGCTATGGTAGTTGATGGACGAAGGCAATGGACGATGTTGACAGAGGTGAATGGATCAAAGCCATAGATCTCGAAATGAAGTATCTTCAATTCAGTATGAGATCTTATAGATCAACCTGATAGGGTAAAACCTATAGGCTGTAAATGAATCTACAAGAGGAAACAGGTGCTGATGGGAAGGTGCTAATCTTCAAGGCTAGACTGGTGGCAAAGGGTTATATCCAGGTAGAGGGAGTCGACTATGAGGAGACTTTCTCGCCTGTTGCCATATTGAAGTCTATCCGGATCCTCCTATCCATTGCCTCATATTATAACTATGAGATATGACAAATGGATGTCAAAACTTCTTTTCTGAATGGCAATCTTGAGGAAACCATTTATATGATGCAATCCGAGAGATTCATAACCCAAGGTCAAGAGCAAAAGGTTTACAAGCTTAATAGATCCATTTATGGATTGAAACAAACATCTCGGTCTTAGAACATAAGGTTTGATGCTGCAATCGAATCAATATAGCTTTCATCAAAACGTTGACGAGCTTTGTGTATACAAGAAGATCATCAACAGTTCAGCAGTTTTTCTAGTGTTGTATGTAGATGATATCCTACTCATTGAGAATGATGTAGGTTTACTGACTACAGTTAAGAACTGGCTAGTGACCTAATTCCAAATGAAAGATTTGGGAGAGGCTCAGTTTATTCTGGGTATTCAGATCTTTCTAGATCGAAAGAACAAAATGCTAACACTGTCTCAGGTGTTGTATATTGACAAGATGCTTGTCAAGTATTCGATGTAAAACTTCAAGAGGGACCTATTGCCTTTTAGGCACGAAGTTATATTGTCTAAGGAACAGTATCCTAAGACACCTCAAGAGGTTGAGGATATGAAACAGATCCCTTATGCATCTACCGGGGCAGTTTAGTGTATGTGATGTTATGTACTAGACCTGACATTGCTATGCAGTTGGAATAGTCAATAGATATCAATCTAATCCAGGATTAGATCACCTGACAGCCATTAAGAACATTCTCAAGTATCTATGGAGAACGAGGGACTACATGCTTGTGTATGGTTCTAAGGATTTGATCCTAACAGGATACACAGACTCCGATTTTCAGACTGATAGAGATTCTAGGAAATCCATATCAGGATTAGTGTTCGCTCTTAATGAAGGGGCAGTAGTATGGCGAAGCACCAAGCAGGGGTACATCGCAGACTCCACCATGAAGGCTGAGTATGTAGTGGCTTGTGAAACTACTAAGGAGACCGTCTGGCTCAGGAAATTCTTGACTGATCTAGAAATTTTTTCAGACATGTCAAAGCCCATCACACTTTATTGTGATAATAGTGGTGATGTGGCTAATTCTCGAGAGCCTAAGAGTCATAAGCGTGGCAAACAAATAGAGCGGAAGTATCATCTCATCCGGGAGATTGTGCATTAAGGGGACGTGATTGTCACGAAGATAGCTTTGAAGCATAACGTTGCCGATCCATTTCCAAAGGCCTTCATGGCTACAGTATTTGAGGGTCACCTGCAGAGTATGCATCTATGGGACAGACCACGGCTAGACTAGGGCAAGTGGGAGATATTGTACTGGGCGTCTTATGCTCTAATTTATTTTTTTTTTTGTGTACTTTGTATTTCATTATATTGTACACCCCCACTAGCTTTTGGGCAAGTGGGAGATTGTTGGTGTTAATGCCTTAAATCTCGTAGGGTCATATAGTTTGTAAATATTATATGAACAAACTCTTTATGTGATTAATAATATATGATATTTTGTTCATTGTCTATAAAATATATGATATTTTAGTTGCATCAACCACAAACCAATAAACTAACATCCAAGGTTATCGTTGTAACTTAAACATGTGTGTGGAGACATATAGGTGGATCATGTTTAAGTGATAACCTAAATGGTCTATAGTATATGGATAAGGCTAGATACCTTATCCTGGTGACACTACGAGTATGACTCGCTTTGTAGGCATTACAATTGTTGTAAAGTGCTACAAATGATCTGATCCTGATCATTCATGTATTAGACATGTGAGTGGGGATATTATATAAAAAGAAGTTTGTATAAGACTGTTCCACGAAATGTTTAGTCTCATTATATAACACAGTTCATAATAAAGACTTTCATTTCACTAGGATGACCATAGGTAACATGACCTGAATTCTGAGTGAGTTGTGAACTCCCGCCTATAAGGGCGATCCTATGATTTGTATGGGTGAGAGTGGCTAGATCGCCGACTCAAAAAGCCTACCATTTTGAGGATTCATCTGATTGGGGAACTGAGAACATATCTATACAAGATGGAATTCACTCCTTTTCCCAAAGTAGAGGTAAGTAGATAAATTGCTCCCTTAAGAGTTGATTCCGGGTCTTGAACAATGTGACGCCACACCCTCTCCTAGCCCGAGAGGGGTTTAGTCATAGTGGGACTATGATCTATTGTTCATTAGAGGAATCAGTGGTATTTAAGGAGTTAAATGTAACTACAGGGGAAAACAATAATTTGGCTCAGCTGTACTTATGAGCAATTTGTGAAGGTCGTCGTACTGTTGATTGGTTATATACAATGGACATAGAAATATATCTGTAGTGCAAAGAGTGCAGTTGTCAGTCTTTAGTGGAGTGCTCGACAGTTAACAGATGGTAGATAATGTAATTAAATAGTTTAATTAATTATTCATGTACCGTTGGAGCTTCAAGCTACAGGTCCATAAGGTCCCCTTGGTAACTCAAAAAGATTTAGTTGAGAATCGGTTTTTGGGTTAATTTGAATTGTTCAAAAAAGAGGGATTTACTTATATATGATATAATTAAATAATTTCAATTATATATGATATAATTGTCATAATGTATTTGATACATTATAGTTTAATGAGAGAAAATAAATATTTGAATGAGATTCAAATATATTTTCTATGAATATGATTCATAGTTGTTAAATTTAATATAAATATGATTTATATTAAATGGCATAAAATAGATAAAAGAAACTATAGTTTATATTGTATGTGATATTGTATTAAAACTATAGGTTATATGTTATATTTGATATAACATATAATTTAATATAAATATAATATGATAAGTTAGTTATCATATTTATATATATTATTTTATTATTATTTGAATAATAATTTCCCTTCCCTCTTTTCTCTCTAACCATCTTAGTGGATGGTTATTGATTTTGTGGCTAGAGGAATAAAAGAATTTTTTTCTTCTTCTTCCTCTACGATAGAACGTTGCTATTGTTAAACGATTGAGTGATAGAAAAGTTCTGTGTGCTTGTTCTTGAAAGCTCTCTCAATCTCCTTCCTCTTCACAAACTATCCCTCCAAACCAAAATAGTCAGAGCCCACCAATCCTCGATTCTCACCCCGAGAATATGAAGACTCTTTGTGCTAGTGTCCTTGTTTCTGTTTGAGAATATTTTGAAGAAGGTCTTTAAGAGTTGCTATTTCTGTTCAAGGCTCGTTACTGTTCGAGGGAGTTTCATGAAGAAAGGTTCTTCAAGGGTTATGTATCTTGAACCCTTTTTCTATAAAAGAGCATGTTGTAGTTTAATGTAAATGCATATCTAATTGAATGTTTACCATAAATTATGTTTTCAATAATTAATGGAATTTGGACGATCTGCTTCCACTCAAGGATCTCTTCAATATGAGTTCCTTTAGTAAGGGCCTGTGTTTTGGGCGTAATTATTTGTTTTAGAGTCTGTATTTGTTCTTTGTTGAGTCGTTCGTGATTGTTTCGATAGATTTATGGAGAAAATGGACCAAAAACAGAGGAGAATCGAAGAAGATCACAACTGTACAGTAGCGTTGCAATGTTGTGCCATAGTATTGCAATACTGCGAGGTGTTCATGGGTTGGGTTGGGTTGAAAGGCTTTTTAGAACCAACCCAATTATTCAGGTTGTAAATTTTTTCAACTCAAATAACCTTTATTAAAAAAATGAACCCAACCCAACCCAACCCAACCATGAAATATTTGGATTGGGTTGGTTCGGGTTATTCGGGTAACTTATTTAAAATTTTGTTCTAAAAAGAAGTAAAATGTAAATATGTAAAAATATAATTTAATTATTTTCATATATTGAATTAAGATTAACAACTCAATTTCAATTTATATAGTGAAAATTTTATTTCTAAAGTGCAAAGAAACTACTTTTATGAGTTGTTGAAGAATAAATTATTCAATAAATATTAGAATTAAATAAAATTAAAATCAATATATGTATAAATAATTGTGTTATAAGTAATAAAAAAAATATTTTAAAGTTAATAATAAATTTGGGTTGATTTGGATTATGTTAGGTGAACCCATGTACCAACCCAACCCATAAAATTTTCATTTATTTGAACCCAACCTAACCCAAATGAGTTGATAACCCAACCCAAACTGCACGATTTGGGTTGGGTTGATCGATTTTTTCAGGTCATCGGGTTTTTTTATCACCCCTAGCTACGATTAAGCAGACGGAGTGTTTTATCCATAGCATTGCAATGCTAGGTCACAACGTTACAACGCTATGAGACGGAAAGAACAAACCAGTTCGCACCCGATTTGGTTTGTAGCTCAATTAATTCACGTACGGTTCGGTTGGTTCAAGTGGTTCATGGTTGGTTCGGGTGCTGGGCAATCTGGTTTGTGTGGTTTACGACCCTATTCGCTTGTTTTGAACCGATTGACCATTCATTATGTAATAGATAGTTACTTTTGATTATTTAAATTAATATAATTGTTATATTAATTTAATTAATAGTTTAGGAGTCCAATCCCAGTCCAATAATTGTTTTAAATTATGCATTTGATGTATGATTTATTTTCAATTTTATATATGTCATATTGTATGCCATATAGTAAAAACCCCACCATATGTTATGCATTATTCATGCATCATTTATATTATAAATATCATTATATATAGTTGCATGATTTAATTTTATAGCATGCTCATGCATCATACAATATAAGTGTTAAAGTATATGTTTGCATGCATTAATAACATAGTCATGCATCATTTATATTATAAGTATTATAATATATAGTTGAATGTATGTATGTATGTATATTATTAATTATTTCATTACTTTATTATATAAATGTTATATATATTTAGTAATGAAATGAAATTGCATGAAGCACGACATTACTTTAGGTAATTTATAATTGTTATATTTTTATTGAGTGTGTCAATGAATGCAATTGTATGGTTTTAATTTATTTCATTTATTTTATAAAAGTTATAATTAAATGAAATTAGAAATTAAAATCAATAATTTAGAATTGCATGCAAACCTTAGGTTAAAATCATTTTTTAAAATAGTTTTACTATATGCTTCACATAGACCTAAGATCTCATTTCTAATAAGATTAGAAATTAAATTTAATATTTTAATCAATTTAATATGATTAAATTGGTATTTGATTAAAAGATTAAATTTGTAGCAAATGTATCTATAGGGGACCTTTTGTTTGAGGCTAGTTCTGTCTAGGCTGTGATATTTAAGTTGACGGAAACGTAACATCCTTACTTAGGAACTTACCTAGAAAGGTGAATTAGATAGACTTGCTACAAGCATGCAATGGTTTATTGAGGTTTATTAAAGTGTTTAATAAACATTAATCAAAGTTGTTTAACCATCCAAAGTAAATGTTACTCTTGGGCAAATTAAAAAATCACTTAGTTTAAATCGGTAGTCGGATTTTCTTGAGTTAAATAATCCTAGGTAAAACACTCAATGGGAGGAAAATGGGGTATATAATACATCGTGAGATCTATACTCGGGTTTGAGGCACCTTTGCTTGTGTTCCTCTGCGGATGGTGTTTGTATAGGTCAATATCAAGGTGAATGGAGAAAGCGTTTATAGTAAGTGGGAGCGGGACATGTGTCAACACATCCCACGGTTTCTCTCATTAGTTTGTAATAAAGTTTCATGCTTGGCCTCGAGGCAGCTTTGCTTGTGTCCCCCTACGGATGACATTTGCATGATTCTTTACCTCAAACTCCAGAAATGGATAGGGTTGCTTTAGTTTTTTCCTCAATTGATTTTTTCCCTACAGTTGGCTCATTGGGGCGGAACTCCAGAATTAAACTGAGGGGTTACACTTAAAAAAAAAAAATGTTAAGCAAGTTTAACAATTTTTGGACCGAATAATGGTGATTGATAGGTATACTAACAAGGAGTTGTCCTATCTATTTTTTGAGATAGTCTCATTTCAGTGAAGGGGCACATGATCACCCTACAGTGGCTTTTGTCTTGTCTCACTAAAACATCATTGCAGAATAGATGTCACTTAAGGTGCATTAGATTATTTTGCTAAATTTGATTGGTTTTTGCTAATGGGTTAATATATAGAGTACTAATATAAATAAATTGTATGGTTTTAGCAAATTATATAATGACTTCCACGGCACTAAACTTACTTGCTACCGACAAACTTATCGGTGAAAATTATACTACGTGGAAAAACACAATCAACATAATTTTAATCATCGATGACTTTAGATTGTCCTCTTATACTAGCTCAAAACGCCACTCGAAACATTCGAGAGGCATATGAGCGTTGGGTAAGGGCAAATGAAAAGGCTCGAACATATATCTTGGAAAGCATTTTTAAAGTCTTGGTCAAGAAGTATGAGCTTATGATCACTACCCGTGAGATCATGGAGTCCCTGTGGCCGTCCACACAACTTAGGCATGATGCTCTAAAACACATCTTCAATGCCCGTATGCAAGAGAGGGCATTTATTAGAGAACACGTTCTAACATGATGGTCCACTTCAACGTGGCAGAGACGAATGGGTCTGTCGTCGATGATGCCAGTCAGGTTAGCTTCATCTTGGAATCTTTGCCTGAAAGTTTTCTATAGTTCCGTAGCAATGTTGTTATGAATAGGATTGACTACAACCTGACCACTTTGCTCAATGAGCTACAGACTTTTTAGTCTTTGATGAAAAGAAAGGAATAAAAGGGAGAGGAAAATGTTGCCTCTTCCTCTAAGAAGTTCTACAGAGGATCGTCCTCTGGAACTAAGTTTATGCCTTCTTCTTTCGGCACCAAAAAGTGGAAGAAGAAGAAAGGTGGAAAGAGGAAAGTTAACCTACTAGCTACTATCCAGAAGGGCAGGAAGGCCAAGGCTGCAAAGGAAATTCGTTTCCATTGTAACTACGAGGGACATTAGAAGAGGAACTATCTCAAATACTTAGCAAAAAAGAAGAAGGGCAAGCAAGGTAAATGTGATTTACTTGTATTGGAGACTTATTTAGTGGAAAATTATGATTCGGCCTCGATAATTGATTTGGGTGCCACTTACCATGTTTGTTCTTCATTTTAGAGAATTAGTTCCTAGCGGCAACTGGAAGTTGGGGATGACGATGCGTGTTGGAACTGGGCACGTCGTCTCAGTTATGGCAGTTTGGGGGCCTTAGACTCTACTTACAGAAATCTTATATTTTATTAGATAATATATATATGGTTCCAGGCTTGAAAAGAAACCTAATTTTTGTAAAATGTCTTCTTGAACAACATTACTCTCTAAATTTTCAAATAAATAAAGTGTTTGTTTACAAGAATAGTGTATTTATTTGTTGTGCTAATCTTGAAGATAATTTATATGTACTAAGACCGTTAGTTATAAAATATGAGATGTTTTATTTGACATTTAGTAGAATTAAACCCACAAAGCAGTAAAAATCCTTGTATCCAGTAAGGATCAAATCCCTAGACCCATACATGAGCATGTAGTCCCTCGTTCTTCGAAGATACATGAGGATATTATTAATTGCGGTCCAGTGACCCTGGCCTGAGTTAGTGTAATACCTACTAACTATTCCTACAACATAGCAGATGTCTGGCCTAGTGCAGAGCATCACATACATTAAACTGCCAACGACAGATGCATATGGGACCCGTGTCATTTCCTCAACCTCTTGAGGCATTTTAGGACACATGTCCTTAGACAAAGTGACTTCATGCTTGAATGGTAGTAAGTCCCTTTTGGAGTCTTGCATCGAGTACTTGAGCAAGATTTTGTTAATATAGGATGCTTGAGACAATGCTAGCACTTTGTTCTTACGATCTCGAAAGATCTGTATACCCAAAACAAATTGAGCCTTTCCCAAATCTTTCATTTAAAATTGGGTCACTAACCAGTTCTTAACTGCAGTGAATAGACCTACATCATTCCCAATGAGTACTATATCGTCTACACACAACACTAAGAAAGCTACTAAACTGTTGACTATCTTCTTGTAAACACAAGGTACATTAACATTTTGGTCAAAGCCATACGATTTGATCGCAACATCAAACTGAATATTCCAAGATCGAGACGCTTGCTTTAGCCTATAAATGGACCGGTTCAGTTTGCAAACTTTTTGCTCATGACCTTGGGCAATGAAACCTTCGGGTTGCACCATGTAAATGGTCTCCTCAAGATTGTCATTCAGAAAAGTCGTCTTGACGTCCATTTGCCAGATCTCATAATTATAATAAATGGCAATTGACAGGAGGATGTAGATCGACTTTAACATGGAAACAGGTGAGAAAGTCTCCTCATAGTCGAATCCCTCCACCTGGATATAACCTTTTGCCACAAGTCGAGCCTTGAAGGTTTGTACCTTCCCATCAACACCCCATTTGCGCTTGTAGATCCATTTACAACCTATAGGTCTTACCCCATCAGGCTAATATACAAGATCCTATACCGAGTTGAAGTACATCGACTTCATCTCGAGATTTATGGCTTTGACCCATTCACCTCGATCAACATCCTCCATTTTCTTTTGATAGGACAACTGATTCTCAATGTCGCCATCTGCTACCATAGCTAGGATTTTCGTGAAACCTAGATAGCGATCAGGCGGGTTCGTAACCTTCCCACTGCGTCAAGGTTCCCTCAACTCTTGAGGTGGAACCGATCTACTAGATGAACTATCATCAATAACTCTAGTTAATGAAGCAGGTTCTTTAACAACTCTTGTTGAAGTGTTAGTAGTTTTCTTTGGAAAGTTCACTTAACACGACTTTACTACGTGGATTGTGCTCCCTGATATGATCCTCTTATAGGAAAGTAGCGTTCTTGGAAACAAACACCTTGTTTTCGGACGATCATAAAAGTAACCCTCTCGTGTACCTTTGGCGTAGCCTACAAAGAGGCACAACCTCGACCGTGATTCCAACTTCTTGGGATTTGCCTTAAGCATATGTGTTGGGCAACCTCATATTGAAAGTGATATAAACTAGCTTTATGCCCGTTCTACAACTCCAGAGGTGTTCTCGCAACACTCTTAGAGGGAACACAGTTGAGAATGTATACCGCAGTCTTCACTGGGAAACCCCAAAATGAGTATGTTAAGGAAGCGTAAATCATCATTGAACGAACTATGTCCAACAAGGTTCAGTTTCTTCTCTCCGCTAGTGTACCCGACACGAGAGTTGGGAAATGATTCTATGTTCTAATAAATAGTCCTAGAACTCAGAATCTAAAAACTCTCCACCTCGATCTGATTGAAGTGTTTTAATTCGTCTATCCAAAGCATTCTCAATTTCAACCTTAAATAATTTGAACTTTTCAAAAGATTCAGACTTTCGTTGCATCAAATAGACTTACCTATATCTCGAGTAATCATCAGTAAAACTGATAAAGTACTCATAGCCTCATCGAGCTCGCGCATTCATAGGACCGCAAAGGTCAGAATGTACTAATTCTAGAGGCTTTTTGGCTCGATAACCTTTTTCAGTAAAAGGTCTTTTAGTCATCTTACCCTCAAGGCAAGATTCACACACTGTAAAGAATTTTATTCTAACTCACTTAGAAGGCCATTCTTCACCAATCTCTCAATCCTATTGAGATTGATGTGTCATAATCGAAGGTGCCAAAATTGGGCATTTTCTTTTAGAGAAACTCATTGGCGTTTAGATTAAGTTACGACAGATTTAAACATCTCTATGTATGGAGGGAACTTAAGGCTAACGGTCTTTGCACATACAAGTTATTTTCCAGTTTAGCTGTACAAATTTCAACACCATATTTATGAATAAACACTTTATTCAATTTAAAAGAAAGAGCGTAATTGCATTATAACATACACTTTACAGAAATAAGGTCCCTTTTTAGTTCAGGAACTACAAAGACATCTTTTAATACAAGAAACCTATTTTGTAAAGTTAACCGGATGCCTCCCACTGCCATAGCTGAGACGACATGCCCGATGCCTACTTACAACGTCATCTCACCAACCTCCAGCTGTCACCAGGATCTAATCTCCTGAAAAGAAGAACAAATATGATTAGTGGCGCCCGAATCAATTATCCAAGCAGAATCATCATTCTCCATTAAACAAGTTCCTAACATAAGTAAATCACATTTACCTTTGTCTACCTTGGCCTTAGCTTGACTGCCTTCTTTTCCTTTAGATAACGAAGACAATTCCTCTTCCAGTGTCCATCTTGGTTACAGTGGAAACATTTTTCTTTTTCAATCGACGGTGGATGCTTCTTCTGGGCGATAAATGGCAGGTTAGCAGGCGCATTCCCTTTCCCTTTACCACTCTTCTTCTTCTTCCCTTTTCTAGAGTTAGAAGTTAAAGGTACAGACTTTGTTCCTGAGGTTGAACCTCGATGGAACCTTTTAGAAGACGAGACAACATTTGCCTCACCTCCCTTTTTCTCCTTACTTTTCAACAAGGATTGGTAAGTTTGCAACTCGTTGAGGAGAGTAGTAAGGGTATAGTCCACTTTTTAAGAATCATATTTCTAACAAAGTGGAGGAAGCTCTCCGACAATGAATGCAGGATAATGCTAACCTGACTGCCCTCATCGATTTTAGACTCATTCATCTCCGCCACGTTAAAGTGAACCATCATATTCAGTACGTGTTCACGAACAGAGGTGTCTTCCTCCATTTTGGAGATGAATATGTGTTTTAGAGCCTCATGCTTGAGCTATCCAGACGACTGCACGAACATTCCCCACATGGACTTCATGATCTCACGAGCTGAGACCATGGGCTCATGGTTCTTGGCCAACACGTCACTAAGTCTGGCCAAGATATAGGCTCGTGCCTTCTTGTTTGTCCGTGTCCAACACTCCTATGTCGTCCGAACATTTTGAGTACCTATCACTTAGGGTACCAATTAAAGGAAGTCTTATTCAAGAGTACCTATGAGCGGAAGCGGAATTTCCACATATACATTCAAACATACTAATATGTATTCATAATGCTAAATTATTGACATGCTCAAAGGAACAATAAGTAAGAGATCGAGAGATCACACCAGTTGAAGACTTATTCTTCACAGCAAATCTCGCTTTCGCTAAGACGGTAAGCTATCGCTCAGCAAAACCCAATCGTCTACCTCAAATAGTCTCCACACGAACAGAAGGAAATGGAGATGACACCATCACTTAGAGCCCTCAGTATTCTTGGAGTGAGAATCCAAAGGGTGGGCTTTGTTCAGATTTGGTAGAGAGAAGGAGGAAGGAAGATCGTATACAACGATCAAGCAAGTGAGAGATAGGCTCGTCTATCGTATAGACAAAATACTTGATCGTTTAGGTGAAGTATACGATTGTGTAGGAAAAGGTAAGTGATCGTCTAAACGATCGTGTAGGAAAAACTAAGCGAACGTCTATACGATCGTTTAATAAATATTGGGCGCTAAACAATCATTTAGTAAATAGCGAGCGCGGGTGTAATCGTTAAGCGATTGCTCAGCAATATTGTATAGGTAAGCGATCGTTCAAGCACTATCGTATAGACACAGGTTTTGCTAAACGATGACACTCTTCAACACAATGTCCGCACATTCAATGCTTAACACACCGTGAGCTATTTAAGCATCTCAAAGTGATTTTTCAACTTACTCATCCATTATGAAAACAGAAGAGACGCCGTCCTATTACCCCTTTAACCGTCCAGTTAATAGACAATGAATATAATCACATCATATTCATAATCTATGGATTAATATCATATATTAATCATAGTATTTTTCCTCCACTAAATGTAAATCATATTTATATCCAATTTCCTCTAAATTAATGTATCTCATACATAAAGTTAATTATATCATATATAATTAACGAGTTCAATTATAATAATTGAACTCCCTCTTGTCAATTTTAATATTTCAAACTGACCCAAAAACTGATTCTCAACTTGTATCCAAGCTACCAAGGGGACCTTATGAACCTATGGCTTGAAGCTCCAACAATATGAGCATAGCTGGCTAAACTTTTTAGCCACGATATCCACCATCCGTTAACTGCCAATCTTTCCACTAAAGACCGACAATTGAACTCTTCTTACCATAGATATATTTCTATGTCTATTGGATATAACCAATCATCAGTACGATAACCCTTCACAGATGCTCGTAAGTACAGCTGGCCAATTTATCGCTTTTCCCCTGTAGTTACATCTTACTCCTTAAATACCGCTGATCCTTCTAATGAACAATACCTCACAGTCCTACTATGTGTAAAAACCTCTCGGGCCATGAGAAAGTGTGTGGCGTCACATCGTTCAAGCCCCGGGATCAGCCCTTAAGAGAGCAATCTATCTACTTATCCCTGCTTCAGGGAGGGAATGAACTCCATCTTCCCTTATTGAGCAAGTAAGGGGACCTTATAGACCTACAGATTAGAAGTTAAAATGATAGAGATTAATTAATTAAACTCTTTAATTAAATTAATCAACTTTCATTAATTGTCAATCACTCCACTAAAGATCGATAGCTGCAATCTTCGCACTATAGATATATTTCTATATCCATGGATATAACCAATCAACAGTAAATCGACCCTTCACAAATTATTCATAACTACAGTTGGGTCAAATTGTTGTTTAACCACTGTAGTTACATCTAAGTCAGTACCACTGATCCCTCTAGCAAACAATTAATTATAGTCAAATTATAAACTAGACCACTCTTTGGCCAGTGAGAGGGTGAGGCACCTCATTATTCTTGGAATCAGCCTTTAAGGGAGCAATTCATCTATTTAGCCTATGGTCTGGAATGGGTGCATTCGACCATCTTGTGTAGCTGTGTTCCCAAATCGTCACTCGCAGGAATCCCTAAAATGATAGGCAATATTGAGTCAGTGAATTTGACCACTCTCACCCATACAGATCAAAGGACCACACTTATGCGTAGGAGTTCACAACTCACTTAAGATTAAGGTCAAGTTACATATGGTCATCCTAGTGAAATGTAAGTCTCTTCAAATAACGTTGTTATAAAGAGAAACTAATAATTTTATGGTCCGGTCTTATACAAACTCTCTGTACAGGATTCCCCCACTCACATGTCTTCACATGAATGATTATATCAGATCATTTGTAACACTTTATAACAATTGTAACAACTGCAAAGTGAGTCGTATCCGTAATGTCATCAGGATAGGGTATCCAATTTTATCCATATACTACAGACAATTCAAGTTATTATTTAAACATGATCCACTTGTAAGTCAATCATATATATGTTTAAATTACATTAAATAACCTTATATCTTAGTTTATTGAATTTGGGTTAATGCAAACTAAAAGTCAAATAAAATAACACTGTATTTTATTAAATAAATAATTCGTGTACAAATAATTTACAAATTATGAAACCTATAAGATTTAGGGTATCAACCCCGACATTTAGATAGAGAATTATCTTTTACCATTTCAAAAAGCCACAGGTTTAGGTTATGCAATTTTCTTGAACAATGTATTGGCTCAAATTTCATAAATTTAACATTAATATGACACATGAATATCTTTATCATAAAATAGTAGGTTGAACTCATTCATTAATGCCTTTGCAAACTAATATAGGACATTCTACAAAACTGTTTTGTTGGAACGTATAGTGTACCATCACATCAACTTTTTTACCTTGTTTTTAATTTTTTTTTAAAAAAAAATATGTAAAATTCTTCCAACTTTTAATAATTTAGTTTTTACATTTTAATAAGTAACGATATAGTACTTTATAATTTGTAATGATGTAGTTCATATATCATTAAAAAAATTCATTGAAAGTAGGTGTTAATTTTTATTACTAACAACATATTCTTTATTGTTTATAAATAAATTTGATTCTCGATCGGTTTATCAATATACATGTGTCATTAAATCATACTAATATTTACAAATTGTAAAATATAGAGGCTAAAAGTGTTACTTTCATGAAAGTTCAGAGATCTACTCTTTTTTAATATGTGCTTCTAAATTATTATGATTGTGCCTATTCAGCCAAGGTCCTCTAAAAAGTTTGCCAATAAATTCTTAAACCCAAAGTTTTGTGTCAAAAAATCATAAGTTCACAGCTCAACTAGTTCAAAAAATCAACTCACTATGATCCATAACCTTAAATAATACAAAATTTACAATCTCATGCATATTAAATTTTATATATTTAAATACGATCTGGGTCTCTATATTTTTTTTTTTGATTCATTTTGATTTCTGTAATTTTAAAATATTCATTTTGATTCTTCTACTTTTGATTCATTTAGGTCTTTATACTTTTTAAAAATGACCATTTTAGTCATTCATATATATTCATTTTTATCTCAATCTTTCAAAACATTTCAAGTTGAGCACATTAAATAAATTGCTAGGGTTATCATGTGTTTTGGTACTATATTAAGATTGCAAATGATTCATATGCAAATGATCAACTTACTTTTTAGCTGAAGTTGAATAATTGAGATTCATCAATATTTATCAAGTTAGCATATCTATTTTTTAAGAAATTGGGGGTATATTTAGGATTCTTTGATTTTTTTTTTTTTGGTTCCTTTGTAATTAGTGTATTTTTTATATATAAAATATTTGTTGAAAAATAAAGGATTATTAATCAATTACAAGTTTATGTTTTTTTAGTGAGAAAAACAAAACATATGTAACTTAATGTTTCATAAAGTTTTTAAATTAATTATAAATAATGTAAAATTACCGATAATAAATAAAAAAAATCACAATTTTTTCTTTTAATGAAATAAAAAGAGATGAGAGGCAAAGGGAGGTTTCTTATTCATCGTCAAGAAGTTAGAATAAATTTTCTGTAATTATAATTGTAATTATAAAAAATTAGCTTGAAAATGTCTTGAATTTGTTGAGCTAAATTAGGTTAGACAACACTATTAAAAATTAAAAATATTTATGTATATGTTTTTTATTAAAGTATTAAAAAGAATAAAATGTAAGCTAAACTTAATTGAGAATTTGATATGAGATATACAATTTAAATGCACAAATAAAAAGATTATAATTAACAAATTTTAAAATTATATATATATAATCTCTTGCATTTGTCTCTTCCACCTATATTTTTGCAACAATTTGAAATCTTCATTGCAAGAAAATTAAGATAAGAAAATAATTATTGACAAACCAAAATATGGTCTGATAATAGTTCATAAAATAGTTATGGGTTTGACGAAGTAAATAATAAAATATGAGATAACTAGAAATACATCAATTAATTTAGATATTATTTAGATATTGTTTTGTAGTTAAATAAATTTGGTATCATCTTTTAGCATTGTAAGAAACAATTTATAATTACTTTTGTATAAACCACATCTAATCTAAATTATTGTAGACATTTATAATTTAATTATTATTTATAAATCGTTTCGCATTTTTTTTTACAATTACATGTTCAATAATAAAATAAATTTATAAGAAAAAGATGTATGGATCTAAGTTCTTTCTCTGTAATTTTGTTGTAACAATAATAGTAATAATCATATTTAATCATAAGACTTCACGTTAATCATTTAAAACTAAGTTAATCTTAAATTAGTTTATAATTACATGTGGTAATACACTAGTTCCTATAAAGGCAAGATTAGCTCCAAACTAATCATGGACTCAAAAATCTCTGAGAAAATCTATAGTTTTCTATATTTATTTATTTATTATTAGATTAAAATATTATTTTAGTCTCTGTATTGTAATATTTATTCTATTTTAATTCTTATATGTTTAAATGTTCGATTTCAATCCTTGTACTTTCAATAAAATAATTCATACCATTAATTTGGACTTCACAACTAATTGAGTTGCTAGAAAATAATAATAATAAAGGGAAAAAAGCCAAATGTGATGAAAAGTTGAAGCTTATAAGTAAAGTGTTGAGTCATAAATGTGAATCGTGGAGGTTAGTTGCAGAGCAACAATGATAGAGTTAATAGTTTGATACAAAAGAATAACGCGTTGATTTTAATTTCTTCTGTGTGGAAGGTTAGTTCATGTGACATACAAATTTTTCGACAATTAAGAAGTATGTGGTTCGAATCATCTATTCTATTATACTAAAAAAATAAAATAAACAAGATTGGTGAAACAGTCTAACGTATACTCACTCAAAAATCCTAAATCGAACCCATTTATTTTTTTTTATCCAATTTGCGGATTAGATAATTTTCTATCCTATTTGACACTTTTTTTTAAATTATTTTTCTTCATGTTGTAAACCTTAATTTAATCACAATGACTATTTTTAAGTTTGATTAAAAGTATAAAGATAGATAATTTTTAATATTTGAAAGTATAAAAACCAAATGGAAAGAACTAACAGAATATAAAGATTAAAATGATATTTGAACCATAATATTATTATTATTGTTGTTATTATTTTCTTAGATGATATAATTAAATTTACTTTCATCTATTCAGTTTAAATTTTTAGGTCAATCAAAATGGTTACGTTCATCGTTATATCTACTTTTGAATCAATCAATGATTTAAGATATTTTGAGGCTACAGTACTCCCCATTTATTACTTTACGAAAGAGTTTATGAAAGAGTACTGCTCAAGAAAGAAGGTTAGGGTTTAAAGTATTTTTTTTTTTTTTTAAAATAATATATTACACAAGAACATGTCAAATATTGGATATAGAAACTATTTAATATTGAATACAAATATTAAATTTTTACCGGCTGTAGTGTTGAAACAACTAAAGCAACGAACCGCCATTAATACTCACACCAACAAAAGCTTTAATAAGCTTCTATAAATTCCCCAGCACAATCCCAAAGCCGCCGGCCGCTTCTTCAAAACAATTAAACACCTTACTTTTTGCCCTTCAAATTCTCCGGCCGCCGGATTCTTCTCTGTTTGTTACCATATGGAAGATTCCACAACCCGCCGGCGAGTCGCTGCCTGCAGTGAAAACGCCTGGTGCCGTGCCGTCCCAGGCGGCACCGGCACCGGAATCCTAGCTATATCCTCCACCGCAGCCCCAAATCTGCCACAACTCCAAAATGCCCTCCACAAACTCCAAAATTCCCATCCTGTCCTCAAATCCAAACTCCATTACAACCCCACTTCTTCCACTTTCTCCTTCCTCACCTCTTCCACTCCTTTCGTTCAGCTCAAAATGTTCGGGAGTTCAGAAACTTCCAAATTCCTAAATGACCAAAATGCCCATAACAACGGCAACATTTCCATTTCCCCATTCCAGATTCTCCTCGAACGCGAACTCAACGACAATACCCCTTGGCGGAACCTACAGTCCTCCGGCGACGGCACGGCGGACATTTTGTTTGTTAACTTGTATGAGGTTGGATTGGGGAAATGGGTGGCTATATTCCGGCTACACGTGGCGGTGTGTGACCGGACGACGGCGGTGTCGTTGTTGGAGGAGCTGCTTGTTTTGATTAAGAGCGGCGGCGGCGGCGGCGGAGATAAAAAGGAGGAAGTGGAGCTGGGACTGGAGGATCTTGTTCCTAGAAATTTATCGAAGAAGCCATTGTTGGCCAGAGGATTAAATCTGCTTAGCCACTCTGTGAACTCGATGAGATTAACGAATCTGAAATTCAAAGATGTAAAATCTGCGAGACGATCGCAGTTGGCCAGGTTTCAGATCAACCAAACCGAAACCCACAAGATTCTCTCGGTAAGTACTACCATTTTCGTACAGATCTGGTTCATTATATGGATTCTGTTCTATATTCATATTTTCAGCTCACTGTTTTCGGATTTTATGTCACATACTATATCTCAATTAGTTTTTTGTTAAATTAATTAAAATATATTTATAAATTAATTAATAATAGTTTATATTCAATTTTTTTTAATAATACGTGGGTTGTTAAATTCGAATCTGTTATTAGTACAAGTATTTTCCGTATTATCAAAAATATTTTGAATTTATATTTGACTCTAATTTATAAATACCAAACTTTCATTAAATGTTGTTGTGATATTTTTATTTTTATATTGCCTACAAAATAGACTTCTTAGATGACATAAAATTTAAATGTATATCTCTAGAAAATTAATTTTATTTTTTTAATTTTTTTTAGAGATTTATTAAATACAAGATTTAAAGTTTTAGAGTATATTTGATAGGAGATCTAGAAACAAAAGATCGAATGAAAATATAGTTGTATTTCATGTTTTTATATGTGTTTGGTATCAGATTCTAATATGAACAATTATTTAAAATGCATTTGATGCTATATTTATAAATCAGTAAACTAGTTGTAATTACCATTGAATATTATTCAATAATAAATTATTATAATTTATTTAGGTATACGTTTTATGTTTTAAAAAATACATATTTAATTGAATATTTTAATTTATACATATTTTAATTTATACATATTTTAATTTATACATAATTCATATTTTAATTTATATGAATATTCTAATTTATACATATTTTAATTTTTTATAAAGAGAATCGATATTATGACCTAACTTGCTATATTTTTGAACTTTTTAATTATATTTTATATAATTTACATTTTAAAATTTAAAATTTAAAATTTAGATATTCGTTGAACTCAATAAATTTGAAAAGACAAAATAAAAATATTTATTAGACACAAATCTCAAATTTAAATATTAAATTTGTAATTTAAACAAAACGTTAACATTTATGATTAATCATTTTTGTCACCTAATATATGTCATTAATTTTGCTTTAGTTAAAAGGGTGAGATTCAAATCACTTTTTAATTGAATATATAAGTGTCAACTTATACCGTGTTAACTAGTTGAGTTATGTTGTTTGGATTGATTCGTTGGATCTTATGTTTGTCTGAACCAAAATATGTATATTATATTAAAGATCATGGTAGCATATTAATATACATGCTCAATCTAAGCCCAAATTAATTGAAATCCAAAACAAGATTAAGATTAATATAAAATAATGATTATTTTTTAAACATTAAACTCCTGAGATAAACTATTCGAAAGTCGAGATGAAAAAACTTTTGAAAATCAAGCTAATAATTTTTAGGTCTAGTTTGATAGTTATTTAGTTTTTTATTTTTATTTTTAAAATTTAAATCTATAAACATTACTTTCCTCAATTATCTACTTTTTACCAATAATTTAAAAAACCAAACAAAAAATTTGAAAATTACAAAAAGTAACCTTTAAAAACTTGTTTTTGTTTTTGAAATTTGGTCAATAATTCAATTGTTGTACTTAATAAGGTTGCAAATTATTGTAAAAAATTTGGAGGAAATAAACTTAATTTTTAAAAACAAAATAGTTATCAAACGGAATGTTTAGTAACCATTTCGTTTTTTGTTTTTGTTTTTTAAAATTAAGCTTATAAACATTATTTCAACCTCCAAAATTTTTCCTTAATTACTTTTTACCAATAGTTTAAAAAACGAAATCAAAATTTGAAAACTAAAAAAAATAACTTTTAAAAACTTATTTTTGTTTTTAAAATTTAGCCAATAATTCAATTATTCTACTTTATAAAGTTACAATTCATCCTAAAAAAATTAGGAGGAAATAAGTTTAATTTAAAAAAATAAAAAATAAAATAATTACCAAATGGAAACATAGTAATTTGTTTTATTTTTATTTTTTTTTAAAATCATACATGTATCATTTTTTATAAAATTCTTAATTGAATTTAAAACTTAAAATGCAAAAGCAAAATTTTAAGAATTACTATTATTCTTTTAGGGAAAAAGAAGTACAACATTTGATGCACGAGTTGAGTTTACAGTAGATTTTGGAGGAGATAGATGTCAAATCCATATATATATATTCAAAAGAAAATTTTAACTAATAGTCGAACTAAAAAAAGATAGTACAACCTAAATATTTTCCATTTAAAAACTAACACCCACAAAACATTAGTCTTTATGTTCAAGCTCCTTTGATGTATTATTTACTCTAGTATCTAATTAACATTGTTTCGCCATAATTTATCTGTTTTAACATTTTTTTCTTAATTTATAAAAATTAATAAAGTTTTGAAAAAAAACATTTTTTTAGTTTTCAAAACTCTACTTAATTTTAGAAAATAGCGTGAGAGAATAGATAACAAAATGAAATAATTCATAGACAAATTAATGTTTAAATTTTGATCAAAAGAAAAAAAAAGGACAAATTACAAAAATTATCTCTAAACTATGGTAGTAGTTGCAATTATAAACTTAAACTATTAATTATAAAAATTAACCTCTCAAACCAAAATTAGGACTCGATTTTTATTCTTTGAAAGTTTGAGGGTATAATTGCAACTAATATCATGATGAATTTTATCATTTGTCCAAAAAAAAAAAAAAAAAAAACGTATTTAGGCTTTCTAAACCCAATCTTATGATCAGGAGTGCAAGTTGAGAGGGTTAAAACTGAGTTCGGTGTTGGTGGCGGCGGGGCTGGTGGCAGCGCACAGCTCCGGCGGCCACGGGTTCGACCGCCACCACCGGAAGTACGGAATCATAACGCTAGTAGATTGCCGGCGGTTTCTGGAGCCTCCGTTGACATCCCACGATTTCGGTACGTTTCAGAAATGGCCATTTATTTTCAACAATTTCTTTCCACTTTCATGATTTTGTTAGCTTTTAATTGCAAGGTGTGATGTCGTATTCTTTGCCTTTTTTATGCTCTCTTTTTTGGTAGCTATGGGTTATTAATTATATATATTACTACGATTTCTGAATCGATGTTTAGAAATTAAAAGGGTCATTTAATAAGGACTTTTTTTTTCCTTTTTTTTTTTTTAAAAAAAAATAGTTTAGTTTTCCAGAAAAGGAAAAAGAAGTCAGGTTTGGTATTTATGTCTATTTTTAAGATAGTAAACACAATTTTAAATAAAAGGTAATGAAGGGGCACTTATATCATGCATCATCTTTTTATAATATAGAAAATAATAGCAACATTTTTTTTAAAAAAATAAAAATTACCATCTAATAATTCATTAAGGAACTGGGTTTTATAAAAATAAGTGCAGTCAACACTTAAGGATTTTTTTAAAAAATAAATAATCTTATAAAAATCAAAGTGAACTAAACAATAATTGACATGTCCCTTAAAGGTTTGACATTCCATCACCAACTATAAAAAAAGAAGGATTATTTTATCCCACATTTTTTTTTTTTGGAAAAAACAACATAGGAGTTAAATTTCTAATTCAACCTTTAAAAATTAAATGTCATTTTAATTAGGCTTTCGTTCTTGTTCTATAATTTTTTTAATAAAATGAAAAAATATATGTTCAGGAGAATTATGTTTTTTTTAATATATAACTATGTTATATATATTTTTTCTCTCAATTTTAAATTTAAAGTAAATTGTTCATGCGGTATTTTATTTTAATTGTTTCGTTTTTGTCTTTTTTTTTTCCTTGAACTTCTTTTTTTAAAATGAAAGATGGAAGCATGAAACAAATGTTAGATTAAAGAGAGAAAATAAATCAACAGTTAACGAATATTAACATTAATTAAAGTATAACACATCTATATACTCTCAACTAAAAAGAAAATCAACTCTAAATCATTAAATTTCTTAGAATAAAAAGACAAGAAATAAGTATAGATTAATGGAAATAACTAAGGTCTCGTTCAGTAATCATTTCGATTTTGGTTTTTAGTTTTTGAAAATTAAACATATTTTCTCCCATTTCTTACAATGATCTACATATTTCTAAAATACAATGGTTGAATTCTTAGTAAAATTCCAAAAACAAAAACAAGTTTTTAAAAGCTATTTTTTTAATTTTAAAATTTGGATTGATTTTTTAAATCGTTGGTAAAAAGTAGATAACAAAGAAAGAAATTTGGAAGTGCAAGTAGTGTTTATCGACTTAATTTTAAAGAAAAAAACTAAATGATTACTAAATGATCTAAGAAAACTTGATTTTATGTAATTAGGACTATATAGGTAATAGGCAGCTTGACTTGAAATTAAAAAGAAATATTTAGATAAGAGTTACTATAAAAAAGGATAAATTATATACTCTTAAATTTCGAAGTATGTTTCAATTATGATCCTATACTTTTGGAGACTTGTTTTGTTAAAAAAAGATAGAAACTAACGTCATGTAAAAATGATTCCTCACGTCACTTAAAAGTTACGACATTATTTACATAAATTGAAGTTATAATTGTGATATAAAAATTAATTATATAAATAATTTTAGCGGTATGATCTTTTTAAGATGAAATAAATGGTAATTACTGGCATTAATATAGTGTCATTATTTGTAATAAATGACAATTATATTGTTTTGGACTAATTTCAAAGTTTAAATTTATCTTTTGACAAACTTCAACATTTCAAATTTGAAGTGCATAACTAAAACCTATACGAAAATTTAGGAATATTATTTATAATTCAACAAAAAAAAAAAAAACTTAAATAGGTAATTATACTAATTTCATATTCATAAGCCACTTATATTATGCTAATTTTTTTAGTACAACAATTACGAAAATGAAAGACCTAGAGAAAAAAATGTTTTTTAAAAAGTTTCATTTTTATTTAAATTATTTTGATAAAATAAAATTAAAATATATTTCAAAAGTTATTTTAGTGATCGTTGAACACTTTAATTTTTTTTTAAATGACCTATTTTGAAAATTAAACGCTTTGAGTTAATATAAATGCAAAAAAATAAAAACGAGAGTTTATAATGCTAACCACACTCACTTTTAACCCATATTTTGCCAATTCCACATCTATCTTTTAAAATTTAATTTTGAATATGATAAAAATATAAAAACAAAAAGACTATAACACCTCAGGAATTTTCAGGATTTTACCATGCTGCCATCTTTAACTCTTACACCGTAAGAGGAGGAGAAGACCTGTGGGAGCTAGCAAAGAAAGTTTCGACTACATTGGAGGCTTCCAAGAACTCAAACAAGCATTTCACCGACATGTCGGACCTGAACTTTTTGATGTGTCGTGTCGTCGAGAACCCCAGTCTCACAACGTCGGGAGCAATGAGGACGTCACTAATGACGATATTCGAAGACACGGTGTTTGACAATTCAGGTGAAATGCAAAAAGATATCAACATTGACGACTACATAGGTTGTGCCTCCATCCATGGAATCGGACCTTCCGCCGCTGTGTTCGACACCGTTAGAAACGGGCGGCTAGATTGTGTGTGTGTTTATCCATCTCCATTGCACTCTCGGGAGCAAATGGAGGCTTTGCTTAGTAACATGAAGGCTCTTCTCGTTAAGGGATGAAGGATGGTTTGCATTTGGTGGGGGTGTTTTGGGAACTTTATATTTTGTTTTTCTTCTTCACTACCTTCTTGAAATTAAGTCATTTACGAAAAAGAAAATAGGTTTAAATACTATTTAACGCTACATACGTACTTTTCAGACGTGTTATTACAATTAAGTAACTAATAGACCGAAAATAGATTATTACTTGTTTTAGCTTATATTTTTTTTTTGAGACTATGCTCTATTTTAATAATTAATTTTACGTTAAGCCTTGGAAGACCTATAGTTTTTTTTCCCTTTGAAGATGGAAAATCGAATCTTCGATATTAGAAAGGAAGACCACATAAGAAGATTATACCAATTATTGTTAAACTAAATTCACTATGGTGACTATCTTTTATAAAGATGGAGAAACATATTCATACTGGGCCATGTCAAATTTGAGTGCTTTAAAAATTCAAGATAAAAATAGAATAAGTTCGAGTAAAAACTAGTCGTATTGCTCTATTTCTTAGTTTTTTAGTACAACCAGTGAGGTACAGAGTAGGAGTGTAAAAAACTCGAACTGAACTAAATCGGGCCGGTTGGATTGGATTGGTTTTGTATTATAGTTTGGACCGAGCAATTCTGAACCAACCGATTTGATTCGGTTTTCGGTTCGACCATCTTTAGCCTAATAATAGGGTTTCGTTCGGCTATACTTTCTGTGTTCTTTTCCTTCACATCTCTTTCTTTTGGTAGCAGTTCTCTCTTCTCCATTGAAGAGACAAGCAAAACCATAGAGATGGGAATCATAGACAAAAAAAAGAAAAGAAAAACAAAGGAGAAGGGAAAAAATGGAGGAAGCGAAAGAAAGAATTGAAGAAAACGGTGGCGGCGACCAATGTAGAGATGATGACAAAATCGTGAAAAAAAAACAAAAAAAAGAGCCAAGGGTTCTTCACAGTGGCGTATCCAGAACTTCATGATATGGGTACTACAATATACCAAGTTAGAAGTTTATATTAAACATATTTAAATAATAGGTATGTTTGATTAAAGTATGAATTATGTATGTGGATTAATAATTTATCACATTTGGTTATTTTATTAGATTGGACCCTATTATGTGATCTAATTAATTAAGGCCCTAGATTTCTAATTGACTATGCACTTAATAGGTGGAAATTCATTCTTAGTTTATTAGAATTTAAGGGGAACCCTAATTGAACTAGTATATAAAGAAATCTTAAGGCTATGGTCCCTAACATACCAAAACAATAAGCACTTAGTCTCTCTTTAATCCCATCTATAGAGAGATTCCACTTAGGACATTCGGAGTCTTGGTTGAAGAAGAGAACCTAAGTATGGACTTAATGGGTAGAAGCTCATTCGGAGTCTTGCTATTGTGATTAAATTATAATTTCTGTTTAAAGAATTTAAAGAATTAAAGGGGAAAAAAACCTAATTATTCACTACCCGCTCCAATGGAAAACCCTGTTTCTGGTGAATTATGAGGTCAATACGAAATCATTGAGGAATTTTGTCATGGAGAATGTTTGAGATACAAAGGAAACTTATCTCTGTTTTGGACAAGGCGGCAACTTCATAGGCTGAAACATAGTGGGTTTTGGATTTGTCGGATGTTTTGGAACGATTTGCGTTTGATAATGTTTGTAAATTGTTTTTTGATTTCAACTCTGGTTATCTCAGCGACAATGATAATGCCAGTGTTTCTTGTTTCATCTTGTTGGTGTATCTTGATCTTGATTCATAATTCTTGACTTGAAATCTAAATTTGATTGAAAATCTTATAGTTATCAAGAATTAATCAATCAAAATTATTCAATCTTAAATTAATCAAACTGACTGCAATTCCCATTTAATTAGGAATTGTTTGATAATTGAGTAAATTTAAAATCTAGATTTTTAATTGATGATTATATGAATTTGAATCTAAAGTTTAATTTATGATTCAAGTTTAAATTAGATTAATCATATTGTGAGTTTAAGTTAAATTTGATTAATCATGTTGTGGATTCAAGATTGATTGATAATGTGGTAAAATTAAATTTAAATTTGATTGATATTTTGGTTAATTTAAATTTAAATTTGATAAATGATATTTGGTGATATTCACATGTTTATGTTGCTTTAATTGTATTATGTGTATGCAATTATTAAATGAATATTGGTAAAGACTATTTGGTGTTTTTCCTCCTTTATTTTTGTACAATAATATTGTTATATTATTGTATCTTATATTTTAGATTGGATTGGTCAAAATAATAGATTAAAGTAGCCTCTGTTATCTAGATTAATTTAATTCTAAAATATAAAATGTGCATATTCATGAATTTATACGGATAATTATCGGTCCAAAGGAAGATAATTATTTAGCCAAATTGTGGGTATGTATGTGGTAATGAGTATGTAGCAATTATAAGGATTGCTCATGTAAAAAATAGTCGGTTCAAAGAAAGACTATTATTTTGACAAACTTAATTGTCAGTACTTTGATTATTACGTTGAAAATATCATTTACAGTTGGTGTTTTTTTACCCAAAGGCTAGACATCTTTGTCGTGCTAGGTATCTTGTTAAAGGGGCCCACCGCATATGTGAAATTATTTTGTTATATTTTAATTGTGAGCATATGTTTTGTTGTTTATTGTTTTAGTTGGTCTTACTCAAATATCTGGAAATCTGAGTTCAATCCCTAAGTTGAATGGATCGAACTTCAAGATTTGGAAGGAAAGCCTAGAGATACTTCTCAGGTGTATGGATTTGGACCTTGCATTAAGGACCAATAAACCTACTTCTACTAAGAAACAACCAAATACGACTAATATAGAGAAGTGAGAACAATCAAGTCGCATGTGTTTGATGATTATTAGGCACTCCATTCCGGAGTCTTTTCAGGGCTCTATCACAAAAAATGAAAATGCCAATAAGGTCTTTCTCAAATTGAGAAATATTTTGCTAAAAATGAAAAAGGGGAAGCAAGTAGTCTTTTGACTTATTTAACTTCTATGAGGTATAAGGGCAATGGAAACGTAAGGGAGTACATTATGGAAATGTTCAATCTCGCAGGTAAATTAAAGGCACTTAATATCGAGATAAATGAAAATTTACTCGTATATCTGGTACTTATCTCTCTTCTTGCACAATTCATTCAGTTTAAGATGAGCTATAATACTCATAAGGATAAATGGAGTATTAACGAGCTTAGCTCACAATGTATGCAAGAAGAAGATAGGATTGAGAGAGAAAGGACATAAAGTACTCATTTGGCAACAGGCACTCGTGATAAGATAAAAAGGAAATTTGTGGATGTTGTCGAGGGGACATCTCAGCAGAATAAAAACAAGAAACAAGCTACTGAAAATTCTTGTTTTTTTTTTTTCTGCAAAATGAAAGGTCACTTCAAGAAAGATTGTCCAAAGTACTCCAAGTGGCGTGAGAAGAGTATACTTCTTACTTTGGTTTGTTCTGAAGTTAATTTAGCTTCTGTACCTACAGATACTTGGCGGGTAGATCTGGTGCTACTAATCACAAAAGTATATCAATGCAGGGTTGCATGTGGAGTCGGCCACTAAGTGATTCTAAAAGATTCATCTATGTGGGCGATGACAAAGCAGTTCCAGCTGAAGCTATCGGGAATTTTAAATTACTTTTAAAAATTAGTTGTTATTTGGATCTGAATGAGACTTTTGTTGTACCATCATTTAGACAGAATTTAGTTTCTATTTTCAGTTTTGACAAATTTGGTTTTTCTTGTTCTTTTGGAAATAATAAAGTTAGTCTTTTTCAAGATTCTAAGCTTATTGGTACCGGTTCTTTAATTGATAGAGTCTATATATGCTTGATTCTTTTGCTTCAGTTAACAAGATCCTGTTATCTAATTCATGTAGTACAAAGCGTAAATTAAATGAAAACTCCACTATGTTATAGGACAAGCGTTTAGGTCACATCTCTAAACAGAGAACTCAGAGACTTGTTGTCAGATGAAATTCTTGATTCCCTTGATTTAAGTAACTTCAACGTTTGTGTGAAATGTATTAAGGGAAAACATGCAAACATAAGAAAATTAGGTGCCAACAGATGCTCAGACGTCTTAGTACTAATATATACAGACATTTGTGGTCCATTCCCTACGACATCTTGGAATGGACAACAGTATTTTATTACGTTCATAGACGACTATTCAAGATATGGGTACCTATATTTAATTCATGAGAAGTCTAAATCTTTGGACGTTTTCAAGTCTTTCAAAGCTGAACTTGAACTTCAACCTAGAAAGAAAGTTAAGGGTGTCAAATCTGATCGTGGTGGTAAATATTACGATAGATATGATGGATCAGGTGAACAACGTCCAAGGCCCTTTGCCAAATACCTACAGGAATGTGGAATCATCCCACAATACATTATGTCGGGCAAACCCAATGTAACATCCCGATTTTTTTTAGGAAAATTTAAGTTAGTTATCTTAAATTGCTGAGTTTTAGTTTCCTAATCTTTGGAATTTGGAAACAAATTGTTACAGTTGAAGAAGTTTTATTGGTTAATGTGGATTCTTTGAGTATGAGTTTTAAATTAATTGGAAGGGATAATTGAATTATTTGTATAAGTAATTTTGAGTTTTTGTGAAATTTGAAAGGGAAAAGAGGAAATTGTAGTTTAAGATTTTACCCTCTTTAATTTTGGAACTTGGATCCAAAATTTAAATAAAGAATTAGGAAAAGATAATTGGTTTATTAGGAAGTAATTAAATCAAGTACTTAAAAAGATTTGTAAACTTTTCAACTTTCAATTTGATGTTTGAAACTTACTATTAAGATTTGTTTTCAGACTTATTTATTATCATTTATGATTTATGGGTACCCTATCGCCTGTTTTTCATATCTAGATTTAATGAAGGTCTTTTGAGTTCAACTTATTTATTTAGCATTTATTTCACTATAAAAGGATGTCGTTTTAAGTTCCATGCATGCATGTGTTTAGTAACAGCCTAACTTGAGTCCTAGGGGGTTGGTTGTTACAGTCGGTATTAGAGCCCATGTTTTAAGTTCTGTAGACTGACTTACTATGTAAGTCTAGATTGTCCTTATGGCTCATGAACAGATTCCTCGTCATCGCCAGGTATGCTCATTCATTACGTGTTTTATGGAAAATGTGTTTGAAAGCCTTCATATCTAAGCTTTATGTAATGAATGATTGTCATTGCTAGTTTAATGACCTGAAAGGAATTAATATGAGATAACTATTACTTTTTGTATTATGGAAGGAACGAAAGATCAAAATAAGGCCATTTGGTGTTAGTTAATTCATGGAAGAACTAATAGAAACAGACATATTTTTGTGTTCATAGATATTGAAACTTTGTAGAACTATGAAGTGCTATGAACTTATAATGAGAAAGAAAGTAAAGGATATATTTGTCTAAACCATCGAATAAGGTAGGCGAGTTGGGAATTCGCTGAGGAATATTATTATGTGTTGCATTGAGGGAATAAAAATTGGTGATGCTACAAGAAATTTTGTCATAAAGCACACATTCCTAAGTACGAGATTTAAGTTGCTTTATAAGATACACAAGAGGCGAGGAAGAGACGGTGGTTTATTTAGAAATTACTAGATATTGAGGTCAAAACATTTCAAGAGAAATTTCGAAAGAATTGATAGGTCATAATCAATTTAATGGTGTCAGAGTTAATGGATTAAGTAAGGTATGGTGTTTTGGTTCTTCATGTAATGCATCTAAAAGGAAGAATTACTAGTTGGAACATAAAGCAATAGTATAAAGAATTCCTTACGAGACTTAAGTGAAATAAGTTGGTCAAGGAAGGTGAGGTGGTTGAAATTATAATTGGTATAAAATGGGAGAAAATAAGTTGTTGGAACGAATTGTTGATCTCAAGATACTTTGACTTTACTTATGTCTTATTGTGATGAAGAGGCTTAAGTTTAATTAGCTATACTAAGATGAAGGATGAGAATTTAGAGTTTAAAGGCAATGTTAACTTGTGGAAAGTACCCTAATAAAAGTATGAAGATTGAAGTTGAATTGTAGGTTATAAAAGGGTTGGAAGTGATCACATATTTCGGTATAGAGAGCATGTTTCACTTGGAAATTGAAAAAGAGAACCTTTAACTTATTGATCTTAACGAAGATAAGTGGGAGGAAAATAAAATCATTTAATAAAAGTTTTATTATTTTGATAGGATAAAGGAAATTAATATTTTAAGGTCAAAGGCTAAGTTTGTTTGGCTTCCTAAGTTAAGAGTTCTTTGGTTGCGAGCATTTAAGATCGACTTCAATTGGTTTTCCTTCGAAAATTTGGAGATGTTATATGAAAAGAGGTATAGAATTTTACGGACAATTGAAGTTTGAAATACTATTTACCTGGATCGATGAAGCAACTCGAAAGTGAGAAGATGAGGTGAGGATTAAGTATCAAAAGCTCTTCGAGATTTGAACTTTCGAGGACGAAAGTTTTAAAGGTAGGAAGAATGTAACATCCCCATTTTTTAAGAAAATTTAAGTTAATTATATCAAATTGCTGAATTTTAGTTTCCTAATCTTTGGTATTTGGAAACAAATTGTTATAGTTGAAAAAGTTTTATTGGTTAATGTGGATTTTTTGAGTATGAGTTTTAAATTAATTGGAAGGGATAATTGAATTATTTGTATACGAAATTTTGAGTTTTTGTGAAATTTGAAAGGGAAAAGAGGAAATTGTGGTTTTAAGATTTTATCCTCTTTAATTTTGGAACTTGGATCCAAAATTTAAGTAAAGAATTAGGAAAAGATAATTGGTTTATTTGGAAGTAATTAAATCAAATACTTAAAAAGATTTGTAAAGTTAGAATTTAATTTTGGGATTTAGAATTTTTTTGGAAAGAAGTGATTTAAAGTTGGTGAATTTATTTTTAGGTTTATTTAATTAATTGGAGAAGAGGTGAAAGATTTGAGTTTAATATAACATATTTATTAAGGAAAGGAAATATATATATATATATATATATATATATATATATATATATATAAAAGAAAAGGAAAGAATATATATGGGATTTGGAATTTAAGAAAAAGAAAGGAAATAATATATTATAGATATGTATATATATATATATATATATATGTATGTATTTATGTGGTGGAGAATTAAAAAGAAAAGAAATATGAAATTTTCAAACCCCCACTTTCTCACTTTCTCTATGGTTTAGATGAACTTCGGCAGCCGCACCGCCGACGTACACATCCTTTCCTCCGTCAAATTACAACCGCCCGCTCCAACCTTCACATCGCCGGATCTGCTCGCCACTGGTCCTCCTCTCTTCCAATCATTGTCCTTTGTTGAACGTCGTCGTGAGGTTCGTAGTTTTGGGATAAGATCTAAATGATTTTCATGGTTTTGTTGAGGATCTTGAATACCCAATAAATAACGTGTTTAATTATCATTTCAATCGTGATTTTGGATGTTGAATTTGAAAGTTTGAAGAAGTTTAAAAGGTCGTTAGCATACTGTCAAGCAGAGTTAAGGTGATTTCGGTAAGAATTTTGGTAAGATTTTGGGCTTTGTGACTTATTCAGTTCGAATGTAATTTATACGAATTAAGTTATTAAGTTTTGTTTCTGATTTTGGCTTGATTAAACGCTTACGTGTGAACCTAAAAGTTAAATTTTATTTTGGTTTATGTACTAGGATTTAATTAAAAGATTGTGGAGATTAGAAGGGGTTAATTGCTCAAATATTTGGATCGATTAAGCATTCAAGAATTTCACAAAGACTCAATTTCTATCCATGTTTTTCAACTTTCAATTTGATGTTTGAAACTTACTATTAAGATTTGTTTTCAGACCTATTTATTATCATTTATGATTTATGGGTACCCTATCGTCTGTTTTTCATATCTAAATTTAATGAAGGTCTTTTGAGTTCAACTTATTTGTTTAGCATTTATTTCACTATAAAAAGATGTCGTTTTAAGTTTCATGCATGCATGTGTTTAATAACAGCCTAACTTGAGTCTTAGAGGGTCGGGTTGTTACACACAACATGAATGGTGTAGTGAAAAGGTGAAATAGAACACTTAAGGATATGGTAAGAAGTATGATTAGTCATTCTTCTCTATTAGAATCCCTCTGGGGTGAGACACTGAAGACTGCAACATATATCCTTAATAGGGTACCTAGTAAAGCAGTAGCTAAAACCCCTTATGAGATGTGGACAGGAAAGAAGCCTAGTATTAGACATCTTCACATCTGGGTTGTCCAGCTGAGGCTAGGGCTTACAGGCCTAATGAAAGAAAATTGGACTCAAGAACTATTAGTTGCTATTTGTTGGGTATTCTGAGTGCTCTCGGGGTTTCAAGTTTTATGATCTCACTTCTAGATCATTGTCTGAGACAAGAAATGCTAGATTCCTTGAGGATGTTGAGTTTGGAGGGTCTTTGAAAAGGAATCAATTTCTTTTTCTTATGTGGTTATAAATGATGTTCAGACTTCAATTTCTGACTTCACTATTGAACCAATTATAAAATAAGAAAATATTGAAGTCCCCATTGTTGAACTTGAAGTTCAAACTCAACAACCTCAAGAAGTACCACTAAGAATATCTACTAAAGCGAGAAGAAGTACAATTCCAGATGATTATATTGTGTTTCTTCAAGAACATTAGGATGATATGAGCGTAATGAAAGATGATCCAATCAACTTCAAACAAGCTTTACAAAGTTCTAACTCTCAAAAGTGGATAAGTGCTATGGAAGAGGAAATAAAATCCATAGAAGACAATGATGTTTGGGAACTTGTCAAACTGCCATCAGGAGTGAAACCCATAGGTTGTAAATGGATATTTAAAATCAAAAGGGATTCACATGGCAATATCGAAAGATATAAGGCTCGTCTTATTACAAAGGGTTTTACTCAAAAGGAAGGCATTGATTTCAAAGAGACTTTCCTTCCAGTTTCATCGAAAGACTCTTTTAGGATAATCATGGTATTGGTAGCTTACTTTGATTTAGAGCTACACCAGATGGATGTAAAAACTGTGTTTCTCAATGGGAACATTGATGTGATGATTTATATGGTGCAACAAATTTTTTTTTTTATCTGATAATTCAAAGTCTATGGTGTGCAAATTGAAGAAATCCATCTACGGTCCCAAACAAGCCTCTTGTCAATGGTATCACAAATTCCATGAAGTGATAACCTCCTTTGGTTTTGAGGTGAATGTAGTGGAAGATTGTGTATATTACAAGTTCAGTTGGAGTAAATCAATCTTTCTGGTGTTATATGTTGATGACATACTCATAGCTAGTATGGTTTATTGCATGACACTAAGAGATTCTAAAAAAGAATGAGATGAAGGATTTTGGTGATGCTTCTTTTATATTAGGAATTGAAATACTGTGAGATCGTTCTCAAGGTATTTTGAGTTTGTCACAAAAGAACTACTTTGAAAAGATTTTGAGTAGATTTGGCATGAAAGATTGTGCACCAGGAGATACCCCGATTGTTAAAGGTGATAAATTTCATTTAGGTCAATGCCCCAAGACCACACTCGAAACCAATAAGATGCAGAAGGTTCCCTATGCATCGGTTGTTGGAAGTCTAATGTATACTCAAGTATGTACGTGTTCGGATATTACATTCATAGTTAGAGTGTTAGGCAAATATTTGAGTAACTCGGGTATGGATCATTGGATAGCAACCAAATAGGTTATGAGGTATTTATAGAGAACAAAAGATTATATGCTCACTTATCGGAGATCAAAAGTTTTGAAGATCATTGGATATTCTGATTCTGATTAAGTTGGATGTCAAGACACTTTGTGATCCACTTCAGGCTATATCTTCATGTTAGTTGGAGGAGTTGTATCCTGGAAAAATGTTAAACACTATTGGCTTCTTCTACCATGGCTGTGGAGTTTATAGCATGTTATGAGGCATCCAATCATGGAATATGGTTGCTAAATTTTTTCACCAGGCTGCGGATAGTGGTCGGCATAGAAAGACCACTAAAATTATTTTGTGACAATAAGTCGGCAGTGTTGTACTCCAACAACAACAGAAGCAATACGAAGTCAAAGCATGTAGACGTGAAGTTTCTAGTTGTTAAAAAGAGTTCAGAATGGTCAAATTTCAATAGAACACATAGGAACAAACTCTATGGTGGCAGATTTATTGACTAAAGGTTTACTACCTAAAGTTTTTCATGAGCATATTACTCACATGGGTGTTAGTCACTTTTCTGATTCCATGGCTTAGTGGGAGTTTGTATTGGGATGTTCTTTGACCTTATTTTGTTTATTTTCTATATAAAATAAAGTTGATGGTTTATGTTTTATTATTTGAACTCGTTTATCATGCATGTAGTTTAGCATAAAGTTTTTAAGGATGATCTCATTAAGGAATTTAGATCAGTTGGAAACAGGCATGATCTAGATCACTTTGAATGTAGTTTCCATGCTATCCATCCATACTTGATCTATGTCATTGAATGTATTGAAATTAGTGATCAAGGAAGGTTTAGTTACAAGAGTAGTGACGAAAGCCGCCTTTATTTTGTACTAATACAGGAGATGGACCAGATTGAACTAAGGGGGAATTCTATTATTAAAATAACCTGTTGATGCGTGCTTAAGGTTTATGTGATTTAATTATATCAGGTATACAGACATAGCCCAAGTGGGAGATTGTTAGACATATTTAAATAATAATATGTTTAATTAGAGTATGGTTATGTATGTGGATTAATAATTTATCACATTGGGTTATTATATTAAATTGGACCCTATTATGTGATCTAATTAATTGAGGCCCTAGATTCCTAATTAAATATGGACTTAATGGGTTGAAGCTCATTCCTAGTTAATTAGGGTTTAATGGGAACCTTAATTGAACTAAAAAAGACCTTAGGGCTATGATCCCCAACATACCAAAATAATAAGCACCTAGTCTCTCTTTAATCCCATCTAGCGAGAGATCCCACTTAGGGTATTCAGAGTTTTGGTTGAAGAAGACAATAGCCGCCTTATAATTTTCATCAACTTTGCAATGGAATCTGGTATGTTATTCTTGACAATTTTGCATGAATGATCCTAGGGTTAATTTAGTCAATATAGATTCAAAGTAATTATGCTAATAGTTTAGCCCATGAACTTCTTGATTGGTATCTATCCATGGTTCACGAACCTTAAAAAACGTCCAATAGGTTCCTGAATTCTCGAGTTTTATGTTGCATGAATTCATAAAATATCAATTTTACATCCAATAGGTCTCTTATATTTTCAAAAATATTAAAAATGAAATGTTATATTATACATTAAATTATATTGTATATATTAACTACAAAACTGAAAACTTAAGGCAGACAAAAAAAAAATTGTCTAATAAAATGATTAACATAAAAGCATTTTTAATATTTCTGAGATCTTATTATATAGGAAAATTGTTTTAAATGCCAAATTGTTCAACATATTTTCAAATATAGCAAAATGTCATAGTCTATCAATAATAGATGATAGTATTCTATCAATGTCTATTAGTGTATATCACCGATAGACAGTGACATTTTGTTATATTTATAAATATTTTGGTTCATTTTGCTACATTTGAAATCAACTTTATTACATATAAATTAAAATTTATAGATCTATTACACATTTTTAAGAGACTTATTAGAATAAAAAATTGAAAATTTAGAAATTTACTAGTCACAATTTTTAAAACTTAGGGAGTATAAAATATGTGTTCGAGGTTCAATGCACATTAAAAAAAAATGAAAATTATGATTTAAAAAAGTTGATTTTAAATAAAGTTGAAAATTAAAGTAATTTACAAATTGTTGTAAACTTAAGGAACAAAACGAAGTACAACAAGAATACAAAAATCGAGATATTTTAATATTAAAATAAATAAAATATAATATAAAATAGCAAAAATGAAAATTTCTGGAACTTTATTTGATTTCTCAACCATCTTCACATCTCTATAAAATCTACAAATGACCACTATTTATAAGAATTTTTTGGAACTTGAATGTGATACATTTGGACACTAAGATGTGTAGTTATGAGAAAATTTCTAGTACTACGGTAGTATGATTTTTTTTTTTTACTACCTCAATTCTTTGCTTGACACAAAAGTAACCTTTAAGAATTATGTGGGATCCATGAAATAAATGTAAATTAATAAATTATCTAATGAGTGTCAAATAATGAATAGAAGGAGTATGTACTACAGTAGTACTAGATTTATAAAGTATATGTTAGGTACCATGATTTACTTCTTGAAATAAATACAAATTTCAAGTAGAAAACTTGTTTGGGGTCCATTAAAGGTTACATATATGAGGGGTCCCAATGACCCATATATATATATATATATATATATTTTCAAATTGGTATAGTTGATGGGTAAAACCCATCAACAAAAGTGTACAGGTGACATTAAAAAAACTGTCAATAAAAACATACATAAACAATAAAATAGTTTTCTTGGCATGAAAAAAAATCAATAAAAAGAGTTTTCTTGACTTTTTAAAAAATAGTTGATGGATAAAAATGTCAATATTACTTTATTATGACGTTCGAAAAGTATCAAGAAAAGGATTTTTCTTGATGATTTTTCATATAGATGGTAGGTAAAAACATGTCAAAGTAACATTTCTTAATGAACAAAAAGGTCAAAAAAATGGTTTTTGGTAATATTTTTTACCATCAAGGAAACCGTGATCAAGACATGGTTTTGGTAATTTTCTTGATGGTCAGTTTTTCTTGATGTTGGCTTTCTTGATTTTTTTGGCCATCAAAGTAGACATTTTTTACCCATCAATAAGGCCAAATTTATAGTAGTGTATTTATCTGTGTAGTTATATGACACATGATCAAGACATGAGGTAATGGGAGAGTGACACTTGGTCTTTGGACACTAAGCATGGACATCTATATTACACTTATATTATAATATTTATAATACTTCCCCTTAGTAATGCTCATTATATATATGAAATATACAAAAAAAACCCAATGGGGAAAGAAAATCCAAGTGAAGGGAAAAGAATACATATTTCACATAATCTAATAACCCTAAAAGAATAAAATATATTTGTCTTTTTCATGTAAATGTTGGCTTTTTGGCCTTTAATCTTAAACTAATTAATTTTAATCAATTAATCAATTAATGTTTTGGTGATAAAAAATTTGCTATTATTTATTAACAATTTGAATGTACCGAAGTGCTAATTGCGTAGAACTCAGAATAATGATTTCCAACGCAATTTGAATCACTCAAATCAGAGTCTGAATGAAGAAGTTATTGTTGAAACAAGATTAACAAAAAAATACTCGACGTGCGTGATGTGGCGGCCAAATTAATCAAATTGGACGATTAAAGAGTGACAAGTGGAGCAATAGAGAAATGACACATTTGGGCTTTTGGTTTTATTTTTAAAAGAAAATAATTTGAAAACAAAATGAATAAAAAAGTGGAAAAAATTGCATAAACCACCCATAAATTATGAGATTGGTTATTATCATACACGTAAACTTTCAATTTGAGCAATTATTCCCCTCAAATTTTTTAATGGTTATAATTAGCCCATTTTGTCAAATTAATATTTATTTATAGGTAACTCACACATTTATAAGGGGCAAACTTGTCAGTTTTTTTAAAAGGACAGACTTTGACTTTTCTCGTCTCTTCCCTTTCTCCCCAACCCCATCGTTGACGCTTCCTGGATCCTCAGGGACTCAGGCTTCTCCTCTATGGCTTTAATTCATGAGCTCACTGCCTGCTCCCCTCCTCCTCACCATCTTCGCTCCCCCCCGACCCCGCTTTCTCCCGCTCTGGTCAGCCCCCGCTCTCCCTTCTCCAGTACCATCTACTTCCTCACGTATTTTCTTTCGATCGCTATCCTACCTCTTGGTCGGTTCCTCACCTCACCAACGATGCCTTGGGATTTCATTCAACAATGTTATAGTCGGCGGGTTGCCGACTACGATGATGGATCTCTCATAATCTTCAGAATCGAGAAGTTCTTCAATCCGTTCTTCGAGAGTTTGGGCATGAGTAGCAAGAGAATCGTCCGACCCGATCTTGAATGTTGCAGTTCTTCGATTTAAAACGATCCAATCGAGGCTTTGGCGACAACACTAAATGGTCGTTTAGATTGAGGTTTTCTCAATGCCCAGGAATTAAGGATGTCTGGGAATCTAGGATGACTATGTTTGGTTGTGCATGGAAAAACAATGTCTGGGAATAGTATGTGTGGGAATAGTATGTGGGAATTAAAAAAAAAATCCAAATGGCCCTTGCAAGAAATATGTTACAAAATAATTTAGTAATAGCCCAAATGCGATCATATTATATTTCATATTAATTTTACATTTCTTGCAGATGAATTACTAAATCCAAATGGCCCCTGGGCATTGACTATGTTATTTTGTAAACATAGTCATCGTTTACAAAATACTATACGATTGCTTAAATTATCTACACGATCACTGAGCTCCGCTACACGATCGTTTACAAAATACTATATGATTGCTTAAATTATTTACACGATTGCTGAGCTCCGCTACACAATCGTTGAGTAACAAAATGCTATACGATCGCCTACCCAGTGCTATATGATCGCATACCCAGTGCTAGACGATCGCCTAGCAAATGTTACACGATCGCCGAGCTCGGCTACATGATCGCTGAGTAACAAAATGCTATACAATTGCTTACCCACTGCTATACGATCGCCTACCTAATGCTAGACGATCGCCTACTAAATGCTACATGATCGCTAAGCTCGGCTACCAAATGCTACACGATCACTAAGTAACAAAATGCTAGACGATCCCCTACCAAATGCTATATGATTGCTTACCAAATGTTATACGATCGCTTACCAAATGCTACACGATCGCTGAGCTCAGCTACACGATCGCTTAGCTCTGCTACACGATCGCCGAGTAACACTAAACGATCGCCCACGAAGACCCCGCGATCGCTTACCTGACTACACGATCGCTTAGCTCTGCTACCAAATCCTATATAACCAATATCAAAGTATAAATACTAAATGTAGACAAAATAAGCATTTATATTATGTCAATATTCGTAGTTACAAACAAGACTACAGTGCACATTCATTCAAAATGAAGATACTTAGCAAGCACTAACATGCTAGCTCAAAATAAGGAGTACACATCATTTGATAAGGCACCAAACTATACACATAATTGCCCATGCATAACATGTTATAAAGTCTCCTATTACATAAAAGATACTACGATATTCCCACAGTTTAAGAATGAACGTCTTCTTATAAAACCTCCGTTATGAATTCATATCTTTCACCATGTGGAAGATTAAAGAAATAATCAACCTGAGATTGGTCTTTAGTGATAATCTTACCCCTCTCACCCTTTGTCGAACACTTAATCCATCTACCTTTCTAATTCCATGAGTTTCGACGTGCTTCTCTTGTAGACTCTCATTCAGCTACCTGTCGATAAAACATAGCAATTTCTTGAATGTTATCATTAGCGCTTAAAAGATGACTGCTCATAACATTCTCAAGACCATTCATTGCCGTCACCAATGGGTCCATACTTCTTGCTCTTTTCTTACTAGAACTATTTGATGTATGTGCATTAGATTGTATATTTGTTGCCGCTTCATTCATTAAGGTAGATCCATCCACTTCTTCCCCTCTAACTATTGGTGGATCATGCACATAAAAACCATCCATTTCTCTCCAAAAATCATTGTTGTCCATTTCTCACTCACTGCTTCAAACATCATGTCAGCTGAACCTTCTGCACCAAGTCCATTGGCTCTTTCTTTTCCAAAAATAATGGCTAACTGTTCGTAGAACAGAAAAGACTTGTTTCTCAGTTCTTTTGCATTTGGATGACCCTGTGAAAACAAATATAAATCAACTTTTAATACATTTCAACAATAACATGATAACAATACACTAGCAATAAAAAAAATCTACATTTACCTTTACCCGTTCATCAAATATATCTTTTTCTACTTCTATATACTTTTCTTTATCATTCCATTTGAAGCCACTACAATTTGAGCCTTTACCTCACAATTATGAATTTTTTTAGCCATCCATTTCTCTATTTGATTGAGAAATCCTTGTTTGAAAGTACCATTAAGCCTTCCATGTGCCAATATTAGATAACTTTAATAAACATTCTACTAATTTCTCATCTTCTATCTGACTCCACATATGTTTTGACCTACTTGAACCAGGTGTAGATTATTTGTTGACATCCATATCTATGATTCACATCACATATTAGACTATTAAAACTCAAAACTTCACATATAACATAGTATGAAAATCAAAACATACATCACATATCATAATTATGAAATAAGTAGCAATAGAGTAATTCATAATATTTCATAAAAGCTTATAACAAGGTGCATATTTACATCATAATAATACATCCTAGTATTAATATCTAATGTCACTCCACTCCTCAAACATCTCAATTGCTAAGTTATCTCTCCAATTTGTCCATTCATTTGAACTTTCAACATGTGTTATTCGATCACTATCCATGTCAAAAGTACTTGAATGAGTGTCTCCAACTTCATCTTCTTCTAACGGATCTACAAGCATTTCTCTTCTTATAAGATTATGAATGAGACAATAAGCTGTAATAATGCGACGAACTTTTACTGGATAGTAAGATTTCCCTCGAAGAATAGCCCATCGACCTTTTAATAGTCCAAATGCTCGTTCTATTACATTTCTTGCAGATGAATGCTTCATATTAAAAAATTCAGCTAGAGTTCTTGGTTGGTATCCTTGCATCCAATCATTTAAATGATATCGTTGTCCTCTGTAAGGAGCCAAAAATCCTTCACCATTTGTATAGCTAGCATCACATAGATAATAACAACCTAAATATACCAACTGAATACTTGAGAATGTATGTACAAAGTGTTTCTAATCCAAACTACATACCAATCCTAATATCAAACATGTTACCTTTTGGAATCTTTAATCCATTCCTCCTAGATATAGCATCTCGTAAAACTCTTGAGTCAGAAGCTGAACCTTCCCATCCAGGTAAAACATAGATAAATTGTATATCTTGGGAGAAAACTCCTAAAACATTAGTAGCAATTTCATTCTTCCTGGTTTGATACCTAGGTCTATCGAGAATACCCACATTGACTATAATATAGGTTCCTAGTGCACCTAGATAATTCTACATGCAAAGAAAACTCTAAATTAATTAAACCACCTACTAATATTTAAACATGAGAAAAACTATAAAACAAAAATTACCTTAAACCACTTCCATTTTTCATCCAAGCAGTTGGTAGGAACAAGATTAGGATGTTTAAGTAATAACTCATGTAGTCGTATCATAGAGTTCATAACTATATTAAAATCTGCTAATTGTTTCTCCTGAACGTGTAAAATGTCGACGTATAACTCTATTTTTAATGTCATGTGCAAGGATATGTAAAAATATTGAAACCATCTCTTCAACGTCTAAATGTGTCATACCTCTTAATTTGCCAGTTGTTTTAAGCATATGACATAATATAGTAAAACATCTCCTATCCATTCGTGTCGTCTCAAAACATGCTAAATCACTCTCATATATTAGACGAAAAAATTTTAATTGTCTAATTCGATGTCTATAGAAAGAACTTCCACTCATAAGTCTGTCACATGTTTGTCCTTTATACAATAGTATTACTAACAATGGAAAAGATGTTTTTATTGCTTGTTTTATTATCTCTAAATATGACAACAAGACAATAAGAATTTGTTGTTCAATAGCTGAATGTATGTCATTCATATCTGCATGATAAACGAAATGTTTTATCCCATCATTAGTTAATTATAATAAACAATTCTTAGAAATAAATCACAATGTAGCAAATCAACTCCTTTAATACATAAAAAAAGAACAAAAAAACGTGCAGAATGAATAGCAAATCAACATAAATATTGGATTAAGTGTGTTCTATCTTACTGTCGAAAAATAAATCACAATGAAATGTTGGATTAAGTGTGCAGAATGAATAGCAAATCATCAAATAAATCAGAATGAATAGCAAATCAACATAAAATTTATGTGTTCTATCTTACTGTCGAAAAATTTATTAGGAAAGGTAGATGGATTAAGTGTTCTATCTTACAGTAAATGGTCTATAAAATTATTAGGAAAGGTAGATAAGTTGACATCCATATCTATAAAAATTTATCCATCCATCTATTTCGTCTTAATCAATTCTCTCTATCATTTATGCTCTCTAACTATCGTATAGCAAATTTCCTCTATCGTCTACATCCTATCGTGTACTCTCAATCGTGTACACTTCCAACCCGATCGTCTACATCCCATCGTGTACTTTATGTCGCCTACACACTCTACTCAATCGTGCAGTCTCCTACCCCATTGTCTACACGCTTACCTCTATCGTGTAGACGCTTGTCCTATCATTTACCTTTTTCCCAACGATCGTCTAGATATTTGACAACGATCGTCTAGCCTTTTTCTCAACGATCATTTAGCCTTCACCTTTCTGTTGCTTATACGCTCAACCCAATCGTGCAGTCTCCTACCCCATCGTCTACACGCTTATGTCTATCGTGTAGACGGTTGTCCTATCGTTTACCTTTTTCCCAACGATCATCTAGATATTTGACAACGATCGTCTATCCTTTTTCTCAATGATCGTTTAGTCTTTACCTTTCTGTCGCCGACACATTCAGCCCAATCGTGTAGTCTTCTACCCTATCGTCTACACACTTACCTCTATCGTGTAGACGCTTGTTCTATCGTTTACCTTTTTTCCAACGATTGTCTAGCCTCGTTTAGCCTTCACCTCTCAACAATCGTTTAGTCTTTGACAACGATCGTTTAGCCTTCCTTTTTTCCTCCTTCTTACAACATAAAATTAGTGACTGGAGATTGAAGAGAGGAAGAGGGACAACAGTGTTCGACAGTGGTGAATAAAGACAGAGTGTTTGATAGTAGTGAATTTCGACCATGGATCTAATTTCTAATTTACTGAGTACCAAATGCTAAAATCAGTGACTGGATATTGAAGAAAGGAAGAGAGACAACAATGAATAAAGACATAAATTGAAGTGAGAAAAAAATACATAAATGGAGATGGAAAGATTATAAGTACCAATAGGGGAGCAGAAAATCATGCCGTCGAGAAGAGAGATCGAAGCAGAACAATGTATAGAAATGGCTGGCACCGAAGCAGAGAGATGGCCGACACTCAAAGCAGAAAGGTCGATTTTTACGGCTAGAAGGAAGAAATTTCGTGATACGAAGAGGAAGGAGAAAAGAAAACCCACACTTTTCAATGGGTATTCAATTCATTCCTTTGTGTGGGAAAAAAATACCTAGGAATTATCTTTTCCAAGGCAAATGAACAAAGCCCACCAACCAAACATGGACTTTGTAAGCCCATTTCCATTCCCACCTCTTTTCCCTCTAAAAAAACGGCCCATAAGAAACAAAGCTGATCAATAATGGCAACTTTTAATAATTTGAAGTTTCTAGGGTTCCATAAACAGCCTACACTGATGATCTTCACTCCGATCGGCGATTCTAATGAATCGTGTCGGTGATTTATCCGATTTCAATGTTGTTACTCTTAAAAAAAATGATAAATTTGCCTTCTTAATTCATTTGAAAGTTATCTACAACTAAATATTAATTTGATAAAAGGGTCTAATTGGAACCATTAACAAATTAGAGGAAAGGTAATTACTCAAATTAAAAGCTTATAGATATGATTGTAACCAACCTCAAAGTTTAGGTGTGGTTTATGCAATTTTTCCCAAAAAAAATTATAAATATATAAATATATAAATATATATGTGCCTAACAAAAAAAATCTGAAAGTCTAAAATCCTGCGTAGTGACCGTTTGGGGGAGATTTTTTTAATAAATTAATATTATTATTGTTGCTGTTGCAGCTATTTTTGTTATTGATTTTTTAATCTCCACCTTTGATTTAAATTTTAACAGCAAATGGTGCAAAGTAAATGTGGTTTTCATCTACTTTCCTCTCTTTTTAAACTTTTCATCTTCTCCACATTTCAATAACAAGTTTACATTATTTTTCTGTCCTTCACAAAACACAAAGCTTCCATTGTTGCTCTTTATAAGGTTCAATTTTTTTTCTTTTAATCTAATTCTTGAGAGAGATTTATGTATTGAGATGATTGATTATATTTGTTGTGAGCTTAAAATTTGTAAATTAACTCTTTTAAAGTTTATCAAGTGTGCTCTTTAATTTTTCATGTTTTTGTAAGGGTTGCTCTTGATCTCGAAAAAATAGTTGTTGTAACAGTTTGATTCTCAACCATGGAAAAGATCGAGTTTGTTCTTGCATCCGAAAAAGACACGTTGTATCGGTTCGACTCTAAGTCATGGAAATAGTCAAATTTGAGTGACAAACCTAGAAGGAGCTTGAGAAGTGGATGTAGGCTGGTTGTGCCAAACCACTATAAAATCACGGTGTCAATTTCTCTATCCCTCTCCTAATTTATTTTCGGAATAAATTTTTGTTATTATATCTCATTGCATGAAATTAATTGTAATTTTTAATTCTTAAAATCAATTGCTCATATTTGTTTATTTTGATTGGTTCTTAAAATGTCATATCATTTACTAATCTTATTACTAGAATTAAATAAGTGCTTAAAAGTGTTAGTTTTAATTTCTTAATTACTAGGTTGAATTTATTTGTATGAAATTTTTATTTAAATGACTTTCTAGTAAAAAGTTTATTGATTTGCTTAATTTGGCCCACTTTAGAGAAAAAAGTTTTCATTAATTTGATTAAACCATATTCACTCCCCCTCTAGGGTTGCCATACCAATCTTATAGGAAATATCACTTGAGATTTCTGAGTCACCGCATTCCAATGTTAGTGCACCAATTTTTCAAAGATTGTGGTAGGTAATGCCTTTGTAAATAAGTCTGCACTACAATAATTTTGGGCTTTGATGTCGGTTGGAAAAAGTGAAGTCGGATGTATAATGTCGGTTTTGTTTTTTTTTTTAAAGCGAATCTTTAATGTCGGTTTAAAACCGACATTGTAGGGGTACCTTTAATCTCGGTTTTAAACCGACATTAAAGACCTGCTTCACTTTTTCCTCTAACTTTCTATTTTCCCCTATTTTTTCATTTCCTTCTTCACTCTCCCTCTATTTTATTTTTCATCTCATTCTCACACTTCCCACTTCAGACCCTATTCTTTCTCACTCATCTCTTCCAAACCTGTATCAGCTGCTCATTTCGTTTCTCATTCCTCTCTTCCAAAGTGGATTTTTTGGTCGTTCCGCCGGCTCTGCTACCCATTTCGTCATCGTTCGCGTATCTCCAGATTTGTCGTTTGTCGGATCTGCTGTTCGTTCCGTTCATGTGTCTCCAGATCTGCCGTTGTTGTCATTTTTCGTTCGTTCTACCGCCGTTCATCATTCGTTCCATCGTCGTTCGTCATTCGTTCCACCACCGGATCAGTTGTGTTCGCCTAGCCATCAACCTCTTTTCGTTTGCGCTTCTGTCTGGGTTTCTGTTGCCATCTTCGTTAGTCATCTACAGGTCTTTGTCCACTGCGCTGCCATCACCATTATGTTTAGTATGCTCTTCTTCCCTTATTGAAAGGTCCAGGCAACCGGATTCATGTCCTTCTCTGTTTGAGATCTTCTCGTTTGATCCTAAAACCACTTATCTTTCATCATCTCCTCTGGTTTGATCCTTTCCTCTGTCTTTATTGCTCTCCTTCTTCTGTTTTTTTTTTTTTCACTAATAATTGCGTAACTAAGGATAATTGAAAGTAGATAGCTAGGGTTTTTCGATTTTGTTTCTTGACCTAATTTTTTTGTTTGTAGACTGGATTTGCATTTGAAGAATGCGATGGCGATCTTGTCAGTGTTGCTATTCATCCCAGTGGAGATGAAATTGTCTGTTCTACTACTCAAGGTGGATGCAAGTAAGTTCAATTTTTAGGTATAAACATTTGACTCTCTATATTTCGTGTATCTTGATTGGTAAGCTGTGATTTTTTGTTTTTCGTATAGAAAACGTCATTCAAGTTCCTTGATAATGTACTTGCTAAATTTGGTTGTGCAAATGAGCTATTTGATTGTGGTTTTTTATAATGTTTTGTTCAAAATTCTATACAACATGTTGTATCTAGTTTTTAGATGGTGCTAAGCTCAAAGCTCTAGTCACTTATGCGAAGTTAAAGAATCTTTTGTTGTTCCCTTTCTTGTTTTTCACCATTTTTGCTTATACTACTTGTTCATTTTTAGGTATTTTGATTGTTTCATCGTTGGGATGTATTGTCCTGAGTTTTGTTCTTGTCAAATGTGCTTTAGCAACCCTGAGGATGTAAATATTGTTTTCCAGACCTTTCTATAATAATAGTTTTTCTATATATTTTTCTTTCATGTCCAAGAAAGCACTCCATATTTCATCTATTGTACTTGTAGGCTCTTGAAATATGTACTGGAAGAGTTTTATGGGGGAATGAGAATAATCAAATTGCTTGACATTGTAAGTCTCTATTTTGTTTGTTTGTTTGTTGAGAGGGAGAATGGTTTGACATTATAAGAATTTAAGAGAATTGTGCCTGTTTCAAGAAAACTTATGTTTCCTTAGTTATACTCCTATGAGTTTAAGTTTAGTTCATATTGATTGAAATTGCCTCACATTTGTGTTCTCTTAATCTCTTCCTCTACCATAACATAATGTATATTGAAACTCTCCTTGTAGGTTGGTCTTGGAATTCAAAAGAAGGTAGTTTGGTAGGAAAATAGTACTTGTTTGTAGTATCAATTGGGTCTAGAGGGCATTGAACTAGCTTAGTTGGCTAGAGAAAATAGTACTCGTTTGTAATATCAATTGTCTCTCGACCGGATCTGCGTGTCTCCGCCAAAGTGCCACAACCACGCTTGCAATGAAGAGGTGAGTATACATATTGCAATGAATTATTTCTCTTAAGGCCATTGACCTCTTTGTAGTTTAGATTGGATTAGAATGTAACACCTGTTTATGACTCATGGGTACTATTTATTTGTAGTTTAGATTTGATTCAAGGTGCTTGAGTTTGTGGGTTGCACTATGGTAGTTTATGGGTTATTCATGTACTATGGCATTTTTTGTGAAAACTTTTGAGATTTGAAGTACATTGTGAGCTAAATTTACTTATTGATATATGTGTTCTTGAATATTCATTTTTTGGGAATTCTGATAGTTCTATTGAGAACAGGTGGTTGTGAAATATTTTTAGGAGTGTGTTTCTTTGAATAGGCTCAAGGTAATTTTTTGGTTTTTTTGTTGTAGCATCGTTATGCTGCCGAAAATTTTCCATCGTCTTCGTATCTCATATCTAGGTAACCAAGCTTCTTTTCCTCAAGATCTTGAAAAAGAAGATTCTCTCATTTACTCAACTATTGAGTTTTCTTGTTTTGCAGGTGCAACAAAGGAGTAAAGATTTGATATCGCATCCTCTTTATGCTTTTTCTTGGGGAACTCTAGATCCAACACATTCACTACAAGAACTTTGCCTTGAATGTACCATTTATACACATTCGCAATCAACACGGTTAGTTGAATATGAATTCTGATCACATTTTCACTTTCAATCCTTTGTCTTAAACCTTTTTTGTTTGTGATTCTTTGAATAACAGTGGTTAGACAAAAATGCTTATAACCAGATACTGTTGAAGCTGGGGGGTCTATTCAAGAAGAATTATGAAGGGATCCATACTTACCAAATGGAGAGGGATGGTAAACTCATAATGTTTGTATTACTTGTAATTTGTGTTTTCAAGGGCTGAATTATTGTATGACCTTTTAAATTATAGTTTTATAGCAGAATTTGAAGATTAAATATAATAGATTTGCAATCCATACATAAATAATATGTCATAGCCACAGTGTTCGATGATGATGTGTCATGTTATACTTTTTGACCGAAAAAATGGATTCAGCAACAGAATTTAAAAAAACGGACAATAATTGATAAAATGGACAAATTTTGGGCTTCAATGTTGGTTTAAAAGGCTTCATTTGATTCTTGGGCTTCAGTTGCAACCGACATTAAAGGCAATGTTATTAAATCCTTTTAATGTCGGTTTAAAACTGACATTAAAGACAACCGACATTAAAGGGCTTTAATAACACTATCTTTAATGTTGGTTGTTAGCCGACATTAAAGCCCTTTAATATCGGTTTAAAACCGATATTAAAGCCCGAAATTCTTCTATTGCTGCGAGGTTATCCTCCGAACAAATTTGTTGTATTGTGATGTTGCTATTTTCTTCAAGATCATGAGTATAGAAAAACTTTGGTGAAATATGCTTTGTTTTATCTCCTTTAATATATCATCATTTGATTTAGACTATACATGTTGTGTTGTCTTCATATAACATCGTTGGAAGATTTTTACTAGAAGACAATTCACATGTTCCACGAATGTGCTAAGCCACATTGATCTTAGTCATGCATATTCTTGACTAGCCTCATGAATCACAAGAATATCTATCTATCTATCTATCTATCTATCTATCTATCTATCTATATATATCTATCTATCTACCTTACTAGTACTAGTAAAGGGGCTCTTCGACCAAGGAGGCATCCTGGTAGGTCCTATCTATCTATCTATCTATCTATATATATATATATATATGAGTGTGTGTGTATGTGTTAAGTTTTATGCCCTAAGCTCGTGATTTGTAAATAAACTATTTATTGACATTTTATTAAAATAAATTGTTGTTTTATTTTATATTCAATTCTGCATAACTAAATTCAATAAAGCAAAACCTCAGATTATTGTATGGAATCTTGAACAGTATGTAGTTGACATGCAGATGGATTATGTTCAAGTAATAACCTAAAGGGTCTATAGTATATGGATAATGTTGAGTGCCTTATCCTGGTGACACTATGAATACAACTTATTTTGTAGTTGCTACAAATAATTTGATCCAAATCGTTCATGTGGAGACATGTGAGTGGGAGTATCCTATATAAAGAGTTTTGTATAAGACTAGACTGCGAAATAATTAATATCTTTCTTTAAATACGTTAATCGAAGAGATTAACATTTCACATGATGATCATATGTAACTCAATCTTAATTCTAAGTCAATTATGAACTCCTGCTTATGAGGGCTCGTCCTTTGATTTGCATGGATGAAAGTGACCCGAGTAGCTGATTCAAGAATTCTACCATTTTGGGGACTAGACGGAATAAGGAGTAGGAAATGTAATTTCATGAGATGAAATTCACCCCTTCTTGCATAGGGTAAGTAGATGAGTAGTTCTCATAAGTGCTGATTTCAGGACTTGAATAATGGGATCCCACCTTTTATTGGCTCGAGAGGAACTTTGTTTATGTTTGGACAAAAAACAAAAGTCTTCATTAGAGAATGAATGGTACTTAAGGACACAGAAGTAATTATATGGGTAAAACGGACTTTTGACCCAATCCTAATTCCGAACAGTTTGTGAAAGATCAACTTATATATAATGATTATATCATGGATGCAACATATTCTATAATGCATAAGAGTGCAACTATGGATCTATAGTGGTTTGCCTCATAGTTAATGTATGAAGGTTAATTAATTAAAGAGTTTAGTTAATTAATCTCATATCATTGGAACTTATAATTTGTAGATTCATAAGGTTCCATTACTAGCTCACAATGGATAAACGAGGGCTAAGGTATTGAAAGAATAATTTGAAATGTTCAAATTAATTTAGAAAAAAATATATTCATTATATCATTTACAATTAATATAAAATATAATGTATGTATATACATTATTATATAGTTGAATTATGAATATGATTCAAATTAAACTATATAGTATGGGAGAATAGATGCATTTGAATGTGATTAAAATAATAAATAAATGTGAATACTATAGGTTAAAAGTTAATATAAATGAGATTTATATTAAAACTATAGGGTAAGAGAAAAATATACATTTAGATATGATTCAAATATTTATATCATTAAACATGAGATATTTAATTAAAGATAACTAAATATAAGATATTTAATTAAAAAATAATTAAATATGAGATATTTAATTAAATTTATTAATTAATTAATATAACTCCCTTAATAAAGGGGAGTTAGGTAATGGGGAAGTGGGTATGCAGTTTTACGTTTAAAAGACTTCTTCTTCTCTTGGTGGATTCATAAGGTTGAATAGGTAACTTATTTTCTCTAATGAAGTTGTTGTCCTGTTTCACTATGCAACAATTCAAATCGTTAGATATTGGTGTTTAAGTTTGATCTCCTATCTTTGCACCAAACAATTTCTTCAAATAATTTGTTTTATTTAAATTTTGTTGTAATAGTCATTTGTGGGGATTGTTGGAAATAAGAAATGGGAGAATGTTGCCCCCACACTAGAGAATTAAATAATGCCTTAAAGCTATAAATATCAAAGTATGCTAAAGGTAACTCAAAAGTGTAGTAGGTGGTGGAAATATAACATTTTCACTATACGCGCACGCCGCCGTTGCCCTCTGGGTAGGTAGGTTTGGAAAACTTGTTTATTAGAATTGGGGGCTAAAAAATCACAAATTTTAGCAAAAGTAGTGAAACACATCATATGAACTTTAAATGGATAAGAAAAAGAAGGCAAAATTATGCCTAAAGTTGTGGACTCGTACTCGTACACGTAATTAAGAAACGACATGTCACTCTTACAAGGCCAGTCCTAAAACCCTTATGCGACATCGTTTATGCATCCAGGTCCCTGTCTTCTCTCTCTGAACCATCGCCTTCTTCTTCGAACGGATCAGATTTCTCACGGCGGCACTTCCCTCTCTGTACTCCCACCGTCACTGCCACCGAAATGTCGGATCAATCTCCTCCTCCCGCCGGCGAGTCTAAGTCCCGTCCCGTCGGTGGCACCGAACACAGCTGGTGTCGCGCCGTCCCCGGCGGCACCGGCACCACCGTCCTCGGCCTACTCCTCTCAAAACCTCCCGATATTCCCCATCTCCAATCCTCCCTCCACACTCTCCAAAACCTCCACCCAATCCTCCGCTCCAAAATCCACCACGATCCTTCTCGACGAGATTTCTCCTTCCTCATTTCTCCTTCTCCGCCGCTCCACCTCCAGATCCTCGACCTCCCCGCCACCGCACGCGCTATCGCCTCTCATCCCGATGCCAACGATCCTTCCGTCTCCGATTTCCACAAGATCCACGAGCAAGAAATCAACAGCGCCACGTGGTTCGATCCAAACCATCCGTCGTATTCCGACACTGACGTGATGTTCGCTACCGTCTACACTATGAGCGACAGCCAATGGGCGATATTCCTCCGCCTCCACACGGCGACATGCGATCGTGCCGCGGCGGCGGCACTGTTAAGAGAACTGCTCGTACTAACGGCGACCGGAGGAGAAATAGAAGGCGGAGGATTTGAAATTGGGGATAATGGTGAGATTGGATTAGGGATTGAAGATCTAATCCCTAATGGTAAAGCGAATAAATCTCTGTGGGCGCGTGGATTAGACATGCTTGGTTACTCATTGAATTCGTTCCGATTAGCGAATTTGGAATTCAAAGACGCTAATTCTGAGAGATTTTCTCAAATGATTAGGTTGAAGATGAACTCCCATGAGACTCAGAAACTTCTCGCTGTAAGTTCTTCTTCCCTTTTCTTTTCTCTGCAAATTTTCCTTCATTTTCTCGGGAAAATGTTGATTTTTTTTTTAAAAAAAATTATTTTTCAATAATGACAATGGAAGTGGGACCCACTTTCTATCATAAAACCCAATCGGATTTCACTTTCAATCTAAAAGATATTTACAATTTATTTTTATTTTTATTTTTAGTGTTTCCCCAATTATTTTTGTATTTATATTATTTATCAAGCTTTGTATTTAGTCCTTTTGTGTATTAATATTTGTCAATCTAGTTCTTCATTATTGATTAACATTAAAATTCTTCGATGATAAATTCACATAGTATTTAGTGAATTAACGGATATTTAAAGGAGAAAAAAAAGTAGAAGAAAAGTCCACAATTTCTTCTAAATTTTAAAAAATTTAGTGGAAGAATTAGAAACTTTTATTTATCTATTTTTTTCTTTATTTTTGGATATTCCCATAATATTAGGTTATATAAATTTTTTATCAACTAATTTTATTACTCAACAATAATGAATGAAATTGATGTTAGACTTATTTTAAATAATAATACATATAATTAAAGTATGGACTACGTACGAGATTAATATTTTATTACATTAGTTTATTTGATTAGATTGGCCGATCTAATTAATTAAGACCATAGATTTGGGTAGAATCCCATTCTTAGTTAATTAGAATTTAATGAGAACCTAATATAAAGAAAATTTAAGGCTATGCTTCCCAATATATCAAAACAATACATACTCTGTCTTTCAATCTCTTAATGAAATCCGATATATTATTTATTTTTGGAAATTGACATGAATGGTTCTAGGTTAATCTATTTAATATAGATTTAAAATAATTATATTAACAATTGTAAAAAATTTGAATGTAAAAGAATAAATTAAAAGGACAAACGCTAAAAACGTGAGTTTAAAAAAACTTTTAATTGACCAAAAAAATGTAATGTGGGTGTCTTTATGAGAGGACTAGATGGTCATTTTATTGTATAGAATGTTGGAAAGTAAAAATTTTGGAAAGAAAACTTGTATGTAAATGTAAAAAATGGATTAAGACTTGTAAGAACTTGTCATTTTCAATATTTTATTTATACTCGACACGATGTCTGATTATTTTTATTTAAAAAAGTAATGAGATTTATTAGGGTGCGGGTAGGTGTAGGGAGTCACGCTTGGTAGTGTGAGATGTCCACGCTGTCGGTGTCGTTTGGCTTTGTACGTTTGATGTAAAGTGGAGAGTGGTGGGGACGAAATATGTCCTCGAAATAATACATATTCATTTTCTATTGCAAAGTCTTCCATTTTATAATATGCTTATTTTACTATTTTTTTTTTTTTTTTTTTTTTTTTTTTTTTTTTTTTTTTAATGGAAACCCTCTTTTCTCTTTTATTATTTTGTTGAGTGTGTTTTATTTCTACTTTTATTTTAACCAAAAAAATAAAAGCCCACTTAATAACCTAGGAAAATTCCTAGACTACATCATTGATTGTGCAGCCCTTGGTGACATTTTTTAGTTATCGAAACGATTAAAAAATTATTTTTTGTGTATAGAGGAAGGAGGAGTAAAGTGCATCCAATCATTTAATTTTATTGAAATGTACTTTTGTAGTCCTTGACGATTTTTTATAAAAATAATGTTATTTTAATATATATATAGACAAAAATTAGGTGTTTGCTAAAACTATTGATAAAATTAAGGTAGTAAAATCGTGTACAGGGTACACCATTTCCATGTGGCAAACTCGTATATGGGGTACACGAGTACAGTTTAATCCAGTCAGCACCATGTTAGCTGGTTGATCGGTTGTTGGGAAACTCGTGGACCGGGTCCACGATTTTCATAATCATGGATTCGGTCCACGATTTTTTTTTTTGTTTTTAAAAAAATTGATTGACTAATTATTATTTTTTTAATTGAAGATGTACAACAATATTAAAACTTTAGGAACGGGTCCACAATTACATAAAATGAAACAATTACATAAAAAGTATAAGTACATAAAAGATATAATTACATGAAAAATATAAGTACATAAAAAATACAAGTACATCAAATATACCATTACATAAAAAATACACCTAATAACCCGAAGGCAAAGCACTTAAAGTACGTTGTGGACAAGTGCGCCTGTTATGTCATTCTCTCTTGCAAATTGTACATGACACTTTTTGGCTTGCCTCTCTCCAATCCATTTCATTATGAATGTACGTACTTTTTGGCCGGCCCTGTTCTCTTAATAAGTCTGCATTTGGACGAACTTCTGTAAATGATAATTCTGGCCAATAATCTGGATGTTGTACTGGATGAAAGCGGCCTTCATAACATCGCTTGAAATTGAACAATTTAGCATTCATCAATAAGTGGTATGTATGTCATAGGCATGTAATTACAAACTGCAATTATATGAGAGCATGGAATCTTGAATGATTGCCACTTATTGCAAGAACATCTTTCTTCTTTCAAGCTCAAAACTTGGGTGTGTTGTTCTTTATAGGGAGAAATCATACTTATGCCAGTTTGTATCTCAAAACTTTGACTTTCCTAGATGTCACTGTATGCGTAGATGCTCGTTTTTCCCACCCTTTAAGTTTTTTTAGGGCATATTTTGTATACATGTCCCCATGATCGAGTGCTTCACTGATTTCTTGTCTCCAACGTTCAAAATACAGTATTGTGCGATAGAATGTTCCTAACCAAAGAAGTAATTGATAACATTCTAGCACCTTTGAAAACACTATTCATGCATTTAGCTGCATTGCTTGTCATCCACCCATAGTGGTACCTACCGTCGTGTGATTGAGTCCATTTTTCCAAGTCAATGTCTGAAAAATATTGAAGACATTCAGGGTGCAATTGTTTCAATTCTTTCATGCACTGAATGAACTTGCGCCATTGGTGTTGATTTCCTGTCTTAAACACCAAATTTTTTAGTTGCTTTGATTTGTATTTCATATTCAAATTACTGGCAACATGGAGAAGACAATATCGATGCTACGCTCTAGGTTTACTCCAACCAATTTTCTCGTTATTAATTGCAATAAGAATACTCTTATGTCTATCAGAAATCAAGCAAATATCTTCTCTTTGGTAACATATTCACGCAATGTCCAAAAAAATTATGACCAACTGGACGAATTTTCACCTTTAACAATAGCGAAAGCAAGGGGAAATATATGTCCATTTGCATTAATAGATAATGCAGTCAATAATTTCCTCTTATACTATCTCTTCCGTAGAGATGAGTTCCATCGATCTGGATTAATGACCTACAATGTTTGAACCCTTCTCTTGCAGGACCAAAGAACCAAAATCCTTGACAAAAAATAGTTGTAACTGACACATTAGAGGGAAGGAAAAACTAATCTGTTTGTGTTTCTGGATTGTAATGAACAACTAACACTCAATCAATATGGAAGCTCTGAATATGATTTCTCCCAATCACCAAACACAACAATCAACGTTTTTCTCTTGGCTTGCCACACTCGTCTATAATTAACATTATAACCATATTATTTTTAATTGCTTCTTGGAGTAGAGCCATAGGTACTCCAAGATCAGCTCTAACCAAATTTTGGATTTCGATACTCATAAAATTTGAATCAAGCTGTGAATGATTCTGTGTATGATCCTGTGTCAATTTTGAAAACAATCATGAGTGTTTTCTTTGAAGTTTGGTGATTTCGAACATCCCATGAGTTTTACGCCGATATGTCCGTAACCTCCAAGCACAACCATCACTCCATGATTTACATCTGACATACCAAAGATCTTGATTTGATTCCACTACAACAATTTCGTAGTGTTCTGTCACACAATATCTTGATTTGACTTAAGGTGGGAGATTTTCAGATAATTTGTTCGGATGGACGAACAGAGGAGATTTTCGGACGGGGAAAACGGAAGAAATGAGGAGGCAGAAGGCTTTCGAATGGAGGAAGAAAGCTTGCGGTGGTTTAATGGAGAAGGGAGTCGTGTACCGGGGTACACGATTACCTCAGTCAACGCTGCAGGACTGTCACGATAGACCACGCGAGCCAGATCAACAGCTGTACACGATTTAGGGCGACTAAGACTCTATCTATCTCTTTAATTATAAAATAAAGATTAAAAAATATTATTTTTCCTTAAAAGAAAAGGTTTATTACCCGAAGAATTGTGTTTGAATACTTTTGATGAATTGCATAAAAAATAGATGCAACCTAAAATATATATAAGTATTTTTATTTTTATTATTTAATTTTAAATTAATGTGGTTGAATCAAAAGAGAGGCATGCATATGATCATGCCACCAACACCAACTTGTGTTTGCAAAAAAGACCTTTCATGATTGTACAAATTGTCCTTTTTTTTCCCTTTTTCTAATAGGGCCCTTGATTTTTTTTTTCTTTTCAAATAATGTTATTTTAATATATATATTGACAAAAGTAGGCTAGGATTGAGAGTATTGTCAAAAATAGATTTTAAAATCGTGTACCTAGTACTCGATTACTACTAAATCGTGTACCCGATACACAATTTCCTATTGATCTGGCACGCGTAGTCTGTCGTGGCAGTCCTGGAGCGTTGACTGAGGTAATCGTGTACCCATATACGACATTTCTCCATTAAACCACCGCGATCCTTCTTCTTTCTCCATTCGAAAGCCTTTTGCCTCCTCTTTTCTTTCGTCTTCCCCGTCCGAAAATCTCCTCTATTCGTCCATCTGAATAAATTATCTGAAATATCCTACCTTAAGTCAAAAATCAAGATACTGTATGACAGAACACTACGAAATTGTTGTAGTGGAATCAAATCAAGATCTTTGGTATGTCAGATGTAAATCATGAAGTGATGATTGTGCTTTGAGGTTATGGACATGTCAGCGTAAAACTCATGGGATGTTCGAAATCACCAAACTTCAAAGGAAACACTCATGTTTGTTTTCAGAATTGACACAGGGTCATTCACAGCTTGATTCAAATTTTATGAGTATCGAAATCCAAAATTTGGTTAGAGCTGATCTTGGGGTACCTGTATAATGTTAATTAAAGACGGGTGTGGCAAGCCAAGAGAAAAGCATTGATTGTAGTGTTTGGTGATTGGGAGAAATCATATTCAGAGCTTCCATATTGGTTGAGTGTTGTTGTTCATTATAATCCAGAAACACGAACAGATTGATTTTTCCTTCCCTCTAGTGTGCCAGTTACGACTATTTTTGGTCGAGTTTTTTGGTCCTTTGGTCCTGCAAGAGAAGGGTTCAAACATTGTAGGCTATTATTATTAACCGCCTTATCTATTGATGCAAATGGACATATATTTTCCCTTGCTTTTGCTATTGTTGAAGGTGAAAATTCGTCCAGTTGGTCATGATTTTTTTGGGCATTGTGTGAATATGTTACCCAAAGAGAGAGTATTTGCTTGATTTCTGATAGACAAAGGCATTCTTGTTACAATTAATAATGAGGAAATTGGTTGGAGTGAACCTAGAGCGTACCATTGATATTGTCTTCGTCATGTTGCCAGTAATTTGAATACGAAATAAAAATCAAAGCAACTAAAAAATTTGGTGTTTAAAGTAGGAAATCAACACCAAAGGCACAAGTTCATTCGGTGCATGAAAGAATTGAAACAATTGCTCCCTAAATGTCTTGAATATTTTTCAGACATTGACTTTGAAAAATGGACTCAATCACACGACGGTGGGTACCACTATGGGTGGATGGCAAGCAATGCAGCTGAACGCATGTATATTGTTTTCAAAGGTGCTAGAATGTTACCAATTACTTCTTTGTTAGGCTAACATTCTATCGCACAATATTGTATTTTGAATGTTGGAGACAAGAAATCAGTGAAGCACTCGATGATGAGGACATGTATACAAAATATGCCCTAAAAAAGCTTAAGAGATGGGAAAAACGAGCATCTGCGCATACGATGACATCTATTGACAAGGAAAGTCAAACTTTTGAAGTACAAACTGGCATAAGTATGATTTCTCCCTATAAAGGACAACACACCCAAGTTTTGAGCTTGAAAGAAGAAGATGTTCTTGCAATAAGTGGCAATCATTCAAGATTCCATGCTCTCATGTAATTGCCGTTTGTAATTACATGCATATGACATACATACCACTTATTGATGAATGTTACAAATTGTCTAATTTCAAGCGATGCTATGAAGGCCGCTTCCATCCAATACAACACCCAGATTATTGGCCAGAATTATCATTTACAGAAGTTCGTCCAAATGTGGATTTACCAAGAGAACATGGTCGGCCAAAAAGTACGCACATTTATAATGAAATGGATTGGAGAGAAGCCAAAAGGTGTGATGTACAATTTGCAAGAGAGAAGGACATAGCAGTCGCACTTGTCTACAACGTACATTAGCTGCTTCAGCCTTGGTCATTAGGTGTATCTTTTTTTTTATTCGTATTTTTTTATGTAATTGTATTTTTTATGTACTTGTATTTTTTATATAATTGTGAACCCATTCCTAAAGTCTTAATATTATTGTACATCTCCAATTAAAAAAAATAATTAGTCGATCTATTTTTTTTAAAAAAAAAAAAATCGTGGACCGGATCCATAATTATGGCAATCGTGGATCTGATCCACGAGTTTCCTTGCGATCGGTCAACCAGTCAGTCGACGTGGTGCTAATTGGATTAAATCGTACTCGTGTACCCCGTACACGAGTTTGCCACATGGAAATCGTGTACCCGTACACGATTTCACTATCCTAATTTTGTCAATAGTTTTAGCAAACACCTATTTTTAAAAATACTATTTTCAATTCTATCCTATTTTTGTCAATATATATTAAAATAACATTATTTTAAAAAAAATCGTACTTGAATTTTTAAGAATAAATTTTGAAGGTGTTGAATTATATTTCTTAATCCAGTATTTTATTTTATTTTTTAAATGAACAACCTAGCTTTTAAGAGAAAAAATGAAAAAAGGAATACTAAGGGAAACAACGAGAATCATCCACGAAAGGAAGAGACCAACCATTAAATATATGTCTCCAATCAAACAATAAAACCTAATGAAGAATTATGAAAATGCTTCGATATTGAAGCCAAGTTTGAACCTCAAATGTAAATATTGAGGTCTTGTTTGATAGCAAGTTTGTTTGTTTGTTTTTTTTTTTTTTCCCTATTTTATAAAATTATGTTTCTTTCATTCCAATTTTCTGTTATGTGTTTAGAATAACTTTATGCTTCTTTAAATATTAGTTCCTGTTTGGTAGTAATTCCAATTTTCAATTTTCAGTTTATGCTTCTATCAATTTTATAACAAGTTTTTTTAGGATAATTTTCTTTAGTTTTCAAAATTTAGCTTGTTTTTTTTTAAAAAAAAATATTGAAAGTAGATAAAAAAAATAGAAACTTGTTGGTAGAAATAGTGTTTATAAGTTTAATTTTCAGAATTCAAAAACCATATACCAAATAATTACTAAACGAGCCAGAATTTTTCCTGATTTGATATTAATGTTTGAAGGGCTGCAAATTGAGAGGCGTTAAGTTGTGTGGAGCTCTAGCAGCTGCTGGATTGCTTGCTACTCGTTGTTCTAAGGACCTTCCTCTTCACCAGAAGGAGAAATATGCTGTTGTTACCCTCAACGATTGTCGTTCCCTCCTTGATCCTCCCCTTACAAGCCACCATTTAGGTAAATTATTCAACTCTCTTCTCCTCTTTTTTGGACCCTTGAAATATCTCGCTTGTATATCGCTCGATTAGTTCTACGTCTGTTCAAGTTTTTCTACATGTTAAGAAGCACAAACAATTTAGCTTCTCCATAGAATGAAGTCTCATCATGTATGTGACATATCTATCTCTCGTATTTGTATCCATGCTTCTTAATGTGTCGTTTGAACGTTACAACATTCAAAACTAGAAAATTTTGTCGTGTATATTGTTAAATTACCAAGTAACCCAAGAACTTAAGCTAATAAGTTATGATCAATTTAATAATCATATCAACATTTTAACACTATCCCTCACTGGAGTTAAAAATTTGTAGAAGGCCCAATAAGTGGACGTCAATATTGACCGGGTAGGAAATGACATTACAAGGATTTGAACACATAAAACCTCTCACTTTGATACCATATTAAATCACTAATCAACCCAAAAACTTAACACAGATTAAGCTTATAACTATTGTAGTTTTTGCCAACTTGAGGATAATTAAATTGGTTAAAGTATTTATGTCCACGATTAACAGGTCAGAGGTTCAAATCCTCCCTATTCGTTTGGAAATGGTTATCAAATAGAGTCTTTAATTCTTGTTTGTACGAGAAGGTGAACATTGGTTTTAGTTTTGCTCTTATACATTTCAGGATTCTATCACTCTGCCATCCTCAACACACATGACATATCAGCTGAAGATACACTATGGGAAGTGGCAAAACGATGCTATTTTTCCTACTCAAACGCCAAAGACAACAACAAGCATTTTTCAGACATGTCTGACTTGAACTTCCTCATGTGCAAAGCAATTGAAAATCCCGGCCTCACTCCATCTTCATCCATGAGAACCGCCCTCATCTCGGTCTTCGAAGACCCCATCATCGACACTTCCGGTCCCGAGCAGCAGAACCTCGGCCTACACGACTACAGTGGCTGTGCCTCTGCACATGGTGTCGGGCCATCGATCGCCTTATTTGATATGATTCGTGACGGTCAGTTGGATTGTGCTTGTGTGTATCCGTCGCCTTTGTTTTCCCGAGATCAAATGAACCGAATTTTCGATGAGATGAAGAAAATTTTGGTGAATAATGCTATGGAAGTAGTTGAAGGCTAAGAATTTAGCTTGGTTTGGAAATGTTATGTGCCGTTGTGTAATTTTATGATTCACATCGACGCTCTTTTGCTTCATAATTAGAAAATAAAAACGGAATTTTAGAAGGTTTTAGGGTAATGATTTTAACATGCATTTAGCATAATGATTTCTACAAAATAATCGATTTTTTTTTATTAATATTATTTCTTTTAAAAAAAATTATTTAAATTATGAGGCTGTTTTAGAATTTATTATGGGTGATGAAGGATTGAGTTGAAATACTTTTTAGATTCAATCCAATCGCTTAGGTGGTAAGTTTTTTCAATTCAAACAAAGCTTATTAGATAATGAATCTAACCCAATCCAACTATGAAACATTTAGATTGAGTTGGTTTGGATTATTGGATCATTATTTAATTTATTTTAAAAAGAATTAAAATGTTAGTATGTAAAGTAATTAATTTAATTATTTTTCTCATATTGAATTAAAATTAGCACGTTAATTTCAATTTTTATTATGAAGTTTTTCTTTTCATAATGTTAGAAAACTATTTTTAATAGTTGCGGGAGAATAAATAAACTAAGAAAATCATCAACTTAAATAAAGCTAAAATTAGTATATGTATAGATAATTGTATTGGAAATAAAAAATATATTTTTTAAAACTAATAATAAGTTTGGATTGGTTTTTGTTATTTCACGTGAACTGATGAATCAACTAAACTTATAAAGTTTGGACTAACAAGAAGAATGCCAAATTTTAACTTTTCATTTATAAAAATAGAATATCAACATTTCATTTATAAAAATGGCACAATGAATTAAAAATAAAAAAATAAAAGAATTTATAAAAGTCTATACTGCTCTCACCCGTATAAATGAGATTGCAATTGACTTATTAAGAAATACTTGTAATTACATAGTAATTAAAACAAACATATAGAGACTATTGGTTGGCCATGCTCTCAGCATTGCACTGACCTCTTATCCAACAAAGTTGCCGCCATTTTCTTTTCCGAAATCGGCTCCTCCACCAATAGTGGTGACACCCCCGACTTGAGTTTTGTCTTCATCCCTTGCTTCGTCGGGCGTGGCCTCCTCTCCTTCTACCAATACTTCACCATCTTCTTCAACTTTGGCTCATTCTCTATCGACTTCATTTATTGCTCCTTTGGAGCCACTAGTGATCACTTTTGTTCAATCTTATTCTATCTCAACTCCTCCAACACAGGCTCTATAGTCAATCTCAACTTCTAACAATGGTGCTATTGTAAATAGAATCACAGTCTCCGAATCTATCATCATAGTCATAATTTCCTCCACCCTACTACTTTAAATGCGATTGGTCTGTCTTCTCAGTTCGCTCTAATTTTTCAAACTAATTAAAAAAATATATGATATTTGATTGTATAAAGTTTTCAAACTAATTAAAAAATCAAAATGCAAAAACATAAAATAAGTTGAAAAAAGATTTAAAAAAAATCAAAACAAATAAATAAAATGATAGTTGAAAAAAATTGGTTTAATTTTGATATTTTTAAAAAAATAACAATATGATTTGATAATTTAAAATATGGAAGATATTTCCAGAGAAAATAAAGATATATGATTGTTGAATGAGAAATTTTAGACCAATCACAAGTTGCCACATCATTTATTAAATTAACGATGAAATTCCAAATTATTAAATTTGGGCTCAATTAGGAGTTGACATATATCATGAATTGAATTTGAAGCAAATTTCGATGACACCACGTGGTTTTATCATGACCGTTGAATCAGATAAGATTAATTTGACCCAATTTGATATTATTATTTGGGTCAAAGTCCAAATAAGTCCAAAAATAGGCTGAATTTGACCCAAATGTCAAATCAGGCCTAAATCCGATTAATTGGGCGCCAACCCCATGGACCAACCAAGACCAAGTCCAACTAATTGGACTCAAAGGCTAGACCCATAGATCAACCAAGCCTAAGCCCACCTGTGAACTCTATAAATAGATAAGCTCTCCTCATTTGGAGGGGTCGACAATTCTATACTCCAGAGAGCTTATAGGGAATTCTCTATAACCAGAAGACTCTTTGACTCTTGAAGCTGATCACACCTGAAAACTGAAGTCCTTTGAAGATGCAAGCATTCTGAAGACTGAAGTCCTTTGAAGATGCAAACATTCTGAAGACTGAAGTCCTTTGAAGATGCAAGCATTCTGAAGACTGAAGTTCTTTGTAGGTACAATCATTCTGAAGACTAGAGTCCTTTGAAGGTACAAACATTTTTTACATTCAGAGAGTCCAGAGAATTCATCAACAAGCAGAAGACTTCCAAGATTCCGCTCCTAGAAGACAGAAGACCCTCGAAGACATAAAGAAGACTCTTCCAAGACTTCTACTTCAAGAATGTTCGATGCTTTTCTTCTTCAAGTTAAGCACATTAACCCAACCGAGAGAGAATCAGAGGATCAAGTATTAGAGATCGAACCACATCGCATCAAATCAACTTCAATATCAATACCAACTCAAGTTCAACTCCACGAAATAAGTTTCTCCAGAAGCCTCGTGTGAACAAATTGGCACGTCCAGTGGGACCATCTCTAACTCTCATCTCTCTCTCAGCATCCAAACAAGGCAAATGGCACCTAAGAAGATGGCATCCAAGGCTTCCTCCACAAATGACTCATACATGGGACCTGTCACCCGCAGCCGCTCAAGAGAAGTTATGCAGGAGCAAGAACTGAACTCCCTTATTGCCTATAATATCTTCAGGTAAATGACGGAATCCCCACAAGGCAAGGTTGTCATCAAGGAAAACCCCCTGTTTAACAACTCTATTTCCGCCTCCAGCAAGCCGAAAAGAGATTCACCACCAGATGTGATCTCTATCATGATGGCAGATGTGACGGCAAAAACGACCATGACAAAAATGGAAAGGAAGATTAACTTTCTGATGAAAGCCATTGAGGAGCGAGACCATGAGATCGTTGCCTTGAGAGAACAAATGTAGTCTCGAGAGGCTGCTGAATCCAGCAAAGCACCTATGGTCAAAGCAACTGACAAGGGGAAGACCGTGCTGCAAGAAAACCAAGGGCGACAGTCAGACTCGGTGGCCTTTCTGTCAGTCCAACAACTGCAAGACATGATCATGACCTCCATAAGAGCTGAATATGGAGGGCCGGCTCAAACTTCCTTCATATATTCTAAGCCATACACCCAGAGGATCGACAATCTAAGAATGCCTGCAGGTACCAACCCTCAAAGTTCCAACAATTCGATGGAAAGGGCAACCCAAAGCAACATATCGCCCACTTCGTGGAAACATGCGAGAATACGGGAATAAGGGGAGATCTACTAGTCAAATAGTTCGTTAGAACCCTCAAAGGAAACGCTTTTGACTGGTACAAAGACTTAGAGTCTGAGGTGATTGATAGCTGGGAGCAACTTGAAAGAGAATTCTTGAACCGCTTCTACAGCACTAGGTGCACTGTCAGTCTTCAGAATTGCAAAGATCGACTCACCGAATTATCTACTGTAGAAATGTGCACACAAGGTATGCACTGGGAACTCCTCTACATCCTGCAGGGAATAAAGCCCCGTAACTTTGAAGAAATTGCGACCCATGCCCACGACATGGAGCTAAGTAACGCCAACAGAGGAACGAGGGACTTCCTGAGCCACAAACCAAAGAAAGACAAGAAGGAAATGAAGGGCACCGAGAAAATTGTAAAAGGTGCCACAAAGGAATCAATGGTCGTTAATACGACCTCGTTGAAGTTCTCCTCGAAAGGGAAAGAGAAGAAGATAGAAAAGAAAGACGAATGAGGCGAAATACATCGCCTAACCCTGAAGAAACGATAGGAAAAAGTCTACCCGTTCCCCGACTCTGATGTTGCGGATATACTTGAGCAACTATTAGATAACCACCTTATCCAGCTACCAGAATGTAAATGACCGGAACAGGCCGGCAAAGTGGATGATCCAAACTACTGCAAGTATCATAGGGTCGTTAGGCACCCAGTTGAAAAATGTTTTGTACTGAAGGAATTGATCCTCAAATTGGCTCGTGAGAGGAAAATAGAGCTGGATCTAGAGGAAGTGGTCCAAACGAATCATGTTGTAGTAACGGTAGCTCCAAGCGTGGCGGCACCAATCATATATTATGAAGAAAGGGAGAGCTCGGTCCAGTTTGGGACCTTCGAACCTATGGTAGTGCGATTTCAGCAGGTGGTCCAAGCTACAGATCCTCAAAACGGAGGAGAGCGCGCTGACAATGACGACAATGATGGCTGGATTCTTGTGGTGCGCCGTAAGAAGGGAAGGCTGAACTCTACCCAAAAAGAGCTATGCTCTTATAGAAGCTACAATAGAGGAAATAAGACACAAAAAAGGAAGGGTAGAAAGAAGGCTTGGAGGCCCAAAGCTGTTGACGAGAGAGACGAAGATGTTTCTCATCCCAGATGGCAGATGACGTTAGCAAATTTCCTCCCGAAGAACTTCTGCAGTTGGGGTTCAAAGGAGACACCAGAAGTTGCATGTCATGCTGTCAGTATCACGGAGGACGAAGATACCGTTCCAGGCCCATTAAAGTCGACAGGAGAACTAAAGGGTTTGTCACCATTCAACATAGATGACCTACTTTCACTCCTGCGAGAAGCTAAGTCGACCCTCATTGAGGCACTGTTAGAATCCAACGCCTCTGGTGCATCAACCTCTGCAGCACGTGCTTATGCCTCGTGTTGCACATCCATAGGCTTCTCAGACGAAGATCTGCTACTGGTATCCAAATTTCATAATAGGCCTTTGTATGTCTCTGGATACATTCGAGTACAGAAAGTGGTCGAATCCTCATTGACAACGGATCCGCCGTCAATATAATGCCTAAGACGACTATGAAAACGTTGGGCATACTTATGGAAGAGCTATCAAACAGCAAATTAGTAATTCAGGGTTTCAATCAAGGCAGCCAAAGGGTAATAGGCATGATACGTTTGGAGCTTCTCATTGGTGATCTGAAGGCCGATGCGCTGTTTCATGTGATAGACTCAAAGACCACCTACAAGCTGTTATTGGGACGCCCTTGGATTCATGGGAATGGTGTGATTACATCGACACTACATCAGTGTTTCAAGTTTTACCAAGACGAGATTAAGAAGGTTGAAGCGGATTCTAATTCGTTTTTCGAGGCCGAGTCTCACTTCGCAGATGCAAAGTTTTACTTAAAGAGTGAGAATTCCAGTGAGACTATGCCGGCGGAGAACTTGCTGGCAAAGAAAATAGGTGGATCCCGGTCGAGGTTGACAATAGACATAGAGAAAAGGGCGGGTAGCAAGGTACAAGCCTCCAACCCTAAAGAAAGTAGAATATCCCTCGGCGTTGGAGAAACACCCATGGTGAGGGGCGAAAAAACCTTAAAACCTCCGATTATGCGCTATGTCCCTTTGCCGAGACGAAAAAAGGGTAAGTCACCTTTTACAAAATGCTCAAAAAGTTTGCAGGTCGGAGACATAGAAATTCTAAAGGAGAGTTTCGTCACACCCTCACGCCGATAACGAAACAGGAAGTTCACAAGCCGGAGGCGGAAGTGATAGGATTAAAGCTGCCCGAGAGGCGAACTAAAGATGGATTCGATCCCAAGGCTTACAAGCTGTTGGCGAAGGCGGGCTACGACTTCACAACTCACATTGAGTTCAAGAGTTTGAATATTTATGAGCAACCCCGACTCTCACCAACCCAAAAGAAGCTTTTGCAAGAAGATCACTATACCCACGTCGAGGGCAGGACTCGGATATGAGTCGTTAGAGCCAGTCCGCATAATCAGAAAGGCAAGGGGAAAGTGGTCAACAGTAATCATATCACTGCAGAAGAAGTCGATGATACAGGAGAAAAGGAGGGCAAAGATAAAAGAGCCTCAGCCTTCGACCGTATTAGACCGTCTGCTGCACGCATCTTGGTCTTCAAGAGGTTAAGCATGACTGAAGCAGAATGGGAAAGCCCACATACTATTCCCAAAGTTACTGGACGTTCAATTTTTCGAAGGACTCTGCCAAATGAAGGAAATGAGGAAATTATCTGTCAATCGCCGGTGGTAGAGCGACCGTCAGCCTTCGAGAGACTAGGCACAGTTCCAACGGAGAACAAAGGAAAATCCCGCACTTCTGTTTTTTATCGCCTGAAGCACGAGAGGGCTGAAGATCCCCTCGACCAATATCCCTAGTAAGATAAAGAAGAAGGGAAAAGCCTACGCTGACAGCCCCGAAATGACCATAAGAAAAAATGGGCCAATACCTCGAGCGTCCATCTAGCGACGAATTGACCTTAAAAATGCTGAGGCATCATCGGACCAGAAGCCATCAAGAGAGGCAAGAAGTGATGGAGAAATCCGTAGTATCATCCTCTCAAGCATGAAGAGAAAGACCTTCGTTACTCTAAACACAAGTGAGAGCACGCTCAAAGTAAAGAGGCATGACATCGTTTTCACCAATCTTCATAATGGAAATTTAGAGCAGGAGGAAGGCTCAATAAAGAATCCGACGAGGGTATGAACGAAGAGGAAATGGAGGACGCTCCGTAAGGTCTAAAGAACGGTAGTCAATCCACATTGGACGAGCTAAAAGAGGTGAATCTGGACATTGTAGAAGAATCGCGTCCAACTTTCATCAGCGCGTCCCTCTCGGAAGAAGAAGAGAACGAATACATGAGTATTCTCAACGAATACAAGGATATTTTTTCCTGGTCATACAAAGAGATGCTAAGACTAGATCAAAAAGTATCAGTCCACCATCTCGCGATCAAACAGGGGTGTCGACCCGTTAAGTAGGCTCAACGACGCTTTCGGCCAGAATTATCCACCAGATTGAGGTTGAGGTCAATAAGTTAATTGAGGTCGGGTTCATTCGCGAAGTTAAATATCCAACATGGATAGCCAACATTGTCTCGGTTAGAAAAAAGAATGGACAACTTCGTGTTTGCGTAGATTTTCGCGACTTAAATAGCGCATGCCCGAAAGACGATTTTCCATCGCCCATCATAGAGATCATGGTTGATGCAACAACGGGACATAAGGTCTTATCCTTCATGGACGGATCTTCTAGGTATAACCAGATACGAATGGCCCTTGCAGACGAGGAAATGACGGTATTTCGAACCCCAAAAGGGATATATTGTTACAAGGTAATGCCCTTCGGGTTGAAGAATGCCGACACTACTTATCAACGTGCCATTCAGAAGGTGTTTGATGATATATTGCACAAACACGTAGAGTGCTATATGGTTGACCTTGTGGTCAAGACCAAGCGACGACATGACCATTTGAAAGATCTAAGAACTGTGTTCGGTCGCCTGTGAAAGTACCAGTTAAATATGAACCCCCTCAAATGTGTGTTCGGCGTAACTTCAGGAAAGTTTCTGGGCTTCGTTGTGAGACATCGAGGGATAGAGATAGACCAATCCAAGATCGATGCCATCCAGAAGATGCCAAGGCCAAGAAATCTACATGAGTTGAGAAGTTTGCAGGGACATCTGGCCTAAATCCGGAGATTTATTTCTAACCTGGCAGGGCGATGTCAACCCTTTCAAATATTGATGAGAAAGGGAGAGAAATTTGAATGGGATGAGGCCTGCCAAAATGCTTTCGATAGCATAAAGAGGTACCTGATTAGCCCTCCTGTCTTAGGAACCCTAGTAGCGGGCAAACCGTTGATACTGTACATTGCAGCGCAAGAGAGATCACTGGGGCACTATTGGCACAAGAAAGAGAAAAGGGAAAATAACGCGATCTCTATTACTTAAGTAGGACCCTGAATGGAGCCGAGAGAAATTATTCCCCTATAGAGAAGACGTGCCTTGTGCTCTTTTTTGCCATAGATAAGTTGAGGCACTACCTGCAGGCTTTCACAGTCCACTTAATTGCGAAAGTCGATCCCATTAAGTACTCTTGTACAGGCCGATCATCTCGGGACGTTTAGCCAAGTGGACAATCATGCTTCAACAGTACGACATTGTTTATGTACCACAAAGGGTAGTTAAAGGGCAGGCATTGGCTGACTTCCTGGCAGATCACCCAATTCCATCCAATTGGGAGTTAAGTGAAGACTTGTCCGATGACGAAGTTCTCTTCAGGTGGGTCATGTTCTTTAACAGTGAGACACGAAAAAGTGGTGCGGCGGAAAGTATTGTCCTCATTTCGCTAGAAAAGCACATGTTGCCTTATAGCTTCGCACTTACCGAGTTATGCTCAAACAACATCGCCAAATACCAAGCCTTGATAATTGGTCTCCAAATGGCCTTAGAGATTGGAGTAGCTTATATAGAAATCTTTGGTGACTCAAAGTTGATAATCAATCAACTCTTATGCCAGTATGAGGTGAAGCATGACGACTTGAAACCCTACTTCACTTACGCTCGCCAGTTGATGGAGAAGTTTGAAAGCGTGGCATTGGAACATGTCCCGAGGACAGAGAACAAGAAAACGAATGCCTTGGCAAACCCAGCCACTGCCTTAACGGACATGGATAATGTGCCCCTTAATATATCGCTTTGGCGGAGATGGGTTATACCTCCGGTTGGGACTACATATGGGGAAATGAATTCGATATCAGTCTACTTAATCGACGAGGAAGACTGGCGGCAGCCATCATAAACTACCTTGAGCATGGAAGGCTCCCGGATGACCCTCGTCGTAAAACCTAAGTTCGCAAGAGGACCACGCATTTCATTTACTACAAAGGGGTCCTATACTGTCAATCCTTTGAAGGACTTTTCCTTCGATGCCTTAGTAAAGAAGAGTCAGCGAAGGCTTTGGAGGAAGCACACTCAGGCGTATGCGGCGCGCATCAAGCTGGACCAAAGCTACAATTTTAGCTGAAAAGAATGGGTTACTATTGGCCAGGAATGATCCAGGACTCAATGGATTATGCAAAGAAATGTGAAGCCTGTTAATATCATGCGAATTTCATTCATCAACCGCCCGAGCCTCTACATCCGACCATAGCCTCGTTGGCTTTCGAAGCATGGGGGCTTGATCTGGTTGGCCCTATAACACCTAAGTCATCAGTAGGGCACTTCTACATCCTCGTAGCCACTAACTACTTCTCAAGATGGGCTGAGGCTGTTGCGCTGAGGGAAGCTAAAAAAGAAAATGTGGTGGATTTTATCCGCACTCATATCATTCATCGGTACAGTATTTCCCATCGAATCGTGATGGATAACGGAAGACAATTCTCCAACAGTTTGATGGACAGGTTGTGTGAAAAATTCAAATTCAAGCACTACAAGTCATCCATGTATAACGCCATTGCAAATTGGTTGGCTGAGGCATTTAACAAGACATTGTGCAACCTACTGAAGAAAATTGTTTCCAAGTCGAAGAGAGATTAGCAGGAGAAGAGGTGAAGCGTTGTGAGCTTATCGCACCACTCACCGTACCCCTACAGAAGTCACCCCGTACTCTCTCGTTTATGGGGTAGAAGCTGTCATTCCTTTAGAAAGAGAAATTCCATCTCTAAGAATGGTGGTGCAAGAAGGGCTCACTATAGAGGACAACGCCAAACTGCGATTCCAAAAGTTGGAAGCACTAGATGAAAAATGATTAGAAGCTCAACAAGCGTTGGAATGTTATCAGGTGTGAATGTCTAAAGCCTTCGATAAGCATGTAAAGTCTCGGTTCTTTCAAATCGGTGATCTAATGCTCGCCGTAAGGAGACCAATTATCACGACAAGACATACGAGGAATAAGTTTACACCTAAATGAGATGAACCCTACGTCATCAAAGAAGTCTACACAAACGGAGCGTACAAGATAGTTGATCAAGATGGGTTAAAAATTGGCCTAATCAACGACAAGTTTCTCAAGAAGTTTTACGCTTAACAAATGTAAAAAAAAAAAAAAAAAAAAAAAACTGTACAAACTACGTTACAACTTGATCCCTGTCATTATAAAGGGTACATAGGCAACTTAAAGAAATTTAAGTTCAGTCATGCATAAAAAAATCTTTTTGAGCTACATTATGACTTGATTCCTATAATTAAGAAGGGTATGTAGGCAGCTTGAAAGAAACTTCAAGTTCAGTCTAGTTAAAAAAAATTGAACTACATTATGACTTGGTCCCTATCATTAAGAAGGGTATGTAGGCAGCTTGAAAGAAACTTCAAGTTCAGTCCAGTTAAAAAAAAAAAAAAACTTGAATTACGTCATGATTTGATTCCTTTCTTTAAAGGTACGAAGGAAACTTAAAGAAATTTAAGTCTAGTCCATCAGAAGAGGTACGACAACCACACAAATATGATACTATAAGATTAATGTTGATAATCCCCATTAAAGAATGACACTCCAGATTGAAGATATAAATCCCTATTGGGGGCAACATAACGGATTGAAGAAGTTCATCCCTCGTAAGGAGCTAGCACAGTAAATAAAAGGCACACGCTTGAAATGCACTTCGCTTCCTCTTTGAAATCAAACTCGAATGCTCTTCCATCTTCAAGTTCAGAGGTTTCATCGATGCTTCATCTTCATGCTCAAGTCTGGAGGCTTTTCAATGGCATCTTCATGCTCAAAGTTGCGAAGTCGAGCTCAATGTGAAGATTCATCGATGCTTCATCAAACTCAAATGCGGAAGATTTACGGATGTTTTAAGTTCAAATGCGAAGGATTCACCGATTCTTCAAGCTCAAATGGATAGGATTCGTCGATGCTTCATCAAACTCAAATGCGGAGGATTTACCGATGCTTTGTCAAACGCGAAGGTCTCGTTGATACTTCTCCATCTTCAAGTTAAGAGGCTCCATCGATGCTGCTCCATCTTCAAGTTCAAGATTGGCGTGCATGACCCCACTTCCATCTTCAAGTTCAAGATTGGCGTGCATGGCCCCACTTCCATCTTCAAGTTCAAGATCGGTGTGCATGGCTCTGTTTCCATCTTCAAGTTTAAGATTGGTGTGCATGGCTCCACTTCCATCTTCAAGTTCAAGATCGGTGTGCATGGCTCCACTCCGTCTTCAAGTTCAAGGTTGATGTGCATGGCTCCCCTCCATCTTTAAGCTCAAGATCAGTGTGCATGGCTCCGCTTCCAAGTTCATGGTCGATGTGCATGGCTCGGCTCCATCTTTAATGAGTCAGTCTACAAAATCATAACGCAACTTCGCTTCATCTCCAAAGTCTGGTGTGGTTCCCTTCATCTTCAAAGTCGTGGTGTGGTTTCGCTTCATCTCCAAATTGATGGTGCGACTTTGCTTTATCTTCAAAATGTTGACGCAGTTTCGCTTTATATCCAAAGTCTGGCGTGGTTCGCTTTATCTCCAAAGTTGTGGCGTGGCTTCGCTTCATCTTCAAACTGATGGCGTGACTTCCTTTCATCTCCAAACTGATGGTGCGGTTTTGTTTCCTCTCCAAAATGTTGGTACAACTTCACCCCTTCTCTAAAATTGGTGTAACTTCGCTTCCTCTAAAAAATGTGGGTGTGGTTCCACCTCATATGTGAGATCAAGTTTGGTTTGCCAAGCTCTACCTCATATGCGAAGACAACTCTGGTCCATCTGACTCCACCTCATATGCGATGACAACTCTGGTCCGTCCGACTCCGTCTTGTATGCGAGATCGATTCTAGCCAATCTGACTCCACTCAAAAGCTTGATGGCATATTCTTCTCATCTTCAAAGTTTGATGGCATATCCGTCTTATCCTCAATACTCAATGGCATATTTCTCTTATCTTCAAATTTTGATCAAGGAGTAACATAACAAGGTAGACCTTATCTAGATCCTCCTTAGGGTGAAAGCATGGGAGAGTTGTAAGCCTTGCAGGGCCCCTCCTATGACGTTCAGGATATGCGAACGGTCCTACAAGGTAGACCTTATCGGGATCCTCCCTAGGGTGAAAGCATAGGAGAGTTGTAAGCCTTGCAAGGCCCTCCCATGACGATCAGGATATGCGAATGGTGATACAAGGTAGACTTTATCGGGATCCTCCCTAGGGTAAAAGCATAGGAGTGTTGTAAGCCTTGCAGGGCCCCTCCCATAACGATCAGGATATGAGAACGGTGCTATCTGGATCCTCCCTAAGGTGAAAGGATGGGAGAGTTGTAAGTCTTGCAGGGCCCCTCCCATGACGATCAGGAAGCATGAATAGGCATATAGTAGATAGACCATACCAAGGTCATCCTATAAAAGACGTGGTTGTACTCCCTTTAGTTGTACTTTAGCTCCTACAAAACAGTAAGGGGGACAAATTAGTAGACCTACGCAAAAAACAAAAAGGAAAAAAAGAGAAAAAAAAATATATGGAATTTTCTTTAAAAAAAATGAAAGAAGAAGAGGAAAAGAAGAGAAATGAAATATTAGAAGAAGAGGCGGGGATGAAGATAATGGAGGGGTTTGGGGTCCTATTTATAGAAGCTCCCTTGGTTCCATAACAAATTAGGAAATCAAAATCAAATAAAAGATTTTATTTAAAAGATTATATTTTTTTATCAGATTTCCTAATTTGATTCTATCCTAATTTCAAATTAAATTAAACAAATTTCCTATTTAATTTAATCTTATTAGATTTTGTCCTCAAATTTATCTTCAACTAAGATTTGGACATATTCCAAATTTTATTCAAAGTCAAATTTAAATTGTGGATAAAATCATAAATTAAAATCTGACCATATTCCAAATTTTATTCAAAATCAAAATTGTTCAACATTGAGATTAAATTGTAAATAAAATCTCAAATTAAAATTTGGGCATATTCCAAAATTTATCTCAAATCTAAATTATGAGACTTTTATCCTCAAAGACAAATTATTAAGGATAAAATCTCAAATTAAAATTTGGGCATATTCCAAATTTTATCCCAAATCTAAATTATGAGACATTTATGCTCAAGCTAAATTATTAAGGATAAAATCTCAAATTAAAATCTGGGTATATTCCAAATTTTATACCACCTAAATCACAAAATCATACTTTTATCCCAAATTATTAAGTCAAATTAAAATTTGGGCATATTTCAAATTTTATCCCAAATCCAAATCATTAAATTTTTATTCTCAAACCAAATTATTAAAGATAAAATCTCAAATTAAAATTTGGGCATATTTCAAATTTTATAGCAAATCTAAATCACTAAATCACCAGACTTTTAACCCAATTATTAAGGATAAAATCTCAAATTAAAATTTGAGCATCTTCCAAATTTTATATAAAATTCATCTAAATTTAGGTTGTAAATCAACTGTGGGAAAGATCTAAAATTCATCCCAAATTAAAATTTGGCCATATTCCAAATTCAAGTAGATAAGAAAAAAAAATCATGTTTTATTCAAATTTGGGCATATCTCAAAGTTTATCTTAAATCCAAATCAAATCAAATTGATATTATTATTTGGGTCAAAGTCCAACTAAGTCCAAAAATAGGTCAAATTAAATTTTATCCCACTTCCAAGACTCCACTCCTAGAAGACAGAAAGAAGACTCTTCCAAGACTTCTACTTCAAGAATGTTCGGTGCTTTTCTAAGCAAATTCACCCAACTGAGAGAGAATCAGAGAATCAAGTATTAGAGATCGAACCATATCGCATCAAATCAACTTCAATATCAACACCTACTCAAGTTCAACTTCACGAAAAAAGTTTCTCCGGAAGCCTCGTGTGAACAATGATAAAAGAACGTGCAAAAAAGAAAAAATTAGTTACACTGTAATTTGGATGAGGGTTTTAAATGCCTTTTGAATTTTTTTTGTTATACTTCTGATGCGACATTTACGTGATCTACATATACATTGTAATTAGTCTCCAAACTACGCCCAATAAATACACTAAAATTAAAAACAAATATACTCCAATTGAAAATCAATTAACCAAACCATCTAAATCGCTTCTGAACTTACCACAAATTTTGTAACATTACTTTTTCTTATTCTAGACCCAAAGATTCAGTTTAAAAAGTGAGGGTTGGATCAATAAAAACTTTATCTAAATAATTGTGTTCATGAAGAAAGAAACCGATTTACATTGGAGTATGAAAATCTCAATTAAAAATCGTCAATGGAAATTAATAACCAATTATGATATGGTGTTGGTATCAATCGTATAAATCTCATGAACAGAAGAGAAACAAACAATATTCAACGATGGTACATCCTTCCTTGATCGAATCTGTCAAGGTGGGTTTAAGACCTCCAAGGCAAACGGGCTAATACCAACACCATCTATATGCTTGGCCTATCTTAGGAAGCACTTTGGAAAGAAGAGACTTTGCGACTTGAACTCTTGGTTGATGGTTGATTAAGTTGAGCATTTTATCTATGCACCGGTCGATTTGATCAATTAAGTCAAGCCTCCAAAGTAGAGTTGTCGTCGATTTAGAACAAAAAATAAAATTAGTAAAAGAAGATGAAAATTGAAAAAAATGTGTTCGAAGCAATAGAAACTTCAATAAATCAAAAGTCATGATAGTGGTTTTTTTTCATCCCACTTACTATTGAACAAAACTCTTAATCGCTAAACAGCCATAACAAGAAATCGTTCAATATAAAGGATGAAGAAAGCTAGGATTATGTTGTATACTAATATTTTATGTTTAAAACAAAATGATAATAAATATAATGTTTAAAATAATTTAAAACTTGTGAATCTTGATTAATGTTAATAAAAAGTGTAATAAAAATAACAAATCTCAGTTATGATAATTAATATAATATGATATTTTAAATTTGAAAACAATATTTGAAAATTAGTTGATGTATAAGATTCGAGAATTCAAAATAACTATCAAATTTGATTTGAAAAATTCAAAACAACTAATAAATCGCGAGATTTATTGCAAATTATCTGTTTGAATGATGATTTTAGTTAACATTGAAAGTTAGTTGGGATATATAGTTAAGTAATTAATTACAGTCTCATTAATAAAGATTTCGAATTAATTACACTAAGCGACGATGAGGGCATTTTAGGATTTCAGAAAATTGGACTCACGTGGCATTCATGCATTTTGCTATAATCGCATTGTTATTTTTTGAAATGATAGTGTAATTATTACTATATACTTGCTTATTCCATAAAGTTTTGATTTATTTGACCCAAATAAATTATATTCAATTTAAATTGTACGAATTGAATTAGGTTGATGAGATTTTTTAGTCATCAAATTTTTTAATACCCTTAAAATTTATAATCTTTTCTTGAGAGCGCCAAAATTTATAATTGAAGTCAATGCACATGGATGGATTCATTATTTAATAATGAGGTGAGGCAACTTGAATTGAAACCCCCGAATGAACCCATCTATTTTCTCTCTCTTGTATTTGTTGTTTTTTTTTTAATTCGACTTTTTTTTTCGAGTATGAGATTGTACTTTCATTTTTAGGGATGGAAGTCATGCCAATATCATTGACCCAAGCTCTGACTCAGTTTTTTTCTTTTATTTGTATTTACATTTTGAAATAACATCACTTTCAATTTACTTTTAACCTAATTGAATATTATAATATTTAAATTCTTTAAGAAATGTATATTCTATTACAATTTATTTTATCCTTTAAAAGAAACTTCAAATTTAATCACATATTAATTATTGTTATACTACACCTTCAGGTATTATCGCTTATGTCTATTAACTAATGAAAAATAATTATGTAGTGGATTTTTAAATTTAATTTTCGTAACAATGAAAAATAAGAAAATTTAATTAATTATAATTATTTTAGTTCTTTGAAACTAATTAATGACATTAATACTAAATACGGAAAGTTAAAATTTTGAATTTGAAACAAATTGACACAAAACTCAAATCTCAAATCTCAAAGATAAAATTGTAAAATGAACTAAATTAAAACCAAACTCAAAATTTAAGGACTAAATGTGAAATATCTTGAAACTTATGGACCAAATAAAAACTAGATACAAAACTTAAAACTGAGTTTCAAACCCAAGACTTGAAAGTGCCTAACTCAGATGTAACTTAGCACCAACAAGTCAATCATCAAGCTTGATTATTATAACGAAACATTAAATATAAATAGCAAATGAAAACGAATTCGAAAGAAACTACTTCTTTTAGTCCTCAAGTTTGCACCATTTTTATAAATATTTATTAAAAGTTTGAAATAAGAAATGATAATAGTTATTAAACAAGTTTATTTCTCAAAAAAATGAGAAATGAAAATGTTATCAAACAGGCCAATAGTTATTTTTTTCTTTTTTCTTTTTATAGGACTTTAAGAGTATGAAGTCTATCAGTAGTATCACTGATAGCATGTTATCAGTGATACAATGATATCATGCTATCAATGAAAAATTTTATGCACAATTAAACAATCTCGAGGAGTCATTTCATCTCAAATACTATATTACATAATACACAAATACTATCAGTGATATCCTTTACATTGATAGCAATAGAAAGATATCATTGACAATAACTATCAGTGATATCCTTTATGACTATTAATATAGAAGGATATCATTCTATACATATATGCATCATAACAACATGCAAACTGTTGGGATTGATGTCCTAAATCTAGTGTATCTCGTGGTTTGTAGTTTTGTTAATACAAATTATTTATCTAATAAAATCAGAGGTATTTTATTTGACATTTAAACAACATTAGTTTAATCCAACAAACTAAGATCCAAGGTTATATGATGTCACTTGAACAGTATGTGGCTTACATACAGGCGATTCATGTTCAAGTAATAACCTAAAAGGTCTGTAGCAAATGGATGAAGGTTGAGTGTCTTATCCTAATAAGTGGTAACACTGCAGATACGAACCACTTTATAATTGTTACATGAGATGTAAGTGTTACAAACAATGTAGACTATATTGTTCATATAAAGATATGTGAGTGGGGGTATCCTGTATAAAGGAGTTTATACATAGACCAGATCACGAAATATTTAGTTTTTCTTTATAACACCATTACTTGAAAAAACTAATATTTCACTAGGATAACATAAGAGACTGGACTTTAATACTGAGTAAGTTGTGAACTCTTATTTATGATGATAGTTCTTTGATCTGTATAGGTGAGAGTGGTCATGATAGCCGACTCAATAAGCCTACTATTTTGGAGATTTGTCTAATTAGAGAGTTGGGAACACAACTACACAAGATGGAATTCAACCTTTCTCATTCTTTGGAAAAGTAGATAAATTGCTCCCTTAATAGTTGGTTTCGAGTCTTGAACAATGAGGCCTCAACCTCTCATTGACCTGAGAAGTGTTAGTTTATAGTTGGACTATAAACTGTTTGTTTATTAGAAGAATCAGTGGTACTTAAAGAGTTAGATATAACTGCAGGGGTAAAACGGTATTTTGACCCAACTGTAGTTATGAGCATTTGTGAAGGGTCATCGCTTTGTTGATTGGTTATATCCATAGATACAAAAATAAATCTATTCTCCGAAGAGTGCAGCTATCAGTCTTTAATGGAGTAATCGATAGTTAATGAATATCGATTAATTGGATTAAAAAAGTTTAATCAATTAATGCATATCATTGGAGTTTCTAACCTATAGGTCCATAAGGTCCCCTTGTTAGCTCACTAAAGGATAGTAATGAGAAATGATTTAAATTGTTCAAATCAAATGAGTATATTTTATATTAATAAGATTAATATGTAATGGTTAATTATAGATATGATCTATAATCCAAATTATGTAAGAGAGATAAATTTGAATAAGATTCAAATATTAAATTTATATGAATTGAATTAATAAAGAGATGTACACATATAAATATGTGATATCTTTATGATAATTAACTCCATATTGAACATGATCTAATATAGTTATTTAATTGGATAATTAATGGTTAATTAATTGATTAAGAAATAATGGAGATTGGAGGTTAATATAAATATATGATATTTATGATAATTAAATAAATGTATATTAAATAAGATTTAAATATGGTTATTTAATTAATGTGTCAATTAATTAAATAAGAGTTATTTAATTAATTAGCACTAAGGGTATAAATGGAAGTTTTTGGAGAACAGGTTAACTTTTCTCCATATAATATATCCTTATAGTCCATTTAGGGCAAAGAGTTTTTACACAAGCCTCCACCTTCTCTCTAACTTCTCTCTAGAAATTTTCTACCCTTTTCCTCCTCAAAATTTCTTGGAGACCACTCTTCCAAGTTTTTTGGAATCCTAGAGAATAGTAAGGTAACTTTGTTGGTGATGTCCTTTTTCTTGGAGAAGTTCGATATCGTTGATAACGATGGAAGAGGAAAGCTAGAGAAATCAACAAAGGTGAGTTTTGATTTCTTCTCTTCTTCCTCTTTTCTATCATGCTTATATTTTTGTTTGAATGTTTATCCTACAAATGCATGTTTTATCCTACAAATGCATGTTTATCCTACAAATGCATGTTTTATCCTACAAATGCATGTTTATCCTACAAATGCATGTTTTATTTTACTGTTTTTATTTTCATAAGAAACGAATATCTAAATGTAAGACGTTCACACGCTTCCGCGAGAATTCGATTCATTCCCAAACACACTACATGTATCAAAAAATAATCAAAAGACCCTGATTATTTACAAACAAGTATAACATGATATCAAATTCAAACAACAAAAAGCATCAAAACATTACCATTGATAAAAATATATCAACAATAGCCATTATTTGACTATCATTAATAGAAACATACCAGTTATAGTAATTGATAGCCCATTTCTCAAATTGAAAGCTATAACTAATAGTAGCACAACTAATAACAGCTATCAATAATAGCAATTGATAGCACATTTCTCGAGTTGAAAGCTATCATTGATAACAACTATCAGTTTCTATCACTAATAGCAGTTATCAGTGATATTCACTGATAGTAGCATCATTGATAGTAATTGATAGCAGTTATTAGTCATAGCAACTGATAACACATTTCTTAAATTAAAAGTTATCACTGATAGTAGTATCATTAATTGCAGTTATCAGCGATAACAACTAATAGCACACTTCTCAAATTGAAAGTTATCACTAATAATAGCTATCAGTGATATTCACTGATAGAAGCTATCAATGATATTCACTGGTAGCAACTATCAGTGATAGCAACTGATAGCGCACTTCTCAAATCGAAGAGCTACAACTGATAGCAACTATCAATGATAGTTACTGATAGTAGCTATCGATGATAATCATTGATAGCACACTTCTCAAATTGAAAGCTACCACTGATAGTAGCTATCAGTGATAATTTTCAATTTGAGAAAACTGGGAAGTAGCGTTCAAAATGGTGGCTGGACGTGAGTTTTTTGGTCTTTTACCATTTTTATTTTATATATGCAATTGTTTATCCTTATACTACATATTCTATTATTTTGGGCTTTAATTTCATTTATGTAACTAGCCCTAAAAGGAACCAGTGCTTTGATTATAAGTTGTCTCAGTTACAAACACTTTAAGTTTGGGTGTACTAACTCTAATTAAATTCTTTTATCTATTCTCTAGCTTGAGAGTGGGATTAAAGGCTATGAGTAGTATAAAAGCTTTGAGAGAGTACTCTTGTAATTGGGATCGGGAGAGTGAATTTTCTATGATTCTAATTTGTAACAATTTTTCACATAGTGAATTTCTTTTTGGTGGACTGTGATTTTTCTCCAAATTTGAAGTTTTCCATATAAATTCTTGTATTTCCTAATTTTATTGCTTTCTTTTAGTTAGTTTGTTATTTTCTGCTTATCCTTGAGGCGGAGATTTTTTTCCAACCGTTACATTATATATTTAGTAAATGAATGTTCAAATTTGTCTCTATTTAAACTATTAGCACATAAACTTAAATATTTAATAGTACTATTCAATTAGTTTAAAAATAAATTGTGGATGATGTTATTTGGAAATGTAAATTGAAAAAAAATATATAAAAAGTATCGAAAGCAAAGACACGAAGAAGAAACAAATGGTTTAGGGCTCAAACTCACACTCCACTCATCGTTGAACAATGCCTCCCCAACCACCGATCGAACAGATGATGACAAATAAGATTACAACAACTTTATATTTTTAATAAGTTTTTTAAAAACACAAAATTATTTTTATAATAAAAAATATATATATTTATACTTTATAGCAAAAAGTTTCAAAATTTCTTTGTACTTTTGAAACTTTTTGTTATAAAGTATAAATTTTTTAAATATTATTTTTATATTTAAAAAGACCTTGAAATTTAATCCTCAAATTTTAATATGATCATAATTTTTATTATTATTATTTTTTATTTTAACATTAAGATATGAGGATTTGAATCTTCGTCTTTGAGAAAAAGAGTACATTCTTATTATTTTTAGCCGTCTAAAAAAATGACTTGAATCAATAATTGAGAGAGAAGAGCATGATTGTTAAAGGAACACTTATGGAAACATTAGGACATCATTTTTGGCGGATCCATGTGTTGGATATATATATATAGTGAAAGAAGGTGAAAGTTTGATGAAGATTTGAAACATAAAATGAATTTAATTGTGTAGATTAAATTCATTTTTTAGAAACTTTTAAATTGAATTGAAACTTCAAATTAAAATGATGTTTCATATACAAATTTAATATGTATGAAAGTTAAATATGTAGTTTTTTCAATTTGAATGAGTTATATTTGACTTTTGTCAAATAACAATTCAATTGAGTTAAATTTGACAAATATTTCAATTCTTGTATTTATTTGATTTTATTTTGTAATTTGGAGAGTTACTATGTTTCTAGCCTATAAATATCAACTTGGTTCTTCATTTATAGCATCCTATTCCAAATGGAAGAGTTCTCTCATTTCTTTCTTTTGTTATTTTATCTCACCACATTGAATCTTGCTCATATTTTGAAGGAAGATTGCCCAATTACCCCACCAGATGTTGTAACTTCTGAAACGAAAGCTGCGAAGCAAGCATGGATGCATCCGAACTTCCTATGTCGTAGTTATATACTTAGTGGTCTCGAGGACACTTTGTATAATGTCTATTTCAATGCCCATGGTACATCAAAACTATTGTGGGAGGCACTAGATAAGAAGTACAAACTGGAAGATGCTGATACTAAAAAATTCCTTGTGAAAAAATTCATAGATTATAAGATGATTGATACCATGATAGTCAATCAGATGGAAGAATTGCAAATTATCATCAATAATTTGCAAAGTAAAGGATTGGAAATTGGTGAGTCATTCCAAGTTGCTGCTGTGATTGAGAAGTTGCCTCATTCCTAGAAAGACTTCAAATGTTATCTCAAACACGAGTGAAAGGAGTTATCCGAGAACCTTACAGTGAAACTCCGTATAGAAGAGGACAACAGAAAGGGAGATAAAACTCCACTGTAAGTTGAAGCCAAGGCTCACATTGCTAAGTTTCAAAACATAAACCCAAGAAGCAGAATTTCAAGAAGCGTCATGGGCAAAAGAATGATCCTAGAAGGCACATTTGAGGAAATTGTTGGGTTCCTGGTAGGAGTTACCATACTGCTGCAATGTGGAAACAAAAGAAGGGACAAAATTCAACAATAAAACCAATGTCGTAAAAAATGATGATTTGATTGCCGTATTTTCTTAGGTAAATATGGCTTCAAACACCAAAGGTTGGGAGATTAATACTGGTGCTACTAAGCACATTTGTAAGGACAAGTCATTGTTCATTACATATGAGAAGCTAGATGACAGTGATAAGTTGCACATAGGAAATGCTTCAACCGTCTCTATGGAAGGCAAAGGGAAGATCCTACTGAAATAGACTTCTATAAAGATACTTACCCTCAATGATGTGTGGCATGTGCCAGAGATTCGAAAAAATCTAGTATCACGAACCTTACTTAATAAAAAGGAGTTCAAGCTTGTATTTGAGTGAGATAAATTTATTTTCACAAAGAAGAGTATGTATATGTGAAAAAGCTATTTAAGTGATGCCATATTCAAATTGAACATACTAGCACAAATACCAAAGAATAATAATAATATCAACTCTTCTACTTATATTGTTGAGTTGTGTGTTGTTTGGGATTCTAGATTAGGACATGTCAATTATCATTCTTTAAATAGAACGGTAAGCTTAGGACTATTACCGAATTTTAACATTGATAATATAAACAAATGTGAAGTTTGTGTTGAATCAAAGTTTATTAGAAAGTCATTTTCATATGTGGAAAGAAGTAATGAGTTACTTGATTTAATCCACAGTGATATATCTAACGTAAAATGTATTCCCACAAGAGGTGGTAAAAGATATTTGGTCACATTCATTGATGATTGTGGTAAATATTGTTATGTATATTTATTACATTGTAAAGATGAAACCTTTAATGTTTTTAAAACATATAAGGCAAAGGTTGAAAATCAAGAAGAAAGTAAAGGTGCTCATATCAAATAAAGGTGGTGAATATGAATCATCATCGCTTTATGAATTCTGTGAAGTTAATGATATAATCTATCAAATTACAGTATCTTATACATCACAACATGAAGTTAATGGTATAATTCATCAAACTACAGCATCTTATACACCATAACACAATGGTGTAGCTGAAAGAAAGAACTGAACTTTAAAGGACATGATTAATTGCATGTTAAATAGTTCAGGTTTACCTCACAATTTGTGGGAGGAAGCTTTGCTGATAGAAAATTTTATACTAAACAGAATTCCACATAAGGAAACTAATAAGTCGCCTTTGTTGGGGTTGATACCCTAAATCTTGTGGGTACTGTAATTTGTAATTGTAATGTACAAACATTTTATTTATTTAATAAAATCCTGAGGCATTTTATTCGATATTTAGTAGCATTCCCACAAAACCAATAAACTAACATCCAAGATTATCTTCTGTAGCTTAAACATGTATGTAGAGACATACAGGTGGATCATGTTTAAGTGATAACCTAAATGGTCTATAGTAAATGGATAAGGTTGGATACCTTATCTTGGTGACACTACGAATATGGCCCGTTTTGTAGATATTATAATTGTTGTAAAGTGCTATGAATGATCTGATTCTGATTATTCATGTGGAGACATGTGAGCGGGGGTATTCTATACAAAAGGGTTTGTATAAGACCGAACCACAAAATGGATAGTCACACTATATAACACTGTTAATAGTAGAGACTTACATTTCATAATGATGACTATAGGTGACATGACCTGAATCCTGAGTGAGTTGTGAACTCCTACCTATGAAGGCGGTCCTTTAATTTGTATGAGTGAGAGTTTCAAAATCACCGACTCAATAAGTCTACTATTTTGGAGATTCATCTTATTGGGGAGCTGGGAACTCATTCCCTAATGTTGGGGTAAGTAGATACATTGCTCCTTTAAGGGCTGATTTTGGGGCTTGAATAATATGACACCACACCCTCTCTTGGCCCAAGGATTACACCTAAAAGGATGTTAATTGCTATAGCAACTTTACAAAATTTGGAAATATACCAAATGGATGTAAAAATTGAATTTTTAACTGGAGATTTAGATGGAGAAATTTATATGGAACAACCTGAAGGATTTGTTGTTAGAGAACTTGAAAACAAAGTTTGTAAACTTGTCAAGTTTTTTAGTAGGTTGAAAGAAGCACCCAAACAATGACATGAAAAGTTCGATCATACTATGTTATTAAATGGATTTAAGATAAATGAGTGTGATAAATGTGTCTATATTAAAACCATAGATCAAGAGTATGTCATTGTTTGCTTTATGTGGGCAATATGTTAATAATGGGCACAGAGAGAAGTGTTATCGATTATATTTAAAGGATGTTGAAATCAAACTTTGATATGAAAGACCTTGGTCTTACTGATGTTATACATGGAATTCAAATAATAAGAAATCCAAATGGATACATGTAGGAATAAAACCCTAATCGCAATGGATATCACAGAAATAAACTCATTATTAATTCGGGTTTCTAAAATACCCACACACTGGGCAATTAAAAAAATAATACAAAGACCTAATTAAACCAAAATTAGCCTACTATAAAATTTCTTGGGTTAAATATGCGATTAGAGAATAGGGATAAAGATTTACCTTCGTAGAATTCAACAAAGAACAATTATCCAATGGATTGAAATTTACACCACCACGAAGGTTACCTTCCTATCCTCTATAAACTTGAGTGTGGTTTGTGGGAATCAGATATAAAAAATGGGAAAGGATGAAGAATTTTGAGAGAAGCGAAATTGTACAAAACTCTTCTGTATAGTTAGATTAAAACCACGCTGCAACCAACACTCCTGCAAATGGTTTGCAGGAGTTTTATTAAAGGAGAGAGAGATATAGTGAAACGGGGGGTCATTCCATGTTCCTATTAACTCCCTACGTTGGAGTTAACTATTAATTAATAAAAATAAATAAATAAATATTATAATTAATTAAATCTTATTTAATTAATGATTTCATTTAAATCACATTTAAATGAAACATCTCTCACATAATCTATAGTTGTAACTCAATTAATTTAATTAAATTAAATCAAATCAATAATTAATTAATTCTCCAATTAATTAATTACCAAATTAAATATCAAATATTTAATTTAGTGTACACTTGAATCATATTCAATTGCATTTCTATCATAACTTATAGTTTTAATGTGCATCAAATACACATTAATTTTTAACCTATAGTTTTAATATGAATCCAATTCACATTAAATTAATATTTTGAACTCCTTCAAATATTTAATTCTCCATAAATTAATTTTGAATCATATCCAAAAATTAACTTTATATTATAATGCATCATTATACATTATATTATTTCCCTAAATGAATTTGAACATTTCAAATTCAATTCAAGACATAGTTACCTCAGTTTCCTTTATGGGCTAGAAAAGGGATCTCATGGACCTATAGATTAGAAGCTCAAACGATATGAGATTAGTGAGCTAAACTCATTAATGAAATTAATCAATATTCGTTAACTGTGGGTACACTCCACTAAAGACCCACAACTACACTCTTCTCACTACAGATATATTTTTGTGGCCATGGATACAGACCAATGATAGCAAGTCAGTCCTTCACGAGTGTTTGTAACACCAGCTGGGTCAAATTACTGTTTTATCCCTAAGTTACCTCTGTATCCTTAAGTATCAGTGCTCCTCTAATGAACAACTTGTTTATGATCCAAACATTAAATAGAAACCCTCTTGGGCCAGTGAGAGGGTAGGGCTCTTTGTTCAAGTCCCGAAGACACCACTTAAGGGAACACCCATCTACTTACTTAATGTCGAGAATGAGTGAAATCCATCTTGTATTATTATGTTCCCAACTCTCCGTTCGGTCTTGTTCCCAAAATGGTAAGCTTATTGAGTCGGAAAACTGGCCACTCTCACCCATACAAATCAATGGACAGTCCTTCGTTACTAGGAGTTCATAATACACTCAAGATTAAGAGTAATTTGCCTAGGTCATCCTATTGAAATAGAAACCTAACTAGTCAACTGTGTTACATCTAATGGTCACTAATCACGATCCAGTCTTATGCAAACTCATTGCATAGGATACCTCCACTCACATGTCACTTACATGAACACGTTGGATCATTACGTTTGTATCAAATACAAATTGGGTCGTATCCAAAGTATCACTAGGATAAGGTACCCAACCTTATCTCTACACTATAGACCCTGGCTGTATTTTGAACATTGATCCCTGTATATATCCACACATAGTTCAAGACTCCCAAGACAACTTAGGATGTTAGTTTATTGGATTTAGGGTTATTAAGACAAAATAAAATACAACACAATCAATAATATTTATTGAAATAACATCGATAACTCTTTATTGATGACAATAAATTATTTACATTTACTATCTACGAGTTTTAGGGAATAAAACCCAACAACCCACTTGAACTAAAACTTTAGTCAGTGAAGTGTACATAATATCAAAATCCAAAACTGAGAGAACGGTAAATAAATACAATAAACTAGGGCATCCATATACCTATTACACATCTCACAATTGTCCTAGATTATACAATGTACATGTCTCATAGATCTAGATTCTCTAGATAAATCTCGAACACTTTAGTCGAGAGTGCCTTCGTAAATGAATCAGCAATATTGTGCTTCGAAGCAATCTTTGTGATGATCACATCTCCTCATTGCATAGTCTTCTCTATCAGGTGATACTTCCTCTCAATATGTTTTCTTCATTTGTGGCTGCGAGGTTCTTTAGAGTTAGCTATTATCCCACTATTATCACATTATAAGGTGATAGGCAAGTCTATGTTTGGAACCACTTCTAAATTACTTAGGATCTTTCTGAGCGGAAGCGAGGATCGATCCAATTTTTATTTTCACATAATAAAAAATTTTAGGGAATAAAATATGCATAAATTCATAAATTTACAGCATGCAATTGATAGAAAATAGGAATTAGGGTTAGGAGAAATACGTACACTTGAAGAATAATTTCTTCGTGTGATTTCTCTTATCTGAATTGGTCACGAACACGATAGTGAGGACACCACCACAACTGTTTCCTCTGTATTTTCTTTTGAGTAGAGATTCGTAGGAGGTGTGGGCTCTGAGTTTTAGGAGAGGGATAATGTTTGAGAGAGAGGAAGAAGGTAGGAAAGCGTATTCTGGGAAAAACGCACTACACATAGAGCCTATAATTCTTCAATCAAAATGATGAAGATTACCACTCCCCTTTACTGACCACATTCCCACGTATCATTAAGAGAGAGTGGGGGTGGGGGGGGAGTTTCTACTCCCTCTCATATTAATTTCAAAAATTAATATATAAAAATCAAAATAATTTAAAAAATTATTTTAACAAATTATTTTAAATATATATTTATAGGATAACAATCTTATCATATAATATATATATATAACTATATATTATATCAAATATAACACATAACTTATAGTTTAATATTGTATAAAATACAATATAACCTATTGTTTTAATTCTATTATTAATGCATGGTATTTAATATAAATCTAATTTATACTAAATTTAATTACATGAATCCAATTCACATGATTAATATTTAAATCATGTTCAAATATTTATTTCCTCTCAAATAAACTTTATATTATAATGTATCAAATACATTATATTAATTGGTCACGTGAATTGACCAATATTATAATGTATTTGATACATTATATTATATCATATATAATTAAGTTAATTTAATTATATCACAAATCATATTAAAAAATTAATACAAATACATTATATTAATTGGTCATATTCAAATATTATAATGTATCAAATACATTATATTATATCATATATAATTAAGTTAATTTAATTATATCATATATAATTAAGTTAATTTAATTATATCACATATTATATCACATTTAATTAATCCCCTCAATTTATTCTCAATAATCCTAGTTGAGCTATAGAGGAGACCTTATGGACCTGTAAATTGAAGCTCTAATGGTATTTGAATAACTAATTAAACTTTTTTAATTAAATTATTCAACATCCATTTATTGTCGGTCACTCCACTAAAGACCGACAACTACACTCTTCACACTACAAATATATTTCAATGTCCATTGAATATAACTAGTCAACAGTGGGATGACCCTTCACAAATTGCTCGTAAGTACAGCTAAGTCAAAATTACTATTTTGCCACTATAGTAACATTAACTCCTTAAGTACCACTGATCCCTCTCAAGAATAATAAGTCATAGTCCAACTATGACCATACCCCTTTTAAGCCAAGAGAGAGTGTGAGCCACATTATTCAAGTCCCGGAATCAGCCCTTAAGGGAGGAATTTATCTATTTACCCAAATGTTAGGGAATGAGTGAATTCCGTCTTGTATAGCTGTGTTCCCAGCTTCCCAATCAGACGAATCCCTAAAATGATAGACTTAAGTCGGCGACCTGCCCATTCTCACCCATGCAAATCAAAGGATCGCCTTCATAGGCAGGAGTTCATAACTAACTCAAGATTCAGATCATGTCACCTTTGGTCATCCTGGTGATATGTAAGTCTCCATTATAAACGGTGTTATATAATGAGACTAGTAGTTTCGTGGTTTGGTCTTATATAAATCCCTTTGTATAGAATATCCCCGCTCACATGTCTGCACATGAGTGATCAGGATCAGATCATTGTAGCACTTTACAATAATTGTAACACCTACAAGACGGGCCATATTCGTAGTGTATCCAAGATAAGGTACCCAGCTTAATCATCTACTATATACCATTTAGGTTATCACTTAAACATGATCTACCTATATGTCTCTACATAGATATTTAGGCTGCAGAAGATAACCTTAGATGTTAGTTTATTGGTTTGTGGGTTAATGCTACTAAATGTCGAATAAAACATCTCATATTTTATTAAGTAAATAAAATGTTTTTACATTACAATTACAAACTACAAGACCCATGAGATTTAGGGTATCAAGTATCTAGGCATTATGGTCATTTTCCACTAAAAAAGTTTCTAGAACAAGTAAATCGTATTTACCTTCCTTCTCTTTCTTGTTCTCGGCTAAGTGTTTAGGGTAGTTGCATTTCCAATGACCATTCACATTACAGTGGAAGCACTTACCCTTATCGACCACTTTGGCCTTGTTCTTGCCTTTCCTAGCAGTGGAAGCCTTCCCCTTCCCTTCTTTCTTTTTCTGAATCTTCTTAGAACCAGAAGATGAGGGAACATACTTAGTTCCAGAGAATAAACCCTTGTGGAACTTCTTGGAATGGGAAACATTTGCCTCTCCTTCTATTGGTCTCTTACATTTCATAAGAGACTGATAAGTTTATAACTCATTAAGAAGGGTAGCCACGGTCTGCTATATTCTATTCATAACCCCATTGTTGCAAAATTGAAGGACACCTAACTCTGTTCATCGATGACTGCGTCGTTCATCTTGGCAACATTGATGTGGACCATCAGATCGAGAACATGTTCTCTAACTTATTGGCATTCTTTCATGCGCGCATTATAAACATATTTGAGGGCCTCGTGTTGGATTTGAGAGGACGGTTGTCCAAACATCTCTTGGAGGGACTCCATAATCTGACATGTAAAGATCATGGCCTCGTGTTTCTTAGTAAGAACGTCAGATAGACTTGTCGAGTTATAGACTCGAGCCTTATCATTGGCCTTCATCCAACGATCATAAGCATCCCTTACCACTTGGGGTGCATTACGAGCGGGGATTGGAGGACATTCCTCTATTAAGAAGAATTGTAGATTATCTATAACTAGAATCGTATTCAAGTTAGATTTCCACGTCGCATACTTTTCTCTGGTTAGCATTCTTAAGCAAAGAAATTATTGTGGAAGACATGCTGAAATGTATTAGTTATACTTGTCGTAACCCATTACACAAAAAGAATATATATATATATATATATATATATATATCCAATCAATTCAGCAAAAACAGACAATCACAGAACCTTAATTAAACTATTGATTTAGTTTTTGCAATGATACTTCAGAGGTCTTGAGCAACAACCACAAAAGGGTGATCAGCTACCCCTCCCCTAGATTGAGATAATCTCAACTAATTATTAATACTAGAAAAACTCTTATTTATGGTCCTTAGCTACCGATTTCTGGTCAAGGATTCATTAACTAGCTTAATTCATCCTATAAGTGTGAACCTTCTATTATTAAATCCCAGAGGCACGCTTCAATAGGCTACTGTAAATATTGTTGAAGATTAACCTAAGTAATTGTATACATTACTAGAGTTTGTGTTGTTCCGAATCCTCAAGGCCCTCCGAAGGGATGGTCGCTCCAGGATGACACGCAGGAGGAATCTCATGGTGCAACCTAATGGAGGAGTCCGTAGGATATGTTGACACGCATTTTCTCCCACTTACTATCAATACTTTCCCTATTCACCTTGGTATTCACCAATACAAACACTTTTCAAAGGGAGATGGCGCCCAAGGTGATACGAAGCCGAGTATGGATTTCATGGTGTGAACTCTTAGGAATGTGAGAGCTAAAAATTGATATATCTTGTATACCAATTTTCTCCTACTAAAGTATTATACTATTTTAGGGTTTTATTATACTTAGTTAAATTTCGGCTAATGAATCTATCTAAATCTTGCATATTATAATCTATCAGCAATAAAGTCTAAACTAACAATCTCACCTATCTTTTCTTCAGAGGAAGAGGAATCTATCCAACATATAATAAAACTATTGTACCTTTCGCATGCTTGAAATTATGGATTCAATTTCATATTATTAGCATCCAGGAATTTAGGAGGTGCTAGAACCGTACCATTCAAAAAACCCTCAAGACCGTTGGCATGGACCACATTTAGCAACTGTTTCTTCCATAGTAAGAAGTTGGTATCATTCAACTTAACGACAAGAGGCTAGTTAAGGATGGGTAGGAACTGAGGGCAAACTGCTGAGGAAACAAATGGGGAGCCGGGGGAACATTTGGGAAGTTAGGTCTGGGAACAAATTGAGGAGCATAAATGTGGAGCGTAAAGAACTGTTGTTGAGGATTAGAATAGATCAGAGGTTGATTAAATATTTGAAGGAGTTCAAATATTAATTTAATTAAACTTTATAATAGAAATTTAATTTTGGATGTGATTCAAAATTAACTTATGAGAGAATTAAATATTTGAAGGAGTTCAAATATTAATTTAATATGAATTGGATTCATGTTAAAACTATAGGGTAAAATTTAATGCATAATAGATGGACATTAACACTATAGGTTATGAGAGAAATACAATTGAATATGATTCATATGTAGGTTAAATTAAATATGATATTTAATTTGATAATTAATTAATTGGAGAATTAATTAATTATATAATTTAATTAATTGAATTAAAATTATAGGTTATGTGAGAGATATTCATTTAAATATGATTTAAATGAAATTATTAATTAAATTGGATTTAATTAATTATTAATTATTAATTAAATTAATTAGATTTAATTTGTAAAATTAGATAATAATAAAATTAAAAATAACTCCCATACGTGGGATCTATTAGAGATGTTGAGCACTGCCTACGTTTACCTCTCTCTCCAATAGTTTCTCACGCCCGATATACCTATAGAGGTGAAAAAAAAATAGGGATCACAAAAAGGTTTCTTGAAAAATAATCTTTCTAGAATTCTTTTAGAAAAATCGCACCATTATTTGTGATTTTGAATTCCAAATTTGAGATTTGTTCCCACAAACTAATAGCCTCAATTTCTCAAAGAATAGGAAGGCTTCCAAGTAGTGGTGTTCAGTTTTTGGTCACTTCATAGTACAAAAGGTTGTGATTTCCATCCCAAGGAGAATTGGTGATTTCATTTGAGTCATCAACAAGAGTAAGTGATGGCATTCCCTTCTCTATAAGATTGAATCACAAAAAGATAAAATATGCTTAACCTAAATTATATAATAGGTTGAGAATTTTAGTTCTCTGTTTTTATTCTGTATGTTTTGTCAATGTATTGGTATTATGAATTCTAAATTAAAGATTTGATTCTTGGTTCTTCCATTACATTAGGGGTTTTATCCCTACAATTGGTATCAGAGCATCTCTTTTACTTAATTTAGAAATTTAGAAATTTGTACTAGATTTGTGGGTTGAATTGCATTATGAAATGTGGTTTGTGAATGAATGTTTGTGGTGTAATTTGGCCTTAGATTTACATGTTTTTTATTTGATCAAATTGTAAAGGTCCCTATGCTTTTTTGGTCGTTTTATCATATAAATCGAGTCTTTTGTAAGTCCGTGTCTAGAATTAGGGTTGTTTGTGGTGAAGATTGAAACTAATTTTTGCTAAAATGAATGGACATATCGTAGAATTGCCCAGAATATGCTTCTAGACGTTGTTGCGTTTTCCTGAAGGTTTGTGAAGCGCGCATGGCTATGCAGTTTGGGTTGGTTCACGGTCTGATTCGGTTGGGTTCAAGTTGATTGGCTCTAGTTCATCCTAGGTTGCCCTGGTCGAAGTTGGTCTGGTCTGGTTCTAGAGTGGCAGAAGATGTTCTAGGATAATTTTTGCAAAATTAATGTAATCCATTGTTTTAGGGTCAAATTACCGGCTCATTTTCTATTTAAATGCTTTATGGATGTCAATTAGATAAATCTCACCATAGGTTAAGCATTTCATGTATTTTAATATATTATAAGAGTTATAATGTATGGATTTAATGCATGATATATGATTTCATGAGTTATTTAATGTATTTTGTTATGTTAAATATATGAAATTAGAAAAACATGTTGCATGATATTACTTAGGTAAATATAAACAGTTATACTTATTAATGTCTTGTGTATGCTTACTTGATTTTCATGAATTGATTAATATTAATAAAAATGAAAATCAATTTGCATTGTGCATGATACATCCATAGTATAATATAATTGTTATACTAAAGTCATGTAATGCATGTAATATGGTTTACTAACTAGTTAGAATGTGATTGTTAATTAATTAAACCATAGAAAGTATGATTATAGGTCGAACATCAATTTTTGTAATAGTTATAAAATTAATTATTAGTAACTGTCAACCTATAATAAGGAGTTGCATGCAAACATAGGATAGAGAATTGAAATTAGTTTTAACATGTTTAAAATTAATTTAGACTTAAGATCACATTAATTCTAATAGGATTAGAATTAAGTCTTGCTTATTTTTTTTTAATAGATTTAAATTATGACTAAGTAGGACAAATAGGACTTTATGTTATAAAGGAATTCTTCCGATGAAATTCTGACTAGGTTGGGGGTACTTAAGATGACGATTTACGGAACACCTCCTACCTAGGAACTGACCCAAAACTTGAGTCGAATTAACCTTAGTTCCGTTAATATGTAATGTCACTAAGTTAATTAAAGCGTTTAATTCATCTAGAACATTAGAGTAAAGACCTTATTATAAGAGTTATAATAGACATAGACTTAGATAGAAAGTGAAAGTTTTGTGAAGATTTGAGATATAAAATAAATTTAATTATATAAATTAAATTCATTGTTTAGAAACTTTCAAATTGAATTGAAACTTCAAATTAAAAAAATGTTTCATGTACAAATTTAATATGTATAAAAGTTAAATTTATAGTTCTTTCAATTTGAATGAGTTTTGTTTGATTTTTTTCAAGTAACAACTCAATTGAGTTAAATGTGACAAATATTTTCGTTTTTGTATTTATTTGACTTTATTTTGTAATCTGGAGAGTTACCAAGATGCTAACCTATAAATGTGACAATATTTTCATTTGTAACCCATTCCAAATGGAAGAGTTCTCTCCTTTCATTCTTTATTTCTTTTGTTCTTGAGTTGAGTTGAGAGTAAGTATCCTAGAGTTCTACAAAAATCGAGTAATTCGAGGTTGCAGTTCTACTAGAGTTAGTTGTTGTATCCTGTTGAGACGATCGTTGAAGTATGCTTGTAGCCCGTACAGAGCGAATAATTGTCTTCAAGACAGCGCTTACCAGAAGCATGTCTCGACTAAGTTTTGAGTCTCTAAAGGTTTTGAAGTTCTGTCAAGTCTTTGGTTATTTTCATATCTAAGTCTTGCTACACCATCTGGCTTTCGTTTGAGTTTGAATATTATACATTGAGTGTATTATTTCTAGCAATTGAAGTATGATTAGTTTGCTAGTGTATTCAGTTCTATATATACCATTTTTCCCTAACACCATGAACTCTTAGATTTTTTTTGCCCATAAACTGTAAAAAAATGTCCAAGAGGTTTTCAATTGTGTTAATATAGTTTCTATTATCATTAATATAGACATTTCAAATTGTCCAATTTTATTGATGTACTTTTAATAAATCTCATATTTAGTCCCTTCTCTCTCAAAAAAATTTATACTTAACCCTTGAAAGTCAAATTTGATTGAATTTTTATTAATAATTAATAATTAATAAGAAAAACATTGTGTGGATATATTTTCACAATTTTTAAAGGAAATAATAATAAAATTATATTGTTCTGGCAAAAATCTATAATAAACTGAATAATAATAATAAAATTATATTGTTCTGGCAAAAATCTATAATAAACTGAATACATGGACTAAATTTAAGATTTATTGATAGCAGGGCCTAAAATTTGACATTTGGAATGTTTAATTCTAAAATATATATAAAAGTTCCCTTTTGAAAAAAAATTAACCCCATTTGACTTTTAGATAATGTAACGTTTTGATTTTAACCTTATTGTTAAAAGAGTGATAATGAAGTAAGAAGAAGAAGAGATAACCGAAAATATTCCATAGGTAAATATCATTAAGCAAGATGTACAATATATAAGCTACAGAGTGTAACATATTAAGGGCCTAATTGGTAGAGGAAAAATAGAAAACAACTAGTGATAAAAGAAGGAAAAGCCCACAATAAACTGAAGGGAAAAATCCATAACATATTATTCTTTCATCCCCCCTCAAGCAAAGTAGAGGACTACACAGTGAACTTGGACTTGAGATAACAGGATCGAGAAGATGGCAGAGGCTTTGTCATAATATCAGCAATTTGGTCTTCTAATGGAACAAACCTGGCTAGCAACTGCTTGCGCAAGACTCGTCCGTGGATGAAATGGAGATCAATTTCTATGTGTTTAGTCCGTTGGTGAAGGATGGGATTTGCTGCCAAGTAGGTGGCACTAATGATGTCACACAATAATAGGGGCATCGAAGAAGGAGAGAAACCAACTTCACTCAATGGGGTTGTGGCCATATCAATTTAGCTACAGCATTAAACATTCCTCTGTACTCTGACTCAACACTTGAACGGGAAACAACTTTCTGTTTAGAAGAAGACCATGAAACTAAATTGTTACCCAAATAAACGCAATAACCACTTGTAGTCTATCTATTATTGGGACAATTGGTCTAATCTGCATCAGTATAACATGTTAAGGAAATATGGTGAAACTTAGTAAACTTAATACCAAGAGAAGAAGTCGTTTTTAAGTAGCGAAGAATCCATTTGATAGCATTCCAATGAGTAACTATTGGAGCACGGAGAAATTGACAGAATTTGTTGACAGAGAATCTCAAATAAGGACGTGTTAAGGTATACTAAAAAGCATCAACAATACTCCTATATTTTGTTGCATCCTCAAGAAAAGAACCGTCAGTAAGGGATGTAACTGTACCAACAGCCATTGAAGTAGTCATTGACTTACAAAAAGACATTTCAGCCCTTTTAAGCAAATCAAAAATATATTTTGACTGAGACAGATGTAAAAAAGCAGCAGAACGTTTAATCTCAATGCCTAGAAAATAGGACGTCAACTGTTGAATACACTTCAAACAATTTCCCACAATAAGAATACCATCTACATATATCAAAATAATAACAATAGTTGAATTCTGATTATACACAAACATAGAGCTGTCAGATTTTGACGTCACAAACTGCCATTGAAGTAAACAACTACTCAATTTAAGAAACCACTTGGGGGAATTTTTTTTAAACCATATAACGTGTTTGTAGGCTTGCACACATGTGAAGGATGGGCTTGATCAACAAAACCAAGAGGTTGTGCCATATATACATCTTCTTGAAAATCTCCATTTAGGATGGTTTATGCACATCCAATTGCTTAATGTGCCAATCAAACTGGACAACAAAACTTAGAATGATTCGTATAGCAGTTAGTTTAACAACAGGACTAAATGTCTCAAATTAATCAATGCCATAAGATTGATCATAGCCTAGAGAAACTAGTTGTGCCTCATACCTCTCAAATCTCCATTAGGTTTAAGTTTAATCTTATACAAACATTTATAACTAATAACTTTATGATGCAGTGAAGAAGGAACAAGAATCCAAGTATTATTCTGAACCAAAACTTGGTACTCTCTAGCAATAGCCTCTTTCCATTCAATACATTTTACAGCCTCACGAAAAGACGTTGCTTCTGTAGGTAATGAAGATGTCATCTTTTGACCTTGTGATCATAGGATGGAAATTGGTATATGGTTGTGGTAAAGAAGCAGGCAAAAGAAAATTGTGAATGGGAGATGGGAAAGAAGAAGGATGGGGAAGAGAAGTTAGAACAATGAAAGGTGAAAAAGAGGAAATGGAAGTGGGAAAGGTCGATGACGAAGTTGTGATGGTTTGTGGGGATGAGGGGTGAACAGAGGTTGGAAATAGTGAACAAGGTGAACAAGAGGGCGGTGAGAAAGTAGAGAAACAGAGGAAATAGGGGTAGGTAGGGGTGAAAGAGGACCAACCTCCTTTGGAGATAAAGAAGAAAAGTTAGAGGTACCGAGGGGGATGGAGAAAGAGGGGGGAAATTAGAGGTCAAGGAATTGGAAGTGGAAACAGTGGGTAATGAGGAAACAATAGGGAAATGAGGAAAATGAAAGGGAATGGGAGTATAAACAGAGTGATCATAATTTTTTATTTTACCAAAATGATAAGAGGAGTGAGAACAAGGGAAGATATTTTCATTAAAGACAACATGTCTAGAAACATACAACCGACCAGAGGAAGGATCAAGGCATAAATGACACTTGTGGTTAGTACTATAACCAATAAAAATGTATTTAGTGGAACGAAAAAGATTTGTGAGAATTGTAAGGGTGGAGGAAAGGAAAACAATCATAAGTAAATGACCGAAGGATAGAATAATCAGGTAGATAACCGTAAAGATTTTGATAAGGAGAAGAGTTAGAAAGAATAGGAGTTGGAAGTCGATTGATAAGATACACGTCAGTTTGAATAGAAAAACTCAAAAAATTAAGAGGAATATTAGAGTGGGCAAGTAGAGATAAGACTGTTTCAACAATATGACGATGTTTACGTTCAATCAGACCATTTTGTTTAGTATAGGGATAAGAAACATGATGAATAATGCCATGAGAACATAAAAGGGAGGAAATACATTGAAATTCTCCACCCAATCCATTTGGAGGCCTTTAATTTTAGTATTGAATTGTGTTTCTACAAGCTTTTTAAAATTTAAAAAACAAGGAAGAGCTTCATTTTTAATTCTTAGAAGATATAACCAAGAAAAACGAGTATAATCATCGACAAACAAGATAAAGAAACAAGCTCCATTTACTGAAATTTGAGGGGAAGGACCCCATGCATCAAACAAGTTAAAATGGCACATTAGTTTTCGTTATAGCATTAGAGAAAGGAGATGATGGCTCTTAACAACATGACAAGCATTGCAAAATGTATGTATACCAGAAGAAGATAATGACACTGAGACAAAAAAAAAAAAAAAAGCCTTAAAATGGGAGCTACTGGATGCCACAACCGAAGATGCCAAGTTGAAGAAGTATTGACTGTGGAAATGAAGGCAGCAACTCGGTGGTTGGAGGAGGAAGATGACGAACGAACAGCTGAACTTAATTTATATAAACCATCTTCAAGTATTCCCTAAAGAAGAATCCTCTTGGACTTAAATCCTTGACAAGGAAAAAGGAAGCATAAAACAACAAAAGCTTGATTATCATTACAAAGTTGAGTAACACTAAAAAGACATTTTGAAATTGTAGGAGTGTGCAGAACATGCTGAAGACAAATAGGCTTATTAAATGAAGAAAGGTAAACATGACCAACAAAAGAAATTGGAATTTGGTTACCATTACCAACCTCACTAGTTCACACCTTGAGAAGGCATAGGATTAAAGAAATTGGAGGCATAAGAAGATAGATGATGAGTAGCTCCAGAATCCATAAACCACCCTTCATCCGATGCTGAAAATCAAAAGACTGGACAAAATAGATATAAGTTATAGGGGCATAATTAGAGGACTAGATAGAGGAGATATGAGCTTGCGAGTTTGTATGTTGATGAGTAATGGTAGCAAGTTGATAACAATTTGGTGCAATGTGACCAAACTTGTTACAAATTTGGTATTGAGGTTTAAAGGAAGGTGGTTTGGAAGGTCATTTTTGGTTAAAAGAAGGGTGACCAAGAACACTAGTTGGTGTAGAAGGAGACATTTAAGGAAAGACGTGGGAGGGAAAAATAGGGGAAGGTTGATTGGAAAAGGGTCACAATGCATTGCGCTTATTTTTGTGATGAAGAGAAAATCGGCTGAGGTTAGCTTGAGCAATATTTAGCTTATCAACTGCATCCTATTTTTCTAGTTGAGCTTTATAAGCTAATAATAAACTTCACATTTTCAATAGAAGGATTATCAAAACAATTTTGTATAGACATAACAAAAGCATTATATTCATTGCCTAAGCCATCTAATATGTGTGCAAGATGATCACAATAAGAAATCGGTTCTCCAATAGCACTAAATTTATCAACAACATCCTTAATTTGAGACAAATATTGACTAACAAATAAGCCATTTTTCCTAATCCGTTGTAACTAAGTCTTCAAACTCATTATAGGAGTAGTAGTTTTAGAATCATAAGATTTTCGCGAGGAATTCCATATATCAGCAACAAAGTCTAAACTATCTCACCTATCTTTTCTTCAGACAAGGAGGAATATATCCAACACATAATAAAACTATTGTACCTTTCCCATGCTTGAAATTCCATATTCAATTGCATATTACTGGCTTCTAGGAATTTAGGAGGTGCTAGAACCATACCATTCAAAAAACCCCCAAGACCATTAGCTTGGACCGCATTCAACAACTGTTTCTTCCATAGTAAGAAGTTGGTATTATTCAACTTAACGGCAAGAGGCTAGGTATGGATGGGTAGGGACTGGAGGCAAACTGCTGAGGAAACAAATGGGGAACCTGGGGAACATTTGGGGAGTAGAGAACTGTTGTTGAGGATTAGAACAAACCGAATGTTGATTAAAGAAGGAATAGGGTGAAATTTTTTAGGTTTGTGAAAAGGAGACCACATATGAATTTGGGAATTAACCGGAGTTTGGAACACTGGTTAGCTAAGATTTGGGCAGTGCAGGAGAAGAAACAATCGCCGATGTAGCTACCGGAGTAGAGGGAGTAATGTTTTGTTGTTCATCATTCTTTGAAGAAGAAGAGCCCTCATCAGGATTCATTGAAGAAGCTGAAAAGGAGCTTCCTCAGGTAAATATCATTAAGCAATATGTACAATATATAAGCTACAATGAGTAGCACGTGTAAACACCTAATTAGTAGAGGAAAAATAGAAAATAACTAATGATAAAATAAGGAAAACCCCACAATAAACTAGAGGGAAAAGTCCATAATCAAGTCCGTAACATACTATTCTTTCAATTGTATTCAAAAGTTTTCCTCCTTCACTTTTTGTTTTAGTTGAATGAAAACTATGAATTTGTTGTTGAATCAAAGTTGTACCCCTAGAAAAATTTTAATTTAGAGAAGTTATCTTGCTTTTAGACTAAGTGTGAGAGTCGTTTTGTTTTGTTTTTTTTTTTTTTTTCCAACCAATATTTTATGTGGATTTATATTGTTGAAAATACAAAGCTATAAGGAAAAAAAAAAAAAAAAAAAAAAAAAAAAAAAAAAGTTCTTGTATGTCGATCAATTCTAGTGGTATTAGATGAAGTAAGTTCGAATCAAAATTTATGAATTCTTGCAAAACATTTATAAATCTGGCCGAAAATTAATTAAAAAAATTATGAATTATTCTGAAGGAAATTTGCTTGAAATCATGAATTCCTACCAAACTGAAAATTGGTCGGAGTTTGATGGTTATTATGAATTCCGACCAAAATCATATTAGATTGAGAGGCTTAAGGTAGATATTACAATTTAATGTTATTGAACTATATTCATGTTGGCTTTTTTCCTTTTCTAATCATATCTATCTTTCAATTTTCTTTTTAATCTTTTCAATACTTTTGAGTATATTATTTATGTAAGATTTTGATTTAAGTCTCGTAATTACACCTCTCTTTATTTTTATTTTTTTTAAAGAGATCTCATAAAAAAAGTTTTTTTTAAAAAAAAATTATTTCAATTAATTATATCAATAAAAAAAATATAAAGATGGTTTAATATAGAAAAGTGAATAAACTTATTTATAAGTATTAGTAAAATGTCAGCGACAATTACAATATGCTATATTTAAAAATATTTCCAATAATTTTATCATTATAACAATTATCCATTTTATAACTCATCATCCAATTTTAATAGGTAAAGGTAGGTTAAAAAAAGTTACATATTTTTTTTTAATTGATGAATACTTATTTATATCGTATTTAATGAGTGAGAGCATACAAATAATTTCATGTGTAAGATTTTTAATATAGTATCTTACTTTCATCAATAAGGGGTAAAAAAAACTACTTTTTTCAAGATGGGTATTTCTTTAAACAAAATATTTAGGAAAAAATTTGGGTGTAGTCATCTCTGTGTAGCTCAGATCATTGCACTCCAACAAAAATGTCATGTGGCCGATTTTTTTTAAAAAAAAAGGGATCATTTTTATATTTTTTTTACTGAATAAGAAAAATGGGATGTATGAGATTAAGTGTAACCTATGTTCGTATGTTGTGCCTAATCATTTTCCAATATTTAGGAGCTACTTTTTATAATAACTCAAAATATAAAGGATAAAAAAGAAATAAAACTCAAAGTATGAGGATCAAAATGGATTTTAACCTATTAGAAAATTCTAGAGGAAGTCATATATAGTATACAATTTTTTTTTTTTCATTCAAACCACCAACAAAAATGACCCTAAACCTTGGATCAAAGGAATTCATGAACAAGTTCTCCAAAGTGGAAGCTACCATGATTAGCTTCAATAGTGTTCAAAATCTCTTGAAAAGCAAGTACACTACAAGGAACCACAAGGCCACTTTTTTGATCAAATCCAAACTCCTTGTAGGTTTTATCCAAAACCATCTTGAAAAGTGGGTGACAAAGAAACCTAGTTGGTACCACAAATCTCCTGCATTCTTCTCCCACATACAAAGCCACACACCCTCTCGGCGTTGTGCTCCGTCCACCGCCCGCCTCCATCTCCGACGCTAGTAGAGAATCCTCCGGTTGCCGCTCCCCATTGGTCTTGGCTAGTTTCTTCAAAGATGGCACCCTCTTCTTCAACATTTTTTTTTAATCTTAAGAAGTGAAGGGGAAAAAAAAACAAGAGGAGTTTTTGTTGATTTTTGTTTACAAATTGTGGGAGGGAGGATGTGGAAATTTATATGGAAAGTTAAAAGATGAGAGAACATAAAGCTTTCACACTTCCATTGACTTTTTGGTTAATAATTTGATAAGACTGGGTGTGTTTTTCCAATATTTCCCTTTTTCTAACGTATATTTAGCTAAACATTTTGGTTAACAATCTAAAATGATTGACTTTTTTTAAAATATTTAAATGCATTTAAGAATTAGTAGAGTTTGAAACCTAAAGAAGAGAGACAAGATGAATATCTACCATTCTGGGTGGATACGTTTTAGAAATTTCAACCAATGTCTTTCTTTCTTTTTCGTATAATTAGAAGGGAAATTTGAACTACAAAACTTCTAGTTTGTAGCACACTCGAATGTCAATTAAGTTATGCTCGATTTTACACTTTCTACTAATTTTAATTACCCTTTATTGTTATAGGATATACTCTTACTCTTATTCATCAAACTAATTATAGGTCATGTTACTATATTGTTCTATATTCATAAAGGGAAACAATAATACATAGATAGAAAAGTGGATATTTAGTATGTTGAATACAAAAAATTATTTAATGTGACATCATCTAATAACCATTTGTTATAAATTGACTTAAAATTTATTCCACTCGGTATATAATCGTTTGATACAAGATATATTGAACTACGATAGTTAAATTCTTTCATAGATTCAATAATATAGAGAATTGTTAGTCACATTTCTATATCCAGTTAATATCAATGTAATTCATATCGTGGCATATATATTACTCTTTCATTTATTTGGAAATTCGTATATATTCTAAAGTAATATTAGATACAATGTGATTTACAAATTTACTTGGTGTGATATGCAACATAAATATAATACGTACGACTACATTTTATTTTTTTTAGCACACGTTAGTTGATTGATTGATTAATCAAACATCAATTTAATGTTTATTCATTTATGATCTCGGGCCATATGTCGAGCAGCGATTGGATATATATAAAAACAAAAAATTTCCTTGCTCATATATTTGATGATAAGCTAACTTCCTAAGTCTATATTTACATCACCATCCTGCATCATGGCTAATTCAGTGTAATAAATATTTGAGTGAGTTGACTACAATGGCCTCCCTGCTCTACCAAGAGAGCAAGGGGCTCTCCTCTAGGCTATATATCTGGGCTAAAAGTTCCCACTTGACAATTAAATGTATTGGTAGTTTGTCTTATTTTAAAATTGTCACAATTCAACGGATAAACATTGATTACCATTCTATAGGTTAATTATTTAATCTTTCGCTCTGCCACTATTGAACTTAAAAAAAGAAAATTTTAAAAAAGAAAAGTATAACTCAACCGATACTCAAGATGTGTTTGCTATCAAGAAGTCTGTGATTTGAGTTATCCGATCATTATTATACTAAAAATATGTTTAAAAAAATGTTCTTTTTAGAATTTGTATGTGGATGTACAAAATTTAAACATCTAAAAATTATGTTTCTTTTGTATTATTTGGAGAGATTGTGCCGACATAAACATAGTTCAATTGAATTAAAATATATATTTTGATCGAGAAATTAGAAGTTCTCAAACTCTTCAAATGTCTTAAAACGAAATTATTGCCCCAATTTAAAATTTAATTGGATAAACTTTTGACAGTTTTATTGTAAATTGTGGAAATTAAATTTACTCACGTCACAAATTTAAGAATGAAAATTGAATTCCATTTCAGTCAAAATTCTGATCTTATAAAACCTTTTTTCTTTAAGGTAATAGTATTTGATGAGTTCATTTAACCACAAAATAATTGAATACGCCTTTGATATTTACATATAATTAATAAATATATTCAATTAAGTATCGAGAAATTTTACAACTTAAAATTAAAAGTCATCTTTGATTCCTTGGAATATTCTTAATTTAGTCATAACTCATAATTGTTATTTTCCTAATTTTATATGAGTGATTACTATAAAATTCAACTCATTTCCTCTGAGTTTTTATCTCCCGATCTTTATTGACTACGAAAATTAACTCATAATTTTTTCGTAAAGATATACATTATATTTGATATAAATAAAGTTATTGGACGTGTTTGGAGCAACAACTATTTTTAAATTATAATAATCACCTCTTGCTACAGTAAATACCATTTTGTATTCCTCAATTAACTACCGTCAACATTATTTCAAAACTCTCATTTGCTAAGATATTTATTATTCATTACAATTTTTACTATTTTATATTAATTTTTTTATTCTTTGCTACAGTATTTAATATTTCTTTCTTAAACTAAAATAGTTTACACATCAAACAAATATTATTATAACTCAAACTAAAATAATCTACACACCAAACACAAACTATCATAATCCAACCATGATAACCTAGGACTATAATAATCAACACTTTGTCTCAAACACCCTCATTATATTTTTCAGATTTTATTAAATAATATTAAACATCTTTAAAAATATATAAAACAAATAAATTAAAAGATCCCAATGCATTTTTTTCAAAGGAAAAAAAAACAGCCAATGAATGCATGGCTTATGCTTTATTGATAAATAATCCAAAACAATACCAATTTCTTGGACAGCATGGGCCTTGGTGTTTTTTCTTTTCGACATTAAATTGTTTTTGAAATTTTATAATAGATATCAAATTTCAGCATTACTTATTTATTTATTTTATATTTTTAGAGACGTTTGGTTTAAGATTTTATAGATACTTAACGAATGGTAAAGAGGACAAGTGGAAAGAAAACCATGACAAAAAGGTTTTTATTTCCCATAATTTTTTTTTTTTTGGTAACTATTTATAAAAATTATCTTGCCAAACATATTTTGTTCATTGATTTCTTTTATTTCCATGTTCATAGTGAAAAAAAAAATTGTAAAAGCCATTTCTTTTAATCTTTTAATTTTTTAAATTCTAAAAAATCCATAAGAAATAGAGTATAAAACCTTAAAGAAATAAAATAAAAGCTTATTAACAAGAATGATTTAAAAAAACTTTACCATAGTAGATATATAACAAAATTATTAGCCACCATAAGTATAATTCAACCATAACTATCATATGCTCATCTTCTTGGGATCGAAGGTTCACCCTATTATCTAATTTAAGCTAAAGGTTTGATCACCACCCCACATTTAATCTGCTTTCGTACTAACAATCTTTAAAATATGTTTAAAAATATATACGAAAGAGAAAAAAAAAAATTCAAAGATCTCCCTCTTTTTTTAGTTATATCTCGTTGATGGAAAAAAAAAATGAACCTGTAATCTTTTAGTCGAGAGTATACCACCTCAAACTATATACCAGTTGTCTTAAAAAAAACGCTCTTAATACCATAAATTCCAAGTTAAACCTTACAAGGACTTTTCCTTTGATGATACCTTCATGGTTTAATGATCAAAACAACATGAGAGAGAGAAGACTTTTGGAGTAATTGGCCTTTTTAAAGCATTGACCCATGAATTTTTTTTACCTAAAATTAAGGCCCATCCTACCCTTTTTAAGCCCTAAAGTTTTGTCTTGATATTCTTGGAGTTTCTCCCATTGTCAACCATTCCTTTGAATCTCTCTTTTTCTCTATGAAGATTCATTGTTCACTACCCAAAAGTCCTTAAAAAAGTGAAATAGAATCATCCACTTTCTCATTGCTTATTCTCCTCTCCATCACTTCCACTTCAACCCCTTTTTCCATCACTTCTCTAGTGGTTGTGTTTGAAAAAAAAACAACAAATGCTTCTTTTCATGTGGTCAATTCAATTTCCATCTAAATGTTGTTCCCCTCATTTTTTTTAACTACTTTTTCTTAATCAAATGACTTTATTTAATTTGAATTTCTCCATTTTCCTTTTTCTTCATTTAACTCGGAAAGATATTTGATTGCCGTCATGCTATGCCTATTTTTTACAGTTCGACCAGCTGTCTAATTACAAATTGTCACACAATAAGAAATTTTGACTTTCTTTTTAAAAAAAATTGAATTGTTATTTATTTATTTGTTTGTTTGTTATTTAATGAATGGAGAGGCTAATGGAGTAGATATAACCTAGGCTGCACCTAATCATTGCTCTTTTACTTTCGATTACCAAGTTGGATTTTATTCATTATTTTTATACTTTTTTTTCATATCAAGTTGTAGATATACATCTATTAATAACTTAAAAGACTTAGTATTTAGTGGGATACTTTTCAACTTTTCTATGTTTTCATTTTCTACTATCTTTTGCAATCTCAATTTGCCTTGAATGGTATGTACCATCAATATCACTAGATGCTTATTACTACTATCTTTTATTGGATAGGTATCACTAGATGCTTATTTTTTAAGTTGACAAAAATACATTGTTTCCAAATATAAAGAAATGAGTCAACTTATTTAAAATGTGGTCGATCAGTGATAGACTATGATAAATGTCTATCAGTACTTGTTGTCTATTAATAAAGACAGTGATATTTTGTTATATTTGAAAATATTTTCAACAATTTTGCTATTTAAAATTATTACTCTTGTTTAAATAGTTTGTTGTTTAAATCTATCTATTTAAAAGGTAGAATGTTGGAAAAATTAAGTGTGCCATTAACCATTAATTATCAATTAAATGATTTATTTAACGTTTTTTTATATAACGTTAAAATTTAAATGGATAGAAAAACTTGTTTTAGATAAATTAAAATAAAATTTGAAATTGTTAATAGAGAGTATATGAAATAATTTAACTTTATTGCGAAGAAATAAAGAAAATTATAATTGCAATCGTCTATTATATTATATATATATATATATATATATATATATATATATATATATATATATTTTAATCAAACCTTCCAATAAAAAATATATGATTTGTAAAGAAATAGGATGTCAGAAAAGTAAAATAAAGGAATAAGATATCAAAATGCTAAAAGAAAAATTGACTTTATTGATTGAATTAGAATTATTAAAAGAAAAATTAAAATTATTAAAAATTTTGATTAAATCAAGAAAATTTTCACATATAGAAAAAATATCAAATTATTTACAAAAGTAGCAATAAATATATTGATAAATATTGATAGACTTCTATTAGTGTCTGATAGTCTTCTATCGGTTTCTATCACTGATAAGCACTTATAGACTTCTATCGACTTCTATCAAAGAAAATTAAAATTTTTTGTTATTTTATGTCAATAATTTTATTTATTTTTTTATTTTTGAAAACCTCTTCTTGTAATATATAGAGCAGTGGTTTCTAATACATCTTATATGTCAATTAAACCATACTTTTCTCAAATAGCAAAAAAATTTATATGCTCTCATAATTAAACATAAATAATTTTACTTTCATTAATGAAAAAATATTAAAGGTAGTACATGGGATTTAAAAGGCTTTAGACTGGTAAACATTTTACCACTTATTTCTTCCTTATAGCTTAAGAGATTTTTGAACCTTAAAAAGGGGAGATTTTAATCTTTTAATATTTATGTCAATTACTGTTTAACTAAACTCACTCATGCGTTGTTTTCATATTTTATTGGTTTTTTCTATTTTTTTTGGTAACTTTTCTCATATAGCTATTTTGAATTGTCAAAGGACAAAACCATATCTAAAGAAGTACGTATCTAAAGTCAAGATTTAAAATGTCTATATTGACAGAAATGTATAGATGTCAATTCTATGAAAAAAAAATTGATGGAAATATCGATAAAATGTTATTATCGATAGATATTTAAATCGATAAATAAATCATTTTTTTTAAAAAAAATTTACACATGTTAAATTGTTTATTATATATATTACATCACATTAGGGATATTTTGTAGCATATTTTTATGTTTCAAGGTTTTTTTAATGATATAATGGAAATGTTGATTTAACTTTCATGTCAAATCATATATAGACTTGATATCGATGGAAAGGTCGTCTAATCATTTTCCTTCGCTACCAACGTGCTTGTTGCCATTATTATTGTTTTAGTTACGTTTTTGTTTTTGTATTTTTTATAAATAGTTAATGTTATTTTTTTATCTTTTGAATGTTAATTAATACTTAAATTTTGTTAATTTAGGCCAAAATGAAAATAATTCAACTTGTATCAAATATGTATTATCGACCTTATCTCCATCACCACATATTGTTTAAAAAAAAATGTTAATTTAGACCCTTTTTTTATAACCATCCAACTCCATTTGATAATCATTTCGCTTTGATTTTTGAAAGAAAAGTAGTTTTCCTAAACTTATTTTGTTACTGGAATTTGATTAGGAACTCAAGTTTTTCGTTCACAAAGATGAAAACTATAATTGAAAGGTTGGAGGAAAATGAGTATAAATTTCGAAATTAAAAAATCTAAAAAAATGATTTTTTTTTTTTTTTTTATCAAACAATCTTAATTTTTAGTTTCTTTTTTCTTTTTTATTTTTTAAAAATAAACATTACTCCCACCTATTGTTGGGAATGACTTTGGGCCTTTGGTCCATAGCAAATAGAAAGAGAGAAAGGTATTAACATTGTTTTGTTTCATATTTGAAGATTTTGAATTGGAAAATGACTTAAATACCAAGGCACAAAAAGGGGTTTCCAAATTGTGAATATGGTGGAAGTAGAAACTTTCTTCATACATGTGCCATGGTCTATTGGACGGACAGGTTTGAGTAATTACGCACACGCGAAATATTAATTTTTAATATCTTTCACTTTAATTTTTTAAACAGTTTTTAAAAGTTTGGAATTAATTAAATACTAGACTTTTAAAATCATCCCCTTGTTCCAAATTTAGATTTTTTTTTTTTTATTGACATTCTAAATGATAAATTCTGAAAGTACATTAATATTTTTAACTAAAGAATAAAGTTCAAGCATATGTTATATATTTTACCGTATAAATTTTTTAACCCAAAATAAAATGTTATCAAACAAAATGAAATAATTCATTATTTACAGCTAGAAAATTATTATGAAATTTATCATTATATTTCGTTCTTGAGTTGTGATATTAAATCGTCTCCATAATCTTTCAAAATAAATCATTTTCTATAATAATAATAAAAAAGGTTTTGCCCCAGTAGAAATATTATTAAAATCCTTATTAATATTATGTAAATATTTTTAATGACATATACATTTGTTAGTGACTACGAAATCTGTGGTTCGATTCTCTATACTCTCAATTGTACTAAAAAAACCTAAAAAACTAACCATCGGAGTTTGTAGAAGAAAGAAAAATCCAATTAAGTTGTATTAATTTCCAACTTAAACTTTTAACTTCATTAAAGGTGTGTTTTGAATATATTTTCAAGTGTTTGATTCAAAAAAATAAATCATTTTAGAAAAAATTTGAGTGTTTGACAACCATTCAAAATAGCTTTTGAAGTGTATTTTAAACTTTCAATCAAAAGTGTTTAAATAAAAATGAGTTTTTAATTTTTTTTTTCCAAAACAAACCAAACCGACTGTAAATTGTACTATAAACTTAGATAGATATGACAATTTTTATTAATTCATCTACTAAATTTATTTTTTTAAAAAAATTTAAAAAAAAATTATTGTAGTGAATATTATGCTTTGACCAAATTAACTTTGATTAATGTATTAAATTGATCTTGAGAATATTTTTTTTAACAGTTCTTCAAATGAAAACTTACCATAAGGTAAAAATTGTATCACTTTTTAAAGATCAAGATTAGCATTTATCCAAGTTTAAAATGAAATATGATGAATTACAATTGATATAACTTCACAAGTTGGGGCTTAAAAATCAATCTCTTTCTCCCTCTTTATCATGTATTTTTCACTTATTTCTTAAAACAAAGTATTAAATAATATATATAAAAAAAATCGGAAATAGTTAAATTATTATTAAATGGATCTAATCTTTTTTAAATGATCCTCCACTAAGAAGATCCCCATTTTCTTGTGGCTTCTTCCTCACCTTGCCAGAGATACAAATGGGATCTCACAACGTGACAACAATTCTTTTTTTTAAAAAAAAAATTTAATATGTGTTTCATATATATATATTAGCAAGATTAGAGATAGTGGTTTAAGTTAACATTTTACACTCACACGTTTTTTTTTTTTTTTTTTTTTGCTAATTTTTTTTAAATGAACTAAAGAAAACTTAAAATTAAAGGTTTAAAATTTCGATTTCAAAGTTGATAAAATTTAGATGTTAATAGATATTTCTATAAGAATAAATTTAAATTAGGAAATATATATATATATTTTTATAAGTTTTAAACAAGTTAACATATCTATTGTTTATAATATGTTTATATTAGTAACATTTGGTTGCTTATTTTTTCTATGTTTTTGTAGATTTTTCTATAATACAATGGAATTCACTTCTTATGTTACATTTGATATTGATATTAAATTCATAAAACACAAAAATATTGAAATGTTAACGAAAAATTAATACTAGGATTAGAATAGAGATTTTACAACTTTTATATATAAAAAAAAATAAAGATACACTTATTTTTTAAAACAACTAACCAACAAATCTCTAGAGCTTCCAAATATTTTTCTTTGACATGTAGTCAAATATATTTCTAATATAAATGCTATACAATTAAATAATGATGGGGCTAGGAATCTTTTTTCGTACTTTGTTTACAAGGCCAAAAAACAAAAAACTCAAAATTTAATATAGGCATTAGACTTTTGGGTATATATATACACGTTTTTATTTGAACTTAAATTAGCTATGTGTTTATTTGCTTTTTTAGGGTCTTTTAATAGCAAAATGTTCTAAAAATGCTGAAGGGTAATTTTTTTTTTTCTATTTTAAGAATTTTCCTTTTTTTTTATTTTTATTTGAGGTTCAAACCTTTAAATTTAAGAAATGTGATAAATAACTAAATATTTTTTAAAAAACAAACTAAATATTAAATTAATATAAAATCAATTTGATAATATGAAAATTGCACTAATCATTTCAAAATCACTTTTAAATATATATATATTTTTTAATAGAAGATAACTAATAATTAAAGACGCACACTTTAAAAAAAAACATAAGTCTCGATCTCAGAATTATATATTTTGAAATTGATTCTTAGAGTTAAAATAGTTAATCAAATTATATATTTATTTGGCCAAAAAAATTTAAGCTTGTTTTTTAAAATAAAAAATTTAAAGTCCTAAATAAAATGTTTGAAAGTTACATTTAAATATTTTTTTCAAATAAAAATAGATTCATGCAAAAAAGTAAAATTCCAACAAATGAAAATAAGGAAAAATAAAAAGGGAAAAGCGGGGGAGGAATTTAAATTTGAAAGAGACAGTAACTGAAGACAAGCCGTTGAGTCCGACAGTTCAACGGGTTTATTCCGAAGACGGAAGCTTTTGTTTTGTTAAAGCGTAAAAAGCCATTTTTGCCGCTGCTGACCTGGCGCTTCTGCCGGCTTTCCCTGGCCGGCGCCACCGCTAACGTCGGCGGCAAGATTCAGAGAATGTGTCTTATTTGAAACTCTTCATTCATGGCCGTTATTTCTGCCGGTAATGAGTTCTTTTAATTATTATTATTATTATTATTGTTATTAATATTTATTTTACACTTAATACCTCATTAACAAAAATTTGTTACGAGTTACCACTAAAATTTTACAAATTTTGATTAAATATCAATTTGTGATCCCATGTACTTTTTATTGGGAATGCAACCAAAATTTTACATTAGTTAAATAAGGGGATGATCGTGGGTTTATAAGGGAGGACAACTATCTTCATTGGTATGAGATCTTTTGGGATAAAATCAAAAGCAAAACCACGAGGGTTTATACTCAAAGTGGACAATATCATACCATTGTGGAGATAGTTGGAGGGTCGTTGTCCCTAATAAGTGGTATAAGAGTCATGCCCTTGACTTAACTATGCTCGGTGGAATCCTCAGGTGCTAAATAAAAATGTGTAGTGGAGCTTCGAAAGTAGTCATGGTAGAATCTGTAGTTGAACTGTATTGGATAGACAAGGTACTCCAGTGAAGAGGGAAACTATTTAAGGGGAGACTATATGGTTCTTTGTTTGATGGGAAAGATTGTTGAGAATGTAACTTGAGGGAGCCTATGTGGTTCTTTGTTCGATGGGGAAGATTGTTGGGAATGTAACTTGAGGGGAGCCTATGTGGTTCTTTGTTCGAGAAGAGGCTATTTGAGAGGAGGGTGCTCTGATACCACTTGTTGGTTTTGGCAAAACATTAGAAGTGAGAGAGTGCTATTGTAATTTGGATTGTAGGGGAGAATTGTTCTGTGTGATTGTAACAATTTTTCACATGGTGGGTTTCTTTCTAGTAGGTCGTGGTTTTTCTCGAGTTGGGAGATTTTCACGTAAATTCTTGTGTTTCCAATTTTATTGCTTTTGTTTTTAACTCTGTTATTTTCTGCTTATTCTTAGGGTAGAAGTGAGAGGTTTTTCCCAACAAGTGGTATCAGAGCGTTAGATTCAAAGTTTCTTGAATTTCTGAGTATGCTGTTGGAAACGACAGGACCCTCAGAACGACGAATAGTAAACGGTCAAGGTACGGTGGTCAAGCAAAGAGCAAAACCTGCAAAACAGAAACTCGTTATAGGCTGAGTCGTGGAGCTCGCTCTCTTTAAGACGTTTCGCAGCTCTACCCAAGTGTGCAAGCAGGTTTGAAAATTGCCACATCGTCCCCAGGATAAAACAACCAAAAGAAACCCGATAAAAAATGCACCGTTACTGACCGGAACACACACTCTTTCTAAACCCACTTCTCGTAAAACTAAAATGGAAGAGGACAGGAAATGAATTGAAGTGAAAAATGAATTGTGCTTTCGAACTGCTGAAGGCCACGCCTTTTATAAGCCTTCAGCGTAGAATGGTAGGAAGCGAAAAAGGCAATGAGCCTCAGAACGTGCACGGACGAAAGCCAACGGTGCGCGATCGGAGTGGATGACGCGCGAATGGGATGACCCTTTCCTTTTTTTCCCGTTAAAAGAAAAAATATAATAATAAAAAAATAAATATAATAATATTTTTGTTAAAAATTAATAATCACACACACTCACGTGTGGGACGTCCACCAAACCCACATTGGTCTATCTCCTCACTTTCTCCAAAACATGGGTACCTCTTCGAGCCCAAACCCAAAACTCAAGGTTGGAGTACATAAGGGAGGCTTCCAATACCAAATTTTCCAATGTGGGATTCTCCAACCAAAAGGTTGGTTCCCTCTTGTTTTGAAAGTTAAATTTTCACCCAACAATCCCTCACTTAGAAATTTAATCAAAAAGAAAAGAAAGAAAAGATTTTCATCGAGCAGTTTCAGTCTATACAACACTGTGAATAAGCAAAGGTGTCTTATGACTTGAACCTTTTACATAATGTAGATGATTCAGAATATACTAGAGTAACCCTTGGTTTTGAACTCTATCTTTAATAGCATCTCACACAGAGTGTCATTAGGGTGTAGTACGAAAGCCCGTGCTCTAGAGAGTTTGCCTAAAAACTTCTTTGTACCCCTACTTGCATGTCTCCACATGAATGATCAGGATCAGATCATTTGTAGCACTTTACAACACTTGTAATATCTACAAAGCGGGTCGTATCCATAGTGTCACCAGGATAAGGTTTTCCTCATTTATCCATATACTACAAACCATTTAGGTTATCACTTAAGGCATGATCCACTTGTATGTCTCCACATATATGGTTAAGTTACAACGATAACCAGGGATCTTAGTTTATTGGTTTGTGGTTAACGCAACTACAATATCTCATATTTCATAGACAACAGTGAAGAAAATATCTCATATTATTACATCACAAATGTTTGTTCATACACGTGTTTACAAACTACAGAACCCTACGAGATTTAAGGCATCAACCCCAACAACAACATGATTGGAACAATTGATTTTAGCAATCTTATCCACTTCTAGAGTTTGATGCATCCTTTTCCCATGCAAACACCTTCTTAAGGGGACGCTCCCAAGGCGCCACGAAGCCGAGCGTGGAATGAAGTTTCAAACCAATGAAGAAGACCATAGGATGTATTGACACACGTCCTTCTCCCACTTACTATAAACACTTTCTCCGTTCACCTTGATATTGACCCATGCAAATACTTTCGTAAGGGAGGGTGCGCCCAAAGCATCACGAGGTCGAGCATGAATTCTCATCCTGTGAACTTTTAAGGAGAGCATAGGTTAAGGAACGACATATCATATACATCTTTTTCCTCCTACTAAGTGTTTAACTTAGTAAAATTCCACTAATCAAATTTTAGCTAAGTCCTTATTAATTGCTCAATATAACGCTTATATTGAATAACTTAACAATATGTGATTTCATTCATTGAACTCCTTAACAAAATTGATCACTTATTACATGCTTGTAAAATATTTGCCTAATTCACCTTACAGGTCGGTTTTCAGGTAGAGATGTTCTGTTTCCATCAACTTAAAGACCTCAGCGTAGACAGAATGTTCTTTAGACAAAGGTCTCTTATGGGCAATCATTTTATAAATTTAATCTTTTAATCGGAGTTTATTTTAATCCTATTAAAATGAATCAAAATATTAACCTCTTTCTAATATCATTAGAAACGTGTTTAACATAAGTCTAGGTACATTAATTTTAAACCATTTAAAATTAATTTTGACCTATATTTGCATGAAATTTTTTATTATAGATTTTAATTCTGATGTCATTACTTTTATAACCATTATAAAACAATGGAAAAAAAAATCTACAAGTTTGCATTTGGTGATATTGATTAAAATATAACACTTATATTAATCTAAGTAATGGCATGCTCAACGCAAATTTCTTTTTCATTGTAAAATATAACTCTTATATTAAACAATCATTAAGCATCATCTGTTGGAGTGTATGTCCTAAAACCTCATAGTTTTATGTTAGTTGAATCAATGGTAAATTGATTTTATATCACTTGTGCAATAATCCATTAACCTAAAATCCAAGGTTATCTGATGTAACTTAAATATGTATGTGGAGACATACAGGTGGATCATGTTTAAGTGATAACCTATATGGTCCGTAATATATGGATGAGATTGGGTGCCTTATCCTGATAACACTACTGATACAATCTGCTTTGTAGTTGTTACAATTGTTGTAAAGTACTACAAACGATCTGATCCTGATCATTCTTGTGGAGACATGTGAGTAGGGATATCTTATACAAAAGTGTTTGTATAAAGACCGGACCACGAAATGTTAAGTCTCTCTTTATTGTCGTTGCTAGAAAAGACTTACATTTCACCTGGATGACCATAGGTGAATTGACCTTAAAGCTGAGTGAGTTGTGAACTCCTGCCTATGAGGGCAATCCTTTGCTTTGTATGGGTGAGAGTGGCTAGATTCGTCGACTCAATAAACCTATCATTTTGCGAATTCGTCTGATTGGGAGCTGAGAACACAACTACACAAGAAGGAATTCACTCCTTTCCTGTAGTTAGGGTAAGAAGATAAATTGCTCCCTTAAAAGCTGATTCCAGGACTAATGATAATCAAATTAATTTTGGTATGATTTGAATTGTTCAAATTAATTAAAGGGAATTAATTATATAAGATATAGTTAAATAATGTATATTGATACATTATATTATATAATGTATATTGATACATTATATTATATAATGTATCAATATACATTATATAATATAATGTATGTTGATACGTTATATAACTTTTATGAGAGAAATAAATATTTGAATATGATTCAAATATTAATTATATGAATATGATTCATATAAAAACTATTTGTTAAAATTTAATATGAATATGATTCATTTTAAATTTAAATATATTTTGATAAGAGAAATAAATATTTGAATATGATTCATTAATTATATGAATATGATTCATATAAAAACTATATGTTAAAATTTAATGTGAATATGATTCATATTAAATTTATATAGTTTTGTGAGAGAAAAAAATGTTTGAATATGATTCAAATATTAATTATATGAATATGATTCATATAGGAACTATATGTTAAAATGAATATGAATATGATTCATATTAAATTTATATATTTTATTGAGAGATGTTATAGTTTGAATATGATTCAACTATTATTTATATGTATTTGATTCATATAAAAACTATAGGTTAAAATTAATATGAATTTGATTCATATTAATATCTTAGGTTATTAGAGAGAATAATAAACTATATTTCATGTTATATGTGATATAATATTAACTATAAGTTATATATTATATGTTGTTGGATCGACACCAGAATGCAGCGGAAGAAATCAGGATCCATAAGCATTCTAATTCATTAATTTTGGTTGAAAAGAAACATGCTAAAAACAGAGTATAATGGGTTTCATGAACATACCTTGGCCGAACCAACGAAATCTCCATTTCTAACAATAAAATCCTCTGAATCCTTGTGTAGACCACCACAAGATCTTTCTTACTATCCTCTTGGTACTCTAGATAGAGTTGTGGGACTCAAAATAAGCTGGAATCAAAGGGAATGTGGAGAAAACTCACTGAACAGAACCCATTGAAGAACACCTTCTTCATCTGAAATTTTCAGCAAAAATTCAGTCGGTTCATCCTCATTTCTTCACTCTAATCTCTTCAATATATTGCAGACTATCATGCAAAAAGATGTGCTGCATGGAATGCAGCTCATGCTTGGAGTAAACGAAAAGAGAAGGTGGGTTCCTTGTAAACTAGTTGAAGATGACTTGAAAAACTCATTTTCAAGTTTTGTATAATTTTTCAATTTCCAAAAATCTATTTTGATTTTAAAATCATATTTTATTTCTAAAATCAAAATTTATTAATTTTACAAATTAATTTCATAAATTAATTTTCTAATAAAATTAATAAATAATTATTTAAACAATTTAAATAATTCTAATTAATTTAATATCTAATATTAAATTAATTTTTACACAAATTCATCTTCATATATTTAAATCATATTTAAATATATTTTCTCCAATTCCATTTTATTCTAATTTGAACGTTTCAAATTAATTTATTACACTACTCTAGAGCTAATCCATTTCCGAGCTAGTAGGGGGACCTCATAGACCTATAGATCATGGGCTCCAACGATCCAAGATTAATCGGCTAAACTCATTAGACCGATCTAACCCCCATTCGTTAACTAATGGGTCACTCCACTAAAGCCCATAGTTGAACTCCTCTCACTGTAGATATATTATGTCCACTCGATATAACCATAATTAGTAAGTTAACCCTTCACAGGTTGTTCGTAATAACGGCTGGGTCAAATCTCTATTTTACCCCAAAATTACCTCTTGTTCCTTAAGTCCCCACTGATCCCCTAATGAACAATTTTTTTGTGATCCAATCAAAAAACCGAGTCCCTCTCATACCAAATGAGAGGGCGGGATCCCTTGTTCAAGCTTTAGAATCATAACGTAAAGGAACAATCTCTCTACTATCTCTAAAGCGGGTAGGAGTGAATTCCCTCTTGCACCCTATGTCCCCAGCTATCTATCCAGTCTTACCCTTAAAATGGTAGTCATATTGAGCCGGCACTGTTGAGTCAACTCTTAGCTACGCAAATCTAAGGGTAATCCCAGATAAATAGGAGTTCATAGTTAGCTCAGGATTAAGGTCAAGTTACCTAGGTCATCGCTTTGAAATAGTCAGTCTTAAACAGTAAACAACGTTATAAAGTAAGAGTGACTCATTTCGTGGTCCGATCTTGTACAAACTCTTTTGCACAAGGACACCCCCACTTTTCATGTCCAATATGAACGAATTAGGATCACTTCGTTTGTAGCACGTTACAACTCCTTGTAACAACTACAGAGCAGGTCGTATCCAATAGCGTTACCAGAATAAGGTACCCAATCTTATCCATGTACTATAGATCATTTTGACTATTTACTCGAACCTGATCCACCTTTATGTCTCCACATAAAGTTTAAGTACTCATCCAATAGTCAAGGGACTTTAGGTTTATTGGATTTCTATTCAATAACACCTTTATTGAATTTTCAGAATAAGCTCCATTGTATACATATCACGAGTTTTAGGACATAAAACCCAACATATATGATATAGCATATAGATTAAATATTATATATATATATATATATATATATATTAAATTCAAATTTTTTTAATTTGAATTTATTAAAAATAAAGGAAATTGAGTTATAACTCTCTCACCCCCTTAATCTCTCCATTTCACACATAACAAATTAGAAGAGAGAAAAGTTTTCTCTCTACGTCTCTCTCTGGTTCTCCTTCTCTCTGTGAATTTTTCAAGGAAGAAAAAATTCTCAATTCTCTTCTTCTTCCCTCATGCCAAGATTGAGTGCAAGTCCACACCTCTGCACGGTTCTCGTCCTTAAGAATAACGAGAAAGACCCCTTGATGGTGTCGTTTCTGTTTGTTGAGTTCATGGATACCGAGTTTGTGAGATTGGAAGAAATCGGCTTGATTTAGAGAGGAACATAAAGAATTGATCTTTAAAAGTGAGTGCTTTCTTAATCCTTTCCTCTCTATTTTAACATTGTAAACAACATGCTTAGGTTTATATTTTTCCAAGGTTTCCATCACTCTGAATTCTGTACATTATGTAAAACAAAATTTAGAGATTGATGCATCCAATTGCTTCTGCTGCAGGGAATTCCAATCTCATCATCATCAACCATCATGTCATCGTACATTATAACAATTATAATATTGCATGATGCATGAATATGCTTAATTTACCATACATCTAGATAATATAACATTTATATTAAGATGCATAAGCATCCTAATTTAATCATGCATCCAAAAATATAACATTTATATTTAGATATGATGTATGAACATGTTTATATTAAGGTGGGATTTTAAATATAAATGGTATACATTATGCACCATTCAAAACTAATTTAAATCATATCTCATGCATAATTAAATTAATCAGTAATTAATTGAACCGATTTTTTGTAGCCTAAAGAACAATTAATTAATTAAATTAATATAACATTTATACTAATTTAATTAATTAAACCTAATTATTTAAATTAAGGTACAAGTAAATTAGGACAAAAAAAACTTAAGGGACAACCTTCAACACGCGCGCACGCTGCTTCTTCCGTCAGACCCTTGGAGCATGGCAATGCTGAGGGGTTAACGTTATGATGTTACGAACATAGCACGCGCCTCTTGCCTTTGCAGCTTCACAAGCAGCGTCTCGACGCTACAGGGCAAACAGACTCAGATTTGCGATTTTCCAGCCCCGAACATCTTCAAAAGCCTCTGTTTCTCCCTGATATCCTCGACAATTGATTCTCTTTCGATCGACAGGGACTTACAGACACGAAGAAATAAATTAAATACCCAAAAACACCTGCCCTTTACATTTTAATCCAGATAAAACGCAAAATCTGTGTAAAAAACTGTAAACATCCAATATTGCAAACCAATATTCAAACATTCCAAATGCAGAACATCAAACCCACCTGTAAACTAGATTTTTGTTTCAAAAACCAAACCAAAGAACGTAAATGCAAGAAAATTAGCTCTAATACCAATTGAAGGGATCGAATCCCAAGCGAAAGCATGTGAACTCCTTGCATTTCAATTTTTCGATTTATAAGAAATAAAATACAGCAACGAGCATAATAAAACAAAGGATAAACATATTTAATTCAGCATGCTTTTAAAGAGAATAGAAAATAAGGAAGAACAATTTCTTATCTTTGTAGATCCATTTGTCTTCATGGAAATTCCAAGCTTTTTCTTCGCAACATATCTCCAATGAACAATGAACACCACCGTAAGAGAGACCTCGATATTCTCTTAGAATCCAAGCGTAAGAGAGACCTCGATATTCTCTTAGAATCCAAGGGTAGAAGAGTGGTCTTTAACCCTTGGAGGAGGAATGGTGGAGAAGAGAAAGTGTTGAGAGAATTTTTGGGAGAATTTGGAGGCTAGGTTTTCAAAATGAAATCCTTATCTTTAATTTGGGCAAAAGAAACAATTTATATGGGGAAGGGTTTACCCCTTCTCCAAGTATTTTCAAATTTGCCCTTAAGGCTAAATTAATCAAATAATATTTGTTTGATTAATTAGCAAACCTAATAAATAATTATATCTATTAAATCTAATTTAATGTATGTAGTTAATTAATTAAATAAATATCATATGTTTATTTATCTCCATCACTCAAAATTAACTAATTCTTTATGAATCTGATTCATTAAAAAAAAAAAAAAAAGTCATTATTTGAATCCTATTCAAGTATTTCTATCTTAATTATAGATCAAATCTATAATTAACCATCATATTAATCCCGTTAATATGTTATTCTATCAATTTATTTGAACAATTCAAATCATTCATCTTGTATTTCCTTTAGTGAGCTATTGAGGGGACTTTATGGACCTACAGGTAGAAGCTCAAATGATATGAGATTAATTGATTAAACTTTTTTATCCAATTAATCAATATTTAACTATCAAGCACTCCATTAGAAATCGATAGTTGCACTATTCACATTGTAGATTTATTTCTTTGTCCATAAATATAACCAATCAACAGAGCGATGACCCTTCACAAATGCTCATAAATACAACTAGGACAAAATACCGTTCTACCCCTACAGTTACATCTAACTTCTTAAGTACCATTGGCTCCTATAATGAACAAAAAGTTTATAGTCCAACTATGAACAAACACCTCTCAAGCCAGTGAGAGATTGAGGCCTCATTGTTCAAAACTTGGAACCAGTTATTAGGGGAGCAATTTATCTACTTTCCCAAGGAATGGGAAGGAGTGAATTTCATTTTGTGTAGCTATGTTCTCACCTCCCTAATCAGACAAATCCCCAAAATGGTAGGCTTATTAAGTCGGCTATCATGGCCATTCTCACTCATACAGATCAAAGGACTGACGTCATAAACAGGAGTTCATAATTCACTCAGGATTAAGGTCAAGTCTCCTATGGTCATCCTAGTGAAATGTCAGTCTCTTCTAGTAACGGTATTATAAAGAGTCTATTCATTTTGTGGTCAAATCTTATACAAATTCTTTGTATAGAATACCCTCATCCGCATGTCTCCACATGAACGATCGGGATTAGATCATTTGTATCACTTTACAACAATTGTAACATCTACAAAGCGGGTCGTATTTGTAGTGTCACCAGAATAAGGTATCCAACATTATCCATCTACTACTGACCATTTAGGTTATTACTTAAACATGATCCACATGTATGTCTCCACATACATGTTTAAGTTTCATAAAATAACCTTGGATCTTAGTTTATTAGATTGAATTAATGCAGTCTAATCGTCAAATAAAATACCTCAGATTTTATTAGATAAATAATTTGTATTAACATAACTACAAACCACGAGATACACTAGATTTAGGACATCAATTCAAACAATTTCATCTTGTATTATTACGTTCCCAGCTCTCACTCAGTCTTGTCCCAAAAATGGTAGGCATGTTGAGTCGGCAAACTAGCCACTCACACCCATACAAATCAAAGGACAATCATCGTGAATAGGAGTCACTTAGGATTAAGACTAAGTTGGCAAGGTTATCCAATTGAAATAGAAACCTAACTAGTTAATGGTGTTACATCTAGTGGTTACTATTTCGTAGTTCAGTCTTATGCAAACCATTGTATAAGATACCTTTACTCGCATGTCACCTACACGAACGTGTTGGATCATTGCATTTGTATCAAATACAAAGTAGGTCGTATTGATAGTGTCACCAGGATAAGATACCCAACCTTATCCCTATACTATAGACCCTTTAGGTTGCATCTTTAACATTGATCCTTATATGTCTCCACATACAGTTCAAGACTCATAAGGCAGCCTTGGATGTTGTTCATTGGATTTAGTGCTATTGAGACAAAATAGAATACAACACAATCAATAACATTTATTGAATTAACATCATTAACTCTTTATTGATGACGGTCAATTAATAACATTTACTATTTATGAGTTTTAGGGCATAAAACCCAATGAACTCCCACTTGAACTAAAACTCTAGTTAGTCGGTTGTACATAATATCATAATCCAAAATAGTGGGAATATGGTAAATAAATACAATAAATTAGGGCATCCATATAACCATTACACATCTCCTACTTGCCCTAGATTGTACAATGTATGTGTCTCATAGACTTAGATTCTCTAGATGACCCTTGAACACTTTAACCGAGAGAAGCTTCATAAATGGATCAGCAATGTTGTGCTGATGGAACGAACATATGCGTAGCAGAAGTAATAAAGGATCTAAAGTACTCTAATTAAGTTAATTTGTAAAGAATAAGCTGTTGGGATTGGTGTTCTAATTCTCTCGGAGTCTTGTTGTTTTGTAAAGATACACATTGTTTAATGAATAAAATAAGTGTTATTTAATTTTGGCATTTACTCATATCCAATAAACAAAGCTCCTTGGTTATCTTATGTGAACTTAAGCATGTATATGTGATATACAAGTGCATCATGCCTTAAGCGATAACCTAAATAGGTCTGTAGTATAAAGATTAAGGTGGGATACCTGATCCTAGTGACACTATAGATATGGCCCGCCTTGTAAAGGTTTGCAAATATTGTAAACTACTACAGATGATAGATCGTAACCATTCATGTGGAGACGTGCGAGCGGGGGTGTCCTATACAAACAATTTGTATAAAACTTGGACCACGAGATGACTAGACTCTGTATATAACGTCGTTGATACTAGAGACTTGCATCTCACCTAAACGACCATAGGTGACACGATCTCAATCCTAAGTGTTTTGGGAACTCCTGCCTTTGAGAACGGTCCTTTGATTAGTATGGGTGAGAGTGGCCAGATTGTCAACTCAACATGCCTACCTTTTTGGGGACTTGTCTAATCTGGGAGCTGGGAACTCAATCCATAAGATGAAATTAACTTCTTTCCCGAAGCAGGGATAAGTAGAGAGATTGCTCCCTTAATGGCTGATTCTGGAGCTTGAACATAGTGACCACAACTTCTCTTTGGAAGAGAAGACTCAGTCATAGTAGAACTATGACTTATGTTCATTAGAGGGATCAGTGGTACTTAAGGAGACAGATTTAACTACAGAGGCATAACGGTTATTAGCCCAGCTGTACTTACGAGCGATCTATGAAGGGTTATCCTACTGCTGATTGGTTAAGATGGACACATAATATATCTGTGGTAAGGAGAGTTTAGCTATTGGTCTTTAGTGGAGTACCTAACAGTTAACGGATGGTGGATGTCGTGACTAAAGAGTTTAGTCAGTTATTCACATACCGTTAGAGCTTCGAGCTACAGGTTTATAAGATCCCCTTGGTAGCTCAATGGATTCAGTTGAGGATCAGTTCTTGATGTTCATTTGAAATGTTCAAATTAACAGGAGGTATTTTGATTATATATGATATAATCGGTATGATGTATGAGATACATCTAGTGGAGGATTGATGTAAATGAGATTTACATTAAGTGCCATGGAATAGAAAAAGAACTATGGTTTATATGTTTCATGAGATGAAATATTAAAACTATAGGTTATAAATATAGTATGATAAGTTGGTTATCATTTATATTTATAATAATATTAATTATTGGATAATTAATTCTTTTTCTTTAAGAACCAATTGAGTGGGTGGTTATTGGATTTTCATGCTAACCGTGAGATAAAAGAAAAATGGTTTTCCTCATTTTAGTAACTGTTGAAAAGTTTTCATAAAAAGTTTTTTTAGATTTCTTTCTCTAAAAAAGGATCTCACAGTAGTCGTCAAGTAAATATAGATTTACTAAACGACAGCTTGGGCGAGCTAAACGATCGTACAGTATTTAGTAAACGATTGCATAACTTTTGCTAGATGATCGCTTACCCAAAGTAAATGATCGTGTAGTGTTTGTAGCCGACAGACACTGAGCTAAACGATCGCATAGCTTTTGCTAGACGATCGCATAGCTTTAGCTAAACGATTGGGCATCGACTTATACGATAGGTCTCCGCCATCTCCCACTTGCCCAGTCGTGTACACGATCGGTGTTTCCTCCTTCATCTGCCTCATTCCAAGTCCGAATAGAGCCCACCTTTGTATTCTCACACCGAAAATACCAAGGTAGCCTTGTTGGTGGTGTCATACTTAACTTGACATCGTTGAGGTTCTGTGGAGGCCGTTCGTGTGGCTAAGGAGTTCATGACCGAGGTGATCGTTGAGGACGAGCGTAAAGTGTTCGTGTTGTTTTGTGGTCGTGTAGATCGAGTGTTCGAGGTTGCTGTTGTTCGAGCGGTCATGCACAAAGAAGCGTGGAGATGCATCTTCAAATGTTCATAGAGTTTTCTCTCTGTTTATTTGAGTTTTCATACTGTAATTTCTATATTAATTGCATAACTGCACATTTTGTATATGACTGTAATTTTTTATGTTCATTCATGATTGTAATTTGGAATGATCTTATTTCCATTTCTTATGGAAATCTCGAGTTCGATTCTTTCATAAGCATGCAATAGAAAATAGAGCAAAAAAATAGTAACATTTGTTGCTTCAAATTTCTCTAAATTCGCTCCAACCTCCTCCGAACGGTTCATATACCACCAAGAGTCTTCTCGACTATACTCTAGCCTTAGAATGGGATGGTGGGATTCGGTGAGTGACTAATTTGAAGAGGAATAAGTTAAAGTTTGAGAGAGAATTAGGCTCAAGAGTTTTTCTCAAAAATCTCGTAAATGTCCACTTTGCCAAGAAGTAAAATATATCATAGAACTCTTCTATTTACAGGTCATTTCAGCATGACCTGCAATTTTGAGTTTGATGAGAATTTGACACTCAATAAACCACTAACTCAAAGTGGGATTAAGTGGGGCAAGTGTCTTCAAATTGAAGACAACACTTAGCAATACAATAGTTGGAATTTCTCACTCAAAATTATTGGAACTTTCCACTAACTTGGTCAAAGGTCAAAATTTTGACTTAAAAAGTCCAAAGTCAACAATTTGACTTGTTGACTCTCAAAGTCTAAAATCAACATTTTGACTTCTTATTGCATATTTGACTTAGTCAACAATTTTGACTTTAGATGCAATTTTGACCAACTTTTTTAATTTCAAAATAAATTCTAATAATTAATTTTAAAAATAAATTAATATTAAATAATTAATTAAACAATTTAATTTAATATAAAATCCAAAACTAATCCCATTCAATACGAATGATATTTAAATCTTATTTAAAAGCTTCTATTCTCTCTCTCTTTATATTTAATTCACAATCAAACATTAGGTTAAATATATCGAATATATTTAACGCTTTACTCCAAAAACTGAATTTGAACACTTCAAGTTTATTCGTCACACTATTCTAAGGTTTAGTCTGATATGAGCTAATAGGGGGACCTCGTGGACCTACAGATCATGGGCTCCAACAATCCGAGATTAACCGGCTAAACTCTTTAACCTAATTAACCAACATTCGTTAACTATCGGGTCATTCCACTAAAGTTCAGTAGTTGTACTCCCTTCACTATAAATATATTTCAGTCCATTTTAACCATGATTAGTAATTCGATCCTTCAAATGTTGTTTCTATTTACAGCTAGGACAAAATTATCGTTTTACCCCTGTAAACACATCTTACTCCTTAAGTTTACATTGATCCTCCATTTGAACAATTGGTTTATAGTCCATCTTATAAACTATGACCCTCTCGATCATGAGAAGGTGGGGCCCCATTGTTCAAGACCAGGAATCAATGCTTAAGAGAACAACCTATCTGCTAACCCTAAGTTGGGTAGGAATGAATTCCATCTTGCAGAACTATGTCCTCAGCTATCTATCCGGTCTTAACCTCAAAATGGGAAGCTTATTGTGCAGTGTTGTTGGACTATTCTCACCTATGCAGATCAAAGGATAATCCCGAATAAACAGGAGTTCATAGTTAGCTCTGGATTAAGATCGAGTTACCCTAGGTCATTGAATTTGAAATAGTCAGTTTTAACAGTAAACTGTCGTTATAAAGAAAAATGACTATTTCGAGGTCTGGTCTTATGCAAACTCATTGCATAGGATACCTCAACTCACATGTCTCCACATGAATAATTTTGGGATCACATCGTTTATATCAATATACAAAATGGGCTGCATCCAATAGTGTCACCGGGATGAGGTACCTAATCTCATCTATATATACTTATAGACCATTTTGGCTATATATTAAAACTTAATCCTCTTTTATGTCACCACATACAGTTAAATTATTCATTTTATAGTCATTGATTCGCTTATTGGATTTCTATAACATAATGCAATACCAATAACAATATATTGAAAAATACTCAATAATACTTTTATTGATAAATAGAATATGTTAACAATATATACAAACTGTGAGTTTAGGACATTCCCACTAGTGCTCCGAGGCGATATTTGTGATGATCACATTTCCTCATTGCTCAATCTCCTGTATGAGGGATACTTCTAAAAGTGCAAGGTTCGATGTGGAAGCGAGAATCAATCTCAATTTACCATTTCACAATGAATTAAAATTACAGAGAGTAATATATGCATTTTCAATAAATTTATTGCATGCTAAGTAGAGGAAAAGAGATTAAGGTTCAAAGATACTAACCCTTTGAAGTCCAGAAATCTTCACAAAAATTCTCTCCAACCAGTCACGAACTCTTAAATTGAAATCTTTCAACAAAAACCAAAATGGACACAACCAATAGATAATCCTCTATATTCTCTTTTAGGGATTAAGAATTACAACAGTATATGGGCTCTATTGATTTTTTATGAGGGAGGGAATTTTGAAGAGAGGAATTTTTTTACTGGAAAAAACCTTCACTGCAATAACACACTGTCTATGACTTTGGAAGAAGGATAATCTACATAACCTCCCATTCTTCACGTTTTCTAAGTAGGATACTCCAACTTGCGTGTCACCTATACGAATGCATTGGATCATTGCGTTTGTATCAAATACAAAGTGGGTCGTATCCATAATGTCACAAGGATAAAATACCAAGCCTTGTCCCTATACTATAGACCCTTTAGGTTGCATCTTTGGGGTTGATGCCCTAAACTCTAGTTGGGTTCTGTAGTTTGTAAACACTGTATTGATCAAACGCTTGTGATGTAATAATATATAATATTTTTCTTCACTATTGTCTATGAAACATTGGATGTTTTATTTGTTTTACCACAAACCAATAAACTAAGATCCTTGGTTGTGGTTGTAACTTAAGCATGTATGTGGAGACATATAGGTGGATCATGCCTTAAGTGATAACCAAAATGGTCTTTAGTATATGGATATAGGAGGGAAACCTTATCCTGGTGACACTACGGATGTGGCTCGCTTTCTAGAATAGTTACAAGTGTTGTGACATCCTAATCATTCATGTGAAGACATGTGAATGGGGGCATCCTATACAAAGGAGTTTGTATAAGACTGGACCACAAAGTGTTATAGTCTCGTTATATAACACTGTTCATGATAGAGAATTCACTTCACTAGGATGACCACAGATAACATGACGCCAATCCTGAGTGAGTTGGGAACTTCTGCCTTTGAAGGTGGTCCTTTGATTTGCATAAGTGCAAGTGGCCAGATTGCTGACTCAAACCTACCACTTTGGAGATTTGTCTGATTTGGGGTAAGTAGATAGATTGCTCCCTTAAGGGCTGATTCCAGGACATGAACGATGTGGCACCACAGACCTTCTTGTGGCCCGAGAGGTGTCCACACATAGTAGGACTATGTTGTATTGTTCATTAGAGGGATTAGTGGTACTTAAGGAGTTAGATGTAACTATAGGGGCAAAATGGTAAATTGGCCCAACTGTACTTACGAACATCTGTGAAGGGTTATCGTACTATTGATTGGTTATATTCGATGGACACAGAAATATATCTGTGGTGAGAAGAGTGCAGCTGTCGGTCTTTAGTGAAATGTCTGGCAATTAACGGATGGTGGATCTCGTGGCTAAAGAGTTTAGTCAGCTATTCACGTACCATTGGAGCTTCAAGCCACAGGTCACAAGGTCCCCTTGGTAGCTCAATTGATTCAAGTTGAGAATCTGTTTTTTGGGTCAGTTTGAAATGTTTAAATTGACAAGAGGGAGTTTGATTATATATGATATGATTAAACTGGTCAATTATATATGATATAGTTGACATGGTGTATGAGATACATTAATTGGAGGAAAATGATATAAATATGATTTATATCTAGTGGAGATAAAAAGGACTATGGTTTATATGTTGTATATGATATGATATTAAACTATAGGATATAAATATAATATGATTATATTTATTTTAATTAAACAATTATGAGATAATTGTTGGTGGTTTTTCTCCATAACTGTATGAGATAGTGGGAGGTTACATTCAGTTTTCATAACTGAAGAATAAAATGAAAATAGTTATCATTTTTCAAGAATATCGGATAATCGCTTCACGATTTCGTACACTACCCATCGTTTAGTAAACGATAGCCAAGTTGTCCTAAACGATCGTATAGCCTTTTCTAAACGGTCGTGTGTGAGAACAATTTTACTAAATGATCAACCCCGTTTTACTAAACGATGTGCACCCTTTGCTAAACGATCAAGCACCCGTCTACCCGATAGACACAAAACCTCTCCCACTTGCTTGGTCATTGTAAACAATCGTTGTTTCCTCCTCCCCTCTACCAAATCCAACAGAGCCCACACCTCCTAGATTCTCACTCCGAGAATACTAAGGTTTCTAAGTGGTGGTGTCCTCCTTGCTGTCTGTTCGTGTAGAAGACGATTCGATGGTGAGCAACAACGAGATTTGGTGGACGATAGACTTGGCAATCACAGTGACTGCATGAGTTTTCGATCCTAATGAGAGCGAGAGTTCAAGGGAAGAAAAGTTCTTCAAGAGGTATGTCTCTCGTTCCTTTCTTATTTATGTTTGAAAAGCATGCCGTAATTTATTCTTAGATGCATAACTTGTTATATGTTTGTGAATGCAGTATTTCTGTCATAATGAATTTGGAACGATCTTGCTTCCACTCATAGGTACTCTTTGATAAGAGTTCTTTCAATTTATATCAAAGCCAGGTTCTGATATTCCAAATCCATTGTTGTATAGAATAGCATTTACTTCTTGGTGGTTAAAACATGTCTACACTCTGTTTAATTGTTAAATAGTTTTGTGGATGTGGATTAATGGAGTTTTCTAGGATGATGCCTCTGGTTATTTAATTCTTTTACATTCAAAGTTAATTGTAAGGGCCCTTGTGTTTTTTGGCGTATTAACTTGCTATCAAGTCTATAAATTCAAAGTGTTTGAGTCTCTATGAGTCGCTCGTGATGAGGCTTGAAGGTAAGGAGTTACTATACTTCGAGAAGAAGATGACCAAGCATAGGTCGGGTCGTGTGAACGATGGGGTAAGCGATCGTTGAGTATCAGATACTCAGCAGCATGTAGACGCGTGCACACTAGATGATCGTGTAGTTCAGCAAGCTTCATCACTTAGTTCCTGACTACACGATTGCGGAGTAAATTGTTAATTATCACTTGTTATATGATCATCTAGACGATCGTGCTTCACAACAACAACGTCGTCTAAACGATCATTTAGACTTGCAGGTTTCTGTTTGGTGTGTTAAACGATTGAGTGCCTCATGCTTCATCGCATTGTAAATGGTACTTGATCTTAGCTAAACGATCGTGGATACCCAGCCAGTTTACTAAATGATCAAGAAGGCTTCCCGGGCGGTTCGCTTGTGAACCGGCTTGCTCGATGGAGAAATGTAATAGATATAATTTTATTTCCGGTTTTGAGGCTATTCATCCCGGTCCATTAATCTTTTATGAATGTACATAGGATGTGTGTTTGATTATATGTCATATGGTATGCCATATAGAAATCCCACCTTAGGTATGCATTGGTCATGCATCATCTCTAATTATAAGTGTTATGATTTAGAGAAGCATGATTTAAATTACATAAGAGCATGCTCATGCATCATATAATATAAGAGTTATATTTATGCATGCATTAAGCATAGACATGCATCAGCTTTATATTATAAGTGTTCTAGTATAAGGGTGTATGAAAGCATGTTTGCTTAGTTCATTACAAGTATATAAAAATTATATATAGTAATGAATGGACATTGCATGAAGCATGACACATAGGTTAAATTTAGAAGTGTTATAAATACCTAGTTGTGCATGGTTATGTGTATGGGTTTTAGTTGTTTCTTTTATAAGAGTTATAAGGAAATTAGAACTAAAATCTATAAGTAAGGCATGCATATGAACTTAGGCTTGAATCATGGTTTTAAAAGTGTTTTAAAACTTGGTGGAGATAGACCTAAGATCACAGTTCTAATGAGATTAGTAACCTAAGGTTTAATCTTTTAATCAGTTTAATAGGATTAAATTGACTAAGAAAAGATTAAAAGTGTAGCAAATCTATCTATAAGGGATCTTTTGTCTAAGGTAGGTTCTGTCTAGGCTGGGGTATTTAAGATGACGGAAATAGAACACCCCTACCTGGGAACATACCTGGAAAGGTGAATTAGATAGATTTGATGCATGCATGCAAATTTGAGGACAGATCGTTAAAGAGTTTAATATGACTACTTTAACTTGTTTAATTTTAAAGATAATAGTTGTTTTTTAACAAATTAAACCGACTTAGATAAAACCATTAGCCAGATGGTCTAAGTTAATGAACCCCTAGGTAGTCAGATGGGAGGTATTTGGAGTATATGATACTTCATTTAAACCTCTTCGCATTTTTCCCTTTATGATCACACCATGAAATATATCTTCGGCCTCATGGCACCCTGAGAGTGTCCCCCTAAATGATGGTGTTTAGGTAGGTCAATATCAAGGTGGAAGGAGAGAATGTTCATAGTAAGTGGGAGCGGAACGTGCGATAGCATATCCCACAGTCTCTCTCGTTAGGTTGGATAACGTTTCTGTGCATTGCCTCGAGGCACCTTGGGAGTGTCTCCCTATAGGATGACAGTTTTGTACGATTCTTTATCTGATCTTCTGTATAGGATAAGGTCACCTTAGTCTCTTGTCTTAATCTATCCTATGGTGGGTGCATTAGGGTGGGAATCTATGGCTGAAAACGGGTTACACTTACGCGAAATTGTTAAGGGTTAATAGTTCTAGACCGAACGAATGGTGACTGTTAGATGCAGTTACAAGAGTTGTTTATGCCTAATGGTTGAGAGTGTCTCATCCCAGTGAAAGGGCATCTGATCACCCGCCTAGTGACGTTTGTTCTGGCTCGCTGGAGCATCATTACAAAATAAAAATCTTTTTACTTAGGGTACTTAGAAAGTATTTTGCTAAAACTAAAATTGGTGTTAAAATGTGGTATTGCAAAGACTTATTAAGTTTGTTCGTTTTTCAGCAACGTAATTATGGCTATCGCCACATAAGCTCTACTTAGCACCGATAAACTGATTGGCAAAAACTACGCTAGTTGGAAATACACGATCACAACAATATTAATCATCGATGATCTCAGGTTCATCCTTACGGAGGAGAGTCCTCCTATTCTACCTCAAAATGCCACTCGAAATGTTCAGAAGGCCTATAAGCGCTGGACACGGACGAACGAGAAGGCCCGAGCCTATATCTTGGCTAGTCTTAATGACGTTTTGGCCAAGAAGCATGAGCCTATGGTCTCAGTGCATGAGATCATGGAGTCTCTATTGGGAAATGTTCGGACAACCGTTTGGATAGCTCAGATACGAGGCTCTAAAATGCATCTTCAACTCTAAAATGGAGGAAGGCACCTCTGTTTGCGAACATGTGCTTAATATGATGGTCCACTTCAATGTGGTGGAGATGAATGGGTCTCAGATCGATGAGGGCAGCCAAGTTAGCATAATCTTCCATTCATTGTCATATAGCTTCCTGCACTTTGTTAGTAACGTTATACTGAACAAAGTGTACTATACTCTTACAACTCTCCTCAACGAATTGCAGACATTATAATCCTTGCTGAAAAGTAAGGAGAAGAAAGTTGGTGAGGCAAATGTTGTCTCATCATCAAAGAAGTTCCATAAGGGTTTTTCAGGAACTAAGTCTGCACCTTCTACTTTTAACACTACCAAGTGGAAGAAGAAGAAGAGTGGTAAGGGGAAAGGGAAGGCACCTGCTAACCCACAGCCTGTCGCCTAGAAAGGAAGGCGACTAGCGCCCAGAGACAAAGGAAAGTGTTTCCATTATAACCAGGATGGGCACTGGAAGAGGAATTGTCCTCGCTGGATCAAGGAGAAGAACAAGGCCAAGGAAAAACAAGGTAAATATGATTTACTAGTGTTGGAAATTTGTTTAGTGGAGAATGATGATTCTGCCTAGATTATTGACTATGAGGCCACTAATCATATTTGCTTTTATTTTCAGGGGATTAGATCCTGGCGATAGTTGGAGGCTGGTGAGAAGACGATGTGAATAGGCACCAAGGATGTCGTCTTAGCTGTGGTAGTGGGAGGAGTCCAGTTGACTTTACAGAAGAAATTTATCATTTTGCATGAGGTTTATGTAGTTCCTGAGTTGAACAGGAACTTAATTTCTGTAAAGTATCTAGTACAGTGTAATTATACTCTTAATTTTCAAGTGTTTATTCATAAAGATGGAGTTGAAATTTATTCAGCATATCTGGAAAATAACTTGTATGTACTAAGGCCATTAGCAAAGAGTTCCTCCATAACATAAAGATGTTTAAAACTATCGTAACTCAAAATAAACGAAAAAAGGTTTCTCCAAAAGAAAATGCCTAACTTTGACACCTTCAATTAGGGAACATCAATCTCAATAGGATTGAGAGGTTGGTGAAGAATGGACTTCTAAGCGAGTTAGAGGAAAATTCTTTACTAGTGTGTGAATCTTGCCTTGAGGGCAAGATGGACTAAAAGACCTTTTACTGGAAAAGGTTATCGAGCCAAAGAGTCTATAGAGTTAGTGCATTCTGACCTGTATAGTTTGATGAATGTGCAAGCCAGGGGAGGCTCTGAGTATTTCATCACCTTTATTGATGATTACTCTAGGTATGGGTATGTTTATTTGATGCAACGGAAGTTTGAATCCTTTGAAATGTTTAGAGAGTTCAAGGCTGAAGTTGAAAATTCATTGGATAGACGGATTAAGACACTTTGATCAGATCGAGGTGGAGAGTTTTTATATTCGAGATTCCATAACTATTTGATAGAATATAAAATCATTTCCCAACTCTCCGTATCAGGTACACCTCAACAGAATGGTATAGTGGAGAGGAGAAAAAGAATCTTGTTGGACATCGTTCGGTCGAGGTTTTGCAGTGGAGACTGCGGTGTATATACTCAACTATGTTCCTTCCGAGCGTGTTGCGAGAACACCTTTGGAATTGTGGAACGGGCGTAAAGCTAGTTTGCATCACGTCCACATATAGGGTTGCCCAACGCATGTGCTTGAGGCTAATCCAAAAAAATTGGAACCACGGTCGAGGTTGTGCCTCTTTGTTTGCTACCCCAAAGGTACACGAGAGGGTTATTTTTATGATCCTATGGAAAACAGAGTGTTTGTGTCTACGAACGCTACCTTCCTGGAAAATGATCATATTAGGGGGCATAGTCCACGTAGTAAGATCGTGTTACATGAGCTTTCCAACGAAACTACTGAAACTTCAATAAGAGTTGTTGAAGGGTCTACTTCATCAGCAAGAGTTGCTGATGATAGTTCATCTGGTAGGTCAGTTCCACTTCAAGAGTTGAAAGAACCTCGATGTAGTGGGAGGGTTGCAAACCCATATGTTCGCTATATGTGTTTCATGGAAATCCTAGCTATATAGCCGATGGAGATGTTGAGGATCCATTATCTTATCAGAAGGCGATGGAGATGTTGATGATCCCTTGTCTTATCAGAAGGCAATGGAGGATGTTGACCGGGATGAATGGTTCAAAGCCATGGATCGCGAGATTGAGTCGATGTACTTCAACTCAGTATGAGATCTTATAGATCAGCCTGATGGGGTAAGACCTATAGGTTGCAAATGGATCTACAAGAGGAAATAGGGTGCCGATGGGAAGGTGCAACCTTCAAGGCTAGACTTGTGGTAAAGGATTATACCCAGGTGGAGAGAGTCGACTATAAGAAGACTTTCTCGCCTGTTGCCATGTTGAAGCCTATTTGCATCCTCCTATCCATTGCCACATTTTATGACTATGAATATTACAAATGGACGTCAAGACTGTCTTTCTAAATGGTAATCTTGAGAAGACCATTTATATGGTGTAGCCCGAGGGATTCATTGTCCAAGGTCAAGAGCAAAAAGTTTTCAAACTGAATCGGTCCATTTATGGGCTGAAACAGACGTCTCGATCTTGAAACATTTGGTTTGATACTACAATCAAATCGTAGGGCTTTGACCAAAAATTGATAAGCCTTGTGTCTACAAAAAAATCATCAACAGTTCAGTAGTTTTCCTAGTGTTGTATGTAGATGATATCCTACGTGTTGGGAATGATGTAGGACTACTGGCTTCAGTTAAGAACTTGCTAGCGATCCAAATTCAAATGAAAGATTTGGGAGAGGCTCAATTTGTTCTTGGTATACAGATCTTTCGGGATCGGAAGAACAAAGTGTTAGCGTTGTCTTAGGCATCGTACATTGACAAGATGTTGCTCAAGTACTCGATGCAGAACTTCAAAAGGGGCCTATTTCTTTTCAGACATGGAGTTACAATGTCTAAGAAAATGTGTCCTAAGACGCCTCAAGAGGTTGAAGAGTTGAGACGGGTCCCATATGCATCTGTCGTTGGTAGTTCGATGTATGTGATGCTCTGTACTCTACCAGACATCTGCTATGTTGTAGGAATAGTCAATAGGTATCAGTCTAATCCAGGATAGGGTCACTAGACTACAGTCAAGGACATCTTCAAGTATCTTCAGAGAACGAGGGACTACATTCTCGTGTATGGAACTAGGAATTTGATCCTTACTGGATACCTGAATTTTGACTTCCAGACTGATAAGGATTTTTGAAAATCCACTTTAGGATCAGTTTTCACTCTTAACGGAGGAGCTTTAGTATAGCGATGCACTAAGTAGGGGTGTATCACCGACTCTACGATGGAAGTCGAGTATGTAGCGGCTTGTGAAGCTGTTAAGGAGGCCGTTTGGCTCAGGAAGTTTCGACAGATCTAGAAGTTGTTCCAGACATGTCTAGACCCATCACTCTATATTGTGACAATAGTGGTGCTGTGGTGAACTCCAGGGAGCCCAGGAGTCACAAGCGCGGCAAAAATAAAGAGCGGAAGTACCATCTCATCTGCGAGATAGTGCATCGAGGGGACATGATAGTCATGTAGATCGCTTCGAAGCATAACGTTGTTGACCCATTTACAAAGGCTCTCACGGCTACAGTTTTTTAAGGTCACCTTCAGAGCATGGGTCTATGGGATCACCCGCGGTCAGACTAAGGCAAGTGGGAGATTTTTGTACTGGGCCTTAGTGCCCTAGTTTATTGTTTTGTAATAGTTGTATTGTACATCCCTCGCTTGAAGACAAGTGGGAGATTTCCGGGGTTGATGCCCTAAACTCTCGTTGGGTCCTGTAGTTTGTAAACACTATATTGAACAAACGTTGATGATGTAATAATATATGATATTTTTCTTCACTATTGTCTATGAAACATTGGATGCTTTATTTGCTTTACCACAAACCAATAAACTAAGATCTCTGGTTGTCGTTGTAACTTAAGCATGTATGTGCAGACATACAGGTGGATCATGCCTTAAGTGATAACCAAAATAGTTTGTAGTATATGGATATAGGAGGGAAACCTTATCCTAGTGACGCTACGGATGCGGCCCGCTTTGTAGAATAGTTACAAGTATTGTGACTTGCTACAGATGGTCTGATCCTAATCATTCATGTGGAGACATGTAAGCGGGGGCGTCCTATACAAAGAAGTTTGTATAAGACTGGTCCACGAAGTATTGTAGTCTCGTTATATAATGTTGTTCATGATAGAGACTTCACTTCACTAGGATGGCCATTGGTAACATGACCTCAATCTTGAGTGAGTTGGGAACTCCTGCCTTTAAGGGTGGTCCTTTGATTTGCATGGGTGCGAGTGGCCAAATTGCTGACTCAAACCTACTACTTTGGGAATCGTCTGATTTGGGAGTTGGGAACTCAGATACACAAGATAGAATTCACTCCTTCCCTGAAGCAAGGGTAAGTAGATAGATTGCTTCCTTAAAGGCTGATTTCGAGGCTTGAACGATGTGGTGCCACACAACTTCTCATGGCTCGAGAGGTGTCCACACATAGTAGGACTATATTATATTGTTCATTAGAGGGATCAGTGGTACTTAAGGAGTTTAATGTAACTACAGAGGCAAAACGGTAAATTTGCCCAACTGTACTTATGAGCATCTATGAAGGATTATCGTACTGTTAATTGGTTATATCTGATGGACACAGAAATATATTTGTGGTGAGAAGAGTGCAACTGTCGGTCTTTAGTAGAATGCCTGACAATTAATGAATGGTGGATCTCGTGGCTAAAGAGTTTAGTCAGCCATTCACGTACCGTTGGAGCTTCAAGCCACACGTCCATAAGGTTCCATTGGTAGCTCAATGGATTCAAGTTGAGAATTAGTTTTTGTGTTAGTTTGAAATGTTCAAATTGACAAGAGGGAGTTTGATTATATATGATATGATTAAACTGGTCAATTATATATGATATAGTTGACATGATGTATGAGATACATTAATTGGAGGAAAAGGATATAAATATGATTTATATCTAGTGGAGGAGAAAAGGACTATGATTCATATGTTGCATATGATGTGATATTAAACTATAGGTTATAAATATAATATGATTATATTTATTTTAATTAAACAATTATGAGATAATTGTTGGTAGTTTTTCTCCATAACCGTATGAGATAGTGGGAGGTTACATTCAGATTTCGTAACTAAAGGATAAAATGAAAATAGTTTTCATTTTGCAAGAATATCGGATAATCGCTTCACGATTTAGTACACTACCCATCGTCTAGTAAACGAGCGTATACACGATAGCTCAAGTTGTCCTAAACGATCGTGTACACGGGCAGTTTTCCAAAACGATCGTTTGCGAGAGCGATTTTACTAAATGTTCGTCTAAACGATCAACCCCATTTTACTAAACAATCGTGCACCCTTTGTTAAACGATCAAGCACTCATCTACACGATAGACACAAAATCTCACCGACTTGCTTGGTCATTATAAATGATCGTTGTTTCCTCCCCTCCTCTACCAAATCCAAAAGAGTCCACACCTCCTGGATTCTCACTTCGAGAATACCGAGGTTATTGAGTGGTGGTGTCCTCCTTTTTGCATATTCGTGTAGAAGACGGTTCGGTGGTGAGCGACAGTGAGATTTGGTGGACAATAGACTTGGTGATCACAGCGACTGCGTGAGTTGCCAATCCTGACGAGAGCGAAAGTTCAAGGGAAGAAAAGTTCTTCAAGAGATATATCTCTCGTTCCTCTGTTTTTTAAGTTTGAAAAGCATGTCGTAATTTATTCTTAGATGCATAACTTATTGTATGTTTGTGAATGCGGTATTTCTATCATAATGAATTTGGAACTATTTTGCTTCCACTCATAGGTACTCTTTGATAAGAGTTTCTTCCGTCTCCACATACTGTTCAGGACTCATAAGGCAGTCTTGGATGTTAGTTTATTGGATTTAGGGTTATTGAGACAAAATAGAATAGAACACAATCAATAACATTTATCGAATTAACATCGATAATTCCTTATTGATGACAGTCAATTAATAACATTTACTATCTACGAGTTTTAGGGCATAAAACCCAATATTACTGAGATTGCTAGTAAAATTTTGTCTGAGGAAAGAAGACTGAATAGTGAAAGACGTACTTCACAAAAGGATTCAATACTGTTAGCTAGCAAGTGGAAAAAGAAGAAAGATCAGTTCATGCATAAAAATGTTTACTGTGAATGTGAACAATCTGGACACATGAAAAGGGATTGTCCTAATAGAGCAAGTTCGTCAAAAAGCTCTGAGTTGGACGCTAATGTTGTCTCCGTCATCACAGAAGATGAAATATCTTCCACTGAAGCAAGGCAATATTCATCCTCGTGGTATGTTCGTTTTACCATGATAGAAGATGTTATGTTAGTGTTCTACAAGTTTGCACACAAGCATTGACTTGGTAGATACACAAGGTATGTGGTGGAAGTTGTGTCGATGGCTGAAGGACTTCCAGGTGAGCCAAGTAGGTGGAAGTTGCACCATAAATATCTGCATGGTTTATCGGCATGTGATGAAAAAGGAAAATCGTGGGAGGTTGTATTCTAAGTGGTCTACTTTTTAGGGTGAAGTGGGTTATAATTCTATGAGATGAGAATTATGATTGTTGGTGAAGGCAATAGATGTTGCAGAAGCTATGGATTCTTCAAATATCTTGTCAATGTGGAATTTATTAGGTTTTATTGACAAAATATTAGAAATGCAGTTATCCCACATCAAAAAGATTTCGGAAAGTCATGGGCTTGTCTTACATTGAAAAAGTTTAGGAAAGTCATGGGTTTGTCCTACATAAAAAAGGTTTAGGAAAGTCATGGGCTCCAAAAGCTTATAAAAGAAGTTCATGTCTTTGGTTTTTTCAGTCGTCCCATTTAGAAACACTTTAAGCTCAATGTGTTAACTCTAATTAAATTCATTTTGTATTCTCTAGTTTAAGCGTTGGAAAAAGATGTGAGTAATCAAAAACTTTGAGAGAGTTCCATTGTAATTAAGATTGGGAGAGAGAATTGTTCTGTGTGATTGTAGCAATTTTTCACATAGTGAATTTTTTTCTGGTAGGTCGTGGTTTTCTCCGAGTTGGCAGTTTTCTACATAAATTATTGTGTTTCCAATTTTATTATTTTCTTTTTATTTCTCTGTTATTTTTTGTTTATTTCTGCAGTAGAAGTGGGAGGCTTTTCCCAATACTTTTTACAAATTTTAAAATTATTCATGATTGTTAGTTTGAAATTAATTTTTATCAAAATGAATAATAGAATAATAGATTTTTTTTTATGAAAAAAGCACAATATAAATATGTTTCTAAAATTTATATAGAAAATAATAATGAAGATTGAATCTCTAAAAGTTAACAATAAACTAACATTATAGACTAAATTTAAGAATTATTTGAAAATATCAAAATCAAATTTGAATATTTGAAGTACTTGAACGAAAATGAAATTCATAGTACACCAACCAAAATGATATTTTAATTGTTTGATTTTTATTTTCACAAAGATTGATTTAAAAAAAAAAAAAAAACGTAGTATTGGTCAATAAATGAACCAAAATATCTTAATTATGTCGATACATTCTTAGCACCCTCATCATTTCTCACTTTCCTTCATATATTCAATAACACCTATGATTTCAAAATTATTTAGGGGGTATTTGGGGTAAGGAGTTGGTTATTATAGTCTTAGGTTATTATAGTTGGGTTATAATAATTTGTGTTTGTGATGTAGATTATGTTTGGATTATAATAGTATGAGTTTGAGGTATAGACTATCTTAGTTTGAGAAGAAAATAGTAACACCGTAGCAAAAAATAAAAAATGATGAATGTAAAATAGTAAAAACAATAGCAAATAGTAAATATGATAGAAAATAGAGATTTTGAAATGTGTTGACTGTGGCTAATTGAAAGTTTTGAAATAGTATTTACCGTAGCAAAGGGTGACTGTTAGAATCTTAGGATGATCATTGCCCCAAACGCCCACTTAGTCTCTATATAAACCTATGATTTCAAAAGTATCTAATGGTGTTGTTTGTTCAATTCAATTGTATGAATTGTGAGTTGTTAATGGATAAAATATGTATGACATTTTCTGTTTACATTGTAATGTAAAGTGATTTATATAATTATCTATTTTTCACATATACACAACAAATAGGAAGGAAATCAATGTTGGTAAGCAAATGACACTTAAAAAACTATTGTAGCTAAGCCAACATGAGCATTTCTCTAAATTGACATGTCGAGAGAGATCAAATTTTGAATCAACTCCGAACAAAAAATGAAAAAATGCTGTGACCAAAAATTAATTTGAATCATCCTCTACACTTCTACTTCATATCTTATATGTTAAGATTTAGCCATTATATTTATAATAAGTCTTAAATTTTGTTCTTAGAGTTACTATGTGACTAACTTTTCTAAAGAAAATTATAAGTCTTCCCACGAAAAAAAATGAAAAGTTGTGCCTAGTTCGATTATGGTTATTCAAATTCGATAAAAATTAACTTCAAACTAATAATAAAAATTAGTTTTAAAATTTATTAAAATAGAACATTTGAAAGTAGATCGCCTAAATGAAACAAATTTTAAAATACATTGATGAAAAATTTATATTTAATTTAAAAAATATATATTCGAAGGTCAAATGAATGGGAGTTTACCTACTTGAAGGCCATAAAAGTTCATAGGCACAAGCAAAAAGTGAAAAGAACATAATGAACCATTGGATTGCCATTACCAAGAGGTAGATGACAAATTAAGTGAAAGTTTACCTAATTATAAGTAATTATACTTTGCTTGAATTTTGAGTCTAACCAAAGAATGTAATTAACCAAAATTCAAACTTTTCCTCCTCTTCTTAATCAATAACCCTACTAAAAGCAATTAGATTACAACATCACAACCCTATGAAATACCTTTATAACCTTAGCCCAACCAACTCAATCTTTTATGTTATAATTGTATTATGGAATTAATCATTCCTTCCACAAAATCAATCATATATACCAATATTGATACCAAACTTTGGCTCACATTTTAATAATGTAGGTGTATATTTGTGACTTAAATGTTTAGATTTCATTCTATTTTCTTTTACACTTTGTGTAGTATTATTATCTAGTAATACACAAGAAGAGATTGAAAATGTTGCATATTTATATTATAATATCAGCTTTTTTGGGACTTTTATTTCAAAATTATGCATATAGGATTGTTAATTAATTGATGTGATAGGTATTGATTATCATTCAATTCACTATAACTAAATTAGCCATCCAATTGCTAAGAATAAGAAAATTGTTTCTCTATATGAACTTAAACCTATTTTTAGTTAACATAATATCCAACCACATCCAAAATAATTGGAAAATATGTATTATAATATAAGAAGTAAGACTTTCAAGTAGGAATGTTGTAGGATAGAGTAGGGAGAGGAGATGACGTCTCCATATTCATCCCGTCCTCTTTTAATTTTTCATTCAATTAGGGTCAAGATTCTTCACAGGAAATTTGATATTGAGTTGTTTATCACGAAACGTTCTTTTTTTTTAATACAAAAATAATTAAATTAGATGAATTTATATGAATTTTTATTAAATATTTTATTTATTACAAAAAAATTCATTCAAATGATTAATTTTCTACCAAGGATCCTCATTTAAATATATTAAAAATTTAAACCACCTAATAAATTTACCTATCAAATTATCATATTGTTTTTATATATTTAGTTCAAATATATAAAAATGTCAGTGATAGATAGTGACATTTTGTTATATTTGAAAATATTTCCAGCAATTTTTGTTGGAACACCTTTTATGTAAAGTTGCATATGAACATGTCTTTTCGGAATTAACCAACTTGAAGAAGAGACGTAACTATTCAAATGGCCACGAATAGTCTATAAATATGTCTTTCTTCAAGTTGCAAAAAAGAATTTTTTTTTTTTTTTTTTTTATCCATTACTTTTCTCCCTTTTTGTAAATTGATTCATTTAAAACCATTTACAAGGTTACGTATTTTTTTCATATTTTTGGTAAAATTGTTTATATAACAGTTTTGTCATTAAAAACCGTTTCCCAATAATAATAAGTAGAAGAAGAATAAGATGGAAGAAAAAAAAGAGAAAGAGAGAAAAAGTTGGTATATCTAATACACTTTTTGCCCCTATGGAGATCATAGTAATTTTTTTTTACTGCACTCTGTGTTTTTTCTTCGAGAAAAAGAATATTCAAATTAATTTTCAAGTACCTAACATATCTCAAATGTTTGTTTATTGTTAATGATGAGACAAATTAGACAACTATTTCTATATGATAGATAAATATTAACTAATTTTACTCCATCTCACAACAACATTTTTATTTAATAATTATTTAAAATTAGTTAATAATGATTCATTTATCTATAATTCATTAATTAATTAGATTATATTTTACATGTATAAAAATTTCACCTATGTGAAAGTTTCAATGTGACGTCAGACAGATTTTAAAGTTGAATTAATAATATTTTGACTTTTAAGAAATAAAATCTTAAAACAAATAGAAATACTAAATGGTTGTCTAAAATTCCATTGACAAATTAGGTCATGATTATCTTTAAAAAAAAACATAATAAATCAATGATAATCTAAAAATGTGAGTCATAATTGATTAAATTTGGTGTTGTTTATTTGTGTTTTGTATCCATACTGACATTTGGAACATACTTTCAAATTTATAATAGAAAAACGCAAACTGATTAATGAGCAGAGGGTGCTCAATCCAAATTGAGTTTTGAAATTACGTTGATATCATTACTGTTATCGTTACCATTATTATTACTATTATAACATGAAAATTATAAATCTGTCATATTTATTATTATTGTTATTATTTGACCTAAAAAGTAACATAACAATAAATGTGACATATTCATAATTCTTAGTAAGAATGATAGTCGGTTCGATTGGTTAGTTTTGGGGCCAACCAAGAACCAAACTTAACCAATGGATTGATTTTTATTTGATTCGATTCATTATCAGCTTGATCTAGATTTTTGGTATTTTCTTTTTTTCTTCCAAATTTTATTTTCATTTATCCTTTTATTTTGTATTGGGTTTTTGCTAATTTCAAATTGATATTCAGTCTACATATAGATTAAAATTTGATATTTTTATTTTTTTTCTTGGCACCTTTTTAAATAAGAAACTTATAAGAGCCATAATTATTGGTCTTTTTTTTTAAAACAACACACATATATATATGCACCATAATAATTAAAATACTAAAAGATACATAATGTTAGAGTTTATTTTTAAGGTATATATACCGTTAGTTTGGTTCGTTTGATTGATTTTTCAAATAAAAAAATTAATCCAAACTAATATGTATGTATGTATATATATATATATATATATATCTTGTTTTCTTCAAATATAAACCAATATGACCAGTTTTATATTAAAAAAACTAAATCTAACCATTGGGCCAATTTTTTTTTTTTTTTTTTTGTTGCACCCCTAATTCTAAGTAAACGTGATAAAAAAAAATTCAATTATATTTAAAATTATGGTCCATTACGATTGATCTATCAATACAACTCTATTACGTAAACTTAGCCTAGGTTGTAGATCATACTATTTGAAGTTAGTTAGCTATAGTCCATTACTATAGACACCACACATATGATTAAAGCTTATCTTGCATCCTTGATTGAGACATGCTAATTTTCAAACACATCTATGATTTTATTAAGAAAGAGATAAAAATTAAAGGGGAAAAAAAAGGTCCAAATAAAATAATTGAGTTTATGTTTATTAGGGCAGCCAGCAGGCGCAGATTGATAGAAGAGTTGATGAAATGGAGGGATGTGATGTGACGTGGAGATGTGAAACTGGTGGTCTTGGAAGCAGAGGATCCCACCCGACTCTACAGTTTTTGTCACCTATAAATTCAGATAAGACATCGTTGTAAGACAGTTCTATGGACAGGTGGCCACGCCGGATTGGTTATTTAGTTCATCTCCCTCTGTCACCACCTGTCATTCTTCTCTACTATAAATTTAATTAAATGTTACTTACAGTTATTATTGTTATTATTTATTTATTTTGAGATACAATTATTCTTATTCTTTTCTAATAATATTTCATATTTTCAATGTTAGATGAGAAGTTCGCATTTAAGTTTTTCTTTCAAAATTTAATATTTTTCTTTAGTTTAAAAAAGCATCGAGATGGCCTTTCTTAATTTAAAAGTTTTTTTTAATTAATATTTAGTGTTTTTTTTAAATATTTTTAAGTTCAAGAAGTTAGAAGGTTAAACAAAAATAAATTTCGTTGAAGTTAAAAAAAATAATTAAATAAACTTAGACTTCTTTGATAATGGTAATGTTTTGGGTTATTTAAATTTTAACTTATACAAACTATATTTGTACTTCCAATAGTGGTTTTAGAAAAGTAGTTTTAAAATTGTTTTTTTTTTTTAAATATCAACTAGGAATTCAAATGTTTTCTTTAAAAAAATATTTAATTATCTTAGTAAATACTATAAATATTGTGGGACAACAAGCAAAGTTTCTAAAAATAGAAAACTAAATTAAAAAGCAATAGTTATCCATGGAACCTACGAGATGAAAGAAGAATTATTTGATCAGTTAAAAGTCAAGTAGATGATGAGATGTATGATATAAACAATGATTAAGATATCAATGTTGATCGATATTGATATCAAAATTTCAATTTTACAGATATATCGTTTCGTATATTGATAAAATCTCGACAATGACTGATATTTTAGTAAATAAAAATAAAGGGAGCTTACAAGTCTAGTTAAGAAGAAAATAAAATTTGATAGCGTGTCATTAATTTTTCTTCTTTGCAAACATAGTAAAAAAGAAAGGCTCGGAGCCAATAGAAATTGAAAAATGTCCAAAATATTCTTAAGTGAAACTACACAAACATGTAGGTATTCAACCCAAATAAATTTTAATATGCATGAAAGTTGATTGATGTTTGATGGTTTGCTGATATACTTTTAATTTTAATATCCTTGTTGATCGATGCTAGATAGAATGACGATGCAGTTGAAATTTTCACATGCTTGTTAACTGATGCTTGTTAGTTGGTTGATTTACTTGGAATGTTAATATGTTAATAGATGAAGTCCTCATAACTATTATACTAGCTAGTTAGGTAATCAATTAATGATATATTATCGATACATTAATAATATACTTGAAATGACTTATTGTATTATTAGAAAAAAAAAATGTATATAATTAAGCTTGATTGATGCTAGATATACTATTGATACACTTTTGTCTTACTTCAAATATTTACATATTGATGTTTGATACGTTTATGCTTTTTATCTTAATATACTGTTGATATACTTGGAATATCATGCTTATAAAATGAAATACATATGGGTTTATTTCAAACTAAATTACTTATTTAATCTTGATTATTGTTAGATCAACAACTAATAAACTCATGTATTACTTCAAATATTTATTATACATTCATGTCTTACCTCTATTATACTGTTACACTTTGAAAATTTAATATTTTTATTTGATGTGTACTTATATATTGTTGATATAGTTAAAATTTGTTTAATATTTTGTTATATATTATTGATAAAAAAAATTTAGAATACGATATTATTGGTAAAATTGAAAGCTAATTGATATGTGATATTAAAATTTTGATATGTAGTGATATTCTTAAAAAAAATTGATATGTGATATATTTGAAATTGTATTATATATGATATATTGTTAATATACTTTAAATATAACGGTGAATGTCTAATATATTATTAATATATAAAAATTAAAAAGGAATCCGGTAAAATCAAATAGAATTTGAAAATATATATATGAAAAAAATGACATGAGGGTAAAATTGCAAAATATGAAATTTATGATGATTGAGAGAGAAAAAAAAAGATGATGATTGGTAAAGAAATTGAAAGGTTGAAAAAAAGATGTGATTGATCAAGATGAGATGAGATTTAATGAAGAAGTATTTAGAAGTGAGGAAAAAAATCAATATTAACATAAAACTAAAAAGGATAACATTGAAATATTAAAGAAAGAAGACGAATCTACCTTTTATGCTATATTTGCAAAGTTAAAAATCTGGTGCTAAAACTTTAATTACATTAATTCCTTTTGTTATCTATTACAATTTTCCTAAAAAGAAACTATAAAAAAATATTTAAATTAATAACTAATCTGTTCTTACTTTCAAAAATAGATTTATTATAAATCTTGTTGTTAGCCTATAAAATGAATAAATTGGTTTTTTTAGTGTTCTATGGGTATTTATTAATAACGAAGATATCTATTAACCCTTAATATTGATGTTAAAGTTTATGATATATAGACTTATAGATGGAAAAAATTAGATGAATATTGTTGATTTTATAAATAATTAGTAAAATATTATAGTTTTGAAAGTTATTAGAGAAATATGGTAGTTTTGAGATTTGATTTGTACGATTTTTTTTTTTTGTAATTGATGTAGGTGAGGGTAGGAAACTCGAACGTTCTTTGTCGAGTGTTCAAAATTCGACCACACATGGTCGAGTTTTGAACAACTTGACCATTTTTTTCTTTTTTTTAATATTGATCCTTTACCTTCTCTAAATAAAGTATCATATGCAAATTTACCGTTCTATTTCTTAGTAAGAAGAAAAATTTACCACTGTATTTCTTAATAATAAATAAAATTAACTTTAAGAGACATCATAGAAAATAACAAATTCTCAATCTTTTTTTTCTTCCATATATTCAACTATTGTTCATAATCGGAAAATTATAAAATGTAAATTAAAATGTTCATATCAATACAACAATTTAATGTTTCTCATTCATCTAAAAATAATAATAATAAAAATCAATGTATCACATGAGGATGATGTGTCGATTTCGAGCTGGTTGTCGTCGTCGATTTTGAATTTTAGGTTGCTCTGGTTCCTCTTGATGTTGCTCGGGTGGCTCTTGTACATCTTCCGACGCTTCATAGTATAAATATTCGCTATGCTCTCCACGACCATGCCCATGTCCATGCATGTATGAAGATAATGAGCTGACAATCATAAACTAAAAGGTGGCATCATTATCATCGGACTAGCATAATCAATCTGGCTGTGTCAGCGTCATAGGAGGTAATTTTTTCACATTGTAATTGACCTCATCGAACTCGAGCACATCCCCTACACCTAGAAACTGGTGGAGGAGCAATAGGTATATCGTACATATAATGTATCTCCTCCTCTCGTTATTACTGCATATAGTAAGGACCTGGTTTAGATCAGCAACTGTTGTTTGATCTCTGTGAATTATAAAAAAAATAGACAATGTTTAAAATAAATTTAAATTAAAAATAATTAGACAATATTTAATTATGTACCAGATGATCCACAACTGCTCTCGGACGAGTAACGAGCACCTTGTAATAATATTGTATCAATTGATGTAATTTTGAGTTCCATTCCTATCAAATTACCAAATTGGATACCCGTTGCAATAAACCTTGCACGATAGTGTCATCGCACTACCAAATGTGCAACTTTTTCATACCAATGTCTAGTTCTTAGGTCGATGTCATACAGTAATGGTTCAGTATTGCATTATAATTTGCATTATAATGAAATATTTTGTTGGAGACCAAATTGTTTGATCACCCTATTAATAAAATGTGACTCACCAATATAAAAATATAGGAGTCGTTAGGGTTCAAATAAGCTAAAATCACAATAATTCAATTTAGTATACAAATTCTCTTTATAATATATTGGTTGCACTAAATCCAACCTAATTTAACTATTGTTTGTTTGGATATACAAACTTATTGCAACCATTACATTTAGGCTAAAACATCACTCAATTCCTTTCTCGAAACGAACGACTTTGTTTTCCAATATATATATATATATATATATATATAATTTATAAGCATTCTTGAAAGAACAACTTGGCTGCAATGGGAAAATGTTTTCAATTTTAGTGAAAAAAATCTTTGACATTCTCAAATCATCGTTTACTCAAATGAGTGAATATAAATTTAATATAGTATTTAATACTCCCATATTAGAGTTTGAACACAAGACATTTTGAATCAAAATGCTATAATATCAACTTAAATTATTAATTGATTAAAAGCTTAAAATCATAGGTGAAAGCAAATTTAATATAATATCTAACAACCATTATACTTCTAACGTTTGGGTTGATGTTTATACATTAGGTTAAAGTTCTGTTCGATAACTATTTGACTTTTTATTAAGACCCATTTGATGTCTATAAGTGTATCAGTTTACACCATTCATTCTATGAAACTTCAATTAAATCTATAAATTTTTATAAACGAAGCAATTTAGACTATCATTTTAGATTTCTTCTATCAATTTTTTATATGTCGTCTTATTAATCCGACATTTGAAACTAAATTTATTCACTTATAGCAAGTTAAAAGTTCAATTGAAACAACTATATATTCTGCATAATATTTTTTAAACTAAATGGAAAAGAGAGTGTTCAATTTATAAACTCACAAAAATTTAATATTTAAATTGTTACAACTCTCAAAATTAGATGTAAATTGAAATTTTTCAAGGAAAAAAAAAAAGAGATAGCTTAAATGGTTAGGTTTAGGCTAACCTTCGAGATAAACATTAATTAACAATAATTTTTCAATCAAAATTAACTCCACTCTGCCAACAAGAGCGTAGCTCAACTGACATATGTGTTCATACTATCGATCTCAAGGTTTGAGATTCAATTCCTCCACCCCACACTTTAATTACAATACATTTCCAAAAAAAAAAAAAAAAAATTAACTCCACTCCCTAATATTAATTTTTTTTCTTTCATCAATACTCAATAAATTTTACTTCATCACTCATATTTATTTTAATTTTAAAAATATATACATCAAATTAATTACACTCGATTAAACTTGAAGATACAAGTTTGAGCAATGAATTTTGAAGTGTCTAATGAATTCTTTTTAACGTTTTTCTAATAGGTTCTTAATAAGTTGTTGAACTTTAAAAAGCGCGAACAAGTTTAAAAAAAAAAAAAAAAAAAACCCTTCTAATAGTGTGTTTACTTGGTATATAATCTTTAAAAAATATCTAATGGCTAACTTATTATTCCTACTCAGAGACAAATTATCAAAAAAGATCATTACAATGTGGATGTTTATTATTGACTGTAGATCCAAATATTTGCATGTTCCTACTATTTATTGAACTTCAAAACACTTTTATAGTTGGCCAAATATACTCTCGTGGTCCATAGGATTTAAAATTAGTTTTTATTTAATCTCCAAGTTTTTAAATTAGTCTTTTGATCATTGAGATTTGAATTTAATTTCCTTTTTGTCTTTGATGTTTCAAAAGTGTAATGTTCGGTGATATGTGATTTGGAATTGATATCTAATTGATCCCTAATATTTGGAAATTGTTTTGAATGAGTATGAAAAATAAGAAATAAAATTCAACTCATAAAAAATCTACAATGGCGAAGTCACATGAACTTATAATTAACTCTACTCAGACATCATTCATAAACAAATTTCAAATCTCAAAAATAAAATTCAAACTTTTGAAACTGAACATGTTATTTTTGAAATCTCAAGGATCAAATAAAAATTAAATTCAAAATCAAAAGTGTCAAGACTTGAAAATCTAGACAAAAAATAACCTAAATTCAAATTTTATAGACAAAAAAAAAAGTATATTTTACCCTTTATAAGTTACCTCTCCTCCATTCAAAGCCTAAATTGTGATTGTTTCCTCTCTAAAAAAAATGTCTCATAACAAGTCATTGAACAGTTAAAATTGATTTATAAACCAAGAATTTATGACGCATCAAAGTCAAATAAAGTAATAAACAAGCCAATTTAAATATGGATAAAATCATCAATTACAAATACAAAAGTCATTTTTTAGACATCAAAATTAAAAATTAAAAATTCTATCCGATGTAAAATTGAGTTTAGTTGAACGATAATAAACATTAACTTGTTTTGTTGAACAAACGAATAATAATATTTTTATCCGTAGATTTAATTTGAAAGGATAGTGGAATTGACACAAATAGCAATAGAGGCGTGGCATTTTGTTCGAGGATAGAAGCCAAAGGAGGAAGAAGACCAGTAGACCACTACCCAGAACGAAACAGGTCCTTTTCTTCTTCGCTTGCAAATCGTTGGCTTTCAAAATTAGAAAAATATCCAAATTCTCTCAAATTTCTTTCTCTCTCTCTCTCTCTCTCACTACTTCTTCTTCTTCTTCTTCTTCTTCTTCTTCAACTACCATTTTCTCTCTCTGTTTGCTTCTTCATTCCTCCAAAGCCAGCCAATAGAAGAAACAATTTTAAAAACACCATAAAGAGAGAGAGAGAGAGAGAGAGAGGGAGAGAGAGAGAGAGAAGTGATGATAGTCACGTCTTACCTTCCCAAGCCCTTTCTTCAATCCAACTCTTCTTCTTTTTCCATACCCAAATCTTAGTTTTTTCGTAGACCCAAATTAATCTTTCAAAAAAGGGTTAACGAAATCAAAGACCAATTCCTCTTTCCCCCAACTCAACTAATTTTATTTTACTTTTTTTTTGTTGGGTTTCTTTGGGATTTCTTTAAAAATGACAGACGTAATCCAACGATCCCCATCTCACTTCCCTTCATCTTCAAGCTCTTCCACAGCCAATGATGGTCCGCACCCACATACCCTTATTAACAGTCCCACCATAAACCATTGTCTTCAATTTCATTTGGGTTCTGAGGAAGAAGAAGAAGAAAGGGACAGAGAGGGAGATCAGCTGTCTCTATTGACATTTTTGGTTGCTGCTTTTAGGAAGTCTTTAATTGGGTGTAGAAGTACTAGTAGTGGAAGTGCTAGAGCTGCTGCTGCACAAAACCTTTCTTCAATGGAAATTGGATGGCCTTCTAATGTTAGGCATGTTGCCCATGTTACCTTTGATCGTTTCAATGGCTTCCTTGGCTTGCCTGTTGAGTTTGAGCTTGAAGTTCCTAGAAGAGCTCCTAGTGCAAGGTCTTTAATCTCTAACCCATGTCTTGGTTTTGTAATTTTTTCTTTTCTCTATTCATGATTTTGTGGACTAGATAACGGATGTGATGGAAGAAATTCTGTTTGTGATTTGATTTTGAGTTTTGGGTTGTATGATTTATGTAACTTTGACTTCAACTTGTGTTCATATTCCTTTAATCCTCTGTGTCAAATCATTGTATCTTGAAGCTTGAACCGTGAACATGTAAAGCTCAAAGAGAATCATTCTGAATGATTGGAGTAGTTTATGAAGATTGGTCTATTTATCACCTATTCTGTTGTTTATGAACAATAATTGTGTTGAGGGGAATAAACCTTTTGTTCTTTTTGGAGTTCAATTGAATTATAGATGAATGTGATGTGTATGAACTTGGCTTAGGGAAGAATGGTTAAATCACTATATAACATATTCTGTTTTCTACTCTTACTGACACTCTATGATTTTGTATTAAATTCATCTTCACTTGATGATAAGCCAGTTGATACTTTCAGTCAAGGATTTAATGGTCTTGTGCTTAATTGTGATATGTTTTGTATTATATTGGCTTTACATAATCTAAAGATTAACTTTTGATATGTTTCATTTTTTTTCAGCAGGGAATATATCATATACCAATTTATAACCATATTGTTTAAAATTTGAAGAACCTGTGCTTAGTTTGCTATAAGCATTCCTCTACCTTGGTGCTTTGTTTGATTATTAAGGTGGTCGATTTTACACTGTGTGGTTCTTTTGGGCTTTTAGGACTGTGATTGTTCTCTAATGAGTTCCTATTGAGGTAGAAATTTTTTTTAGGTTGCTGTTGTAGGAAAGAAAGCTAGATCTGATACTTCCTTTTCTGCTGTTCCATCTTACCAAAACTATTATTAGTACAAGTGATATAAATAGGATTGCCCCTCTTGACAATGAATTCTTTTATTTGCAGTGCAAATGTTTTTGGTGTTTCTACAGAGTCAATGCAGCTTTCCTTTGATTCGAGAGGAAACAGTGTCCCCACGATACTCCTGTTAATGCAGAAACATTTGTATACTCAAGGAGGCCTGGAGGTATCTAGAATGTTATTGCTTTTTTATCATCATCATTATTTTATTTATTTATTTTTTCCTCTTGTCATTTGATGATTTCGGGTAGAAAATGAATTGTTGATCTAAACCTGTAGGCAGAAGGAATTTTCAGGATTACTGCTGGGAACAGCCAAGAGGAATTCGTTCGGGACCAGTTAAATCGAGGTGTGGTACCAGATGGTGTTGATGTCCACTGCTTGGCAGGTCTTATTAAGGTACTACATAGTTCATGACTAATGACAAATTTTCTGGAGCACGATTATGTTATGCTATCATTAACCATTGGTAACTGTCATCTCATGCCTTGATCATCAATTCTTTGCCTCTCTTGTATGCATTCGCCAATCATCTCGTCTCTTAGAATTAACTCAGTGAATAGAAAGAATATTGAGATGACTTCGCATTTATTGTAGGCCTGGTTTCGAGAACTTCCAACTGGTGTGTTGGATTCCCTCTCACCAGAACAGGTGATGGATGCGCAGACTGAAGAAGAATGTGCTGAGCTAGCAAGACTCCTTCCCCCTACAGAAGCTGCGCTTCTTGATTGGGCAGTAAACTTAATGGCTGATGTCGTGCAGTTCGAACATCAGAACAAGATGAATGCCCGTAATGTCGCTATGGTTTTTGCCCCCAACATGACTCAAGTGAGTATGACATTTCTTTAATCCCTTCTTTGAACTTTAGATAGGATCACATCTTGTAAATTTTAAGCCCTGTTTGGTAACCATATGGATTTTTGTTTTTAATTTTTTAAAATTTAAGCCTATAAACATCTCTTCGAATTCTAAATTTGTTGCATTGTTGTCTACTTTTTACTCATGTTTTTAAAAACCAAGCCAAATTTTGAGGAAAAAAAGTAGATTTTAAAATTTTGTTTTTGTTTTTGAAATTTGGCTCAGAACTCAACTCCTGTACTTAAGAAAGAGGCAAACCATTGTAAGAAAATGAGAGCAAATAGGCTTTATTTTCAAAAATCAAAAACAAAAAACGAAATGGTTACTAAAGGGACATCAGTTATTAGATGACGAAAATTTTGAAGGTCAAGAACTGGATATCATAATAGGCTGGGTAATTATGCTCTGAAAAGACCATAACTTATGTGAAATATTCTTTGGTTGGACGCTGCGGCTCTTATCATTATTTGTTAGATGCATGAATCATGTTTTCTTTGGGGCTCATATGCCTATCGCATTTGTGTACTTGGGGTCGAGGCTCTGATTTGCTCGCGATGACGGTATAGAAAGAGTGCAACTTGATGTGTAATAGTATTCATCTGTTCTTGCAGATGGCAGATCCTTTAACTGCTTTGATGTATGCAGTCAAAGTGATGAACTTCCTCAAGACTCTCATTGAGAAGACACTAAAGGACAGAGAAGATTCTGTTGTCGATTCACCTCCCGTCTTGCACATAAATCCATCAGATGAAGACGGGCACCAAAGTGCATCACAGTTGTATCAAGACGAACAAAATGAAGTCGAGAATGACAAAGCTGAAGATGAACAAGTATTTGTAACTGAAGAACCTGCTTCTGAGAGCCCCCTTCATCCAAGTGAAGATAATTGTATAGCTAAAACTGGGTCACAAAATCTTCTATCTTCCATTGAAAACATCATTCCAGGGGGAAGCCAATCACTAGCTAATAACTGTCCCTGCGAAATCGTATCGGAAATAAACTCTTTGATAAATGAAGAACAGGAGAGTGGTCTCGCAAGCCAAGTCAGGACAGCTCAAAGTTGTAGAAAGAATAACCTCGATCGATCGAACAGTTTGAATCTGAAGAAAGGCACCAAGAAGGTGAATGAATCAGTGAAGGTTCACACAACAGGTGCTGCACAAAGGCCAGGCAAGAAAAATGGAATTGTCGGGCGGTTGAATTCGAGGACGGAGCTAGCTGAAGCTTGGCGTTGAATGAACTGAACGGTATTACACGCATCACGTATGGTTCTCTCTCTTTCATTTTATGCTGGTGGGGAATGGTGATAACTGTTTAAAATATGGCCTTTTGATTTTGTTGCTGTTGAGATGGTGTGTATGAGTTTTTATCTATACGTTAAAATGTGCTTCTGGTTGCAGTTTCTTGACCCTGTATTGTTGACAGCCCTAACTAACATATTCTTTTCTTCTACCTTTTCTTTTACCTCATATTACTTAATACTCTACTCACTACCCTCTAACCTCTCACCCTTTTTCCTTACCAGATTCACTTTTTAGAAGTATAATTCTACGAATAATTCAGGTTGAATAGATTTTATTGGTTCGATTTAATTTAGGGCCACATTCGATAATCTTTAGTTTTTGGCTTTTGGTTCTTTGTTTTGTTACAACTTTGTTGGAATGTTTTCAAAATTCATACCAACATTAAGAAAATGAACATCATTTTTAAAACAAAATATCAAAGGGTTATTAAAGAGGACCTTAATAATTGGAATTGGTCGGGCCAACCGATTCAATTCATACAAATTGGTTTCAATGTCGATTTTGACATAGACTCCAATTTGACCTACTACCTACTTCGTTAAGTTGTGGGTTGAAGATAAAGATAGAAAAAAAGAAGGCATCAACAATCTTCAAGTCACTCTTGTTTCAGATGTCAATTTATATCCTAGAAACTTTTATAAACTTTATGTTTTGAACTTCTAGATTTGAGAGGATTTCAAATCATTTAGAATTTAAAATGATTTTCTATGTTTGGATATGTTAAAAAAAAAAATAACGGATTTGAAATCGGTTATGACTTGAAATCCTATTTTTCTTTTTAAAAAATTCCACTTTAAATGGGTTGGATTTGCCGAGATTTCAAACTTTTAAAACTAAGTTTCCAATGTTATTCTTCCAATGTTAGTCGAAGATAGGTTGTAGAAGAAATCAACTAAAAAAGTATTTTTTTTAAAAAAAAAAAAAAAAACTCCCTGAATAAATCAAATAAACAAATTAAAAATTAAATGACAAAAATTAAAAGAAATAAATAAATTTAAACAAATTCTTTTCATTTCTTATGAGCATCCAAACAAGAAAATTTAATTTAAGTCATTTTAAAATTATGTAATTTAAAATCATTTCTACTCAAATCCTTATACCAAAGAGAGCAGAAAGGTCAAGAATTACATTACAACTTTAAAGAGTCGATAATTTTTAAATAAATGGAAAAGTTCATATTTTTCCCCCTTTTGTAACCTAGCCTTTATATATGTAGAGTAACAAGGATGATGAAGATAATAAAGCAAAAAGTATACTTTAATTTTACATAATAGCTCATTAGAATTACCTCAAGTTATTCTTCCTCACACTTCTATTATAAAAAAACAAAAAAACATCAATTTTTTTTTCCTTTATGAAGATTTTTTTAATAGTATAAATAGGGGTGAGAGATTTAAAAGCACAAGCCAATCTTTTTGGTAACTTATAAACATAAAATAATGTGGTCCACCTATGAATTGTGAAATCTATCTTTCAATACTTCCTCGATTGATGGAAGGGCTTGCCCTAGAATGAAGGAACTGGAGAGTTACGAAAGAGAGAACAAAAATTGTTGGGCCTGCTTTTGTGAATTGATGAAACTTTTAGCCCAAATGATGAAATAAAGGGCCCTTTTTGCTGATCCAAACCGAGAGCCCAGTTCTTTGCCCCAAAATCTTTTTGGTTGGTAGAAAACTTGGCTATTAGGTGCCAACGATTTTCCAGTTGATGCCTTACACGTGGTCTGTCCTTTGTCTGATGGAAAAATGAAAGAATGACTTTCTTTCTGATGGGTGTTTATTGCAAAATTAATTTTTCTTTCTCTCTCTTGTTCTCTGATTCTCTCGTTCTCCACCTTCTGTATTCTTTTATTTTCTTTTAACCCTAATACTTTCTTGTTTGATATGTGCGAGTGCTTTGAGTATACGATAGAGGAGTCTTGCAATCGTGTAGTCGATGGCAGAAAGAAGAGGTAAATGAACATGCAATCATGTAGACGATTGTTGAAGGAAAAGGTAGACGATCGATCGATCTTCTAGACGGTATGAAGAAAAATGGTAAATGATCGAGCTATCTTGTAGACGATGAGAAGAAAGGGAAGAAAATGCTCAACGATGTACGTTGTTTTGCTATTAAAGGCTACGTCCACGGGAAGGAGATAGTTTTATTAATGAAGCTAAGTAGTTGTTGTATCTAAAATTTTGTAAATGATGAGGATTTATACTAATTTCTGATACAAGTAGTTACAATAACTAACGGTAAAGATTAAAGAAATGTGAAAAAGCTTCTTGAATGTTGAATGTATGAGCTTATAATCTTCAAAAACGAAATTGGAGAGTTGCGAGAGAGGGTTGTTTGACTGTGCACGGCGTTGCGTGCTTGACTTCACTCAATCCTCAATACATACGATGCTAGTTGATCTAAGCTCTTGTTGGCCTGAAGATCTTTAATTTAGATGAAAAGAAGATGATATTTGAATATGAACTACGAAGACCCAAAAAAAGTTTTAGAACATTTATCATATTAGAAGTAATGAACTTGGCTTATTTTTTATACGTAGGTTTGTATAATAAATTTTATATTGTGATTTATTTATTTTTTAACATTAAATTTTGATTCAATCATTAAGTTTAATTAGTAAATATCTAACATGAAATAAAGTAAATTAAAAATAGTGTCAAACTATATATGTTTATTATTTCGAATTAGTTTACGATAAATATGAGATATTTTGAATGTTATTGAAAATTTAAAAATAGTGTCTAAAACTATATATGTTTATTATTTCGAATTAGTTTACGATCTAGACATCTCTAAAGGGAAATAATTTTTTTTAAATGATTTTACTTATAATTGAATTTAAAATTTAAATAGTTGGTATGAAGTTTAAAACTATAAAAAGAAAAAAAGAAATATAAACTTAAACAGATGAATAAAATTAAAATACATCTGACGTAATTGAAATAAAAATTAAGAAATAAATTATATAAAAGTACATAATAAAACATCTTAATTATTATTGCATGGATTCATTTATAGTTCTTCAAAGTGAATCCATGATAATAAATAAATAAAAAGTGTATATATATAAAGCCTCCCATCAAAATCCTTTTTTCATTGTTTCAAATATATATATATATATATAACCTCCATCAAAACCTATTTTCCTTTGCTTTTTATTTAAAAAGTATATAATTTTGATTATGTGTACTAAATTCCAAATAATATATTATTTAAATGAATAAAATTATAAAGTTATTCTATTTATTAGAAAAATTTATGTTTGGAAAACAAATAAAAGAAAGCTTATATTATATTATAGAATGAAAAATAGAGGAAGAATGTCTCATTATACAAGGAACAAAAAAGTACGAACATCGATTGAAATATCTTAATTAATTTATCATATCAAATTATATTTATTCAATTTTTGTTTACGTATTTTACTTCGTTATCCTATTCTAAAACTTTCATTTTAATGTATGTCTACTCACAAGATATTTGACTTTTGTTTTTTTTTTTTAAAAAAAAAAAGTCTTTGTTAATCAAATAAATCTCCATCTATTTAAAATCTAATAATAATAAAAAAAAAACCCTCTTAGTTACAAGTTTAATTTTAATGGTCAGGAATAAAAAGTAATGTAAAAAAGAATTGATAGAAATGAAGTATTTAAAGGAAAAAAAATCTAATTTGCTTTCCAACACAATCTAAATCCATGAAAACCCAAGATTCAATCGTTTCACTCAGAATTTCTTTTTAAGAAAAATTAAATAAAAATGCACAAAGATTTAGGGTTGAAATGATTCTCAAGTCTCCTTGTAAATTATTCATAATCAAATAAACCTCCTCCAATTAAAATCTAGAAAAAAAGTGATTTATTTCAATGGCTGAGAATCTAAAGAAATATTAATTAAAAAATTGATACATATTAAAGATTTAATGATCAATCTAAATCATGGAAATCGATCAAAATTTAAGTTTCACGCATAAAAATCTAAAAAAGTAAACAAAAATGCATAAAAAATTAGTGTTGAAATAACATTATTTCCATTAATAGATTTTCAAAACTATGTGTTCACTTTATGCTCGAATGAATCTCCATCGAATTAAAATCAGTCAAAAAATACTCTAATTAATTTTAATGGCTAGGACAGAAAAAAAAATTAAAAAATTGATACAAACAATTTGCTCTCCAACCTAATTTAAAAACCACATAAAATCAAAGATTTAAGCTCTACTCATAAAAATCTTTAAAAAAAAATGCAAAAACATTTAAGATTGAAATGACAACATTATTAATGTAGGATTCTACTTCTTGATTCGGGTTAATCAAATCATTTATTTAAAAAAAATACATTATTAAAAAAAATATTAGAATTAAATAAAATTAAAATCAACTTATGTATAAATAATTGTGTTATAAATAATAAAAAAAATATATTTTAAAGTTAATAATAAATTCGGGTTAGTTTGAGCTGATTTGGTTATATAGGTGAATCTATGAACCAACTTAACTCATAAATTTTTTTTTAGATCATCGAATTTTCTGAACATCCTACTTTTAACATGATTGAACCTTTATGCTTTTCATGCTAACATGAAAATTAATTTAAATGGAAATAAAACAAAAGAAAAAAGAAAAGATAAAGGTGAAAAGGAATTAAGAAGTACAGAAAGAGAGCGAAATGGAGAAAAGGAGAGTTGAAAGGGCATATCCGGCAAAGAACTCAATTTAACCACATTACATCTATTTAAATAAAGGTTGTGAAATGAATCAATAAATAACTATTTAATCAAATATCATATTAAAAAATTTATTAATTATTAAATCTAAATCAAGAAAAGGCTATTTAATCGAATTTTATATAAATAAATAAATAACCTATTAAAATAAGGCTAAAATAGGTATATGTTTAAAAATGAAAGGCAAAATGAGAAGGTAAAGAAATTTTAACCAAAGAAGGAAATCCGGACGGCATTCACGGGACGTTGACGGTTAATAAAAGAAAGTAGTTCCTGATTGGTAGTTAATTACAATTGAACCACTAGATTGTCTCCACGTGTCACACTATCCCTCCCACTGGAAGTGAATATAATACCGAAGCCAATAAGTTTGTTTTTAGTTTCTGTTTTCTCCAACTTAAAAGAAGAAAAAGGTAAAAATTAAAAAAAATTAAAAAACATTAAAATTAAAAATTAAAAAAAAAATAAATAAAAAATAAAAAAAATAAATGTCGAGCCAAGGAAGAGATGGGGAAGGGTTTCCGGCTGTGGACGTGGACAGAGACTTAAACCCCGGCCATAACAAGCACGTTGAAGTCGATCCCATTTCCTCTCAAGTTGCTGCATCTTTGGAAAATAAGGTTTTTTCTTTTTTCTTTTTTGATGAATTTAATTTTCTTAATAATCTCGAAATTCAATTTATGGAGATGGAGGGGAGTGATGTAGTGTTTTCTTAACTTGAAAAATGAATTAAAAAAAATTAAGGCTATACCAAATATGCTTAATTTTTATTATCTTTTCTACCTGAAATATTTAAATTCGTATAGATTTTTTTTTAAATAATAATTTTGTAAAAATTGACATTTTCCCCTACTTTTCAAAAATTGGATTGGGTTTTGCAAACATCTAAACATGTAAATTATTAAAAAAAAAAAAAAAAAAAAATCTAGCTACAAATATTATTGGTATAATTTTCAAAAATTAAATACTTGTCAAGCAAGTATAAAAATTTATAATGTTATTTCCCTTTAATTTACCCTCTAAATTAAAAAAAAAATAAAAAAGTTAGATTGCAAACCAAAATCCTGTATTTGAATTAGAAATTCAATTTATAAGGTCCTTTTAGAAATTATTTCATTTGTTGTTTTTAATTTTTGAAAATTAAGATGATTTTCTTCTTGCATCTTCTTTAAGTAAAATAGTTGATTTTTTAGCCAAATTTTAAAATAAAAAACAAGTTTTTTTTTAAAATCTAGTTTTCAAAATTTGGCTCGATTTCTTTAACCATTGATAGGTAAAAAAAGTACATGGCAAAGAGAAATTCTAGTGTTTATGGACTTAATTTTCAAAAACAAAAAATCAGATGGTTATCAGATAAAGTCTAATCTTTATCTTATCTATACGTGACTTTAAAAAGTATTAAAAAGATCATTGATGTTTAAAAGAAAAATTAACTTGTTTGCCAAAATGAGTATGTTAGATCATAGATTCAATTCTCCACCCAAAATATTTTTTTTTTTAAAAAAAATTATTTAATATTTATTTAATTTATTGATCTATTAAATGCAAAAAGAAAATTTAAATCATATGTTATATATATTTTTTTAAAGTTAAGAGAATTTTATTAGATATAGAGTGAATATAGAAAGAATTTGTTACAGAATTGAAAAATAATTTGTGAAACATAATTTCAGGAACATGAGAAGAGAAAAGCAGAAGAAGAAGAACGAAAGCGGGCGAAGAAGAAGGAAACGATGCAGACATTGAAGACGACATTCATCGTCTCCGGCATCATTGCCGCCGTAGCGGTGGCTGCCTTCGCCATTGTTAAAAAATTGCGAGAAAACTGATTCATTTTTCTTTTAACTTTGCTCCTCCCTCCCTCTTACTCCAATTTTTACCTCTTTTTTTTGTTTTTTTTTCCTAATGTTGTTTGATGTGTGTTGTTTAATGGGAAAGAGTAAAAAAAAAAGTGATGGTGAGAAAATGGTTCTCTTTTGTTAGAATATCAAAAGAAAGAGAGATTTTTATTTTTATTTTTATTTTTTTTTGTTTTTAATTTAAATATATATTGTTTACATGATTTTATGTTATATATATAAACCCTACTTGAGCTTTGTTGGTGTTTCTTACCACGCAACACAGTTCAACCATTTAAATAATACAATCTTAGCAAAAAAAAAAAAAAAAAAAAAAAAAAAAAAATCAAATCTTAATCACTTAAAAGTTGAAGTAAAAATTATTTTATTTTATTTTATTTATTTATTTATTTTTTACTTTGTTTATTAACATTTTGGTAATTTATAATAATTTATTTGAAAGCTTAGATATGCAATTTGACCAATCTCTTTTACCAAACTTGGAGGGTTCAAAATCCATATTATTAAATACACATCAAACACAACAAATTATCATCCATTAATCTCAATATAAACACTAATACTTATTAAAAAAAATCTCTAACTTAGTTTGAAAGTTAAATATAATTCAATTATTACTTTAAATAATTTTCATAAATATTTTTATTCATACAAATATTTGTCCATTTCCATATTCTACTAATATATTATTCAATATAACTGTATAATTAAAATTTAAATATAGAGATTGACATTGATATTCACCTTTGATTCATATCTTATGGGAAAAGAACAATCAAACTAAACAAAAACATAGTTTGGAATATTTTTACAAACTGAAAATCAAGAAACAAATTTTAAAAGGGAAAAATGCTTCACAACTAGGCCACTACATTAGAAAGAAATTCAAACAGAATATATATATATATAAAATTTATCATTAAAAAATATATGACTTAATTAGCTAATTCAAGTCAGTGGATAAAATTACCAATTAACAATCAATGATACTTGGATGTCTACCCCTACAGTAATGGTTCAACTAAAAAAGTAAACTGAGTTTTATGTTTAACCCAATCTAGTATATTTGACAGATGAATAATGTTTACAACCTAAATTATAATTTTTTGTATAATATTTTGTAAATAAAATACTTATTTAGAAATATTATTAGGATTTAATATTTTCTTTTGAGAAAAAAAATTCTATTTTTGTTATTTTAGTTAAATTATAAAAGTTTCTCATAAATTATGGATTCATTTCAATTATATCTTAACTATTTCAATTTAAAAAAATTTGGAGTTGGAATACAACAACCATGGTAGCTTTTTTTCCTTAACTTTATAGACAAAAACATTTTTAAGACGAAAAATTTGAATACATATTGTCTTCTTCCGCTTTTCAATATCACTACTCCAATTTTTTCTTCTTAAAAATGAATCCCTACATTTAGTTTTTATAGTTATTTAGATTTGTTCACTTAAACAATACATAAATATACACAAACTTTTTTTGGAAAAAAAAAATCTAACTTTAACAGCAAAAGATTTCAAAGATTGTTTAGAAAAAAAGTTCGAACTTTGAGAGTTGAAATAAAATTTTTCAATGTGATATGAACCGCCTAGGGCTCAAAATTATTATTTATATTTTCTTTTATAATATCAATCCAGTTTTTATTGTTTTAAATTATATCCTTTCTTAAACATATTAAATAAGAGTAATCTTATCATTTTATTAAAATCTAAGATGTGGTATACGTTAGGGTTTTGGTAGACTATTCAAAGGATGGTCATTAGGTTGTACGGAACAATTTTGAGTTTTATGTTTTTATTTTTTTTAATGAAATTCTCTAGTAGATGACACAGCGTCTCATCACCATTTAGTAATTATTGAGTCAAAGTTACATGCCAAGAACATTCAAGTAGGTCTGATCAACTTGTTTATAAAGTGTTCAAATTTGGAGTGAAGAACTCCTTCTCGTTATCTCTTGGTCCTTGATCGATAGCTAATCCAAATCTAATCATTCCCTCTGGATTAACATAAAATGGATGGGGAGATTTTAGAATTGATATTGGAGGCTCGTTAGAAGGGTTCCTAATTTTTAGATTGCTAGGGTTTTTATATTATTTTGGTATATAATTGAAATCACCTCATAGTTTACACCTAATTTATAAGGAAAAGTAAAATTATTCGATTTTTAACTAAATATTCATATTTGGTCATTGGTGTTAATGTCTATTAATTAATATAAAATAATTATGAAGTGAAATTTTAAATTTTATTTTAATAATGGTGAAAAGTTGTGAATTTCTTTAATTATAATTCTTATAACTATTTAAAATTAATTAATAAAAAAAATGCATATTTACAAAAAAAAAAAAAAAAAAAAAAATCAAGGTTAAAGTGTATATTTGAAACTTAAGACTTAAATAGTAACAAAACTAAAATTGTAATATTTTAAAAATTTAGGAAAACTAAATTAAAACTAAACTCATAACTTAAACACTAGAAGTATAACATAAATTAGAATTAAAATTTTTGGAATGCAAGGATTTGGGATGATTTCAAATCATAACTAATTTTGATTGGATAGATTAAAATAGTAAATGATTTGAAATCAATTAACATCCAAAAGCATCGAATTTAAATGGATTTTAAACTAAAAAAATATTTCTTTCCGATTTTACCCCCACATAATCTTTTGTAAGAAATTTTTTATACTACTATAACAGTATAACTAAAACCTTCCAAGATCATTTTTATAGATTTTTATATATATATATATATTATGATAACTAAAACCCTCCCAATCTTCCTATGTTATATCATTTTTGTTTCAGTTCATCTTCTTTCTAATTTCTTCACATTATTTCATCAGGTTAGTTTCTAGTTTGTTTTTTTACTTTGTTAATTGTGGTTCTTTTTACATTATTTTCTTTTATTGATCTTTCGTTTGATCATGATTATGACATTTGTAATTTTTTATTCAACAAGTTAATTTGTTTTAATTAAATAATTTGTTCTTCAAATTTTATGTAATTAATATTGTTATTTGATATAAAAGTAATTTATAATTATTAATATAATCTCCTGCAACATATAAGGGCAAAAAAAGTAAAATCTCATTCTTTCTTTTCATTTCCCGTAAGTATCCAAACAAGAAATTTTAATTTAAATGATCTCAAATCTAAATTATCTCAAGTCATTTAGGATCCAAATAATTTGAAATCATTTCCTGCATTTAAAATCATGTTATTTGAAATCATTTCTGTCAAAATCCTAATGTCAAACAGAGCATAAGGGACTAAAAATGTATTTTTTTAATTATTTATTATTTATTTTATTTTCTTCTATTCTTCGTTGTTGTTATGTCCTTCTCATTTCAAACGGGTCCGCTCCATGGATGACCTAAAAATTAGGCAAAAACAAAAAAAAAAAGTGAAATGACCCAGTTTTTGAAAAAATGCCAAATAATCATTTGCTAACGTCAAATTCCGGTGAAATTACCAAAACGTACTCATGCGCATGCAAAAAAGCAATCTCGTTCTTACTCATCTTGCTCTCTTCTTTTTTCCACTCACAAATCACTATGTCTCTCACTCTCCTCATCTCGCTTTTTGTTTCCTCACTCACAAAATCACTCCTCTCTCTCGCTCTTGCTCATTAAAGTTAGTTGCTTGTATGGACTCGTCATACCAAAGAAGAAGAAGATGTACAAAGGAGAAGAAGCTAGAAAAAAGGTTTCTCGCATTAGAGAAGAAGAAGAAAAAGAAAGAAAAAAAGAAGGATAATATTCTCATTTCATATGGTCATGACATTTAAAATGGACATTTGACATTTTTCTAAAAAAAAATGGGATGTTTTGCCATTTTAGAGAATGTTTTGGGCAATTATCCCTCCAGAAAATGTAGAACCTATCGTCTTTTTCTTCGCGCGCTTCGTGAGTAACCAACGGAAAAATGTGCATCGCTCTGCAATCTTCTCTTCTTCTTCCAAAAACTCAGATTCTCTTCTTCAATCCCAAATCAATTTCTCTTCATTTCTCCAGATTCGAAACCAAGATCCCAAATCTTCCTGTCCGAATAAAACCATTAGCATTCGAATCCGTCAATTTAATCAATTCCTCTGACCCCATAATCGAACATTCTCAATCCCGATCGCATCGGCCTCTTCTTCGCAGTTTTCAAACGTTCAAATCCCTAATTCCCTATATTCTCTCCCAGCGTAAGCATATCCTTGCTGGTTGGCTCTGTAGTATTGTCTCCGTTTCCTCTTTATCCCTACTCGTGCCTAAGATCGGGAAATTTTCTTCGATTATCGACAAGATCGATGTAATCAAGTTGTGGGGTCAGGGTTTGGTTTTGGGGATTTTGGTGTTCGCTCGTTTCGTTGCGAGTTACTGCCAAGAAGCCTTCATTTGGGATGCGGCGTTGAATGCCATTTACGAAATCCGTGTTCGTGTTTTCGAGAGAGTTCTGGCGATGGACTTGGATTTCTTCGAAGGTGGGTCTGGTATTTCTTCTGGCGATATTGCTTACAGGATCACCGCGGAGGCCTCTGATGTGGCGGATACTGTGTATTCTCTCCTGAATGTGAGTGAAATTGAGATCTCTCTTTTTGCACAGTAACTACATGTATTGTGAATTTTAATGAACTGGTATAATTTGAGTTTTTTAGAAATGGAACTTAATCATTTGGTTCTTAACTTTCTAGTTTTTATTTGTAGCTTCATTTATATTACAGACCGTAGTGCCCAGTATGTTGCAGTTGTCAGCAATGGCGACCCAAATGTTAGCTATTAGCCCTGTCCTTTCCTTGATTGCAGCTATGGTAAGAATTGAAAAGAAAGCAGGAGTTCAAATTATCTTGTTTTGATTGTTTCTTTGCAGCGTTTTCTCAGGGGCATCATATGGTGAGTCTGGTTGTCTTTTCCTGATCTCAGGTTATTCCATGTGTAGCTCTTGTCATTGCCTATCTTGGTGAGAGACAACGCCAAATATCTAAAATGGCAAGTCTGAGCATTGCTAATCTTTCATCCTATCTAAATGAGGTATATCTTCACTAAAAGTTTACTCAAGAGTGTATTTTTCCCAGGTGAAATTGTAATCTAAATCATGTTTGTCAATTCACTTCTCAAGACTAATGATTAAGTTATTTTTTTAATCTTTGTGATTATGTAATAGGTCCTCCCAGCATTTCTATTTGTGAAAGCTAACAGCGCAGAGTTTTGCGAGAATATCAGGTTTCAGAGGCTTGCTCACACTGACATGTATGAACGTCTAAAGAAGAAGAAGATGAAGGCTTTTGTACCTCATGTTGTACAAGCTCTATATTTTGTGTCATTATCAATGCTTTGTGTTGGTTTTCTGGTGGTTTCAAGACATTCATTTAGTAGTGGTAGCATGGTTTCATTCGTCACGTCATTGGGTTTTCTCATTGAACCAGTTCAGGTGATACTATGTTATGACAAGAGCTTCTATATGTATTTTATAGTCCAGTGTTTGGTTTTCCTTTTTCTTTTATTCTTTTTTCCTTCTTTTCTTGGTTGAGGTTCTTTTTTGCATAAGTTTTAAGTTCGATCTTCCGAATGTGTAACAATTATACAGAAAATTGGAAAGGCATACAATGAGTTGAAGGAAGGTGAACCTGCCATTGAACGCTTGTTTGAGTTGATTGAGTTCGAACCTACGGTAAATTTCTAATTGATTTTAAATTTATCTTTAGACATACGTTTTTGGCTTTCAGTTTATCATTTTTAGTAATGTATGGAATAAATGATCGCTTTATGAGCTTTCATTGAAGGCAAGCAAGTTTATAACTAGAAAGTTTTATGAATGTCATTTTCTCATTTTTTATGAATGTTGAGAATACCATCTGCAAAGATTAATTTTCTTCCATTGATTTAATGGATAATCTTTGATTATAGGTGACTGAGACATGTGATGCCGTTGATTTAAACTGTCTGAAGGGGGACTTAAAATTTTGTAACGTCTCATTTGCCTATGGGAGCAACATGCCTCTTGTTTTGAATGGATTGAACCTCCATATCAAAGCGGGAGAAACAGTTGCTTTCATGGGACCTTCTGGAGGAGGAAAGACAACACTTGTTAAATTGCTTCTTCGCCTTTATGACCCATTATCTGGTAAATTATTTATATTATAGTCATTAGTTCGGTTTCTCAGATCCCTTTTTTAATAGTTCCCTTTCTGGCTTCAAGATTTCACATTGTTTCCTTTTGTTTTGCCACACACATTCTTTAACCTTTCATGATATAGATATTGTTCTTTCTCTGAATAGGTGAAATACTTATTGATAACCACAATATTCGGACAGTTCGATTTAAAAGTTTGCGGAGAAATGTTGGTCTAGTTTCTCAAGACATGGTGAGCGATTGGTGATTAGTTGTTCATACATTTTGTTGTGATGTAAACAAAAGTACACTGTATGTCAATGCTGCATAGTCGTCCTTGTTCCATGGTAATTACTTCGGGGGATTTTAATTTTGCTTCTCTTATAAGTTTCCAGCTATACGTTGACTTCCCTTTGGAATGTAACCCAAGCTTTCTAAAGTTTTAAAGTTCCAGGCTAAATTTAAAATTTAACCAAATTTATTATTGGAGGATCATACCGATGCTTCTCAGGTTATTATTGTAACAGTACTGACCTTCATCTTGGTTCATCTCTACCAAAGTCAATATAACTCAATCATAATTAGCATGTACTCAAATACAAATGATAATTAGCCTGTACTTCTTCTCATGAGGTATGAGGTTCGAATCTTGGTTCATCCCTTAATTCATTCAAGTAATCAATTGGCCTCTAAGAAATGAATACATGGTGTAATTGTCCATGATTGTGTTAGTAAAAAAAAAAAACTGTCCATGATAACCTTGATGAATTATATGAACATTGGTTCTTGTTTTCAGATCCTTTTCTCAGGAACTGTAGCTGAAAACATAGGATATTATGATCTGACAAAGGAAATCGACATGGAGAGGGTCAAGGAAGTGGCACAAATTGCAAATGCAGATGAGTTTATCAGAAGGTTACCGAAAGGATACAATACATATATTGGACCAAGGGGCTTAACATTGAGTGGTGGACAGAAGCAAAGGCAAAATTTTAATTCTACTTAACTATTATAGGATTCCTCTATCTGGTTCTTGTAATGGGTTAAACTTACCTGTCCTTTAATATGGCAGACTAGCCATTGCAAGGGCACTCTATCAAAATTCATCTATTTTGGTTTTGGACGAGGCGACTTCTGCATTGGATAGCACGTCCGAGTTACTGGTCAGACAAGCTTTGGAGCGCCTGATGGAAAATCATACTGTAAGATGAGAAGCTTAGCTTGTTTATTTTGTTTCTTTTAATTCATGCTTATTTTACTGTAGTTGGATTTTCTGTTGGTTTCTTATAATTTCTGCTTTACATTTGCCTTGGTTGGATTGAATGAATATAATATTAATAGGTGCTGGTAATTGCTCATCGATTGGAAACTATACTGATGGCCAAGCGAGTGTTCATTTTAGATGGTGGGAAGCTCGAGGAGCTACCTCGCTCTGCTATTTCCCTTGGTGATTATAACTCATTGGTGAAAACTGGGTTGGTGATTTGAGCATCATTGTATCATAAAAAATATATATCAACTCTGACATCCGCCAATCTGTAATATCTATTTGTAGCCCAAAAGTTCTTTCATTTCATTTTTCATTTTTTTTACTTAATCTATTTTTTTTTCTCAATTTTACTATATATTTATATTTATTTGTTTTTATATATTTGTTCCATTCCACGTTTATATTCCATAGACTTGGAGTATATTTAATAATGTAAGAGTTATATTATTATTTCATTCCGAGCTATATTTAATAAATTTATGATATATTGTATAAAAGGATTATTTTCAAATAAAAAAAAATGAGCCAACTTATTTATAAATATAGCATAATGCCATTCGTAGTCTATTATTGATGGATAGTGATATTTTGTTAAATATTTTCAATAGTTTTAGTATTTAATATAATTTAAATTGAGAAAAAAGTCTTTAACATACGTGTCAAAGTGTAATATATATAAATGAAGTATATATGTTTGATCAATATATTAAAGCATAGTATATATAATGGATTAATATATATATATATATATATAAATAAAGGAAAAGGGTGTGGAAAAAACTATAAAATTAACATTTCAATTTTGAAAAATTAAATGTTAATCAAATGTGACAACAAAATTTCAAATTTGTGCCAAAATGAGCATAGCTCAATTGGTTAGATGTTTGATTCTCCCACTTTACATATTTAATTCAACACATTTGCAAAAATAAAAAAAATTCAAATTTGTTTTGTTGAAAATGAATCGAAATTACTGGGAATAAGAGGATTAGGGAAAGAAATCATCCATTTTATTATTAAACTTTAATGATAAATTTCGTAATTCAAGTTGTCTTTTTTTTTTTTTTTAAAGATATTGTAATTAAAGTGTGGGGTAGGAAAATCGAATTCATAGTACAAGTATTATGTCAGTTGAGTTACGTTATGGTTGGAAAAAAAAATAAAAGAAAATAAAAGAAAAGAATATGTATTTGATGATTAATTTAATTGTAGTCATAATTTTAATTTTATACAATTGCAGCTCTCTGGTTCTAGGTTTTCTCACAACGAGAAACTTTAGAAAAACGGTGGCGACTTTTGTTCTCCGGCAAGGGGGCTGCTTCGATTTAGCCCATCTTTTTTATTCTACTGTTGGTGGCTCTTGTGGCCATGGAGGCGGATAGTTTGGTGAAGTCAGTAGAGACCATGCGATTGGGAGATTCTGAAAAATTGGTGGTAGATTTTGAAGACGATGATCTTGAATTGACTGATAAACAAATGAAGTTGGTGGGTAAACTTTGACAAAGAAGGCTGTGAATTCTAATATTTTTAGGGCAATGATACCTCGGATATGGGGTGTTGTAGACCAAATGCAAATTGGTGTGGTTGGGCATAACATCTTGAATTGACATTCTCCTTTTTGGGTGAATTTCCATGATCTCCCATTTGCAGGCTTCTCTCGAAACAAGGCCTTATTGCTCGGAAATTTGGTGGGGGCTGTGGATCGAATTGACGCCAATGAAGATGGACAGCTTTGGGGGAAAACTCTACGAGTACGGGTACGGGTGGATGTCACACAACCACTTCGCATGGGAGTTAAAATTCGACTCGGCTCAATGGCAGAGGAGATGTGGATTGTGATTTTGTATGAGAAATTGATGGATGATACGGATAATAATATATCAATCTAAATTAATCAACCAACATTCAGATCATATAAATTATCCAAGACTCAGATCAAATTCTGAGTTTCAAATTATGTGAAATAAACAATTTGTAACCCGAAGCTTAAAAGAATAGATAAACCAATCTAAGCTTTCAAGTAACAAGAACGATAATAAAGTTTAAAGGAAGAGAGATAACATCTGGTTTAGGGAGAAGAGTACAAGAGTTTACAATACTCAAAATGATTTCTCTCATTTTTCTCTCAAAAGGACTAGAGGAAGAAAAATGCTCAGTGTGAGACAACACAAAGAAATCAATTCGAAAACATATGTATATATTTTTTATTTGCTTAAGAAACAAAAACCACTACTGATTTGCATTTTATAAAAAAAAAAATTTCACCACCACAAATTCATTCTTCATCATTACTCACCTCCATGTTGGCCAATGAGAGACTTGCTTAAGAGTTAAGCATAAAACAAAGAAAATGGGCTTTGGTTGGGCTTCATTTTTTCTTAACAATCTCCCACTTGGAGACCAAACAGGCATCATGTCTCCCCTACAACGGTAGCAACTCCTCTCTCTATTCATGAAGAAGTCCAACTGAAGTTGCACACAATTTCAGTTTAGTGACAGGAACAGATTTGGTAAACATATCTGCTAGATTCTGACTTCCTGGAGTCTTTTCAAGCACTAGTACCCCGTTTTCCAAAACTGATCGAATAAAATGATATTTCACCTGTATGTGTTTCGTTCTCGAATGAAACACTAGGTTCTTTGCTAAATGAATAGCACTATGACTGTCACAATGCAATGTCCCTTTTCCTAATTTCAAGCCAAACACTTCTAGAAAAGACTGAAGCCATATCATCTCCTTACTTGCCTTAGTGATTGCAACATACTCAGCTTCTGTAGTAGAAAGAGCTACTATCTTTTGCAGTCTTTTTCTGCCATATGTATCACCTGTCAATCTGCATCAACATAGCCCTGCAGTTTAAAATTTGACTTCTTAAAATGCAGAGCATAATCAACTGTTCCTCTTAAATATTTGAAAATCCACTTTACAGCTTCCTAGTGCTGCTTCCCTAGATTGCTCATGTATCTACTAACAACTCCCACTGCAAGTGCAATGTCTAGTCTTGTGCAAACCATGACATATATCAGGCTGCCTATAGCTGAAGCATATGACAATCTAGCCATGTGATCTATTTCTTGCTTAGTAGTGGGTGAGTGCTCCTTAGATAATTTAAAATGACAAGCTAAAGGAGTACTAACAGGTTTTGCATTTTCCATGTGAAATCGATTCAACAGCTTTTTCACATTTTCTTTTCGTGACAGTGTCAATGTACCATCTTTTCTCTCGATCTTCATTCCCAAGATTTGTTTGGCAACTCCTAAATCTTTCATATCAAATTCTTTAGATAACTCAACTTTTATCTTCACAATTTCTTATTTGTCTGCACCTGCTATCAATATGTCATCAACATATAGCAATAAAATAATGTAAGAGTTACCCTAAGATCTTATGTAGCAGCAGTGTTCTGCCTGACACCTTTGAAATCCACTGTTGCTCATAAAGCTATCAAACTTCTTTTACCACTGTCTGGGAGCCTGTTTGAGACCATACAGACTTCTCTGAAGTTTGCAAACTAGTTTTTCCTGTCCCTGTATTATGAATCCATGTGGCTGTACCATGTAAATTTCTTCCTCCAAATCATCGTGAAGAAATGTTATCTTTACATCCATCTGTTCCAGGAACAGATTCTCTTCTGCCACTATTGATAATATAGTCCTAATAGTAGTTAGTTTAACTACAGGAGAAAATATCTCATTAAAGTCAATACCTTCTTTTTGTTGAAATCCTTTGACTACAAGCCTTGCTTTGTATCTTTTGCTACCATTGGGTTCTTGCTTCATTCTATGAACCCATTTATTCTGCAAAGCTTTCTGTCCTCTTGGTAACTCAGTTAATTGCCATGTATGGTTCATCACAAGATAATCCATTTCGTCTTTCATAGCCAACTCCCACTTGACAAAATCTTCTAGTTGAACCACTTCATCATAGCATTTAGGTTCACCTCTATTAATCAATAATATATAATTTAAAGAAGAAGAATACCTCTGTGGTGGTCTGATAGTCCTGCTAGACCTCATAACTACTATAGGTGGTGTTCTCTAAGCTTCATCAGGCTTAACAACTGGTTCGTTATGTACCACAACTAGTTCCTCAGGTTCTGGAACTGGTTCCTCAAACTCTTGTATTGGTTCTTCAGGAGTAATTGTACTTTGATCTTCACTTTCTGTTGATTTGGTCTCAATCATAGGAAGACTTATCTATTGAGTCTTCTCTTCTTTACTATTATTTTTGTCAGAATCAACTGTTGTTCTGTGTTTGTACAAAACTTTTTCATTGAAGATCACATTCCTGCTTTTAAGTATTTGGTCATCCCAAAACTTATACCCCATATCAGCACCACCATATCCAATAAAGTAACATTTCTTGGATTTGGCATTTGACTTACTCCTGTCTGCAGCATCAATGTGAATGTAAGACACACAACCAAAAACCTTTAGATGAGAAAGGTTTACCTATTTACCGCTTCAGACTTCTTCAGGCAATTTCAAGTCTAGAGATATGGTTGAACTCCTATTGATTAGATAGATTGCCGTGTTGATTGCCTCTACCCAGAATGTCTTAGGCAATCCTGCATGTAATTTCATGCTTCTGGCACGTTCATTTAGTGTCCTGTTCATTCTTTCAGCCACACCGTTCTGCTGTGGTGTCCCTGAAATGGTCTTTACCATCACAATTCCATTGTTTGCATAGTACTTTTTAAATTCTCCATCAACATATTCACCATCATTGTTTGACCTCAAGTTTTTAACTTTCAAACCTGTCTCATTCTCAACCATAACCTTCCAAGATTTGAAAACAGAGAAAACTTCAGATTTATATTTGAGAAAATAAGTCCATACCTTCTTGCTTGAGTCATCAATGAAGGTCACATAATATCTGGAACTGCCAAGAGAAGATACTTCAGAAGGCCCTCACACATCTATGTGAACTAACTCTAACTTTTTTGTTTTCGCGTTGCTTCTATCTTTGAGAAACTAACACGCTTTTGCTTCTCAAATACACAACTTTTACATAACTTGTGTTCAACTGCTTTTAGTCCCTGTAACTTTCCTTCAGAGTGAAGAATTTTCATACCTTTTCCACTCATATCTCCCAGTCTGTTGTGCCACAAATCAGTCTGACTCGAACTATCAACAACGACCACCATATTCTTGTCATTGTTGTTGACATAAAGAGTTCCTAACTTGCTTCCTCGCGCGATTACTATAACACATTTGGTAACCTTTCAGTTTCCTTTGCCAAAGAACACGTCACATCCTTCACTGTCTAATTGTCCTATAGAAATAAGGTTTTTCATCATATTTCGAACATGACGTACCTTGCAAAATTTCCAAATTGAACCATTTGCCAATTTTATATTCATGTCACCAATCCCAATAACGTCCAAAGGTTCTCCATCAACAAGATATACTTTTCCATGATTTCTTACAACATAATTTTCCAAAATGTCACATTGACTAGTAGTATGAAGTGACGCACCTGAATCCAACACCCATATATCGTGAATGCTCTCAACTGCCAAAGTTAGAGTATCATGAATTTCATCGATAGCAATATTTGCACCAGTTTCATTCTCCTCACTCTATTTTAGATCTTTGCAGTTCTTTTTCAAGTGTCCAGTCTTACCACAGTTCCAACACTCAAACCTACTATTTTTGGACTTGCCTCTGTTGTATTTCGATTTGCCTTTGTTGCCATGAATTTTTCTATTATTCCTTCCTCTATCCACATTCAATGCTGAACTAGAAGTAGAAGCAACACTTGCATCCTTTCTGTGAATCTCTTCTGCGAGCGCAAAATCTCTAGCCTGTGAAAGCTGCAATTTCTCTTAATCTCTAACCTGTGAAAACTGCAATTTCTCTTTACCACATGAATTAGAAAGTGTGGCTTTCATGGTTTTCCAACTATCAGGCAATGATCTCAACAACAATATTGCATTTACTTCATCAGAAAATTCTAATTCAACAACATCCAATTTGTTTATCAACAAATCAAATTCATTTAAATGAGCAGTGACTGATGTACCTTTCGCCATTTTCAATTAAAGAATTTTGTTGCGAGATACACCTTGTTGTTTACTGAAGGCTTTCCATACATGTTAATAGAGCCCTCATCAGTCCGGCTATGGTTGTCTCCTTCGGTACACTGCTTTGCACATTTTTTGTAAAAGTTAGGCGAACAGTCCCCAACACATTTTTGTCCAATTTCTTCCATTCGCTTCTCCCATGTCATCTGGTTTTCCTTCCAATGGCAAATCCAATTCTTTGGAATGCAAGTAATCTAATATCTGACACTTCCAAAATGAAAAATCTAATCCACTAAAAATAACCAATCTTTCATCTCTTTCTGACATCGTTCTACAATTCAATCAGCTCTGATACCACTTGATAGGAGATAATAATATATTAATCTAAATTAATCAACCAAAATTTAGACAATATAAATTATCCAATAGACCCAGATCAAATTCGAGTTCCAAATTATGCGGAATAAACAATTTGTAACTCGATAGCTTAAAAGAATAGATAAACTAACCTAAGCTTTCAAGTAACAAGAACGATAATAAAGTTTAAAGGAAGATAATACTTGGTTTATACTGGTTCACCCAGTATGGCCTACGTTCAGTTCTCTGCTATCGATGCAGGTTCCACTAAAATAGTCAGGGAGTAGGGAGTAGAGTACAAGAGTTTACAATGTTCAAGAATGATTTCTCTCACTTTTCTCTCAAAAGAACTGCTCACAAATCACTCTTACAAAGCTCACAAAACTCTCAAAAAAGGAAGAAAAATGCTCACTGTGAGACAACGCAAAGAAATCAATTCATATATATATCTTTATTCTTTTAAGAAACTCTCGGCACACGGCTGGTTTTAAAAAACCACTATTGATTTGCATTTTATAAAAAAAAATTTCCACCTCCCCAAATTCATTCTTCATCAATACTCACTTCCATGTTGGCCAATGAGAGACTTGCTTAAGAGTTAATGTTAGCAACTCAAAACTGCAAATTGGTATTTGAGTTGGTCTAGTCAATTTCTAGTTTCTAGGAAATAGTTGAAGTTATTTTTAGTTGTAGTCAAATCTAAGTTTCTATTCTTGTGGAGTTAGTGGGATTAGTTGCTAACGTTGTGGAATCTACTTTTAGACTTAAGATATGTATTTATATGAAGTTTTCTAGAATGAAATTTACACACTTCCCATTTTTTCATTTCTCTCTCATTAGTTAGAACAACAGTGGTATCAGAGCCCTCAATTCTTAAGGGATCTGTGAGTGAGAATCACTGAAATATCTTCGAGAGAAACTGAGTGATACACCTGTGAGAGTTGTTAGAGATGGAATTAGGATCAAACAGTCTTTCATCATTGGCTCCACCTGTGTTTGATGGTGAAAACTACTAGATATGGGCTATCAGAATGCAAGTCTACATGGAGGGTTGTGATTATTGGGAAGTAATTGAGCAAGACTATGGGATTGTTCCACTTCCTGATAACCCAACAATACATCAGATCAAGACTCACAAGGAGAGGGTCACTAAGAAGGCAAAAGCTCGAGCTTGCCTATATGTAGCTGTGTTTCCCACCATATTCAATAGAATTATGGCCTTGAAGTCGGCAAAGGAGATCTAGGAGTTCCTCAAAAGTGAGTATGAAGGTGATGAGAGGATTAAAGGCATGAAAGTGTTGAACTTTGTACGAGAATTCGAGAGAATACAAATGAAGAATTATGAGTCCATTAAAGAGTACTCAGATAAGTTGATTGGGATTGCTAACAAGGCAAGAGCATCAGAAACCAATTTATCTGACAATAGATTTGTTCAGAAGATTCTAGTTTCAGTACCTGAGAGATATGAAGCAACCACTACTTCCTTAGAAAATACTAAAGGCCTCTCAAACCTCAAGGTGATAGAAGTGGTTAGTGCTTTTCAAGCACAAGAGCAGAGGAGGTTGATGAGACAAGAAGGAAGCATTGAGCGGGAATTGAAAGCTAGAGTGCAGCAGGGAGAAGGTGGAAGAGAGAAGAAGGGGAAAGGGAAGAAGGGAAGTGGTAGCAGTAACTCAGAGTCTGCTGCAAAGGATGCTGGTAGTACATGCAAGCACTGTGGGAAGCAGAATCATCCACATTTCAAATGCTGGAGAGGGCCATATGTGAAGTGTAGAAGATGCCATTTATTGGCGCACATTGAACGATTCTGTAAGGAAGCAAAAACTCAATAGCAAAGAGAAGCACATGTTGTAGTACAACAAGAAGAAGATCAACTCTTTGTGGCTACTTGTTTCTCATCAGTCACTCAATGTGATGCTTGGTTGGTTGATAGTGGGTGTACCAATCACATGACAAGTGACAAAGAGTTGTTCAAGGACCTTGACAAGTCATTCAAGTCAAGGGTAAAGATAGGAAACGGTGAGTATCTAGAAGTAAAGAGGAAGGGCACAGTGTCAATAGAGAGCTGTGTTGGAACCAGGTTGATTACTAAAGTGTTGTTTGTCCTTCAAATTGATCAAAACTTATTAAACGTTGGTCAATTAGTAGAGAAGGGATTCAAAGCGTTGTTTGAAGAAGGAAAATGTCTCGTTTCTGATTCCAATGAGAATGAGCTATTCAAAATAAAGATGCAACACAAGAGCTTTTTGTTGGATCCACTCGAGAAGGAGCAAATAGCTTTCAAGTGTCAAGTGAATGACACTGAGTTATGGCTCAAGAGGTTGAGTCATTTTCATTAGAAAGGGTTGCAGTATCTGCAGAAGAATGAGATGGCAGTAGGAGTACCAGTTCTAGAGGAGCTGAAAACAAACTGCAGAGCTTGTTTAACAGGGAAGCAAGCAAGGCTGCCTTTTAAGAAGTCACGATGGAAAGTAACTGAGAAGTTGCAGCTCATCCACACTGACTTGTGTGGACCTCAACCAACTCTCTCACTAAATGGTAGCAGGTATTTCATTATCTTTACTGATGACTATACCATAATGTGTTGAATATATTTCATGAAGCATAAGTCTGAAGTAGCTGAGTGTTTCTGAAATTTAAGAGATGGGTTGAGAATTAAAGTGGCTGTAAGATTCAGGTGGTGAGAACTGATAATGGGTTTGAATATACATCGCAAAGGTTAAATTCCTTCTATGAAGAAGCTAGGATAGAGCATCAACTCACTGCTCTATATTCTCCACAGCAAAATGGAGTCAGTGAGAGAAACTGACAAGATGTTTATTGCATGAGAAAAACTTGCCAAAGGAATTTTGGGCTGAAGCAGCAAACACAGTAGTCTTTCTATTGAATAGACTACCTATGAGGGTATTAGAGAAGAAGATACCTTATGAAGCTTGGTTTGATACTAAACCAAAACTGACAAATTTGAAGGTGTTTGGCTACTTTCGTTTTTTTTTTTTTTTTTTTTTTTTTTTATGTTCCATAGGTGAAGAGAGACAAGTTGAGTGAGAGGGCCGAACTAGGAATCTTTGTAGGCTATAGCATGGTGTCCAAAGCCTACAAGATCTATCAACCTCACACAGAGAAGATGGTGATTAGCATATATGTTCAGTTTTTGGAGGATGAGGAGTGGGATTGGACAGAAAAAGAAAAGGTGAAGCAACAAGAAGTCTCTCTAGATCTTGATGAATTAGTTGATGATGCACCAACCAGAGGGATGAGACTATTGAGGGAGGTGTATGAAAGTAGTGTAGCTGCATTAGAGCCTGCAGGATATGAAAAAGCTAAAACAGATACCAAGTGGATGAAGACAATGAAGGAAGAGTTGAGTATGATAGAGAAAAAAAATACATAGGAGCTGGTGGAGAATCCTGCAGATAGGAAAGTGATTGGAGTCAAATGGGTTTTCAAAACCAAATTGAACCCAGATGGCTCTGTGAACAAGCTCAAGGCTAGGTTAGTGGTAAAAGGGTATGCACAAGTCTGAGGAATTGATTTTTCTGAGACTTTTGCACCAGTTGCAAGAATGGACACAATCAGATTGCTACTGGCTGTGTCAGCCCAACATGGATGGAAGGTGTATCAGCTAGATGTGAAGTCAACATTCCTAAATGGAGTGTTAGAAGAAGAGATCTATGTTGAGCAACCAGATAGATTCATCATACCAGGACGAGAGCAAAAGGTTTATTTGTTGAAGAAGGTTCTCTATGGGTTGAAGCAAGATTCTAGGCATGGTACAACAAGATGGATGATCACTTGTTGAACCTGGGTTATGTGAAGAGTCTAAGTGAATCCACACTGTATGTGAAGAAATCAAGTACTGCTATTGTGATTGTATCTCTCTATGTAGATGACTTGCTAGTGACAGGAAGTGATGTTCAGATAGAGATATTCAAACAAGAAATGATAAAAGTATTTGAGATGACTGATCTAGGTCTGATGCATTACTTCCTAGGTATGGAGATTTAGCAAAGGCAGAATGAAATGCTCCTTTGTCAGAAGAAGTATGTAAGAGAGATATTGAAGAGGTTCAATATGGAGAAGTGTAAGAGTGTGAACACTCCAATGATTCAAAAGGAGAAGTTGTAAAAGGATGATGGAGAGGAACTTGTTGATGAGAATGTGTACAGAAGTCTAGTTAAATACCTCATGTATCTCACATCCACTAGGCCTGACATTATGTACACTGTAAGTGTCTTATCTAGATTTGTTCACTATCCAAGCAAGAATCATATGGTTGCTGGAAAAAGGGTTATGAGATATCTAAAAGGCATACTATCTTTTGGGATCAAATTTGGTAAAGTTGAAAATTTTGAGTTGCAAGGCTACTCAGATAGTGATTGGGCTGGGTCATTAGATGATATGAAGAACACCTCAGGCTATTGTTTCACTTTTGGCTCATGGCGTTTCTCATGGTGTTAAAAAAAGCAAGATATAATGGCTTAGTCAACTGCAGAAGCTGAGTTCATTGCAGCGACGGTAGCAGTCAACCAAGCTGTTTGGTTGAAGAAATTTATGCATGACTTGCATCTGAAGCAGGAAAAGTGTGTGAAGGTGTCTTTGGATAATCAAGCCACTCTAGCCATTTCATTGAATCTAGTTTTTCATGGAATGACCAAACATTTTAAGATCAAGTATTATGTTCTGAGAGAGATGCAGAAAGAAGGAGAAGTGTAGCTGGTACATTGCAGCTCAGAAGAGCAAATAGCTGATATCTTCACTAAATCTTTTTGTGTGAGTTGTTTTCAAGCTCTTAGGAGCAAATTAGGTGTTTGCAGTATTTGAGTTAGGAGGATGTTAGTAACTCAAAACTGCAAATTAGTTTTTGAGTTGGTCTAGTCAATTCCTAGTTTCTAGGAAATAGTTGAAGTTATTTTTAGTTGTAGTCAAGTCTAAGTTCCTATTCTTATGGAGTTAGTGGGATTAGTTGCTAACATTGTGGAATCTATTTTTAGAATTATATGTATTTATATGAAGTTTTTTAGAATGAAATTTACATACTTTCCATTTTTCTCATTTCTCTCTCATTAGTTAGAACAATAGTTAAGCATAAAGCAAAGAAAATGGACCTTGGTTGGGCTTCATTTTTTCTTAACACCCAATTTTTGCCATAATTGTGGAATAATAGGACATAACTTTCAGGATGTGAGGCTATTGAACATTCATTAGGTGACGAGCTAGAGTATGGATCGTGGCTCCATGCGTTGGGATCTCACCGTGCAAAAACCGGATGAACCACGGGATCTGGGCAGACGGGGAAGGGACACGGAAGAGGGGAGGCCGGTTTCACTCAGGGTCGAGGACAGGAGGGGCAGCGACGACCAGATCTGACGAATAGAGGAGGCTTGTCGGCATTGGGTAGCGATTTGCACAAGAATGGAGCGAAGGTGGACGATCTGGGAGAGCTGGTTCTAGATCTAACGGAAGAGGACGATGTGGCAGAGATGAAACTGACGGCAGAAGGCAGCGCGAAGAAGCAGTCTGTTGCCGAGGAGGTTGTAAACGGAAAAGCGGCAAAGATGACGGCGGACGGTGCCGAAGTGGTTGGAGCGAGTTTGATTGTAGAGAAGGCTGGAGTGGAGGCCTCGTCAGGGGAAAATTTTAAAAATTAAAACGTTTTTTTATCTTATAAAACTAGATTTTTTTTTTTTTTTTTTTTTTATATATATATATTTTTAAAAAGATTTTAGTCTAAAACTCAACTATTTCCAATTTATCGATTATTTGGGGCTTTCTCGGCATCGAAATTATATAGATATTAATCTCGAGCAAAATAATACCAAGATTCTATATATCTGAGCTTTCTCGATGATATTTCAGGCATAATTAACACCGAAATTCTATATATTTGAGCTCTCATTGAAATCTCGGGCATAATTAATATCCAAAAATTCATATATTTGAGCTTTTTCGATAGAATCTCGGGCAGATTAACACCAAGATTCAGTATATATCCCAAATCTTACCCAATTTTTTGAAAATTTTTATCTTTCACAAAATTTAATAATGTTGAATCAATTTGAAAAATCTATTTTGATAATTGGAAAACCTATTTGGAATTTTGAAAATTCATATAATTTTCAAAAACATAAATTGTATTAAAGACTTGAAAAATTATATAATAATTTGATATAATATTCAGTAAACATAACTTAATTTGGGAAAAATTTAAAAATAATATAAGATTGGGGAAGATTATATAAAAAATAGCAAATCTTAATCAGATATACCAAGAAGGCCCAAAACAATCGATAAATTAGAAAAAGTTGATTTTTTTTAACTAATTCTGGGTGATCGATCTCGCCCGAGATGGACCGAGAGAAACTATTTTTACGAGTTTTCAAAAAGCGTGTTAGTTTTTTATGGTGAAGCCTAAACATGCGATTTCTGACAATTTTTCCTCCTTGGGTCGTGGTGATGCGATCATACCATGTGATGAAATTGTTGGATCGACACCATCACGCAGCGGAAGAAAACATGATCCACAAGCATTCTAATTGATTAATTTTGGCATAAAAGAAACGTGCTAAAACAGAGTTTAATGGGTTTCATGAACATACCTTGGCCGAAACATTGAAATCTCCATTTTCCAGCTGCGAAATCCTCCAAATTCTTGTGTAGACCACCACAAGATCTTCTACTATCCTCTTGGCTCTAGATTTTGTTGTGGGGGAATATGGAGAAAGCTCACTGAACCAACCCATTTAAGAACACCTTCTTCTCCGAATTTTTCAGCAAAAATTCAATTAGTTCATCATCATTTTCTTCACACTAATCTCTTCAATATATTGCAGACTATCATACAAAGAGATGTACTGCATGAGATGCAGCTCATGCTTGGAGTAAACCAAAGGAAGAGGTGGGTTCCTTGTAAGCTAGTTGAAGATGAACATGAAAAACTCATTTTTCAATTTTGTGTAATTTTCTATTTCCAAAATCTATTTTGATTTTGAAATCATATTTTATTTCTAAAATCAAAATTTATTAATTTTACAAATTAATTTCATAAATTAATGTTCTAAAAAATTAATAAATAATTATTTAAAGAATTTAAATAATTTTAATTAATTTAATATCCAATATTAAATTAATTTTTACACAAATCCATCTTCATATATTTAAATCATATTTAAATATATTTTTTCAATTCCGTTTGATTTTAATTTGAACGTTTCAAATTAACTTATCAGGCTACTCTAGAACTAATCCATTTCCGAGCTAGTAGGGGGACCTCATGAACTTACAGATCATGGGCTCTAACGATCTGAGATTAATCGGCTAAATTCATTAGACCGATCTAACCCCCATTCGTTAACTAATGGGTCACTCCACTAAAGCCCATAGTTGAACTCCCTTCACTGTAGATATATTATGTCCACTCGATATAACCATGATTAGTAAGTTAACTCTTCACAAGTTGTTCGTAATAACGGTTGGGTCAAACCTCTTTATGTTTTTTCTTAGGGAACTTTAGATCCAACACATTCACTACAAGAATTTTGCCTTGAATGTACCATTTATGCACATTCCCAATAAACACGGTTAGTTGAATATGAATTCTTATCACATTTTCACTTTCAATCCTTTGTCTTAAACATTTTTTGTTTGTGATCCTTTGAACAATAGTGGTCAAACAAAGATGCCTATAACCAGACATTGCTGAAGCTAGGGGGTTGGTTCAGGAAGAATTATGAAGGGATCCATACTTACTAAGTGGAGAGAGACAGTACTATAGTACTTAAAGTAAGAGTGACTCATTTCGTGGTCCGATCTTGTACAAACTCTTTTGAACAAGGACACCCCTACTCCTCATGTCCAACATGAACGAATTAGGATCACTTCGTTTGTAACACTTTACAACTCCTTGTAACAATTACAGAGTAGGTCGTATCCAATAGTGTTACCAGAATAAGGTACCAAATCTTATCCATATACTATAGATCATTTTGATTATTTACTCGAACCTGATCCACCTTTATGTCTCCACATAAAGTTCAAATACTCATCCAATAGTCAAGGGACTTTTAGGTTTATTGGATTTCTATTCAAGCAATAGATCTATTCAATAAAAATTTTATTGAATTTTCAGAATAAGCTCCATTGTTTACATACCACGAGTTTTAGGACATAAAACCCAATAGTTAGCTTAGCCTGCGACACTAAGCGATTTTTCTTAAAATCCTGTGATAAGATGCGTTAGTGAAGCAGCTATATCAAAAAGTATGCTTTTGTAAAGACTAGAGGTGTTTGAGGAATTCCATGCATTTTTCTTTAAGACAAATGCGTTTTTATCATTAAGAATCCTAATTGTTCCAACTTTTGAGAGACAATAACTTGCATTTCTACAAGCTATCAATGACAAAGACCACCATAAGCAACTCTTTTTCAGTGGTGGTATAATTTTCTTGAGCACTGTTAAGAGTTTTGCTTGCATAAGCGATAGGGTGCAGAACCTTGTCTATGCACTAGACTAAGACCGCGTCTATCGCATAATCACTAGCATTACACATTAATTCAAACGGTTTCATCCAGTTAGGTACGATCAGAATATGTGGGTTGACTAGTGCATTTTTTTTCAGTTTTTTGAATGCGCTTAGACAGTTGGATTCAAAATCAAAGGGGCTATCCTTAAATTCAACGGTCTAGCAATCTTGGAGAAATCCTTCACAAATCTTCAGTAAAATCCGGCGTTCCAAATAAGCTTCTTACGGTTTTTACATTGGTAGGCGGTGGTAAATTTTCTATGCCATCAATCTTTGCTTTGTCAACTTTTAATCCTGACTTGGACCCTCTATGCCCAAGTACGATTCTTTCAATTACCATAAAATGGCACATTTCCTAATTCAGAACTAAGTTCGTATCCTCGCACCTTTTCAAAATCTTCTCGAGGTTTGCCAGACATATTTCGTACGTCTTGTCATAAACCGAGAAATCATCAATGAATATTTAAACTGAGTCTTCGAGATATTCCAAGAAGATGGAGCGTTAGGAGCGTTGCACAGCCCGAAGGGCATGTGCCGAAAGGCGAATGTCCCATAGGGGCATGTGAAAGTTATCTTCTTTTGGTCTTCCAGTGCAATCATTATCTGACTATACCCTGCGTAACCATCCAGGAAGCAAAAGTAATCATTCTCTGCTAATCTATTTAGCATTTGATCAATGAATGGTAAGGGAAAGTGATCCTTTTTGGTCGATGTGTTAAGCTTTCAATAGTCCATGCATATCCTCCACCTAGTGACTGTATGCATGGGTATCAACTAGTTGTTCTTGTTGGGGACCACAATCATTCTGCCTTTTTTTTTGGAACGTATTGAACGAGGTTGACCCACGTGCTATTTGAGATTGGAAATATGATAACTGTGTCCAACCACTTGATAATTTCCTTTTTAACCACTTCATCGCAGGGTTCAACCTGTGTTGAGGTTCGATGGATCCTCTTTGCCTTTTTTCAAGTCTTATCTTATGCATGCAATAAGATGGACTGATACCCTTGATGTCGGCAATAGTCTATCTTATTGCCTTGATATACTTCTTTAAGACTTTCAACAAGCTACTTCTTTCTCTTTTGAGAATGTGACTGAGATAATGACTGGTAGGGTCTCATTTTGTGCAAGGAACGCGTATTTTAGGTGGGTAGGCAAAGCCTTTAAATTCAACACAGTTGACTACTCAAGCGAAGGCTTAATCTTGCCTTCTCTCTCTTTCATACTTAATGGTTCGAAATTTTTCTGTATTTCTCTCACCGCATAGCATGATTCAGGTGATGCATTGGTTTCGTCTTCCAATTTCATATCTTCATCAATTTCAAACTCAAGCTTGCAGGGCCATTCATCCTCCAACGCAACTGCCTCACACACATTAATCTCATCGGGGTAGTTCATCGTCTTCAAAATATTGAATTTTAATTGTTGGCCATTAATGTGCATCGTAATTTCTCCCTTATGCACGTTAATCTGAGTTCTTCCCATAGAGAGGAATGGTCATCCCAAAATGATGAGGATATCTTTATCTGCTTCATAATCTAATATAATGAAATCTACAAGAAGAATGAACTTATCCACTTTGACAAGTACATCCTTGAGCTTTCCTTTCGGATGCACCAAAGATCCGTTTGCTAATTGAAAACTAACTGTAGTAGGTGTAAGTTCTCCGATTTCTAGCTGTTTAAAAATTGATAGTGGTATGAGATTTATGCTTGCTCTCAGATCGCATAAGGCATGTCCGATGTAAATTCCACTAGTGGAGCAAGGAATTGTGAAACTCCCTGGGTCTCGCATCTTTGGAGGAATAATAGTGTTGCAATCTTACGTCAAAGCTACTGTCTCATAATTTCCCATTTTCCTTTTTTTGGATATAATATCCTTCAAGAACTTCGCATATGCTGGCATTTGTTCTATTGCTTTGATGAAAGGAACATTGATGTGTAGCTGTTTTAGCACTCCAAGAAAGTGTTGAAACTAACATTCATCATTCTTTTTTCTTAATCTCTGTGGGAATGGAGACAATTGTACCTCATTTGATGCTTTTGACGTAGAGGCTGCCGCAGACACATCTCTTGGTTCTTTTTTAGCTTCATTTGTTTGCTCCATATAAGCGCTTTCATCAAACGCATGTTTTTGCGCTACTTATAGAGTTTCAATAGCTTTGCTTCATTTTCCTTTCACGATTTTTGTTGCGACGCGTCCACTCCTCAATGTCACCACTTGACATTGTTCTTTACCTGAATTCTCCACATTGTGAGGAATCTCGGTGGTACTTGGGAGTGAGCCTTGCGGCCTATTCTTCGATTCTCCTACGATTTGTCCCATTTGAATTTCAAGATTGCGAATTGACGTAGCTTGATTATGGAGAACTATTTCATTCTTTTGTTCCTTCAATAAGTTTTCTAAAGAAGAGGAGGTTGATCCTTGAGATGAACTAGTTGCTTGCTGGTGCCCACTTTGTCTTTGATGGAACCCAGGTGGTCCATCTCTTTGGGTGTTGTGAGAATTGGCTTACGGTTGTTGATTACCATCCCATGAAAGGTTGGGATGATTTTGCCATCCCGGATTGTAGATGTTGGAGAAAGGGCTATTTTTGATGAAGTAAGCGGATTGTGGGTTGCGCGGGCATACCTAAAAAAATGAGGTTCTTCACAAAGAACGCAACTTTCATTAGTCATCTGAGCAATTGCGTTCATTTGCCCGTTTCTGTACCAGACTTGGTCATAATCATCGCCTGTAGTAAATTAGTCATCGTGCTCACCTGCGTTTGTAATGTTGCAATAGCATCATTACTCTGACTTCTGTTATTCGAGCTTGACCCATATTCACTTCCTTGCCAATCTTCATGATTCTTCAAAATTCGATTAAAAATGTTCTTAGCCTCGATATACGTTTGGTCCAATAGTCCACCTGTTGTAGCAGCATTTACTACTGTTTGCGATGCTGAGTTTAAACATAGTAGAAAATTTCCATCTGTAAGCAGTCAGGGAGTTCGTTATGTAGGAAGTCTCTCACTAGCCTCTTGAATCTCGCCCACGCATCACTAAACGTTTCTTTTTGAATTTTCCATCGGTGGGAAGTATTTTTCCATAACTTCTCGACTACTTTCTCCCAGGACGTTATTTCACCTGGTTCAAGTGAGTATGCCCATTTTCTAGCATCATTGCATAATGAAAATGGGAATAATGTGAGTCGTACTTCTTCTGGAGTGATGTTAGGGAATACAAATGTGTTGCAAATTTCATTAAAACTTCTCAAATGGGCATAAGGATCTTTGCCATGCCTTCCCCTAAACTGGCCAGCCGTCTAAATCATTTGAAGCATTACAAGCTTCATTTCAAATCTGGTTCCATCTAAGTCTGGTTGCATGATTCCTGGTGAGAAATCATACAAGTTAGGTGACGCATAGTCCTTAATGGGTCTATTGCGATAATTTGCCAATAGAATGGGTTTGGCATGTGCATCATCATCATTATTGATCACTGCTTGTAGAAATTTTGGATGATCTTGCTATTCTACCATACTTCAAGCTCTATTCTTTCATCTTCTTTTATTTGCTTTTTTTCATCTGTGAAAAGTTCTCTCGATTTTTTAGTCGTATACAGGCTCAGGCGTGGGTCCTTCGCTCATAGAATGTTTGTACCTTTCTCGCAGTCAAGGTGCAATACTCCAACAATCGAGGTCTGCGAAAATAAAAAACAATAGTCTTAGCACACATGGTTATCGTAATCCCTAGCAACGGCACCAAGGACTTGATGCGATCATACCATGCGATGAAATAAAGGTTAATTATGAGTTTATAATGCACTGTCTTATCTAATTGAACCCAATTGTAAGATCAACTAGAATCCTGGTAAGTCTAGGGTTGAACTCAGGGATTTCTTTACAAGTATGCGACGAAAGCTAATGCTTTGATGTTGATGCGATTGGAATACTAATCAAATGATTGATTTTGGTACTACTCTAATGCTAATTATGTGCGATGGGGTTTACACTTCGAGTGAAATAGTATATGCAATGGTTGTGAAATGTAGATGTGCGTTGATAGGGTTGAGAATAATATTTACTAACAATCCGTGAGCAAATATATGAATCATGCGTTCAAGCAATGTACTCGAAATTATAACTTACACTTATCAGTATACATAGCCACACTATTCTATCTTTAGGATGCATGCGATGAGTGTATAATGCAAAAGATGTTACTTATTTCTAAGGAACCTCTCTTCTTGTTTTATGAGTTCTAAATCTCGAGTTATTTCAAATCGAGATTTAATCTACTTAGAGTAATCTTTCGAGTTATCCAAGTATTTCATCAGACATACATAAAACAAGTAAAATGCATGGTTTAAGTATTGCTTAGTTCATGTTAGCTAGATGTTTCTCAACCCATAAATAATTTACGTGCTCATAATAAAAATGGAGAAGATGGATAAAAGATGAAACGAATATGTATTCATATTAAAGAAATGAGTCTTTTCAATGTTTAAACAATCCAAATACACTTAAGATAAGGAATAGGGATAGAGAACCAAGCCGTAGTGTGGAATTTCTTGTTTCCTCCAACGTTCTCAATGACTATTTCATTGTAAGTGCTGAAAGATGGAGTTCCTCTTCTACTTTCACGGAAAACCGAAAATCACACTTAGGTTTTTTTTAATGGTTGTAAGAGAAGAAAGTTTTTACAGTTTTTAATTTTTTTTCTTTTAAGAAAATCCGTATTTTGCATGGTGATTTCATGGCTTATAGGCGTCTGAGGATAACTTTTCTTCTCTCACTCATGATTGTGCTGATAAGGTGCACTAAATTCATACTGATGCACCACTGTTGTGCGTTAGAAGTTCATTGGCTCTGCAGTGAAGCTTTCTTATTAGCCACCAACTCAATCTTTGATTTGACCTCCATTACCCACGTGTCATGTCATGTCTCATCGCCTGGAGTCACAAACTTGGACAGCTATGCGATCATGTGTTAGCATTGAGAATTCTCATTCAATCACATCAGCAGATATTCTACAGTTAAACAAAGTGATTTCAGCTTTAAAATAGACAGATTAGGCGTTGAGTGTGTGTGATCGCATGCTACAATTATTTCTATGAATTCCTTAGTAAATTGTCACATTTTTAGAGCTTTTTCCTAATTGTTTTAGATAAAAGAGGCAGAATAACTTGTAACTTTACAAGTTATAACGTGGGTATGGAGAATGAAGGATAAGGAGGAATCTGTGGTTAGTGGGGCGGTCCAAGAGGAGGGTGATACTGTTGGAATTTATGTCCTAAATCTCATAGTTTGTAAATTTTTGTGAACAAATCAAATAAGTGTTATTTATTAAGTGCATAATTCAAAATCCAATAAACTAAGATCCAATGTTATTAGTACGTAGTTGACATCCAACTGGATTATGTTAAAGTAATTACCTAAAAATTCTATAGTATATAGTAATGGTTGGATGCCTTATATTAGTGACACTATGGATACGACCCACCTTGTAAATGTTATAAATGTTGCAAGTGTTACAAACGATTTGATTCAAATCGTTCATATCAAGACATGCAAGTAGGGGTATCCTATACAATGAGTTCATATAAGATCGGACCACGAAATATATAATCTCTCTTCATAACACCATTAAATGAAGAGATTAATATTTTAAACTATAACATTATAACTCGATCTTAATCCTGAGTGAGTTATGAACTCTAGCTCATCAGGCCGTTCTTTGATTTGTATGGGTGAAAGTGGCCTTAGATGCCAATTCACCTACCTTTTTTGGGACGATACCGAGTAAGGAGCTGGGAACATAGCTTCACAAGATGAAGTTCTCTCTTTCTTAACTTTAGGGTAAGTAGATATGTTGTTTCCTTAAGTGCTAATTCCAAGACTTGAACAATGAGGTCTCACCCTCTCACTGGCTGAAGAGCGACTTTGTTTATGATCAGACCATAAACAGAATTATTTATTAAAAGATCAGTAGTATTTAAGGAGCAAGAGGTAAGTACAGGGGTAAAATGATAATTTGACCCAATTGTAATTACGAACAACTTGTGAAGAGTTGACTTAAATGTAATGGTTAAATCAATGGACACATAAATATTCTACAGTACATAAGAGTGCAACTATGGGTCTTCAGTGGGGTACTCCATAATTAATGAAGGTTGATTAATTCTATTAGGAATTTAATTAATTAATCTCGTATCATTAAATCTTATAACTGTAGGTTCATTAGGTCCCTCTGCTAGCTCACAATGAGTTAAACAAGGATATTAAGTGTTAAAAGATTTTGAAATGTTCAAATTAATTAATGGAATTAATATTAGTTGTATATTATAAAATTAAAATAATGTATAAGATACATTATAATATAAAGTTAATTTTGAATTAGATTCAAAATTAAAACTTTATAATATGAGAGAATTATATTTGAATAAGATTCAAATATTAAATTAATATTAACTAGATTCATATTAATACTATAGGTTATAAGAATGTGAATGAGGATGTATATTAGAATATGATTAATATATATACATTAAATTAATTAATAAAATTAGATTTAATTAATAAAATTAGATTTAATTAATAAAATTAGATTTAATTAATTAATATTTCATTATTAAATAAATTAACTGAATTTGGTTTAATTAATTTATATTTAATTAATTTATATTTAATTAATTTATATTTTTATTAAATAACTCCACTGCAAAAAAACTCCCCTCACATAATATTAAGGGATTAGATCCCAAATTTGAAACTACTATTTTTTTTCATAGAATGATTACTCTCACTCCCAAATTCTCTCAAAATCTCTCTAAAAAGAAAAGTTCTTTGTAGAGTTGGTTTTCCCTTTCTCACTTTCACAAAGAAAGGTTCCCACAAACTTCCTTGTCCAGATAGAATAGCAGAGAAGGCAAAGTTGTGGTGTCTTGTTCACGGTTTACGTTTGTACTGTGAAATTCATCAAGATCGGGAGAAGTTCAGAAGACTGGTCTTCAAAGGTTAATTTCTTTTCTATGTAATTTTCTTTACCACAACATGCTTAATCTATTTTTTTAATTCTGGAAAAAAATCTTTTCTCCCAAATTCAAAGACAAAAGTGATAAAATGCTTCCGCATAGGGATTCAATCCCTTCGAACACGTGGATGGTTAAGGAAGTAGGTGTGAGAGAAGGGCTAAAGGGAGTTGGGTCATTTGAAAGTGGGCCTAAGGATATTAATAATATTGGGCCTGATGTTGGAGTTGGGAAGTTTGCAGAAGAATATTATGGGGAGTTTAAAAAGGGTAAGGGGCTAACTACTATAGGAGTCCAAGTAGGGAATGGGGAGGTGCGAAATGGCAATGATGGGGATTATGGGTTAGGAGGGGTGGATTGTAGCCGATCGGTTAAGGGTAGAATGGCAAGGTCTGCTGAGATAAAATCATGGAAAAGGGTGGCGGGGTGGGGATTAAATGAGCTTGAAAGATCAGAAAGGGCAAGTGTAATTAGTTCACAAGTGGGGAAAAAACAAGCACATTTTAAGCATGTGATGAACAAAGACGATTGGCGAGGGGTACATATAGGACATTAATGGAGCAAAACATTGTAGAAGGGAGGATGTGAACGACGCTGAGGCAATTGGTGGTATGTTCATTATGGAAAAGAATGATAAGATAAAATTAGAATCGGCGGAGGTTGTTGGGCAGCCCTACCGACAACCATGAACTCCTTAAGTTGGAATGTTCAAGGGTTGGGTAACTCCTGAACATTTGTGAGTTATGTGGTGTGGTGCGGTCTTGTTTACTTGATTTAGTTTTTTCGTCAGAAACTATGTGCAAGAATAAATTGAATAAAAAGTTAAGCTTACTTTGCATTATGATTGTTGTTTTTAGGGATGCAAAGGAAAACCAAAGAAAATGAAAAAATCAATTAAGCCAATCAAAACCACTCGTCGAATCAGGTTGAAGCGGGACGGTTTGGCGACGTCGGGTTGAAACTATTAAAACCTGAAATATATAGGCTAGTTTCGGGTTTGGCGAAAAAATGGGTTAGAAAACTGAACCGACCGATGAAATATATAAAATAAAATCTAAAATATTTGTTAATGAGATTCTTGACTCAGTTGGTGCATAGGCGCTTATATAACCAATTAGTTGCAAATTCGACTCTTAGGAGGCGTATAAATTTTATTATACTTGCCAGATTATAAGTATGTAAGTCATGTGGCTTCTCTCTCCCAACCAATTTTTTGTCCGTACATGGTCTAAACGGTTCGACCGGCTCGAGTTTACTATGTCATCAACCTGGGATACCGCAGTAGAGACTTTACATGGGTGAAAAGAAGGCGAGGTGGTAATTTTACTTGGTGTCGCTTGGATAGATTTTTATTGAATCACGAGATGTCTTTACTTTACAAGGATTTGCAGGTGGACCACTTATGTTTCTAAATGACATCTGATCATCATCCTTTGCTTGTAAGTTAGAAGGCAAGGCATACCAGAGGGTGTTCACTCAAGGGGATAAGGCCCTTGCATTTTGAGGCTGCTTGGGTGAATTATACTAAGTATAACGAGACTGTAGGGTAGATTTAGGGCAATGAGCAGTCGAGGGGTCCTCTGACCCATCATGGGCAAGTGAAGGATTCCTTGAAAGAGCTTAGGGCTTGGAAAATCCGGCAACATAGAGGTTCGTTAGCTGGTGCAATTAGAAGAAAGATGGATGAGCTTAGGGGTTTAAAGGAGCGTTAGCTTGGCAAATTTGTCTTATGATATCACATGTTTTCTATGCTAATGATAGTTTGATTTTCTTTTGAGCTGCACATTCTAACTGTCTTACGGTTAAAAGATGACTTATTAGTTAGCATCTCGTCAGGCTATTAATTATGACAAGTCTATGTTTATGGCTAACAGGAATACGAGTAGGGATATACAAGAGTTCATTTGTCAGGAGCTAGGAATGGTTCAAACTAATACATTGAGGCGATACTTAGGTTTTATGTCATAGAATGCGCGATGTAAGAAGGCTACATTCTCATCGATAAAGGACCAAGTATGGAAAGTCTTGCAAGGTGGTGGCACAAGCCATTTCGATATATGTGATGAGTTATTTCCATCTCCCTTCTTCTTTATGTGATGAATTGAATTCTCTATATGCAAATTTCTGGTGGGATTTAGGAGACGAGCATAGAAAGGTCCATTGGCGGGGATGGAAGCTTTTATGTGTACCAGAGGAGTTGGGATGGGGGGATTCGATTTTAGGGATTTAAGAATTTTTAATTAGGCAATGTTGGCCAAACAAAGTTGGCAGTTGTGTCGGCATCCAAAAAGTATGTTGTTTAAGGTGTTAAGGGGTCAGTATTTCCAGATGTGTTCTAAACTACATGCCAAGTTAGGGATAAATCCTTCTTATGCATGGAGAAGTATATTATGAGGTTGCGAGTTATTCGCTAAAGGATACAGATGAAGGGTAGGGAACGGGGTATCTATTCAAATAGAGACTGATCCTTGGCTTACTAGGGTTGAGAATGGCTTGAGTCAGGTGGGAGAGAGATTTAGGGGGGAGATGGTTGCTTCTCTGTTGAAAAATAGTGGGGAGTAGGACGTAGAAAAAGTTAGTGCCAGTTTCATGGCAGAAGAGGAAAAATTGGTATTATCTCTTCTGGTTAATGGGTTCTAGAGAGTGATGCGTTATTTTATGCGATGAAATAATGGTGTAGAATGCGATGGTGGAATATGCGTCATGCAAGCAAGTTTTCTAGCAAGACCCAAGTATAAATCCTACTGAGTTTCCTGGTAAGCCCAGGGTTGAACACAAGGACTAAGGAAGACAATGTGCGATGGTAATTTTGGATCACTTTGCGGTAACAAATAAATCAAGTGTTAGTTGGTTTGATGTTTAAGATATAAAATGTATGCACCAGATTTGAGGGAAGAGTAATTATGCAACAGATACACTGAATATACGGAGGAACGGGTTGAGCAAGTCTTTAGCTAACGTTTCTCGAGAATGCGTTCAAGCTATGCGATCATGTTATATTCATGCGACAGCAAATGATTTTCCAATGCAAACGCGATAGCTCTTAATTTTAGGACGCATGCGATGAATGCGATAATGTCTATAGAGCTTATTTCTAAGTCTCTACTTCTTGCCTATGCGATGACAATGCATACAAGGACAAGGCGACCACATACAATCATATCCTATCTCTAGGGTGCATGCGATGCGTTAATAACAAACAGAGCTTATTCCTAAGCTTCTATCTCTTGATTATGTGGTTTTAATCTGACTCTCCCGAGCCTAGATTCTAATCTGACTTTTCCAAGCCTAGACTCTATTCTTAGACTACCCTTCTGAGTATCTCTAATGGACGAATGACGCATACATAATACAAGATAATCGCATAGAATGAAGATCTCAGGTTATGCTAGCTAAGTGCTTTTCAACCTATTCGACAGATTTAGCTACTCATGCGTAATGCACAGAGAATGGACATATATAAAGATGCAATTTCCATTTTTATAAATAAGTTCAGATTACAAAATGAAAATGGAAAATAAGGGTAGAGAGTCTGGTAGCAATTCCTTGCTTCCCAAGGCTTTTACACTGTGTTATCTTTATTCTGCCCAAAAGATATTCTTGCTTCCGCAAGAGTTGGCCCTCTCTCTAAATTCGACGCTCCCGACACTCTTCCAAGTTCACTGGGATGATCTCTTGGTGTAATCTCCCTTCACTCGCTTCCGTCTTCTAAGTAAAAGAAAAACTATGAACAAGGCTACTTCTATCTATAGGGAAAATTCTGTAAACTGAGCTAACTGAACTGATTGAACGATTCCTTCACTAAAGATGGCCTCTGGTATTTATAGAGCTTTAGGGTGAAAAGCTTCTTCTCTCTTATGATTGCACTGATGGGATGACATAAATTCTCTGTCTGATGCGCCAAATATTTGTCACCGAAAAGTTGAGTGTACTTAGTACAGTAGGTCGTTAACGGCTTGTTAACTTAATTCGGAATCGACTGTCATCAGCTTTTTGTCCCATCGTGATTTATTAAGCTTTCACCTAGATACGCCCACCTTGATGCGCTGACTCTATGCGGCCATCTTCTTAAGTAGGTTTTCACGAGCGCAAACGATCGCATAGCCTTGAGGTCGCAATCTCTTAATGCGCTCGGACGTTAATTTCTTTGGATTGCATTTTTGCTTTGTGTTAACACATTTTCCTGCATAAAATACATAAGTTAGCTATTTTAATGCGATGGACGCATGTGATCGCAATGTTGCAAACTTAATGCTTTTGGACGCAATATTGTATATTTTTTACCATCACAAGCCTGCTTTGTTTTATGATTTAGTGCTATAATAACGTGCATTTCTGCCCGTTATCAAACCCCAAATTTAAACAATGCTTGTCCTCAAGCATAAACTAAAGATTTTCTTTAGAAAGTCGACCGCCTTCTCTTTCCTAGATTTCTCAAGTATGCCTTATTCAACTCCTATGCACCAAAATCTCCTTAATTTTTATCCAAGCCTCTTAAAATATTTCTAAAATTTAGAGATCACAAGTTTAACCGTCAAAAGACTTTACTAGATTTCAGGGCATCGCATGATTTATTTCATATAAAAAAACTTTTCCAACTGGGGTATTTTCAAATGATTTTTATCCTTGCGTATTTTAGACATATAGTTTCTTTTTTCTATGACCTTGCGCTGATTCAAGTGCCTAGCCTTCGTTTTGGCTTGCCCCTATGTGTGTCATGCAGACATCCAACTACGAGCAAGGCGCTCTTCCTTAGTCTAAACTCATGCCCATTTGGCAGCGGACTTGCGATCATTTTATTTATGCGTTGATCACGTTTCCTATCTTCGTTTTGGCTTACCTCCACGTGTGTCATGCAGACATCCAACTACGAGTAGGATTCGATCGCAACGTAATAATATATATATAGAACCTAAAAATAGCAAGGTTGAAAATGAATACCGCACCCCCAAATTTAAAACGCAGCAATGTCCCTATTACTGAAAGATTGAAAGAAGTCATGTGATGCTCTTAGAAAGTTTCGTAAAAAGTTAGTTTGAAAGAAAGCTGCAGACCACTAACTTCTAAAAATATTTCATGAGATGACTATCCTAAATTAAGTTGACTCTAGAATATATGAAAGAAATTGAGGCATGCGTTTCATCATTGAAATCATAATTGGCAAGGAGAAATAATATGGTGACTTACTAAATTAATCACTATTAAATGATTGCGCCAACTAAAGAGGATGCGATGATAAAATTTTCAAAATTAAAATGCGATGTGATAGAACACAATTCGGAAATAATGAAGTTAAGGAAAGATACAACCCCTAAATTTGCGTTGCCGCCTACATCATTTGTGAACGCATCCTTCTTTGCAGCGAACTGCTTTCTTCGATTGCAGTGACAGAATAAGCTAGTTACGTTTTTCGTGTGGCGCGTCCACAATCGTTCACCGCTATCGTTTGCAAAGAAAACATTGAGAGGGTCAAATAAAAAAAACAATGTTAACAAAATCGTTTACTATGATCGTTCAACACGATTGCATTCCCCCCCCCCCCCCCTTTGATATAATTATACGATAACAGTTAAAAGAAAGAAGAGTAGTGAGAGTTCATTAATCATTGGTAAGAAAAGGATATTCCAAAAGACTTGCGCCACTGGTGATTTTCCATCGAATGCCAGCACAGGGGCCACTCGATTTTTCTTCAATCCGGATTTCTCAGGTCAACAGAGGTCTTTTCCCGTTGAAAATCACCTCCGCAATATCCTTGAATCTTTGCCCGTTAACTTTGAACGTGGTCCCTTCCTCATTAATCAGTTCGACCATGCCATGCAGTAGTACTTCTTTGATTATAAAGGGTCCGAACCATCGTGACTTTAATTTGCCGAGAAAGAGCCGTAGCCGTGAATTGAAAAGTAAGACCTTTTGTCTGACATGGAGATTCTTCTCGCATAGCTGTTTGTCATGCCAACATTTTGCTCGTTCTTTATAAATTTTGGCATTCTCATAAGCTTGCGTTCTCCACTCATCAAGCTCGACCAATTGGAGTTTCCTTGCTTCCCCTGTTGCCTTTAAGTCGAAGTTAAGCTTTTTTACCGCCCACAGCGCTTTGTGCTCTAGCTCAAGTGGTAAATGACATGCTTTACTAAACACCAACACATACAAAGACATGCCTATATGTGTCTTATAGGCGGTCCTATATGTCCACAGTGCATCGTCCAACTTTGTTGCCCAATCTTTTCGTGAAGGCTTTACCACCTTCTCTAATATCAGCTTGATTTCCCAGTTGGACACTTCAGCTTGACCATTCGTTTGTGGATGGTATGCGGTGGCCACATTATAGAGGATGTTATATTTGAGCAACAAATTTTTGACGATGTGATTGACAAAGAGGGAACCTTCATCACTTATTATGGCACATGGAGTGCCAAAACGAGTGAAAATATTTTTCTTCAGGAACTTGGAGACTACCACCGCATTGCTTGTGGTGCATGCTACCGCTTCTACCCACTTAGAAACGTAGTCGATGGCTAACATAATATATTTGTGACCATTCGATGGTGGAAATGGTCCCATGAAGTCAATACCCCAGACGTTGAACAATTCCAATTCTAAAATGATGTTCATGGGCATCTCATGCTTCCATGAAATATTACCTGTGCGTTGGTACCGGTCACACTTCACCACGTAGTCTCTTGCATCCTTGAATAGTGTTGGCCAATAATACCCACTTTGTAATACTTTCACTGCTGTGCGCTAGCCTCCAAAGTGTCCTCCATATGGCGAGTCATGGCATTGTGATAATATGTGTTGGTGAGCAGCATCCAGTACACACAGGCGCAGAATCTAGTCTGACCCCCTCTTATAAAGAATTGGCTTATCCCAATAATATGATATGCATTCATGTCTGAGCCGCCTCTTTTGGTGGTCGATATAATCTTTGGGAAATTGCTCGTAAACCAGAAAATTTACCACGTCTGCGTACCATGGCAATTCTTCAATCTTAAATAGCTGCTCGTCTGGGAACGTTGCGCTCACTTCTGATTGGTTGCGGCCAACTTCTGAATTTTCTAATCTGGATAAATGGTCCACAATCTCGTTCTCTGTCCCCTTGCGATCAATGATTTTCATATCGAATTCCTGGAGGAGGAGAACCCATCTAATCAATCTCGGCTTTGCATATTTCTTTGTCATCAAATATTTTATCGCCGAATGGTTAGTGTGAATGAGTACTCTAGTTCCCAGCAAATAAGCTATAAATTTCTCCAACGCAAATATCACCGCAAGCAATTATTTTTCTATGGTGGTGTAATTTGTTTGAGCAACATTCAAGGTTTTACTCGCATATGCGATGAGATGTAGCATTGTTTTATTCTTCTGTGCCAGCACTGCTCCCATCACATAAATGCTTGCGTTGCACATTAATTCAAAGGGCTGTGTCCAGTCCGGTGCGATCAACACTAGTGCGGTCGTTAATGCGTTCTTCAAAATCATGAATGCGTTGAGGCATTGGTCATCAAAGTCAAACTTTCTATCCGCCTCCAGCAACACACTCAGTGGTCGTGCAATCTTTGAAAAGTCTTTGAGAAAACGTCTATAAAATCCAGCATGTTCCAATATCTTTTCCAGGTTATGCTAGAATGAAGATCTTAGGTTATGCTAGCTAAGTGCTTCTCAACCCATTCGATAGAATTAGCTACTCATGCGTAATGCATAGCGAATGGACAAATATAAAGATGAAATTTCCATTTTTATAAATAAGTTCAGATTACAAAATGACAATGGAAAATAAGGGTAGAGAGTTTGGTAGCAATTCCTTGCTTCCCAAGGCTTTTACACTATGTTATCTCTATTCTGCCCAAAAGATATTCTTGCTTTCGCAAGAGTTGGCCCTTCTTTACATTCGACGCTCCCGGCACTCTTCTAAGTTCACCGGGACGATCTCTCGGTGTAATCTCTCTTCACTCGCTTCCGTCTTCTAAGTAAAAGAAAAACTATGAACAAGGCTACTTCTATCTATAGGGAAAATTCTATAAACTGAGCTAACTGAATTGACTGAATGAATTCCTTCACTGAAGATGGCCTCTGGTATTTATAGAGCTTCAGGGTGAAAAGCTTCTTCTCTCTTATGATTGCACCGATGGGATGACATTAATTCTCTATCTGATGCGCCGAATATTTGTCGCCGAAAAGTTGAATGTACTTGCTACAGTAGGTCGTTAAACGGCTTGTCAACTTAATTCGGAATCGACCGTCATCAGCTTTATATCCCATTGTGATTTATTAAGCTTTCACTCAGATGTGTCGGCTCTATGCGGCCACCTTCTTGAGCAGATTTTTGCAAGCACAAATGATCGCATAGCCTTGCGGTCGCAATCTCTTAATGCACTCAGACGTTAATTTCTTTGGATCGCATTTTCGCCTTGCGTCAATACATTTTCTTGTATAAATTACATAAGTTAGCTGTTTTAATGCGATGGACACATGCGTTTGCAATGTTGCAAACTTAATGCTTTTGGATGCAATATTGTATATTTTTTTTATCGTCGCAAGCCTATATTGTTTTATAACTTAGCGTTGTGATAATGTGCATTTCTTCTCGTCATCAGAGAGATGATAAGATTTTCTGGTCATTGGATAAAAAAGAGATTTTTTTTGTTAAAAAGTGCCTATAAGCTGGGAGCTCACTCGGTTTCCCTGGAGGAGGGTTCATCTTCCTCTACAAAGGCAGTTGTTGGTTTATGGAATTGTCTCTAGAAAAGTATCTTACCAGCAAAGGTAAGGATATGTTGCTGGCGAGTGTTGCTCGACATTCTTCCTTCCAGGGAAAACTTTGTAAGGAAGGGATTGGACCTTGATCTGAGATGTTCTTTGTGTGCAAGGAAGCCAGAGACGCCGATACATCTTTTTTGGAGATGTAAGAAGGTGGAGGGAGTGTGGGCTTGTCTTTTCACTCCTAATATTGTTTTTGTTTTGTGTGAAAGGAAATTCGAGCCTTTGTTGGATCAATTGGCATGACTGCAGGAGTACGGTGGTCATGGCGATACTATGATGTAGTTTGTGGCACTTTTGCGGATATGGATGCTTCAAAATCATATGGTTTTTCATGGTGGGGATGTTACTATAGGGATTAAATCCCTAACACAGCGGAACAACCGAGACCCAACTCGAAATTAATTTAGAATGAAAAATACCTGTACACTGGCAAAACATACAGTATAAAACAGAGATATAAAAAACTTCAACCTACTGTATAAATTAGGTTAAACATGTTTTACCTTTTTGGGAATTTAATCTTACATCAAATGAAAATTGTCACTTACTCCTGTTGACGAATCAGATGGAAAAAAAAAAACAATTCTTCTTGGGATAGAATTCATGAACAAATTAGAGAATTTTAGAGAATTTTAGGGAGAGTTTTTCACCAATCACTTTCTGTGATCAATTTGTGATCTCATATCTTTTTTTTTTCCTCTCACTTCTTTAGGTCTATTTAGGCGTGAGAGACAATAAAAGAGAGTTAAACATGGGAAGTGTTCCATGTTCTGATAACTCCCATACGTACGAGTTATCTTTTAAATTTATTCAATTTAACAAATTAAATAAAATAATTAATTTAATAAATTAATTAAACAATTAATAATTAATTAGATTAATGATTTCATTTAAATCATATTTAAATGAACATCTCTCACATAACCTATAATTTTAATTCAATTAATTTAATCAAATCAAATCAATTAAATAATTAATTAATCTTTCAATTAATTTATTACTAAATTAAATATAAAATATTTGATTTAACTTACATTTGAATCATATACAATTTTATTTCTCTTATAAACTATAGTTTGAATTTGCATCTAATACACATTAACTTTAATTCTCTCATAAATTAATTTTGAATCATAACCAAAATTAAATTTATATTATAAAATTTAATTAAAATATAAACTTTACATTATAATTTATTATTATACATTATACTATTTCCCTAAGTGAATTTGAATATTTCAAACTTTAATCAAGACATAATTATCTCAATACCCTTTACGAGCTAGGAAAGGGACCTAAAGGACCCATAGATCAGAAGCTCCAACGATATGAGATTAATTGGCTAAACTCATTAACCACATTAATTAATATTCATTAATTGTAAGTATACTCATCTAAAGACCCACAACTGCACTCTTCTCACTACATATATATTTTCATGTCCACAAATATAGACTAATAACAACAAGTTAGTCCTTCACGAGTGTTTATAACATCAGTTGGGTCAAAAATATTGTTTTACCCTTGGATTACTTCTATATCCTTAAGTATCAGTGCTTATCTAATAAACAACATGTTTATTGTCCAACCATTAAACAGAAATCCCTCTCGGGCCAATGAGAAGGTAGGGCCTTTGTTCAAGTTCCGAAGACACCACTTATGGAAACATTTATCTACTTACCCTAAAGGTATCCATCTTTATCCCTATACTATACACCCTTTAGGCTATATCTTGCACATATGATCCCCGTATGTCTCCACATAAAGTTCAAGACTCATAAGATAACCTATGATGTTAGTTTATTGGATTTAGGGTTTTTAAGATAAACCAAATACAATACAATCAATACCACTTATTGAAATAACATCGTTAATTTTTTATCGACGACAGTCAATTACTTACATTTTTTATCTATGAGTTTTAGGGTATAAAACCCAACAAACGTCCACTTGAGCTAAAACCCTAGTTAGTGAGATGTGCACAATATCAGTAACCCAAAATAATAGGAATGATAAATATACAAATACAATAAACTAGGGCATCCATATACCTATTACACATCTCCCAATTGTCCTAGATTATACAATATACATGTCTCGCAGACCTAGAATCTCTAGATGACCCTCGAACACTTTAGTCAAGGGAGCCTTCGTAAATGGATCAACGATGTTGTGCTCCGAAGCAATCTTTGTGACAATCACATCTTTTCATTGCACAATCTCTCGTATTAAGTGATACTTCCTCTTAATATATTTTCCTCGTTTGTGGCTATGAGGCTCTTTAGAGTTGGCTACTACCCCACTGTTGTCATAATATAAGGTGATAGGAAAGTCCATGTTTAGAACGACTTCCAAATCACTGAGGAACTTCCTGAGCCAAACTATTTCCGTTTTCTACTTCACAAGCAACTACATACTCAGCTTCCATAGTGGAGTCCGCAATGCATCCTTGTTTGATGCTACATCATACTACATCTCTCCCGTTCAGGTTGAATACTGATCCTGACGTGGCTTTCTTAGAATCCTTATCAGTTTGGAAATCAGAATTGGTGTATGGTAAAGATCAAATCCTTAGCTCCATACACCAACATGTAGTCCCTCGTTCTCCTAAGATACTTGAGGATGTTTTTAACCACAGTTTAGTGGTCTTGCCCTAGATTGGACTGGTACCTATTGACTATTCCCACTGTATAACAAATGTCTGGCCTAGTGCAGAGCGTAGTATACATTAAGGTTCCCACAACTGAGGCATATGGAATGCATCTCATATCCTTAACTTCTTGAGATGTCTTAGGACACTATTCCTTAGACAAATGAACCCCATGCCTGAAAGGTAATAAACCTTTCTTAGAGTTCTGCATCAAATATCAGGCCAACATTTTGTCGATATAAATTGCATGAGACAGAGCCAATGTTCTGTTCTTACGATCCCTAATGATTTGGATCCTAAAAACATACTGCGCCTCTCCCAAATCCTTCATTTGGGATTAGGCTGCTAGCCAGTTTTTAATATCACTAAGGTACCTTACATCATTCCCAATGAGTAGGATATCATCCCTATAAAGTACCAAGAAAGTTACTTTACCATTGATGATTTTCTTGTAGACATAAAATTCATCAATGTTTTGGTCAAAACCAAAAAAATTGATCACAGTATAAAATCTAATGTTCCAAGATCTAGATGTCTGCTTCAACCCATAAATGGATCGATTCAGCTTGCAAACTTTTTGCTCCTAATCTTGAGCTATGATCCCCTTGGGCTGGAAAATAAAGATGCTTTCCTCAAGATTGCCATTCAAAAAGGCAGCCTTAACATCCATTTTCATATTTCATAATCATACTACGCGGCTACGGACAAGAGAATTCTTATAGACTTAAGCATAGCAACAGGGGAAAAATTTTCCTCATAGTCAACCTCTTCCCTATGGGTATAACCCTTTGCGGCAAGTCTAGTTTTGAAGATCTCTACCTTCCCAACTATATCTCTTTTTCTCTTATAGATCCATTTTCACCCTATGGGTCAACCCCTTCAGGTAGATCTACAAGTTACCAAATTGAATTGAAGTACATAGACTCCATTTCAAGGTCCATGGCTTTGACCCACTAGTCCTTGTCTACGTCGTTCATTGCCTGCTTATAGGACAATGGATCCTCAACGAATTCATCTGGTATGATGATCTGAGTTTTTGTTAAACCCAAGTAACAGTAGGTTGTGATACAATCCTCCCACTACATAAAGGAACTCTCAATGATTGAAATGGGTGAGACTAACTTGAGGTGCTAGCTTCTTCATTAACTATTGATGAAGGACCAGTTTCATCAACAACTCTTGCTGACTCTTCAGTAGTTTCATTTAATACTAATTTGCTACGTGGTTTATGATCTCTCATGTGGTTTTCCTCCAAGAATGTGGCATTTTCCAATACAAACACCTTGTTTTCTTGTGGATCATAGAAAAGACCACCTCTTGTTTCCATAGGGTACAAACTGGCATAACCTTGAATGAGGTTCAAATTTCTCAAGATTTGTCACTAGCACATGTGTAGAACAACCTCAGATCCTGAAGTTGCGTAAACTAAGTTTACGCCCCCTCCATAACTCGAAATGTGTTTCAGAAACACTCATCGAGGGAACATTATTCAAGATGTGAACGATAGTCTCTACTATATACACCTAAAACAAGCTAGGCAATTGCGCATAGGTCATCGTAGAACGAACCATGTCTAACAAGGTTCTATTTCTCTTTTCTGATACATCGTTCTACTGAGGTGTACCAAGTGCTAAGAGTTGGGATTGGATTCCATGTACTTTCATATAGTCCTGAAATCTTCATATACTGTCATATAGTCTTGGAATCTTAAATCTATGTACTCTCTACCCCGATCAGATCAAAATGTTTTTATGTTTTACCTAACAGGTTTTCTACTTCAACTTTATACTCCTTGAACTTTTCAAGGATTTCAAACTTATGTTCCATTAGGTACAAGTAACCATACCTCGAATAATCATCTATAGAAGAGATGAAATATTCGTATCCTTCTTGAGTTTGAGGTGATCTTGGTCGGACGAAGTCGGTTTTCCATGAAAACCGTCACCGAAACTACCATATTCGAGTTAAAATGTCCCAAAACTGCCATCTATTCTAGGTAGCTTAAATCGACCAGCCGGGGTCGGTTGGATACCGGTTGGTTTCGATTTAGCCAACCAATCTCCCTTTTTTTTCTCTATTTTATGTTTCTTTATTTTTTTCCTGCACTCCACTCATAATTTTCATGTTTCATTTATTTTAATATATATAAATATCCATTAAATAATATATCATAAAATAGTAATGCAAATTACAATCCCAACATAATTTATAATTAATACTAATAGAAAATCTCAAAATTCCAATACCAAAGTTCCCATACAAAATTATTAAGTATTAAGTAGTGTCCATTATTCAATACAAAATTTGTAAGTGGTGTCCAGTCCACTATTATATCAATTGGCTTTATGATACTATCCAATCAATACCCTGATAACAATGCATAATCCATTATGCATACCAAATCAAATTTAAAAGTTCAAAAACAAATAAACATAATTCATCCAAATTCAAACGCAATTATGTAAAATATCCCTCTTCCAACTTGTCAACTTCTTTTTCTCCATCCATGATAGCTCGAAATCCTATAAAGTATACAATTAAAAATTAAAAATTAAAATTAAAGAATTAAAAAATAATTTGAATACCTTTATAAAACTTTAAATCTTCTTCCATATCTTGATTTTGAAGGTCAAGATTGATTGGGTCTAAATTTAATCAATTCTTGTTGGTTTTTTGGCCCTTAATCCCAAACTAATCAATTTTAATTAATTAATAAATTAATATTTCGATGATAGAAAACCTGCTCTTATTTATTAATAACTTGAGTGTTTTGAAGTGTTCATTGCGTAGAGCTTGGAACAACAATTCCATTGCAATTTGAATCATCTAAATCAGACCTGAAACAAAGAAGATATGGCTGAAATAATCTTAAAGGAAAAAATCAGAGCTGATGACGTGACATAATTTTTCTCATCAAAGTGGATCAATTAAAAGATGCCACTTGGAGCATGAGAAGAAGGACACATGGTTGACTTTTGAGATTTTGGATTGGTTTATAAAAGAAAATGAATTTAATATTATTTTATGTTAATGTCTAACGGCTAGTTTTGGATAATATTTTTTGTTGGGTTTTAAAAGAAATTATTTTAAAAGATATATATTATTGTATTATTTTTTTGTTTGTGTTTAACGGCTAGTTGAGTTTAAAATCTCCACCATTTATTTTTCTTTTCCAAGGTCCAACAGTCCAAATTAAATGTGTTTTTCAACATTTTTTCCTCTTTATTTAATCCCATCTTCTTCTCCAAATCATGACAACACTTTTATACTATTTTTTCAATCCTCCATAACTCAAAGCCACCATTGTTATTCTCTCTCTAAGCTTCAATTTTCTTCTTTTCATCTTCTTCTTGAGAGAGTTACTTTATGTCGTGAGGATTGATTAGTTGTGAGCTAAAATTTGTAAATTTACTCTTGTAGAGAGTTTGCCAATTGTGCTACTTATTTTTTCCAAACTATTGTAAGGGTTGCTCTTGATCCCGAAAAAAGAGTCGTCGTATAATTTGATCCTCAAATGTAAAAAGGATCGAGTTTGTTCTTGCTCCGATAAAAAGAACATTGTAGCGGTTTGACTCTAAGCCGTGGTAAGAGCCAAGTTCGTAGTGACATAGCCAAGAGAAACTTAGAAAGTGAATGTAGGCCGGTTGTGCCAAACTACTATAAAATTATGATGTCAATTTCTCTATCCCTCTTCTATTTAATTTTGTAATTAATTTATTATTATTATTTATTTGCATAAAATCAATTGCTAGAATTCATCCTTGAAATTAATTGCTCACATTTGTCTACTTAGGTTGGTTGAATTTATCTTTGCACATTTATTTTACCAATCTCTTTATTAAAACTAAATAGGGTACTTAAAGTATTAATTTTAATTTCTTAGCTTCTTTGGATGAATTATTTTGCATGAAATTATTGTTTAAATTATTTGATAACCAAAAATATATTGTTTGCTTAATTGAGCCCACACTAGAGAAAAAGTTTTAATTAGTTCTATTAAACCCTATCCATCCCCCTCTAGGATTGCCATATCGGTCCTACACTATGAGTGCATATAAGAGCCTCTACTATTCTTGGAGCCATTGAGCAACAATTTGAATTTACCATACATCCTTCAGTACTAAAAGTTGACTCAAATGCTACAGTCAGTACTGGAATGGCCAAAATATCTCTACTAATATGACTAAGAACCATAAATCGGTGCTCATTCTACTTCCACCAACGAGGAATGTCAAAACTACTATCGGCACACCCCACAAGGGATTCCAAGAAATATACATCAATCTCTGATTCCCTATCAAAATTTGTAATCTCAACATTTCGAGATCCACATGTGTAGCCCCAATCCTTTTCCATTACCAATTCCATTTCATCTTCCAAATCCACATCCATAATGACAAAATAGTTGAAAAACTAGGATCACAAATATGATGATCATTAGTAGATTTACAAGAACTAGCACTACAAGTAGCACCTGCATTAACAACTTTAGCAACACTAATACCAACACTTGCACTACAACTACCACTAGAACTAGCACCAACATCACTAGTTTTTTTGTTGTTATATTCATGAAAAAGATGTCTCAAAGTATTTTCAACAATTTTTATCTTATTCTTGGTAATATCGGGCCCAAAAGGATCTTTCCAACAATATGCTAAACTCATCATCTTATAACAAGGATCCAAAACTACAAGAATGCACAAGAGTATATTGTTCTTCCTATCATCATTTTCCCAATACTTGTCAAACTTAGCCTTCATTTTATTAGCCATAGTGGAAAACATTATATTTCCACTATTAGCATTCCCTTGTATGCAATTTTGAATTTTATATATCTCATGAAAAACAAAGTATGAAGTGAAAGAAACCGAAGTTTCCCAACGGAAGTGGGATCGATCCCAAATTTTATTTTTACAGAAATCAAAATTTACAGTACAAAAATATGCATCAAAATGAAATTTACAACATGCATTTAATAGAAGAAATTAGGGAAAAGGAAGTACTTACCCTTGAAGAACCGTTCTTTATGTAATCCCTCTGAATCATGAACAAGAAATTACAATGGCCACCACCACAAGAATTTCCTCTGTATTCTCTATAAGGGATGAGAATCACAAGAGGTGTGAGCTCTGTGTTTCTTTTGAAAAGAGGGATAGAGTTTTGGAGAGAAATTTTTCTTCTGTAAGACATTTTTCAAAATCACAGAAAGCACTATCATTTTCCTACAGAGAACAGGGGAAGAAGATGAATGTATCATTAAAAAAACCTTTCCCCTACCACGATTCATCAAGAGATAATTAAGGGGAACGAGTTGTAACTCTCTCCCTTAATTTAAATTTAAATTAAAATAAGTTTAACTTAAATAATTATATATAATAACTAACTTATTATATGCATATATAACTATATGTTATATCAAATATAACATATAACCTATAGCTTTATTTCTCTCAATAAGTCATAGTTCAACTATGACTAAACCTTTTTCTGGCCAAGAGAGGATGTGGCACCACATTGTTCATGCCCCAGAATCAGCATTTAAGGGAGAAATTTATCTACTTACCCCAACATTAGGGAAAGAGTGAACTTTGTCTTCTGTAGCTATATTTCCAGCTCCCCAATCAGGCGAGTCCTCAAAATGGTTGGCTTATTGAGTCGGCGATTTGACAATTCTCACGCATACAAATCAAAGGACCACTTTCATAAGCAGAAGTTCATAACTCACTCAGGATTCAGATCATGTCATCTATGATCATCCTGCTGAAATGTAAGTCTCTATTATTAATGGTGTTATATAATGAGACTATTCATTTCTGGTCTGGTCTTATACAAACTCCTTTGTATAGAATACCCTCACTCACATGTCTGTACATGAATGATTAGGATCAGATCATTTGTAGCACTTTACAACAATTGTAACATTTACAAAGCGGGCTGTATTTGTAGTGTCACCAGGATAAGGTACCTATCCTTATCCATCTACTACAGACCATTAAGGTTATCACTTAAACATGATCCACCTGTATGTTTTTACATACATGTTTAAGCTATAGAAGATAACCTTGGATGTTAGTTTAATGGTTTGTGGGTTAATACTACTAAAGGTCGAATAAAATATCTCATATTTTATTAAATAAATAAAATTGTTTGTACATTACAATTACAAACTACTAGACCCACGAGATTTAGGACATCAACCCCAACAATCTTCCACTTGTCTTAAAGCTAATGGAGTGTACAATATAAAAGTCATACTAATATCACACAAAACAATAAACTAGGGCATAATACGTGCCCAGTACAAAATCTCTCACTTTCCCTAAACTAAATGTGGCCTGTCTTATAGACCCATACTTTGCAGGTGGCCCTCAAACACCTTAGTTGTGAGGGTCTTTGTAAATGGATTAGCAACATTGTGCTCTGAAGCTATATGCATGACGATCACGCCCCTTGATGCACAATCTCCCGTGAGAGATGATACTTCTGTTCTATATGCTTTCCGTGCTTGTGACTCCTAGGCTCTCGAGAATTAGCCATAACACCACTATTATCACAATAAATGGTGATGGGCTTAGACATGTCTGGAACCACTTCCAAATCAGTCAGGAACTTCCTGAGCCACACATCTTCTTTAACAGCTTCATAAGTCGCTACATAATCAGCCTTCATAGTGGAGTTAGCAATGCACCCATGCTTGATGCTCTTGTAGACTACTGCTCCTCCGTTAAGAGTGAACACTAATCCTAAAGTGGATTTCCTAGAATCCTTATCAGTCTGAAAATCAGAGTTTGTGTATCCTATAAGGATCAAATCCTTAGAACCATACACGGGCAAGAAGTCCCTCGTTCTCTGTAGATACTTGAGGATGTTCTTAACGGTGGTCCAATAATCAAATCCTAAATTAAACTGATATCTACTGACTATCCCCACTGCATAACAGATGTCAGGTATTACATAACATCGCATACATCAGGCTACCAACATCCGATGCATAGGAGATTCATCTCATTTCCTCAACCTTCTGAGGTGTCTTAGGACACTATTCCTTAGATAATATGACTCTATGTCGGAAAGGGAGTAAAACCCTCTTAGAGTTCTGCATAAAAAACTTAACAAGCATCTTGTTAATGTATGATGCCTGAGACAGAACTAGCGCTTTATGCTTTCAATCTCTAAAGATCTGAATGGCCAGAACAAACTGCGCCTCTCCCAAATATTTCATTTGGAATTGGATAGTTAGCCAATTTTTAGTTTCAGTCAGTAGACCTATATCATTCCTAATGAGTAGAATATCATTTACATACAACACAAGAAAAGCTACTGAATTGTTGATGATTCTTTTGTAAACACAAGGCACATCAAAATTCTGATCAAAGCCATAAGATTTGATCGCAATATCAAATCTTATATTCCAAGATCGAGAAGCTTTCTTCAGTCCATAAATGGACCGATTAAGCTTGCAAACCTTTTGTTCTTGACCTTGGGTTATGAATCCCTTAGGCTGCTCTATATAAATGGTCTCCTCAAGATTGCCATTCAGAAAAGTAGTCTTGACATCCATTTGCTAAATCTCATAGTCATGGTATGAGGCAATGGATAGAAGTATCTGGATAGACTTCAACATGGTAACCGGTGAGAAAGTCTTCTCATAGTCAATCCCCTCAACTTGGGTATAACCCTTTGCCACAAGTCTAGCTTTGAAGGTTTGCACTTTTGTATCAGCACCCCATTTTCTCTTGTAGATCCACTTGCAACCTATAGATTTTACCCCATCAGGTTGATCTACAAGATCCCAAACTGAATTGAAATACATAGACTCCATTTCGAGATCCATAGCTTTGATCCATTCGTCTTTGTCAACATTTTCCATTGCCTTCTTATGAGACAATAGAACGTCAACATATCTGTCAACTACAATAGCTAGGGTTTCCGTTAAACCCATATAACGAACAGGCGGGTTCGCAACCCTCCCACTATGTCGAGGCTTCCTCAACACTTAAGGTGGATTTGACCTACTAGATGAACTAACCTCAACAACTCTTGTTGAGGTGTTGGGCTCTTCAACAACTCATGTTGAAGGTTTAGTAGTTTCATTGAAAAACTCATTCATCGCGATTTTACTACCGTGTTTATGCTCCCTTTTGTGGTTCTCTTCTAAAAAGGTAGCGTTTGTCAACACAACCACTTTCTTTTCTTTAGGATCGTAGAAGTAACCACCTCTCATTCCTTTAGGGTAACCTACAAATAGGCAAAATTTTGAACAAGGTTCTAATTTCTTAGGATTTGCCTCAAGCACATATGTTGGGCAACCTCAGATCCCGAAATGATGTAAACTACCTTTACGACCATTCTATAATTCCAAAGGTATTCCAGTAACACTTTTGAAAGCACAGTTCAAAATGTAAGCTGTAGTCTGTACTACATAAACCCAAAACAAGTCCGGTAGGGAAACATAACTCATCATAGCCCAAACCATGTCTAATAGGGTTTGATTTCTTCTTTTCGATACACCATTCTGCTGAGGTGTACCAGATTCTGAGAGTTGGGATACAATTCTATGCTCTATCAAATAGTCTTGAAATTTTAGATCCATATACTCTCCACCTCGATCAGATCAAAATATTTTAATGGTTTTATTTAATGCGTTTTCAACCTCAACCTTGTACTCCTTGAACTTTCAAGGGCTTTATACTTATGTTGCATTAAATAAATATACCCATATCTAGAATAATCATCAGTAAAAGTGAATAAATCTTCAAACCATCAACTTGCCTTAACATTCATCAGACCACAGGGGTCTAAATGTACAAGTTCTAAGGGTTCTTTGGCTCTATGACCTTTTCCAGTTAAAGATCTTTTAGTCATTTTGTCTTCAAGGCATGACTCATACACAGGTAAAGAATTTTTGTTTTAACTCACTTAGAAGTCTATTCTTGACCAGTCTCTCAATCCTATTGAGATTTATGTGTCCTAATCTTAGGTGCCAAAGATGGGAATTTTTTTTCCTTATGAGAAATTTTCTGTCTTTTATTTTGAGTTACCACAGTCTTAAACAATTCGATATTTAGGAGAACTTTAGTTGCTAACAGTCTTAGCAAATATAAATTATCTTCGAGATTTTCAGAACAAATATATATACCATTTTTATAAATAAACACTTTATTTACATCAAATGAAACACAATATTTTTGTTCTAACAAGCACTTTATAGAAATAAAGTTCCTTTTCAAACTTGGAACCACATATACATTATATAGTATAATATACAATTTCTGTAAACAAAGTCAGAATCCTCCCACTATCATAGCTGAGATGGTGTGCCCAGTTCCAACATGCATTGTCATCTCACCAGCTCTCAATTTCCACCAGGAACTAATTCCGTTAAATGAAGAACAAGCATGGTTAATGGTGCCTGAATCTATTATCCAGATCGAATCATCTTTCTCCATTAAACAAGTTTCCAATACAAGCAAATCTTATTTACCTTGTTTGGTCTTTTACTTTTCTGCCAAGTATTTGGGACAATTCCTCTTCTAGTGTCTCTCTTGGTTGCAATGAAAACATATTCCTTTTGCAGCCTTGGCCTTCTTGCCCTTCTAGGCAGCAACTTATAGGTTAGCTTTCCATTTTCCACCTTTCTTCTTTTTCCACTTTTTGGTGTCGAAAGAAGAAGGCATAAACTTAGTTATGAGGTTGAACCTCTAAAGAATGAGGCAACATTTGCCTTTCCCTTTTGTTCCTTGGATTTCATCAAGGATTGGAAAGTTTGTAGTTCATTGAACAAGGTGGTCAAGTTGTAGTCAATCCTATTGATAACAACATTGCTAGGATTGACTACGAAACTACAAGAAACTTTCAGATAAAGTTTCCAACATGAAGCCAACCTGACTGGCCTCATTGATGATAAACCCAATCATCTTTGCCACGTTTAAAGTGGACCATCGTGTTGAGATAGGGTTGGCAAGAAAACCCGCAGGGGCGGGTACCTCCCGACCTGTCTGGGTCGAGGAATCCCCAATTTGATTGGGGGATGAAGTCAAACTGGGGGATGTTTTTGGGTCCCTGCCTAGGGATAGGGATGATATCCCTACCCCGGCCCCGACCCCGACCCCGACCCCAAAATAGTTTTATACTTTTTTTAAAATATATATTTATAATATATAATCTAATTTGTATTGTATTATATAATATAATTTGTATTATTATTGCAGCCCAAACTCTTCTGGACTTAAAACTACCAAAAAGTTTAAGCCCAACTCCCATTTCCCAAGCCCAAATCTAAAAAGTAAAAACTCTAAACCATCATGGATTATTTGTGAACTTATTTAATAGATTTGTGAGCTTCTAAATTGTGTTTATGTCATGGATTAGTCTATTAAATTTTGTTTATTTTTTGTGGACTAGTGCAAGTTTAAATAAAGTGACTCGAATTATAAAAAAATGTCAATAGGGGAATCCCCCAGGGACGAGGACGGGGATGAGGGTGAATTCCCCCCCGTCCCTCCTAAGGGCCAGCGACGAGGGAACCCCCTCCCTGGCCCGGCCCCGTTGCCAACCTTATATTGAGAACATGTTCTCAAATAGATGCCCCTTCTTGCTCACGTGCATTGAAGATGAATTTCAGAGTTTCATGCTTGAGTTGAGCATTTGATTGTTTAAACATTCCCCGCAGGGACTCCATAATCTCACAGGCAGTGATCATGGGCTCATACTTCTTGGCCAAGACTTTAGAAAAGCTTGCCAAGATATACACTCGGGCCTTTTCATTTACCTATACCCAATGCTCATATTCCTCTCGAATGTTTCGATCGGTATTTTGAGTTGGAACAAGAGGAAAATCCTCCGTAAGGACAAATCTTAGGTCATCGATGATTAATATTGTGTTGATAGTGTTTTTCCATGCAATGTAGTTTTCGTCGGTAAGTTTGTTAGCAACAAGTAAATTTAGAGTCACAGAAGTCATTTTGTAATTTGCTGAAACATACAATTTATTTTATTAGTATTCAAGCATTACTCATTTGGAAAAACCAATCAAATTTTGCAAAATTACTTAATGCACCCTATGTGATAACTATTTTGCAATGATGTTTCAGTGAGGCAGGGTAAAAACCATTGTAGGGGTGATTGGGTACTCCTTCACTGAAATGAGACCATCTCAACCAATATACAGAACAACTCCTTGTTACTGGAACTATTAGTCACCATTTTTCGTTCCAAAAACTGTTAAATTGCTTAACATTTTCTTGTAAGTATAACCCCTCATTTTAGATTCTAGAGTTCCGCCCCAATAAGCCAACATTAGGGAAAAATTGTTTAGGACAAAAACTAAATTGATTATATTCATTTTTGGAGTTTGAGTAAAGAGTCATGAAAATGTCATCCATAGGGGGATACAAGTAAAGGTGCCTCGAGGCCGAGCATGAAAATTTACTATAAACTAATGAGAGAGACCATGGAATGTGTTAATAGACGTTCCGCTTCTACTTACTATAAACACTCTCTCTATTAACCTTGATATTGACCTATACAAACACCACCCATAGGGGGATACAAGCAAAGGTGCCTCGAACCCGAGTATAGGTCTTACAGTGTAAACTTTGAGAGAGAAACGTGAAAAGGAAAAAGAAAGTATCATATACCCATTTTCCTCCCACTAAGTGTTTTACCTAGGGTTAATTTAACTTAGAAAATACAGCTAATTATTTTATTAAGTGATTGTTTAAATTTGCCCAAAAGTAACACTTACTTTGGATAGTTAAACAACTTTGATTAATATTCATTAAACATTTTGATAAACTTTAATCAATAATTGCATGCTTGTAGCGAATCTATCTAATTTACCTTTCCAGGTCAGTTCACAAGTAGAAGTATTCCGTTTCCGTCAACTTAAATACCCCAGCCTAGATAGAACTAGCCTTAGACAAAAGGTCCCTTATAGATACGTTTGCTATAAATGTAATCTTTTAACTAAAACCAGTTTAATCCTATTAAATTGATTAAAAGATCAAAATAATTTCTAATCTCATTAGAAATTTTGTGATCTTAGGTCTATGTGGATCATATTTTAAAACAATTTTAAAAATGATTTTAACCTAAGTTTGCATGCAACTCTAAATTGTTGATTTTAATTTCTAATTTCATTTAATTATAACAATTATAAAGTAAATGAAACAAACTAAAATAATTTATTGCATCAAATGACATACTAAATAAAATTATAATAATTATAAGATTATCTAAAGTAGTGTCATGCTTCATGCAATTCCCATTTCATTACTAAACATACATAACACTTATATACTAAAGTGATGAAATAATTAATAACATACATATATCCATACATCCAAATTATATATTATAATCCTTATAATATAAATGATGCATGACTATGTTATTAATGCATGCAAGCATATATTATAACCCTTATATTATATAATGCATGAGCATGCTATAAAATTAAATCATGCAATTATATATTATAACATTTTTAATATAAATGATGCATGAATAATGCATAACCTATGGTGGGATTTTTACTCTATGGCATACATTGACATATATAAATAAAATTAAATCATACATCAAATGCATTATTTAAACAATAATTATTGGACCGAGATTGGACTCCTATGCAATGAATTAAATTAATATAACCTTTATATTAATTTAATTAATGAAGATCTAACTATTACAATAATAGTCAAACCGGTTCAATATAGGTGAACCGGGTCTTGAACCGCATGAATCGGACCGTCCAACACTCGAACTGCCCACGAACCGCTTGAACCAAGAGAATTGGACGCAAACCAACTGAGCCACGAATTGAACCACACACGAACCGATTCATTCTTTCCGTCTCGAAGCGTTGCAATGTTGTGACCTAGTCTTGCAACGCTACGGAAAGAACACTCCGTTCGCCTCTTCGCAACATTGTTGTACAGTCGAAATCTTCATCGATTTTGCTCTGATTTTGGTCTCTTTTGCTCTAGAAAAACATCAGAAAACTCACGAATGACTCAAGACAAATAAATTACAGACTCGATTGCAAATTACGCCAAAAAAAAATGACCCTTACAAACCAAATCATAAAAAATAAAGTTGTAAAACTAAAAAGTCCAATCCCAAAACATCCAAAAATTGCAAACCGTTCACATTCCACACAAATTCATCAATATGAATAAAGTACCAAATGCAAAGGCCACCAATTCTGTAAAATCAATTATGAGAAGTTAAAATTGGGACCAAGAACCACTGCTCTGATACCAATTGAAAGAACCCGAAGGTCCACAACGCAAGCGGGATCGGTCCCAAATTTTACTTTTACATAAATCAAAATTTACATTATACAACTATGCATTAAAAGAAAATTTACAGCATGCATTTAACAAGACAAATTAGGGAAAATAAAGTACTTACCTTTGAAGAACCTTTCTTCTTGTAATCACTCTTCTTCACGATGAATCACGAACAAGAAACCACAGTAACCACCACCACAAGAATTTCCTTTGTATTCTTTGTAAGGGATGAGAATCACAAGAGGTGTGGGCTCTGTGTTTCTTTTGGGAAGAGGGAGAGATTTTAGAGAGAATTTTTTCTTATATAAGACATTTTCAAAATCACAGAGAGAATTATCAAAAAAAAAAAAAAAAAACTTCCCTTACCATGATTCATCGAGAGATAATTAAGGGGAAGGAGTTGTAACTCCCTCCCTTTAATTTTGTAATTTAAATTTAAATTTAAATAAATTTAATTTAAATAATAGTTATATATATAATAACTAACTTATTATATGTATATATATCTATATGTTATATCAAATATAACACATAACCTATAGTTTTTATATTATATCAAATACAATATAACCTATAGTTTTATTTCTCTCAATAATGCATGGCATTTAATATAAATCACATTTATATTAAATTTAATTATATGAATCTCATCCATATAATTAGTATTGAATCAAATTTAAATATTTAATTCCTCTCATAATAAATTTTATATCATAATGTATCAAATACATTATATTGATTATATCACATATAATTAATTTGATTTAATTATATCACATATAATTAATTCCATCAATTAATTTGAACAATTAAAATTAATCCAAAATTAATTCTAAAAAATCTCTATTAAGCTACAAAGAGAACCTTATGGACCTGTAGATTGAAGCTTTAATGATATTTAAACAATTAATTAAACTCCTTTAATTAAATTATTCAACATCTATTAACTATCGGTCACTCTACTAAAGACCAGCATCTGCATTCTTCACACTATAAATATATTTCTATGTCCACTGGATATAATCAGTCAACAGTACGATAACCTTTCACAAATTGCTTGTAAGTACAACGCTCGACCAAAATTATCGTTTTGTCCCTGTAGTTATATCTAACTTCTTAAGTACCATTGATCTCTTTAATGAACAAAAAGTCATAGTCCAACTATGACTAAACCCTTATCTGGCCAAGAGAGGGTGTGGTGCCACATTATTCAAGTCCCAGAATCAGCCCTAAGGGAGTGATTTATCTACTTACCCCAACATTAAGGAATGGGTGAATTCCGTCTTGTGTAGTTGTATTCCCAGCTCCCCAATCAAGTGAGTCCCCAAAATGGTAGACTTATTGAGGCCGTAATCTGGTCACTCTCACCCATACAAATTAAAGAACCGCCTTCATGTTGGATCGATATGGCAACCCTAGAGGGGGTGAATAGGGTTTAATTAAACTTTTTTTTTTAAAATTAACCCAATTAAACTAATTAATACACTTTTTATAAATAATAAGAAAAATTCAATTTATGCAACAAATAAGATGACAAAAAATATGAGAATTTAATTCTATCAAATTTTAGCAAATAAATAAGAACAAACTAAAACATACAATAAATTGCTTAAATTAATTACAAAAATAAAAAGGAAAGAGTTAGAGAAGAAGACACCGAAATTTTTATAGTGGTTCGATCAAACTCGACCTACTCCATTCCCCAAGCGCCTCTTGAAAATTTGAATAAAATCTTTCCGACTCTTTCCATGGATTAGAGCCCAACCGTTACACCACCGCTCCTTTTATGGGTTCAAGAGCAAACCCGATCCTTTCCACAGTTTAGGATCAAAGCGTTACAAATGTTGGACTTTTTGAAGAACATAATACAACTCTCACTAGAGTGGATTTACAAGTTTAAGTACTCAACAAATTTATCCTCACAATACAATAACACTCTCTCAAGAATAAGATGAAAAAAAAAATTGGGAGCTTAGAGAGAGCAACAATGGAACTTTTGAGTTTTGGAGGATTATAAAATGTAAAATTTGTTAGTTTAAAATTTGGAAAGGAAGATGGTTTATATAGAGATGGAAAATTTTTTAGAAAGCACAATTAATTTGGACCATTAGATTTTGGAAAAGAAAAATTAATGGTGGAGATTTTAAACTAAACTAGTCGTTAGATACAAACAAAATATAATATTAAATTCATTTTCTTTTGAAATTCATTTGCTTTTTAAAATTAATCCAAAAAATAAAAAAACATACCATGTGTCAAAAAATAGCCGTTAGACACAAACATAAAATAATATTAAATTCATTTTCCTTTTAATTCATTTTGTTTTTAAATTCATTCTCTTTAAAGTCAATAAAAAACATATCATGTGTAAAAAACTAGCCGTTAGACACAAACATAAAATAATATTAAATTTATTTTCCTTTTAAATTTCTTTTTAATTTCAAATTTTTTATTTTAAATCAATCCAAAAATAAAAAATTCATCATATGTTAATCTTTTAATGATCCACCATTCAACCAATATGCTACCACATGTCTACATACAAATAGTCTGATTATGTCACGTCATCCACCACGGTATTTTCTCTATAGACTTGTTTCGGTCATATCGTCTTCGTTTTAGCTCCGATTTGAGTGATTCAAGAGGTGTTGAAATCGTTGTTCTGAACTCTACGCTATGGAAATATCAAAATACTAAGATTTTCAATAATTAAAAGTTGAGTTTGTTATCATCAAAACATTGATTAATTAATTAATTAAAATTAATTAATTTGAGATTAAGGGCCAAAAGCCAACACTTCATAGGCAGAAGTTCATAACTCACTCAGGATTCAGGTCATGTCACCTATCATCATCCTGATTAAATGTTAGTTTCTATTATTAACAGTGTTATATAATGAGACTATTCATTTTGTGGTTCAGTCTTATTCAAACTCTTTTGTATAGAATACCCTCACTCACATGTCTCTACATGAATGATCAGGATCTAATCATTTGTAGCACTTTACAACAATTGTAACATCTACAAAATGGGTCGCATTTGTAGTGTCACCAGGATAAGGTACCTAGCGGATCCATCTACCACAGACCATTTAGGTTATCATTTAAACATGATCCATCTGTATGTCTCTACCTACATGTTTAAGCTATAAAAGATAACCTTGGATGTTAGTTTGTTGGTTTGTGGGTTAATGCTACTAAATGTTGAATAAAATATCTCATATTTTATTAAATAAATAAAATTGTTTGTACATTACAATTACAAACTATTGAACCCACGAGATTTATGGCACCAACCCCACTATGAAGTTGTATACAAAGATCTAGACACTTTCAATGTGACAATATAAAATATTTCAAAAAATACAACCAATGTCCTTGCATTTAACAAATCTTTTTTAGTAGGTGGTGAATCATTCCTATAAGCATCTTCATCATCTTCTAATCTGCCAAATGCTCTCGTAAATTTAATAGCCGTCTCAGGCATCATATACATAGAGATCCATCTAGTGGGGACTATTGGGTTTTATGTCTTAAAACTCGCAGTTTGTAAAAATTAAACATATCCTATTATCAATAAAAGATGTTATTCAATATTTCTTCAATAAAGGTATTGAATCTGTTAATTTCATTCAAAAGTCTACAATAAACTAAGATCCATGGCAATTATATTAATACTTAAACTTAATGTAGAGACATAGAAATGGATCAAATTCGAGTAAATGGCCAAAACGGTCTATAGTATATGATTAACGTTGGGTACCTTATTCTGATAACACTATTGGATGCAGCCTACTTTGTAGCTGTTACAAGTTGTTGTAAAGATACTACAAACGAAGTGATCCAGATTCGTTCATGTATTGACATGAGGATTAGAGGCGACCTACGAAATGAGTTTACATAAGATCAGACTAAGAAATAAGTCACTCTTACTTTATAACGCTGTTTATTGTTCAAGACTGACTATTTCACAGTATGTTCTTGGAATCCAAATAGTCCGGAATCGCAAGAACAGAACATTAGCATTATCTCAAGCATCTTATATAGACAAGATGTTGTCTAGATATAAAATGCAAAATTCCAAGAAAGGAACATTGCCTTTCAGACATGGAATTCACTTGTCTAAGGAACAAAGTCCTAAGACACCCTAAGGGGTTGAGGATATGAAACGAATTCCATATGCATTAGCAATAGGGAGTTTAATGTATGCAATGTTGTGTACTCATCTCGATATATGCTATGTAGTTGGAATAGTCAGTAGATTTCAGTCCAATCCTGGATATGATCATTGGACTGTCGTTAAGAACATTCTCAAGTATCTTTGGAGAATGAGAGATTATATGCTTATGTATAGTGTTGAGGATCTGATCTTTACTGGATAAACTGATTCTGACTTCCAAATCGATATTGATTCTAGGAAGTCGATTTTGGGGTCAGTATTCAATCTGAATGGAGGAGCAGTTGTGTGGAGAAGCATCAAGCAGAGTTGTGTTGCTGGTTCCACAATGGAAGCTGAGTATGTAGTTGCAAGTGAAGCAGCAAAAGAAGCAGTATGGCTTAGAAAATTCCTGATTGACCTGGAAGTAGTTCCTAATATGCACCTGCCTGTCACCCTCTATTGTGACAACAGTGGAGTAGTTGCAAATTCAAAGGAACCTCGAAACCATAAATGAGGAAAGCACATCGAGTGGAAGTACCATCTCATCAGAGAGATTGTACAAAGAGGAGATGTGATCGTCATGCAGATAGCCTCACAAGACAACTTAGCTGATCAATTTACAAAAGCCCTCTCGACTAAAGTGTTCGAGGGTCACCTAGTAGGACTAGGTCTACGAGCTATTTATCACTAGGGCAAGTAGGAGAATTTATGGGTATCTAATGCCCTAGTTTATTGTATTTATACTTTTTGTTCTTTCAATGTAACTCAACATTGTATATATTTGTATATATTGATCCACTGGAGTTTTATTCTAAGTGGGAGTATTGTTGGTTTTATATCCTAAAACTCGCAGTTTGTAAAAATTAAACATATTCTATTATCAATAAAAGATGTTATTCAACATTTCTTCAATAAATGTATTGAATCTATTAATTGCATTCATAAAGTCTAAATCCAATAAACTAAGATTCATGACTATTATATGATTGAACTTTATGTAGAGACATAGAGATAGATCAAGTTCGAGTAAATAGCCAAACCGGTCTATAGTATATGATTAAGGTTGGGTACCTTATACTAGTAACACTATTGGATGCGGCCTACTCTGTAGCTATTACAAGTTGTTGTTAAAATACTACAAACGAAGTGATCTAGATTCGTTCATGTATTGACATGAGGAGTGCGAGCGAAATGATTTTGCATAAGATCAGACCAAGAAATAAGTCACTTTTACTTTATAACGTTGTTTACTATTCAAGACTGACTATTTCGCTTAGATGACTTAGGTACCTCAATATTAATCCCACGCTAACTATGAACTCCTGTTATTCGGGATTATCCTTAGATTTGCATGGGTGAGGGTTGGCTCAACAAGCCTCCCATTTCAGGGGTAAGATCGAGTAGATAGCTGGAGACATAGGGTGCAAGACGGAATTCACGCCTACCCGATTTAGGGATAGAAGAAAGGTTGTTCTCTTAAGTACTGAATCTGGGTCTTGAACAAGAGGCCCCACCCTCTCACTGGCTCGAGAGGGATCCGGTTTAGTGATTAGATCATAAACAATTGTTCATTAGAGAATTAGTAGAAACTTAAGGAACAAGACGTAATATCGGGGGGTAAAACAGCATACGACCCAACCGTTATTACGAATAACCTGTGAAGGGTCAACTTACTAGTTATGGTTAAATCATGTGGACACAAATATATCTACAGTGAGGAGACTGTAACTATCGAGCTATAGTAGTGTGACTTGATAGTTAACGAATACTGATTAATTTGGTCTAAAAAGTTTTAGCCAATTAATCTTAACTGTTGGAGCTCATGATTTGTAGGTCCATAAGGTCCCTCTACTAGCTCGTAAAACATGAACACCTTGAATTATTAAATTGAGTAAATTTGGAATGATATCAATTTGAAATGTTCAAATTGAAATTAGGTTTTGAATTTGGATGAGTTCAAATTCAAATTAGGGTTTGTACAAATTATATTTGATATAATTATTTAAACGTTTAATTTATTGAAACTAAACGAATTTAGAGAGTTTATAATATTTAAATATTGATTTAAATATTAATTGAATGAATAGGATTCATGTTTGAAATTTAATATGTGAGTAATTTGATATTTGATATTAAATTAATTAATTAATTAATTCAAATTCAAATTGATTTCTAATTTTAAATTCAATTTAAGAAATTGAATTTTGATATTTGATTAATTGTGATTAATTAAATTAATTTTTTATTAATTTTTGAATCAATTGATTATTGAAATGAAAATTTGAAAAAACTAGATTATATGGGTTTTGCCCACAAACGCCTTTAGAAGGAGGTGTTCTTCCTACAAGCATACATAAATCCTACTTGAATTGGGAAGTAAGTGTTGGCCATTTGATGGTTTAGGAATGCTTGCATGCTGAGATTTAATAAAAACTCTCGATTTTGAAGAAGAAAAATAGTGGTTCTTGAGCTGAAAAGAGTTTCTACTACTTCATCTTCTTCCTCACAAGAACCCTCATTATCCTTCACCAAATTCACTCAAATTTGAGTTTCACCACTTAAATTCAAGGTTGAGAATAGTAGAGAAGATCTCTTGATGGTTCACTGTTGATTTGGAGTGAAGAGCAGCTTAGATTTGAGAGAAATCATTAAAGGTATGTTCTTCTTGAAACCCTCTTTTGATATTCTGAAATAGCATATTTTAGAACTCAAATTAAATGTAATTAGAGTGCTTATCAATTCTGTTTGCTTCCATTGCATGCTTGTGTATTCCATCAGGGACATCAAGACATACGGTATTCTTGTGAGTTATTCTTTCATGTTCAGCACAACTTTTAAATTTCATCATACGTGCATGGTAAGATCTCACATATCTAATAGCATTTCAAATTCTATTAATGCTCTCATTGTGTTCCTTCAAAGCATCGCATACAATAAGGTTTAATATGTGTACAGAACATCTAACATGCAGATACTCACCATTACATATCAACCACTTAATGAATCTCCTAATCATGAAAGCAATAATAGTATCATTTAAACTAGCATTATCAACAGTTATAGACATGACCTTTTCAATTCCTAATCTTTCAAAAAAATTTCCATAGTCCAACCAATGGTATCCCCTCTATGACTTTCAATAACACCAAATCTAAGAATTCTCTTATGTAACTTCCAATCAGAATCAACAAAATATGCAGTTGATGCGTTATTTTATGATGCGGAATTATGGATGAATTGTGATGATGAAAATGTGTTGAGCACTCAAGTTTTCTTAATGGAATCCAAGTGTAAACCTCACTGAGTTCCTGGTAAGTCCAGGGTCGAACTCAGGGACTTGGGAAAACAGGTTACGGTGGTAATTTTTAGAAAATTTTGCGGTAACCAGTAACTCAATTACTTGTTGGTTTGTTTGTTGATTGCAGTAATGAAAAATAAACAAATGCGGCGGATTTAAGAAAAGTCTGATTATGTGATAGATGCACTGAGTATGTGGATGAACGGGTTAAGAAGGTCTTTAGCTAGCGTTACTTGGGAATGCATCAGACTATGCGATCATGCTACAACCATGCACAACAAGTCATTTTCTAATGCAAATGCAATGCTCCTAAGTCTAGTAAGCATGTGTTGAATGCAAAAGTGTCCATAGAGCTTATTCCTAAGTCTCTACTCTTTTCCTATGCGATGATGCAAGATGCACAAAGGCAAGGTGACCGCACACAATCATATCCTATCTCTAGGATGCATGCGATGCGTTAATAGCAAACAATGTTTATTCCTAAGTTCCTATCTCTTGATTATGCGTTCTAATCTGACTCTCCCAAGCCTAGATTCTGATCTGACCTTCCTAAGCCTAGATCCTATCCTTAGACTACCCTTCTGAGTATCTCTAATGGATGAATGAAGCATACATAATGCAAGATAATCACATAGAATGAAGATCCCCAGTTAAGCTAGCTAAGTGCTTCTCAACCCATTCAACAGATTTAGCTACTCATGCGTAAATAAAAAAGAGTGAACAGATATAAAGAAGTAAATTCCATTTCTATAAATGAGTTGAATACAAAACAATAATGAAAGATAAAGGTAGAGAGCCTGGTAGCAATCCCTTGCTGACCGAGGCTTTTACACTGGCAATCTCTATTCGGTTTAAAAGATATTCCTGCTTCCGCAGAAGTCGGCCCTCTCTCTGATCTTGAAGCTTCCGGCGCTCTCCCAAGCTTATCGGAACGATCTGTCGGCATAACCTCCTTCTCTCGTGTCCGCCTTAAAATAAGAGAAAATCTAAGAACAAGACTAAACTATGAACAGAACTTGTGAACTCAGAACTTTCGAACTGGTGAACCCTTTTTTGAAGGATGCTTTCAGTATTTATAGAGCTTCTGAGGTGAAAGGCGGCTTCTCTCTTATGATTGCACAGATGGGATGGCTTTAATTCCCTGACTGATGCACCGAATATTTGTCACCGAAAAGCTGAATATACTTGTTATCGTTAGTGGTTTTCAACTTAATTCGGATTCGACCGTCATCAACTTTCTATCCCATCGTGATTAATTATGCCTTTCACCCAAATGCGCCCACCAAGTTGTGCTGGCTCTATGCGGCAATCCTTCTTGAACAAATGTTTGCGAACACAAATCACCGCAAGGCCTTGCGGTAATGTTGCGCTCGTCCGCTGATTTCTTATGATCGTTCTTTTCACCTTGCGTCAACACATATTCTGCATAAAAATACAAAAATTAACTGCTTCTATGCGATGACCGCATGCGACCGCAATGTTATGAATTTAATGCTTTTTGGACGCAATCTAACATATTTTATCAATGCAAGCCAGCATTGTTTAAGAACTTAGTACTATGATAACGTGCATTTCTGCCCGTTATCACACCCCCAAATTTAAACAATGCTTGTTCTCAAGCATAAGCTAAAGATTTCCTTTAGCAAGTCGACCGCAATGTTGTTTTCCTAGATTTCTCAAGGATACTTCATTCAGCTCCTATACACCAAAATTTCCATAAGTCTTATTCAAGTCTCTTCCTAAAATATTTTTAAGACCTAGGGATCACAAGCTTGACCTTCAAAAGAACTTTACTCAATTCCGGGACATCGCATGATTTATTTCTAAAAGAAAACTTTTACACCAGGGTGTCAAATGATTTTTATTCTTGCATATTTCTTGATATTATTATTTCTTTTTTGACCTTGCACTGATCCAAGTGCCTTGCCTTCATTTTGGCTTGCCCCCACGTGTGTCATGCGGACATCCAACTACGAGCAATGCACTCTTTCTTAGACTAAACTCATACCTACTTGGCAGCAGAGTTGCGATTATTATATTTATGCGTTGATCCTGGAAACTTACTTTCGTTTTGGCTTGCCCCCACGTGTGTCATGCGGACATTCAACTACGGGTAAGTGCCCTTCACAACTTAACTCTTATCAACATGGGTTTCCCCATTACGTTGACAGTGGAGTTATTATTCAAATTTTTTTTTCAAAGTAGCAAGGTCGAAAATAAATACCTCACCCCTAAATTTAAAATGCGGCAATGTCCTCATTGCCAAAAGATTGAAAGAAGTCATGCGATGTTCTTAGAAAGCTTCGTAAAGAGAGTTTAAAAGAAAGCTAGCAGACCTCTAACTTCTAGAAATATTTCATGAGGTGACTTTTCTAAGATTAAGTTGACTTTAGTATATACGAAAAATAGAAGCATGTGTCTCATCATTGAAATCATAATTGGCAAAGAACTCATGCGACGACTCACTAAATTTATCAATATTAAATGATTGTTGTAATCAAAGAGGATGCGGTGATAAAACTCTCAAAATTAAAATGTGATGTGAGAGTGCAAAATTTGGAATAAAGTTAAGGAAGAATACAACCCCCAAATTTGCGTTGTCGCTCACATTGTTTGTTGGCGCATCCTGTTTTGTGGCGATCATCTTCTTTGGATTGCGATGACGGAATAAGATAACTTGCGCCGTCGTGTAACGCCTCTGCAATCGTTCGCCTCGATTTTTTGCATAGAAACATCGAGAGGGTCAACTTATTTTAAACAAAACAAAACCATTTACCGCAATCGTTCAGCACGATCGGGCCATTTTTTTTATATAGAAAAAGAATAAGAAAGCAAACTAGCTATGCGATAATAGATGATAATATGATGATGAAATTTTATGATGTATTGATGCAAAGAAAGGATATTGAAAAGAGTTGTGTCCTTGATGAGGTTGATTCACTTAATAACTCAGGGACTGCTTATTCCAAGCTCGTCTTTTCACGTCCATGGTGGCTTTTCCCTCTTTTCTGTGTCCTCTAGAAGCTTGATTGCCTTAATCCAGAGATTTTTCCCATGAATGTTCAATACAATCTCCCCCTTGCACACATCAATTCGAGCACGACCGATCGAAAGGAATGGTCGTCCCAATATGATGGCCGCATCTTCGTCCGCTTTACAATCCAAAATGATGAAGTCTGCCGGTAAGATGAATTTATCAATTGAGATTGCGGCATTTTTCAACTCTTTTTTAGGATATATTCGGGATCTGTCCGCAAGTATGAGAGTCTCTTTCGTGGGCGTAAGTATGCCGATATTCAATTGCTTGAATATTGATAGTGGCATTACGTTTATACTCGCCCCAAGATTGCATAGTGCTTTGCCACTGTAGGCCCCTTCGATAAAGCATGGTATCGTGAAGATTCTTAGGTTGCCCATTTTAGGTGAGATCATAGCATTTTGCGTTGCGGCCACTGTTGAGATCTTTTCTTCATCATTTTGTTTTTCCTTCAATCTTTGCAGAGCTGGTGGTAGCTGAACTTCTTCTATCTCATGTTCTGAAGGCTTGAGGGTGGGCGCAACCTCGGGGTTCATTTTCTCGGGCTTTTCCAAACTATAGGTCAACGGGTCTTTGGTTGTCACTGCATTCAAGTTGGTCGCAATGGGCTCCTCCCTTACTTCCGTAGTCATGTTGTCGCTTAGCATGGAGACTGCTAAGCATTGTTCCTTCTAGGTACCTCTAACGTGGCGAGGAAGCTCAGTTGAGCTCGGTAATGCTTTTTGCGGTCTATTTTTCAGCTCGCCTACAATTTTTCCCATTTGAATTTCGAGATTTCTAATGGATGTAGCTTGATTCTGAAGTACTGATTCATTTTTCTTAATGTACTGCTTCAACAAGCTTTCTAAGGATGAAGATTGTGGTGTTTGTGAGCTGCTAGCTTGGCTATGTGCTGGACCGTTTGTTTGCGGGAAAAATCTGGGTGGCCCTTCTCTCTACGCCACTGGTTGGAAGTCTTGTTGTTGATTTTTCTACGCAAAATTTGGGTGGTTTCTCCACCTGGGGTTGTATGTATCAGAATAGGGATTATTCTTTATGAAGCATACTGACTGTGGTTTGTTGGGCATTCTTCCATTGCGTGAGCATCTCCACAAATGACACAACTTGTGGTCATTTGAGCAATTGCGCTGATCTGCCCTTTCTTCGCTCCCGTGTTATTAATTGCGATGCCTTATATCAAACTTATCATCGCAGTCATTTGATTTTGCAGGGATGCGATGGCCCTATTGTTTGCGTCATTATCTTTAATTCTTAATCTTTGATTGCTTTCCCACCAATCCTCGTGATTTTTAGAAATGCGATCGAGTATACTCTTTGCCTCCTCATATGTTTTGTCTAGCAGACCACCAGCGGCTGCTGCATTGGCAGCGGTCTCCGAAGAGGGATTCAGTCCTTGGTAAAAAATCTCCATTTGCAGGCAGTCTGGTAAGCCATTATGTGGACAATCTCTTACCAGCCACTTGAACCTCGCCCAGGCACGCTGAGTGATTCGTCATTTTCTTGTTCAAAATTTGTTATTAATTTCCTTCTCATAGCATTCTCAGTTGGTGGGAAATACTTCTTCATAAACTTTTCGACGACTTGTTCCCATGAGGTTAACTCCCCCGGTTCGAGAGAATATGCCCATTTTCTTGCTTGATCGCATAAGGAAAATGGGAACAGAGTGAGTCGAACTTCCTCGGTGGAGATATTCAGAAACACAAACTGCCCATTAGCCTGGATCATCTACAACATTACCAACTTCATTTCAAACCTCGATCCATCTAACGCCGGCCTCATGATTCCTGGGGAGAAATTATAGAGGTTCGATGATGCATAGTTCCGGATGAGTATATTGCGGTCATTCGCCAGAAGGATGGGGTTGGCCATTATATTATTTGCGTTTGTAGCCCTTGCTTCCGGTTGTTCCGCCATTCTTAGTGTTCTCTCTTGTTGTTGGTGGTTGTCTCTTAATCTGCATCGAAATGTTCTCTCAATCTCCAGGTCGTAATTCGGGATGCGGGTATCCAATCCCGCCGCTGAGATGTCAAGCGGATTCCTGGGCGTTGACGAATGGCCGGCCACCTTTTACGTTAGAAGAGCAAAAGGCCCGGGATTAGGCGAGAAGTTAGTAGGTAGTAGTGGTAAAGATTCTTTACTCTCGAGTGGAACGGCCGACATCTCACTCTAATGTCCTAGGATGTACCAGAGAGGGTTATCGAGTTGAATCGCAGACCTCGGTTGTGGTGCTTTTAGGGTTAATGCCAAATCGACCGTATAACGAATTCATAAGGAAAGACGTTCGGAGGTGAATTCGACCTTTGATTGAATCTATTATCAGTGCTAGCAACCGTAGAACCAATGAAAGGCGCCAGTTGTTGCGCTCGTTCAGGTTCCTGCTCCAGAAAAGGTGGTTCAGAGATTGAGAGTCTGCAAAAAATTAGAAAAATTACCGTTAGCACACTATTTTGCCGAAGTCTCCGGCAACGGCGCCAAAAACTTGATGTTTATTATGATGTGGAATTATGAATGAATTGCGATGATGAAAATGCGTTGAGCACTCAAGTTTTCTCAGTGGAATCCAAGTGTAAACCTCACTGAGTTCCTGGTAAGTCCAGGGTCAAACTCAGGGACTTAGGAAAACAGGTTGCGGTGGTAATTTTTAGAAAACTTTGTGGTAACTAGTAACTCAATTAATTGTTGGTTTGTTTGTTGATTGTAGTAATGAAAAATAAACAAATGCGGCAGATTTAAGAAAAGTCTGATTGTGTGATAGATGCACTGAGTATGCGGATAAACGGGTTGAGAAGGTCTTTAGTTAGCGTTACTTGGGAATGCGTCAGACTATGTGATCATGCTACAACCATGCACAATAAGTCATTTTCCAATGCAAATGCGATGCTCCTAAGTCTAGGACGCCTATGTTGAATGGAAAAGTGTTCATAGAGCTTATTCTTAAGTCTCTACTCTTTTCCTATGCGATGATTCAAGATGCACAAAGACAAAGTGACCGCACACAATCATATCCTATCTCTAGGATGCATGCAATGTGTTAATAGCAAACAATGCTTATTCCTAAACTCCTATCTCTTGATTATGCGTTCTAATCTGACTCTCTCGAGCCTAGATTCTGGTCTGACCTTCTCAAGCTTAGATCCTATCCTTAGACTACCCTCTCGAGTATCTCTAATGGATGAATGAAGCATACATAATGCAAGATAATCACATAGAATGAAGATCCCCAGTTAAGCTAGCTAAGTGCTTCTCAACCCATTCAACAGATTTAGCTACTTATGCATACATAACAAAGAGTGAATAGATATAGAGAAATAAATTCCATTTCTAGAGTTGAATACAAAACAACAATGGAAGATAAAGGTAGAGAGCCTGGTAGCAATCCCTTACTGACCGAGGCTTTTACACTGGCAATCTCTATTCGGTTCAAAAGATATTCCTACTTCCACAGGAATCGACCCTCTCTCTAATCTTGAAGCTTCCTGCGCTCTCCCAAGCTTATTGGAATGATCTGTTGGCACAACCTTCTTCTCTCACGTCCGCCTTAAAATAAGAGAAAATCTAATAACAAGGCTAAACTATGAATAGAACTTGTGAACTCGGAACTTTCGAACTAGTGAACCCCTTTTCTAAAGGATGCCTTCAGTATTTATAGAGCTTCCGAGGTGAAAGGCAGCTTCTCTCTTATGATTGCACAAATGGGATGGGTTTAATTCCCTGATTGATGCGTCGAATATTTGTCACCAAAAAGCTGAACGTTAACAGCTATCAACTTAATTTCAATTCGACCGTCATCAGCTTTCTGTCCCATCGTGATTAATTATGCCTTTCACCTAGATGCGTCCACCAAGTTGCGTCAACTCTATGCGGCAATCCTTTTTGAGCAGATGTTTGCGAACACAAATTATCGCAAGGCCTTGCGGTAATGCTGCGCTTGTCTGCTGATTTCTTATGATCGCTCTTATCACCTCGCGTCAACGCATATTTTGCATAAAAAATACAAAAATCAACTGTTTCTATGTGATGACCGCATACGACCGCAATGTTATGAATTTGATGCTTTTTGGATGCAATCTAACATATTTTATCAATACAAGCTAGCACTGTTTAAGAACTTAGTACTATGATAATGTGCATTTCTGCCCGTTATCAGCAGTCAATATCATATAGTTCATATTCTCTCCTGAAGTCCAACAATCAGTAGTGAGACAAACGTTATTTCATTTTCACAAACATGTATTTGAATTCTGTTTTTCATTAAAATACATTTTCAGGATATCTGTTGCGTTGGAGATGGAGAGGAAAATAAATATGCAACTTATGATATGCATTGATCTCCATGCGTCGATGGTCATGCGTTGGACTAGAAAATATGCAATATGCGTTTAAGTATGTATGCGATGACCATACGTTCTGGCCACAAGTTTTCTCACTTTCTCGCCAAGTATAACAAGAATGCAAGTTTCTCGGGATGATCCAAGGTCGAACACAGAGACTTGTAAATCAATACTGTTTGTGAGGTAATGCGTTTGAGGCGATGAATAAAAGTAAAAAGATAAAAGTTAAAGGGTTATGCACTACTCCTACTCCTAACTAAACAGATTGAGCAATGGAAGTTTAACTATGAGAATTGATAGATATGCAACAGTCGTTAACGCATAATAAAGTTCATTATGTTAGGTCGCCCAAGTAATCCAACTCGCCACACTAACGCATCGCGCACCTCTCGATGGCTAGCCACATGCTTATATCTCTATAATGCATGTTTGCGTCGAGTATAAGATCGTGCCTGTCTCTAGGAACAATGCAGTGTGTTCCACTACTCACCCTCTCAGCCTGTTAGTTGCGGCTAATCAGCTCATAGACAAGCATTGCAACAGCCCATAGACAAGCGTTGCTACAGCCTCACACCAAGCGAAGAGGATTAACTCACTATACTCGCACAACGCACACCTCTGGGTGGGTTGCTACATGCGTCTTATCTCTAGGCTACACGATTGAGTATGCAATCGCCTTTGATAACTAAACGATGACGGTACACGATGACAAAGATGAAGAAGATGAAGAGATAGAGTTGAAGGAATTAAGATATGCATTGATTACAAAATGTATTCATGTCTTAACCCAAAATATAATACAATACAGAGGCAAGAAGAGAAATGGAAGGCTAGATGAAAACAATCTCTTGCTTTTCATCCAAAATGCGTCAAGGCTGCTGGTGGCACCATGGATGGATGATGGAGACGTCTCTCTCGAGCTCTATCTCTGGAGAAAACTCCGTCGTCATTCGGAATGGCTTGTGGAGGTGAAGAATCCTCAAAGAAAATCTCGCTCATGCTCTCATCTGTGATCGCAAGCATCTACCTTAAGGCAGAAGCTCAGATGCTTTGAAGTGAAGGTCCAAAGTGCTATTTATAGAGTTGAAATGCCGAGATCGATCATGATTGCATTCTGCCTCACTACTGCCTTTGCCGCGGTATGAGCAATGTCACATAATCTTATCTTGTTGATGCTCCCAAGGTAAACGTTCAAGCTTATTTCTCCTGAATTGCCAACGCATTCCATCTAATCTTTATGACAATCTTTATGACAGTCTTTTATTACGATTATCACTCTGTGGACGCAAAATTTCATGCGGCAAACTAATCTTTATGACAATCAACTCATGCAGTCAACCTTGTGGTGGTCTGGGACCGGCGCTTGCGATCAATTCCTTTAATATCTTCAAAAATGGAATAATGCATGGTATAGGGTTAGTGAGGATTTTTGGTGCTGATTGACGCAAGCTCACTTTTCACACGAATTCTTAGTATTATCAACGCATATTCTACTTGTTAGCCATCATAATTCTAAGTAAAAGGCTACAATAGCTTATATTTCATCGAGCTATCACACCTCCAAACTTAGAGTCATGCTTGTCCTCAAGCATGTCTTATACTTAGGAAATTCAAAATTCACCCTCCGGCTTTTCCTTTGCGATGACCAGCTTTTCAAAATATAATTCACTCGTACCTCTAACCTTGGCAGCAACACTCTCCTTAACTTGGGCTACTTCTTCAAATAGATGTTTTCAAAGTTTAAATCTGGTAAGCCTTTGCTTAAAAACCTTCTTACCCATTTCTGGAAACTTTGCGTTTAACTTTTTATAATGCGTTCATTTTAAAACACTTCAAAGCTTTGTGATACATTATTAGATTGAGGCGTTGAACCTGGTTACGCTCTTCATTTTGACTTGCCCCCACGGGTGTTATGCGGACATCCAACTTCGGTTGCGTGCCATATTCAACTCAACTCTTGCCTTAGCTTATTTGGGTTGCACCAGACAGAGGAGTTGTTATTATATGTTGATTCTGGTCACCTACTTTCATTTTGGCCTATCTGCATGGGTGTCATGCAAAATATCCAACTACGGGTAAGTGCCTTTCACAACTTTAACTCTTATTAGCTTGGGTCTCCCCTTTGCGCTGACAATGGAGTTTTTTTTTTTTTTTTTTTTTTTTTTTTTTTTTTTTTTTTTTAAATCGAGATAAACATCGCAATGCTTAGATTGGACGCATTTGCCTGGACCACTGCGTCCTCCAAACTTAGAGAGTAGCAGGGATTTTTGCCAAAAAGCTAAAAACAAACTCATTCAGGAATGCAGTAGAAGATGTCTGAGCAGAGGTTTACACATAATAAAACTTAGATCTTCAAACTTTGAAGAAGCTACTAAAGTGGGGTGAGTTGTGTAACTTTTAGTTAGTGGATGTATTGAATTATAAGTATCATGGATGCTGATTTATCAATGCAGAAGATAGCAAGGAGAATTTCAGAACGATAACGCATAAAAAATAACAAGAAAAGACCTATGAGCAGAATATCAATTTCGTCAGTACTTAGAACTCATGTGGAGAAATAGCCATGCGTTGAATGATGGAGAAGATCCTTCTTCTGAACCATCGCACCGAGTGGAATTATTAACGCGCCTACATGGAGCGAACGCACATCTCATCCAAGAAAGCAGCCGCAAATCCAAAATGACAATAATTGAATAAATAAACTAAAGTTAACTAGGAAAGCAAAGTAAAGATAGAATAGAAGACGTCCCTATAGAAATTGGAGTGAAGCCACCTCAAGGAGTCTTCCACGCAGGAGATGGATCTCAACTGCTTAGGTCAAGAGACTCGTTGTCCCAACCATTGGAGCTTCCAACAAATGTTGGACGCATGTTGGTTAACACGCTCCTAAGACTGCTTCCAACTTATGTGACAGATAACCTTTCAATCTCGGGGTCAATATTTGACTTTCGACGTATAACATTCATTCACATACCATTTGCAACTTGGTCGCACAAGCTACAATACGCCTAAGACAGAAAGAATGCCGCTTCCGGATCTCGCGACAGATAGTCTTTTCAGCGATTCGTCTGATTTGGGAGCTGGAAACTCAGCTACACAGGATGGAATTCACTCCTTCCCTGAGGCAGGGGAAGTAGATAGATAGCTCTCTTAAGGGCTGATTCCGGAGCTTGAATGATGTGGCACCACACACCTTCTCTTGGCCCAATAGGTATTCACACATAGTTGGACTATGTTGTATTGTTCATTAGAGGAATCAGTGGTACTTAAGGAATGAGATGTAACTACATGGGCATAATGGTAATTTGGCCTAGCTGTACTTACGAGCATCTGTGAAGGGTCATCGTACTCATGATTGGTTATATCCGATGGACACAAAAATATATCTGTGGTAAGAAGAGTTCAGCTATTGGTCTTTAGTGGAATGCCTGACGGTTAACAGATGGTGGATCTCGTAGCTAAAGAGTTTAGTTAGCTATTCACGGACCGTTGAAGCTTCGAGCCACAAGTCCATTAGGTCCCCTGGGTAGCTTGGATAAAGTTGAGAACTAGTGTTTGGGTTAATTTGAAATGTTCAAATTGACAAGAGGAAGTTCGATTATATATGATATAATTGGACTGGTTAATTATATATGATATAATTGGCTAAATGTATGAGATACATTATTTTGGAGGAAATTAGATATAAATATGATTTATATCAAGTAGAGGAGAAAATACTATAGTAGATATGTGATATCAAACTATAGGACAAAAATATAATATGATTATATTTATTAATTAATTAGTTGATTAATTATATGATAATTAATCCAAAATTCACGTTCGGACGTGGGTTAGTGGGGCAACGTCGGTTATTGTTATCGATGAGTTAAAATGAAAATAGTTTTCATTTTTGTTCAGATCACCCAAAAGATTTCGCAAGTGCGTGTTGGAGAAAAGAAAACGATTGCTTACGTAAAACAAGAGCCTATACGATAGCACTCTCCACCTAAACGATCATCTACCTCGCGTCTAAACGATCGCACATTATTTCCTATACGATCGGATAACTTCTCTAAACAATCGTATAGTGTGCTGATTTTGCTAAACGATCGTATACCTTTTCCTAAACGATCGTTCAGTAAATCCTACACGATCGTGTAGCTCCTCCTAAACGATAAGCAGTCTGCTATGCGATAGCTTCTTTTTCCCTCCCACTTGCTTATTGCCTACATGATTTGTGTTTCCTCATTCCTCTACCAAATTCACCAAAGACCACCCTTTAGGTTTTCACTCCGAGAATACCCGAAGCTTTTTATTGGTGATGTCGTCTCTACGACGTTCGTGTTCGTGCGGTTTTTCGTGCTTCTGTCGTTGATGCTACCGCTGGCCTTTATAGATCACTTGAAGGGTTCCGCTGCTTTGAGTGCCAAAGATTGAAGATTGTCTTCAACTGGTATGGTACTCTTTCCCTTGTTATTTTCTTGTTCATAGCATGCCGATAATTAGTGTTTGTTTCCATAACTGTATGTTTTGAATGTATAATATGTATTTCAGTCACGATGAGACCAGAACGATCCGAACGCGCTCATGGAACTCTTAGATATGAGATCCTTCATTATCAATGCATAAGAAAGAAAGCGGGCAAAGGAGAATTTCAGAAGGATAACGCATAAAAGATAACAAGAAAAGACCTATGAGCAGAATGTCAATTTTGTTAGTACTTAGAACTCATGCGGAGAAATAGCCATGCGTTGAATGATGGAGAAGATTCTTCTACAAAAGATGTAAGGAACATGTTAATTTACAGATAAATCCCTTAAAACCTTTCTTCTCTACGACGTTGGAAGACAATTCATCTATAATTATCATTTTAGCCAAAGCTTCACAACAAATTTTTGAACTAAATGATTCACATACAAGTTCTAAAGGACCATCCCTAACACCTTCTTCTTTAGGTTTGAAAGCTAAGGTCTTTTGTATTGGATGTCTCTTCGTTTGGTATGGGTATTTCTTAGAAATATCTAAGTGATTATTCATCATCCCAGCACCATTATGCATTGAATGACATGCATAAGTAGCTTCACAATATTTACACCTAGCATAAGGGTTATTAGGATCACCTTTCAAACACTCAAAATGTTCCCAAACTATGGATGTTTTATTGTTTTTACACCTTTTTGTTGGATTCTCAGTGACTTCTTCATCTCCATCAACATTGACGGTTGACTCATCGTCTATCTTTTCTGTTGGATCGATAGCTTTTTCCTTTTCCTTTTTCATAAAAATCATAATATAAACTTTTTAAATTCACACAAAAAAACCGAAAATTCTAACTTAAAAGTTGAATTATATTTCTACTATAAGCATTCACTTGAATGTTACAAACTTACATATATCCACTATTAGTTTACCAAAAAATAAAGCAATTTTTTTTTAAAAAAATGAAAACTTACAAAAAAAAAAATAAAATCAAAACTTTTAAAATTCTAAATTAAAGGTTGGATTGTATTTCCACTATTAGCATTCACTTGAATTATTCAAACTTACATATCTCCACCATTAGATTACCAAAAATTAAAGTAAAAATTGAGAAAAAAAATCAAAACTTTTTAAATTCTAACTTGAAGGTTGGATTATATTTCCACTATTAGCATTCATTTGAATGTTATAAACTTACATATCTCCACTATTAGATTACCAAAAATTGAAGCAAAAAACTGGAAAAAAAAATAATATGAAAACTTACCCAAAAAAAAACTTTTGGATATACATACAAACATAAACAAAAAATGCAAACAAATCTTGAAAAAAATAGAACAAAAAATAGCTTCTGTGTGTAGCCGACTATGAAGATTGATGTGCTTAAGAAAAAAATAGAAAGAAAAAGGAAAACAAACATGGCTGTGAGGAGGAGGCACCAATGAAGACTGTTGTGCGTGGTCGAAGGAAGCACTATGAAGATTAAAGAAGGTGTGTGCACTTGTTGAGGAAGGTGAAGAAGAAGAACACCAAACAAGGAAGGAAGATTGAAGAAGAAGAGAAGAAGAAAATAGAATGGAAAATGAAAAGACAAGGCCTTTGGACTTTAGAGGTAGAGAAATTGGGAAAAGTGAAAAAAGTAATAATTATTAATTTAGTTTGATTTGATATATTAATAACATAAAAAAATATATTTTAGATATTTGAATTTTATTATTTATAATAAAAGTATATTATAATTAATAAATTTCATAAATTATAATAATTATATAATATTAATTATTATCGGTCATGGGTCAGGCGGTTCGGTGTTATAGTCGGTCGAGGTCGGTTCAGTTTTTAACTACATTTTGAGAAAACCAACCCCGACCGATTTTTTTGAATAAACCAGCCTTCAACCCTCGGTTCGGCTAATTTCGGTCTTTCGGTTGGGTTTTTTGGCCATCCCTACTCACCTGTACCTCGAGCTTTTACACTCATTGGACCACAAAGATTCGAGTGTACAAGCCCTTAGGGTTCTTTGGCTCTATAACCTTTTCAACTAAAAGGTCTTTTAGTCATCTTTCCCTCCGGACAAGATTCACAAAAATAGATAATATTGTTACTTGGAGAAATTCTTTGCCTTTTTATTTAAGTATTAGCAATTTTAAATATTTCATGATTTAAAAGTGCTTTTGCTTAAGTTGGTCTTAAAACATACAAGTTGTTTCTAATTTAGGTTAACAAACAAGTACACCATTTTTCATAATGATCGTTTCATTAATAGAAAAGAAAATTGAGTATATCTGTTCAATTAAACATGAAACAAATACAAGGTTCCTTTTAATTTTAGGAATAATATATAAGTTTTCTCAAAACAAATATCTATTTCCAAAAAACAACTTCGCAGCTCTCACTGCACGAGCTGAAATGGCGTCTCTCGTTTCAACCTTGAGCATTATTTCACCATTCTCGAGCTACTGGAAGGAACTAATTTCCTGTAAAGAAGAAAAAAAATGATCAGTGGCTCTCAAATCATGTATCCAAGCATTATGGTAATTTTTCACTAAATAAGTTTCTAGAACCAGTAAATCATATTTACCTTCCTTTTCTTTCTTCTTCTCAGTGAGGTACTTGGGGAAATTACGTTTCCATTGACCATCCATATTGCAACAGAAACACTTGCTCTTGTCGGCCACTTTGGCCTTTTCTTTGCCTTTTCTAGCAGCGAGAGTCTTCCACTTTCCTCATTTCTTCTTATGAATCTTCTTAGAACCAGATGATGAGGGACTCAATGGTCACTCTCGTGCTTCTTAGTAAGAACGTCAGACAAACTTACCAAGATGTAGACTCGAGCCTTGTCATTGGCCTTTGTCCAGCGGTCATGAGCATCCCTCATCGCTTGGGATGCATTTCGAGCAGGGATTGGAGGACACTCCTCCGTTAAGACGAACCATAAATCATCTATAACTAGAATCGTATTCAAGTTAGATTTCCATGTCACATAGCTTTCACCGGTTAATTTTTTGTTCTTTAGCAAAAATATAATTGAGGAAGACATGTTGAAAAGAATAACAAACAATTGACCGCATTAGTTATCTTTGCCTTAACCCATTACACAAAGTACAAGCATACAATCAATTCAGCAAAAACAAACAATCAAAGGACCCTAATTAAACTATTGATTTAGTTTTTGTAACGATACTTCTGAGGTTTAGAGCAATAACCACCGAAGGGTGTTAGCTAACCCTTCCCTAAATTGAGATATTTTTAGCTAATTACTAATACCAGAATAACTCTTATTCCTATAGTTCTTAGCTACCGTTTTTTAGCCAAGGATTCATTAACTAGCTTAATTCATCTTTTATGTGTGATCCTACCATTTTCGGATCCCAAAGACACGCTTCAACAAGCTACCATAAGGAAAGACAACTGTTGAAGATTAACTTAAGAAACTTTATCCATTACTAGAGTTTGCATTGTTTCGAATCCTATGATCAGGTCCTCCGAATAGGTGGTCGCTCTAGGACGACATGCAGGCGGATCATAGGAATCTCGTGGTGCAACCTAATGAAGGAGACTGTAGAGTATGTTGACACGCGTCCTTCTCCCATTTACTATGAACACTTTCCCTATTCACTTTGTTATTGACCCATGGAAACACTTTCCGAAGGGAGGTTGCACCCAGGGCGACATGAAGCCGAGCATGGATCTCACGTGTGAACTCTTGGGGACACAAGAGCTAAAAATTGATATATCACATATACCATTTTTCTCCCACTAAAGTGTTCTATCGTTTTACGGTTTTATTATACTTAGTTAAAATTCCAGCTAATGAATCTATCAAAATCTATGCCTATTATAACTCTTATAATAAAGTATTTACTCTAATGTTCTAGGTGAATTAAATCTTTTAATTAACCTAGTGGCATTGTATGCTAACAAGATAAGGTTAATTCAACTCAAGTTCTGGGTGAGTTTCCAGGTAAGAGGTGTTCCATAAATCGTCATCTTAAGTACCTTCAACCTAGATAGAATTTCATTGATAGAGTTCCTTTACAACCTTAAGTCCTATTTATCGTACTTAGTCATGATTTAAATCTATTTAAAAACTAAGCAAGACTTAATTATAATCTTATTAGAATTAATGTGATCTTAAGTTTAAATTAATTTTAGACATGTTAAAATTAATTTCAATTCCCTAAGATCCTATGTTTGCACGGAACTTTTTATTATAGGTTGACGATTACTAATCATTAATTTCATAACTAGTATAAAATTTAATAATTAACCCTATAATCATGCTTTCTATGGTTTAATTAATTAACAATCAAATTCTAATTAATTAGAAAACCATATTACATGCATTTCATGACGTTAATATAATAATTATATTATTCTATGGATGTGTCATGCTAAATGCAAATTAATTTTCAACTTTATTAATATGACACTTATATCAATCAATTCATGAAAATCTAACAAGCATACACAAAACATTAATAAATATAACTACACAAAACATTAATAAATATAACTCTTTATATTTACCTAAGTAATTTCATGCAACATGCTTTTGTAATTTCATATATTTAACAAAACAAAATATATTAAATAACTCATGAAATTATATATCAGGCATTAATAACATACATTATAACTCTTACAATATATTAAAATGCATGATCACGCTTAACCTATGGTGTGATTTATCTAAATGACATGCACAAAGCATTTAAATAGAAAATAGGCCGGGAATTTTGGTCCCTAGGATAAAATAAAACAATAAATTACATCAATTTTGCAAAATGTATAAAAAAAATCCCGCCACTCCAGAACCAAACTAGATCAACTTGAACTGATCCAAACAGCTTCGAACCGGACCCCAAAATTGCGAACCAAGCCAACCCAACACAAAACCGGACCCCACCAGCTTGAACCACCCGAACCGGACCATGAACCAACCTGAACCATGCAATTTGCAAACCCTCATGAAATCGGTGATGTCTGGAAGTAGATTTGAGCAGACTTGCGGCTATTCTTTCGTTTTCGGCCAAAAATGATCTTGATCTTCATCATCAACAACCTTGATTCTAGACACGAACTTATAAAAAGACTTGATTTACATTATAAAACACCCAAAGAAATGTAGGGGCCTTTACAGATTGATCAAATCAAAACAAGTAAATCTAAGGCCAAATTATACCGTAAACATTCATTCGCAAACAACATTCCATAATGCTATTTAACCCACCAAACAGTGCAAATTTTGAAATTTCTAAATTAATTAAATGAGATGCTCGGCTACTAATTGTAGGGATAAAAGCCTTAATGCAATGGAAGAACCAAGTGAAGGGATGAAAACGCTAAGGTACAACAGAAGCCAAAACCATTTCATTTTTTAAAAAATTGGTATTTAAAACCAAAACAATTTTGCATTAGAATAAAAAATAATATCGATTAAGCATGCAATTCCCAAAAAGATTAATTATACAAGGGAAGAAACCATACCTTGCAAACCTTTTGACAATTCTGTAGATTTTCTCTGTTGGAATGGAATTGGGCACCACTACTTGGAAACCTGCCTATTCTCACATGAATTAAGGCTATGGAGATTTGTGGTATTCTCTTTTAGGATTTGGGAATATCATATGACGATTTTTCTTTCTTATCTTAGGAAGAAGAAAACACACACAGAGAGCCCACGTTTTCTCATAACTTCCCTAAAATGGGGAATTAATTTATTTAAATTAAATTAATTAAATCATGTTAATTAAATGATCATTTAAATCATAATTAAATGATCATTTTAACCTATAGTTTTAATGTGCATCTAATGTACATTAATTTTAGAGAAATTATTTAAAATAATAAAACTGTTGAAAATATTTACAAGATATAGCAAAATTTTAGAACTATCAATGATAGATGCTGATAGACACTGATAGACTTCTATCTGTATCTATCAATGCAACTGATAGACACTGATAGAAGTCTATTAATATCTATTAACGTCTATCATTGATAGTTCTAAAATTTTGTTATATTTTATAAATATTTTGGTTTATTTTTCTATATTTGAAAACAACCCATTTTAACCTATAGTTTTGATTTAATCAATTAAATTAAATTAAATTAAATAATTAATTAATTCTTCAATTAATTAATCATCTAATTAAAGATCACATATTTAATTTAATTTTCCATTTGAATCATATTAAAAAATATTTCTCTAATTTAACCTATAATTTTAATGCACATCCAATGCACATTATTTTTAACCTATAATTTTCAATATGAATCTTATTGATATTAAATTTATACTTGAACCCCTTTTAAATATTTCATTCTCTCATTTATTAATTTTGAATCATATACAAAATTAATAATAGTCTAAAATTAAACTTTATATTAAAATGTATCAACATACATTAAAAAATTTTCAATTCTGAATTTGAACATTTCAAATTCAATTTAATGGCAAATTACCTCAATACCCTTTACAAGCTAGGAATGAGACCTAATAGACATGCAGATCAAAAGTTCCAATGATGTGAGATTAATTGGCTAAACTCATTAACCAAATTAATCAATATTCGTTAACTGTGATACACTCCACTAAAGACTCACAACTACACTCTTCTCACTACAGATATATTTCAGTGTCCACGGATACATACCAGTAACAGCAAGTTAGTCCTTCACGAGTGTTCGTAACACCAACTTGGTAAAATTACCATTTTACTTCTGGGCTACCTCTACATCCTTAAGTATTAGTGCTCTTCTAACGAACAACCTGTTTATGGTCCAACCATTAAACAGAAATCCCTCTCGTGCCAATGAGAGGGTAGGGCCCTTTGTTCAAGTTCCAGAGACATCACTTAAGGGAACACTCATCTACTTATTCTGAAGTCAGGAAGGAGTGAAATCCATCTTGTATGATTATGTTCCTAACTACCCACTCGGTCCTATCCCCAAAATGGTAGGCATATTGAGTCGACGTACTGACCACTCTCACCCATACAAATCAAAGGACAATCCCTTGTGAATAGAAGTTTATAATATACTCAGGAGTAAGACTAAGTTGCCTAGGTCATCCTATTGAAATAGAAACCTAACTAGTCAATGAAGTTACATCTAGTAGTTACTATTTCACCATTCAATCTTGTGCAAACTCATTGCACATGATACCTCCACTTGCGTGTCTCCTACACGAACGCGTTGGATCACTTCTTTTTTATAAAATACAAAGTGGGTTGTATCCATAGTATTAACAGGATAAGGTACTTAACCTTATCCCTATACTATAGACCCTTCAAGCTGTATCTTGAGCATTGATCCCTATATGTCTCTACATACAGTTCAAGACTTATAAGACAGTCTAGGATGTTAGTTTATTGGATATTAGGGTTAATAAGACAAATTTAAATAAAATATCATTACCGTTTATTGATAAAAAAAAAAACATTAATAACTATTTATTAATAATGGTCATTTAATTACATTCACTATCTATGAGTTTTAGTGCATAAAACCCAACACCAAAACCTAACTTGAAATTAATTTAGAATCGAAATACCAGTACACTGGTAAAACATACAGTATAAAACATAGATATAAAAAACTTCAACCTACTATATAAATTAGTTTAAACATGCTTTACCTTTTTGGGAATTTAATCTTACGGAGAATGAAAATTGTCACTTACTCTCGTTAAGGACTCAGATGAAAAAAAATCATTCTTCTTGGGATGGAATTCACGAACACCATCACTTGTAGAGGATGTGTTGGTTAAAGTAGACAAGTTTATATTTTCGGTGGATTTTGTGGTGCTTGACATGGAAGAAGATGCCGACATTCCAATAATGCTTGGAAGACCATTCTTGGCTACTAGTAGGGTTCTCATTGATGTGTAAGATGGTAAGCTAACCTTTAGATTCAATGATGAAGAGATAAAATTTGATCTATATAAAACTCTTAAGCATCTGAAATGGAGGTAATTGATGAGCTTCATGAGACAATAAGTATTTTACTACTTTCCCTTCTTCTAGTGAATGTTCTTTGAATATGGATTCTTCTTCTAAGGTGATAGGAAAAGATTATACAGTGGATAATGAATGTGATGCTAAATTAGGAAGTGAAAAATTAGAAAAGCATCGTGATAAGAATCATGCCTCTACTTTTGTTAATACTTCTAATGATTGTATGCCTTTAAAATCTAATTTTAAGATGGAGTATGTGTTAGAGAAAATGTGATTAGTCCTGTGAGATCTCCTAAAGATGATACATTGAATTTTATTGAGTATGTTCACAAAGGAGTTGTTGATTTGAATGATAAAGAAAAGATGCATCATGTATTTACTGATAGTGTTAAACTAAATGATGATTGTTTTTGTAAATGCCAATGGAAAAAAACTTTTTATTATAGAATGTTCTAGAATTCACATGACAAAACCACTATAGGATCTGGCATGATTAATAAGCTCCGTCTAGCTAGAAACGTTAAACCAAGCGCTTATTGGGAGGCAATCCAAGTTTTTAATTGCTTTCTTTTTGTTTCCTTGTCTTTAGTTTTTAAAATTCTTTATTTTAAAAAAATAATGAAGTCACTCATTAGCTTTCATATTCTTCAGGATCATTATCTAACAAGAAAATACTCATTCTGCTAACCTATTCGATAGACTCTTATACACTCCTAGACTTGTATTTTTATTTTTGACATGCATTGAGGACAATGCATATTTTTTAAGTTTGGGGGGAAGGGGGAGGTCATTCATACTTTTGTGTATTTTTTTGTCATGTTGTGCATGCTAATTTGATTTTATTGATAATATCATGTTAATTTCTTTTTGAAAATTTGGAGAAAATTTTAATTTTTGAGCTTTTGAGAGTTCTTTGTTGTGTACTTTTGATGTTGATTGTCAATAGTGAAACTTGAATATACATGTTGGATGACTTATAGTGGAAATAGGATAGCAATATCTTGAAGTATGATCTATTTATGTCACTCTTTGAGTCTCCCATATTTTGAGCACGTAATCACTTTGACTGAATAAAGAGTTAATTTGAGTTAATTTGATTGTCACCTCGATAGGCCCCACCAGTTAGAGAGTGTTTTTCATGATGGTTGGTAATGTTATACTATGGAAGAGGAAAAAATTGTATTTTCTTGTTGAAAAAAATTGTGCAAAAAAGAATGAGCTAAGAAGAACTTCATTTGGAAAAAAAATGAAAAAAGAGAGAAAAATATTAACTCGTAATGTGTATGCATGCATATGGGTAAAAAGAGTTGCCTTTGCTATGATCAGTAAGGACACCTGGGAATTGACTAGTTACGGTTCCCTACGGTGAATGTGTGAAAGCTAGTGCCCCTAGGTAAAAGAATGCAAGTTTAGGACGTCCTTGAGAATGTGAATTTCAGGCTCTTTAGTTGATATATTATCTTATTGAGTTTTCTGGATGCTTAATCATTGGTGCTTGAGCTAGAGTAAGGGGGAAACTAGAGAGGCTAAATTAAACCTAATGTCAGTCATTGCGTTTTATATTAAACGTGACTTGCACACACACATATGGAAGATGATGAGATTTGGCCACGAATGAGCATAATGATAGACTTGTTTGATTGTTTCTACTTGAGCCTTTAGCTAGCTATTCTTTAAGGCATGAGTCATTAGCACATCTATTATCTTGTTTTATCTTTACTCGAGACTAGCAAAATCTTAAGTTTGAGGTGGTGAAATACACATAAAAAAAGTGTATGTTATTTGCCTTAGATTTAGGATGGTTTTTTTTTTATAAGATTTGACGTGTTTGCTAGTGACCTTCAGAATTATGATTGAGAATTGAATTATACTTGAAATGAGCAAAAAGACCAAATTATGTCTTAAAGAAGTCAAAATTGAACAATCGATCAAAGAGAGTGAAGAGAAGAGAGAAAATTTCTAACAATCAAAGGACAGGGCAGCGTAATGCATAGCATTGCAACACTGCTCCTTTACGTAGAAAAACAGTAGGTACTCTTATTGGAGCTTGCAACGCCATAGCTTAACATTGCAATGCCACGAAGCTTGACTAAAGAGGTCCGCGCACATCCGAAGTAGTGTAGCAGGGAGCATTGCTATGCTCAACCCTTTACGCTTGAAGGCAGTAGTTGCGATTAAAATGCATCGTCGATATGCTATGGTCAAAATAGCCTTACGCTACAACAAGCATCAAACCCTACCTAATTTGAGACCCACATTTTTGAGTGTCGCAGTGCTGCTTTTCCTTAAAAATCCCACATTTTTGAAAAAATCTTAGGCTCCAAGTTTGCTTCCTCTATATATTTGGATGCTCTTTGATACTTTAAAGGAGAGGGGACGAAAATTCTGACCTAATTTGAGACCCAATGAGAGAGTTTATGTTGAAAAGTTGGAGAATTGAGAGATATTTTGAAGGTCGTTCGAGTTCCCGTGGTGAGGATCAAGGCGAGTTTGGAGGATTCAAGAGATCAAAGGAGTCTTCAAGAGGATTAGTCTTCAGTTCCATTTTCTTTCTCTAAATCTTATGCTTGAATTGATGTAAGAAAATATGTTGTGCAAGCTATGAATTTATATTAAGTTTAGTTCTTTTCATGGATGTTTGTTAAACTCATAGCTTTTTAATGATATTGTGTTTCTTTCTTATCGATTTGGTCATCAATGATTATTAGGTTGAATGTTTAATTGAGAGATTGGATGCTTTATGGGATTTATGTCATTAAATTATTATTATTTTTTCATTCAAATAGCTAGATTATGGTGAAAGTTATTGATAACGATTCCTAACACCTTGTTTCTTAATTTGATTTCAAAAAATTTAATTATCAATTAAGTTGCATGAGAATAAGTTATTTTTTAGAGAAAGTAATTTTAAATTAAGTTTCTAAACTTAGGCATAATGTTTTTACATGATTCTATGAATTGACTAGAGTAGATCTAATGAAGTAGTTAACAGATTCAACACCCTAGAACAACACTCTTATTTCAGATTTCCAAAATACTTTTATTGCTTTATAAAAAACACAAATTCGAACTCAATTTTGATTCTTTAGCTAAAATTGACACAATTCTAAGATAGCTAAACAATAACTGTTAATTTGATCCCAGAGGATGATACTTGGCCTTACAAGTCGTGTTAATATTATAACATGACCACATACACGTGCAACACAAAATCACCACATCAGAGAGATTTTTTAGAGTTTCTTTTCATGTTGAGAGAATTGTTGTTCTGTAACATTTTTTAAATCGATTGAGAAAGATGATTTATGGAAAGAGAGCTATAATTCCCCTCATTATGCGTAGAATAACTCCAAGGGAGGTTTTTTTAATTCTTATCTAATAATTAAATAATAATATTAATTAATTAATAATTAAATATCATATATTTAATTTAATTTCAATCATATTCGAATAATATCTTCTCACATATAATGTATGTTTTTAATATGAATCTCATCCATATTAGTTTTAACCTATAGTTTTACTATAAATCTTATTCATATTAATTTAATATTTGAATATTATTCAAATATATATCTCCCACGTAATGTATAGATTTAATATGAATCTCATTCATTATAACACATAATAATTATATGAATTCCATTTATACAATTAATATTTGAATCTTACTCAAATACATTACTCTTATATAATAATGTATAATTTTGAATTTCATTCAAAATTAACTTTATTTTATAATATATCTATATATATTATATTAATTTGAATCTTATTCAAATATTTATTTCTCTCATAGTATTAATTATAAATCATATTTATAATTAACTATATATTATAATATATCAATATACATTATACTTTATATTAATTACATTAATATAAATTATATCTTTGTTTCCCTTAAATAATTTGAACAATTCAAATTATTCCAAACCCATTTATTCCTTGTTTTATCTGCTAGCAAGAAGACCTAGTGGATCTACAGATTAGAAGCTCCTAAACTCTTTAATTAAATTAACCAACATTCATGGCACTCCACTATAGACCCACAACTGCACTCTGCGCATCGTAGATATATTTCTGTATCGATGGATATAACAATCAATAGTAAGTTGACCATTCACGAATCGCTTGTAATTACAATTAGGTCAAATTACCATTTTACTTTTATAATTACATCTAACTTCTTAAGTCTCACTGATCCTCTAATAAACAACCTGTTTATGGTCATACCATAAACAAAACACTCTTGGGCCAGTAAGAGGGAGGGACCCATTATTCATGACTTGGAGTCAGCACTTAAGGGAGAAATTCATCTACTTACCATAAAGACGGGAAGGAGCGAATTCCATCTTGTGTAGCTATGTTCCCAGCTCCGTACTCGGACAAATCCCCAAAAGAGTATGCTTATTGAGTCAAAGAATTTGGCCACTCTCACCCACAACTCACTTAAGATTAAGGTCGAATCATCGATGGCCATCTTATGAAATGTTAATCTCTTCCATCAACCGTGTTATAAAAGAGATTAATCATTTCGCAGTCTAGTCTTATACAAACTTTTTATATAGGATACCCTACTCGCATGTTTCCACATGAACGATTAGGATCAAATTATTTGTAATACTTTATAACTTTTGTAACAATACAATTACAAAGTGGATTGTATTTGTATTGTCACCAGGATAAGGCAACCAACCTTATCCATATACTATAAACCATTTAGGTTATTATTTAAACATGATTCACCTTTATATGTCGACCACATACATGTTTAAGTTACATAAAATAACCTTGGATCTTTCTTTAATGGATAATTGCATATATAAAATAATCAACTATTATTTCAAATAACATATAACAACGAGGTTTTAGAGCATACATCCTAATAAGTAGTCTATCATTGTCTATTAGAAAGGAATAAACAAGTAGAATCAAGTGGGTCGGTGGTGATGAATGTTGAAATGAAAGGAGGATTGATATTGAAAGGAAAAGAAGGAGAAGAATGAGAAGAAGCAGAAGGAAAAGGAGTAGAAATCGTATGAGAAGAACGTTAGCAGTTTCATTGAAGACACATGGGTCAGACGATTAATCGCGGGTCGAGCCGATTTTGGTTTCATTAATCGTGGGTAGCGTGTTTAGGGCTTCGTTTTTGTGTGGGCTTTATTGACATTTTACCTTGTCTGTGCTTAAACATATATTTCGTTTCGGGCTTTTTATAAATTTTGCTATTTGCTAGAATTATTTATCCTAGTTCTTCTATATTTGATAATTCCCCTAAAAACTAGACTTACATAAATGTTTATCAATTTTTACTAATTCACAACATACTTTTTAACTTTAAAAAAAAAATCTTTTTTTTTGCTTAGTTTTTATTTTTCCTTTTTCCTTGGGATCATTTTGGGTATAGTTAAAGTAAAGTCTGGAAAAGGTACGAAATTGACGATTAAATAATTTATCCAATATTCATAATTTATAATATAAAAGAAATTTAAAGAAAAAACGTATATGAAAATCTGAAAATGATACTGTTCGTTGATTGCTATTGTGAGCCCGCATTGACCGTCGGATGAAGAAGATGATCTCTATAAATCCCTTTCTTCTCATTTCGTATCAAGTCAAAACTTCAATTTTGCCGATTTTAAAAAACCTGCGCGCTCTTTTTCCTCTGTCTCTCGTTGTTCGATCGATTCGATTGCCATTTCCGGTGAACTCTCCGATCGCTCAATCAGGTAGTGTAGTTCTTCAGTTCTCTCTAGATTCTCCGTTCATGTTTTGCAATTTTCTTCCCCTTGTTTGATTCAGTTCCTTAGATTGAAGTTCACGATGAAATTCTTCCCACTCTTTCGTTGTCTCGTCCTGTCTGTAACCAATGGAATATAGATATGATTGTTTGGCGTCAAATTACGTCTAGATTTGATCGAATTCGATTTTCTGATTATGGCCTGGGTTCCTGCTTTGGTCCTTTTAAGAAAGTAGAGAATTAGAAGTTAGAACATAGTAGTAAGTGGATAATTTTTTAACATTAGCGAAGCTAAAATAAGAGCTAAACCACAGTGATCATTATGCATATTCTTATTGTTATAATTATTTTTCTTTCAAACACATGGGTTGCCCTAGTCTAGAGCTTAGAGGGAATGGAGCCACCTACCTAGGATTTAAAATCCTTCGAGTGGTCACATGGTTGTCTCGTTAGAATAGTTGAGTCAATACAAAGTGGCATGAACACTCGTTGTCAAAATTTCCTGATCTAATATCTGATAAACATTTTTGGTATGTAGCAAATGGTTTTGAGTACAAATGCCAGAAGTAATTGCTTGGATCTCCCCACGTTGGATTTTTGTAATGAGGAAGAAAAGTACTTGTGAAATGCTGTCTGCTAGTTATATAGACGCCACCACGAAATTTTTATTGATTTGGTGTTCATGCCAAACAGGCAAACAGTTTCTAGCATTGCTAACATGGTGGAACAAGTTAGTTTTCTTTTTACTAGATGTCTGTACTTTCTGAAATATGTTCTTCTTGTTCTTGGTGTTTACTGTAGATGGATACATCAAACCCTTCAGTTTTTGTCAATGCTGAGCTTTTACGACTGTATGTTGGAAGAAGAGTTCGGGCCGTGATTCAGGTACTGTCTGAAGGCAACGGAGTCATATTCGGTAAATCAACAGATGACAACCAGATTACTGTCAAAGGTTCCCCACCCTTTCCTCTTTCGAAGTTTGTTGAGGTGATTGGAATTGCTGATACTGACAAGTCCATACGAGCTGATGTGTGGACCAATTTTGGTGATTCATTTGGTATGCTCTCTTCTTTGGTTATCCCTATGCTAAAATGACATTTGGAGCTGTATAGTGCCAATATTTATGTTTTAATTAGCCAAAGAGGATCACTAATTGTGTTTTCAGCTGATCATTGATTTTGGCGAAAGCAATGTTGAGTCTTGAATAGATATTTTCTTAAAGAGCTTAGCTAAATCTGGCATTTGCAATTTTTTAGCATAACTTGTCTAGATCATAAGTTTGGAATCCGGATTTTGCCTTTGCAGTTTTATCTCAATAGTGAATTATAAGCTGGGAATTGGACATTAGGTATTTGACATTAATTTTGTATTTAGTTGAAACTAAATTCACGCGTTTTTTAAGCAAAAAAAACCTTTTGCTTACGTCATATGAATGTGAAATTATCAAAATGGAACATTGTGCACGGGAGTTGGATCTCTCTCTCGCTCCTTTTGTTCCTTAGGTTTTAGGTTTTCTCACTCCCTTCACTCTCCTCACTCTCAATTTTCTCTTGCTCTTGTACTCTCTCTCTCTCTCTTTCTTTTCTTTACTTTTCTTTTCTTTTTTTTCTTTTCTAATTAAAAGGAAGTGAATAACAAGAGTAGCGAGAGTCAAGAGTAAGAATTGAAAATAAGAATACTAGCGAGACTGAGAGTCGAGCCTAATATAAATGTACAATAAGGTCATTTCAACAATTTTCGTTGATGACGGCACAAACAAAAGGTCAAAAAACTTTTTATAAAGTGGAGTAGATTCTAGTTTGGACCCAAAATTTGGTTCAACCATACAATTATCTGATCGAACCCCAGTCACCAAGGTCTATACATGTAGAAATAAGAGAAAGAATATACCAAATGATGTAATTGGTGAGGAGTGAAAAAACGGGTTATATGTGGGTGTGAGTGCGTTTGATTTTGTGGGCTCTTAAGAAAATTCTGTTAGCTGGGAAAGGGGCGTTAAGTAGGCTGAGGTAGGGAGTATTTTATTATCTTTTGACATATTTGTTTAGTTCTTTTGAGCATAAGAAGGGGGAGATCTCGAACTCCCTCGATATTTTGCCGAAACAGGGAATATATAATTCGGGTTCTATCATTATCTCATCAATCCACCCAAGTTAGCCCATGTATTCTTCAGAGTTTGTTACCCATAATGTTTTAAATATTCTTCTCCTTTGATGAGGAGCCTGAAAATGAGATATGCCAATTATTTAAGCATAAGTTGCTTATAGAATAATCCTCTTTGGATTATACTTCCATCATTCTTTGAGATTGGATGTGTTATTGAACTTCTATAAACTATTATCAAAACAACTAGCATTCTGAATTCTTTCTTTAACCCTGTTTCCAGATACATCTACCTTCAATCAACTATGTCAGCTTGCTAATGGAGAGTTCAAACACTTGTTTATCTGATTTTCAAGCCAGTCATTCTTTAGCAAGAAAGCTCATGCTCTAACTTCCCCTCTCGTGGCACACTAAGTCGCCAATATTTTCTTCATGTTCTTCAGAAGCGTCCGAGATTTACCGTTCATTTGGTATTGAACTTTTCAGGTAAGGAATATATAGAAATTGAATATGCAATGTATGTTTGTATTAGAATATATGTTTGTATTAGAATATACTAGAATGAACATTGCTTCAAAATATTCATCACAGATCTATTTTAATCAGTTTTGTTGTAGTCTTTTTAGGTTGTTATGAAGTATAAACCTCTGTGAATGCAAATAAACTGCAAACCGAATTTCAAAATGCTATTTCCTTGTCATAGTTTATAGACACCATACGTTTTGAATTTAGATAACTGATCGCAAACCTATGAAGCACAGATACTTCATGTGAGGCAAATATTCAGTATTAGACATGTATCAGATACCAATACTTTCATATACTTTTCAGATATGTATCTGACACGCGATTTGATGTATCTATTTTTATGCATATTTTTTTTTTTAAGAAAAAAGACAAGTAACTCATCTAATTTTTCTCAATCTAAAATTAAGCAATATATTTAAGAAGCTCGCTACTCGAGTCCAAAACTAAAAGAAAAAAAAATAATAGACCAAACTCTAGACTAGAATCATCCAATTTTCATTTTCACATTTGAGTCCTCACAAAATCCACTAAAATATAAACCATTTGGATATCTTCAATAATAAGTTCTTCGTTTATCTTTATACTTCTCCCTCTCATCTTTTTCTTCTTTGCAATATGAATCACTTTTCTATTGCATTTTATTAATTATTGTACTTCAACATTTTGGATGTTGCTTTTCTTATATTGTATTTCAATGTTTGTATTCTATTTTGTACTATTGTTATTAACTTGTATGCTAAATTAATCTATATCCTAGATTTTCTAAAGAAAAAAAATGTATCTTCAACGTAACAATATCCTTATTTTTTTAGAAATATATATATTAAAAAATGACGCATTCTTAGATGTATCTGTATCTTAATTTTTTAGAAATTGACGAATCACCGTATCCGATCGTATTTGTATCGTGTAACTATATTTGTGTGTGTTTTATAGTCGCAAATTATAATCTTTTTATTTGAAGCTCAATGTTATGAAAAAGAACCTAGGGAGTAATATGCCTACAAAGTTATAATCTAATTCGTTTTTCTATTTCCTTTTGGTAATTTGATATTTACATTTAACCTACTGTTTTTACGTTACAATGAAATTAATAACTAGATGTTTAGTAAGTTTCTTTTGAAATCAAATAAACTATGTTTGGGTTGGTTATAAAAATAATATTGTAATCATAACTAAACACTCGCAAAATAAAATTATTATCGTTTTAACCAAAAAAAAAAAAAAAAAAAGGGTATGCACCATCTCAATTTCATTGAGAATTAAAAAGAAAAGGGTAAGTTCGTTAGAAGTTGATGAATTTGCGATAAGCAAACATGCAATTATAATTTATAAATAGAATGCTATGATTCTCTTTTTAAGTTTGATTTTCTATGAATAATGAAAGGTGCATACTTCAGTTTGGTTTAGGGTTAAATTTTAAATTTAAATTTCTATTTTTCCTTATTGTATTTTTGCATTAATGTAAGAAATATAATTAAGAGTGTCATGTTGGAGAGAGAACCTAACTTCTTTAATCATCATTTTATCCTTCCTAAAATAGGGATGAGATGATTCGAATCACAAATTTCGTAGCTACTCGCTTTGTTGGCCTAATTAATTATTTGTACTTTTAGAAGTTGAAATTTGAATTCTTAAAACTCAAATAAGCACGATAACGATAAGTATATGAAAATAATTATGATAATAAAAATGTGAACAATTAAAATTCAAAGTCATAACATGCATGTGATTACTTTTAAAAATTACTTATATCAAATGGAGCGACAATTGAAATGAAAGCTATTTGGTAACTTACCCCAAATCAATTTATTGCTTTCATTTATTTTAATCAAATGATTAATGAATTTAGTAAATTTTTGTTTGGGAGTTTATTTCTAAAAAAACACTGGTAATTGAATTGTATTTGGATACTATCATCTAGAAAGTGAAATAAGAAGTTTTAAGTTTTATTGTATAAATCTTCCTCACTCTTTTGATATATCTGTTATAGGGTGTTCAAAAAACTCAATAACCCGACCAACTCAGATTACCCAATCCAAACCACAAAGATTGGATTGGGTTAGATTTTATTTTGGGTTAGATTAGGTTAAAAATGTTAAAAAAATATTAAATTCGGGTTAAATCTCGGGTTACCCCATTTTAGGGTGGGGCCAACCCGACCCATACACACACATATATATATATATAAATAAAAGTTAAAAAAACAGTCAAATTAAAAAAAAAAAAAAGAACCGGTGACCCAACCCGACCCAACCCAAAAATTTTGGGTTGGGTTGGGTTGTCCTCCAAAAAAGAACTAATAGGGTTTATTATTACATCCCGAATTTTTGGGTTGGTCCACAAAAATCTTTCAACCCGACCCAACCCAGACTATATACACCCCTAACTTTTGTTCCAGATCAACAACAAACATCTTTTAAACTCCATCATGCCTTTTGTTATAGTAATTTAAACTCTATCTAGACATCAAATTTTTTTCTCTCTAGTTCAGAATTTTCACCGCACATTTTTACTAGAAAAACTATGATATTAATTATATATACTTTTCGTGTAAAATTATTATGTTGATAACAAATTCAAGTAGAATAATTTAATAAATCAAACTTAAACATGACCGCAACTATGTATCATCAACCAAGATAGTTATAGATTTTTTTTTAAAAAAAAAAAAGGAAAAAAAATCAAATTTAGAGTATAACAAATCAATCTGCATTAGAAAGAGATTAACAAAATTAGAATCGTTAAAAAAAACAATATTAGAATTATGATAAATCATCATGTTGGGATGAATTAGTTTCACTAATAATTTACATCAAACAATAATACAAACAATAACCCACAAAACACAGGTCCTAAAAAACTAACTTTAGAACCCATTTTCAACGCTAAAATTAAAACTAAAATATAAAATAAAAAAGGGAATTTTTTTTTCTTCCAAAGAAAAATTACCAAATTAAAATTTAAGAACAAATAGGACAATGAATCAACCCATTTTCATTACACTCACCACATTTGATCGTCTTCTTGTTTGTTTGATCCAAAATCTTACAGCTTCCATTGCAATCCACACACATCACAAATCTCACGCCGCCGCATCCTTCACACCCGCCGCCCGCCGCCGTCGGAATCCCCTCGAACAGAACCCCCAATTTTCCCTCCTCCTCCATTTTCAACACCTCCGCCGCTCCTCCGATTAGCCTCCCCTTGACAAAAATCGCCGGAACTTTCACCTCCTTGCTCTCCATTAACGCCCTCAACTCCTCTTTGAAACCAGAATCCATCGACACGTCTCGCTCCACCAAGTGAATGCCGTAGGATTCAATGATCGAACGAACCTTGTTGCAGTCTTCGAATGTCTTTCTGATTCCTCGAAGTGTCGTCGTGTAGATCACGACGGTGGTTTCGCCGCCGGGAGGACACCGTTCCTCAAACTGTTTTAAGGCGGTTTCCGATTCTTGAAAATGTCTCGCCGCCCTAGATTTCGGCGTCTCTGAAACTATTCTCTTGATTTGTTCTCCTTCTTCTGTTAATTGTCTCTCGTAAGACGCTACGAGCTCTGGATCAAATAACGGACTCAAACTCCTTCTCCGAGCCGATAAAAGCCCGGAATCGCTTCCAAAACTCTGTCTTCTGGCTGAAATCGGTGTACTCTTAACCGGAACGGTCAATTTCAGGGCCGATTTGGGCGAAATCTTAGACGAATTGTTCACTTTCAGATTCTCTTTCGGAGTATAATCCAGTCGTCCGATGCCGCGATTCTCCTTCCCGCCGGACTTCATCGCCTTCTTCGGAGTGCCAATTTGATTAAAGAACTTCAACGGACTTCTTCGATCGAAATCAGCCAAAGCACGAAGAGAAACTCTGGGTTTAGGGCTTTTTTTGCCCCTATTTGCCATCGGAATTCCTTCTTCTAGGCCGTCCATTAACTCCCAAGTGTTAATCACTTCTGGTTCTTCACGAGGCGGTGATTTCTTCGTCAGCTCTGAAACCAACTCATTCGATTTCTGATCGGTGTCGAGATTGAGAACGCCGTAAGTACTGGATGTTAGAGAGACAACGTGGTTGAGATACTCGCCGCCATTGTTGACAATGATGTCCCTCTGAAGGTCCTTCCGGTAGAGTTTTGAAGAGACACAGCCCATTGATGCTTCTTCTTCTTCTTCCTCTTCGAGAGCTTTTTAAGTGAAGAGAAAAAGGTTGCAGAGGCGAAGAGTGAATGAGGGGAGTTTTTCAGTTAATTGTTTTTTTTTTCTTTTCTTTTTTTTCATTTTTTTTTTGAATGGTGACCGTTACTAAATTATGCTAACGGGCCCCAACGGTCGAAAATTTCGAATGGGACTTTTTTGTGTGTTGGTTCTTGGGGAATTCTCTTCCTCTCTTCGAAGTTTGCCCCCAAATTTTTTATAATATGATATTAAACCCCACCACTTTTTTCCACTTATGACAGCTTTTACATTTTTCCTCTATTTTTTTTTAGTTTTATTTTTCTTTCATTTTGTTTATTTTTTAAGTTTAAAAGTTTGAATTTGGTTTTTATGGTTTCATTTAATCTTTAATGTTATTCGCAAATAATGAATAATTTTGTTGACATGTTTTTTTAACCTTTTTTTCTAGGACACTAAGTTTATACGTTTTTTTAAGATTAGAAATTTCATCTTCTATCTGCTTAGTATTATAATTTATACCATATATATATATATATATATATATATTTAGATGTAGTATTACTGCAACAATATGACAAGTGATAAGTTGGTACTAATCCAATAATGAATTAAATTATAAAAGATGAACTTTTACAATTTTTTAAACAGTAGAAATTAAATTAAAATTAGGCATATACTATATCAACTAAAAAAAATAAACTTCAAGTGAGATGTTTTGTTAATGTATCTATTTTCTTGTTCAAATTTGGATGGAGTTTGTTTGGGTCAACGAAGGTTTACAATTGTATTGAAAACTAAGGTGCATTTAAATTTGGTTTATCTTAGCGATTTTTAATTACTTTTTAAAGTTTAAATTATAAATTTAATCACTAAATTTAAAATTTTGCAATAAATATATTTAGTCTTGAGTCATACTTTAATATATAATTCATCTTATCTAACGTTATGTATTGTACTAAAAGAAATTGAATGAGTAGTAGCATCTCTTAAAATATCTCAAAACTTTTGGGAGTGTCTCTTTACTAGGGTTTGTACGAACCACAACAGACAACATCTATACCAACTCATGAATTATGGATAATATTAATATACTAATTTGAAAAGATAATTTAATCTTTTAAAATTAAGAGAGTACATCAATATTAAAATTTTGAACTTAAATTTATAATTTAGTCATCAAATTAACAATACTATTTCCTTAAATTCAAAAGCCCAATCAAATGGGTCAAGAAACAAAAAATATGCTTGTGATTAAAGTAGTTTAAGCATCATTAATAAATGGTTCCATTTCTGTTAACTTAAACTGGGGTTAAATTTCCTATACTAATTACTAATGGTCAAAGATACAAAATCTTTCCCTTCAAAATAATTACACACACTAAAGACAAATAAAAAGACGTGTGTGATTAAAAAAAAAAAAAGGAAATTAAATACAATTTTATAAATATTCACAGAGGGATCATAACAACATCAAACACTTGGTCAAATTAAATTGAAGTATTTATTGTGACTGTCCACTAGGAACCAGTCTAAGCTTACCCATATAGAAACATTAATGATATATGTTATTTTCACACATTGACTAAAAAAGATTGTAACAATAAAAAATATATATGAACTAAAATCAATGCAATGATATAGAAAAAAATGCAGCATGTAGTTAATTGTCAGTGACTTGGGGATGTCAAGGAGGAATTAAATTTTTAGTTTTATAATTCAATTAGGTTGAAAAATATCTTTGAAAATGACATAATAAAATGTACCTGAAAATGATGGCTTTTAATTGAAGATATAGGTTATGTTTAAGAATGATGTGATTTTTAAAAGTATTGTAAAAAATGAGATACATAGGACAGAAATTTCAAAAGTATGGTTGAGGAGAAAAATATAGAAAAAATAATGTAGTTTTGGTACTAGAAAAATGATTATGGTTTAATCCAATCATCATCTGTGGACGCTAGATAGCTGTTATGTCAGCCATGTGGACTTGGTCAAAATGAGGACCAAACTCATGGACCTCGTAAATGATTTTATTATTTTTATTTTTAACTAATAATTTTCTTCCTTACTTGTTTTGTTCTTGATCTTTTATATCATACTCATTTACTAGATTTAATGTCTCACGATAAAATGTAATTTCATTAATTATTTAATTTCAAGATAGAAGTTCACATGAAGCTAAAAGTTTGAATTACAAGTCACTCAATTTTCCACACGATGGTCGTCTTTATGTGTCTCTAGATTAGTATCGCCTTGTTTCCGTTGTCATTTATGACAAATACGTCTTAGCTTAGGATTAGTAACATTAAGTCGTCTTGTCTACTAAATAATACTTTATACGTTTACCAAGGTTTGGTCAAACATTGAACCCACCTTGGTAAGTTGTGTTGTATTGAGTACTGTTGTATATCTTGGACCAAATTATTCTGTATGATGAAAAAAATTAATACTAAATAATGTTCATATCATATATTTGGGAAACATAAGATAATAAAACTCTTATAATGCAGTAATAGTAAGTGTCATCAGGTATGATAAATCGTCTCGTGATTAGATCGTACTAGGAAAAAGTATCATATGATACAGTTGGTCCATTTGTTATTTCTCCTTGTGCATAACGATCATGACGTTCACGCCAATACGATATATATTCTGCATGAATTCGAAGCTAGTCTTGGTCGTGCTTATCTCTCAAATTAATTTGGTGTAGTATTAGGAGTGTATAGCACAACGACGGTATCGTTTGTCACAGACTAAACAGTCTCAACACACGATCTAGTTGATGTCACTTTTCTATATGAAAGCATATAAGATGATAAATGATCAACCAAATATCTTGACCATCACGAAAATAATCAGGCAGTAATGACCAAATATCTTACGTGTATGGTGTCCAATTTATCTAAAAAAAAAAAAAAAAATAATTAGACACCCAAAAGTATGTAATATTCATTTGTTACTGATTGTGCATCAGTGGTCAAATATTTGTCAGTATATTAGCAATATATTTGTTGATTGTTTAGAGGTAGCTAATACATCACTCCATCTAAAATTTTAAAAAAATACAATTAATTTTTTTTATTACATAAATGATAACTAAATAAAATAATATCTGACACTGAGTAGACGATAATCTAAGGTTTGTAACTGGACTTGTGGTGTTGTAATGTAAAATCTTTCATAAGCCCATACTTGGCCTTGATATTTCCAAAGCTTGTGCATTAGTGGCGACATAGTTGTTTATAAAGCCATACAAGACAGGCACCACTCCACAAGTGCGTACTAGCATACTTGAAATTAGCCAGCAGTGGAAGAAACATAAGATGTACCAGAGTGTTCGACTTATTAGCGAACAAAAATCCTCAAATAAACTGCATAATGTATGCTCATGCATACCTTTGTATGCTGATGTCGTTGCCATGGGGGAGACAACTCTGGAAATTGGAACACTAACTATAGGATACTCAATCTTGAGCCTTTCAAATCATCTAGTTGAATGCCCAAAAGATCGTCGCAAACAATTTTTCATTCATATTGCAATGAACCTGTCACAGGTTCTCTGTCACTCATAATCCAAATTGAATGTAACATCCTATAACATAATTATGCATTCCCCCCAAGGCATGTGAAATGTGTCAGTTTCCGGTCTCCAACACTATACTAAAGCAATAATGAGATCCCAATCTAGTTGGATAAATCCAATATGTATAACCCCACGAAAACCAGCCTGTTGTACGTAAGACATAATACGTAGATCAAATGGGATAGTATGTTGTACAAATGTTTCCCTTCTCCGAAAGCTTAAAACTACAATAGAAGAACTATTCGTTATCGATTGTGAACAATGAGTATTTTGTTGATATAGTTGCACAAGAATAGAGGGACCATGATCCATGATGCATAAACACTGAAAGAATATAGAAACATATTAATATAGTCATTTTCATAAAAAAAAAGTCCATTACATAACAAATTCAATTACATAACAAAGTCTATAACATAAAAATTCAAAAGATAATCTAAACTCAAATTCAAGATCAGTCAAAAAAAGTTTTTTTTTAAAAAAAAAAATCATAAATCTACAACCCAATTCTAAACTCAAATTCAAGATCGATCCAATTCTTTTTTTAAAAAATCAAACAAACTACAACCCAAACAATCCAAAAGAACTACCAAGTCAAAATCCAAAATAATAAGATAAAAAGAAAACAATCCAAATTTTCAAGTCCAAAACCAAACAATTCAAAAAATAGATTTCAAATCTCATCTAACAGTCATAAAATATGAAATCTTAGAAAAACAACATTTACACACTAGATCCCCCACATATTAAATAAAACTAGTTCAAATCTCTAGTTTTTCATGCATGTATCTAAACAAAATATTAGATGTATAGATATTCAAGCTATAATCTCATATATTGAAGAAAAATTATCTACGATTGGCGATGACACGGAGGACGACAGATGGCGGACGACAATTGGTGGTGGGTTGGGGTAGAGAGGAAGAAAAGAAAGTTTGGAGAAGAGGAAAGAGCTAATTGAAGAAGGAAGGGGTGAGGGTTTTGGGACCACTAAGTACACGAGTTAAGAAATCATGAACTTGGACCATGATTATGTGGTCAACGTTGCATGCCAGTCATGTGGCAGTCATATGGCATGTCAGCAATTGCTTCACGTGATGTGGAAGGAAGTCGTGGATCTCGTCCATGATTTGGGTTAAATCATGGACCACGTATACGTTTTATCTACAATCGCGTATCAGATCCATGATTTCACTATTTTTCTTTTTTTTTGTCAATTCTTTCAATCAAATCATATTTTTGTCAATAATTATTAAGATAATATTATTTTAAAAAAATTCAGATATATTGATCTACTACTAGACTTTTATGTTTAAATTATTATTTTTATTCATAAAAAGTTTGATATCCTTGCCATTGGTCTATAATTACTAGATGTTGATAATTTTCATAAGACTTTCCTTCTCATGGTAGAAAGAGGTGATGAATGCCTATATCATAAAGTATGTGGAAATGTTAAAATTGATTGATTGTATTTCCACTCGAGTTTGGGGGGAAAATATAAAAAAAATCAAGTGGGTTTTAATTGGTTAATGATGAATTTTGACTAACTAATTTCTGGAATTACCGAATGATTAATAAATAAACATTTATTTTCATAAATTCAAACCCCTAATATAATCTTAGGGTTGATGATATGCACTTTTTTTTTTTTTTTTAATATTCAAGTTGGTGAATTAATTAATTTATGATGCATGATCAATTTTAATTTATGAATTATTAATTTGGAGAAGCATTTAGTATTGATTTACTCAACAAGATATATCTTTAACTAATACGAGTTTATCAACTAATTAAATCATTAATAACTTCTTTTTAATTCAATATGAGTCTAATTTAATTTTTTTTACTAAAATTTTATTGATATAATTTTTTTGCAAAAGTATTGTAAGAACTTCTAACTTGAGATTGATAGTATAAATACTATGCTAATTGAATTACACTCATGTTTACTTAATTGATGTAATAATAGATCTAAGACCTGTCCATATATTTAATTTGTGATTTTGAGATTTCTAATAATCCAAAATAACTTTTATCAAGGTATGAGCTCATCTAGTTCTAATCAAAATTCATACATACTAATTATTCACTACCTAAACGTTAAAATAGTTGACAATTGAAAATTTTCCTTTATAAAGGAATAATCAAGTATATAGCATTAATTACATTATCATTTGAAAAAATAGCAAAAGGCAGAAACCATTTGAATTATCGTAAAATGGATGAATGTCAAGTGAGTCCAATTTTTTGAAATCCTAAAATGCCCCTATTATCATCTTTATTAATGAGATTGTAATTAATTGCTCAACTATATATTGTAACATATTTTCAACGTCAACTAAGATCATCATTTCAAGCAAACAATTTGCCATAAATCTCGCGATTTAATAATTGTTTTGAATTTTCGATTCAGATTTAATAATTGTTTTGAATTTTCGAATCTTGTACATCAACTAATTTTCAAATCTTGTTTTGAAATTTTAAATATCATATTATATTAATTATCATAACTAAGATTTGTTATTTTTATTATACTTTCTATTAATCTTAATCAAGATTCATGGGTTTTTAATTATTTTGAACTTTATATTTATTATCCTTTTATTTCAAACATAAAATATTAGAATACAACACATAGCCCTAGCTTTCTTGTTATGGTTGTTCAATGGTAAGTGGGATGAAAATAACTACTATCATGACTTCCGATTTATTGAAGTTTCTGTTGCTTCAAACACATTTTTTTTTTCAATTTTTATCTTTTTTTGCTAATTTTATTTTTTGTTCTCAATCGAGGATGAGTCTATTTTGGAGGATTCACCGAATCAATCAATTCCATTGGTGCATAGATGAAAGGCTCGACTTAATCGACCATCGACCAAGAGTTCAAGTCGCAAAGTCTTTCTTTCCAAAGTGATTCTGAGCCATTGTGAAAAGATAGGTCAAGCATATGGACGGTGTTGGTATTAGCCAGTTTACCTTGGGGTCTTAATCCCACCTTGACAGATTCGATCAAGGAAAGATGTACCATTGTCGAATATTGTTTGTTCATCTTCCTCCATGATTGACATCAACACCACATCATAATTTGTTAGTAATTTCAATTACAATTTTTAATTGGGATTTTCATACTTCAATCTAAGTCTGTTTCTTTCTTCATTAATTGGGAATTTCATACTCCAATTTGAGTAATTATGGATTGTCGTTACTAAATTGGACCCGTTACTAAATTCAATCAATAATTACAATAATTATAGATGATCTTCTAAATTGGGCACATTACTAAATCCAATCTATAATAAGGGTCCTTGCGGATGACCGTTACTAAATTGGGCCTGTTACTAAATCCAAACTATAATTTGAGTAACTATAGATAGCCATTACTAAATTGGACCCATTACTAAACCCAATCTATAATTAGATTGTGGCCGTTACTAAATCAAATTTATAATTAGAGTAATTATAGATGACTGTTACTAAATTGTGCCCGTTACCAAATCCAACTATAATTAGAGTAATTATAGATGACCAATTGTGGGGCCATTACTAAATCGAATCTATAACTAGAGTAATTATAGAAGACCATTACTCAATCCAATTGGAGTCGTAGGAATTCTGTTCACTCAATTCAATCAAGAAGCAATGGATTTGAATATATTAGACAAATGGTTAACGCCGTCTATAAACTTGTTACATGAAAGTTCAAAAGATTCTGAAAATTGGTATGAATTTGTTAAAAATACAACTTTTTCTGTGAGTATAGCTTCCTTCGAAATATTTATAGCATCTTTCTTCTATAAGCCCGCTTATTCATCTTTACAAAATTTGAATTTTCGTAATTCATTTGTTAAAAGTTTTACTAATAATTTTTTTTAAAAAAATTATAAATATAATATATAATTGGTCATATAATCGTGGTTACATAGATGCTTTTTATAGCCTATCCTTAATTGGGGGTATAAGAGTATTAGCTGAATTAACTTCTTTTTTTGATCAACGGGTAATTGATGGAATTACCAATGCAATTGGTATTCTGAATTTTTTTTGTAGCAGAAAGTATTAAATATGTAGGAGGTGGTCGAATCTCGTCTTATATCTTTTTGTATTTAGTTTATTTATTTATTTATTTATTATTAATTTACTTTGTTTTTTTCTAATCATTTCTAATAGCATTTTTAAATTTCTCATTTTTTTATATATCGAAATGGACGATTCCATCGTTTATAGTCGAAAAGAATAGTCACAAGAGGTTTTTCAAACCAGAAGAGAGATTTTTCTTTTTTTTATCTATTTCTAACTTCGAATTTTCTTTATTTCCATCTAGAAGTTTCATAAACTTGTCTTTTTATATTTTGATAGCGTGTCCTTTTAAAGTGGAATTCATCCTTTTTTTTTTTCCTTTCCATTCACTCAGATCTCTTCCGTTTCATCGATTTTGTCCGCATCCTCCTTTTCTTCCGAAAAAAGGGAAGGAGAAGTATCTTCTTCGGTGGATCCCTCTTGTTCCCGTTTAGTCCCCTTCGTTTCGGAAGTGGTTTCTATTTCTACATCTATTTCTTCCTCGCTTTCCCCCGTTTCCTCCGTTTCCTCCGTTTCTTTTAGTTTTTTTAGTAATAATGGGCGACGGTATTCTGCCTAAATAGTAGACACAGGTAATAAATAAGAGAATACTAAAGATTCGAGCCATAGAATTTCTCAATTCTGATACAAGGTACTTATTAGATCTAATAAGTACATTAGATCTAATAGAATTATTTTACTGTATCCAGACTAATATCAATCCAACCCATTTCATGAATAAAATGTGACCAATTAACCAACCAACAAAACTACTTGATGTTAACTAATCTGACTAACATTGAACTTGGTAAAATGAAATGGTTGAATAATTGAAAAATGAGATTATTCAGGAATACACATTGAATGCTAAGATTATGCATTGAGTTTCTGGTAGTAGATCCATAATAAAAAAAGTGTTTGTGATTGTTCCAGAAGAAATGAAACAAAAGATACGGTAGAGCTAGGACAGTTATTGTATGAGGTCTACCCAATGCTAGATGCAGAGGCGCATAATAGATCGATATGAACATCATGAGCTGTCCCATAATAAAAAGCGGAAGAAGCCGAGCGACAAGAAAAATTCCTGCTGCTACCATCGTAGCAGCATGTATAAGAGCCGAAATGGGGGTAGGACCCTCCATAGCATCAAGTAACCATACATGAAGAGAAAATTGAGCAGATTTAGCAACCGCACCTGCAAATAATAGGACAGCGCACAAAGTAACAAATAATAAATTCACCTCATTATTATCAATCAAGTTATTGAAGATTTTAAATAAATCCCGAAATTCAAAACTCCCCGTTGTCCAATAAAGACCTAAAATCCCTAATAATAAAACAAAATCCCCTACGCGATTAATTACAAATGCCTTTTGACAAGCATTCGAGTGAACCAAAAACCTATTAATAGATAAGAACACATTCCAACCAATTCCCAAAAAATATAAATTTGGATCAAATTCGAACTAGTAACTAATCCCAACATTGACGTATTGAACAAACTCATATACGCAAAAAATCTCAAATATCCTTGATCATGAGACATATAATTGTCACTATAAATAAGAACCATAATTCCAACAGTCGTGATTAATATTGACATAATACAAGTAAGTGGATCGATCAAGTAGCCCAACTCTAAAGAAAAATCATTATTGATAGTCCAGGACCATACATATTGATAGATATAACTACTATTTATTTGATGAATGGACAGATAAATTGCGAAAATCATAACTATACTTAACAATAAAATACTCGGAAAAGACCGCATACGTCGAAGGTTTTTGGTTGCCGTCGGAAAAAGTAGAAGTCCCACTCCTATTAAGATAGGTATTGGAAGTGAGATGAACGGTATGATCCATGAATATTGATACGTATATTCCATAAAAAATGTATATTTAATTCCTAATTAATTTTTCTGATTCACCAGCTCTTATCTCTTTTCAAAAGGATCAGTTAATAAAAAATTTAAATATCCAAAACTTAAATAGAATTTTATTTTTCGATTCTTAATTTTTTGCCAAATACTTCAAATATTTCAAGTCACGAAGTTACAATTGTTCGAATAAGATGATCCGCTGAAACTGTTAATGAACATACCTATTGCTTTTAAGTAAAATTTTTTGACAATATAGAAACTGCAAATTTTCTTTATTATTTTAGTATGCATACCAAAATTTCCCGCTCTAGAGCAAGAAAGAAAAATTAGACGAAAAACACTATTTTTTTTTTGACAAAATAACATTATATATATAGTATTTTTTCTTTGTTTCGAATCTAATAATTTTTCATTTTCGATAGCTATATTAGGAGTATACTATAATTTCAAGAATAAATGGATAATAAATAGTAAAGAACAATTCGTTTTGAACAATAGATGTCTTTCACATCCAACTATAGCAATGAATAATCAATTATAATTTTTGAATGGGTAATTATAGATGACCGTTACTAAATCTAATCTATAATTTGAGTTATTATAGATGACCATTACTAAATTTAGCCCGTTACTAAATCCAATCTATAATTAGAGTAATTACATATCATCATTACTAAATTGGGTTCGTTACTAAATCCAATCTATAATAAGAATAATTATAAATCACCGTTACTAAATTGGCCTCGTTATTTAATCCAATCTATAATCAGAGTAATTACAATATATAACTAGTAATTATAGATGGTTGTTACTCGATTGTGTGTGTTACTAAATACAATCTATAGTTAGAGTAATGATAGATGACCGTTACTAAATTGAGCCAGTTACGAAATCCAATCTATAATTAGAGTAATCACAGATGACGGTTACTAAATGCAATCTATAATTAGAGCAAACATAGCTATCTATTACTAAATTGGACCCGTTACTAAATCCAGTCTATAATTAGAGTAATCATAGATGATCGTTGCTAAATTGGACTCGTTACTAAATCCAGACCATTACTAAATTGGGTCGGTTATTGAATCCAATCTATAATTAGAGTAATTATAGACGATATTACTAAATTGGGTCCATTAATAAATCCAATCGAGTAATTATAGATGACTGTTACTAAATTGGATTCGTTACTAAATTCAATCTATAATTAGAATAATTATAGATTACCATTACTAAATATCGCTCATTACTAAATCTAATATATAATTAGAGTAATTATAGATGTCCAATACAAAATTGGGCCAATTACTAAATCCAATTTATAATTAGAGTAATTATAGATGACATTACTAAATTGGAGCCATGACAAAATCCTATCTATAATTAGAGTAAATATAGATGGTCGTTATTAAATTGACCTGTTACTAAATCCAATGTATAATTAGAGTAAATATAGATGACCGTTATTAAATTGGATTCATTACTAAATTTAATATATAATTAAAGTAAATATAGATAGATGTTACTCAATTGGGCTCTTTACTAAATCCAATCTATAATTAGAGTAATTGTGGAAGACCGTTACTAAAGTTACTAAATCCTACCTATAATCAGAATAATTATAGATGACCGGTACTAAATTCAATATATAATTAGAGTAATTATCGATGACCGTCACTAAATTCGGTCCATTACTCCATCCAATCTATAATTAGAGTAACTATAGATAACCGTTACTAAATTGGGTCTATTACTAAATCCAATCTATACTTAGTAATTATAGATCACCGTTACTAAATTGGACCATGTTTGCTTTAGCACGCCTTTCTTCTTTCGTCATTTTTCTCTTGCCTTTCTTCATTCGCCATTGGTGTGCATGATCTAGTTGTGACTTCATTCCCATCTCCAATTTTTTTTCGTTTGTTATTGGTGTGCGTCATCTGATTCTTGACTTCATTCCCATCTCCAATTTTTCTTTGTTCGCGGTTTGTGTAGTTCGTCCGGTTCTTGACTCTATTTCCATCTCCAATTTTTCTTCGTTCGAGTTTTTGATGGGTTGTAGGTTTGATATACTACAATATTTCATACTGACCATAAATGTAACTAGTTTTGTATGTTAATGAGGTGCTATAATATTTTCTAATGTTGTTTTTTTCAATATATACGGTATTGTTTTACTTGTTCGATAATGTACCAGGATATGTACTGTGTTTTTTTGTATATAATATGTTTTTTTTCAATAATTTCACATGTAACTAGTTTTTTTATAGTATATTTCCCAAATGTAACTACTTTTGTTATTATATATTTTACATGTACCATTATGTATTTCCTACTATATCAATTGACGGAAGCATTTAATACAAGTAAGATACTTATATATAATATATTACACAGTATAACTTGATTTTTAAAATACGTGATGTTTGTGTATTCAATATATATTGTGGTATATTTGTGATAAATTGTATATATGCTGTGCTATAATTTATTTTAATATATACCGTGTTCTAATTGTTTTCGATATATATTGTGTTATATTCACGATAACTTTTATATTTCATGGATAATAGGTTCTATTATATTCATAAGAGAGTAATGTGATAGGTAGTTGAAAAATGTATATGTATTATATTACAATGTATATTATAGCTGATATTTGTGTTCTGTTATATGCCTTACTTTATTTGACATATAAAAGGTTTTCTTCGTTAATTCACTATTGGTATATTCATGATAACTTTTATATATACTGTGTTATAATTATTTCAATATATATTATGTTATAATTATTTCAATATATACTGTGTTATAATTTGTTTTATAATTTTTTTCAATATGTACTATGTTATCTTCGCGATAACTTTCATGCATAGTAGGACGTATTTATTCCTTATATTCACAAGGCAATAAGGTGATATGTAGTTAAGAAATGTATATGTATTATATTACAATGTATATTATAGCTGATATTTGTGTTCTGTTATATACCCTACTTTATTTGACATATAAAAGGTTTTCTTCATTCATTTATAACAGGTCAAATGTCCCTATTTAAATTGGATAACTATGTTGATTACAGAGTATCAAATGTTGTTATCTACGCTCAAATGTCATTGAAGAATTACAACGTGCTGTAATCTCCAAGTTACAAAATATTTTGAATTTAAAGAAAGTAGAAATATTTGTCAACATAGGTTCCAAAGAATGTTTGTAGAAGGATTTGATTCGAGAAAATGACAATGATGTCAAATGGGTTTATCGCCTAATATTTGCCAATGTTGAACATCTCTTATTGTTCATACAGTTGGCAGATTACCCATGATATTGGACAATAGACCTCCCATTAGGGGTGTTCAAATAACCCGACAACCCGAACAACTCGGACTATCCAACCCAAAATGTAAAGACTGGGTTGGGTTAGTATTGTTCTTGGGTTCGCTTAGGTTGAATTTTTCTATTTTTATTGGGTTGGGTTGTAGGTTGGCTAAAAAAAAAATTTGGGTTAACCCAACCCAATCCAAATTTTATATATAAATATATATATATATATATATATATATTCCTCTTTGTTTAAAGTTTGTTTTCTTTGTATTGATTAATTTTTAAATTTTTAATATTTTTCTTTTAAAATTGTTTTGATATTTGTCTTTATTTAAAGTATACAATAAATATCATAGATATTTGGTATTTAGCATCTTAATTTTATGAAATTTTAGTTATTAGTCATGTGTTATATATAAATTTACATATTTTTTTATTAAAAATAAAAAAAATAATTTATAACCCGACAACCCAACCCAACCCGAATTTTAAGGGTTGGGTTATTTGGGTCATTTGGGTAGCCAATCAAACCAACCCGAATTTTCGGGTTGGTCCAAAAAATACCCTCAACCCAACCCATGTACACCCCTACCTCCTATTGTTTTTAATATATACATCCTTGATGGTGGGGGTAATTTTTTCCAAGATGTTGATTTGTCCAAGATTTCCTCTAACTTTGACGTTGAGATGCATGACATGTTGATAGCTTGTAGAAATACAAGCTATTGCAACATTTTATTTAGAATTATGAGGGTTGATGAGTAGAATATGTGTTAATATTGCTAAGGATTCATGTGGAATAATGAGCTTGTGACAATCAACATTGAAAATCCCTGCTAACCCTACATCATGCGTTATTTTGCATAAAAAATGTCTATTTCGTAGTTGTCGCAAGAATCGATCGCATGCATTGATCTTAATGAAGACAAGTTCGTCGCATAAAATGCTGCAACTACAGAGTGATAGCCATGATAGAAGGTTGATTGCAGAGTGGGTGGAATACGTTGATACTTCATAAGAAACAATCTTAAATGTATACCTTGGGAGTATCAAAGAGATAAGGTCATGATGACATTTCACCTACTGCGTTAGTAATGGCAGTGATTCAAAGCTAGATTATAAAAGTTGTCGACGTTTGAGCTCTATAAATAGAGCCTTGGAGCCTAAATTCAAAGCATCCGGGACTTCTACCTTGGCCAGATTCCTGTGATCATAGACGTGAGCATGAGCAAGAAAGTCTTTGAGAGTTCTTCACTTCCACAACCTCCTCGACCGGAGCTTTATTGGAGATAGAGCTTGAGAGAGACTACTTCCAAGACCTCCACCGATCGAAGCTTCATTGTCTAAGGCGGGTTTTGGCTAGGTTGGGTTTTTTAAGTTGACAGAAACATAACACCCCTACCTGGGAACCTACATGGAAAGGTGAATTAGATAGATTTTCAACAAGCATGCGACAATTTGGTCAAAGACTCCATTAAAGAGTTTAATGGTTGATGATCAAAAGTTGTTTAACTATCCAAGGTAAAAGTTACTCTTGGGCAAACCTAACCGTCACTTAGTTAAAATCCTTAAGCCGTGTTTTTTCTAAGTAAGCTAAACTCTAGGTTATAAAATACACAGTGGGAGGAAGCGATATATTTGATATGTCTATGGTTCTACTCACATTTCTCCCTGAATGTTCACACCGTGAGTTTCATGCTTCGCCTCGTGGTGCCTTGGGAGCATCCCCCTTCGGATGGTGTTTGCATGAGTCAATATCAAGGTAGACGAAGAGAGTGTTTACAGTAAGTGGGTGAAGGATGTGTGTCAACATGTCCTATGGTCTCTGTCATTGGTTCACGTCGTGAGATTATTTTGTACTCCCTCGTGGTGCCATGGGAGCGTCTTCCTTCTGATCAGTTTTGTGCAGTTGGTCAAGATCAAGGTGAACTCCAAAAATGGATAGGGTTGCTTTAGGTTTTGCCCCAATCAGATTTTTTCCCTTCGGATTGGCTGCTTAGGGTAGATCTCTAGGGCCTAAAATGGCGGGTCACACTTATGGGAGATTATTAAGTAAGTTAATGATCTCTTGGCTAAATCAATGATGGCTAATCGTTATAGGAGCAAGAGTTATTCTGGTATTAATGACTAGTTGAGAACTTCTCAATTTAGAGGAGGGATAATTGATCTCCCTTGGACGACTTTTGTCCTAAACTTTTGAAGCGTTATTGCAAAACTAGATGTCACACGGGGTTCATATTAGTTTTACTAAAACCTTATTGGATGTTTTTTTGCAACGGGTATTTGCTTAAAACCTAACGTAGGTCAATGTGTTTTCTTCAGCAACTCGTTAGTATTTTCGTTTAGTGTTTTTAATATGATCGAATACATACGGTGGAAAGAATCGTTTAAAGCGTATTTCGTGGCAAACGACCTCGAATTTGTCATGGTTGAGGAGTGTCCTCAAGTCCCGACCTTTGATGCACCACGAAGTGTTCGCAATGTATATGAGGTGTGGATGAAGGTTAATTCGTTGGCCCGACTTCACATTTTGGCTAACATACCTGATATTTTGGCCAAAAGGGTTGAGAACATGGTCATTGCACGCGAGATCATGGACTCGTTGCAAGATTTGTTTGAACATCAATTCTTACTTTTCGAGCATAAAGGGATAGATGACAAAACCAGTAGTGTTAGTTGTTCTGACACTAATCCCACTACTCTCCAAAAGAGGAGGAATGACATTAAATTTGATTTATTGATCTTGGAGACGTGTTTGGTAGAGAATGATGATTCTGCCTAGATCTTAGATTCGGGTGCTACCAACCTTGTCAGTTCCTCTTACCAAGGATTCAGTTACTGATAAATGTTGCCACAGGGAGAGATGACTCTACGAGTCGATACTGGTGAGGTTGTTTCAGCTGTTGCTGTAGGCAGGCTGAAGTTATTTGTTGACAAGAAACGTTATCTGTTATTGGATAATGTTTTTGTAGTTTCTCATATTAAGAGGAACTTAATCTCGGTTTCTTGTCTCATTGAACAAGGGTATACTGTCTCCTTTTCTGAGAATAAATTGTTTATTTTCAAGAATAGAATGAAGATTGGTTATGGTTCAATGGAAAGTAACTTATATGTACTAAGATCATTAGTCATAAAAGCCTTGTTTAACACTAAAATGTTCAGTACGATAACAATAGCTAAAAGACAAAAGGTTTCTCCTAAAAAAAAAACTGCACATCTTTGGCATCTAAGGTTAGGTCACATCAACCTCAATAGGATTGAAAAGTTGGTGAAAAGTGGACTTCTAAAGAGTTTAGAAGAAAACTCATTGCCGGTATGTGAATCATGCCCCGAAGGCAAGATGACCAAACTGAAGGAAATCAAATTCGAGATTTCCATAAGCAGCGGAAAATAAATCATTCCAAATTACAATCATGAATAAACATTACAAATTACAGTTGTACACAAAACATACAGTTATGCAATCGTTACAAAAATTACAGCATGAACAATAAATGAACAAGGTGAAAGCTACAAATATTTGTAGACTCGTTTCCATGCTCCTTGCTCACGAACGCTCGAACAACAACTTCGAACGCTCGAAAAACACGACCGAGCACTGCACGAACAATTCGCGCTCATCCTCAGTGATCGCCTCAGTCACGAACACTCCAGCAAAAACACGAACGGCCTCCACAGGACCTCGACGGTGTCGAGTTGAGTATGACACCACTAAGAAGGTTACCTTGGTATTCTCTATGTGAGAATTAAGAGGGTGGGCTCTGTTCGTACTTGGAATGAGGCAGGCGAAGAAAGAATGAACAATCGTATACACGACTGGGCAAGTGGGAGATGACAGAAACCTATCACATAGGTCGATGCCCAATCGTTTAGCTAAAGCTAAGCAATCATCTAGCAAAAGCTAAGCGATCGTTTAGCTCATCGCATAGCTCAGTGTCTATCGCCTACAAACACTACACAATCGTTTAATTTGCTCAAGTTGTCGCTTAGTAAATTTGTATTTACTTAACAACCTTTCGAGAGTTTTTTTTTTTTTTTGAGAGAAAAAAATCAAAATCAATTTTCAACCTTTTTGTCAAAACTTCCTAAAATTAGGAAAATAATTTTCCTTTTAACTCACGATTACCATGTATCACCAATAACCACCCACTCAATTGGTTATTAAAGAAAAAGAATTAATTATCCAATAATTAATATTATTATAAATATAAATGATAACCAACTTATCATACTATATTTATAACCTATAGTTTTAATATTTCATCTCATGAAACATATAAACCATAGTTCTTTCTCTATTTCGTGGTACTTAATGTGAATCTAATTTACATCAATCTGCCACTAGATGTATCTCATACATCATACCGATTATATCATATATAGTCAAAATACCTCCTGTCAATTTGAACATTTTAAATCAACACCAAAAACTGATCCTCAACTGAATCCATTGAGCTACCAAGGGGACCTTATGGACTTATAGCTCGAAGCTCCAACCGTACGTGAATAACTGACTAAACTCTTTAGTCACGGGATCCACCATCCATTAACTGCCAGACACTCCACTAAAGACCGACAACTAAACTCTCCTTATCACAAATGTATTATGTGTCCGTCTTAACCAATCAGAAGTGCGACAACCCTTCACAGATCGCTCGTAAATACAACTGGGTCAATAACCTTATGCCCCTGTAGTTACATTTATCTCCTTCAGTACCACTGATCTCTCTAATGAACATACGTCATAGACTTGCTATGACTGAGTCTTCTCTTCCAAAGAGAAGTTTTGGCCACTATGTTCAAGCCCAGGAATCAGCCCTTAAGGGAGCAATCTCTCTATTTATCTCTGCTTCGGAAAAGAGTGAATTCCATCTTGTGGATTGGGTTCCCAGCTCCCATATCAGACAAGTCCACAAAAAGGTAAGCATGTTGAGTTGGCAATCTAGCCACTCTCACCCATACTAATCAAAGGATAGCTCTCAAAGGCAGGAATTTCTAAAACAGTCAAGATTGAGGTCGTGTCACCTATGGTCATTTAGGTGAGATGAAAGTCTCTAGTATCAACGGCATTATTGATAAATTATTTTATGTGATGAAATGATGGAATTAGATGCGGTGATGGAAATGCACTGACCAAAAAGTTTTCTCAGCGGAATCCAAGTATATACCCCATTGAGTTTCCTGGTAAGTCCAGGGTGAACTCAGGGACTAGGGAAAACGGTATGTGGTGATAATTTTCAAGAAGACTTTGCGTTAACCAGTAAATCAAATAGTTGTTTGATTTGTTGTTTGCGGTATATAAAAATAAATGTATGCGGTGAATTTGAGAAAAGATCGATTATGCGGTAGATACACTGAGTATGCAGAGGAACAAGTTGAGAAGATCTTTAGCTAGCGTTTCCTGGGAATGCATCAGACTATGCGATCATGCTACACTCATGCGACAGCAAATCATTTTCCAATGCAAATGCGGTGCTCTTAGTTCTAGGACGCATGTGTTGAATGCAATAATGTCCATAGAGCTTATTCCTAAGTCTCTACTCTTTTCCTATGCGATGATGCAAGATGCATACAAAGATAAGGTGACCGCACACAATCATATCCTATCTCTAGGATGCATGCGATGCGTTAATAACAAATAGTGCTTATTCCTAAGCTCCTATCTCTTGATTATACATTCTAATCTGAATCTCCCGAGCCTAGATTCTAACCTGACTTTTTCAAGCCTAGATTCTGCCCTTAGACTACCCTCCCGAGTATCTCTAATGGATGAATGATGCATACATAATACAAGATAATCGCATAGAATGAAGATCCTCAGTTAAGTTAGCTAAGTGCTTCTCAACCCATTCGATAGATTTAGCTACTCATGCGTAATAAATAGAGAGTGAATAGATATAAATAAATAAATTCCATTTCTATAGATAAGTTTAAATACAAAATGACAATGGAAGATAAGGATAGAGAGCCTGGTAGCAATCCCTTGCTCCCAAGGCTTTTACACCCTCTCTCTGATCTCGATGCTTCTGGCACTCTCCCAAGTTCATCGGAACGATCTATCAGCACAATCTCGCTTCTCTCGCTTCCGCCTTATATAAAAGAAAAACTAAGAACAAGGCTATTTTTATCTAAGGGAAAATTCTCTAATTATCCGAACTTCTTCACTGAAGGTTGCCTTTGATATTTATAGAGCTTCGAGGTGAAAGGTTGTTTCTCTCTTAAGATTGCACTGATGGGATGGCATTAATTCTCTATCTGATGTGCCGAATATTTGTCACCGAAAAGTTGAGTGTACTTGCTACAGTAGTTTGTTAGCGGTTTGTCAACTTAATTCGACTCAACCGTCATCAGTTTTCTGTCCCATTGTGATTAATTATGTTTTTCACCTAGATGCGCCCACTAAGTTGCGCCGGCTCTATGCAGCAATCCTTCTTGAGCAGATACTTGCGAGCGCCCACAAAGATTTCCTTTAGAAAGTCGACCACAATCTCTTTTCCTAGATTTCTCAAGGATACTCCATTCAAATCCTATATACCAAAATTTTCTTAATTTTTATTCAATTTTCTTCTTAAAATATTTTTAAGATCTAGGGACCACAAGTTTAACCTTAAAAAAGACTTTACTAGATTCCATGACATCGCATGATTTATTTCAAAGAAAACTTTTTCACTGGAGTATTGATTGATTTTTATCCTTGCATATTTTTTACATTATTATTCTTCTCTGACCTTGCGCTGATCTAAGTGCCTCACCTTGGTTTTGGCTTGCCCCCATGTGTGTCATGCGGGAATTCAACTACGAGCAAGGTGCTCTTTCTCAGACTAAACTCATACCCATTCGGCAGCGAAGTTGCGATCATTTATTTATGCGTTGATCCTGGCGACTTATTTTCCTTTTGGCTTGCCCCCACGTGTGTCATGCAGACATCCAACTACTGGTAAGTGCCCTTCACAATTTAACTCTTATCAACATGGGTTTCCCCATTGCGTTGACAGTGGAATTGTTATTCTCAAAATTTTCCTTCTCTTTTTTATAGAGCTAAAAATAGCAAGGTCGAAAATAAATACCTCACCCCCAAATTTAAAATGCGGCAATGTCCTCATTGCCAATAGATTGGAAGAAGTCATGCGATGTTTTTAGGAAGCTACATAAAGAGTCAGTTTGAAAGAAAGCTAGCGGACCACTAACTTCTAGAAATATTTCATGAGGTGACTGTCCTAAAATTAAGTTTATTCTAGTGTACATGAAAAAATAGAAGCACGTGTTTCATCATTGAAATCATAATTAGCAAAGAGACAGCATGCAGTGACTTACTAAATTTATCAATGTTAAATGATTGCGGTAATTAAAGAGGATGCGGTGATAAAACTTTCAAAATTAGAATGCAATGCGATAGTGCAGAATTTGGAATAAAGTCAAGCAAGAATACAACCCCCAAATTTACGTTGTTTCCTGGATTGCTTGTTGACACATCCTGCTTTTAGGCGAACTTCTTTCTTTGCAATGCGGTGATGAAATAAAATAGTTTCGTCTTCGTGTAGCGCCTCCACAATCGTGTACCTTCATCGTTTGCAAAGAAAACATTGAGAGGGTCAAATAATATTAAAAAAACAGAGTTTAACAAAATCTTTCACTGCAATCGTTCAGCACGATCACATTTTTTTTCTTAATAAAGAAGTAAATATGCGATAACAGATAAAAACAAAGTGATAAAAGTTCATAAAGTATTGATGTAGAAAAAGGATATTCAAAAGGTTTGCGTCCCTGATGAGGTTGAATCACATAATGACTCAGGGACTGCTTATTTTGTGGTGCAAGCTGGGCTTTTTACGTCCATGGTGGCTTTTTCTTCTTTTCTCTATCTTCTGGAATTTTGACTGCCTTAATCCGGAGCTTTTCCCCGTTAATGTTCATTATGATTTCCCCCTTGTGCACATCAATTTGAGCACGGCCGGTCGAGAGGAATGGTCGTCCCAATATGATGGGCGCATCTTTGTCCGCTTTATAATCCAAAATGATGAAGTCTGCCGATAAGATGAATTTATCAATTGAGATTGCGGCATCTTTCAACTCTCCCTTGGGATGTATTCGGGATCTGTTCGCAAGTATGAGAGTCTCTGTTGTAGGCGTTTGGTTGCCCATATTCAATTGTTTAAAGATTGATAACAACATTATGTTTATACTCGCCCCAAGATCGCATAGTGCTTGGCCACTGTAGACCCCTCCAATGGAACATGGTATCGTGAAGATTCCTGGGTCGCTCACTTTTGGTGGGATCATCGCATTTTACGTTACTGCCATTGTCGTGATCTTTTCTTCATCATTCTGCTTCTTTTTCAATCTTTGCGGAGATGGTGGTAGCTGGATTTTTTCCATCTCATGAACTAGAGGCTTGAGAATGGATGCAACTTTTGGTTTCATTTGCTCGGGCTCTTCTGAATTACAAGTCAACGGGTCCTCGATTGTTACCACATTCAAGTTGATCGTAATGGGTTCCTTCTCTACTTTCGCATTCGTTTTGTCACTTAGCAAGGAGACTGCTAAGCATTGTTCCTTCCTTGTACACCTAGCATTGTGAGGGAGCTCAGTTGAGCTTAGTAAAGCTCCTTGCGGTCTAGTTTTAAGTTCGCCCGTAATCTGTCCTAGTTGAATTTTGAGATTTCGAATGGACATTGCTTGATTCTGAAGCATTGATTCGTTCTTCTCAATGTATTGCTTCAACAAGCTCTCTAAGGATGAAGATTACGGTGGTTGCGAACTACTTACTTGACTACTCGTCTAACCGTTATTTCGCGAGAAAAATCTAAATGGCTCTTCTTTTTGCGCCACAGATTGGGAATTTTGTTGCTGATTTATCCACGTGAAATTTGGGTGGTTTCTCCACCCGGTGTTGTATGTATCGGAATAGGGATTATTCTTTATGAAGCATACTGACTGCGGATTTCCTGGGCATTCTTCCATTGGATCCGCGTCTCCGTAGATGACACAACTTGCAGTTGTTTTAGCAATTGCGTTGAACTGCCCTTTGTTCGCTCTCGTGCTATTAATTGCGATGCCTTGTATAAAACTCATCATCGCCGTCATTTGGTTCTGAAGGGATGCGATGGCCCCTTTGTTTACGTCATTGTTTCCAATTCTTAATCTTTGATCGCTTTCTTGTCAATCCTTGTGATTTTTGGAAATGCAATCAAGTATATTTTTGGCCTCCTCATATGTTTTGTCGAGCAGACCATTAGTTGCTACCGCATTAGCAGCGGTCTGAGAATCGGGGTTCAGTCCTTGGTAAAAGATCTCTATTTGCAAGCAGTCTGGTAATCCGTTGTGTGGATATTCTCTTACCAGCCTCTTAAACCTCGCCCAGGCATCGCTGAGTGATTCATCAGTTTCTTGTTCAAAATTTGTTATTAATTTCCTTCTCCGTGCATTCTCGGTTGGTGGGAAATATTTCTTCATGAACTTTTCCACGACTTGTTCCCACGAGGTTATCTCTCTCGGTTCGAGAGAATATGCCCATTTTCTTGCTTGATCGCATAAGGAAAATTGGAAAAAAGTGAGTCAGACTTCCTCGACAGAGATATTCGGGAACACAAAAGTGTTACAGATTTCTATGAAGCTTCAGAGGTGGCCGTGTAGGTTCTCGCCACGCCTTCCTCCGAATTGTCCTGCAGTCTGGATCATCTGCAGCATCACCAATTTTATTTCAAATCAGGATCCATCAAGGGTAGGACTGATGATTCCTAGAGAGAAATCGTAGAGGTTTGGCGATGCATAGTCCTGACTGGGCCTATTGCAACCGTTGTCCAGTAGGATTGGATTAGCCATGACATTGTTTTCGTTTGGTACTCCGTTTTCAGGCTGCTACTCCATATCGTCTTTATCTAGCTGTTGTTGTTGGCCGCTGTTTCTTAGTCTTCATCTGAACATTCTTTCAATCTACGGGTCGTAATTTTCCAGAGATTGAGAGCTGCAAAGAGATCAGAAAAATTACCGTTAGCACACTGAATTTCTGAAGTCCTCGGCAACGGCGCCAAAAACTTGATGTGTTATTTTATATGATGAAATGATGGAATGAGATGCGGTGATGGAAATACGCTGAGCAAAAATTTTTCTCAGCAGAATCCAAGTATAAACTCCACTAAGTTTCCTGATAAGTCCACGGTCGAACCTAGGGACTAGGGAAAACGGTATGCGGTGATAAGTTTCAAGAAGACTTTGTGGTAACCAGTAAATCAAATAGTTGTTTAGTATGTTGTTTGATGTATATAAAAATAAATGTATGCGGCAGATTTGAGAAAAGATCGATTATACGGTAGATACACTGAGTATGCAGAGGAACGGTTTGAAAAGGTCTTTAGCTAGCGTTTCCTGGGACACCGTCAAACTATGCGATCATGCTACACTCATGCGATAACAAATCATTTTCCAATGCAAATGCGGTGCTCCTAGTTCTAGGACGCATGTGTTGAATGCAATAATGTTCATAGAGCTTATTCCTAAGTCTCTACTCTTTTCCTATGCGATGATGCAAGATGCATACAAAGACAAAGTGACTGCACACAATCATATCCTATCTCTAGGATGCATGCGATGCATTAATAGCAAACAATGCTTATTCCTAAGCTCCTATCTCTTGATTATGCGTTCTAATATGACTCTCTCGAGCCTAGATTATAACCTAACTTTTCCAAGCCTAGATTCTGCCCTTAGACTACCCTCCCGAGTATCTCTAATGGACGAATGATGCATACATAATACATAATCGCATAGAATGAAGATCCCCAGTTAAGCTAGTTAAGTGCTTCTCAACCTATTCGAGAGATTTAGATACTCATGCATAATAAATAGAGAGTGAACAGATATAAAGAAGTAAATTTCATTTCTATAGATAAGTTTAAATACAAAATGACAATGGAAAATAAGGATGGAGAGCCTGGTAGCAATCCCTTGCTCCCAAGGCTTTTACACCGTCAACTCTATTCTATTTAAAAGATATTCCTACTTTCGTAGAAGCTGGCCTTCTCTATGATCTTGACGCTTCCGATACTCTACCAAGTTCACCAGAACGATCTATCGACACAATATCACTTCTCTCGCTTCTGCCTTAAATAAAAGAAAAAGTAAGAACAAGGCTATTCTATCTATGGGAAAATTCTCTAATTATCTGAACTCCTTCACTGAAGGTTGCCTTCGGTATTTATAGAGCTTCGGGGTGAAAGGCCGCTTCTTTCTTATGATTGCACTGATGGGATGACATTAATTCTCTGTCTGATGCGCTGAATATTTGTCACCAAAAAGTTTAGTATACTTGCTACAGTAGCTCGTTAGCGGCTTGTCAACTTAATTCGGACTCGACCGTCATCAACTTTCTGTCCCATCATGATTAATTATGCTTTTCACCCAGATGCGCCCACCACGTTGCGCCGGCTCTATTTGGTAATACTGCTTGAGCAGATACTTGCGAGCGCAAATCACCGCAAAGACTTGCTGTAATGCTGCATTCGACCGTTGATTTCTTCTGATCAGATTTCTGCCTGGCGTCAACGCATATTCTGCTCAAAAAATACACAAGTTAATTGGTTTCATGCGATGGATGCATGCGACTGCAATGTTATAAACTTAATGCTTTTTGGACGCAATCTTACATATTTTATCAACGCAAACTTGCATTGTTTAATAACTTAGCACTGTAATAACGTGCATTTCTGCCTGTTATTAGTTATATATAGAGTCTAGTCATCTCGTGGTCCAGGTCTTATACAAACTCTTTGTATAGGATACCCCCGCTCGCACGTCTTCACATAAATGGTCAGGATCTACCATCTGTAGTAGTTTACAACACTTGCAAACTTTCTACATGTCTTCTTAGGCCTTTTACTTAGAATTATGAAGGTTGTTAGGTAGATTATGCGTCGATCATGATAGAAATTCACAAGAATATGAGCTTGCATCGATCAGCATGTCGAATCTCAGCTAACCTGTTATTTTGGTTAATTATGCGTTCAATGTTCTATCTTTGTAGCTAATGCAGGAAATGAATGCAAACACGGAAACCGGACCACCGCATAGACGACTGCATGTGGAGAAACACTCCATTGCAAAGGCATCGATCAACGCATGGATGTTGCGGTAATCAGCCATATGCGTCCATCGCATGGGAGTTGCGCTCGTTAAGAGAATACGGTCATCATGTAGACTTGTGGTATTAAGCAAATGCGGTCATTGAATGATTGTGGCTACACGAAAATGCAACTAATGGGATCAACGCAAGGTAGGTGGAATGAACGCATCAATGCATCTACCTCGAGAAAATCTAAAGATGATGTTGACATTTCACCTACCATGCCGTTAGTGGCAGAGGTTCATAAAGGACGAATGCGCCGAACGTCAGACTCAGAGCAGTCCAATTAATGCTGTCGGCGGCCAAGATCTATAAATAGAAGCCAATGAGCTCAAATTCATTTTATCCAGGGTTTTCGCCCAAGGTTGAACCCAAGGTTTTCGCTTGAGGTTTTCCTATGGAGGATCCTTGTGATCCAGACAAACTGCTTGAGAAGACGCTGAGAGTTCTTCACCTCCTTCATCCATTCCGAGTGAGGACCGGAGCCTCCAAGCGGAGCTAGATCTCGAGAGAGTCAGCTCCTCCACCCATCCATGGCACCACCGGCAGCCTTGACGTACATCCGCTGGAAGCAAAGTTTTGCTTCCAGCCGGTCATTTCTTTTCCTTTTTTTTTTCTATATTGTATTGTATGACATTTTGAATTAAGAAAATAATACAATGTGTTTTCAATGCATTTCTCTATTCTTTCGACTCCATCTCCATCTTCTTGCTTAGCATTTTTACTTTCATTGCAACACTTGGGTATTGAATACTTAGTCATGTGGATTAGGGATATGAAGCATGTAGCAACCTACCAAGAGGTATGCATTGTGTGAGTGTGTGAGTAACCTTATTTGCTTAGTTTGAAGCTGCGGCAACACCTGTTGTTCGCATGCTATTGTGAGATGCTTTAAGAGTGTATAAAGTAAAACAGATTGGAAGAATAAAGTTTAAGTGTTGCGTTCTTGATGCGTTTAAATAGATGCAACGTGTTAGGGCGTTAGTATTATGCACAGAAGGCACACAACTCCTTATAAAAACGTTTAAGTTTTCCTAGATTAAACCTTCCTGGCAAGTCTAGGGTCGATCACAGGGATTCAGTTTCACTAAAATAGTTTATGCGTTGTACTTGTAGTAGGAGTTTGTTCCTAAATAAATGTGAAAGATGTATTATTTACACTAACATGTTATGCCTGTGCAAGACAATACAAAAGAGTTGAGTGGAAAATGAACGATCATGTGAAAATAGAATTTAAGTAGGTGGACGCGCCGGTCAAAGATAATTGCACACAACTGATGTAATGTGGATGAAATGGGATGGGTTGCTTATCTTTCTGTTCATGCATTAGACATCATTCAACACTTCTCAATGCGAATAACATACGAGCCTATCTCTAGGGTGCATACGTCAAACTTAGAATGCAAGAAACACCAGTAAGTCTATCTCTAGTTGTACTAGGCGTTCTACTTAATGCGGCTTAGCTATTCTTTCGAACAACTAAGTAAGAAGCTTTCACCAAGTTGTGAAGTTGGTTTAGGCGTTGGAACAGAATTATGCATGAAGTACTAATGATTTCAACATAAACAAAAGATAAACAATAGCAAAAGTGATGATCAAATATATGAATTTTATAAAGGATCAATGAGTCTTTACAAAGAACTATATTCAATCAAAATGAAATGGGAATGATATTAAGAGAGAAACTGAGTCAAGCCAAAGAATACAATCTCTTGTAATTCCTTGGCTCAATCTTGTTGTGTACAATCACTTTAAAGAGCCAAGGACAGAGTATCTTTCTCAAGAATAACTTTCTCCACTCCATGGTCGGTGATGGTGGTGGTTCTTAGCTCCTTCGATCGTCTTACACCTCGGAACAGCTTGTACAAACTAAAACTAAATGTACAAATTTACAGAGAGTATGGAGCTTCTAATTGTCTGAACTCTTAATTCTGGGGGGTCTTCAAGTATTTATTGGCGTTGGTCTCGTCCACTTGGAGGATGGGTTGCATTTAAGTCCATGCCCTGGTCAGCATTAAACTCTATGTCCTGGTTGGCCGCCTGACCTCTGGAAGCTTTTTAGACGCCGCCTGCTGCTGGACGCTTTTCAGATGCTACCTGTTACAGGTGCCCATACTTGCAAATGGCAATGTGACACAATCGGCCTGCTGCAACGAATCTTCTATACGTTGAATTCCCTCCGACACATGGCTCATGCATTAGTGCGTTTCCTGCGGCACTTGTCTAATGCGCTATTGTCAGTTCTTGCGTTGAAATCCTGCAAAGTAGTGCGTTAGCGCTGCGATTTTTAGTGATAAACATCTTTTACATGAAATTGCTATTGTTTAAGTAAATCCATGTGTTTCTATTAAAAGTGAGGAGAGTTTATCATTAAAAACTCTAATTGTTCTAACTTATGAGCAAAGATAACTTATATTTTTACAAGTTATCACCTGTCTATTGGCTAACGCATGCTTGTCTATAAGTAAAGTCAGCAACAACCAATTGCCCGGGAGGGTAAGTGGTTGGTTGCAATAAGCAATGTTTGTGTTGTTCACTAAGGATAGTAACAACCTTGCATCAACCAAGTTCATGTGTTTTTCTTGTCTTATGTTGTGCCCAACACCCCTTTAGAGCTACTCGAGAGAGAGTTTAAAGAAAGAACCTAATGACTCAAGAGAGCTAGGTTAGAATCTAGACTCGAGAGAGCGAGATTAGATTGGCATAAGCAAGACATAGGGACTTAGAGATAATCTCTCTTTGTCAACACTGCATCGCATGCACCCTAGGAATAAGAATGATGATATGTGGTCGCCTTGTTTGTGTATCATCGCATGCACCCTAGGAATAAGAATTAGAGCTTATGTGTAGGCCCTATATACACCTCTGCACATACATCGCATGCGTTCTAGCATTAAAAGCCGTAGCATTCACACCGAGAGGTGGTTTACTATTGTATGAGTGTTGCATGATCACATTAGTTTGTGTTGATTAGGGTTGCCCTTGCGGTCACTCTTAAGTTTGCAATGAAAACATCTCCGCATTTTATTTATTTCCCATACATTTATTTCATGTCAAGGTTTATCGCATCTCTACCTTTCATGCATATTCTCATTGTGTTGTCTGTTAGATAGGAGTAGAAGTAGGATTAACGTAGCAATATCCCCCTCATTCTTTTATTTATACCGCCGCAGGCATATCACCGCAAACATATAGTTACAAGTCCCTGTGTTCGACCTCAAATTACCCGAGAAACTTGCGTTCATGTTATACTTGGCGTGAATGCAAGAAAATTTATGGCAGGACGCATGGTCATCGCATACATTCATTAACACAATTTTCATTCCAACGCATGACTATCAACACATATCTTAGGAACATGCATCGCATAATGCGTCCATGGGAAGTTGGTTGTCGAGTAAAATTGACTTCCAATTTCGCGCATCACAAACCTCTACAAAGCGGGCCGTATCCATAGTGTCACCAAGATCAGGTATCCCACCTTAATTCTTTGGGCCAAAATTAAATAACACTTATTTTATTCATTAAACAATGTGTATCTTTACAAAATAACGAGACTCTGGGAGAACTAGGATACCAATGCCAACACAAACGACCTTTTTCTGGGAAAGATTACAGAGCCAAGGAAGCCTTGGAGCTTGTACATTCAAACCTTTGTGGTCCGATAAATGTTAGAGCTCGAGGTGGGTATGAATATTACATCTCTTTCATAGTTGATTATTCAAGGTTCGGGTATCTCTACCTAATGCAACGTAAGTCTGAAGCCCTTGACAAGTTCAAGGAGTATAAGGCTGAACTTGAAAAATTGTTAGGTAAGAAGATAAAAACACTAGAATCTGATCGTGGTGGAGAGTATATGAACCTCCAATTCCAGAACTATATGATAGAACATGGGATTGCGTCCCAACTCTCAGCCTCTGGTACCCTCAGCAGAATGGTGTATCAAAAAGGAGAAACAGAACCTTGTTGGACTTGGTTTGGTCTATAATGAGTTATGTTCATCTTCCAGACTCGTTTTAGGGTTTTACATGGAGGCTGCATGTTATATCCTGAACAACGTTCCCTCGAAAAGTGTTTTTGAAACACCTTTTGAGTTATAGAGAGGTCGTAAAGGTAGTTTAATACACTTCAGGATTTGGGGTTGTCCGGCACATGTGCTAATGACTAACCCAAAGAAGTTGGAATCGTATTTGAAGGTTTGCCTCTTTGTAGGCTACCCCAAGGAAACGAGAGGTGGATACTTCTATGATCCAAGTGAGAACGAAGTGTTTGTTTCTACAAATGCTATCTTCTTAGAAGAAGATCACATCCGGGATCATAAGACATGAAGTAAACTCTTTTTGCGTGAGATTTCTACTGAGACTGAGACTACTGAGGGTTTAACAAGAGTTGTTGAACAGGCCGGCAGATCAACAAGAGTTATTGAGGTCGGAACATCAAGTTAACCAGCTCAAGAGTCGAGACTGTCTCGATGTAGTGGAAGGGTTATGAACCCACCGGATCGCTACATGGGTTTGACTGAAGCCCAAAATTCATTTCGAATGATTGGGTCGAGGATCTGTTGTCTTCTAAGAAAGTAATGGAGGACATAGACAAAGATTAATGGATTAAAGCCATGAACTAGGAAATGGAGTCTATGTACTTCAATAATGTTTGGGAGCTTGTTGATCCACTTGATGGTGTAAGACCCATTGGGTGTAAGTGGATCTATAAGCGAAAGAGGGGTGTAGATGGAAAGGTGCAAACCTTTAAGGCTAGACTCGTGGCAAAGGGTTATACCCAGGTTGAGGGATTTGACTATGAGGAAATTTTCTCACCTGTTGTCATGTTCAAGTCTATTAAGATTCTCCTATCCATAATTACATTTTATGATTATGAAATATGGAAAATGAACGTCAAGACTGCCTTTCTTAATGGTAATCTTGAGAAGATAATCTATATGATTCAACCAGAGGGGTTCATAGTTCCAGATCAAGAGAAAAAGGTTTGCAAGCTTAATAGGTCCATTTATGGGCTGAAACAAGCATCTAGAACTTGAAACATCATATTTGACACTGCGGTCAAGTTGTTTGGCTTTGATCAGAACATTGATGAGCCTTGTATTTATAAGAAAATCATCAGCAGCTCAATAGCTTTCCTGGTACTGTATGTGGATGATATCTTACTCATTGGGAATGAAGTAGGGTATCTGACTAATATTAAGAAATGGCTAGCTGCCTAGTTCTAAATGAAAGATTTGGGTGAGGCACGGTACGTTCTAGGGATTCAGATCATTTGGGATCGTAAGAACAAATGGTTAGCCCTGTCTCAGGCATCATACATTGATCAAATGTTGATCAGTTATAGGACGCAGGATTCAAAGAGGGGTTTATTACTCTTCAGGCATGGAATCATTTTTTCTAAGGATCAACATCCTAAGACACCTCAAGAGGTTGAGGAGATGAGACGAATTTCCTATGCTTCAGCTGTAGGAAGCTTAATGTATGCAATGTTGTGTACCAGACTTGACAATTGCTATGCAGTAGGGATTGTTAGTCGGTATCAGTCCAATCTATGATTTGATCACTGGACGGCGGTTCAGACGATCCTCAAGTATCTTCAGAGAATGAGGGACTACATGCTTGTGTATGGAGATAAGGATCTGATCCTTACAGGATACACGAACTCTGACTTTCAGACCGATAAAGATTCTCACAAATTGACATCAGGGTCAGTTTTCACTCTGAATAGAAGGACTGTAGTGTGGTGAAGCATCAAGTAAGCATGTATCGCGGACACTCCACTATGGAAGCCGAATATGTAGCCTTTTGTGAAGCAGCTAAAGAGGCTGTTTGTCTGAAGAAATTCCTTTCAGATTTGGAAGTTGTCCAAATATGGATTTACCTATCACTCTTTATTGTGATAACAGTGTGGTTGTGGCAAATTCAAAGGAACCTCGGAGTCATCGTCGGGGTAAGCATATAGAGCGAAAATACCACTTGATCAGGGAGATTGTGCATCGCGGTGATGTGATAGTCACGAAGATCACATCGGAGCACAATGTTGTTGATCCCTTTACAAAGGCTCTCACGGCTAAAGTGTTCGAGGGTCACCTGGAAAGTCTGGGTCTACGGGACATGTGGCATCTTGTCTAGGGCAAGTGAGAGATGATACTAGGGTATGCCCTAGTTTGTTGTATATTGTACATGTTTTATATTGTATTGTACGTTAGTCTCCCGAGGCATTAAAACAAGTGGGAGATTGTTGAGATTAGTGTCCTAATTCTCCCGAAGTCTCATTTTTTGTAATTATACACATTGTTTTATGAATAAAATAACTATTATTTCATTCTGATATTTACTCATATCCAATAAACAAAGCTATATGGTTATCTTATGTAAACTTAAGCATGTATATGTGATATACAAGTGGATCATGCCTTAAGTGATAATCTAAATAGGTCTGTACTATAAGGATACCTGATCTTGGTGACACTACAGATACGACCTGCTTTATAGAGGTTTGCAAGTGTTGTAAACTACTACAAATGGTAGATCCTGACCATTCATGTGGAGACATGCGAGCAGGGGTGTTCTATACAAAGAGTTTATATAAGACCGGACCACGAGATGACTAGACTCTATATATAACACCGTTGATACTAGAGATTTACATCTCATCTAAACGACCATCGGTGACACGACTTCAATCCTGAGTGTTTTCGGAACTCCTGCCTTTGAGGGCGATCATTTGATTAGTATGGGTGAGAGTGGCCAGATTTCTAACTCAACATGCCTACCTTTTTGGGGACTTGTCTGGTTTGGGAGCTAGGAACTCACTTACACAAGATGAAATTCACTCCTTTCCCGAAGCAGGGATAAGTAAAGAGATTGCACCCTTAAGAGCTGATTCTAGGGCTTGAATATAGTGGCCACAACTTCTTTTTGGAAGAGAGGACTAAGTCATAGTCTTATTTTATTAGAGGATTCAGTGGTACTTAAGGAGTTAGATGTAACTACAGGGGCATAACGATTATTGGTAGATCTGTACTTAGAGCGATCTGTGAAGGGTTGTCGCACTGTTGATTGATTAAGATGGACACATAATATATCTGTGGTAAGGAGAGTTCAACTATCGGTCTTTAGTGAAGTGCTTGGCAGTTAACGGATAGTGGATCCCGTGACTAAAGAGTTTAGTTAGTTATTCACGTATCATTGGAGCTTTGAGCTACAAGTCCATAAGGTCCCCTTGGTAGCTCAATGGATTCAAGTTAAGGATCAGTTCTTTGTGTTGATTTGAAATGTTCAAATTGACAAGAGGTAATTCGATTAAATATGATATGATCGGTATGTTGTATGAGATACATTAAGTGGAGGATTAATGTAAATGAGATTTACATTAAGTGCCATGGAATAGAAAAAGAGCTATGGTTTTTATGTTTCATGAGATGAAATATTAAAACTATAGGTTATAAATATAGTATGATAAGTTAGTTATCATTTATATTTATAATAATATTAATTATTGGATAATTATCTCTTTTTCTTTAATAACTAATTGAGTGGGAGGTTATTGGTGGTTTCATGGTAATTGTGAGATAAAAAGGAAAAAAGTTTTCCTAATTTTAGTAAGATTTTGTAAGGTTGAGAAAAATATTGTTTTGAGATTTCCTCTCTCGGAAATATTCTCACGGGAAGTTGTCAAGTAAATAGGATTTACTAAGCGACAACTTGGAGTTAGCTAAACGATCGTGGAATGTTAGTAGGCAACAGACACTCAGCTAACCGATGAGCTAAACGATCATATAGCTTTTGCTCGACGATCGCTTAGCTTTTCCTAAATGATTGGGCATCGACCTATATGATAGGTTCTTCCATCTCCCACTTGCTCAGTCGTTTACATGATTATGATTCCTCCTATGTTCTGCCTCAAACTAAGTTCACACAGAGCTCACCCTCTGGATTCTCACACTGAGAATACCAAGGTAGCCTTCTTGGTGGTGTCATACTCAACTCAACACTGTCGAGGTTTTGTGGAGATCGTTTGTGTTGTTCGGGGTGTTCGTGACCAAGGCAATCGTTTAGTTCGAGTGCGCGATGTTCGTGCAGTGTAGCAGTCATGTTGGATGAGCATTCGAGTGTTGTTGTGATCGAGCGTTCGTGATCAAGGAGCTTACAGATGAGTCAGCAAATGTGTGTTACTCTAGTCCTTGATCATCTATATAGCATGCTGTAATTTCTGTATTTTTGCATAATCGTATGTTTCTATTTTTTATTGTATATGTAAAGTACATATACGATTGTAATTTAGAATGAACTTTTCGCTGATCATGGAAATCCTCATGTTCGATTTCCTTCAAACTTTTGGCAGGAATGCATGATCATCGCATACACAATTAACACACATTGCATATTCATCATATTAACACATGATCAACACATGAATATCAATGCATATCAATTAACGAAAAACAAATAATTTTCCTCCTACCGCATGTTTACCAACAAGGACATGTTGCAAAACTCATTGCCAACCATTGCCATTAGTGATAATTTTCAATACATGACTATTAAATTGAACAAACAAGCATTGATACTAGATTGTATAATTGAAGGTTGTTTATGGTTGGTACGTGCGTCATGTTATGGAGATGATGGTAGATCTGTATGGATCATAACTAGATTTGATCAGGAGCATACTTTCTCCTTAAATGTTTCTTTAACGATTCATAAGCAAGAAACATTTGATCTTATAAAGAAAAGAATTACTATTGCTGATACGGAATTGATCATCCCAAAAGATATAATGCATTACATTTGTTCTAAGCACGAATTGAACATCAGTTATCAAAAAGCTTGGCATGCACGTGAAGCTGCCTTAGATGAAGTAAGAGGATCTCTTGAACACTCGTATAAGATGATACCATTGTTTGCCTACATGCTGAATTTGAAGAATCCAGGTTAGTTTATTTACAAATTTTGAATATTTAAAATAGAATATAGTATATATTGTATATTGATAACTTGTAGAAATACAAGTTATTTTACCTTTTTATCTAAAAAAATTAGGAAAAAACTTTAAAAATGCGACAGCTTGATAAGAAATTCATAAAAATAATTATATCATGCGATCATATACACACAGAGTCTTATTATCTATGAAAGATATAAGAATCGTGCTTTTTGGGTGCAGGAAATCTACTTATGAGATTGCAAGGAATTCTTAATGCCAACATTATAATCACATATTTGATAAAGTTCGTAGCCTTATGTGATAGAGGATGACATAACATATGGGATGTGGAAGTCAAATTAGAGATCAAGTTGATAGTTGACAAGAAAGCTTCACGACAGAGCTAATGAACTTTTTACGTAGAGCAGGCGACGCATCAAGATATGGAAATTAATGCACCTTATCAGCATAATCATTAGTGAGAAAAGAAAAAGTTTCTCCTTGACGCTTATAAATACCCAACGAGATTCCCATGCAAGAAGAGAGAAAGGATAGCTGGTAGCCAAGAGCCAAAACATTGGAGAAAACACTTCCCCTTCGAGCCTACGTGTAATCTTAAATGAAAGTTTAGTATTTCTCTCTGGAAGCAAGAAGGGAACCTCACCTTCAACACACTCTTTGTGAATCAATCGTCTACAGAGCTGGAGGAAGTAAGGAATTGCATACCATGGCTTAATTCTCTATCTCTCTTTTTCTTCCATAGTTGTTATTTGTATTGTGTAAAACGTTGAAAGACTCATGTTTCTCAATATGAATGCATCTACAATTTATGTTTTATTTATCTCCTTAACTTTTACCATGAGAAACTAATTTCTTCATGAGTTGAGAAATATTATAGCTAACAGGAACTAAGGACGAATCATGCGTTCAATCCCTGAGTTTGACCCTGGACTCACCTGGACTCTAGTTGGATTTATACTTGGGTCTAACTAGGTAAAAAAAATGCATTAATAAGACATCATATAAAACTCACTCCATTTCATATTTACAATATATCAAGTTTTTGGTGCTGTTGTCGGGAGATTGTGGTAACTAAATGTTGGATGAACACCATCATGTAGTTGAAGAAATCAGGATCCATAAGCATTCTAATTCATTAATTTGGTTGAAAAGAAACATGCTAAAAACAGGGTATAATGGGTTTCATAAACATACCTTGGCCGAACCAACGAAATCTCTATTTCCAGCTACAAAATCCTCTGAATCCTTATGTAGACTACCACAAGATCTTCCCTACTATCCTCTTGGTGCTCTAGATTGAGTTGTGGGTCTCAAAATAAGCTGAAATCAAAGGGAATATGGAGAAAACTCACTGAACAAAACCTACTGAAGAACACCTTCTTCATCCGAATTTTTCAGCAAAAATTCAGTCGGTTTTTCTTCCCTTTCTTCACTCCAATCTCTTCAGTATATTGTAGACTATTATGCAAAGAGAAGCAGCTCATGCTTGGAGTAAACCAAAGAAGTAGGTGGTGGGTTTCTTGTGAGCAAGTTGAAGATGACTTGAAAAAAACCATTTTTCAAGTTTTTGTGATTTTACAATTTCCAAAAATCCAAAATTGATTTTTAAAATCATATTTTATTTCTAAAATCAAAATTAATTTTATAAATTAATTTTCTAATAAAATTAATAAATAATTATTTAAACAATTTAAATAATTCTAATTAATTTAATATCCAATATTAAATTAATTTTTACACAAATTCATCTTCATATATTTAAATCATATTTAAATATATTTTCTCCAATTCCTTTTGATTCTAATTTGAACGTTTCAAATGAACTTATCACGCTACTCTAGAGCTAATCCATTTGTGAGCTACTTGGGGGACCTCATGGACCTATAGATCATGGGCTCCAACGATCCAAGATTAATAATCGGCTAAACTCATTAGACTGATCTAACCCCCATTCGTTAACTAATGGGTCACTCCACTAAAGCCCATAGTTGAACTCCCCTCACTATAGATATATTATGTCCATTGAATATAACAATGATTAGTAAGTTAACCCTTCACATGTTGTTCGTAATAACGGTTGGGTCAAATATCTGTTTTACCCTCGAAATTACCTCTTGTTCCATAAGTCCCCACTGATCCCCTAATGAACAATTTTTTTGTGATCCAATCACAAAACCGAATCCCTATCATGCCAAATGAGAGGGCGGGATCCCTTGTTCAAGCCCCATAATCAGCACTTAAGGGAATAACCTCTCTACTATCCCTAAAGTGGGTAGGAGTGAATTCCCTCATACACCCTATGTCCCTAGCTATCTTTCCAGTCTTACCCTTGAAATGGCAATCATATTGAGCCAGCACTGTTGAGCCAACCCTCACCTATGCAAATCTAAGAGCAATACCAGATAAATAGGACTTCATAGTTAGCTCAGGATTAAGGTCAGGTTACCTAGGTCATCACTTTGAAATAGTCAGTCTTAAACAGTAAACAACGTTATAAAGTAAGAGTGACTCATTTCGTGGTCCGATCTTGTACAAATTCTTTTCCACAAAGATACCCCCACTCCTCATGTCCAACATGAACGAATTAGGATCACTTCGTTTGTAGCACTTTACAACTCCTTGTAACAACTACAAAGCGGGTCATATCCAATAGTGTTACCAAAATAAGGTACCCAATCTTATCCATGTACTATAGATCATTTTGACCATTTACACGAACCTTATCCACCTTTATGTCTCCACATAAACTTCAAGTACTCATCCAATAGTCAAGGGACTTTTAGGTTTATTGGATTTCTATTCAAGCAATAGATCTATTCAATAACACCTTTATCGAATTATCAAAATAAGTTCCATTATTTACATACCACGAGTTTTAGGACATAGAACCCAACGAACTCCCACTTGGACTAAAACTCCAGTGGTAACTTATACATCCGATATATCAGACTGAGTTTCTGAGTTTTATAGAGAAATACAATAAACTAGGGCATCCCATACCCATCTTTTACCATTCGGTATCTTTATACCGATATTTCTCCCACTTGCCCTAGGTTATCTGGTATCCTAGTCCAACTAGGTAATTCTTAAACACTTTAGCCGAGCAAATTATTGTAAACATTTTAGTATACTATAGGCTTTAAATAAAACTATAAGAGGATTGCATCTTAATCTCAATAATGGCAGGAAGCACACTTTCCTCCCACTACATTGAGATACTCTCAACTCTTTGAGTAAGATGCATTTGACATGTCTCAACAACTCTTTGTTAACAGTCAGATCTAGAAATCTTTAAACTTTCTATACTTTGATCTAGACATTTAGATATCTGAATATCTACAAATGGCATTTAACAATTTGATTCTCAACAGAGATTGCTAGAACAAACATAATTTTTGAAAATGAACATTTCATTTATCACAAAAATATATACAATTTTTTCTATACAAGTTTTAACAATTAAAAATAAGTAGCAACTTCTCCTACTGGATGAGCTGAGCAAATGGTCCCAAGGTCAAGTTAGCTTGGTTACTTTTCTCTGCTCTCTTCTCGACAAGATATTGAGGGTAGTGTCTCCTCCAATGCCCTTCATCGTTGCAATGGAAATATTTCCCTTTGCAGCGCTATCCTTACCTTTCAATCCAGTAGGTTTCTTCTTCCCTTTCTCTTTGCCTTTCTTCACAAAAATACTTTTATTTTTTGAAGAGGAAGCAACTTTAGGCTTGGAGGACATTCCTCACTTCTCGGCATTAGTAACATTTACTTCTGGCATCAGACCCTTTGTTCTCAACATTATCTGGTAAGCCTGTAGCTTATTCAGTACAGTAGTCAAATTTTATTCATTAATGCATTCAAAATTGTAGAAAACTCTTCAAAAGAGATTCTAGTATAAAACCAACTTGACTTCTCTCGTCCATGAGAGTACCGTTTACTTCTGTCATATGATAGTGGACCATCATGTCCAGGACATGTTCACAAACATAGGTCACCACTTTGATGCGACTATTGTAAACGTACTTAATGGCATCCCTCATAGAGATTCCATAACCTCTTTGGCAGTACTCATATCCTCATGCTTCTTTTGTAAACAAATTAGATGAGCTGACAAGGATATAAGCACAGGCTATATCATTAGCCTTAACCCATCTGTCATATACATCCCAAACATTTTTGTTTGTGTTAGAGCTAGGAATGGGAGGACAATCCTCAGTTAAGACAAATCACAAATTGTCTATCACAAGTATCATGTTCAAATTTGATTTCCAATTCACATAATTATCCCCAATAAATTTATCTAACACCAACACTTGTATTAATGAACTTGTCATTCTGAAATTTAATATCCAATCAAGTTTTAGAAATTTTAATAATTTACCCAAGATTATTCTTTTGCAACGATACTACATCAAGACATTCTTGACTAAATACTACCTCCAGAATAACTCATATTCCGATATTCATTTAGGTACCGCTTTTGGTCAGACATTATTAATAATTAATAATTCTGTAAGTGTAGACCCACCATTTTCGGACGTTAGAGGCCACTAATGACCAAAGAAATCCTATCCATTTCTGGAGCTTGAGTTGTTCCGAATCCTATGTTATAACCCTCCGAGGGGATAGTCGTCGTTAAACGACTAGCAATGGGTCACCTAAAGCTAACCAGCAGGCGCAACATAGGAATCTCACGGTCCAAACTAATAGAGGAAACCGCCGGATATGTTGACACATTTCCTTCACCCACTTACTATGAACTACTTCCTCACACCTTGGTATTGACTCATATAAAACACTTTTCGAAGAGAGGTCACTTCCAGCGTGACACGAAGCGTCATATCAATCTCACGGTGTGAACTATATGGAGACGTGGCAGTTGAAATCATACACTTGATCTCTGATCGAACAACTTTCTCTTATTCACCGGAATCTAAATTTAAGCTAAAAAAATAATTTCTGAAGGGAGGTCACTTCCAGGGTGACACGAAGTGCCGCTTAAATCCAAACTGTGAACTCTTAGGGATGCAAGAGCTAAGAATAACATACTGTGTATGTTATTAATCCAGACTGTGAACTCTTGGGTAACTACATACTTAGGTTCTTTTCTGGCTAAATAAAAAATAATCCTAAGTCTATGTGGTTTATCCATGTATAGCTCTTATAAATGGACTTAAACCTACGATGTCTAGGTGATAAACGCTTTTATTACCTCACATCGCTCACAGATAATCATAAAACTGGTTACCAGTGCTCAATTATTCGGCCATAATCCCCAGGTAGGAGGTGTTTCGTAGACTGTCAACTTAAATACCCTCAATCTTTGACAAGATTATATGCTGGTTGAGTTTGTAACCCTAGTTTTACAAATTTAACGACCTATTTTAACTAATTAAAACAAGTGGTTAACCTATGTGAGCATGCAGTTGTTCTTTGTTATGGATTTTAAATGTCTAACCCAATTTTGTAACAGCTTATAAAATTTTAGACATGCTAAACATCCACAACATCCAGGCATTCAATATCTAATATAACACTTATATTAAATAAAAGAAACCCTAACATGCATACTATATATTATAAATAATTATAACATACTTTCAATGCATATTGCATGCTTCCTATGGTGGGATTTTAAATCTAAATGGCATACTATATGCACATACAAGATTTATTTAATTATAACATACATCCAATGCATAAATAATTAAACACGTACTGATATGGTTTTAGTTTTGGCAAAAATAAGCAAGTAAAATCCTAACTATTACAAAACCAACTTCAACACCACTCGAACCACTCCAAAACCACTTGAACCGAACCCGAACTATCTGAACTGGACCAACCACAAACCATTTGAAGCTGAACCAGACTAAACCTCAAGAGAACTAGTCGAACCGGCTTCTCTTGCTCTTGCTCAAAATCTTGTCAAGTCAGATCGTTTAGCATTGGCGACCATTGTCATGCGTTGGGCTTGATCGTTTAGTGTTTGCTTCTTCATTTAGCAACCAATGCCTATCGTTTAACAAAGCTAGACGATCGTATAGTGTTCGCCTTCTATCGAATAGTGTAATCCTCTAGCGCCGGAGGATGCTACATGATCACTTAGTGTCAAACATCATCGCATAGCTCCATCGTTTAGCACCGCGTCTTGATCATTTAGTGCGTGCCCGAGGTAAGCGATCGCCTAGTGCTATCGCATAGCAATTGAAGCATCGCTCAGCTACCGTTCATAGGTGAACGATCATGTAAGCGATCGCTCAACGCCATCGCATAGCTCTTCGTCGCATCGCTTAGCTCCGGATCAAAGGTAAACGATCGTCTAAGCGATCGCTCAGCACCATCGCATAGCTCTTCGCCGCATTGCTTAGCTCCCGATCAAAGGTAAACTATCGTGTAAGTGATCGCTCAGTGACATCTCATAACTCTTCGCCTCATCACTTAGCTCCCACTCAAAGCTTCACGATTGTGTAGTGCAATCGCATAGCAAAACAACGCATCGTTTAGCTCCCGTGATAAACGATCGTCTAGCGCACGACACCTAAACAAATAACACCCGAAGCTAGACGACTGTTTAGCTTTTCCTTCATATCGTCTAATATATGAAGCTAAACGATCGTTTAGCTACTGAAGCTTAATGACGATATGAACAGAGGCTGATCGTCTGGAATCTGCAACTAGGTCCCTTTGCTTGTTTCTTCGAATTACAGCTTAATTTCAACTCTAATGACTCCAAATAAATTACAGACTCTTGGGAAGACATTAAAGCTCATCAAGCAAGAGCCAATTACAAATTTAAATGGGAAATCAAAATGAAATTAAAGGCCAAAACTCAGAAAACCATATCATTACAATAATTTCATATCTTCATACAAAACACCCACCAAACAAGAATTAATCCGAACTGAATGCTTATAAGATGTTGTGTGAAGAGTGTAGCTATCAGTCTTTAGTGGAGTGACGACAGTTAATGGATGTTGAATAATTTAATTAAAGAAGTTTAATTAATTATTTATGTACCATTGGAACTTCAAGCTACAAGTCCATGAGGTCCCCTCGGTAGCTCAATAGGATTATTTGAGAATCACTTTTTGGATTAATTTGTATTATTCAAATTGATAGAGAGATTTAATTATATATGATATAATTAAGTTGAATCAATTATATATGATACAATTGTTATAATGTATTTGATACATTATAGCTTAATGAGAGGAAATAAATATTTGAATGAGATTCAAATATAGATTCTATGAATTGGATTCATAGTTATTAAATTTAATATAAATTTAATATTAATTATTCAAGTATATTGGAGTTTCAATCTACTGGTCCATAAGGTCCCCTCTATAGCTCAACTGAAATTATTGAGAATTAATTTTGAATTAATTTGAATTATTCAAATTAATTGAGGAAATCAAATATAAGTGATATAATTAATTTAAATCAATTATAAGTGATATAATTAATTTAAATCAATTATATGTGATATAAATAATATAATGTATTTGATACTTTATAATATATAAATTTATTTGAAAGGAAATAAATATTTGAATATGATTCAAATATTAATTATATGGATGACATTCATATAATTAAATTTAATATAAATCATGATTTATATTAAATACCACAAATGATTGAGAGAGTTAAAACTTTAGGTTAAATTGTATTTGATACAATATAAAAACTATATGTTATGTATTATATTTGATATAACATATAGTTTAATATATATATATTATATGATAAGGTAGTTGTTGTTATTATTATTATTATTATTATTATTATATTATTATTATTATTATTATTATTATTATTATATACACATACACATATATGTATATATATTAAAGTATTTGTTATTTTTTTTATATATATTATTTTATTAATTTTTTGAAACTAATATGTAACTCTGGCCCCCCCCCCCCCCTCTTTTCTCTCTCAGTATTACGTGAGTTATGTGTGGGTGGTTTTTTTCTGGGCAAAACCTATCATCTTTTTCACACAGATGATTTGAGAAAGAGAGCTCTCTCTATATTAACTTACACACGAGACTCCCTAATACAAAGATCTCTCTCTCTAAATTTTCTTCATCCCTCTCCCAAAACTCAGCATCTCAAACGACTATAAATGGTGTTGCAGTAGGCAGTTTATTGGACAAGACTTATGTTGAAGCTAAAAACATCATTGATCGCATCTCAAAGAACCATGTGGATGGAAGGAGAGCGAATATGGTTCAATATTGGACAAGAAAGGAGAGAGTAACGATGCCAACGCATCACTACAAACACAGGTGAATGTGATGACTAGCTCATTGCAAACGATGGCCATGACAAAAACTAGCATCAGAAATGGGCAGGTAAATGCGGTTACCTAGATGGCTAACGAGAATTGTTTTCTTTGTGAAGAGCCTCACTTAGTTGAGGTATGCCCATGTAACCCACAATTGGCTTGCCTTTTCAAAAACAATCCATTTTCAAATACTTACAACCCTAGTTGGCGAAACCACCCAAATTTTTCGTGGGGAGGAAATCAACAAGCACACGTCAACCATCATAATGCCCCTAAAGATGGACCACCTGGATTCCATCAAAGATAAAATGGGCACCAATAGGATCAAGCTCATCGAAACAACTAGCAACTTCACCTTTAGAAAATCTATTAAAAGAATACATACAGAAAAATGAGGAGGTTCTGCAAAAGCGACATCAATTCAAAATCTTGAAATTCAAATGGGGCAGATCACTGGAGAGTTGAAAAATAGTCCACAAGGCTCACTATCAAAAAACAATGAAGTTCCTCGCAATATAAGAAGTTCAGGCAAAGAACAATGTCACACAGTGACATTAAGAAATGGTCGCATCATGAAAGAAAATCCGAAGGAAAAATCAATCAAGCTTACGAATGAAGCACATAAATATCTTTTTTATGATTAGCCTGACACACAACCAATGTAAGAACCCACAAATACCATCGCATAAAACCAAAAGGAATGTAGAGACTCATCTCCAATAACTTCTACTTCAAAATCATCAAATGAGGTACAACTCCCTCCATACCCACAAAGATTAAGAAAGAAGAATGATGAAGGCCATTTCCAATGCTTCCTCAACGTGTTAAAGTAGTTGCATATTAACATTCCACTCATCGAGGCATTGGAACAGATGCCATCTTATGCCAAATTCTTAAAAGATATCATATCAAAGAAAAGAAAGATGAGAAATTACAAGATTGTTGCATTAGCACAAGGTTGTAGCACCATTATTCCATAAAAAATGCGAGATCCAGAGAGTTTCACCATTCCTTTCCATTTAAGGACTTTATATAGGGCCAGCCCTATGCGACCTTGGAGCAAACATCAATCTAATGCCTATATCAATCTTCAAGCAACTGGGAATGGGATAACTTGCACTCACCATGGTTACATTGCAACTAGCGGACCGTTCTTTGATACATCCAAAGGGAAAACTAGAAGATATGCTCGTGAAAGTGGATAAATTCATTCTGCTAGCTGATTTCATTATATTAGACTACAAAGTGGATAAAGATGTGCCTGTCAGTTTGGAAAGGCCCTTCTTATCCACAAGAAGAACCCAAATTGATGTGCACAAAGGTGAAATTACCATGCAAGTTAATGGTCAAAAGATGAGGTTTAACATTCTTAAGGCGATGGAATATCTTGATGAGATCAACGCATGTGAAATAGTTGACTTGAAAAAAGATTGGCCTTGTAGGCTAGAATTTGAAATCAATGAAGAAATGGAATTGAAGGATGAGGTGAACGCAACATTTGAATCCTGTTATGCGATAAAAGAGATACAAAGGAATTTTGAACCATTGGGTTCAGAAAATCGAGAAGGCAAAATCAAGCCTTCACTCGATCAATTTCTAGTTTTAGAATTGAAAGCACTCTCTGCCCACTTGAAATATGCGTTTCTTGGCGCATGCCTTTCGGGCTATGCAACACCCCAAGCACCTTTCAGAGGTGCATGATGACCATATTCTCTTATTACCCTGAAGAGTTTGTTGAAATTTTTATGGATGATTTCTCAGTATATGGCAAGACATATGAAATTTGTCTAGCGAATCTTGAGAAGAATTTGAAGAGATTCGAAGACACCAACATGTTTTTGAATTGGGAGAAATTTCATTTCATGGTTATCGAAGGAATTATGCTAGGGCACAAGGTGACTAAATCCGGGCTAAAAGTTGACAAAGCCAAAATTGGTGCCATAGAAAATTTGTCACCGCCTACCAACATGTAAACACTTCAAGCTTCCCCAGACATGTTGGATTCTAATGCAGATTTGTTAAGGATTTCTCTAAAATCACAAGACCATTGAATTTTCTGTTGGAAGTAAATAAACCTTTCGAGTTTGATCCAAACTACTCAAAAGAATTTGAAACATTAAAAGAAACGCTAATCACGACACCTATTTTGATCACACCAGATTGGTCAAAACCATTCAAACTGATGTGTGGTGCGAGCGATTGTGCAATAGGTGCAGTCTTAGCCCAACTCAAGGACAACGTTCTCCATCTGATCACATATGTAATCAAAACACTCAACAATGCAAAGGAGAATTATACAACAATCGAGAAGGAATTGTTCGCAATAGTGTTCACTATGGAAAAATTCAAACCGTATTTGTTGGGATAAAAAGTAATAATTCATATGGATCATTCAGCCATTAAATATATTATGACTAAAAAGGATGTGAAGCCATGATTAATCAGAAGGGTATTACTCTGGTAAGAATTTGATACTGAAATCATTGACCGTAAGGGATCAGAAAATAAAGTTGCAGATCATCTATCGCGGCTTGAGAATGTTGATTGTGATCGCCGCTAACCAGAAGTGAACACTTATTTTTCTGATGAAACAATATTAAAAAATGATGAATTCTTGTCTTGCAATGCAAACATTGTTAATTTTCTATTTTGAAAGCAATTTCCAAAGGAATATACTTCACAACAAAAGAAGAAACTTACGCATGAATGTAAGTTTTACTACTGGGACAAGCCATATCTTTATAAAAGAGGCCCAAATCATATCCAAAGGAAATGCGTTTCAGAAACTTTCTTTCATCGCATCTTATATCAATGTCATGAGCCACCATTCGGTGGCCATTTTGGAAGTTAGTGCACAACAACAAAAGTACTTTAGAGTGGATACTATTGGCCCGCATTGTTTAAAGAGCCAAAACTATGTTATGAAGTGTGATAGCTATCAATGCACTAGGAGCATTTCCGAAAGAAATGAGATGTCGTTGAACGTTATCTTAGAATTTGAATTGTTTTATGTATGGAGAATTGACTTCATATGCCCATTCTTGCCCTTCAATGGCCATAAATACATTTTGGTAATCATTGATTATGTATCAAAATGGGTCGAAGCAATTTCATGTGCTACAACTGATGTGGCAACAGTCTCAAAATTCCTTCAGAAAAATATTTTCACTCGCTTTGGCACCTCATGTGCCATCATAAGCGATGAGTGAACTCATTTCATCAATTGCATTGTCAGCAAGCTTCTGGTTAAATATAATGTTCATCACAAAATCGCAACAACTTACCGTCCTCAAACAAGTGGTCAAGCATAAGTGCCCAATAGGAAAATAAAATCAATACTTTAAAAGGTTTTCAATTCAACACGAAGAGATTCGGCACAAAAGCTGGATGAGACACTATAGTTCTATTGCATAGCATATAAAACGCCCATCAGAATGTCCTCACATGCGCTTGTTTTTTTTTGTAAAGCTTGCCATTTGCCTTTGGAACATGAACATAAGGCATTTTGGGACACCAAGAAGCTCAACATTAAAATGGAAGCCTCGAAAGAAGCAAGGAAGTTACAGTTGCTAGAGCTAAATGAATGGAGATTATAAGTATACAAAAACGCCAAGATCTATAAAGAGCGCATGAAGTGTTGGCATGACCAATGCATTAGTAAGAAAAATTTTATAATTGGCCAAAAGTCTTGTTATTCAACTCATGTTTACGTTTATTTCCAAGAAAATTAAAATCACATAAGTCGAGACCTTTTATCGTTAAGGAGATCTATAGTTATGGAGTGGTAGAGCTAATGAATGAAGATGGGTCAAACACATTTAAAGTTGATAGCCAAAGGATTAAGCCATATTTTGGAGGTGATTTTTATCGTGAAAAAGGCTCCATCAATATGAGAAAACCCAAATAATGATGATTGGAAGAAGTAAATTCCTTCTTGTGTAGCTATGTTCCCAGCTCCTCAATCAGATGAATCCTCAAAATGGTAGGCTTATTGAGTTGTCAAATCTACCCATTTTTACCCATACAAATCAAAGAACCGCCCTCATAGGCAAGAATTCACAACTCTATCAAGATTCAGGTCAAATCACCTATGTTCATCCTGGTGAAATGTAAAACTCTTCTAGCAACGGTATTATAAAGAGAAACTATGCATTTCGTGGTCTAGTCTTATACAAACTTTTTGTATAGGATACCCCTGCTCACATGTCTCCACATAATGATCAGGATCAGAGCATTGTACCACTTTATAACAACTGCAAATAGGGGTAGACAACCCGTCTACCCTTTAAGGCTGGCAAAGGAAAATGTTTCCACTGTAACCAAGATGGGCATTAAAAGAGGAACTGCCCCAAATATTTGGCAAAAAAAAAGAAGGCAAACAAGGTAAATATGATTTGCTTGTATTGGAAACCTGTTTAGTGGAGAATGATGATTCTGCCTAGTTTATTGACTCTAGAGCCACTAACCATGTTTATTCTTCATTTCACAGAATTAGTTCTTGGTGGCAATTAGATGATGGTCAGATGAAAATGCGAGTTGGAACCGGGTACGTCGTCTCGGTTGTGGTAGTGGGAGGTCTCCGGTTGACTTTATAGAACATATTTCTTGTTATAAAAGATGTATTTGTAGTTCTTGATTTAAACAGGAACTTAGTTTCTGTAAAGTGTTTGTTAGAATAATGTTATAATATCAACTTTTCTTTTAATAAAGTGTTTATTTCTAAGAACGATGTTGATATTTGTTCTGCAAAACTGGAAAATAATTTGTATGTGCTAAGACCGTTAGCAACAAATGCCCTCCATAACACAGAAAAGTTTAAAACTGTTGTAACTCAACATAAAAGACTTAGAATTTCTCCTAAGGAAAATGTCCAACTTTGACACCTAAGACTAGGACACATACATCTCAATAGGATTAAGAGGTTGGTGAAGAATGGACTTCTAAGCGAGTTAAAAGAAAATTATTTACCTGTGTGAGTCATACCTTGAAGGCAAGATGACTAAGAGACCTTTTACTGGAATTGGTCACAGGGCCAAAGAATCTCTAGAGCTAGTACATTCAGACCTCTATGGTCCGATGAATGTAAAAGCTAGGGAAGGTTATGAATATTTCATCACTCTTTTGATAATTATTTAAGATATGGGTACGTTTATTTAATGCAACATAAGTCTGAATATTTTGAAAAGTTCAGAGAATTCAAGGCTGAAGTTGAAAATGCATTAAATAGGACGATTAAAACATTTCGATCTGATCGAGGTGGAGAGTTTATGGAGTTAACATTCCATAACTATATGATAGATCATGGAATTGTATCCCATCTCTCAGCACCTGGTACACCTCAAATAAATGGTGTATCAAAAAGGAGATATCGAACCCTGTTGGACATGATTCGATCTATGATGAGTTATGCTTGCTTACCTAACTCGTTTTGGGGTTATGCAGTAGAGACTGCATCGTACATCCTGAATTACATCCATCCAAGAGTGTTGCTAGAACACCTTTGGAGTTATGGAATGGTTGTAAAGCTAGTTTACGTCATTTCAAAATTTGGGTTTGCCCAGCACAGGTGCTTGAGTCTAATCCTAAGAAATTGGAACTACGTTCAAGGTTATGCCTATTTGCAGGCTACCCCAAAGGAACGAGAGATGGTTACTTCTTTGATCCTAAAGAAAATAAAGTATTTGTATCGAAAAATGTTACTTTCCTTGAAGAATACCACATAAGGGAGCACAGACCCAGAAGTAAGATTGTGTTGAATGAGATTTCCAAAGAAACTACTAAATCTTCAACAAGAGTTGTTGAAGAACCTAGTACCTCAATAAGAGTTGTTGAAGTAGGTTCATCTAGTATGTTAAATCCACCTCAAATGTTGAGGGAACCTCGATGTAGTGGGAGGGTTGCGAACCCACCTATTTTCTATATGGGTTTAACAAAAATCCTGGCTATGGTAACTGATGGCAAAGTTGAGGATCCGTTGTCTTACAAGAAAGCAATGGAGGATGTTGATAGAGATGAATGGATCAAAGCGATGGATCTCAAAATGAAGTCTATGTACTTCAATTTTGTATGGGATCTTGTAGATCAACCTGATGGGGTTAAATCTATAAGTTGTAAATGGATCTACAAGAGAAAACGGGGTGCTAATTGGAAGGTGCAAACCTTCAAGGCTAGACTAGTGGCAAAAGATTATATCCAGGTTGAGGGAGTTGACTATGAAGAGACTTTCTCGCCTGTTGTCATGCTTAAGTCTATTCGGATCTTCTTATCCATTACCTCATATTATGACTATGAGATTTGGCAAATGCTGTCAAGACTGCTTTTCTGAATGACAATCTTGAGGAGACCATTTATATGGTGCAACTCGAGGAATTCACAACCCAAGGTCAAGAGCAAAAGGTTTGCAAGCTTAATCGGTCCATTTATGGACTTAAACAAGCTTTTCGATCTTGGAACATAAGGTTTGATACTGCGATCAAATCTCATGGCTTCGATCAAAATGTTGATGAGCCTTGTGTATACAAGAATATCATCAATAGTTCAGTAGTTTTTCTAGTGTTATATGTAGATGATATTCTACTCATTGGGAATGATGTAAATTTACTGACTACAGTTAAGAACTGCCTAGCGACCCAATTCCAAATGAAATATTTGGGAGAGGCTCAGTTCGTTTTGGGTATTCAGATCTTTAGAGATCGAAAGAACAAAATGCTAGCACTGTCTCAGGCATCGTATATTGACAAGATGCTTGTCAAATATTCGATGCAGAACTCCAACATGGGTTTATTTCCTTTTAGGCACGGAGTTACATTGTCTAAGGAACAATGTCCTAAGACATCTTAAGAGGTTGAGGAATTTAGACGGATCCCCTATGAATCAGCTGTGGGCAGCTTGATGTATGCGATGTTATGCACTAAACCTGACATCTACTATGCAGTGAAGATAGTCAGTAGATATCAATCTAATTCCAGATTAGATCACTGGACATCCGCTAAAAACATCCTCAAGTATCTACGGACAACGAGGGACTACATGCTTGTGTATGGTTATAAGGTTTTAATCCTTAAGGAATACGTGAACTCTGATTTTCAGATTGATAAGGATTCTAGGAAATCCATATCAGGATCAGTGTTCACTCTTAACGAAGAGGCAATAGTATGGCGAAGCACCAAGCAAGGGTGCATCGCTGACTCCACCATGAAGGCTAAGTATGTAGTGACTTGTGAAGCTACTAATGAAGTCGTTTAGCTCAGGAAATTCTTGACTAATCTGGTAGTTGTTCTAGACATTTCAAAGCCCATCACACTTTATTGTGATAGTAGTGGTGTTGTGGCTAAATCCCGAGAACCTATGAGTCATAAGCATGGAAAGCATATACATTAGAAGTATCATCTCATCCGAGAGATTGTGCATCGAGGGGATGTGATTGTCACGCAGATAGTATGGTCTATGAAACAGGCCACGTATGGATTAGGGAAAGTGGGAGATATTGTATTGGGCGCGTGTTATGCCCTAGTTTATTATTTATGTACTTTGTATTTTGATTATATTATACACTGAAGGAATTCTTATTCAAGAGTACCTACGACCGGAAGCGGATCTTTCTAATTTATTGTGACATAATTAACACATATACATTCAAAACATACTAATATGCATTCATAATGCTAAAGAGATCAATAGATCATACCATACGAAGATTTCTTCTTCACAGCGAGTCTAAAACCCAACCGTCTACCTTGAACAATTACCACTCGGACAGAAGGAAACGAAGATGACACCACCACTCAGAGCCCTTGGTATTCTTGGAGTGAGAATCCAAAGTGTGGACTTTGTTCGGATTTGGTAAAGGGAAGGAGAAAGAGAGACCGTACACAATGATCAAGGAACTAAGAGATGAAATCGTCTATCGCATAGACAAGATGCTTGATCATTTAGGTGAAGTATACGATCATGTAGGAAAAACTAAGCGATCGTCTAAACGATCGTGTAGGAAAGTGTAAGTGATCGACTAAACAATCGTTAGGAAAAGGGTGAGCGATCGTGTAGGAAAAACTAAGTGATCGTCTATACGATCGTTTAGTAAATATCAGGAGGTAAACAATCGCTTAAAAAAAGGTAAAATATTGTTTAGTTAATAGCACGCGAAGGTGTAATCAGTAAGCGATCGAGTAGAAATATCATATATGTACCTGATCGTGCAAGCACTATCGTATAGGCACTGATTTTCTAAGCAATGACACCCTCTTTAACACAATGTCCGCGCCTCCATGCTCAACACAACGTCAGCTATTTATGCATCTCAAAGTGACTTTCAATACACTCATCCATTATTTAGAACAGAAGAGACCCTGTCCCATTTCCTTTATAACCGTACAATGAATGTGATCTCATCATATTCATAACATATAAATTAATATCATATATTAATTATAATATTTTCCTGTACTAGATATAAATCATATTTATATCCAATTTCCTCCAAATTATTGTATCTCATACATAAAGTTAATTATATCATATTTAATTAACTCGTTCAATTATATCATATATAATCAAACTCCCTCTTGTCAATTTGAACATTTCAAACGGACCCAAAAACTAATTCTCAACTTGTATCCAAGCTATCAAGGGGACCTTATGAACCTATGGCTCAAAGCTCCAACAGTACGTGAATAGCTAACTAAATTCTTTAGTCACCATATCCATCATCCGTTAACTGTCAGACATTCCAATAAAGACCGACAGTTGAACTCTTCTTGTCATAGATATATTTATATGTCCATTGGATATAACCAATCATCAGTACAATGACCCTTCACAGATGCTCGTAATTACAGTAGGCTAATTTACCATTTTTTTCCTGTAATTACATCTTCATCCTTAAGTACCACTGATCCCTGAAATGAATAATACAACATAGTCCTACTATATGTGAACACCTCTTGGGCCATGAGAAGGTGCGTGGTGCCACATCGTTCAAACCCCGGGATTAGCCCTTAAGAGAGCAATCTATCTACTTACCCCTACTTTGGGGAAGAAGTGAACTCCATCTTGTAAAGCTGAGTTCCCAGCTCCCAAATCAAACGAATCCCCAAAATGGTAGGTTTGAGTTGGTGCTCTGTCCACTTGCACCCATGTAAATCAAAGAACCGCCCTCAATGGCATGACTTGCCAACTCACTCAGGATTGAGGTCGTGTTATCTATAGTCATCCTAATGAAGTGAAATCTCAGTCATGAACGGAGTTATATAACAAGACATTAACACTTTGAAGTCAAGTCTTATACAAACTCTTTGTATAGGATGCCCCCGATCGCATGTCCACTACACGAATAATCAGGATCAGACCATCTGGGACAAGTTTTGAAGATAGTCTTCAACTGGTATGGAACTCTTTCCCTTATGATTTTGCTGTTCATAGCATGCCGTTAATTAGAGTTTATTTGCATAACTGTATGTGTTGAATGTATAATGTTATATTTCGGTCACGGTGAGATCAGAGCGATCCGAAAGATCTCATGGAACTCATCGATATGAAATCCTTCCATTGGTATTAGAGCCAGGTTCAGTCCAGATGATAGGGTCTTCTCAAGAAGTTTTCTGGCCTGCCTGTTTCCAAGTTGGGAGTTAGGCCTTAGGCTTCGGTCGAAGGCCTGGTGTCCACTGCCCCAGAGATGGAGGACACCGTGTGAGGCTGGTTTCATAGAGCATGCTCATGCATCATATAATATAAGAGTTATATTTATGCATGCATAAAAAGCATTGACATGCATCATCTTTATATTATAAATGTTATAGTATAAGGGTGAATGATAGCATGCTTGCTAGATTGTTATACGTTATATATAAAAGTTATATATAGTAATGATCGGACATTGCATGAAGCATGACACATAGGTTAATTTATAAATGTTATAAATGTCTCGTTGTGCGCAATGGTTTTAGTTGTTTCTTTTTAAAATTTCAAGAGAAAATAGAACTAAAAGAAATAAGAAAGACATGCATGCTCACTTAGGTTTAATTTATGGTTTTCAAGTGTTTAAAACTTAGATCACCTAGACCTAAGATCACAGTTCTAATACAATTAGTAACCCTAAAACTTTAATATTTTAATCAGATATGATTAAATTGGCTAATAAAAGGTTAAAGTGTAACAAATCTATCTATAAGGGACCTTTTGTCTACGACAGGTTTTGTCTAGGCTGGGGTATCTAAGTTGACGGAAATGTAACACCCCTACCTGGGAACTTACCTGGAAAGGTGAATTAGATAGATTTGATGTATGCATGCAAGTTGAGGACGGTCCATTAAAGTGTTTAAATGTGACTACTTGAACTTGTTCATATTTCATAGATAAACATTGTTTATGAGCAGAGTTTAAAAAGATGACTTAGACTAAAATCAGTAGCCGGATTGTCTAGGTTAATGAATCCCTAGGCAGAACATTCAGTGGGAGGTACTTGGGGAATCAGATGTTTCACTTAAACCTTTCATGTTTCTCCTAAATAGTCCACACAATGAGATCTACCCTGGACCTCGCGGCTCCTTTGGCGTGTCCCCCCAACGGATGGTGTTTGGGTAGGTCAATATCAAGGTGGGTGGAGAGAATGTTCATAGTAAGTGGGAGCGGGAAGTTTTACAGCATATCCCTCGGTCTCCCTCGTTAGGTTGAATAATGTTACTGCGAATTGTCTCGAGGCACCCTGAGAGTGTCCCTTCAAGGATGGCAGTTTTGCGCGTTTCTATATTTGATCTCCTGTAAGAGGATAAGGTTACTTAGTCTCTTTAACAAATCTGTCTTTTCCCTACGGTAAACGCATTAGGGCGGGACTCTAGCACCGAAAGCGAGGGGTTACACTTACGCAGAATAGTTAAAAGTTAACGATCCTGGACCAAAAAATGGTGGCTGTTAGGTTCAGTTCCAAGAGTTGGTTCTACTTAATGGTTGAGAATGTCTCATCCCAGCGAATGGACAATTGATCACCCCATCGATGGCGTTTGTCCTGTCTCACTGGGGCATCATTGCAAAATATAAGTCTATAACTTAGGGTACTTGAAACTGTTTTACTGATTGGTTTAAAAGTGGTTTAGCAAAACCTTATTTTCAGCAACATTTACAAAGTGGCAACAACTACGTTATCATTGTTAAGCGCCGAAAAACTTATTGGCGATAATTACGCAACATGGAAACATATGATCACGACGATCATGATCATCGAGGATCTCATGTTCGCTCTCACGAAGGCTTGTTCTTCTATTCTAGCTCCGAATGCCGCTCGAAATATTCAGGAGGTAGATGAGCGATGGACAAGGTCGAATAAGAAGGCCCGAGCCTACATCTTGGCAAGTCTTTATGAAGTCTTGGCCAAGAAACATGAGCCTATGGTCTCAGCGCATGAGATCATGGAGTCCCTACGGGGGATGTTTAAACAACTGTCTGAACAACTTATGCATCAGGCTCTTAAATACATATTCAACTCCAAAATACAAGAAGGCACCTCTGTTCGTGAACATGTGCTAAACACGATGGTCCACTTTAATGTGGCTGAGTTGAATGGGTCTACCATCGACAGCCAGGTTAGCATAATCCTGCATTCTTTGCCGGAGAGCTTCCTGCACTTTATTAGCAATGTGATTCTTAACAAAGTGAAGTATAACCTTACAACTCTCCTCAACGAGTTGCAAACATACCAATCTTTATCAATCGAGGAGAGTTTGAGCAAAGAGAACTCGATGTCAATCGAGGAGAGTCTGAGCGAGGAGAATTTGATGTCTGAGCGAGGAGAACTCAATATCTGAGTAAGAAGAACTCGATATCTGAGTGAGGAGAACTCGATCGAAGTTGATCGAGGAGAAGTCGAAGTCGATCGAGAAGAGAGTCTACGCGAGGAGAAGTCAAAATCGAATAGAATTTCAAACGAGGGCAAAAAGACAAAGTCGATCGAGAGGGCAAAAGGGATTTCCAATGTGTTTTTCCATACAAATTTCAAACGCGCCTTTTTTTTCATTTTTTATTTCCCACTTTTCTTCCACTTTTCATAGCTATTTTATCAAATGACTCTGTATAAAAAGTTATTGAATGTGATATTTGTTGTAGTGATCTTGTAATATTATGTTCCCAACTCTCCACTCAGTCTTGTACCCAAAATGGTACGCTTATTGAGTTGGTATATTGGTCACTCTCTGTCACACCCCCTCCCTAGCCTTAGCCCCTAAGACTTGGAAGGGAGCATGAGGATACACCAGTAGTATTCCAAGACAACATTTTAATTTAACATTTCCCCCCTCTTATCTATTAAAGACTTTAACATGTTTACAATAATCTATCTAACTTTCATACATATAGTTCAATTTCCTATATTCTTTTATCACATGATTCGAGCCATGCCCTGAGAATTTACCAAGTCCTGGTGTTTTAGTGGTTTGTAGACTCCTTCCTGAACGCTCTGCTTTGCCACCTGGGGGAGAGGGGGGATATAAGAAAACATTTGGAAGAGTATGAGCTACTAAGCCCAGTGAATGGTGCTTTTAAAATAATAATCACTTTGCAAAACATATTTTTCGGAAATCAATCACATAATCACAATTCGAGTATAATTTATGCATGATCATGTGTACATTTATTCTATCATCATCCTCCAGTTCCATGCTATACTTGGCATGTTCATATCATGTACATACTATCAATCATAACAACTTTTTATGGAAACGTTCCTATAACCCACTTTTCCCGCCAATGTACACATCGACAATTCTTTTCCTGCTAGTCATGCTTAGGTAACTTGACTATATTTCCTGTCGGTCATCACCGACTATTATTTCCCGTTGACCGAGGCCGACTATATTTTCCCGCCAAGCACCTTTTATTAAGCATGCTAACTTATGTAGTCCGAGTATAATCTCAGTTTCCATAGAAATTTCACAAACAATATCATGGCAAATAACATAACATCATAAGCATGTATCTTGCACTTACATATGCATTTATCCACATATCAATGCATAAAACTAAGTAAACACTCACCGCAAGCAAGTTTTTCCACTAAAATCACCTTGAGAATACTTTCCTGAGAATTCCTCTATATCAATGGAAATTCCCCAATTAATACTTGTTATATCAATAAATAATGTCAAAATAGCCAAAATATTATTATATAATGAAAATACCAGCTTACCCTACTCCAATTTAGCCAAAATCCTAAAATTAGCCTCTTTAGAGGTTATTTGGACTGTGGTAGGCAGCTGGGCATTTGGCAGTAGCCACGGTGGGCATGTTGTGCCGCACAAGGGGCTGATGCATTAGGCACGTGTTGCACAATGGCCTGTTGCGCTGGGCATGATGCGTCGCACGAGGGGGGGCAGCTGCGCTGGGGTAGTGCGCGGGATGCATCGAGCGAGGTGTGCGAATGGACGCTGTGCTGCAAGGCGTGCGCGCAGGGTGTGGGCTTGCTGTGCATCCGGGCTGACTCAATGCCTCACCAACGCAACCTTTGTTTCTTTTGATCTTCAATTAATTTGGCAGCCTAATAACTCAAACTAGCACTCTAAATATGCTCTCAACACAAGATTTTTGGTGATGGTATGAATAAATCCCTCGCGCCCAACCCCTCTATTTATAGCCATTCCAAACTCACCTCCTTAGGACAACTCAACTCCCATTTGTCTCACTTTGAAGCTGCCAACACTTAGCCTACCCAGCCTAGCCTTAAGTTGTTCTCATCTCAACTTGCCAGCCAAAATTCCCTTTTTTGCATGAAATCTCCTTCACCCACCTTCTGCTTAGGGTGATAAGACTTCCATTGCATGAAATCTCCTTTGTCCACCTCCTGCTAGAATTTTGTATGATCCTCCTTTTGCCACCTAAATTACTTAAATACTTAAACATATTTCTCTACTTAAATTGTTTAAGACTTATGCTGTATAACTATTGGCATCTTTCCTTGGAGTTTTTCCATCAATTAGCCTTACCTTTTGTCCTTAATGCATAGCAACTCACCCTTCCTTCATCAAAGTCCCATTTAGCCATTGCATGAGTCGGCCATCACCAACGCATATGGTGGCCGCTCACCCTCGACGCATGGCTTGTTAGGTATGCTTGCTCGGCCTACTAAGCATGGACGCACGGTGCTGACCATCAACGCATGGGTGTGCTGCCTAGGTGCTTGCATGCTTGGCCGCATAGGCGTGTCTCGCCGCACGGGCGTGCGCTTGGCATAAGGCATCGACGCATGGCTATTCGGCAGACTCGGCAGCACTCAACGCATAGGATGGGCGTCCGACTTGCCCGTTCGACGCATAGGCAGGGCGCTCGGCATACATGCTCGACGCATGGCCTGCGCGTCTAACATGCTCACTCAACGCATGCCTCCAACGCATGCCCTGCTTGTGTCCGCATGCCCTTGCGTTTGTTGTATGCAAGCCCTTGGCCATTTTTCAAGTCTTCTTCCTTCCATCCTCCATGCACTCTTGCATTCAATATATTTAAGCCTCCCATATGTGTTTGGTCTTTTGGTCACCTTTTTGGATAATTTAGTATTAATGTTTTCTACTCTTTGCCCCAATATCCTTACTTATGATTTTTCTTCTCTATTTAACCTCCCACTTTAGATTTAGTGTTAGGGTCTTACACTCTCACTCATACAAAATAAAGGACAATCCCTTGTGAACAGGAGTTCATAATACTATCATGATTAAGACTAAGTTGCTTAGATCATCCTACTAAAATAGAAACCTAACTAGTCAACGTTGTTACATCTAGAGGTTACTATTTCGTGGTTCAATCTTATGCAAACTCATTGCATAAGATACCGACACTCGCATGTCACCTACACGAACGTGTTGGATCATTGTGTTTGCATCAAATACAAAGTGAGTCGTATCCATAGTGTCACCAGAATAAGGTACCCAACCTTATCTTATAGACCCTTTAAGTTGTAACTTGAACATTAATCCCTATATGTCTCCGCATATTGTTTAGTCCATAAGACAGTCTTAGATATTAGTTTATTGGATTTAGGGTTATCAAGACAAAATAAAATATAACACAATTAATAACATTTATTGAAACGACATCGATAACTCTTTATTGATGACGTAACACAATAAATCACGTTTATTGAAATAACATCGATAAATCTTAATTGATGACAGTCAATTAATTACTTTTATTATCTATGAATTTTATGACATAAAACCCAACAATAGATACACTATATATTACCGTATATGTTAATACATACCATTGGTTGTTTTGCTTTAGTTGCACTTTTTTGTTTTGTTTTCTATAAAAAATAATAAGTTTAGGTAACTTAAAAGTTCAAAATTAATTTCATTATCAGTTTACATACCTTTCATTCCCTCTCCTTTATTGAATGATGTTTCCCGTTACACATATCATCATTATGTATATGAAAAGTATATTAGTTAAACTGAAATAAAATTTGCTATTCTTGATGTGGGTTGTTCGGTATTTCTCTTCCTCTTGTTTGATAACTGTAATCACTGTCAAATATAGGTATGTTAAATATGTTATCATTGGTGTTATGTATCATACATAAATAAGATATACATCATAAACAGATTCTCATATATAAGTATAATCGTAAGAATCATACACTCCTAGACTTGGGGTATGTGTTCTTTGTCCTTTACTAGATTTCAGATTTGTCTTCCTTTTGGATGGAGAAACATATCCCTACAACGAAATCAAATATATATGTTACAAAAAATACCATGGTAACTAATATAATATTCCTCATCAAATATACCACAAAATTCCCTTCACCAAAGTCAAAGTATACCAATGGACTTAATTGTACAGAGGCGGTTTCTTCTTCGACTTCTGGCATGACAATTCTGATAGGAATAAACTCTTCACCTAGTTTTCCAAAAAGACGTCTATAGAATGGATCTATAGGTGGCAACCCTGATTTTAGTTTCCCATTCTGATTTAACAATCCTAGAATTTCAACATTATCAATCAATTTAACATTCATATATACATCAGAATAAATTTATATTAAATACGTGATTCCATTTCAAATAAATTAAAAACAAACCTCTCTGTCATCTATTAGTATAGGAGATTCTTTATTTCATGGTATTACTCGGCTAGAAGAACCAAGAAGGCGCTGGTTTCTGCGCATATCATGTCGGTCTCCAGGGAGCTTTACATGAACCATGTTTCTTATATCAATACATAGTAAATTTAACATATACACATTAGTATATATCATGTGTGGCATAGCATTTATAGGCTTAATGAACAAAGGCCCACATATTAAACTGTATGTTAGGCAAATTACATTTGCCATGTATTTTAATCAGAAAATCATATACCATAATAATTACACAAATGAATATATCAAAGAAAAGTTTATGTTGGTCATATAACAAAGCAAAATACATCTTTGTTTCAAGTCATGATTTACACATATCAAACCAACAATATAAATGTACAAAAGGGATATATGTAATACCATTGTATATTCAATATATAACAGAGCAATATAAGTTTTGACACCAATCTCAGAATCACACATAATAGAGAGACACGAGTTGTATATAAAATGATACATGCAATACGTTGTATATTGTACACATAACAGACGAAGAAAGATCACGTTTTCAAGCCGCATTTTACATCAAACAGAACAATACAAAACCGATACTCAACATACCCTTAATTTTGAGTCAACGAAAATGATTTCTAAACAAACATATAATAGGGCATATAATATTCAGACCCAAAAAAACAGAACAAGTTGGGTTAAAAAGTTGGATTTCGTTCCCAAACAAACATATAGAGCATAAAATGTTTAGACCCAAATATACTGATGAAACCCAAATATACCGACCAATGTTAGGGCATAAAAACTTACCTATATTTCACGCTTTAACATCAGCAAGAGGTGTAATGTTGCGGCGGTTATAGGTCGGAAGAACCCAGATATACAGATCTTGCACGAGCGGCGATTATAGGTCGAAAAGGCCTAGATAACCTCGACGAGTTATTTTTCCGGCAGGCGGCGATTATAGATCCGAAAGAAGCCTATCCAATCCCATAGACAGCTATTTTTCCGGCAGGCAGCGATTGTAATGTTGCGGCGGTTTCATTTATTTTTCCGGCAGGCAGTGTTGAAAAAACTGATCAACCCAATCCAATCCGCACGGATTGGATTATCAACTCATTTGGGTTGGTTTACTTTCAAATAAATTAAAATTTTATAGGTTAAGGTAGTTCATGCGTTTACCTAATATAACCCAAACTAATCCGAATCAACTCGAATTTATTATTAATTTTAAAATATTTTTTTTGTTACTTATAATACAATTATTTATACATACATTGATTTTAATTTTATTTGATTCCAATATTTTTTGAATAATTTATTTTTCAATAACTCTTAAAGGTAGTTTCTTTGTATTTTAAAAAGAAAATTTTTATTATATAAATTGAAATTAAGTTGTTAATCTTAATTCAATGGATGAAAATAATTAAATTAGATTTTTACATATTTACGTTTTACTTCTTTTTAGAACAAAATTTTAAATAAATGACCCGATTAACCCGAATAAACCCAACCCAAATATTTTATGGTTGGGTTGAGTTATTTGGGTTGAAAGAATTTACAACCCAAACAATTGAGTTGGATCTAAAAAGTCTTTCAACATATGAACACCCATGAACACCCCTAAAACTTATAAGTCAAGGGCCTATATGACATTTAAAAATCTTAGCCCATTAGGCTATTTATAAATAAAGAAAATGGTGGGTTCAAGACAGTTGCCTAACTAAACCTATTAAATTAGGCTATTAGTATTTAAAGCCTTAATTATAGATCATCGTTATTAAATTGGATCCATTACTTAATCTAATCTATAAATAGAATAATTATAGATGATTGTTATTAAATTAGACTCGTTACTAAATCAAATCTATAATTAGAATAATTATGGATGGTTGTTATTAAATTTGATTTGTTACTAAATCTAATTGATAGTTAGATTCTTAAAATTCGACTCGTTACTAAATTCAATTATAATTAGAGTAATTATAGATGAAAGCCTCCTACTGAATTTAATCTATAATTATAGTAATTATAAATGACATTACTAAATTGTGCACATGGGGTAGAAATTCTCGAATGGGACCTTTTCTGTGGGGAATTATCCTCTGCTATTCTCTTCGAAGTTTGCTCCCACATTTTTTTTTTATAATATGAATTTAATCTCCCCACCACTTTTTTCTACTTACTGCAGCTTTTATTTTTTCCCTCTAATTTTTCAATTTTGGTTATCTTTCGTTTTTAGTGTATTTTAGAAGTTTACAAGTTTGAACTTGGATTTTGTGGTTATATCCTCAAATAATTAATAATTTTGTTATGTTACAGGTTTTCTTTCACGAGCTTATACATTTTTAAAAAAAAAATCGAAGATTTAATACCTCATTTATATAAATATTGCACTAAAAAAAGTTTTCTTTTGAACGTGGTATTACAATATATAAGAGGTGATAAGTTGATGTTAGTCGAATAATAATTAAATTATAAAGGACTAAATTTTAAAATACTCGAAATTACATTGAAACTAGGCATATACTATATAAACTAAAATGAAATTTAAACTCCTTCAAATTGAATGGTTTGTTAATCTATCTATTTTCATGCTCAAAAGTTTATGTGGTTTGTTTAGTTCAACAAAAGGTTTGTATTTTAGGCAATAGTTTACAAGTGTATTGACCATTAAGCATACTTTAGGGCTTATCTTTCCGGTTTTTAATTATGTTTTAAAGTTTAAATTATAAATTTAATCATTAAAACTTTAAAACTTTCCAAAACTAAAATGAGTTGTTTCAAATATAAGAAAATAAACCAAAATATTTATAAATATAGCAAAATCTTATTGTTTATTTACGATAGACTACTATCTGTATCTATTGTATCATGATAAACATAGATAGTAATCGATCATGGTCTATTGCAGATAAATTATAATATTCTCTATTATTTGTTAATATTTTAAATAATTTTATTATTTAAAATAATTTTTAACTAAAATGATAAAGTTAATTGTTGTATTAAAAGAAACTAAATGATTAATAATATGTCTTAAAATATCCCAATAATTTTAGGAAGTTGCACCAACAATGATATCTCTACTGGTTTATAGATAATGGATAATGTTAACGGACCATATCAAACAAATGGTAGATTATAGGGGATATTTTGGACCAAATTAAAAATTATATACAAGCACGATTCTAAATAAAAAAAATACATTCAAATCTTTTAAAATCAAACGTGTGAATAGACATCGATATTAAACATTTGAATTTAAATTTATAATTTGTTCATCAAATTAAGAATATTATTTCCTTAAAGAAAAAAAAGTCCAATCCAATGGGGCAAAAAAGAAAAAACATATATGCTTGTGATTAAAGTAATTTAGGCATTGTCAATAAATGGTTCAATTTCTGTTCACTTAAAAAGGCTTAAATTTCCTAAACTTATTAATAATAGTCAAAGATACAAAAACTTTCCATTCAAATTATTACACACACTAAAGACAAATTAAAAAAAAAAAAAAAGACATGGGTGATAAAAAAAAAATATATGGAAATTAAATACAATTTTATAAATATTCACAGAGGGACCATAACAACATCAAACACTTGGGCAAATTAAATTGAAGTATTTATTGACTATTCACTAGGAACTAGTCTAAGCTTACCTATATAAAACATTAATTATAGTATATGTTATTTTCACCCATTGAATAAAAATGATGTAACAATAAAAAATATATATGATCTAAAATAATGCAATAATATCAAAAGAAAATGCAGCATATAGTTAATTGTCAGTGAATTGGGGAGGTCAAGGAGGTATAAATTTGTAGTTTTATAATTCAATGAGGTTGAAAAATATCTTTGAAAATGACATAATAAAATGTACCTGAAAATGATGGCTTTTAATAGAAGATATATTGATCTACTACTAAACTCTTAAGTTTAAATTATTCTTTTTATTCATAATAAAAAGTTTGATATCCTTACCATTGGTCTATAATTACTAAATGTTGACAATTTCCATAAGTAAGACTTTCCTATGGTAGAAAGAGGTGATGAATGCCTATATCATAAAGTATGTGGAAATGTTAAAATTGATTGATTGTATTTCCACTTGAGTTTGGGGGAAAAAAATAAAGAAAATCAAGTGGTTTTTAATTAATTAATGATGAATTTTGACTACCTAATTTCTATAGTCACCAAATGATTAATAACTAAACATTTCTTTTCATAAATTCAAATCCCTAATATAAATTCAAGTAACCTATGATGTGATGAAAAATTTCAATGTATAAATTATTATTTTAAAAAAGCATTTAGGATTGGTTTATTCACAAGATATATATAATTAACTAATATGAGTCTAATTAACTGTTTAATTCATTAATAACCTTTCGATGTATTCAGTTTTTTATTCCTTAGAATATTTCTAATAATTCAAATAACTTTTGTGAGTAATAAGCTCATCGAGTTCTAATCAAAATTCACAAATTCTAATTATCGCTACCTAAACGTTAAAAAAATTAACAATCGAAAAATTTATAAACAATTAATCTAACCCATAAAGATTGGATTTGGGCATGGGTTTACAATTAATTTGGGTTTCTAACAAAAAGAAAATAACATAAGGAAAAATATCCTAAAAACTTTATTTTCATGTGGTGAACCATATTCTTTTTTATGAGTCTTGTTTTTCTTTTTCTCTTCCAAGTGACAACAAGAACTGTAAAATAGGTCAACTTCCTCTGTAGAGGTAGGATTTCTAACTAGGGTTAGACTACTAGATACTGAGCCCTCACTATTTCTCAATTTAAAAGAAAATTTGTCCTCAAAGAAGTCGGTAGCATTTGACTCAATGATCACTTGGTTTACTAGATCATAGAACCTATAGGCTTTACTATTTATTGCATAAACTAAAAAGACACATCCATAGGCTCTACTGGCTAGCTTTCTTCTTTAGGGTTTGGAATTCTTACAAAGGCTAGACAATCTCAAGTTCTAAAATATGACAGGTTTTGGTTCTTATTCTTAAGGATATCGTTAAGTGAAGTTTTGTTTTTAGACTTTGGTATTTTATTGAAGACATAACACACGGTAAGGATGATTTCACCTCACCAATAAGACGCGAGGATGATTTCACCTCACCAATAAGACGCGACTCCTAAACTAAGTAAAATAGCTACTACTAGCTCAGCTAAAGTTCTATTATTTCTTTCGACTTTTCCATTCATTTTAGGAGAGGAAGATGCACTCTTTTTGTGTATTATTCCATGAGAGTTAAAGAAATATTTAAAGTTGTATGAGTCGTACTCAGTTCTCATATCACTACGAAGTCTTTTAACCATTCTATTAAACAAATTTTCTACTTCAGTTACAAATAATTTGAAGGCATCAAAAGCATCAATTTTGTTTTTCAGCAAATATACAAAAATAAAATCAAAGCAATCATCAATAAAGGTAATAAAATATCTTTTACTATTCCTAGTCAAGATGCCAACAAATTCACATAAATCAGAATGAATAAATCTAGAGGCTCAGAAATCCTAAGTACAGATTCATGCGGAGTTTTATTAATTTTAGCCTGACTACAATACTCGCATTTATCAAATTCATTCATGGATAACTTAAGTATCATTTCAAGCCTAATCATGTTACTAATTAATTTCTTATTAACATGACAAAGTCTAGCATGCCAAACATTCATAGAACACAGCATATACACATAAGATTCCATTTTATTAATGTCTAAATTTAATTTGAACATTCCCTCAGTTGCTTACTATTTCCCTATGAATACATTATTTTTTATAAGGGTATATAAATTTGCCCCTATGGTTTGAGTAAATCTAACCTTGTTGAAGAGATAGCCCAAGACCAAGTTCTTTCTTATCTCCAGATTGTGCAAGATATCCTTCAACTTAAGGTCTTCCTAGAGGTAAACTTCAGCTCCACCTCGCCAGTTCTAGCAACTTTCGTAAAGTGGTGATCCCCCAATAGAATATTCTTATCTTTAGTCTTGGTATAATTTTTAAATAGACTAAGGTCGTGACAGACATGGCGCATGGTGCTAGTGTCTATCCACCACCCCTCAGAACCACCGATCACATTTACTTTTTTTATCATTGCAACTAACAGTTCTTCTATCAGGTTCGCCTAGCAGTAGAACGATGCCTATTCCCACAGTTCCTAGCCATGTGTCCAGGTTTATCACAGGTAAAGCAAAGGAACTATATCGTTTCTCCCAATGGGGGTTTCTGCATTTTCTGTTGGTTTTGGTTGCTGGAACCATGGTTCTAACCTTTCATTTTTTGTCCCCTTGGACTTTTGGTTAGACTTTATCACGGTAAAAGCAAATCTCCCAAGTATGATGTTCACCTCCTCCCTCTAGTCCTACTTCCAGACTTCCTCCTCAATCCTTAGAAGACTCTTTAAAAAAAACTCGGCAGTTTGTCAACAATAACCTCTCTTTAAGAGGTTCTGTGGCTTTGTCCAAGTGTGCAAGCAGGTTAACGAACGTCGTCCCCAGGATAAAATAACTTTAAAAAATATCTCAGTCTACTTACTCCCTCTAAGATATGGGTATTCCTTAAAGCCCAAACCCAAAGTCCAAAATGGGAGTATATGAAGGAGAATGCACTTCCTAACTTGACTGATGTGGGATTCTCAAAAGCCTTTTTTTAAAAAAAAATCAAATTTCACCAACAAATTTTTTTGTGGCATTAAAGATAAGTTCTAAAGAATTAGAGGTGGAAAATGAGAAAATTTTCAAAAAGTAGAACCAAACAACCTCGACATAAATTTAACAAGACAGTTTATGAAGTGATATTGGAAGAAGATAAATGTTCGACCTAAGATCAAATACTCATAGAAATCATATGTCGAATAACTTAATTGTTATGTCATAGATAAATAGTAGTATTGTTTTGAAAGTAATTTTGACATGACCTCGTGCTAAATCATCTCATGCTAGTTGCTATCTAAGGTTAACACAACATGCACTCTTCTCACTCGTTAAAGGATGATTCAAATAAAAAAATTAATTTGCATAATAATTATTTCTTTTTTTACATGCAAGCATAATTACCTAAAATTAACTCCCCATGAACAGTAGTAAATACGTATATATGGAAAAATATTTTAGTATCAACCTAAAATTTTTTTACAATTACATATAAGTTTTGACAAGTCATTCTCAACAACATTGTGTCTTTAGAGGAGCATCAATCATTTAGTGTCGGGAATGATTTTTGTATACATGTTTGAGAATTTCTTAAACATTTACAAAGTCATTCTAAATGGCTTGGTTTGCTTCTTAATTATTCAAACTTGATCGAGAGAGAAAATAGAGATTCATACTTGGTGTAATGGGAGTTCGAAAGGGCCAAATATAAGTTCTTTTAAAGGAATTTTGCTGGATTTTCTTCCCCTAATGTTTGATTTGATTTCATTCTAAGTTCTACATAAAGGACTAGAACTCGTAGATTGACGATTTTAGTGGATCATATATATTTTTTTTCATGCGATACTTCTATTTTTATAAATATTTTTTAAATATTTTTTAAAAAAAATGTTTGACGTAACAAACACTAAATAAAAGCTAAGAACCCACATCCTATACTCTATCTCGACTATAAACAAGTAGTTGAAAATAAAATTCTACATGAAAAATATAAGCATTTTTCTCCCCCCTCTTTAGCTAAACTTAGACACAACTCATTTAAAAGATAAAGATAATGCAAAGTTAGGGTGAGAAAAAAGAAAGATGAGAGAGATTTTGAGTAAAATGAATAACTTTAGAATGAATGAAAATTTGAGGGCTTAGTTTTTTCATTTATCATAGTTTGATGGTTTAAACTTCACACTTTAAAAAGTTTGAGGGTTTAATTCTAAATTGAAAGTTTAGGAGTGTAATTGCTACCACCATCATATTTCAAGGGTGGTTTTTGTAATTTTTCCTATATTTTTCAATATTTCAAATTGACCATCAATCCCAATAAAAAGTTATGGAAGGATGTGTAATATTATTCACATCCTCAATCTTTTAAGTTTGATTACAGTAATTTTTGTTCCTGATCATTAACTAAACATCAATACAAGAAAGCACCACTTTTTTTATGCTTGAAATCGCCAGAAAATGGTAAAAAAGTGTGGGGGGAGATCAACTCCCGACGATCAAATAGTCATCGAAAGTTTGATCGGGATATACCCGTCGAGAGACCATCTCCCAACGCCTAAATACATACCGTCAGGAGTTAAGGATAATTTTCGATGCTTAGTATACGACGTCGGGAGTTAGAGACTCTTGACAAATGTATAAACGCTGTCGGGAATTATATGATTTCCTAGCAATGCCAAGGTCGTCTGAAGTTTGATTTAGAAGCTCAATTTCTGAAATCAAACTCCCGATGAACCAACTATCGGGAGATAGTAAAACTTCTGATGCCCTCGTCAGGAAATAGTCCACTATCCAAGTTTTCTTTCTTTCTTGTTTTGTTCTTTAACTTTAATTTGAATAACCTAAAATTTAGAACATTAGTAAGCAAATCAAAAGTATTCACATAAGGAATAAAACAAATAAACAAAGTCGATAGTAGTATTCTTTATTACACAAAAGAGAGAAAAGTGGGCAAGATGGTCTACTAAACAAATGTCTTGAGGAATACATAGAAGGAAGTGTGATGCCAAACAACATCTCCAACATCATCTCAAAACAGCAATTTACCTATAATTACATTAATTAGAGCACATTATTATATATATCAAGATTAAATGTAAGAAGAACTTTCAATCTCTCATTTGAACCAATCTCAACCCACCCCACACAACAATCAAAATTCATAAACTTCCACAACAAACAAAAATCATAAGGTGAATCTTACAATCCTACAAAACAAAGAAAATCAACAACACAAGAACCACAAGTTGAACTCCAAAAGAAAGATAACTAATCTCTATCCATCCCACACAATATTCAGACTTCATAAACCTCCACAAACACATAAGTCACAAGTTGAACTCGAAACAAAGTAGACGATCACTTTAATGAATCCTACAAAACAAAGAATATCAACATACTTCCAAGGCTACATGTTCTCAACCTTGAACCTCCATAAACACACAAAAACCACATCTTGACTCCAAGTGAAAGATAATTAATCTCAACCCACCCCACACAACATGCTAACTTCATAAACCTCCATAAACACACAAACTCCACAAACACATAAGTCACAAGTTGAACTTGAAAACAAAGTAGACGATCACTTTAATGAATCCTAAAAAACAAGGAACATCAACACAATTCCAAGGCTATATGTTCTCAATCTTAAACATCCACAAATACACAAAAGTCACAAGTTGACCTCCAAAGCAAAGATAACTAATCTCAACCTACCCCACATAATATTCTAACTTCATAAACCTTTACAAACACACAAGTCACCAGTTGAACTCAATAACAAAGTAGACGACTACTTTAATGAATCCTAAAAAACAAAGAACATCAACACACTTCCAAGGCTACATGTTCTCAACCTTAAACATACACAAACACACAAAAGTTACAAGTTGAACTCCAAAACAAAGATAACTAATCTCAACCTACCCCACACAACATTCTAACTTCATAAACCTCCATAAACACACAAACTCACAAATACACAAGTCACAAGTTGAACTCAAAAACAAAGTAGATGACCACTTTAATGAATCCTAGAAAACAAAGAACATCAACACACTTCCAAGTCTACATGTTCTCAACCTTAAACATCCACAAACATACAAAAGTCACAAATTGGACTCCAAAACAAAGATAACTAATATCAACCTACTCCACACAATATTCTAACTTCATGATAAACTTTTACTAACACACAAACCCCCCTACAAACACACAAAAGCTACAAGTTGAACTTGAAAACAAAGTACACAACCACTTTAATGAATCTTACAAAACAAAGAAAATCAAACACACAAAAACTCCACAAATACATAAAAATTAAGTTGTTTGGCTACCATAACTGCAGGATAGCAGGCAATTCATTATCATAAAGCTAATAATAAGACATAACTATGTTGCTACAACAACTGTAGGATAGCTACATATTAGCTAATTAAATATGAAATAATCATACCTAATACGATGGTCCTTCTCTCTGTGATCGTACTATTTCTTCAATCATTTTTTTCATTTCTTCCATTTATCTTGCATGATCCTCTTTCATTTATTTTTGGACATCTTCAAGTTCCTTAATCCTCGAATTAGATCGTTCGATATTGTTTTAGTTCCCCCACCTCCCTATCATGCATTCTAAGTTTTATCCATTCTTTATTCATTCTTAAAAAGGAATATAAAGAAATTTTTTAATCAAAAGGGAAAGAAATTTTTAGAAAGTCCACTAATCTCTTCAAAAATGTACATGAAAAATCCAATATTTATCATTAAACATGTATACAGCGAAAACCAAATATCGAATTAAAGCGTTTTAACAACACATCACAATGTTAAGCTATATGGTTAAAAATATTTCCAAAAGATTTAATAGGGGTTTAGGATATATGGTAGATTTTTTATAACCATGACAAATATAGTATACTTCAAAACTTTATATTTTAGAAAAGACAAAGACTTCTTGATGAGGTAATCCATAAATAGTAATAGTCCCCTTTTTTAATATTATTGATTGTTTCACTATTGGAATTAATTTGGTGGAAGTCATAAATAATAAACCTATGCAAAGTCACATCTATTGATCCATCCTATAGTTTTTAGTCTTTAAACCATTCTATTTCATTTTGTCAAATAAAAAATAATTGTTAACAACTTTTCAATTTAGATGTTTTATGAGAAAAAATAAAAAAGAATCCACAAATGCTCAAATGAACAAACAAATTCTTAAATACTCAAATGAACAAATGAATCCTCAAATGCTCGGATGATCATAACTCAAACACAAGTATCATAAAAACAACATTAAAAAAAATAGAAAGAGAAGACGAACTGATGAAGTCAGCCAGCCAATCGGACAGGCGATGGAGACAGACCGACAGTGACGACAGACAGAATCGACCGACAATAGACAATTTATGCAGTCGACCGATGATCGTTGAGGAAGACAGCAATGACCAGACGCGGTGATGAGGAGGAAGAGAACCCTAAAATGTTGAAATCGATTTGCATATCTTGATTTTGAAACTTATAGGGTATCTCCCGATGGGTTATCCGGCATCAGAAGTGACAACCAACTCCCGACAGACTAATTGACTTGTCGGGAGTTATAACGATCTCCTGTTGTCTACTATATGGCATCAGGAGTTAGCACAAATTCTCGACATACAATATATGGCGTGGGGAGATAGTGTCTCTCCCGACCCATAAACTCTCGACGACTATTTTAGACGTCAGGAGATCCTCTTTTCTTTGTAGCATGCCTTTAACTTGAAAAGTATTCCTTTTTCTCTCAATTTTGGAGGTTAAAAATTTCCACTATTCTTTTTACTTTAAAAAAACTATGGTATTAGTTATATATACTTTTCATGTAAAATCATTATATTGATAACAAGTTCAAATAGAACTTCTAATAAATAAAATTCAAACATCAACTCAGCTAGCTATATAACATCTATAAAGATGGTAATAGATTTAAATATCACATCTCTTTCAAAAAAAAAAGAAGAAGAAGAAGAAGAAGTTTAAGACTAGAGTATAACAAATCAATTTGCAGTATTATAAAGAGATTAAAACAATAATAAAATCATGAGAAATTTGTACATGACCAAAAAATTGGGCAAAAAATGTCAAATGACCCAATTTTAGAAAAAAAAATGTCAAATGATCCTTTGCTAATGTCAAATTCGGGTGAAATTACCAAAATATATTCGCGTGCATGCAGAAAAGCACCTCGGTCTCGCTCTGGCTCTCCCTCTTGCTGATGATCTATTTGCGAATATCCATGGAACAATGGGTTGTCTTTTTCCTCCCTCTCGTCGGTCTCGCTCTCACTTGTCTTGCTCTCCTCGGTTTCGCTCTTCCTTTCCTCACTCACAAAATCACTCTTCTCTCTCTCACTCTCGCTCTTGGTCACCGGAGTTGATCGTGTTGGAACTGTTTGCGTGAACTCGTCATGTCGGAAAAAAAAAAAAAATGAAGATGCATTGAGGAGAAGAAAACGGAGCAGAAGATTAAAAAAGAGAGAGAAAGGAAGAGGAAAAAGAAAAAAACTCAGCAACATGGAGAAGAAAGGAAAAAGAAAAAAAAATCAAGAAAGCAATAAAGCAAGATAGCAAGAGACATATTGCAATCTCACGTGATCATGACATCAACAAAGGGTTATTTGATATTTTTTTTCAAAATTTAGATCATTTGTCATTTTGGACCTTTAAAATATGTTTTTTATGCACCTTTTTTAGGAAGAATTAGTTTCACTAATAATACACCTCAAATATTAATTGAAACAATCAAACCAATTTCCAACACTAAAATTAAACTAAAATATAAAATAAAACAAAATAAGGGAATTTTTTTTTTTTTCTTCTGAAGAAGAAAAATTCCTCAGATTTAAATTTTCAAGAACAAATAGGACACCGAACCAACACATTTTCATTACACTCACCACATTTGATTGTCTTTTTCATTGCAGCTTCTATTGCTATCCACACACATCACAAATATTACACGACTGCATCCTTCACATCCGTTGCCCACCGCCATCGGAATCCACTCAAATAAAACCCCCAATTTCCCCTCCCTTTCCATTTTCAACACCTCTGTCCCCCCTCCCCCCTCTGATCAGCTTTCCCTTCACAAAAACCACCGAAACTTTCACCTCCTTGCTCGCCATTAATACTAACACCTTGAACTCCTCTCTGAAACCAGAATCCATCGACACGTATCGGAGCTTCCATTACAATGGTGATTGTTACTAAATTGGACTCGTTACTAAATCCAAACTATAATTAAAGTAATTATAGATCACCGTTACTAAATTGGGTCTGTTACTAAATTCAATCTATAATAATTATAGATTATCATTACTAAATTGTACCTGCTACTAAATCCGATCTAGATGACCTTTACTAAATTTGGTCAATTACTAAATCCAATCTATAATGAGAGTAACTATAGTTGACCATTACTGAATGCGTACGTAATATATATATATATATATATATATATATATATATATATATATATATATATATAATTTATATGTATATACATATTTACATATATATAATTTATCTATATGTATATATAATGTATATGTATATGGTTATATATAATGTATATGTGTATGTGTATATATATATGTACACATATACATGTATGTATGTATACATACATAAATATGTATGAGAGTGGGAGGGTTTACTTGTATATAGCATTAAAAAAAAGAATGTTGGAGACATTAATATAATATGGACCTTGTTTTAAGGCTTTTTGTGTAGAAGCCCCTTAGAGTAAGTATAGATCGTCACTAAATACAATCTATAATCAGAGTAATTATAGTTTATTTTTACTAAATTGAGCTCGTTACTAAATCCAATCTATAATTAGAATAATTATAGTTGACTGTTACTAAATTGAACACGTTACTAAATTCAATCTGTAAGTAATAATAGATGACAGTTACTAAATTGGACTCGTTATTAAATCTAGGCAATAATCAGAGTAATTATAGATGGATGTTACTAAATTCGGCCTGTTACTAAATCTAGACTAAAATTAAAGTAATTGTAGATTACTCTTACTAAATTTGCAACGTTATTAAATTAGAGTAATTATAGATGACCGTTGTAGACATTGTATTTGGTCCGACTCAATTTAAATTATGTTTTATTTAATTTGTTTTGTTAATGTCTTTTTAAAGAGGAATTTAAAAGTTAAAAGAAAAAAATTCCTTTGATTGTTTTTTTCTTCAAAAGATTTTTTATTATTATTAAATTAAAGATAAAAATGTATTAAAAAGTAAAATAAATAAATAAATAATTTTAGTCTTCCTCATTCCCTCCTTTGTTCTTCTCTCAACTCACTCCCCATTTCCTACTCCCCCAATATTTTCAACAACCTAAGATAATTTAAGCTTTACTAAGGACTTATAAAAGGAACAAGCACATACATGAAGGGGGAAAGGAACCAAAGAGACAATTTGTGAGATAGAGAAACAGTTAAAAACAAAAGAAAAAGAAAAACATAAAACCTACTGCAACTTCCATGGTGGAAGAAGAAGAAAAAGTGAAGAAGTTGTGAGGTTGAAGAAGAAGATAAAAGAAAGGGGAAATCCTGAGAAGAAAGAAGAAAAGAAAGAGGAAAGAAAAAAAGGGTAGCTGAAATGGTAATTGTAAGTGGTGGGTCTCACTTAATTTCTTTATTAATTTATCTATTTTCTTGATTTATTTATTCTCTATTTATTAGTTTTGTTTCTTTTTTTTCCCTTAATTCATTTATTCTCCATAATCTTGTTTTCAATTAAATTTGAAGTTTTTTCATAAAACTTTATTTGAATTTTCTAACTTTCCAATAAGTTGTAAATAAAAATCTCCAATTCATTTAATTTACAAATTTTAGGTGAAGTTCCGATTTATTTTTAATTGAGTTTTGCAAACAAATATTAATTTGATCTATTAAATGGATTCAAAATAATTAGAAAGAAAAAATAAAAAAAGAAAAAAATTTTCCAAGGGTCATTTTAATTTCAATTTGGAATTTATAAACAAAACTCCAATATCAATATGTGTCAAGCCCTCCAATTTGTTTTAATATATTTTCCAAATTTATTTTAATTTGAAGTTTTTAAAAAATGAAAATTCTAATATCAAATTTAATTTTATGTTTTAATAAATAATCTTTAATCTTAATTGAAATTTGCCAATCGAATTTTGATAGTAGTTCAAGTTTAATTTCTAATATATTTTAAATCTCTAAATAAAATTCAATTTTGATTTACATAAATTTTGAATCGATACAATTTAGAAACTCTAAAAGCAATCTCAATTTCAGTTTTAATTTTAATTTTTCATAACTGATTGGTTTTAATTCAAAGTTTTAAATGAATTTCAATTTCATTCATATTTGAATGATTTAAATATAATTTCAATTTGGTTTTCACCTTGATTTATAAAATAAATTACAATCTTCCTTGTAGGACTTACATAAGGTTTATATACTCATAAGTATTAATTCACATGTTCAATTCTCAAATGTGAATTGATGCACAAGAGACATTTTCTTAAATATCATGTCAATTCTCTAATGGAGTTAGGAACATCTCTCAAATTCTTAAGGTAAGAATTCAACTGGATAATAAAGTGGCCGACAAAAATGCAATTCTATTTTATTCTTAAAGTTAGAATGTGATTTAGTGAAATACTATTTAAATTAAGTTTTGATTTTTTTATGCTAATCAAATGCTCATCTTCTAATTTAGATTATTAAAGTAATACAAAGTTTGATAATGAATTTTAAATAAAATTGACTATATGCAACGAGTTCTGTCTAGGCTAGGTACTTAAGTTGACTGTGAACACTTCTACTTGGAACTATTCATTAGTTGTATTTTATTTAATTTCATTAACATTTTTTTAATAAGCATTTTTAGTAAAATAAACTTTTGTTTTTAGTACCAATTAAAAAAATGGATAACTGAAATAAGATGTTTTGTTTCTAAACGAGTGTTGTAGGGTGCTAATTCAATCTATAATTAAAACTAATTATAGATTACCCTTACTAAATTGACTAAATTTGGCCCGTTACTAAATTCAATCTATAATTAGAGTAATTATAGATGACCATTACTAAATTCGGCCCTAAATCCAATATAATTAGAGTTATTGTAGATGGTCGTTACTTAATTGGACCCATTACTAAATCCAATCTATAATTAGAGCAATTATAGATGACCTATACTAAATTCGACATGTTACTAAATTCATTCTATAATTAGAGTAATTATCGATGGCCATATTCAGCTCGTTACTAAATCCAATATCTATAATTAGAGTAATTAAAGATAACCATTACTAAATTGGGTTCATCACTAAATCTAATCTACAATTAAAGTAATGATAGATGACCGTTTCTATATAGCCCATTACTAAATTCAATGAGTAATAATAGATGGTCGTTACTAAATTGGATTCGTTACTAAATCCAATCTATAGTTAGAGTAATCATAGATGACGTTTACTAAATTGGGTCTGTTACTAAATCCAATCTATAATTAGATCAATCATAGATGACTATTACTGAATTGGACCCGTTACTAAATCCAAGCTACAACTAGAGTAATCATATATGACTGTTACTAAATTGGACTTGTTACTAAATCCAATTCATAATTAGAGTATTTATAGATGACCGTTAGTAAATTGGGTCGGTTACTAAATCCAATCTATAATTAGAGTAATTATAGATGATCGTTACTAAATTTCACTAATTACGAAATTCAATCTATAATTAGAGTAAGTATAGATGGTCATTATTAAATTGGCTTGTTACTAAACTCAATCTATAATTACAGTAATTATAGTTGGTCGTTACTAAATTGGGTCTATTAATAAATCCAATCTATAATTAGAGTAATTGTAGATGTATGCTACTAAATCCAATCTATCATTGAAGTAAATATAGATGGTCATTACTAAATTTGGCCTATTACTAAATCCAATCTATGATTAGAGTAATTGTAGATGATCGTTACTAAATTCAATATATAATTAGAGTAATTATCGATGACCTTTACTAAATTAGGTCCATAACTAAATTCAATCTATAATTAGAGTAATTATGGATGGTCGTATGTAAGTGAGAATATCCTATGCAAAAGATGTTTGCATAAGACCGGACCACGATAGCAACCGTTAACTATTAAAACTGACTATTTCAATTCGATGACCTAAGGTAACTTGATCTTGATTCTGAGCTAACTATGAACTTCTGTTTATTCGGGATTATCCTTTAATCTGCATTGGGTAAGAATGACTCTACATCGCCGCTTAATAAGCCTCCCATTTAGAGGTAAGACCAGATAGATAGTTTAGGACATAGTCCTGCAAGATGGAATTCACTCCTACCCATCTTAAGTTGTTCTCTTAAGTACTGATTCCTGGTCTTGAACAAAAGGACCTCACTCTCTCTATGGCTGAGAGGGACCCCATCCTCTCTATCGCTAAGAGGGACTAGATTTATTGATAGGACCATTAACCAATTGTTCATAAGAGGATCAATGGAGACTTAAGGAGCAAGATGTATTATAGGGGTAAAACGGTAATTTTGACCTAACTGAAAGTATGAATAACTTGTGGATTGACTTACTGATTATGGTTAAATCAAGTAAACAAAAATATATTTATAGTGAAGAGGGTACAACTATTAAGCTATCGTGGAATATCTCGATAGTTAACGAATATTGATAATTCGGTTTAAAGAGTTTAGCCAATTAATCTCAAATCTTAAAACTCATGATTTGTAGGTCCATTATGTCCCTCTTCTAAATCATAAAAGGATTAAACTTTAGAACAGCATGTTGAGAGAATTTAAAATATTTAAATCCAGTGTAGGGTTTGGATTATTATATTCGATATAATCAACGTTTAATTAATAAAGTAAACAATTTTGGAGAGTTGAAAATATAAATATTAATTACATGAACAAGGATTCATGCTTAGATTAGGTGTTTTATTAATTTAATATCTGATATTAAATTGATTATTAAATTAATTAATTAAAATTTATTTAATTAATTACTTCAAATAATTTAAATAAATTTGATTTTGAAATTTCAATTTGTGAAATTTTCAAAAGTCAGATTTAAATTCTTTTTAATTTAATTTGATTGAATTAAAAATGAATTAATAAGTGTGAGTGGATTTTCCTACAAATTACACGATAGTGGGGTTTTCCCACAAATTACACCTAATCCACAAGCTTAGTGAATTTTTCAGTGTCAAGTTATGGAGAAATCCATTTGCATGATTTATTTATATAAAAGAGAAACCTTAAATCAGATAAAAGTTCATGCAATTTCACTAAAAATTTGAAAAAAAAAAAAAAAAAAAAAAACACTGTTGCTTTTTTTTTTCCATCAAAGGTCAACATGATAATACACTAAAATTAATATAATTAGAGTGTTTAAGATCCAAATCTCTTCCGCATATTGAATGTCAACTCTATCAGATATGATTCAGATCTCACTAAGGTCAGCACAGGATTCAGACCCCTCGAAAGCCAAAATGATCCAAACCAGACCCCTCTAAGGCCAAGATGATCTAGACCACTCTAAGGCCAGCAAAAGCTTTTGTCACATATCAAGGCATTTTTGCCAAAAAAAAAAAAAAAAGAAAAAAAAAACTCATTTTGGTAAAATAGGATAAAAGTTGTTTGCTCTTCATTTCTTTTGCTAGAAAAAAGTTGTTCTAAAAAAATTTTAATAAAGAAAAGTATAACAAAAAAAACTAAATTTAGAGGAAAAAAAGTGACAAAAAAAAGAGTAAAAAAACAAAAAAAAATAGTTGTAAAGAAAAAAAGAAGAAACTAGAATAATAATACAAAAAATAAAATTAAAATTAAAAAAAAATAATAATAAAAAAAATGAGAGGCTAAAAAAAGAACATGGCTTAAAAACAATTTTTTTAAAAAAAATAAAAATATAAATTTTTTTTAAAAAGAAAGAAAAAAATAACTAAAAATATCTAATAATCACTAAATCGAGGAAAGCCCAATTAAGTTTGAAATTGCAATAAAAGAAAATCTAATTGGAATTGGAATTGGAATAAAAATTCTAATAATCATTTAAAGGAGGAAAGCCATTTAAATTTGAAATTAGAATAAAATAAGAAAAATAAATAAATAAGGGGGAGGGAGCTAAACCTAATACCACCTACCTCCTCTTTTTCGTCTTCACTGTCGCCTCCCCCCTTATTTCTTTTCCTCTCTTGTCTCTCTCCTTTCCCTTTATTTTGACCACTGCCAACCTAGTTAGAAAGATGAAGAAGGAGGGAATTTCAACAGTTTTCCTCTAAATGATTTTTCACATATTATTTCAAAGGCTCACAGATTTCTATTAAATACAGATTTCCCCTTTAAGATTCACCAAATAGAGGAATAAAAAATGAGTAATGATGCCTAACAAATTATGGACAGACAACACAATCTTATACACTGATACAATGAATTTTATAACAAACCATAACCATTTTCTTTCTTTTCTTTATCTTTCCACTGTGGCATTATTTTCTGACTTGGCATGATTGGGCTGAGATGGCAAGCTTTTATCCTTTGACTGGTCTTTATTGGCATCTTCTCTGGCATCCCCCTTAAACTCGTGGGCAGATCAACCACATCGAGTTTGGTTCGAAGTAGAAAATATTGGGACTGCGTTAATGATTTTGTCCAGCAATCAACTATTTGATCTGAGAAGGGAATTACCATACTTCAAGTTTACCATTGATGACCTAATCACAAACAAAATGAACATCAAGTTCAATATGTTTCGTTCGAGCATGAAAGACAAGGTTCGATGCGAGAGCTCCAACACTAATGTTGTCGCACCATAAGACTGGTTTGTAAGTTGATTTGATTTTTAATTAAACCATCAGTTGTTGCAGCCAAATAATTTCAAATGTAGAGTGAGCTACAGCCCTATACTCAGATTCTGTGCTGGAGCAGGCCACGACATTTTGTTTCTTTGAGGATCAAGACACAAGATTATTCATAATATAAACACAATAAACTACAATTGACTTTCTGTCATCAATGTTGGAAGCCTAATCTGCATCAGAAAAGGCTGAAATTTCTAAGTCATTGCTCGGTTGAAAAAGAAGGTGGTAATGTCTCGTGCCACTAATATACCGAAGTATTTTTATCGCTTACCAATGAATATCAGTAGGGATCTTTAGGAATTGACTCAAGTGGTTTACTATGTACGCAATATCTGGTCTTGTGTGTGTTAAGTATTGGAGGGCTCCTATGGTGCTTCGATATAAGTTTGGATCTATCAGTGGTGTGCCATCAGTCAAGAAGAGATGTTTACCTATGGTGCAAGGAGAAGCAGGCAGCTTGATTTCTGATAAGTTTAACTTATGAAGGAGATCTTCAACATATTTGGCTTGATTAAGTATAAAGCCTGATTCAAGGTAGTGAACCTAAATCTAGAAGTGTTTAAATAACCCGACAACCTGAACAACTCGGACTACCCAAACTAAAATGTAAGGTTGGGTTGGGTTGAATTTTTCTATTTTTATTAGGTTGGGTTGGGTTGAATTTTTCTATTTTTATTGGGTTGGGTTGGGTTGTGGGTTAGCTAAAAAAAAATTTAGGTTGACCGAACCCAACCCGAATTTTATGTGTGTGTGTATATATATATATATATATATATATTCCTCTTTGTTTAAAGTTTGATTTCTTTGTATTGATTAATTTTTTAGTTTTTAATATTTTCTTTTAAAATTGTTATGATATTTGTTTTTGTTTAAAGTTTATAATAAATATCATAGATATTTGGTATTTAGCATCTTAATTTTATAAGATTTTAGTTGTTAGTCATGTGTTATATATAAATTTACATATTTTTTATTTAAAAAAAAAGTTATAACCCGACAACTCGGGTTTGGTTGGGTTGGAAACTTTATTTGGGTCATTTGGGTTGCCAATCAAACTAATCCGGATTTTCGGGTTGGTCTAAAAAATAACCTTAACCCAACCCAACCCAACCCATGTACACCCCTACCTGAATCCCCAAAAAATATGTAAGTTGTCCAAGGTCCTTTACTGCAAATCTGCTATCAAGCAGCCTAATAAGTTGAGATATTAGCTGGGTATTATTACCTGTGATTATCACATCGTCCAAATAAACCAAGAGGAAAATAACATAGTCACCACTATGGAACATAAACAAGGACGTATCAGCCTTCGATATTCTGAACCCTCAGCTAACCAATGCATTCCCTAGAGTGTTGCTCCAAGCTCGAGGAGCTTGTTTTAAACCATATATAACTTTATCAAGTTTATAGACATATTTAGGATATTTTGGATCAACGTACCCTATAGGTTGGTGCATGATAACTGGTGGAAACGCCAGTTATTATAAGCCTTTTATTTAGAATTATGAGGGCTAATAAGTAGAAAATATGGTGATAATACTTAGAATTTGAGAAAAATTGAGTTTTGCATCGATTAGCAGCTAAATCCTCACTGACCTCAATATTATGCGTTACTCCGTGCCAAAGTGTCTATTTTTGTAGCTATCGCAGGAATCAAACGCATACGTTGGAAATAAGCAATTGCAGACAAATGCATGCGCTGAAGCCAGGCGACCGCAAAGACAAACGCATGCGCTAAAAACTAAGCTATCGCATAGATGAATGCATGTGGTGATCGCATGTGTCCATCGCATGGAAGTTGCGGTGATCAAATGCATCCATCGCATGGAAGTTGCGATGATCACTTGGAGATTGCGGCCACAGAATGACAACCATAATAGAAGAATGATCGCAAGATGGGTAGAATGCGTTGATACTTCAGCTGAATCAAGCTCGGACGCATACCTTGGGAGTATCAACAAGATAAGACGATGTGACATTGCATATACCGCGACAACGGCAGTAGTGAGACATAACGCAATCATGATAGCTGTCGGCGTTTAAACTCTATAAATAGCCCCTTGGACCTTCATTTCAAAGTATCTAAACTTCTGCCTGAGGTTTGCGATCACAGATGAGAGCATGAGCGAGATTTTCAGTGAGAATTCTTCATCTCCATAAACCAGACCGAGTGACGACCAGAGCTTTCGCCGGAGATAGAGCTCGAGAGAGACATCTTCACCTTTCATCCATGGCACCACCAGCAGCCTTGACGCAGAGTCTTTCATTTCTCCTCTAACCTCTGTATTGTATTACATTTTAGCTTAAGATATTAAGACATTTTGTAATCAATGCATATCTTGAGTCCTCAAATGCCATATTCTTCATCATCTTTATCTTTATCATCATTTACCTTCATCGTTTATTTATCAAAGGCTATCGCATACTTAATCATGTAGCCTAGAGATAGGACGCATGTAGCAACCCACCGAGAGGTGTGTGTTGTGCGAGTATAGTGAGTTAATCCTTTTTGCATGGTGAAAATACTGTAACAACGCTTGTCTATGAGTTGTTGCAATGCTTGTCTATAAGTAATTAGCCGCGTCTAACTGCCTGAGAAGGTAAGAGATGGAACGCACTAAAGTAAAGTATGCATTGTTCCTAGAGATAGGCACAATCTTATGCTCGACGCAACCATGCACTATAGAGATATAGTCATGCGGCTGACCACCGAGAGGTGTGCAATGCGTTAGTATGACGAGCTGGGATTACATGCGTTAGAATTAAACCCTCAAACTTTTTAAAGTGTGAAGTTTAAACCATCAAACTATGATAAATGAAAAAACTAAGCCCTCAAATTTTCATTCATTCTAAAGTTATTCATTTTACTCAAAATCTCTCTCATCTTTCTTTTTTCTCACCCTAACTTTTCATTATCTTTATCTTTTAAATGAGTTGTGTCTAAGTTTAGCTAAAGAGGGGGGGGGGGGGGGAAATGCTTATATTTTTCATGTAGAATTTTATTTTCAACTACTTGTTTATAGTCGAGATAAAGTATAGGATGTGGGTTATTAGCTTTTATTTAGTGTTTGTTACGTCAAACATTTTTTTTTAAAAATATTTTAAAAATATTTATAAAAATAGAAGTATCGCGTGAAAAAAAATATATATGATCCACTAAAATCGTCAATCTACGAGTTCTAGTCCTTTATGTAGAACTTAGAATGAAATCAAAGCAAACATTAGGGGAAGAAAATCCAGCCAAATTCCTTTAAAAGAACTTATATTTGGCCCTTTCGAACTCCCATTACACCAAGTATGAATCTCTATTTTCTCTCTCGATCAAGTTTGAATAATTAAGAAGTAAACCAAGCCATTTAGAATGACTTTGTAATTGTTTAAGAAATTCTCAAACATGTTAATTAGAACCTAGATCCTCACTGACCCCAATATTATGCGTTACTCCATGTCGAAGTGTCTATTTTTGTAGCTATCGCAAGAATCAAACGCATGCGTTTGAAATAAGCAATCATAGACAAACGCATGTGCTGAAGCCAGGCGATCGAAAAGACAAACACATGCGCTGAATGTTGGATCGTATGCGTCCATCGCATGGAAGTTGCGGTGATCGTATGCGTCCAACGCATGGAAGTTGCGATGATCAAGCGAATGCAGCGATCAATTGAAAATTGCGGCCACGGAGTGACGACCATAATAGAAGGACGATCACAAGACGGGTAAAACGCGTTGATGCTTTAGCTGAATCAAGCTCAGATGCATACCTCGGAAGTATCAACAAGATAAGGCAATGTGACATTGCCCATATCGCAACAAAATCATCAGTGAGCCATAACGCAATCATTATAGCTGTTGGCATTTAAACTCTATAAATAGCCTTTTGGACCTTCATTTCAAGACATCTGAGCTTCTGCCTCAAGGCAGAAGTTTGTGATCACAGATGAGAGCTTGAAAGAGATTTCCAATGAGAATTCTTCATCTCCACAGCCTAAACCGAATGATGATTGGAGCATTCGCCGGAGATAGAGCTCAAGAGAGACATCTCCACCATTCAACCATGGCACCACCGGCAGCCTGGACGCAGAGTCGTTCATCTCCTTTCTAATATATGTATTGTATTACATTTTAGCTTGAGATATTAAGATATTTTGTGATCAATGCAAATCTTACTCCTTCATTATCGTCTTCTTCATCATCTTCATCTCTATCATAGTTTTTCTTCAGCGTTTATTTATCAAAGTCAATCACATGCTTAATCGTGTAGCCTAGAGATATGACGCATGTAGCAACCCACCGAGAGGTATACATTGTGCAATGTATAGTGAGTTAATCCTCTTTGCTTGGTAAAAGATTGTGGCAACGCCTGTCTATGGGATGTTGCATTGCTTGTCTATAAGTTAAGTAGCCGCATCTAACTGCCTGAGAAAGTAAGGGATGGAATGCACTAAGCAAGGTTCATATGTTTCTAGAGATAGGCACAATCTTATGCTCGACGCAACCATGCACTATAGAGATATAGTCATGCAGATGACCACCTAAAGGTGTGATGCGTTAGTGCAACGAGCTGGGATTACTCGAGCGATTTAAAATAGTAAATGTTACTAAGCGTTAATGGCCGTTGTGTCTCTACCTATTCTTATTCCAAGTCTTCTATTGCTCAATTTGTTTAGTTAGGAGTAAGAGTAATGTGTAAAACATTTAAACCTTCTTTGCTTTATTTTTATTCTTATTGATCGCCTCAAACGCATCACTTCACAAATATTAATAAGTGACAAGTCCCCGTGTTCGACCTTAGATTACCCGAGAAACTTGCGTTTGTGTTATACTTGGCGCAAGCGTAAGAAAACTTGTGATAGGAATGCGTGGTTATTGCATGCTAAGATTAATGCATCTTCATTCTGACACATGACCTCAGACGCATGGGTGTAAACGCATAAGCCATGTCTAACGCATGATCTAATGTATAACCCCATTCGTCCTTAAAAATAAAACAAAACAAAACGCGTCCCTAAATTATCCCAACATCAACCCTTCACAGGTTGTTCGTAATAACGGTTGGGTCAAAAGCTATTTTACCCTCGAGATTACATCTTGCTCCTTAAGTCCTACTAATCATCTAATGAACAATTGGTTTGTGATTCAATCACTAAACTGAGTCCCTGTCGGGCCAATAAGAGGGTAAGACCCCTTGTTTAAGACCCAGAGTCAGTACTTAAGGGAACAAGCTCTCTACTATCCCTAAAAGCGGGTAGGAGAGAATTTCGTCTTACACCCTATGTCTCCAGCTATCTACCCGGTCTTACCCCTGAAATTGGAGACTTATTGAGCTGATGTTGTTGAGCCAACTCTCACCCGTGCAAATATAAGGATAATCCTGAATAAATAGGAGTTCATAGTTAGCTCAGGATTAAGGTCATTTTCACTTCGAAATAGTTAGCGTTAAATAGTAAACAACGTTATAAAGTAGGAGTGACTTATTTATTCGTCTGGTCTTATGCAAACATATTGCATAGAATGTCCCCACTCCTCATGTCAATACATGAACGACATGATTACTTCTTTTGTAGCACTTTACAACAAATTGTAACAACTACAGAATGAGCCGTATCCAATGGTGTTACCAGAATAAGGTACCCAGCCTTATTCATATACTATAGACCATTTTGGTTATTTACTAAACTTAATCCATTCTTATGTCTCCGCATAAAGTTTAAATATTCAAATAATAGCCATGGATCTTTAGTTTATTGGATTTAGTCTTGACAAGTGAAATTCACATATTCAACAACAGTTTTATTGAATAAACATCATAACATCTTTATTGATAATAGAATATGTTTAACATTACAAACTGTGAGTTTACAAGACATACAACCCAACAATAAACATCGTCAAGAATATCGTACCTAACAAATTGTCCAAACAATGTTTATAACTATTCCATGATTTCTTTAGCAGAAACCATGTTCTCGGATTTCTTAGCTAGTATATCAGATATATTTGCTAAGATATGGATTCAAGCCTTTTCATTTGCCTTAATCCATCTGTCATATGTATTCCACTTTTTGGTATGCAGATGAGCTGGGAGATGAAGGACATTCCTCTACTAAAACAAATTTTAAATCATCATATGTTAATATTGTGTTTATACTTGATGTTGGAAGATTAAGACCATTTCTTATCAGAAGCAAGTAATTGAGAAGAATTCGACATCCTGAAAATATAAACAAATTCCAATTAGTAAATTGTTTTTATATCCAATCAAGTTTTAGCAAAGTAATAATGTACCCAAATTTCATTATTTTATTTGCAGCGATATTTTAGTGAGTTAGAATAGATGCTATCGAGGGGCAATCAAATACTCCTTCACTGAAGCAAGACATTCTTGACTAAATACTAACTCAAGAATAACTCTTATTCCTATAGTCATTTAGTTACCGTTTTTCGTCAAGAACTTACTAACACTTAGTAATTCTCGTAAGTGAAACACTCCATTTTCAGACCTCAGAGGTTGGCCCCAACGATGCTACCGAATTAGAGAGTCAAGGTTGGGAATGGACCTAAGAAATCCTGTCCATTTTTGGAGTTTGAGTTGTTTCGAATCCAACGTTACAACCCTCCACGGGAATAGCCGTCATAAAATGACTAGCTTATGTCGCATAAAAATGACAAGCAGGCGCAACATAGGAATCTCATGGTCCAAACTAATGGAAAAGACTGTAGGACGAGTTGACACATATCCTTCACCCACTTATTATGAACTACTTCCCTTATTCACCTTATTATTGACCCATGCAAACACTTTTCAAATGGAGCAATCGAGATAAAATTGACATGAAGCCGAGCATAGATCTCATGGTGTGAACTCTTAGGGATGTGAGAGTTAAGAACAACATACCGTTTATATTATTAATCTCCCACTGAAGTGCTCTATTTGTTTTTGGGTAAAGATTTACTTAGGTATTTCCGACTAATAACCTAAGTCTAGGTGATTTTTTTCTAAGTATAACTTTTATATTTGGATTTAACCTACGATGTCTAGGTGATAAAGAAATTTTAAAACCTCACATCGTTCACGCATGCTCATAAAATCGGGTTAACAACACTCAATTATTTGGCTATAATCCCTAGGTGAGAGGTGTTCTGTAAGCCATCAACTTAAAAACCTCCAGCCTTAGAAAGAATTATAAACCGACTAAGTTTGTAACCATAATTTTACAAGATAACGACCTATTTTAAATATTAAAACAAGTTGTTATTTGTTAACCTTAGGTGAGCATGCATTTTATCTTTGTTATGGATTTTAAATGTCTAATTCATTTTATAACAACTTATAAAACTTTAGACATGCTTTTCATCCATAACATACATCAAGTATTATAACATTTAATATAACTATTTATATTAAACACTTAAAACCCTAAACATGCATATTATATATTATAACTCTTTATAACACAATTTCAATACATGCTATATGCTTCTTATGGTGGGATTTTAAATCTACATGGCATACTATATGGACATACAAGATTTATTTAATAATAACATACATTCATAATGCATAAATAATTAAACACACACTGATATAGATCACTTTTGGCATCCTAAGTCAGCAAACAACCTTAACTATTACAATAATAATTAAAAACTTCTTCAAACTTCCTCTAGACTTTATGAACCAACCCGAATCGAACCTGAACCACTCGAACCGGACCTCCACGGCTCCAAAAAGGGTTGAACCGGCCAAAATCAAGTTGAACTGGACCTCCAAGACCCGAACTGGCTGAACCAGTTCACTTGAACCGTTGGTCGAGTCAAGCGTGCGCTTTCTGGGCTGGAATGGACAGTGTTGCGCCATTTCATCCCAGCGTTACAGCACCATGAGAATTTGCCTCATTTTTGGGCTGTCTAAAGAGCAATGTTGCAACACTCTAAGGGAAGCATTGCAATGTTGCATGATAGTAGCTTCAAAGCTGATTTTCTATAGTTGGCCTTCCTTGCTTCTTTTTTCAATTACAATCTAATTGCAACTCTATTGACTCAAAAAAATATACAGAAACTTAATCACACATTAAAGCCCATAAACAAAGAGCCAATTACAATAATTATCACTGAATTGAAGAGAATTTTTAATGTCACAACTGAAATTATCCATATCAGTTCACATTTTCACACAACCTATGAAAATCACCTACCAAGGTAAAATTAATACGAATTGAGTGCTTAAATCATGCTCTGATACAATGATGGAGTCAACATGCAATTAGTGGAAGCAATTTGTATCTTAAGCACTCTGATTTCATCAATTTTAGTAAAGAAACATGCATGTTCAAGAATAAGAAATAGGGTTTCTGAAAACTAATCTTTGAAGAACTCTTCAATCTTCAAATCCAGCTTGATTCTTCACTCCAAATGCTTGTAGACCACCACTTGATCTTTCCTACTATTCTCTAAGACCTTAGATTGGAAGGTGGATTCCAAAATGAGTAGGAATTTGAGGAAATTTTATGGAGAGAAATCTGGTTGTTCTGGTAAAAGCTTGAAGAACTCTTCTTCAGCTCAAGTCTTTATGTTTTTTTTTTTTTTTTTAAGCAGCTTAGTCATGCAATCAAAATTGCATATCAAAATGACACCAAAACCCCAATAAGTCTAGTAGAATTGTGAGTGGGAAGGGTTGGAAATACTCACTTCCTCCCTTTTTCAATTTTTATTGAATTTTGCATTAAAATTTCAAATTGATATTGAAATAAAAAATTTCAAAGAAATAAAATTTAATTTTCATAAATAATAATTCAATAATTAGTATTTTAACTACATTTTTTAAACAAAATTAATTCTAATAATTAATTTTAGATAAAATTAATTTTAATAAATTAGTTAATTAAATTGAAATACAACCAATTCCATAATCATGAATCCATATTCATGTAATATTTAAATCAAATTTAAATATTATCCAATTCTTTAATTTCGTTTAATTCGATAATTAAATGTATAATTATATCATATATAATTATTGATTCCCTTAATTTGAATTTGAACGTTTCAAATTCACTCATCACATTATTCTAAGGTTTGATCCGTTTATGAGCTAGTAGGGAAACCAAATGGACCTACAAATCATGGGCTCCAATGATCCAAGATTAATTGGTTAAACTCTTTAAACGGAATTAATCAACATTCGGTAACTATCAGGTCACTCCACTAAAGCCCAGTAGTTGCACTCCCATCACTGTGGATATATTTTTGTACACTTGATTTAACCATAATCAGTAAGTTGATCCTTCACAAGTTGTTCGTAGTAATGGCTAGGTCAAGAGCTGTTTTATCCTCGAAATTACATCGTGTTCCTTAAGTCCTACTGATCCTCTAATGATCAATTGGTTTGCGATCCAATCACCAAACCGAGTCCCTCTCAGGTCAATGAGAGGGTGGGGCCCCTTGTTTAAGACCCGGAGTTAGCACTTAAGGGAACAACCTCTCTACTATCCCTAAAACAGGTAGGAATGAATTTCATCTTGCACCCTATTAACCTAGCTAACTGTTGGGGTTGATGCCCTAAACTCTCGTTGGGTTCTGTAGTTTGTAAACATTGTATTGAACAAATGCTTGTGATGTAATAATATGAGATGTTTTCTTCACTGTTGTCTATGAAACATGAGATGTTTTATTTTCTTTACCACAAACCAATAAACTAAGATCCCTGTTGTTGTTGAAACTTAAGCATATATGTGGAGACATACAGGTGGATCATGCCTTAAGTGATAACCAAAATGGTCTGTAATATATGGATATAGGAAGGAAACCTTATCCTGGTGACACTACGAATGTGGCCCGCTTTGTAGATTGTTACAAGTGTTGTAACATGCTATAAATGGTCTGATCCTGTTTATTCATGTGGAGACATGCAAGCGGGGGTGTCCTATATAAAGGAGTTTGTATAAGACCAGACCATGAAGTGTATTCGTCTCGTTATATAACGTCGTTCATGACAGAGACTTCACTTCACTAGGATGACCATAGGTAACATGACCTCAATCCTGAGTGAGTTGGGAACTCCTACCTTTGAGGGCGATCCTTTGATATGCATGGATGCGAGTGGTCAAATTGCCGACTCAAACCTACCACTTTGGGGATTCATTTGATTGGGGAGTTGGGAACTTAGCTACACAAGATGGAATTCACTCCTTCCCCGAAGCAAAGGTAAGTAGATAGATTGCTTCCTTAAGGGCTGATTCTGGGGTTTGAATGATGTGGCACAACACACCTTTTTCATGGTCCGGGAGGTTTTCACTTATAGTAAGACTATGAGATATTGTTTATTAGAGGGATTAGTGGTACTTAAGAAGTTAGATGTAACTATAGGGGTAAACTGGTAAATTGGCCAAGTTGAACTTACGAGCATCTGTGAAGGGTTATCATATTGTTGATTGGTTATATCCGATGGACACAGAAATATATCTGTAGTGAGAAGAGTGCAGTTGTTGGTCTTTTATGGAGTGCCCAACAGTTAATGGATAGTGGATCTCGTAGCTATAAAGTTTAGTCAGCTATTCACGTACTGTTGGAGTTTCAAGCTACAGGTCCATAAGGTCCCCTTGGTAGCTCAATAGATTCAAGTTGAGAATAAGTTTTTGGGTCAGTTTGAAGTGTTCAAATTGACAAGATGGAGTTTGATTATATATGATATGATAAAACTTGTTCAGATATATATGATATAATTGACATGATGTATGAAATACATTAATTGAAGGAAAATAGATATAAATATGTTTTATGTCAAGTAAAGGAGAAAATGACTATGGTTTAAATGTTGCATATGATGGATATTAAAACTATAGGTTATAAATATAATATGATAAGTTAATTATTATATTTATTTATAATTAAACAATTATGAGATAATTGTTGGTGGTTTTCTCCATAACTTTGCATGAAAGTGGGAGGTTGCATTCAGTTTTCATAACTGAAGGATAAAACGAAATTAGTTTTCATTTTGCTGAAGAATCGGATAATCGCTTCACAAGTTGTACACTGTCTATCGTTTAACTAACCAGAGCCTACACGATAGCTTCAGGGTTTCCTAAATGATCGTGTACACGCGCATCTACCTAAACGATCGTGTAGCTTTTACTAAGCGATTGCACGTCTGAGCGAGATTACCTAAATGATTGTCTAAATGATCATCCTATTTTACTAAACGATCATGCACCCTTTACTAAACAATCAAGCACCAGTCTATACGATAGACTCCAAACCTCTCCCACTTGCTTGGTCGTTGAATATAATTGTTATTTCCTTCTTCCTTCTACTAAATCCAACAGAGCCTACACCTCCTGGATTCTCACTCTGAGAATACCAAGGTCACTGAGTGGTGGTATCTCGGTTGCTATTTGTTCATGTAGAAGACAATTTGTTTGGCTTGGAGATTTGGGTAGACGATTGGCCTGCCGTTGCAGCAACAGTGAGAGGTGTTGTTCCAAGCGAGAGCGAGAGATAAAGAGAAGAAACGTTCTTCAAAGGTGAGTCTCTTGTTCCTTTGTATTTAATTCATTGAAAGCATGTTGTAATTTGTTCTGAAATGCATAACTTGTATGTTTGTTTATGAATGCTTGTTTTTCTGTCATAATGAATTTGGAATGATCTTGCTTCCGCTCATAGGTACTCTTTTATAAGAATTCCTTCACTATCTACCCGATCTTACCCCTTCAATGAGAGGCTTATTGAATCAGCACTGTTGAGTCAACCCTCACCCATGCAAATCTAAGGATAATCCCGAAGAAACATGAGTTTATAGTTAGCTCAGAATTAAGGTTAAGTTACCTAAGTCATCACTTTGAAATAGTCAGTCTTAAACGGTAAACAACGTTATAAAGTAAGAGTGACTTATTTCTTGGTCTGATCTCTTATACAAACTCTTTGTATAGGATGTCTCCACTCGCATTCTCTACATGAATGATTCAGGATCACATCGTTCGTATAAAGTACAAAGTAGGCCGCATCCAATAGTGTTTTCAAAATAAAGTTCTCAGCCTTATTCGTATACTTATAGACCGTTTTGACTATCAACTCGAACTTGGTTCACTCTTATGTCTCCACATAAAGTTCAAGTATTCATGTAATAGCCAGGGATCTTAGTTTATTGGATTTAGTACAATTTACGTATTCAATAACAATTTTATTGAACAAAACCTCAATAACATCTTTTTTGCAAATAGAATATGTTTAATTTTACAAACTACGAGTTTTAGTTCTTTTAGTTCATACAACCCATAATATATATTAAATACAATTAAATTATATTTAAAGTCAAATCTTTCTCTAAATCAAAATTAGTCAAGCTCCGAATTTCATGAAAATTCTAAGTTGGAATGAAATAAAAAGTACTTCATTCCCAATCCACGCCAAGGTTTGGATATCGACCTAATTGAAATTTTAATTGATGTCTCAAATCAAAATACGGGCACACTTTAAGCATCCACCAAGATACCAAATCAAAGTTGAAAGATAGAGTCAAAATTCAACTTTAGGTTTGCATCGGAATTGAGTATATTCCAGATCTTAAAAAGATTGTTAGAATTTGGGATACTGCTCAAAATTAAATTTGTAATTAAATTGGTAAATTCTCTACTTTAGTTCAAATAAAAGTTTACTCCAAGATTAGAAGGTCAACATTTTGGCTAAAATTCATCTTTTGTTTACTTGGTATAAAGTATGTCAAGCAAACCAAACTATGAGCCAAATTTACATTTTGATCAGCAAAGTGGAAATCATTGCTCCAATCTTGCAATATTTTCAAATTTCATCCACTACATTACGTGCATAAATTTCAAAAAGGGGACATTTGTTGGTGAAGAAATTTTGTCTAATTACAAAATACCACATGTCTTCCATCTGACAATTTGATCACAACAATGGGCTTATCAACTTCAACGGTGGTCAAATCTAGACCACGATTGATAAATGTGGTTGGTTGTTCGATTGGACTTTGGATCATAAATTGGACTGGACTGAGTATTTAAAATTGCTCGAGTCCAAAGTCCGACCCAATTCAAGCCCACGGTGGAAATTTTAGGCTAAAAAAAGGAGATTGGGTCGAAGCCTAACTTTAGCCCAAACCCATAAAGTAGATGGGCCCAATCCCAAAAACCCAAAGGCAAATGGGACTCAAGCCCACCTAAAACCCATGGAAATCCTCTATAAATAGAGGCCTTGCCCTTTCATTTAAGGGTAGTTAGAAAATTGACAAGTAAGTGTTGAAGCTCTGGAGATCAAGACTAAAGCTTTGAAGCTCTTAAGATTTTGAAGTTTTGATTAATCTCGAGATTACCACATTCTGAGGATTGAAGACTTGGAAGATTAAAACTTCCTTGAGTTCTAGAAGATTGAAGCTCAAATCGACTTCAAGATCACAACCTTCTTGAAAACTTGGAAGATCAAAACTTTCTTGAATTCCAGAGGATTGAAGTTCAGAGCAACTCCTTGGAGATTGAAGATTTATAAATTTTAAGTTTTATCCCTTGTGTTAGAGAAGGCATCAAAGGATTAAATATTAGAGATTGTATCCACTTTACATACTAAAATCAATACAAAACTCCACGAATTAAATTTCTCCGAAAATCTTGTGTGAACAGAGATTGTGGTATCTCTTTTCTGGTTCGAACTCTCTTTTGTCTATAGAAAAACATACACACAAATTAACAAAGAAATCATTATCTCATGCTAAGCTACCATTTTAGTCTTTAAACTTTTATATTCAATAAATTTTAGGTTAAACCACTATTTAGTCCAATACTTTTGGTTCTATCTAGGTCTCTATACTTTCATAGGTCCAATTTTAGTCTCTACGCTCTCAATAAATCTTAAAATTAGTTCATGCAATTAGTTAGTTGTTTATTGTTGATTTTTTTCAAAAAAAAAAATGTCTCTATTAAGATTTCTTTAATAAATTGTGAAATGTTCATATACTTGTATGAAAATTATTATTATATTTAACCCAATTTCAATAAAAAAAAAATTAAAGGACTAGATTTAAAATTTATTGAAAGCATAAAAATTATAATTAGATATTTATAAATACACAGACTAAAATGAAATATAATTCAAGTATAGTGACGAATGTATTTAATCCTAAAATTTAAAAAGGATTTAATAGAATCCTAAGCTTTTTATAATGTGCTTAATAGGTCACTAAAGTTTAAAAGAGGTTTAGTAAGTATCGAATGTCCCATTTGATAAACATTTGCCTTTTGAAATTTAAGTTTGTAAACCTGTAATTACCTATAATTTTTTTATTTTATCATTTAGGTTATATTGACATTTTCAAAACCAGGCAGAGTTTTGAAAAGTAAAAATAAAAATAATTTTTTTTATTGAAATTGAACTAAGAATTCGAAAAAAAAAATTAAGTAGGGTTGAAACCATAGTAAACAAATTAGGTGGAAACAAGTATATATTTCAAATGATGTCTAAACCTTTAATTTTATATTTAACTGATTTATAAGCTTCCAATTTTATGTCTAACAAGTCCTTAAATTATATGACATTTTTTAAAATTAAAAATATTATTAGATAGATAATTAAAATATTAATATTATATTAAGCTGAAAAATAATTTTTATATCTGATTGATTTGTTAATTTTAAAAGATGTTAAACATGTTAGAGACCTGTTAACACAAACTTAAAAGTTCATAGGCATATATAGATACGAAGTGCATAGAATTGACATATCAAATAGGTTTATTAAACAAAAAAAAAAATGTTGTGAAACTAAATCTATAACTTAACTATCATTTTCCATATTCACCCAAACTACAGTAAAGGAAAACTCGAGTAACAGTAACATAAAACTTTGGCAAATTGTAAAAATCATCCATGAAGTATGGTGGTAGTTGCAATTATACCCTCAAATTTTTAATTGTAAAAATTGGGCTCGTAAATTTCTATAAGTGTTAAAATTGGATCCTCAAACTTATAATAATGGTAGAAATTGGACTCACAAATGATAAAAAGTTGAATCTTCAAACTTATACAAATGTTACAATTTATACAATTATGTAAATTTGAATTTGAAAGTCCAAGTTGATCCAATTTTAACATTTATATAAATTTGAAGGTTCGATTTTTAAAATTAAAAGTTTAAAGGTATAATTTCAACTACCAACTCTACTTTAGAGGATAACTTTTACCATTTAACATATAACTTTTAACAAAAACGAAAAAGGGGAAAATCTCATTCCATTTCGATGTCCCATGGGAGGCAAGGTCCAAATCAAAACATTATAGTTGTTTTTGTATGAGACAAAGGTTACATCATAGCTTCTCCACGTGGGCAATTCTTAGTGGATAATATTAGAGACTTCATAAAAAAGTATTTTCATTGGCTACAATTTGACTCTAATTTGACCATCGTCGTGACCATTAAAAATTATCGACATTGACGTAAATGTAGTTCATCTGACATAAAATTTATACTATTTACTTTGAAATTTGAGGTTTGATTCTTCTATTTGTATATTGTTAAAAAGAAATTGTCAACAACATACGTAAAATGACACTACAATCAACCATCGATTTCGCATAAAGGTATATTTTCACAAAATAATTAAATAGTAAGATATATTAATATCAAACTAATATGAAACAATATTACTTTAATTTTAAACATGCTTTTATAAATTTAATGAATGGTATAAATTAAAATCCAAGTTATGTAAATTAAGCAAAAAAATTTATATATATATATATATATATAAAACGGGATAATACAGTCATTACATATATATATATATATATATATATATATCCAACTATTTTTATTTTACCTATAATATAGTAAACTACAAGTTAAAATGGGCATATGTTAATTTTAGTTGATTTATTCACAAAACTTCATAGAAGTATAGAGCAAGCAAGTCATATGGCCTACATTTTCCAATATGAATTTGTTAAATCTTATACATACGATATATAAGTAATGGTACCAAGTGTCACAGATTTTGTTTCGTGATTAAGAATAATAAATAAATAAAATTAATTAATATAAACAAAAATTTGTGGTGTCACATGGTGTCACGCCTCATTTGGTGAAATCATGATTAATATTAGAAAGGGAAATGATTTGAAATTTGCAGATAAGTTATTAGAGGAACCACATGGTAGGTTTAACTTAATTGGTACAATAAATTGATTGGTTTTTTTTTTTTTTTTTTTGTCTTAATTAATATCTTCATCTAGTCTCTTGTGGAGGTTGGGATCTGGCACACTTGATCTCATCGGAAGATCTTGATCAAGAAAATCCTAATTTGAATGGCGTACATTTTTTGAATAATTGAAGAATGATGACAAGTTAGTGTGTGGATTGTGGATCGTTTGATTAGATACAATCTTTTGATCATTGATTTCGTAGAACCTTATTGAATGTATACGTTTACACATCTAATTAATATGTAATTGTAGAGTTCAGATAAATACTACTTTCATTAATTAGTTGTCACTTCAATGTAGATTAAGAATAATGTGCGTTCTACTATATGAATGATTTCACCCAAAAAATGAGAAAATACATAATCTTGTAAACGTGAAAGAATATGAGGTCAACGACTTTACGTTGTCTTCTTAAGACAATTTTACTCACTCTAAGGTGTGAGTTTTTTTAGTAACATTATTTGCTAACGACTTCACGTTGTCTCCTTAAGACAATAGTAAGTTGACATTTTAAGATTAAAAAAAAAACATTCAACATTTTCCAATGAAGAATCTACATTGAAATAAGTAGTAAACACTTTGAACTTTCTCTAGTGAACATCAATCGAGTTTACTTAGCTAATCGGTGGACTTGATGGCTTGAACTGCCAATCGTTTTAGAGTAAACTAAGACAATTGAAGTCACACAGTTTCTCATTATAACAAAGTTTGTTCTCATAATTATGTTCATTTTGGCCTTGAACACCGTCTAGTCTCATAAGTGTTTTAGAAAATTTGCGTTAAAATTCTCATAGAAGTAGCTCCTTCACATCCACGTAGGTGATTCTTATAATAAACATCGTATATGCTCTTTTCATAAACAATTATTCAACAACTTATAGAAATTATTAAAAGCACAATGTTTACCCTAAAACCACACTTGCACTGTCTCATCATCCTTAGAATAGGTATAAAGGAAAAAAATCAACACAATGCTCACTAAGTTATCCAGAGATTGGTTTGCATGTTGAACCTAGATCTTAGGATCTCCAGTCAACTAGGTTAGGTTGCCTCTTTGGTTAACTTTTTAAAATTAAAGGTTTTAATCTCATTCTCATTGATGAACTTTCAACCAACTCTCTAATTAGGCCTTTTATAAGCGGACCCGCATCATTATCTTTTGACCTTACAAAGTCAATTGTGATAATTCCACTAGAAAGTAGTTGTCTGATTGTATGACATCTTCATCGTATATGTTGAGACTTATGATTAGTCACTAAAGTATAGGTTGTATTCACACTTTAGGAGTATCATACAAAAATTTTGTAGCCTGACAATTTAGGAATACCATACAATAAATTTTGTAGCCTCATACTTAAGAAAGTACCATACAAAAATTTTGTAGCCAACTCAAATATATTCCAACCTCTTTTTAAATTGTTATCCAATATTCTCAAACTTGGATTATCAATTGGGATTCGTCACTTTTCCCAAATACTCCACAATAATATAAGATTTTAAGAAGGCTTCAACCTTTCCATGATTCACAAGGAATTTTCTATGTTTCCCTACATAAAAATGTCATACGAATGTATAGTTAACCTTCAAATGGTGAGACATACTCACACAATGTGTCTTTTCCTGATTTTGGAATCAATCATTTCTGATTATAAATCTCATTGTTATGACATATTCTATCTTTTATATATTATATTTCTCTAATGATTTTCATAAGCTTCGCTAAATCTACCACTATAATCATTGTATAGTGTGTCATCTAATCCATTCAAAATGTACTTCTTACATAAATATTTTGCAAGTTTCTAAGCCTCAAGTGCAAGTAACTTTGATTTGTTGGCATCTCCTTCAACGTTACAATGACATTTTTCCTCCCAAACATTTGCCATATTTCAAGTTATGAGGGAGAATAGAATTTCTCTTATCATTTGAAATCATTACCATTAAATTTCTCATAATTTTCTCAATAATTTCCACCAAAGTGTGATACAACAATTTGGTATTGTTGATGACATTTATGTGATATCAATCATCAAATATTTGTGAAACAAAGTAAAAAATTTTACCAAACAAGTTCTCACAAAATAAATTCAATAAGACATCAAATAAATTTGGGAATTTATTCATTAGACATAAACGTACAATGATATTAAAATATTGTGTTTTATACGCATTATACATAATAGTAACGATGAAATGAAAATAGGCAAATTAAAAAGATTACATAAATACTCCAATATTTCACGGCTTAAACCATTGTTGTCTTACATATAACTTATATATACATATTATCCTTTATCAATTCAGTTTTACACAAACAAAATCACTTCCAACAAAAATTCAATTCCTAACACAATACAATTCAAATCCGACACTAGAAAATTAGTGGAAAATCTCCTTTGATTACTCAACAAAATTCAAAAACACCGAACCAAATTCCATAAGCACTTCTTTCATAATAAAGTGGTTATATCCACTAAAATGTTGATGAAAAGACACCAAATAATGTGCAAGCCTAAAATCAACGTGAAACATATAGAAGAGACATAAAACTATACCCAAAATGATGCACAATAAAAGTGGCATTCAATATGAAATTTCAATACAGGTATAACTGCCGGAACATATTATTATTATTATTATTTTGAAAAAGTATATTCCAACACAAAATCTATATATGCAAAATTTGGTTTTAGATGTGAAGTTTCATATATATATATATATATCAACACCTACGTAACAAAACCAGGAGAAGAGATTTTTTCTTTCCTGATGCCAATGGTGTGAAAAACATTAAAAAAGAAACAGAATTTATAAATCTATATCAAAATAGATAAATGGAATATACCATTTTAAAAAAATAATGTTATTTTAATAATTAATGACAGAAATAGGGTTGAAGAAAAAATTTTGATAAAAATAGAGTTGTTAAATCGTACACGGGAACCACTATTTTAGTTCTTGTCTCAAGAAAAATTTAAAGATGTAGATGTTATAATTTGTTGTAGAGTTATTATTTCCTTGCCTTTGAACTCAACAACTCTCGCTCACTCTCTCTCCCGTGGATTCCTCAAATCCCACTCCGCTTCCTCCACGACTCCATCGTCGACATGGAAACCAAAATCTCCTCTCACCCTTTCTTCTCTAGAAGCTTTTGTTCCCTCTCTCTCCTCCTTTGCCGCTTCTAGATCTTCTTATTTTAATGACTCTCTCCCTCATTTCTTGGATTAGTTCATATGTATATTCTATGTTTTTTTCCTCTATAATTATGTTAATTATTCTGTTTCCTTCTTCTTCACGATTTTAATCCGCATTTCGCTCCCAAAATTGTTCTCTCTCAAAATTTCCTTCTTCTTCAAACAAGAAAATAAATAGGATTGCCTAAAAATAAATAAATAAATAAACAAACAAGAAAAATCGGAGAGAATTTCTCTCCCAAAATTTGGTTTTTCTTTCAAACAAGGGAAATTCGAAATTTCTTTCTTAAAATCAGAGATGAACACTATTTTTGGTAAATCGTGGACGAGGTCCACAATTTTAGAATCGTATACCTCGTCCACAATTTTTCAAGTACATTCTTTGTCAATAATATCCACTTTAATTCTATTCCTGAAATTTGTTTTTTAAAACTACATTATTTTTTATAAAAATTTTATCACTACCCTATTTTTGTTATTTAAAAAAATAAAACTGTCATAATCTTGAATTTAACCCCAGAATGTATTAATATTTTTCTATATATATTTCAAAATTTTCAAGAATTCTATATATATATGAAATTATTTTTCTAAAATAGAATTCTAAAATAACATAGCGTTCTATATCAAAACTAATTGACAATAATAGAAGTAACTCATCTATAAGTTATAAATAATATGAGGTCTCTTGATTTTTTTTCAATATGGAATCCTATATATATATATATATATATAAGAAATTACTTTAGAGATTTTTTGTTTCCGAGAAACAGAACAAATTACTTTAGAGATAACAAAATAGATTAATTAAATATAGTTTATGGAGATTTTCAAAAATAGAAAATAAGAGAAACTATTTACACAAAATGACAAAATTTAATCTTCTTTGATAGAGGCGGATGAAAAGTCTATCATTGATAGAAATTTATAGAAGTTTATCATTGATACTATGTCAAAGATGTTATAGTATTCTATCAATATTTTTTTTTTTTACTATTTTTATAAATAGAGGAAACTTTCCTATAATTTATATGAATCGAATATTCAATTTATTTTGCTGAAGGAAGAAATAAAATATAGTTTTTTTAAACATACTATATATATAATTTGTGATTGGCTGCAGAACTTACACGACAATAAGTTCACGCACTTTCATGCATAATGGAATCAGAAATTTTAATTCAGAGTACAACACTTCGATCTCGAGGATCACAAATAATTGATATATTTCCATCATCACGATAATAAATAATTACAATTTTGTAATTTTCTTTTTTTACAATCCAGGTCAAATCACAAGCTTTGCAAGTTTTATGTAGATGAGAGAATTTTTCAGCTTCAAATTGATTCTACCAATTTTATATTGGTTGAGCTATTTGCATATTTACTATCCAATAGTTTTTTAATTTTTAATTTTATTTTTAAATTTAAAAAGTATTTTATAAGGTCATATTACACTTTCTATTTAGTTAATTATTTAAAATATACATAGTTCTCATTGACGGTTAAAGAACCATCCGTCACAGAATTATTTGTTAATATCTTAACAATTAACAATTAACCATAGTTGAGATCATAACAAAAGCAGTTTTGGCATCCTCTCAAAATTTTTTAGATCGTGTTTTCTCCTTTATCCGTAATATAGTGAGATTTTCTTTTTAGCCTAGTATTATTGCCTATTTTTAAAAAAATATATATATAAATTAAAATGATATATGAATTTTGTCCTTGTAATTTTTTTGGACAATATGTGAGAAGAGATCGAACCTCTTGATTTCGAGATTGATCGTATAATTATTATAATAGTTGAACTATGTTCATTTTTTTATGAGTATTTGTGTAATATTGATGTAATTATGAAATTCAATGAAACCAAATTATAAAAGTTAAATCACACCAAAAAAAAATTAAAATTAAGAAACACAACTTTTCAAAATAATGCCGATAAAAAAAAATAAATAAAAGATTTCTGTTGGTTAAAGTAATGATTTTTTTTTTTTTTTTTTTTTTTGAAACAATGGGTTAAAGTGATGATATACCTGCATTTACCTTAAGAAAAAAACTACATCTATCTTAATTAGAAGATTAATATTTGGAATTATTGATAATTTCATTGGATCTTTTTATTCTTTATTTTTTTTATAATATATAGTGTGGGGATCAAACCTTTGACTAAGAAATTGGCACTATTCCTTAATATGTGTTTTTTTTTTCTCAACCATTTAATATTTTAAAAATGTAACTATCAAATCTTAAACATCAATAAACATGTATATATATTATTTTAACGTCAATGTCGAATATTGTTATCAATTATTTTTTAAATTGTATAAATTTATATACATTTAGATACATTGAAGAGATCCAACCAAATAGCAAATCAAACAAATTATCAAACAAATTATTTGAGCATTAATAGTTATTTTCTTTTAAGAAAATAGAGCAACTAAATTATTGCGAAAAAGGTAGAGAGAGAAATAAAGCGTTGGAGCTAACTAAAATTACACTTAGAAATTGTAAGAACTAATGGAACCATATTTCATAATTATTTTATTTTTGTATTTTTTTTAATACTACAATGATCAAAATGAAAGATCAAACCTTCAACCTGTAAATAACGAAATTATACTAATTAGCTTTGAGCTAAACTCATTTTAATTATTTTGTTTTTAATTTTATGTTTTTGAAATTTAAACTTAAACACTGTTTCGATCTATAGTTTTCTTGCTCTATCATCTATGTCTTTTTAAATGTTTTAAAGAAGCCAAAATTTGAAAACAAATAATAATAGTCTTTTTAAATTTTGATTGTATTTGTTTAAATATTAAATGAGTTTTTTTAAAAAAAAAATGTAAAATACTTACTAAAATATCGTGAGAAAATAAATATAATTCTCTAAAACAGAATATTAAAAAATAAAATGGGGATGCCTAAGTTTTAACATTTTTTTTCATCTCCCAAGAAAAAATAATAAAAATATTATTGTTAGTGAAATAGAAAACGATGTCGCAGCGGAGTGTCTGATTATTCAATTATACAGCTTAGCAAGTGCTTTTATTTAAAGTAGGTATTAAAAAAATAAGATAAAGTTCGAAAAATAAAGCCTCAATAATTCCTTCATCATTGTAATCTTCAATTATATTATAGGTTACTGTCCTTGCAGCCTCCTCATTAGCCGCTACCTGGTCTCATTGAAAACATAGACATATTTTTGGGCAGATTAAAAAAATAATCGGCAAGAAAATGTAATTGTTCATAAAACTGTTAAAAATATTTTTAAATATAACAAAATGTCACTGTCTATCAAAGTGTTTGTATTTGTAAATAAGTTGAACTCAGTTTTCTATATTTAAAAATAGTCTTAAAAAACAGTTGAGATGCTTATTTGAAACTCAAAAGAGAGGGCTAATGCTTATTCTTCTCATGCTCTCATTCTTTGAGATAATCACGTTGCTATTAACCCTATGATTCATGAAAGAACGAAACACATTGAGTTAGATTGTCATTTTATTCAAGAAAAGGTTGTTAAAGAAATTTTGAAGCTTCTTCCTGTACGGTCTCATCAATAACTGTTCAAATATTTTTACCAAAGCTCTTTCATCCAAAGTTTTTGTTCCCTTATTGTCCAAGATAAGTGTGATTGATATTCACTCGCCATCTTGAGGGGAGTATTAAAGGTAGTCTTGTAATTTTATTTATTTGTTTGTTTTCTACCATTTATTGTATTAATTTATTAAATAATAAAATATGAAGGAAAATCGGATCGTGCTAAAATTTTTAAAATGGGTAAATCAGTTGCGTTTAAACCAATTACGAACGTGTTTTTTTTTTCTTATCCGAATACGTAAGTCGAAAAGACGAATTCAACTCATTTTTATCACATGCAAATTGAAATTGGATGCAGTGCTAGAATCCACCTCTTCCACAGATGAATTCTAATCAGTCAACTGATGTATCACCTGGCAAAGTCCCGTCCAATTAACTAATGTTCACCACTTGTTAAATTGTCCAAACAACATGAACATAAAACAACATTCATCCAAACAACTTAAACACAGAATGAATTTTAATGAAACATGATTTTATAAATTCAAAAGAGTACACAAATAAAAAAAGAAAAATTGTTTAGACTTTTTTTAACATTGGTTAAAAAAAATGAAAAAAAAACAGTATAAATATCGTTGAATTGAATATTACAACTTCGTTTTCATTCAGAAAAAGTAGAAATGAGGTTTGCAAAAATAGTAACATTAAAAAAAAAATCAGAATGAAACGTGTCTTTTACAATATTAAAGAAGTGTTAGGAAACACAATTGAATTTAAAAAAAAAAAAAAAAAAAAACCCTACAGGATGCGTCATTTTAAAAGACACGTTCAATTACAGAAGTAAATGGAAAATATAATTGAAAATGGTGTATATGATTTTATCACCTAAAGTGGGAACGGTTGGGTTAGATGGACCAAACGTTTAGTAAGTATTATAACCAACCTACCAAACCCAAACAACAAATCTCATCATTATAATTAAAATAAAATAAACATAATTTATGTTCACAAAAATATCGAGAATTTCACTTGAAAATTAAACCTAGAAAGGGAAATTAATTTAATAGTTTCTGTCTAATAAAATATTTTCTTTGATATATATATATATATATATATATATATGTTATTTAATGGATAATTATTTTAAATGATAAAATTATGGAAAATATTTAAAAGAGACAATGATAGATATTGATAGACATCTATTATTATCAAGATAATGATGAATTTGTAAATAAGTTTATCCATTTTTTTTATAATTGAAAATTTCCATTATTTAATTTCCAACAACCCATTTTGATTAGTAGTCTTTTTAAATATAAAAAAAATATTTACACTCTATAGCAAAAAGTTTCAGAAGTGTTTTATACTTTTGGAACATTTTGCTATAAAATGTAAATATTTTTTTAAATTTTTTTATTTATAAAAATTTCTCTTTTGATTATCGATTAAAAGAAAGCATAAATATACTATTTAAATTTTAAATATCATTTCCATTTTCTAGTACAAATATTTCTTCCATTCAAAATTTCTGGCAATTTAAAAGTATACATTTTCTACTAAGTTGGTTACGATTTGGTCTCATAAATATTAAATTGTGATTTAGTTTTTTTTCAGTCATTATTTTGCTGTTATATATATATATATATTTACTTTTTTTAGTTGATTTTTTAACTAAGTTGGAATTAGTTTTAGTTTAGTAATGTATAATGAGTGAATTCGAATCTCAACTTTTTGATTAAGATATCATACACATATAAATGTATTTACATAAACGACTTTTTATAGATAGCAAAGAACTTAATATGTATTAGGATATATCCAAATTGGTTACAAAGTAAGAAAGATAAATGATTATTTATATATGTAAAATTTGGAAGTCCACGAAACTAAAATAATTATTTTTCTTTTCAAGGTATAGAACAAAAATTAAATATTTTTAAAAAGTTGAGACCAGATTTTAGTTTTAACTTATTATATATTCATATTCACATGCCAACAAAATGAAAAATGGAAAATAAGAAATAAGCTGGTAGTTTTGATACACTCGAGGCAGAGCCAAGCCGTTTAAATAAGCCACGCCGGGAAATTAAAAAAAGGTTAAGGAAAAAAGTTAGTGTTAAAAAGATAATTAAGGAGAAAAAAGAGGAACACGTAAATTTTGACCTTAATACCGTCGCATTGTATGAATTTTGATCTTTAAATTTGACCTAAATTACATAAATATTAAAATTTTATAATTCGTAAATTTCAATTTATTTCTTATATATGCTCTATAATTTATTTAATACATTGAAATTTTTTTTAACAATGGTTAGAGTGAGGCCTGTTAAATTGATAAAATTTTATCCTTTTTAAAATTTAAGATGTTTGAAATACATTTTTTTTATTTAATTTTTTTAAAAAAAGTCATTTTGAGAGAAGTAAAGTATTTGACAACCACTTAAAATAGTTTTTTAATTATATTTTAACCCATTTTTATTAAGAGTGTTTAAATAAAATAAGTTTTTTGAAAAACATTTTTTTTCTTAAGTCAATCCAAACGGGTTTTATTTACGTTTAAAGTTAAAATTCTTGAAATTAAAAGTTTAGAGTCTAAATTAATGAATAAATCCAGTGAAAATTATCAGAAATAACATTTTTAAGGTTTCACATTACAAAACTAGCATTTTTTAAAAAAATTTGTTAGAATAGTTTTCTTGATCCATTTCACCCGAGATCGACCATCGAGATTTAGTTTTTTTTTTTTTTATAACTTGTCGATTGGTTTAGGCTTTTTTAGTACATGTCATTACACACTGACATTTGCTAATTTTATATGTAATCTTCCCATTGCAAATCTTATATCTTTTCAAATTTCCTCAAAACTTGATTATTTTTACTAAATATTATATCAAATTATTTTGTAATTTTTCAAATCTTGCATAATTTATGTTTTCATAATTGTATGAATTTCCAAAATTCCAAATGGGTTATTTAGTTATCAAATTTTGGTATTAATTATGCTCGAGTTTTTACCAAGAATGCTCAAATATATAAATCTCGGTGTTATTTTACTCAGAATTAATACCGAGATCTACATAATTACATGAATTTCTGAATTGATTTACTGATTATCTAAATAATTTACCAATTATCTTTTCAAATTTCTCCAATTGTGTAATATTAAGTAGTATGATTTTTTTAAAAAAATTATTAAATCTTGGAGTGTAATTCTGACGAGATTTTTTGAAAAAGTCCAAAAAAATAGATAAATCAGAAAAAAATATCTTTTAACAAAATATCCGTAGCGGATCTCGCAAAAGATAGATGGAGAAAAACTATTCTCATGATTTTTCAAAAAACTTGCTAATTCTGTAAATTAAAAACTTGATCGTATTATTTCTAAAAATTTCTCATAAAATCCTACAAGTTTAGAGTAAAAAATGTTTTTTTTAGAAAAAAAAATACAAATAAAGTCATTCATTCGCGCTCCACATCAATCCAATGCCGTTTTGTGCTTTCTCTTTCCGTACCAATTTCAAAAGGCAAAGAAAAAGGAAAAATAAGGGGAAAAAAATCTCTTTTCATTCTCCCTTTTCGTTCTCTTTTTGGTTGAATCTTCAAAAGACGTCTTCAACAACGCGCCACCAAGCTCCAGTCAACCGGAAGATTTTTTCTCTTTTCTCTGCGAAAAAGCTTCTAAGTTTTTGAATCTCTATTCCGTGGTTATACTTCACTCTGTTTTACTATGCCGCAAGTGGATCTGGAAACTCTGGTTTCTGCATGTGCCGGTGGCGGTGCTCACGACCGGAAAATCGCCTGCGAGGAAACTCTTGATGACGGAGATCACCGGCCGGAAGGTGAGAACAGAGAGGTGACAGAACAGCCGGAGATTCCGCCGGATTTTCCACCGGAATCGTTTTGGCTCTCGAAAGATGCGGAGTACGATTGGTTAGATCAGAACGCTTTTTACGAGAGGAAAGATTCGACGAAAGGAAGTTCGAATTCAACAAACTTGAATCCTAGTGTGAATCCGGCTTCTAATTCGAATTCTCAGCGATTTTCCTTGAACTTCAAATCGAAGGCCTCGATTCTCGGCCTTCCGAAGCTTCACAAGACTTGTTTTGTGGATTCAAAGAGTCGTCGAAATGCGAAATCTGGAAACACGAGGTTGTTCCCTAAACAATCGGGATCTTCCGAAAAATCGGACTCTGCGCTCGTCGAACCGTCTTCGCCGAAAGTTTCGTGTATGGGGAGAGTGAGATCGAAGCGAGATCGGAGTCGCCGGTGGAAGAATCGTCGACGTTCATCCGAACCGGCGCCACCGAAGGAAAAACCGAACCGGAAAGACACTCATCGCGGCTTCTTATCTACTTTCCGGAATCTTTTCAGAGGTTGGAAAAAACCGCCAGCGGTTAAACCAACCGCTCCAGTTGCCGGAGACTCGCCGGCAATGAAAGCACCTGATAATATTGCGCTCAACATCGACGCACTAACTGCGGAATCTCGTCCTAGAAGGAGTGTGGAGATCGAACCTCCCGGTTTGGGCGGCGTGAAGCGGTTCGCATCTGGGAGGCGATCCGGTTCATGGGTCGTCGGCGATGGAGAATAATCGCCGGACGGCATGCTCTGCTTCTCTGAGGTTCTCGGTACCTTGTGGCGTGGGCTGTCGGCGGGACCCGCGGGATTAGGTGGGCTTCTGGTGGGCCGACCTTTTTTTGTTTTTATTGTAGATGGATGACGTGGCACTTTGATTTAACCGTCCTCACCTCACTCCCGTGCTTCACAAGGTAAGTAAGTTAAAAAAAAAAAAAAAAAAAAAAAACCCTACGGTTTTTCACATGTAATTTTGCCTACTGTTCTTGCAGTTATTTTTCAATTTCATTTGCATTTACGGTGTCGTTTTGTCGATAAAAAAAAAAGTTTGTGTTATTATTATTTTTTTTCCTTTTTTTTTTTGGAATGAGCAGTTGTAAATTTTGTGTTCAGTTAATAACTACTCAAATAATGGCTTTTGTATGGTGGAATATGGAAATAGGTTGTAGTTTAGGGACTAAAGAGTAATAATAAATAATTGAAGGACTGAACGGCAATTAAATTTACAACAGTAGCCATTTTGATATTACTTAAAGAAAAAAAGACAAAATGATACGAAGGAATTTAAAATTTTTAGCGGTATGATGCTCATCGAAAAAAGCCTCAATAATCGAACTAGAGACAAAACAAGCCAAGGCAGAGGCAGTGGACTAGACAGGAAGGACCATTGATCATGTAGGCTGAGAAGTACTATTTTAATATAATAATAATAATGATGATGAAAAATAGGCCGAGATGTAGTTTTTGGGTTTAAGTTTTATTTGGCGGGTGATTTTATTTTGGCCCATAATTTTTAGAATCATTATATATATTTTGAATTTCCAACATGTGTTTTCAAGAGTTGTTTGATTGACCGGCTGAAAATAGAATTTTGAAATGAAAATAGAGTTAGTATTAGAAATTGAATTTTACTTTAAATAATTATTAAAGATGTGTTTCTTATAATATATTTACGAATTATGAATTAGTTGTAATTAGGCACGGAATAATATGTTGAATATAAATTATTATTAATTAACTTATGAACATATTTTGAATAATTACTATTTTTTAGATTAAAATATTATTTTAATCAATATAATTTATGAATTGTTTCTATTTTAATCTTGGTACTTTTTTTATAAATCCTAAATTCGATCATTTTTTAGGGAAAAAATTATTATCTTCTAGCATTTTCAATATAAATTTTGGAAATATATTTACATTTTGTATTTTTTTCATTAAATTTTAAATTATTACTTAATCAATTTCAATAAAAAGTTATTTAGAGACTAAATCTAAGATTTATTGAATGTATAAGAACTCAATTTCAAGATTTGAAAGTATATAGACTAAAAATTGAACAACCTCCAAATTAAATTGACCAGGATGGTATGTTAACATGCTTTTAATATCATACAATTTATAATATTATATTGTACATATTCTAATTTGACGAAAATAAATTGAGTTTTAATATAAAATATTATATTTATTAAAGTCTTCTAACCTTTTTTTTTACATAAATAATGCATTTTAATGAACATTATTTACAGAATTTGCACTATTTGAATCACATGATCTAAAAATAACTTTTAAAAATATCTATCGAATTTATATTAGTTCAACTTGATTAATTTGATGACATAAAATGATAAAATTACATTTTTTCTTTTTTTTATCAAACAAGCCTTATTTATTTATTTATTTTTAATTTTCTATTATTGAATAAGCTTATGAGTACTACTCCAATCTATATAAATTTATTTCTTTATTACCAACTTTATTTATTGAAGCACTTAAAAGGCAAGTCAAAATTATATTTTCAAAATAGAAATGTAGTTTTAAAAACTTGTTTTCTGTTTTCAAAATTGACTTAGAATTTCTGTTTGAGAGCGGAACGTGAAGGAATTATAGAGAATTGTTAAGCAAAATAATAAAATCGTTACAATGAAAATAAACCTTTTGAAAATTTAAGTAAAAGAAATGGAAAGTTTTTTTTCCCTCTGAGAAAAGAAAATGGTAAGTTACTAGACTTATTTTATGTTTTATATCTAATTTTTCTTTTAACTTATAGAATCCTAGTTGTAAATTAGCTTTTTAATTTTGAATAAATTACATTTTAGGTCCATAAAATTTAAGCAATCTGTCAACTTCGTCCATAAATTTCAAAATCGTAGAATCATCTCTCAAGTATAAAAAATGGTTTAATTTAGTTCCTCGTTTAATGCTTTTGTTTAATTATTATCAGATATGGTGACCTAAAATATTTTAAAATAAAAAAAATTAGAATTAAATATAATGAACTAAAAAGAAATCTCTACTTTCTTCCCCTCCTCTCCTTCTACATGCATACATCTATAGTCCATGTTGTTAGAGTTTTAAAATTGGCTAAATATTTATTTAAGCTTATTGGACTTTTTATCCCTTAGACAGTATCGGTGATGTCTCATAATATGTTTACGGGATATTGCAGAGGATATTGATTTTACAGAATATTTTATTTCATTATCCGTATTATTCCGCTTTGTCTTATTTTGAGATATGTTCCATGTTCATGGGCTATCGATATTAATTAGGAATACTTTCCTTCTTCCACTGTAGTTATTTAAAGAGCAGATTTGTGGACTTGCTATGATTGTCGCTTGTATTGTGAGATTTGAACACAGTTATGTTTTTATAATCTTCACCGAAGCACTCTGAAATTCTAGTATTCTTGTTCTTGAGATATCAAAAGCAATCTTGAGAAGAGTTCTTGGCCTTAAAGGGAGCCTACAATATCGTTGGTTGTGAAGAGGTTCCCATCCTTGGGGAGGATCCTATGACTTCATCAACAGAGAAGGAGTTCTCAAACTTAGGGGAGCCTAAGTTTATCAAGTGAAACCGGTCTCATTTGATAGTGGAAAGATAAAGCATCAGCGAGAATTTGTCTCACATTTAGAAGGAACCCAAATGATTCATCACTAATACTCACATACTTAGGAGGTGCCTAAGTTCTACTGAGAGGGAGTCTCACATCTAGAGAGAGCCTTGGTGATCAACATAAGTTAGACTCTACATATGTCACTGTAATTATTATGACGACTTTACAGATAAGTACAATGTTATAAACACTTGACTTCATATTAGCGAATTTATCTTTTCTGGGTACTTTGCCGCTAGACATAGATAGTCTATCATCAATTAGGTTACCAATCTCTATGTGTTATTTTTCTATTAAGTTGTTGATACTTTACTGGCTGTTTATGTAATTGCTAGGACTATTTGTGGAACAATCATCTTCTGAATAATGCATCACCTTTATTTCACATATCCATATAAATTTTAATTATTTCAAATTATTGAAATGAAATATTACAATAATGTATCAAAATTATATTGGATAAGGTAGTGACGATATATATAGTTTAGTAAAAAGTAAGAGAATATCTTTTTAATTTGGAGTTGAAGACTAAAAACAACACGAGATAAATGTCTATTGAAACTCTAATGTCTATGACTAAAATCACCATGGTTCAACTTGCATACAAAATGTAAAATCATGTTGTAAAAAAAAAATATATATATATATATTTTTCCTCTATGTTTCACAATAGTAGACCCAATGAGACGTTGATTAAATATTTTTATTTGAGAATATAGTTTAATTTAAATTCTACTGTTGGCTTATTGAATTATGTCGATTATAAGTTTTAAAAATAATTAAAACTTTAAATTAATTTGTTGTGATGCGACACATATTTTGAATGAAAATAAAATAAGAGAATATATAAGAGTTCCCATATATAATAAGCTGTTCTTCCACCATTTTTATTTTGCATATCTCTTTACCTACCAAAGTGATTCTAAAGGAGGAAGAATGAGATTTTCTTTAAATATATGTCTCTTTCTTCAGCTACCACATCATTTAAAAAATATGATCAACAACCTTGCACAATTAGCTGAGTTGTAGTATCATATGCAGACTTGTAATATCATTTTTCTATCCAAACATTATAGGAAAATTTCACTTGAACAACTATTCAACGTGACACATGAAACTTTAAAATTATATTATAATTAAGTTTCGTTCCGTAACTATTTCGTTTTTCGTTTTTTATTTTTGAAAGTTAAGCCTATTTCCTTTCCATTTTTACCACGATTTGAATCTTTCTCAAGTTCAATTGTTAATCTCAACTAAATTCAAAAAACCAAGAACAATTTTTTAAAATCAACTTTGTTTTTTTTTTTTTCTTTTAGTTTTCAAGATTTGACTCGGTTTTTTAAACTATTGATAAAAAGTAGATAATAAATGAAGAAATTTAGAAGATACTTCATAAAACTTCATCTTCCCCATAAAAATCCACTCAAATCCACCGAACCCACCAACCCCATACCAATCGGTTTAGGCTTTTATTTAAATTTTTTAAAAGTAAATTTTAGACTATGTTTCTACTCATTTTTTTGTTGTTAACATTATTAGTAGATCATCGACGTGACATATACTTATAATTTGTTCAACTACTTGTTACATTTTGATAACTCTTCAAATTTGTTAGTTACATTGTGAATGATAACAAACATCGAGTTAAAGATGATTCAAATATAGGAAAACTAATATTTTTAGAAGTCAATTAGTAACTCGAAAAACATAATACTCAAAGTACCACAAGTTAATTTAAATGTAGAATTAAATTGCAGTTTTTAACGAAAACAAAGAATGATTTAAGAGATAGGACTAGATATGAGAATGACATCCTATATATTACCTCAATTGATTAGCGTGTTTGATACCTCTAAGGTGAAGGGGAGCTTGTGCATTAGGCATATGTAGAAGAGGATTGAACTATGCTTACATTAGCGGGAATAAAACTTAAATAATAATAGAAAAAAAAAGAGATTAGCAAGAATGAATTGGTCTGATATAATGAAAAAAGAAAAGAAAAGATAAAGATGGGGGCACGGTATATAACTAAGACCTACTTCTAGGAAGGAGAAAATTAAGGGAGCGTTTGGGGCAAGAACTATTATAAGACTATAATAATCACTTATTGCTATAGTAAATATTATTTTGTAGTCCCCAATTAGCTACCGTCAACACTATTTCAAAACCTCAATTTGCTACCGTATTTATTATTTGCTACAGTTTTTACTATTTACATTCATATTATTGTTTAATTCTTTGCTGCAATGTTTACTATTTACTTCTCAAATTAAATAGTTTACACTGGTATAACCCAAACTAAAATAATCTATACCCAAGTACAAACTATTATAATAACATAGGACTATAATAACCAACATTCTTGCCTCAAAGGCCCCTGTTGTGGTTTATTGCTAGCCTAATACATTTTGGCCATTTATTATATTGAGTGGATTTGTCTTATTTCAGCACATTAATTTGGCTTCTAATTGGGCTTGGTATACTCTTTGTAGTCTGCAAGGAAAGAGTATTCTTATTGTTGTTTCGTAGGCCCATCATCAAGCTGTTTGTGAATGAGTTGGAAGTAGAATATTCCTCCACTAAATTTGTTACAATAGGCAACACGGGATTGGTTAGTTGAGGTATGTCACCTGAATTCGTTTCTCCTTTCAAGGATTTTATCGTGCGTGAAGTGGTTCCAGCTGAAGTATTTCCCCTTATGTAATTAAATGGCTGGTTGAGCAAGCGTTTAGGGGAGCATCGAGGAAGCGAGTAAGCATGTAAGTGAGTGATCGAGCATCGAGTAAGATGCTATCGAGGATCGAGTATGACTATGCAAATTCTGAAACATTGGCTATTTAAGTGTTTTCTTCTTGTTGCTGTGATAACGAGAACTTTGTATTTCCTCTTCCAAAAGAAATTCCTCTGTATTCCTATAATCAATATTAGTAAAGAAGATTGAGAGACCTTTCACAGTGGATGTAAATCTCACCCTGAGATTAAACCACTATAATTTCTGTGTTTATCTATTTTTTCTTCTCTTCTTTTTTTATTTTCATAGAGTACTTCCATTGCTACATCACTTAGCTGAATTGTTAGTTAATATAGCTCAATTCAACCATCCCCTAATTGATGACTCCTTTGGTTTTATTATATTATAAATTGATTGCCCCACCAATCACATATTGTCCAATTCTCATTTTATTTGAAGCATTCAACTCATTCTTATCCATTTATTCATTATTTCATTTATCTATTTATTAATTAAAATAAAAGTACTCCTATTTTATTTAATAATATAAGTCTTTTGATTGAGGATTATATATCTGTATGCTTTTGGTCAGGTTAAGCACAAAATACATTTTGGTACGTAAAGTTTGAGGTCATGTCAGTTTAGTCCATGAAATTTCAAAACTAACAGTTTAATGTTGAAATTTGAGAAATATTTCTTAAATGGTTTTAGAGATTACGTAGATGGTTAGTTGACTAAAGATTAAATGATGTGACGGTCAAATAATGAATTTTTTTTGTTGATTTGATAATTTTATTAATATAATATTTTTTTTAAATGACGTGGACTCTTCTTCTTTTCTTTTCCTCTTCATCATCACGTTCTTCAATCCTCCTCTAACAAACAGCACCGTCATCGCCCAGTAAACCCGTGGATGAAATTATTAGAGATTACATTTAAATAAAATTTAATGATATGTAATTGATTATAAGATTTCTTTTTACCCATGATATACAAAAAAAATTGACAGTAAGAAGACAATATTAGTATACAAATATTTTGAGGTATGTTAAATTACTAGTTTAGTATACTATGGTAACTTCATGTGGTCAAATTTATTATTATCTTGAAATTTATAGATTCATTCGACATTTGATTTTAAATTCATAAATCACTTGATTGAATTTTATATCTAACATGATTCGAATTTAATCTCTTATGTTGAACTTCTACTAACATGATTCGAATTTAATATCTTACGTTTAATTTCTATACACTTTTAAAATATCATAAATATATTTATATAAAATTGAAAAAAATTGAGATTTATTAAAAACCAGTTCAAATTCATAGACCTATTAAATAGGATAACATTTTAATTTAACCGTTTCATAAATTTAAGCATAATTTTTAATTAATATATAAATTGGGACTTTTAATTCCTAAATATGTAAATTCCTCGTGATTAAGGTATTAGCAGCAATTGAATTTCCACAAATGCATGGGATTGAGGAGTTTTTTGCCACAGTCAGTAATGATTAGTGGAGTTTTTTTTTTTTTTTTTTTTTTTTTTTTTTTTTTTTAAATTTAAATAAAGGTAAATTGTAATTTTAGAAGTAATTAGGGAGTAAGCGTGAAATTGCCATTTACTACTCGATCAATCCACGGAAGGATACAAAATAGAAAGGTTATAATGGTATTTATGCATCCATTTCTTTTTCTTTTCCTTTTGTTTTTTGAAGTTTTAATTTAGTAATTAAGAACTCCCTCCTTTGCTTAAACTGATTGTAAGTTGAGCGGCAAAGTGAAGGCGCGCGAGAGAGAAGGAAAGGTTTCAGTGCTCGCTGAGCTCGTCGTAGATCTCAATCTTCCGGCCATTGAGCGGCTGTACCGGTCGGGCGTTGTTCTTGTATACCGGATTCAATGGCGCCTTCAGTGATTCAATTTGCTGCTGGGAAATCGTCCTCACCTGCGAGGTAATTTTTACAATGTTATGCCCTAATTTGTAAGGCGTAAAGTAATCGCGTTGCGTTCTGTTTCCGCTGTATGAGGAGTTTGAGAAATGGAGATTTAGATTTAGATTTACCTTGCCGAGAACGCTCCATATGACGTTCTCAGTGCAGGGAGGAGTTGTGAGAGAGCCGATGTATCTGAAGTATTTGCGAGTCTTCTTCCTCAAGTGCTTTATGTCTAGGCCTCCTACTGCAATGTGAGCCTCTTCGTTGCTGCCGCAGCTTTCATTGGCTAACTCCACCAATTTGTCGTGTATCTGCAATTTAGCCACACGATTTTACGGTTGCTGTGATGGTGATTATGATTGTGTGCATGTGTGTGTGTGTTTTTTTTTTTTGGCAAATGTATATTGTGAGAGGATGAAATTGAGTAATTCATTGATGTACGTCTGCGAGTAGGGGGTCGGCCTCGCCGATTTGGAGGAGGATTCCTACGACGGCGAGGCTGCCGTCGTCTGCCCGATGGAGTAGATGAAGCTCGGCTGCAAATCTGTTCGATTCGGACAGCACGGAGGTAAGTTCAAATCCAAAATTCCTCGAACTTTATATAACAGATAAACTTGAGCAGATTTAGATTGATTTTTATGATGAAATTCGAACCAGTTTTCTAAGTCCGTCTGGTCTTTAGACATGTCTAGAAATGAGAAGTTTCATGAATTAAGTCATCAAAATGTTAATGTAGCTTAAAAATACAAATCAAATTGAGTCAAAATTTTCTGAAATCTTCTATTCACTTCAGTGTTCATATTCTTGAGACAGGATGCGAGGTACCATTGTTTTAATAAAATTTATGCTGCAAATAGCACTCAATCTTCTAATAGGTAGTCTTCAATGTGAAAAAACTGTTAAATTAGTCCTATGTTAATAACATATTTGGACATATGAGCATGACACTTGGATATACCAATCAAGGAGAAATGATTCTTTTTTATGGAAGAACTTAATTGAAACTTTGAAAAAATTAAGAGCAAAATTAGAAAAGCAATATAGGAGATGGAAAAGATATTGGCAATTATTAAATAGACTAAGTCTATTTCATAGATTTAGCCCATAATTTATTAATTTAGCTAGAAAAACTAGGCTAGAATTAACTTTCCAAGGTATACAAATTTTTGAAAAAATATTTAGGAAAGATCTCTTTTTCTGTTATAGGCTTATAGCTACTCTAAATGTCCAAAAGGATGGGCAGCCTGATAATTATATGGGCTGGGCCTATAATGGGCCAGCCCAGAGAGAGGCCTGAGAAGAGAGAGAGAGATGGAAATGAACATACTGCTCGCCGTCGAGGCGGTGTTCGGAAGGAGAGTGCCAATGCAATTGTTGGAGGCTGTAGTTTTTACCATCTATGACAGCTACTCCACCTGAATTCTCCCCAAAGTGCATCTGATTTTAAAAGGAAAAAAAGTGTGTCAATATAGCTTCAATTTTTTTTTTTAATTTTATTATTTTATTGTTGATTTTTCACAATGTCTGAATAATAAATAAATATGTGTGAATCTAGTAGGTGTCTTTGTCTCGCAGCTTTTTTTTTTTTTTTAAATAAATAATTATTTTATTTATAAAAAGAATGTTTTTGACTTATTCTTTAGAATTTAATTAAGAGAGGAATTTTCAATTCAAATAAGTTTCTAAGAATGGAATATTCAAAGTTTAAAAGTCATTTTTACCCCCTTTTTTTTTATCTCATTTGATTCGCAATTTATTATGGGGAAAAAAATAAAAAGGATTGCAATTGATTCTTTTTCTCTTTAAGAAAATCAATATGAAGATATTAAAACCATTTTTTTTTCTTCTTCTTTCTTTCTTTAATGGAAAATTGTTAGTTTATAAAATTATAATCTAAAAATTATTCTAAAAACAAGAAAAAAGCCAATATGAAACTGTTTTTTTTATAAATAGAAATAAAAAATAATTTTCTTTTGAATTGTCAAAAATAGAAAAATAAGAAACTATTTACACAAAATAGCAAAATTTTATCTCTCAGATAGAAAGTCTATCAATGATAAAAACAAAACTGAAGTCGTATCACTAGTACCATGTGATATGTGATAGATACTGATAGAAGTCTATCACTAGTACCATGTGATAAATGTTGATAAAAATCTATTTATCTATCAGTATTTTTTTTGTTAATTTTATAAATAATAATTTGACATTTTTTCTATCTGTAAATTTTGTATGTCCGGACATTGGGAGGGTGAAAGAGACGAAGAGAGTGGAAAGTTAAAAGGTTAAAAAAGGGCAGACCCCAATGTTGAAGCCATTGTTTATAAGTGTAGCATTAGCAACGTGGTATCCTCTGACTAGTGTTTGAAGGTGCTTGCCAATCACGGCGTTATCCTTCACAATGTTTATCGGTGACTGTGATTTCCCATTGGAGCAAGTTGCATAACTTGGGCTCAAGCTTCCCCAATTTTCAGGTCCATGTGAGCCCTCATAAGTAAATTCAGCAGATTGCCCCGCCTCTGTCCACCCAAAAGCCAAAACAAAAACAAACCACTTTAGAATAATCATTCAACCAATACGAACAAATCCATATTGTTTTATTTCCAGGAAAGTAGAAGAGAAAACTTAATGGGAAGATTGATTGGAAAAAGAAAATATGGAAAAGGGCTTACGTTCATAGGCTTGCACGAAGGCACCAATAAACAGAAGAGAGAAAACGAAAATAGAGGAGAATGGAGGAGCCATTTTTGCCAACTCTTAGCACAGCTACTCCCCTTTGAAGCAATAGACAAATATAATGGGGTTATATATGTTATAAATCCACCTTTACAAGGCGAAATATGGGGCGGTCATGTGGTGGTGATAATTCCTTTTTCTCTCTCTTTCTGGTAGAGAATAAGAGACAAAGGAGGGGTTGGCTGAATTTGGAGAAACTGTGAGTTTGTTTAAAGTAAAAAATTTAGGTGGTGTGTGTGTGTTTTTTTGGCGAATATGATGGATCACCTTGGCTTTACATGTTTGTAGCTATTTATTGTTTCTTATATTCTGTAATTACTTTTTTTCCACCCCAATTTCGTCTTTGTTTTTTAGCCAAATGAAATTTTTACAAATTACTTATTAGAGTGTCAGTCCACAAGCTTGCTAAAAAACCCTTTTATTTTCTTACTTACTCTCTCAGTTTTTAAGAGAGTGTCAGTTCACAAGCTTACTAAAAAAAAAACCCTTTGTTTTCTTAACTTACTCTCTTTTTGAAGAATGGAAATAATTAAAGATTCCAGATTCCAGATCACATGTCAAAGCTTGTGGTTTAGTATATAATTTTTGCATCCTTACCCCTTCAGGGAGGGGAAAAACTGCATTCTGGCCTTTACCACAATGAAGGGTTTGATGTAATTACTAATGTCGTGATGTTAGAATGTTGAAAGTTAAATGCATGTTTTAATTCAAGATAAGTTATACATGAATTAAGTTGTTTGGGAGAAATATATTAATGGATGAAAGTTGGTAAACTCATGCATTGGAGAGTTAGATTAAGGTGAGAGTTAAATGAATAAGTATAGGACTTTAAAGGTTTCATGTGTTTAATTAAGGTGAGAGTTATCGATCTAGATTCATCCATGATAATCCTATGAATAGGATTGGTATTTGTAATGTTAAAATAAGTGTGTGGAGAAGAAAACATAGAGGCTTCAAATAAAAAGATATCCAAATTCGAAGAGTCTTTCAAATATAAGTGATTTTGTTTCCTCTTGTTAGGTTTTGAAAAGAACCATAATTTATATGTTAATTCCATTGATTCTACTTCAATTCTTTGCTTAAAATGTATATTTTATAGGTAAAATATGATCCCAACATCAGTGGAATCGTCACAAAGAATTTGGAGTTAAATCAAGCCAAAATAGACCAAAAGAATCACTTAAGAAGAAGATGGAAGCCAAATTACCAATCTACCCCTCAGCTAAAGCAAATTAGCACACTTCAACAATGCTCGAGTGTTGCAATGCTCCTAAAAAAACACAACCCAACGCTGCCTTGATGCTACAAAACAAAAAGCACCATTTTCTTGCAAAATAGGGAAGCGTTGCAATGCTCTACATAGCGTTGCAACACTCTGGAGAATGACGAAAAAATAAAAAAAATGTGCGCGCGCGTGCCTGTGCAAGCCAGCGTCAACCTTCAAAATTGTAGGGTCGCAACACTGCGACCCTCTTCAGTACAAATTCTTCAGTTTTAGACTTCAACTCAAGGAAGAATTTCATTTTTTTGAGAGAGATTTCGATTCCCATGAACCCTAAGAGCTATTCTTTGTAAATCTTAGAGAGATTATGTCAAAATCACTTCATTCCTTGTACCAATCATACAATTCTCAATGGAATTCTTCAAGAATTTACATCTCCATGAGTAGGTAAGTCTTTATCTTGAGGAATTATGTAGATTAGTATTTTCTTGAAATTTTTCTTTGAATTTCTTCATGTAACTACTTATTCTTGAATGTTCTTGCTGAGATTTTGAATAAAATTGATTAAAAATGAATTGACAACTCAAATTTAATAAAATTTTGTATACAAAATTACATAGTTCGGTAACAAAATTGTAATTAGGTTGCAAGAATTAGTAATCTTGATAGAAAACTTGGATTTCTTTTCCTATTTTCTTGAAAGAACCTACTAATTTAGAACATTCATACAATCAATTTTGAATTTTCAATCTTTTGATTTCAAGAATTGTCATAGTTAAGAAATCTCATGAGTTTAATGCAATTTAGGGACTAACTGTGAAATGCAATTAAGAACTAAGTTAGAGTTAATTGTTTAATTGGGTAATTAGGGCATTAGGGTATATCCTTAATGGACTATGGAACAACTTAATTGCATAAATTTTATTAAGGTCCATGATAGAAATTGCTAAATCTACTTAAAACCCCCAAGATTCATTTTCCCATTGAAATTTATTACATAATCTCTCTCATTTCTTTCATTACTATTTTCTTTTTTTTATCGATTCTTGTACTTTAGCTTGATTCTTGTTAGTTTCTTTACAAACAAACCCACATTGTTATCTTTTTGAATTCAAAAGTTCATTTTTGGCCAATTTAAAGAGGTTCCCCTGGGATCGATCTTTTACTCCACTATTGCTATGTAATAGTTTTAGCTGTAATTTGAGTTAGATAGAACTAACTACACCTATTTTTAGCACCGAACAAATTGGAGACGATATCGGGGAACGGTGTGATTGGCCTTTTAGAATTTTTAATTCCTTTCGAGAAGAAAAAAAAAATAAAAGAAATATATATATATATATATATCCTCAAAAATAGATTGTGTGATTTTATTTTCTTTTATGCATGACCGGTTCTTCTCAGAATCTTCTTTGTGATTTTGTTGTAGATATAAACCTTGAGGAGAGGAGATTACAAAGGGAAAGAGAAAAAGAACAAGAACTTGAAGAGTTGAACTAATATCAAGAAGAACAACCTCAACCAAACAACATGGGCAAAGCAAGGGAACAAACCTTGCGAGTGAAGGATCCCAAATTGAAGGGAACCATGAGCGGAAGCAAGATTGTCCTAATTCCAAATTTTCATAAATGTTTTTTTTTTTTTTTTTTTTTTTTTTTTTTTTTTTTTTAATAAAGAACAAGATATGCATTTACATAAATTATAGCATGCTTTAACAAAAGAAAAAACTAAGAGTTTCAGAAACCCATACCTTTGATGACTATCTTCAAGAATCCCTCGAACAAAATACGAACACAACCACAATGGTTTCCTCGGTATTCTCAGGCAGAGAACCATGGAGTAGGGATTTGGATATTTTGGAATGAGAGAAATTAGATGAGTGGAGAGGAGGAAGTTTGTAGATTGTTCACCAACAACCAAAAACTTGCAGAACTCTTTCTGTCTTTCTCACACTAAAAAGACGATGAAGATCAACTAAGTGGTTGAAGGAGACTCTCTCCTATCTATAATTAAAAGATTCATATATCCACTTATGTGGATAGAGAGAAAAGAGGGGAAGGGAGTTGTAACTCCCTCCCTCATTTAAAAATGATATTTATGTCATGCCTTTTCATGTTTATGAAGACCTTAAGTTGAATGACTTACAAAAAAACGAATGTTTGCATACAACTACCCGATATATCTTATATTTAACCCCTAGGCATGATAGAGGATGTTTTTTTAAGAGTTGGTGAATTAATCTTTCCAGTTGATTTTTATATTTTACTCTACTTCTAATATTTTACTTGGTAGACCTTCATGAGAACAGCAAAAAATAGGATCAATGTAGATAAGGGGTTTTTATCAGTAGAATTTGATGGAGAGATAAAGTTTTTCAATATTTATGATGCCATGAAATTTTTAGAGGAATATTTGTCTCGTTGCTCCATAGATACATGTGATATGTTTGATGAATTATTATTTTCTATTGATGGAAATTTGGATTGTTTGGTTACCCCACCATTGATCTTGATGATGATGACTCTTCGATTGACTCTTTGTTTACTTCTAATGGTTTTGATTTGAATGATAATTCTTCTAATAATGATGTTGTTGAATCTCAGGTACAAGGGATCGAGCTTAAGGCTCTCCCTTCACACCTCAAGTATGTTTTCATAGGAGAAGAGAAAGCCTTTCTAGTAATCATATCTAAAGAACTCACGTCTTCTAAAGAATGCACACTAGTGGAAACATTGAAGAACTACAAGAAAGCAATTGGTTGGACTTTAGATGATATCAAAGGGATAAACCCTTCCCTTTGCATGCACAGAATTGTTCTAGAGGACAGAACCAAGACAACCGTTCAACCTCAAAGAAGACTAAATCCAACCATGAAGGAAATTGTTCACAAGGAAATCCTCAAGCTCCTTGAAGCCGGAATAATATACTCAGTCCCAAATAGCTAATGGGTAAGTTAGATACATGTGGTACCAAAGAAAACCAGAATGACCATTGTAAAAAATGAAAATGGTGAGATGATTCTAATGAGAGTACAAAACGACTGGAGAATATGTATAGACTTCAGAAGGCTACTTTTACGTGCACTTATGGTACATATGCATTTAGGAGAATACCATTTGGGCTATGTAACACCCCAGGTATGTTTCAACGATGTATGATGAGTATTTTCCCCGACTACGTAGAAAAGTGCATAGAAATTTTCATGGATGACTTCACTATGTATAGTAATTCTTTTAAAGATTGTTTACACAATTTGAGTTTGGTTTTAAAAAGATGTATATAAATAAATTTAGTCATGAATTATGAAAAATGTCACTTCATGGCTTCTTACGGAGTTTTTTTAGGACAATTTGTATCTTCTAAAAGCATATAAATAGATAAAGCAAAAATAAGTGTCATTGCTATCTTTCCTTATCCTAAAAACATTAGGGAAGTGTGCTCTTTTCTCGGTAGTGCAGAATTCTACCGGAGGTTCATTAAAGACTTTTAAAAAATTGCACTTCCTTTGTCTAGCCTACTTAAAAAAGATGTTACATTTGATTTCAATGATGAATGCAAGGATGGTTTTAACAAGCTTAAAGAGAATTTGACTTCAACTCCAATCTTTTATACTATAATCAAACAAACATGCTATCATTCACCCTTATACTATAACAATTATAATATAAAGATGATGCATGTCAATGCTTTTTATGCATGCATAAATATAACACTTATATTATATGATGCATGGGCATGCTCTTATGTAATTTAAATCACGCTTCTCTAAATCATAACACTTATAATAAAGAGATGATGTATGACCAATGCATAACCGAAGGTGGGATTTTTCTATATGTGCATACTATATGACATATAATTAAACATACATCTCTTGTATAAAACCATAGATTAATGAACCGGGATGAACCAACACAAAACCTGAATGAAAAATTCTATCTATTACATTTTTCCACCGAGTAAACCAGTTCACAGATGAATCAAGTCTTGAACCACCGGGCAAAGCTCCATCGTTTAGTAAACGCTTCCAGGTAAACGATCGTGTAGCGCACACTAGACGATAGCGCGAAAGCTAAACGATTTCTTAGACGAGAATGAGGCTGCGAAGTCTGATCGTCTAGACGATCGCTTAACACGTGAAAGGTAAATGATTTACCACGCATTTACTTCGCGATTGTATAGTTAGTAACTAAGCGATGAGACTTGTTGAGATATACGATCGTCTAGTGCGTGCGCATGTTAAACGACACCCGAGCATCCGATACTTAGTGATTGTCTACTCCATCGTCTACACGACTCGACCAACGCTTGGTCGTCTTCTTTCTTGAAAAACAACAACACTTGCTCCGAAATTCTTCACGAATGACTCAAAACTCAAATTAACTTCGAAATTGTAGACTTGATAGCAATCAATTATGCCAAAAAATGCAGGGGCCTTTACAATTAACTGGAAATATAAAAGAATTTACCAAATCGAGGTTTCATCCCAGAAAACTCCATTAATCCACACATCCACAAACGATTTAACAATTAAAACAGAGAGTAGACATGCTGCACCGACCGAGAATGTAAATATAATTCTTTGCAGCAATGAATTTAGAATATCAGAAACCTGGCTCTGATACCAATTAAAGGAACTCTTATACAAGAGTACCTATGAGCGGAAGCGGATCTTTCCAATTCATTGTGACAGAATTTCCACATATACATACAAACATATAAATATGCATTGATAACACTAAATTACTGGCATGCTTAAAGGATAAAAAACAAAAACTGAGAAAACATATCAGTTGAAGACTTTTCTTCACTTGAAATCTCACTCTCTCCGTGAACGAACTCCTCTCGCTCTTGCTAGTCTAGAAATGCCTCGGTCGTTTATACGAATAGCTTTACACGAACAACAGGCAACAGGGATGACACCACCACTCGGAGGCCTCAGTAGTGAGAATCCAAAGGGTGGGCTTTGATGAAATTGGTAGAGGTGAGGAGGAAAGACTATCATGTACTAAGATCAAGCAACTGGGAGAATGAAAGACTATCGTATAGTCGGGTGCTTGATCGTTTAGTTCGCGGTACACGATCGTGTAGTAAAAGCTAAGTGATCGTCTGTACGTCGTTTAGATCAGCTCAGGCGCTAAGCGATCATTTAGTAAACAGAAAGTGATCGTTTAAGAAAACGCAGACGTAGGTGTGCGATCGTTTAGTTAAGCTGGCGCTATCGTATAAGCACTGCAATCACTAAGTGATAGAATGCTAACAAACCGTGAGTGATTGTGCATGTCTCTGAAAAAATGAAAACCATTTTCATTTTATTCTTCAGTTACTAGAACTGAATTGAACTTCCCACTAACGTACAAATTCGGAGAAAATGCCAGCCAATTTTCTCATAACCGTCTAATTAATAAAATAATAAATATAATCATATGATATTCATAACCTATAATTTTATATCATATATCAACTATAGTGTTTTCTCTTCTACTTGATATAAATCATATTTATATCCAATTTCCTCCAAAAAAAATGTATCTCATACATTTAGTCAATCATATCATATATAATTAACAAGTTTAATTATATCATATATAATCGAACTCTCTCTTGTCAATTTGAACATTTCAAACTGACCCAAAACTGATTCTCAACTTGTATCCAAGCTACCAAGGGGATCTTATGGACCTATGGCTCAAAGCTCCAAAGGTACGTGAATAGATTACTAAACTCTTTAGCTACGAGATCCACCATTCGTTAACTGCCAGACATTCCACTAAAGACTGACAACTAAACTCTTCTTACCACAGATATATTTCTGTGTCCATTGGATATAACCAATCATGAGTACGATAACCCTTCATAGATGCTCGTAAGTACAACTGAGCTAATTTATCGTTTTTGCCCTTGTAGTTACATCTCATTTCTTAAGTACCACTAATCCCTCTAATGAACAATACAACATAGTCTAACTATGTGTGAACACCTCTCGGGCAATGAGAAGGTGTGTGGCATCACATCGTTCAAGCCCTAGGATCAGCCCTTAAGGGAGCTATCTATCTACTTACCCCTACTTCGGGGAAGAAGCAGACAAATCCCCAAAGTGGTAGGTTTGAGTCGGTGACCTGGCCACTCACACCCATGCAAATCAAAGAACCGCCCTCAATAGTAGAAGTTCTCAACTCACTCAGAATTGAGGTCATGTTACCTATGATCATCCTAGTGAAATGAAGTCTTTGTCATAAACGGTGTTATATAACGAGACGTTAACACTTCGTGGTCAGGTCTTATAAAAACTCTTTATATAGGACACCCTTGCTCGCATGTCCCCTACACAAATGATCAGGATCAGACCATCTGTGACAAGTCACAATACTTGTGACTATTCCACAAAGTGGGCCGCATCCGTAGCATTACCAGGATAAGGTTTCCCTCTTATATCCATATACAACAGACCGTTTTGGTTATCACTTAAGATACGATCCATTTGTATGTCACCATATACATGCTTAAGTTACATAAAGACAACCAGGGATTTTAGTTTATTGGTTTGTGGTAGAGTAAATAAAACATCCAAATGAGCAAAAACAAGAAGTGAAGTAAATATCATATATTATACATCACAAATGTTCGTACAAACTGTTTACAAACTACAGGATACGAGACTTTAAGGCATCAACCCCAACAATCTCCCACTTGTCCTAAGCGAAGCGGGGTGTACAAAAACAAGCACAAAGTAATAAACTAGGGCACTAAGGCCCAGTACAATAAAATCTCCCACTTGCCCTAGTCCAGCTGCAGGTGGTCTCATAGACCCATGCTTTGAAAGTGACCCTCAAACACTGTAGCCGTGAGAGCCTTCGTAAACAGGTCAGCAACATTGTGCTCCGATGTGATCTTCATGACGATCACTTCCCCTCGATACACTATCTCGCGGATCAGATGATATGCGAAGGTATGCGATCGCGTAGTGCTATCGCATAACAACTCAACGCATTGCTTAGCTGTCGCATAGAGGTAAACGATCGCGTAATGCTATCGCATAGCAACTCAATGCATCGTTTAGCTCCCGATCAAAGATAAACGATCATAGTAAGCGACCACTCAGGGATATCGTATAACTCTTCATCGAATCGCTTAGTTCTATCGTATAGAACCAAACGATCCTTAACACCATCGTCTAGCACTGCATGTCATCGTTTTAGTATCCGCCGTAGCTCAACGATCGCTTAGCTCCATCGTATAGAACATCGTCACGTCGTTCAACATCGTAGATAAGCAATTTGTTTAGTTCCATCGCATATAAACTTTAACGCATCGCTTAGCACTTTGTCTATATGATCGCTTAGCTCCGCATCTAAATGATCGCTCAGCGCTATCGTGTAGCACTTCATCGCATCACTTAGCGCACATCGTTGCTAAACGATCGCATAGTACCATCATATAGTAAATTCAACGTATCGTTTAGTTCCCACGCCAAAGCTAAATGATCGCTTAATGCTATCGTATAGAAATTGAACGCATCGTTTAGCTCCGCAGGTACACGATCGTTTAGCGTTCAACATCACAACGATCAGCACCCATTGCTATACGATCTTCTAGATTTTCTTCACATCGTATAGCATCTAGATCTAGACGATCGTTTAGCAACTGGAACCACAGCGACGATAAGAACAAAGGCTGATTTTCTGGAACTGCAACTCGACCTCTTCGCTTGTTTCCTCGATTTACAGCTTAATTTCAACTCTAATGACTCCAAATAAATTACAGACTCTTGGAAACACATTAAAGCTCATCAAGCAAGAGCTAATTACAAATTTAAATGAGAAATTAAAGAGAATTAAACAGCCAAAACTCAGAAAACCATATCAATGCATCAGTTTCATATTTCTCATATAAAACACCCACCAAACCAAATCGAATTGAATGCTTATTTGATGCTCTGATACCAATTGTAGGATTGTATCATCAGCGGCGAAAGCAGAAGGATCATCTAAGCATTCAAATTCACTAATTTTGGCAAAATATAAAGCATACTTTTGCAGAAAAAGTGAGTTTCAAGACATACCTCTTGTAGAACTTCTTCAAAGCTCCATCTCCAGCTGCTATCTTCTCCATATCTTGTTGTAGAACACCTAAATATCTTTCCCACTATTCTCTAGGTGCAATAGATTGAGTTGTGGGACTCAAAACAAGCTTGAATCAAGTGATGAAGGAGAAAAGTTCACTGCTGCAACCTTGTTGAAGAACCTTTCTTCAAACCAGTTTTTTTTTTCAAAAACTCTATGGATTGCATGCTCGATTTTCACTCCAATCTCTTCATTATATTGCAGATCAACATGCAAAGAGAAGAGCTGCATGAGTTGTAGCTCATGCTTGGAGAAGACAAGACAAAATATTGCAATATGTGTGAGCTAGTTAGGTGATGGATAATGGAAAAACTTCATTTTCCATTTAAGTGTGTTTCGTTTTCCAATTTTTCAATTTTATCTAAAAATCAAATTTTGATTTTATAAAATCTATTTTGATTTTAAAAATGAAAAATTAATTAATTTCATAAATTAATTATTAAATAAAACTTAATTAATTTAATATCAAATATTAAATTAATTTTAACACATATCCATCTTTATATATTTAAATCATATTTAAGTATATAAATTCTCCTATTCCGTTTAATTCTAAAATTAAACATAATTATATCTCATATAATTACTAATTTCCTTAATTCTAATTTGAACGTTTCAAATTAACTTAACACGCTATTCTAGAGCTAGTCCGTTACGAGCTAGTAGGTGGACCTCGCGAATCTACAGATCATGGGCTTCAACGATCCGGGATTAATTGGCTAAACTCATTAGACCAAATTAATCTCTATTCGTTAACTAATGGGTCATTCCACTAAAGCCCATAGTTGCACTCCCCTCACTATAGATATATTATGTCCACATGATTTAACCATAATCAGCAAGTCGACCCTTCACAGGTTGTTCGTAATAACGGTTGGGTCAAATATCTGTTTGATCCTAGAGTTTACGTCTTATTCCTCAAGTCCCTACTGATCCTCTAATGAACCACTGGTTTGTAATCCAATCACCAAACCAAACTCCCTCAGCCCAGTGAGAAGGTGGGGCTCCTTGTTCAAGACCTGGATTCAATACTTGAGAGAACAACCTTTCTCCTATCCCTAAATCAGGTAGGCATGAACTCCGTCTTGCACCCTATGTCCCCAGCTATCTATCTGGTCTTGCCCCTAAAATGGGAGACTTATTGAGCCGGCACTGTTGAGCCAACTCTCAACTATGCAAATATAAGGGCAATCCCGAATAAACAGGAGTTCATAGTTAGCTTAGGTTTAAGATCGAGTTATTTAGGTCATTTAGGTGAAATAGTCAGTCTTAAACAGTAAACAACGTTATAAAGTAAGAGTGATTTATTTCTTGGTCCTGATCTTATGCAAACTCATTGCATAGGATGCCCCTACTCCTCATGTCATAACATGTACGAATTAGGATCACATCGTATGTAGCACTTTACAACTCTTTGTAACAACTACAGAGTAGGCCGCATCCAATGGTATTACGAGAATAAGGTACCCAACCTCATTCATGTATCATAGATCATTTTGACTATTAACTCAAACCTGATCCACTCTTATATCTCCACATAAAGTTCAAGTACTTATACAATAGTCATGGGTCTTAGTTTATTGGATTTAGATTTTCATACAATTTATAAGATCAATAACAAATATATTGATTAGAGAAAATGTTAATCATTTTACAAACTTCGAGTTTTTAGGACATAAAACCCAACAATACTCTCACTTGGACTAAAACTCCAGTGGATCAATATATATAAATATATACAATGTTGATTTTACATGGAGAGAATAAAATATACAAATATAATAAACTAGGGCATTACAATACCCATAAATTCTCCCACTTGTCCTAGTGATACAAAACTCGTAGACCTAGTCCTACTAGGTGACCCTCGAACACTTTATCCGAGAGGGCCTTCGTAAATGGACTTGGGAAGAAATCTGAGTGACAATGACGTCTTCTCTATCTACAATCTCCCTGATGAGATGGTACTTCCGTTTGATATGCTTTCCTCTTTAATGGCTTCGTGGTTCCTTTGAATTTGCAACTGCTCCACTGTTGTCACAGTAGAGAGTGACAGGAAAATGCATGTTAGGAACTACTTCCAGATCTGTCAGGAACTATCTGAGCTATACTGTTTCTTTAGCTGCTTCGCTTACAGCTACATACTCAGCTTCCATTATGAAGTTCGCAATACAACTCTGTTTGATGCTTCTCTACTCAACTGCTCCTCCATTAAGAGTGAATATTGACCCCGAAGTTGATTTTCTTGAATCAATATCGATCTGAAAGTCAGAATCAGTGTATCCAGTAAGGATCAGATCCTTAGGACCATACACGAGCATATAAGCTCTCGTTCTCCGAAGATACTTGAGAATGTTTTTAATAGCAGTCCAATGGTCATGACCAGAATTGGACTGAAATCTGCTGACAGTTTCTACGGCATAGCATATGTCGGGACGAGTACACAATACTGCATACATCAAACTCCCAACTGCAGATGCATATGGAATTCGATTCATCTCCTCAACCTCTTGAGATGTCTTAGGACTCTGCTCCTTAGACAAGTGAATTCCATGCCTGAAAGGTAAAGATCCTTTCTTGGAATTTTGCATTTTATACCTAGACAACATCTTGTCTATATAAGATGCTTGAGATAATGCCAATGTTATGTTCTTGCGATTCCGAACTATTTGGATTCCAAGAACATAATGTGCTTCTCCCAAATATTTCATTTGGAATTGTGAAGCCAATCATCTCTTAACATCAGTTAGATATTCTGCCTCATTCTCAATGAGTAGAATATCATCAACATACAACACCAAAAAAGCGACAGTTTTGTTGACAATTTTCTTGTATACACAGGGTTCGTCAACATTTTGTTCAAAGCCATAAGATTTGATCGTAGCATCAAATCTCATATTCGAGATCTAGAAGCTTGTTTTAATCCATAAATGAATCGATTAAGCTTGCAAACTTTTTGCTCTTGACCCTACTATATAAACCCTTCTGGTTGAGACATATAAATACTCTCTTCAAGATAGCCATTCAAAAAAGATATCTTGACATCCATTTTCCATATTTCATAATCATAAAATGTGGCTATGGACAAGAGTATTCTAATAGACTTTATCATGGCAACTAGAGAGAAGGTTTCTTCAAAATCTAACCTCTCTCTTTAGGTAAACCCTTTTTCCACTAGTCTAGCTTTGTAGGTCTGTACCTTACCAGCTTGGTCTCATTTTCTCTTGTAGATCCATTTGCAACCAATGGGTTTTACCCCTTCCGGTTGATCTACAAGATCCCAAATAGAATTGAGATGCATAGATTCCATTTCAAGGTCCATGGCTTTAATCCACTGGTCTTTGTCCACATCGTTCATTGCTTGATTAAAAGACAATGGATCCTCTAAACCATCATCTGGTATGATGACTTGAGTTTCATTTAAATCTATGTACCGATCAGGCTGTTGCACAACCCTCCCACTATAATGAGGCATTCTCAACTTTTGAGAAGGATGTGAAGTATCAGTTTCATCAACAACTCTTATTGATACATTTGTCGTTTCTCTGAACATTTCTTCTATTACTAGCTTACTGCGAGGTTGATGATTCTTTATATAATCTTCCTCTAGGAAGGTTGCATTTGTCGATACAAATACTTTATCTTCCTGAGGATTATAAAAGAAACCACCTTTACTTTCTTTTGGGTAGCCTACAAATAGGCATACTTTTGAACGGTGTTCCAACTTTTTAGGATTCTGCACCAACACATGTGCTGGACAACCCCAAATCCTGAAGTGACGTAAATTTCCTTACGTCCCATCCAGAGCTCATAAGGCATTTCAGAAACGTTTTTCAAGGGAACTATGTTCAAAATATACACCGCAGTCTCGACTGCGTGTCTCCAAAAAGAATTTGGTAATTGAGCGTAACTCATCATGGAATGAACCATGTCCAACAAGGTTCTGTTTCTCCTCTCTGCCACATCGTTCTGCTAAGGTGTGCTAGGGGCTGTAAGTTGAGATTGAATTCCATGTTCTATCAAATAGTTATGGAATTCTATGTCCAAATACTCACCACCTCGATCCGATCGAAGGTTTTAATCTTTTTACCTAATTGGTTTTCAACCTCAGCCTTATACTCTTTGAACTTTTCAAAAGTTCCAAACTTTTGGCGCATTAAGTAAACATGCCCATACCTGGAATAATCATCTATAAAACTGATGAAATATTCATACTCTCCTCTTGCTCTAATATTTAGAGGCCCACAAAGGTCAGTGAATCAGCTCTAGGGGTTTTTTTTTGGCTCTAAGACCTTTTCTAGAAAAAGATCTTTTTGTCATTTTACCCTCAAGACAAGACTCACATGGTGGTAATGAACTGTCTTCCAACTTATTTAGATTACCGTTCTTAATCAATCTCTCAATCCTATTGAGATTTATGTGACCCAGTCTCAAGTGCCAAAGATAGGCATTTGGAGAAATCTTCCTCTTCTTATGAGTCCCAACAGTTTTAGACATCTCTATGTTCAAAACAGCTTTGACCTCAGTTGGTTTTAACATGTACAAGTTTTTTTTCTAATTTTGCAGATAAAATCTATTTATTTCCCATTTTGATGAACACTTCACCATTTTTGAAATAAACTTTATAATTTTGTTCTAGCAAACAAGAGACAGATATTAGATTCCTTTTCATAGAAGGAATATAATTTACATTTTCCAAATAAATGTAGTTATCTCCTATAAATAACTTCATATCTCCCACTGCTTTGGCTAAAACAATCTCCCCGATCCCTACCTTAAAGATTGTTTTACCTTCTGTCAACTGTCTCCAGGAACTTGTTTCCTGTGAGATAGTACATACATGATTAGCGACACCTGAATCAATTATCCAGATTTTATCATTTTCCACTAAACATGCTTTGATAACAAGTAAATCATATTTACCTTGTTGTTCGAATTCAACATTCTCATCTATATAATTCATAATTTGAGATGAATTGGGAGATAGAGGACAGTCCTCTATTAAAACTTTGTTGGTATAATCAATTGCTAGTAATTTGTTTATCGATTTGATTTTACGTACATCGGAAGTGAGTATACTAGAATTCAACATGCTGATAAAATTCAAATAAATTCTAACTAGAAAATTGTAACTAAATCCAAAATCAAGTTTTAGCAAAAAGTAATAATGTACCCACAACCATTATTTATTTGCAACAATATTTTAGTGAGTCAGAATATGCGCTACCGTGGGGTAGTCAGATACTCCTTCACTAAAACAAACAATTTTGACTAAACACTATCCCTGGAATAACTCTTATTTCTATAGTCGTTTAGTTATCGCTTTCGGTCAAGATCTTTACTAACAACTTAGTAATTCTTGTAAGTGTGACCCGCCATTTTCAAATCCTATAGGACGGTATGAATTTCCCTTCGAAATAGAAGACAACATCCAAGACGGAACTATAAGACCCTATTCATTTTATTAAAGCCTGGGTTGTTTCGAATCCTATGTTACAACCTTTCGTGGGGATAGCTATCGTTAAACGACTAGCAAAAGGCTGCTTAAAGCTAACCAGCAGGCGCAACATAGGAATCTCACGGTTCAAACTAATGGAGGAGACTGTAGGATATATTGAAACATATCCTTCACCCCCTTACTATGAACTACTTCCTCCGTTTACCTTGATATTGACTCATACAAAACACTCTCCATAGGGAGGCCACTTCTAGGGTGACATGAAGCGTCATATGAATCTCACGGTGTAAACTATGTGGAGACATGGCAGTTGAAATCTATTTATCGTATAATAGACTTATGTTTGAACAACTTTCTCTTATTCATCGAAATCTAGATTTAAGCTAAAAAATACTCTCCATAGGGAGGTCACTCCCAGGGTGACACGAAGTACCGCTTAAATCTAGATTGTGAACTTTTAGAGACGTGGGAGCTAAAAATAACATATCGTATATGTTATTAATTTTCCACTGAAGTTTTCTAATAACTCTATCATATAAAAGTTATTAAACTACCACTGAAGTGTTCTATTTTGTGTAGATTTATACTTAGGTTCATTTTGGCTAATAAAATAACCCTAAGTCTATGTGGTTTATCCAAGTATAACTCTTATAATTGGATTTTAACCTACGATGTCTAGGTGATAAACCTTTTTATTATCTCACATCATTCACGTATGCTCATAAAATCGGTTATCAACGCTCAATAATTCGGCCATAATCCCCAGGTAGGAGGTGTTCCATAAACCGTCAACTTAAGTACCCCCAACCTTAGACAGGATTATATACCGGTTGAGTTTGTAACCTTGATTTTATAAGTTTCAACAATTAAAACAGGTGGTCAACCTACGTGAGCATGCAACTGTTGTTTATGGATTTTAAATGTCTAACCCAATTTTATAACAACTTATAAAACTTTAGACATTTTATTCATCCATAACATTCTTGAGGCATTAAAATTTAATATAACATTTATATTAAATACAAGAAACCTCAACATGCATACTATATATTATAACAATTATAACATACTTTCAATGCATGTAACATGCTTCCTACAGTGGGATTTTAAATCTAAATGGCATACTATATGTACATACAAGATTTATTTAATTATAACATACATCAAATTCATAAATAATTAATCACGGACTGATATGGTTTTAGTTTTGGCAAAAAAACAAGCAAATAAAACCTAATTATTACAAAAAATAGCTTTCGAACCACTCCTGATCCGCTCGAACCACTCCAAAACGAACTCAAGTAGCTTGAACCGGACCCGAACTGTCTGAACTGGACAAGCCAAGTCTGAACCGGACCAGCCAAGAACCATTCGAAGCTGAATCGAACCGGTCGAACCGGCAGCCCTTGCACATGTTCAACATCTCGCTAAGTCTCATCATTTAGCAATGACGACCATTGTCTAGCATTTTGCCAAATCGTTTAGTAAATGCTTGATCGTTTAGCGCGCAAAAAGGTAAACGATCGTTTAATGCCATCGCATAGCATTCAATGCATAGCCCAGCTGCCACATGAAGGTATGCGATCGCGTAGTGCTATCGCACAGCAACTCAACGCATCGTTTAGCTCCCGATCAACGATAAACGATCATAGTAAGCGATCGCTCAAGACTATTGTATAGCTCTTCATTGAATTGCTTAGTTCTATCGTATAGAACCAAACGATCACTTAACACCATCGTCTAGCACTGCATGTCATCATTTTAGTATCCGTCGTAGCTAAACGGTTGCTTAGCTCCATCGTATAGAACATCATCGCGTCATTCAGCATCGTAGATAAGAGATTTGTTTAGTTTCATCACATAGAAACTTCAACGCATCGCTTAGCATTTCGTCTATACGATCGCTTAGCTCTCCATCTAAACGATCGATCAGTGCTATCGCGTAGCACTTCATCGTATCGCTTAGCGCGCATCGTTGCTAAACGATCGCATAGTACCATCGTATAGTAAATTCAATGTATTGTTTAGTTCCCACACCAAAACTAAATGATCGCTTAATGCTATCATATAGCAAATTGAATGCATCGTTTAGCTCTCGCAGGTACACGATCGTCTAGCGTTCAACATCACAACGACCAGTGCCCATTGCTATACGATCGTCTAGCTTTTCTTCACATCGTGTAGCATCTGGAGTTAGACGATCGTTTAGCAACTAGAACCTCAACGATGATAAGAATAGAAGCTAATTTTCTGGAACTGCAACTCAGCCTCTTCGATTGTTTCTTCGATTTACAGCTTAATTTCAACTCTAATGACTCCAATAAACTACAGACTCTTGGAAACACATTAAAGCTCATCAAGCAAGAGCCAATTACAAATTTAAATGAGAAATTAAAGAGAATTAAACAGCTAAAACTTAGAAAACCATATCAGTGCATCAGTTTCATATTTCTCATATAAAACACCCACCAAACCAAAATTAAACCGATTTGAATGTTTATTTGATGCTCTGATACCAATTGTAGGATTGTATCATCAGCAGCGGAAGCACAAGAATCATCTAAGCATTCAAATTCATTAATTTTGGCAAAATATAAAGCATGCTTTTGCAGAAAAAGTGAGTTTCAAGACATACCTCTTGTAGAACTTCTTCAAAGCTCCATCTCCAGCTGCTATCTTCTCCATATCTTATTGTAGACCACCTTAAGATCTTCCCCACTATTCTCTTAGTGCTCTAAATTGAGTTGTAGGACTCAAAACAAGCTTGAATCAAGTGATGAAGGAGAAAAGTTCACTGCTGCAACCTTGTTGAAGAACCTTTCTTCAAACCAGTTTTTCTCTAAAAAACTCTATGGATTGCATGTCCGATTTTCACTCCAATCTCTTCATTATATTGCAGATCAACATGCAAAGAGAAAGGCTGCATGAGTTGCAGCTCATGCTTGGAGAAGACAAGGCCAAATATTGCAATATGTGTGAGCTAGTTAGGCGATGGATAATGGAAATACTTCATTTTCCATTTAAGTGTGTTTTATTTTCCAATTTTCCAATTTTAACTAAAAATCAAATTCTGATTTTATAAAATTTATTTTTATTTTAAAAATGAAAAATTAATTAATTTCATAAATTAATTATTAAATAAAACTTAATTAATTTAATATCCATCTTTATATATTTAAATCATATTTAAATATATAAATTCTCCTATTCCGTTAAATTCTAAAATTAAACATAATTATATCTCATATAATTACTAATTCCCTTAATTCTAATTTGAACGTTTCAAATTAACTTATCACGCTATTCTAGAGCTAGTCCGTTACGAGCTAGTAGGGGGACCTCGCGGACCTACAGATCATGGGCTCCAACGATCCGAGATTAATTGGCTAAACTCATTAGACCAAATTAATCTCCATTGTTAACTAATGGGTCATTCCACTAAAGCCCATAGTTGCACTCCCCTCACTGTAGATATATTATGTCCACATGATTTAACCATAATCAGCAAGTCGACCCTTCACAGGTTGTTCGTAATAACGGCTGGGTCAAATATCTGTTTTACCCCCGAGATTACGTCTTATTCCTCAAGTCCCTACTGATTCTCTAATGAACAACTGGTTTGTGATCCAATCACCAAACCAAACTCTCTCAGCCCAGTGAGAGAGTGGGCCCTTGTTCAAGACCTGGATTCAGTACTTGAGAGAACAACCTTTCTCCTATCCCTAAATCGGGTAGGCGTGAACTCCGTCTTGCACCCTATGTCCCCAGCTATCTATCCGGTCTTACCCCTGAAATGGGAGTCTTATTGAGCCGCTGTTGAGCCAACCCTCAACTATGCAAATCTAAGGGCAATCCCGAATAAACAGGAGTTCATAGTTAGCTCAGGATTAAGATCGAGTTACCTAGGTCATTTAGGTGAAATAGTCAGTCTTAAACAGTAAACACGTTATAAAGTAAGAGTGACTTATTTCTTGGTCCTGATCTTATGCAAACTCATTGCATAGGACGCCCCCACTCCTCATGTCATAACATGTACGAATTAGGATCACATCGTATGTAGCACTTTACAACTCTTTGTAACAACTACAGAGTAGGCCGCATCCAATGGTGTTACCAGAATAAGGTACCCAACCTCATTCATGTACCATAGATCATTTTGACTATTTACTCGAACCTGATCCACTCTTATATCTCCACATAAAGTTCAAGTACTCATACAATAGTCATGGGTCTTAGTTTATTGGATTTAGACTTTCATACAATTTATGAGATCAATAACAAGTATATTGATTATAGAAAATGTTTATCATTTTACAAACTGCGAATTTTTAGGACATAAAACCCAACAGGTTAATAGATTAGTTAATTAGTTAGACTGATTACATAGATGTTGTGACTCTGATCTGATATATCTTGATATATTTGAGGCTCTGATTCATTTTGATAGCCTAATTTCGACTCTTTGAAAACATGATCATTGAATTTTTAATGCTCCAAAAGACCATTTTGCTTTGAATGAAATAAATGCATGAATGATTGAATGCATGAAAGCATACAATAAAAGAATCTCATTCATTTTGTTTTATTCATCATTTGATTTACTCAACCATTTCATTCTTATCAATGGAATTTTGATGATGTACTCTTTCAAGTAAAAATACAAACAAATTTTAGACTTCTTAAAATCTTCAAACAAAATTATGAAACCATTTTTTCAAAAGAAAAAAAATGTTTTCCCTTTTAAATTTTATAAAAAAAACCGACTACTTAGCTTTTAGATTTATTTATAATCTTAAAACTTTTAGAAATGTCACATCTACTCGATTTTCTTTGTTACCCTGATAGACAACTTTTGGTCTAAGAATAACCATCTTGTTAGAGTAGCAAGTCTAGACAAGGAGGATAAAATAGGGCCTTCTCTAAAAAAAAAACAAAAAAAAAAAAAAAAGTTGCTAGTATTAAAAAAAAAATAATAATAAAGCAAGCTTGCAAAACAAAATAAAAATAACATGACTTTCACTAAAGTGTGAGTATGTATGGATAGAGGTGAAAAGAGCTACCTTCATCATGTTTCTATTAGGGCCCTCAAGAAAAGGGTGATAGATTCCCGATGATGTGAGTGTGAAAGCTATCTCTCTAGGTAAAAGAAATGCCAATTAAGTTTTGTGTGCGTGAGTTTAAAAAGGCACCGTTGTCTTAAAATTGCCACTCTCTAATGCAATTCAGATATATCTTAGACTGATAACGAAGTCATGTAGGGCGAAGAGAAATTGAAAGATAGATGTCACCTTTGTTGGGGTTGATGCCCTAAAGTCTCGTGTCCTGTAGTTTGTAAATAGTATGTACAAACGCTTGTGTTGTTAATATATGATATTTACTTCACATCTTGTATTTTGCTCATTTCCTTGTTTTATTTGCTTTACCACAAACGAATAAACATAAAATCTCTAATTATCTGGATGTGACTCAAGCATGTATGTGGTGACATACAAGTGGATCATGTCTTGAGTGATAACCAAAATGGACTATAGTATATGGATAAAGGAGGGAAACCTTATCCTGGTAACGCTATGGACGCGGTCCGCTTTGTGGAACGGTCACAAGTGTTATGACTTGTCACATATGGTCTGATCCTGATCATTCGTGTTGGGGACATGCGAGAGGAGGCGTCCTATACAAAGAGTTTGTATAAGACCTGACCACGAAGTGTTAACGTCTCGTTATATAACACCGTTCATGAAAGAGACTTCACTTCACTAGGATGACCATAGGTAACATGACCTCAATCCTGAGTGAGTTGGGAACTCCTGTCATTGAGAGCGGTCCTTTAATTTGTATGGGTGCGAGTGGCTAGGTTGCCAATTCAAACCTACCATTTTGGGGATTCGTCTGATTTGGGAGTTGGGAACTCAACTACACAAGATGGAATTCACTCCTTCTTCGAGGCAGGGGTAAGTAGATAGAAAGCTTCCTTAGGGGTTGATTCCGGGACTTGAACGATGTGGCGCCACACACTTTCTCTTGGCCCGAGAGGTGTTCACACATAATAGGACTATGTTGTATTGTTTATTAGAAAAATCAATGGTACTTAAGGAGTGAGATGTAACTACAGGGGCATAACGGTAATTTAGCCTAACTGTACTTACAAGCATCTGTGAAGGGTCATCGTACTCATGATTAATTATATCAGATGGACACAGAAATATATCTGTGGTAAGAAGAGTTCAGTTGTTGGTCTTTAGTGGAATGCCTGACAGTTAACGGATGGTGGATCTCATGGCTAAAAAGTTTAGTCAGCTATTCACGTACCGTTGGAGCTTCGAGCCACAGGTCCATTAGGTCCCCTGGTAGCTTGGATAAAGTCGAGATTTGGGTTAATTTGAAATATTCAAATTGACAAGAGGAAGTTCGATTATGTATGATATAATTGGACTGGTTAATTATATATGATATAATTGGCAAATGTATGAGATACATTATTTTGGAGAAAATTAGATATAAATATGATTTATATCAAATAGAGGAGAAAATACTATAGTAGATATGTGATATCAAACTATAGGATAAAAATATAATATGATTATATTTATTAATTAATTAGTTGGTTAATTATATGATAATTATGCCAAATTTCACGTTCAGATGTGGGTTAGTGGACAGCGTCGGTTATTGTAACCGATGAGTTAAAATGAAAATTGTTTTCATTTTTGCGTCACCCGTCATCCGCCCAAAAAGATTTCGTGAAACGCGCATTGGAGAATTCTAAGCGATCACTTAATAAAATTAAGAGACTATACGATAGCTCTTCTTTACCTAAATGATCGTCCACCTCGCGCTAAACAATCGCTCACTCTCACCTACACGATCGGATAGCTTCTCTAAACAATCGTATAGTGTGCCGATTTAACTAAATGATCATATACCTTTTCCTAAACGATCGTTCAGTAAATCCTACATGATCGTGTAGCTCCTACTAAACGATAAACACTTCTACTATGCGATAGTGTCGTTTTCCCTCCCACTTGCTTATCGCCTACACGATTCGTGTTTCCTCCGTCCTTTACCAAATTCACCAAAGTCCACCCTTTGGGTTTTCACTCTGAGAATACCCGGGGCTCTTTAGTGGTGGTGTCTTCCCTGTTACGGTCGTGAGTTTGCATTGTTCTTGCTGCTACAGTCGACGTTTCCGCCGGGCGTTGGTAGATCACTTGGAGGGTTCCACTGCATTGGAGTTCTGTAGATTGAAGATTGTCTTCAACTGGTATGGGACTCTGTCTCTTTGTTAATTTATTGTTCATAGCATGCCGTTAATTAAGATTTGTTTGCATAACTATATGTTGAACGTATATATTTGTATTTCGGTCACTGTGAGATCGGAGCGATCCGAACACGCTCATGGAACTCTTAGATATGAAATCCTTCAACCTTTCCACTAGTTTTGGCCTTTAAATAAACTAAAACTTAGTAATCTTTTCTATTATGACTTATCAAGAAAAAGACTTTTTCTTTTCAAAAATAAGTTTCAACTCATTGTTAGCAAAATTTTAAACTTCTAATTGGATCTTTGTATCTTTACTTTCTTGACTGTTGAGAAAAGAGATGAGAGTCAAATGAGTGTGTGAATCAATTCAATGAGTAAATGAAAATTTGAAAGGTCACAATAAGTGAATCCATGATTTATATATTAATTCCCTCAATTCTATTTTATAGGTAAAGTCCGATCTCGAAATCAATTGAGTCATCACAAAGAATTTGGAGCTAAATTAAGCCAAAATAGACCAAAAGAATCACTTAAGAAGAAGATCAAAGTCAAATTACCAATCTACCCCTCAACTAAAGCAAATCAACACACATCAACAATGCTCGGAGTGTCGCAACGCTCCCAAAATAACACAACCCAATGTTGCCTCGTTGCTACAAGATATAAAGCACCATTTTGCTACAAAACAGGATAGCGTCGTAATGCTCTACGCAGTGTTGCAATGCTTCGGAGAATGACGAAAAATAAAAAAAAATGCATGCGCGCTCGCCTGCACAAGCCAGCGTCGACCTCCAAAATCGTAAATCGCAATGCTGCGACCCTCTTCAGTACAAATTCTTCAGTTTTAGACTTCAACTCAAAGAAGAACTTCATTTTTTAAGAGAGATTTTGATTTCCACGAATCCTAAGAGCTATTCTTTGTAAATCTTAGAGAGATTCTGTCAAAATTACTTCATTCATTGTACCAATCATGCAATTCTCAATGGAATTCTTCAAGAATTTACATCTCCATGAGTAGATAAGTCTTTATCTTGGGGAATTATGTAGATTAGTATTTTTCTTGAAATTATTCTTTGAATTTCTTCATGTAATTACTTATTCTTGATGTTCTTACTGAGATTTTGAATAAAATTGATTAAAAATGAATTGACAAATCAAATATAATCAATTTTTGTATGCAAAATTACATGGTTCTATAACAAAATTATAGTTAGGTTGTAAGAATTAGTAATCTGTTGGGGTTGATGCCTTAAATCTTGTAGGGTCTTGTAGTTTGTAAACACCTGTATGAACAAACGCTTGTGATGTAATAATATGAGATATTTTCTTTATTGTTATCTATGAAATATGAGACATTTTAGTTGCATTTACCATAAACCAATAAACTAAGATCCCTGGTTGTCATTGTAACTTAAGCATATATGTGGAGACATACAAGTGGATCATGTCTTAAGTGATAACCTAAATAGTCTGTAGTATATAGATAAAGGAGGGAAACCTTATCCTTGTGACACTACGGATACGGTCCACTTTGTAGATGTTATAAGTGTTGTAAAATGTTACAGATGGTCTGATCCTGATCATTCACGTGGAGACATACAAGCGGGGGTGTCCTATACAAAGGAGTTTGTATAAGATCGGACCACGAAGTGTTTAGTCTCGTTATATAACACCGTTCATGACAAAGACTTTCATTTCACTAGGATGACCATAGGTAACATGACCTTAATCCTGAGTGAGTTAGGAGCTTATTTGATTTTCATGGGTGCGGGTGGTCAGATTGCCGACTCAAACCTACCACTTTGGGGATTCGTCTGATTGGAGAGCTAGAAACTTAGCTACACAAGATGGTCACTCCTTTCCCGAAGCAGGGGTAAGTAGATAGATTGCTTCCTTGAGGGCTGATTCCGTGGTTTGAACCATGTGGCGCCACACACTTTCTCATGGCCCGAGATATGTTCACTCATAGTAGGACTATGATGTATTGTTCATTAGGGGGATCAGTGGTACTTAAGAAGTTAGATGTAACTATAGGAGCAAAATGGTAAATTGGCCCAACTGTACTTACGAGCGATCTGTGAAGGGTTATCGTACTATTGACTGGTTATATCCAATGGACACAGAAATATATCTGTAGTGAGAAGAGTGCAGCTATCGATCTTTAATGGAGTGTTCGATAGTTAACGAATGGTGGATCTTGTGATTAAAGAGTTTAGTCAGCTATTCATGTACCGTTGGAGCTTTAAGCTACAAGTCCATAAGGTCCTCTTGGTAGCTCAATGGATTCAAGTTGAGCATCAGTTTTTGGGTTAGCTTGAAGTATTCAAATTAAAGTTTGATTATATATAATATAATTAAACTGGTTCAATTATATGTGATATAATTTATATATGAGATACATTAATTGGAGGAATTAGATATGAATATGATTTATATTGAATAAAGGAGAAAAGAAATATGGTTTAAATATTATATATGATGTGATATTAAAACTATAGGTTATAAATATAATATCATAAGTTAGTTATTATATTTATTAATAATTATGAGATAATTGTGGTTGGTTATTTTTCTCCATTAACCGTGAAGTGGGAGGTTATGTTCAGTTTTCATAACTAAAGGATAAAATGAAAAATGTCTTCATTTTGAAAGAAACCGCTTCATTGGTGCTTTAACTAATCGTTTAGCTCACTAGAGACTACACGATAGTCTTATAAGTGAGACACTATGCAATTGTGTAAAGCACCTTTTACTAAACGATCAAGTAGACGATCTAGCGTGATTTACTAAGCGATCGCGTGCCAAATGAGATTTACTAAATGAACGTGTAAACGATCAAGAGTGTTTTACTAAACAATCGTGTACTAATCGAGTTTTACTAAACAATCAAGCATCACAGTCTATGCGATAGACAGTACATTCTCCCACTTGTTTGATCGTATAGTTCGATCATTGCCTTCCTCCATCCCTCTACCAAATCCAACAGAGCTCACATCTCCTGGATTCTCACTCCGATAATACCAAGGTTGTCGAGTGGTGGTGTCTAAGAGTACTTGTTCGTGGAGAAGACTGTTTGTGATCACTAGACGATTGGGTAGGCGATCTAAACGAGAGGTTGATGTCCAAAGCTTCACGAGAGCGAGAGATTTGTAGAAGAAGAGTTCTTCAAAGGTATGTCTCTCGTTCCTTTTGTTTTTAATTACTAAAGCATGCTGTAATTTGTTTGAAGATGCATAACTGTTCTGTATGTTTGTGAATGCCTTTAATTCTTTCACAATGGGATGGAAAGATATTGTTTCCGCTCATAGGTTTTCTTAAATGAGTTCCTTCATAATCTTGATAGAAAACTTAGACTTCTTTTCCTATTTTCTTGAAAGAACATACTAATTTAGAACACTCATACAATCAATCTTGAATTTTCAGTCTTTTGATTTCAAGAATTGTCATAGTTAAGAAAACTCGTGAGTTTAATGCAATTTAGGGAATGATTGTGGAATGTCTTTAGGAAGCAATTAAGAACGAAATTAGAGTTAATTGTTTAATTGGATAATTAGGGCATTAAGGTGCTTTCTTAATGAACCATGGAACAACTTAATTGCATAAATTTTATTAAGGTCCATAATAGAAATTGCTAAATCTACATAAAATCCCCAAGATTCATTTTCTCATTGAAATTTGTTACATAATCTCTCATTTCTCTCATTACTAAAAATTTTCCTATCGACTCTCCCCCCCTCCCCCTCCCCCTCTAGAGGTTTCCTTGTGATCGACCTCTTACTCCACTATTGGTACGCAATAGTTTTACTCGTAGTTTGAGCCTTATAAATTTCATTTGTTTGGGTTAGATAAAACTAACTACACTACTTTTAGCACCGAACACCTCTCAAACCAACTTAATTTCATTTTTTAAAAATAAAATTGACCTTAGATTAATACCATGAAAAATGACATTTTCCTCGTAAATTACACATAATCTATAGTTTTGATATAAAACATGTCATCTTTTTAGTAAGATTATTTGTCAAAATTATTAGATTACATGAAATTCTATTTCAATATCAATTGATAATAAGAGGAGTAATCCATCTCACTTATAAAGCGTGTAAGATTCCTTCAATTTTTTTTAATGTAATCCTCAACTGAAATAATGAAATTAATCCATTAATAAGAAATCACTTCAAATCTTACGAACTTTTCCCTCGTAGACATTTATATATATATATATATATCATTTGGAAAGTCAAATGCATTTATTATTATTATTATTTTTTAAAGAGGAGTGAAGATAAGATTCAATCAAAGCCATTTTTTTCTCTCTCTCTTGTCCCTCTCCCACCACATCAAAGAATAGTGGACATGTGTGATGTTACATCGCACTAATGGGACTAGTTTGTGGAGGCTCTTGTAGTGTGGGTATTACCTACAATTATATTTTCTTTTTTGAATAAAGGTAAGAGAAAGAAAGATAGCTAAGAAAGATAGCTTTACATCAATTTTTTTGGGTCAATTCATTTTTTTAATAAAAAAGAAAGTTATTTTGCTTTCTTGGGTGATTGACCATTCGATTGAAAAGGTTCGTAATTTTGATTTGCTAAAGCGACGATTAGAATGTTTCTTTTTTTTTTCCCACAACTTATATATTTGCTCTCATCCTTCTAAAACAATACTTCATTATAATCTCCTTTGTAAAAACATAATTCTCTTAGAAAAACGAAATTTATTATTGAAAACGGCAGGACCCTCAAAAGGACGAACAATAAACAGTCAAAACACGGCGGTCAAGCAAAGAGCAAAACATGCAAAAAAAAAAAAAAAAAGAAACTCGTTATAGACTGAGTCGTGGAACTCACTCTCTTTAAGATGTTTCGCGACTCTGCCCAAGTGTGCAAACAGGTCTGAAAATGCACAGGTCTGAAAATTGCCACGACGTCCCAAGATAAAACAGCCAAAAGAAACCCGATCGAAAACGCACCATTACTGATCAGAACACATGTCCTTTCTAAATCCACTGCTCGAAAAATTAAAATGAAAGAGTTAAAAGAGGAAAAATGAAATGAAGTGAAAATGAGTTGTGTTTCTCGAACTACTGAAGGCCACGCCTTTTATAGGCCTTCGAGCGGAAAAAACGGTGAGCCTCAAAATGTGCACGGACGAAACGAAGTGGACGAAGCGCGCGTAGGGGAGGATCTTTTCCTTTTTTTTTTTCTTCGATTAAAAGAAAAAAATAAAATAAAAAATAAATACAAATAATAATATTTTTATTAAAAATTAATAATCACACACCCAGCCACCCGACTGGTACGTGTGTGGGACGTCCACCGAACCCACATTAGTCTATCTCCTCACTCCCTCCAAAACATGAATCAAGACTTCCAATACCAATTTTTTCAATATGAGATTCTTCAATCAAAAGGTTGGTTCCCTCTTGTTTTGAAAGTTAAATTTTCACCCAATTGTTTCATAAAAAAAAAAAAAAGTACTTTAGGGAAATTTTGTTCGGAAGATAACCATATTAGATTCTTCTTTTTAAAATTAAATTCTATTAACCATATTTGTTAATTTATGGAAGAAAAAAATACTATTTTGGTGGATCCTCACATAATTCACTGCTTAGATTCCTTGAACAGACCCCCCACGCTATTTAGCTTTCTTAGTCCTTTCATATTCAAAGAGTAGTGATACCTACAATATGCACATCTTTGGTCTACTTTTTATTATCCCTGTTTTGCCATTTATTTAGAAAGATAACACAATGTAGCTGTTGAAAGCAATTTGAATGGCTAGGTTGCAACTTGCCCTTTCTCCTTCATCTTTCTTGACAATAAAAGTTAAGGATTTAAATTGATTGATACAATCCTCAAAGTTCATAGTATAAATTGATTTTTTTCTAAAATAAAAGTAGGAAATATTAGTCAATGAAAGTAAAGTGCAAGAAACATGTTAAGAATATAGGTTGGACAAAGAAAGAAATTTTAGTAAGAGATGTTAGAAGAGTTTAAAATTAGGAAAAAATATTTTAAATGATAAAACTTTTGAAAATATTTACAAATAATAGTAAAATATCACAGTCTATTTACAATAGATCGCGATAGATTACTATCTGTGTCTATCATAACACAGATAGACACAAATAATAGTCTATCACGATCTATTATAGATAGACAATGAGATTTTGTTCTATTTATAAATATTTTAGTTCATTTTTTTACCTTTGAAAATAACCCATTAAGTGAGATTTCAAAATTGTATACAAATTTATAGTCGACATAATTTAGGATACGTTTAGCAATGTCTTTGTTTTTGTTTCCTCTTTCTTAAAGGGGAAGGAAGCATAACTACATGTGTTAACTATTTATTGTTTCTTATTCTTTTTAGTTGAACAGAAAATCATTTCTTGCTATTTTCCTAAAATTTCAAATTAAAATATAAAAATTGTTCTTACAACTAATATATTATACTTTTCAAAATATATTTATTATATTATAAGAGGTAATGATAAAATAATGTTTTTAGATATTTTTCAAAAATCTGAAAAATGGAAATAAAAAATAAAAAGTTTAGACCCGTTTAGTAACCATTTCGTTTTTTTTCTTTTTTTAACATTTGAAAATTAAGTCTATTTTGCATCTTTCTTAAGTACAATGATTGAATCCTTAACTAAATTTCAAAAATAAAAACAAGTTTTTAAAAGTTACTTCTTTAGATTTCAAAATTTGGTGTGATTTTTTAAACCATTGGTAGAAAGTAGATGACAAGGAAAGAATCTTGAAAATGAAAGTAGTGTCTATTGATTTAATTTTAAAAAACAATATGGTTATCAAATGAAACCTAAGTCTCATATAATAATGATTTCGTTTTTAGTTTTTTCTTTTTAAATTTATATTTGTTTCCTCCAACTTACGTAGTATGATTTTCACATTTCTTAAACAAACATTTGAATTCTTAATCAAATTTTAAAAACAAAAATGAGTTGTTTAAAGCTACTATTTTTAATTTTTAGAAATTGGATTATAAAAATATTGACATAAAGTGGATAACAAAAACATCAAAATTTATAGGTGAAAGTAGTGTTTGAATTCTTAAACCTAATATACAAAATATAAATTTAAACAAAATTTAAAAAACTATGGCCAAATACTCATGCTTTTTTGTTCCATTTTTTCCCCCAAAACATAAATGAAAGCATGATTAATCATTCAACTTATAAAATGCATAACAACATCTAAAATAAATTCAACTTAAAAATTTTAGATATTTAACCTTGAAAACTAATTTTCATATAAAAATTTGACATTTTTAATTTAAATTTGAAAGAACAAGAAGCCAGAAAAAATTATCAAATGGTCTTTTGTTTTGTTCTTTTCTTTTTCATACTTTAAACATAAACAAAGAATTGAAAGCAAAAGGGGGAAAAAAAAAACTTCCAACTCCATCGGAAGAATGATTTAAAGATATTCTTCTCAAACATAGAGCGAAAAATCCCTAAGAAGAGGGAACAATAAAGCAACTCCCCATGGATAAAAAGCATCCCATAAATAAAAGAAAATAAAATAAAAACCACTTTTGATCTCTAAATTTTAATGGGCAATTATTTGATTCTTACTTTCAAATATGTAATAATTTAGTTTCACCATGTAACAATATAATCCCCATACTTTTAATTTGTAACAACTTAATCCTTATCGTAAAATAATTTAATCAAACTAAATCGGCACTTTTAATTAGGTAACAAATTAGTTTTTATAATTTACTGGACTCCTAAATTAGTGGGAAAAATAAAAAGATTAACTCAATACTTATTAAAGTTGGACAATTGAAATTCAAGGACTAAATTGTGATTTTTTTTTAAAGAAAAAAAAAAAAAACAGAAAGGAAACCACATACAATTTCTTCTCTCTGTCTAAGCTTTATTGGTTAGAGAGTAATGGCCATAAAGCCTTTAAAGTTGATCAAACCATTTCCCCTTTGGAAGATTTGTCAGACCTCCCTTTCATGGGCACCCCCATCCACAACAGCCACAGCCAAACCAAAAGATATGTAACTAAAGCCACCCAAAGTGCATCATCAGAAGGCACCTCCAAAAGAGAATGGAAATTGGTCCTCTCCAAAACACTATTTGGCAATCTCATATTGGGTTGCTTGCTTGACCTAATATCCATCCATATAGTTTTCTTTTTTTCTTTTATCTTGGATGACTACTTTATTATGTAGTGTTCAAAGCTAGCTTGTGAAATTAAAACTCTCCAAAAGTTACAAAGCAAGAATGATAGAAGAAAAGTTTGGTTTAATTATATGTTTAGTTCTAAATTTTGAACTTTAACGTGCTTGTCAAATAAATCTCTAGATTTTAACATATTTATGATAAACCATTAGATTTTTCAATTTTGTGTCTAATAAGTCCATAAACTTTTAATTTTGTGTCTAAAAGGTTCTTATCAAATAGGTCCTTGAACTATTGATTTTGTGTCTAACATACTTTGTGAATTAACGAATCTATTAGACATAAAACTAAAAGTTCAAGGTCTTATCAGAAACAAAATCAAAAGTTTAGGGACTTACCATACACTTTAAAATTCGGAGACCTATTAGACACAAATTTGAAAGTTCCGAGACGTATTAGATACAAACCTAAACAAATTTAACTAAAAAAAAAAATTAGAAAACAAATTGATTACCTAATAACAAAATGTACCAAACTGACCCTAAAACGGTTCATTACTGAGAGAGTTGAATGCTTCCTTAATTTAATCAACCCTTTGTTGACAAAATTATAGATGGCTTTTCTGCTATCAGCATGCATATAAATTATAAAATGTCTTGTCAATCTTAAAGTCGGTTTTTCTTTCCCAAGATTGAGTTATATTTGGAGAAAAAGAATTAGGTCAAGATAGAAGGTCAAAGACTACCTGTGGTGTATACGAAAAGTAATAGTTGATCTTTGTTATAGACCAGACATCGAGAATAGATCGTATTTGGCAGTCTCGAGTAAAATCATATAGAAGAACATTCACTTACGCATCGACTCGAAGGTTCGGGAATCATGTGGCTGATATCTCAAGGTCTCAGTGAAGAGGCAGAAAGTTCCTTTATGTGATGTGGGGTAGAGGGATTCCATTAGAGCTATATAGGCCCTACCTGTACTGCCACAAAAATTGGTGAGAAAATGAGACACCTATCAACAGCTTCTTTCTTTCAAGGGTTCAAATAGGTATAAAGATTCCCCACGAAAACAGGTCAATATATTTTGTGGGATAGACTTCAACCTCCACATTGAATGGATCATGTTAATATGCCTTGCGTTGAAACTTCTAGTGCATAGATTCTGTTGGAGATGGCTTTTAAAAATGATCTCCCATTTTGTTATTAGAAGAGAAGAAAAAAAAAGGTGTAGGTATAGTATACTATATTTCTAACACTACTTTCTATTATATACGAATAGGGGGAGAAAAAATAAAAACAAAACAAAAAAAAATACAAAACAAAACGGAAAAAAGTGAGACAACGAATAATGCAGGTCTCTTAGTTAATTCTGAAAACTATCTAAAAGTTGTTTCCTGCCAATACGATTTATGGATAAAATAATGGTTTTTATTTTTCAAAAAACAAACTAATTTTAAAACATGCCTTTGTAACCTACCCAAATAATTCCATTAATAGCATGCTCATACTAAAGAAAATGCTGATGACCTCCATAATAAAGTGTTGGTATAGTTTAACGAAGGAGCAATTTGAGGTAAATAAACTCACATCGTGTTTATATCAAAGTGAATATAGTTCAACTGGCATAAAATATGTGTTTATACCAATGTTGTATCTGATAGATCTTTAAACATTAGAAAAATGTTCAATACGTCTCTATACTTTAATTTTGTATCTAATAGGTTATTGACATATTAGTCAATTTTAAAATTTACAAAAAAAAAAAAATTAGAAAATTTAAAAGTTGGAGTCCTATTAAACAGAAAATTATAAGTTTGGAAACTTTTTAGACATCATTTAATTTCATTGACCTATTAAACTAAATTATGTGTACATGGTGCGAAAAGGAACAGGAGAATCAGAGATAAACCTTGGAAATGACTTGGAAGCATGGGTCGCTAAAGAGCATAAGTTGCTTGAAGATACTCCACAATTTCAGCACTTTCAAACATACGCACCCCTGTGTTGGGGTCATCTAAGTATGGAACCTATCAGCCATTTGATTCAAAATATCATTAACTTTGCTTGTTGGATAATAATCAGAAAATGCTCAAGAAGAAGAAAAGAAAGGACAGTCCCTGTAGGTGCAACTTGTTAGATGTACCTGAAAGTGTCCCTCTTTCTCATACAGTTCTTGTCGTTTCGGGCTCCCACGAGCGCAGCTGAATTGAACAAAGAGAACTAAACATCAAAAAATATTGTTGTACTTAACTTTACTAAGCCATTCATCGTTTTAGCATCAAACTGAACTGAACGTAGCTTTGAGTTTTTTTTTTTCCTTTTTTTTAAATATTTGCTGCATTACTAAAATGATGAAAATAATTATTTAACAAAATAAGACTGGGAGATGGTAGAATCTAGAGTGGTAAATGTCTTGGCCCTTTTTTTGTGTGTAAATGCAAAGTAAGCTAATTTGCATAAATCCCAAAAAATCAATGTGAGAAATAAATTATGACAAAGGAAAGGATTTTAGAAAATTGGGTTTACTTGCATTGTAACTGTAATCCAATGGACAAGTCAATTTTGGAAAGAAGTAGCAAGAAATTGTAATACTTCACAATTTCTTGCTTAGGCTAGGAGTCTATGAAACGACATTAGATTCTCTCGGCCTAACAAACTTAGGCTACCCAAATTACAATCTTAGACACAAAGGAGATATAAATGAAAGATTATACTAATTATAGCCTTTCAAGAGGGCAAACTCTCTCCCACCTAAATCTAATTTCCAATCATATTCTTGTCTTCCAAACTTCTAACTGCCTCTATTTTTTCAACCAACCCCACAATAATTATCATTATGCCACTACTAATATTGTAATGTGTAATGCAGTCCCAATATTTTCTTGTTAATACTCTATATTCAAGCTTAGTAATCTTTTTCCTTCTACTTCTTTTCCCCCCTAAAAGGCTTGGCCCCAGTGCCATATTGACAAAGATTTATATGCAAAGATCTAGATGATATTGATAGGTGAGTGCAAGTAATTAATGCATAATCTGCCTTGAAAAGTGAACGGTACAAGAGATTTTACCAATGTACTAAATGTGGTAACTCCAACTCTACAAGTACTTCACGAACAAGTTTGCAAAATGGAGAACCCTGAGAGAGGAGAGAAGCATAGAGATTCAAAATACTGTACAAGGGAAGAGATCTTACAAATATCCATCACTACACATCAAGGAAATGAACTTAATAGTTATGAAACAAGTCCGATTAAATGACCTCATATGCCCATAGTTCTAGCGGAGCAGGAGGAAGCTTTGATGGCTTATAGATAGAACCCTGCAATTAACACAAGCAACAAATGGGCAAGCTATAAGTTCCTCGGTTTGCTTCCCTGTCTTAATTCCTTTCCAAAGAGAGGTTATCTACAAAGTTACTAAGTTTCATGAACAAGTAAGAATTTGAAAATATCTAACCCTGCCCAAACGACCAATCATAGCAAAGCCCTCTGTCAACGTCTGCAACAAAAAAAAAAAAAAAAAAATATTGTTACGTATGAATGGAGAAACTTACAACCTTACCCAATCTCAACTATTTCTACAGTTCCATCAAATACTTAAAACAAAAAGGAAAAAAGGAAAAAAGGCGTAAACTACCAACCGTCAAAAGTCCAAGAGAGAGAAAAAGAGGTACATTTCCATCACCTACATAAACATAAGACATCATGAAAAACTAGAATAAGCCAAGGTCAGATATAGCATGTTTGATCAGTAAAACTGCTATAAAGGTTAAATGAACAGTTTTAGAATTGTAATGCTCGAAGATTGAAGGAAAAAAGAGTATCCTTGCCTAATTCAACATTGACATGCTGGCAAAACTTTTAAAATTATCAGAAAGAGATTCAGCCTTCTCATTTTCTTTGCAAAACGGAAGGAACAACCGAAGTTCAATGAACAAAAATAAAAAATAATAATAATAATAAAAAATAAAAAATAAAAAGAAGAAGAAAAAAACAAACCTATTTTCAAAGAAATCTTTAACTTGAGTAAGCAAACAATAAGAAATAATGAGATAAATAATGGATCAAACTGAACATATGAATTGCGATGAGTCCACACCATAGTTTTGAACCAGATACTTGATTATGTCATCTGATTCATACATTGAAACTCCTGTGTTTGGATCAACCTGCAACCAAATACCAAACTTGAAGCTTAACACTTCATCAGGAGTTGCTGGTTAATCTAAAAGGTTGCAAACAAGCCATACACAAAGGAAGAGATTAAGAGAACTAATAACAATCTGTACATTGTAGGGAAGGAGGAAACTGGAAATGGTCAATCTTTAAGCGATGGAATAATTGAGTTTGGGTTATCAATTATTTGGAATGAAAACTTTTGGTGATGAGTTAAAAATTCGTGTTTTGAGATGCATCAGAAAATAAATAGAAAAACTGTAAAACCCATAATTCATACTAGGTATGTCACATTTCAGCCTCCTTCATTCTTGACATTTCCTCAAGCAATATATAATTAAATATTAGATTTGCTCCAAATAGAAAGACATAAGGCATTAAATGAATGAAATGGAAAAAGGACAATTTCAAACCATATATGGAAATTGCTGCTTTCCTCCCATCTGAAGAACTTTGGGCCGGAAGTTCGGACCATTCCTAGGGCAAGGATAGAATAGAATATCTAGATCTAACACAGCAACAATTTCCCTGACCTGGAAGCAGACAAGCAAAGAATATTAAAAATATTGTTTTAAAAAAATTTGTAGGCACAAAAATCCAAAATACAGTAACCTCAAAAGGGAGGACACAATTCACAGAAAATAAAGGCTACAAAAATAACATTATCGCTCAATTCACGTATTATGAAACATTTGAGGATCTTTTTGTTTTTAATTCAAAAATAGGCAGGGTAGTAAATTGGAACCTCTAACCTCTTTGTCGATGGTACATACTTTATGCTAGTTGAGTGGTTGTATTTGTTGTTTGTATCTCTTTTTTTTCCCCCTCTCCTTTTGGGAGCTTATATATTTTAAACTTTTATTCCTTTTCATTACATCGATGAGAAGTTGTTTCTTGTCTAAAATACACACTTTATGCCAGTTGAGTTATGCTCATATAGGCATGATCCTTTTATTTTTGTCAAAGCATAAAACCAAAGGAAGACTCTTGTGATATTGCAACAGTTGAAAGCACATGGTCATTGAATCTTTAACAATTGACATTGTAGAAAATTTGAAGAAACTAACTTTGTGATCAGACTCAAAGAGTTGAAGAGTGATCAATCTATTATATTACCTCTTTGATCTTTGATACTTTACACTTTCAAGTTTGATCTCTATTAAATAAATTAGCCTGTATTCAGTTCAACATCTGAGACAAGGTCTTTTTTTGTATGCAAGGCATTGAAGAGGTCATCTCAAGATTGAAACTATCGACACCAACTAGACAACATACTCATGTGCCTGGATCATCATTCATGGCAAGTGAAATAATATTCCAAAAAGACCTTAACCATCAGGGGCTTAAGTGATAAATATACAAAGGGACTAATGAAAAAAATGGAGATGCAAGATCCTTCATTTGATGAAGTTCTTTAGGGGTAAAATTACCTTCCGACAAAATGGACAACTGTATCCGTTGATGACGGTCCATGAATTGAGATGGTAATAAAAAGAAAGATTGAAGTTAGTCTATACTCAATCATAGTAAATTCATAACACATGAAAATTTCAACAAAGAGGAGGAAGTCAGTCTAGGCTTTAGAACACAAGTGCTAAGACTACATTGTGCCAACCTCACAGTACAGAGAAAGGGAAGTACCTCTCAAACTCATATATCTCAATAGGCTTCTCTGGGCGAGGTCCTAACTTTGAAGTCTCTTTGACCTTGAAACCTATCATTCACCCGTAAAAATAATAAAAATCCACAAAAGAAACTTGTCAACATGCATCTAATTAATGAGAACCAAACCTCATTAATATTCTGCTGACCTTCTTTTTCTCTCTCCCTCTTTTTTCTTTATTTAATAATTGAAACTCAAAACAGTTCATCTTAAGACCAAGTCAGTAAACTGGCCTCATTAGCTTAACACTCGGCCACGAATTGCAGGCATAGACATTAATTTTAAGATTTTCCTTTCTAGGATGTCAGGTCAAAAGGTTCTACTCCATGATCACGGACTCGGTTGTTGGTAATATCAATGAGAAAATAACTTTCAAACATGTTCGAATAGATAAAAGGAAAATTGGGCAAATAGACAAGTGCATTCCACAATTTTCCTATATCCATGAGTGTCTAGGCCGACTTGTGTGTACCTCAACTATTTTCACAAGACAATCCTTGAAGTGGACTCCACATTTTTAAGTGAAATAATTCGAAGATAAACATCTTACAGCTAAAACCAACAAAAACTTATAATAGTAGTTACCAGCAATTTCAAGAGCATATTTGTCTGGGGGGAACTCATTTTTGGGAACCAATGTGGCCGAGTACCTAGCAAGATACAACATAGAAGCAAGCTCACTTACAACATTCAAACTTCCAAGCATCCACGGTCACGCTCAACAGGAATTAAGTAAAATTAAAATCTGAACTTCATTTAGTGAAATCTATTCTGTAACTTGCTCTGGACATTTGCTTCAACAAAAAAGCTTTATTCTACAAGCACTTCAGCTATGTTTCCTGTAACTTCCTTTAATTCATACATAATAATTTCGAAACAAACCCGAAGAAATAGTTCTCATCTGCATCATGGTTCAGAATTTCCTATGCTACAGATGGTTTATTATTTCTGAGACATAAATTCTATAACTGAAAGCTCATTTTGAGCGACTTTTATATCTGCAATATGAAAGGCCCTATAGCGAACTTAAAACGGCGTACCCAAAGTAGTTGTAAGCGAAAATAAGAAATAAAAAAGAATAGACAAAATAATAATATATATAAAAAAATTAAACAAAAGTAAAATAGAATAGAGTGAGAAAGTTCATACCCATTGACGAATATACCAGTTCCAAGCCTAAAGATTAAGGAAAGAGAAGCGCCCAGGACATCAAGAATCTTGTCAGGTCTGACGCCGAAACGCTTGGGCTCCGGTGGCTTGAAATTGGGCGGAGGAGAAAATGAAGAAGAAGAAGAAGATGATGAAGAAAGCCCTAGGTTTTCATTTTCTTTAGTCCCCACGGAAGTTGAAGTTGAAGAACTCTCAGATGGCCTTGAGGTCGCTCGAATAGAAATGGAGGCTTTGGGGGTTTTAGTGTTCGGAAGTTGTCTTAAGAAGGGAGTTGATGACAAATTCAGAGCTCCCGCCATTTTTCTTCTTCGGATTCCGATCAGTGGCCAGTCCCTGGCAGCTGAAAAGGTTGGGCACGTGATTTGCAGGCGTAAAATGAGAAAAAAAGTATAATAAATTAATAATAGGTGGTCTGAAATTTGACAGGTAATACAGTTTAGCATGCTCTTACGATTTATCCATTTGGCGTCGTGGACGGTTTATCTGTTCTTGCTCCACACGTAACTATACATCGTGAATCGTCCATTTCTTGACGTCGCCTCTGCATTTAGAAGTTTGGAACTACACGTCGTAAGTCGCTAAATATACTCGCGGTAACACCGAGCCTCTACCGTCTTATCTATCTTATTCCTAAATTTTTATATCATTAATTTATACAAAATATCATGATGTGTCAAAAACATACAATTAGAATTAGGTCTTTAAACTTTTGTAAAAAGAACTATATTTGAACTTTGAGTTTTTTTTTTAAATAATATTAGAGAGTTCTTTTTCTTTGTTATATAAGATGAAAATTAATGTTTATAAAAAATAAAAGATATCTTATATCATTTACGTAATATTGGAGATTTTTTTTTATATATATATAAGATGAAAATTAATGTTTGTGAAAATTAAAAGATATACATGATATCATTTACATAAATTAGTGTGACAATTGATGCATAAAAGTTGATTATGTAAATAATTTTAACCATATCTTTTGAGATAAAATAAATAGTAACCACAATCTTAATCTTCTATGTGATTGCAAATACTATAACATGTATTCTAATTTTCACATATCAATTTTCATGTCAATTTTCATCATCAAAATTTAGCAAAAAGATTTTTTTGTGACAAACTTAAAGTGTATTTTCTTAGGACAACATTCAAAATTTAACGGTAAAAACAAAAATTATTGAAGTATAAAGCTATACAAGTAAATCAAAAGAGTAAAGAAAGAAAGAAAGAAAGAAAGAAGGTTTACAAATTTTTCTAAGCGTTTAAATCACTGAAATTCTTTTACATCCTCAATCCTACAGGCTACTAGTACTGACTGAGTTATGAAAATGACAAGAAAATTCATGAATAAGAAATATTGGGTATATGTTTTTACTTGATGAACACACTTTTGCGAGTAAAGATGAAAAGTTAGAGAATACGTACGGACGATAAAATGTTGGATTGCCTTTTTCATCCTCAATCCTACAAGGAAAACAATGATATTTCATATGAAATTGAAATGAGTTTAGCATCTTTCTGTTCACATTTTTACATGTATTCTCTTAATAATCAAGCGTATTAATGTGAACAGCTTTGAACTGCTGTCTTTCAATGCTCTGAAAGGTGAGAGTGGAAGCATTACATTTGCTTTGAAAAAATTATCAAATTAAACTCCATAGCTTTCAGAAATCTGTCCTGCTCCATCAATAGTTTCAACTATTCAATCAGTCCTAACAACAGTTCACCATGGGGTCTTCATCATGAGCTCTAAGACGATGTTTCACATAAAAACAGAGACCCTCCAAATAATGAACAACCATATACCAGGACATCTAAAAATTTTATCCATCTTCAGATCCTAATCTTCTTACCCTTCACTACGAATTCAAACTCAGATCCTAATCTTCTTACCCTTCACTACGAATTCAAACTTTTTGCAGTAAAATTTCAAGCTAAGCATTCACGCACAGAACAATGAGCAACTGTTTGATTACACGGGAAAATATCAACATAGTCATTACATAAATAAATAAGAGAACATCCATACGAGTTCTCGTCAGGTTGTGTCAGATCTTCTTGGTTATACAATGTCTTATAAGCTTCAAGTCATGCAACATCTCCAGCCAGATGTGGACCTGCAATTGAGTCACGTATACCGTTTTTTTCCTCCTTAGAGGCCTAATGCTACCAGAAACAACTTAGATTTTTTATTTCCGAGGTGTGAAATAGTGCTATGAGGATTGAACTGGTAATAAATAATAATAGTAATAATAATCAACTGCAAAAGATGTTGCGGATAGAACTATCTTCCATAAATCAACAAAACGATATCTGATAGGTTTAAGCCGAGTGAAGAAGACATGGATGGAGCTAAAATTCTCATTAATACTAACTAAAAAGGAATGAAAACTCTACTTCACTGCATTCTGAAGTAATCTAGCCAGAAACCTGAATTTATAATTCTTCAAAAGCAAGGAAAAGAATTAACTAACAGAATAAGCATGCTACGCTGGAGAAGATAGAGGCCAGACAGAGGAGGTTTATGATAACAAAATCCGAGTATGGAGTTAGAGTTCTTATTGTATTTCAATCTGACCTAGTTATCCTGCTGTGTTTAAGAGCCTTTGCAGGCAGAAACGTGCAAAATCTAATGAACAAGGTCAAAATTATATAAAACTAATCCATTCTTAAAATTGAAGCTTATATGATTCTGGCTCATCCAGCAAAATTGAAGCAGTTAATTTTCCAAGCCAATTCATACTACAATTATGAATGTGCAATTACTTTTTTACTCAGAATAGCAGTAGCACCATGGCTCAGAGTTTATAGGAACTTGAACCATTTACCTCCAAATTGTATTTTTGTCAATTTTAATAAGATCTCTATGATGAAAGTGTTTGGGGCAGTTCAATTGAGAAGGAAATATAATTCCCCTATCAATTCACACTGCCAGCCATGATAATAAACAAAATGAATGCAGCTCTTCCCTACTTAGGAACAATAGTAAAGAAAACTAAGCAATCCTCTAAAGTTAGTTGTTTGGTTCCTATGAGGCATTTCAACTTTAGATTATTTTTTAGTTTATTATAATGGCCATGATCCTGCAAAAATAAATAAATAAAGTAACTTGAAGTTCAGTTTACCAGCATTTATCCAAACCCAAGGAACATGGAAATTCCCAACTATTATATCCAGGAGGTGTAGACCGGGGTGAAATGTGTGAGGACATTAGCATGTTCAAATCTTCAGTATTGACTATTGAGTTCCATTGGTGCACCATCCATTACTTGATGGAGCTGTATTTAAAAGTGAAAGTGACATATACACACTCATATACAGTTCATATAATATGAGTAAAATGTGGCTATACACCAGAGACGAATTTCAAGATCTATAATGATACTGCTATACTTCTTTCTTCTCTACTTCCAGTGCAATCTCATTACGACGTTGAAATGGAAGAGTAAAGGGTGGATTATACTGCAAACCGCATAGACAGAAAGTCAGCAACTATAATAAAGCAGGATTGCATGTGTACTATGAAAAAAACAGAGAAGTTTTATACTACTCGACTTAGATGATCACAATACCTGTGCTACCTCCACAAAACTGCCAGCTTTAACTTGAAACTCCTTGTCATTCTTCAAAGCATCCCTTAATCTAGATTCTCTCCGTTTGACTTCTTCATCGGTGACAAAACCTGATTGAACGAAGAAGAAACATCAGTTGAATTGCATAAAAACATTTGGAATCAAGGCTCTTGAGAATGTTATCTCACTATCAACAACATTGTTTCACATCTTATAAAGTAACGACTGAAGTATGATGATGTGGACTTGGCAGCAAATTTTTAGTGTCAGTCATTGTTCAAAATAATTTAAACTTTTCCAGCACCGGAACTCGGCAATGTGCTCCGAGACTATGGAACAAAATTTCAACCCTGAAGTCCAGATTCTACATAGAGAAAAAAGAGTTTCTAGGTTAAATGGAGAAGACCTGAAAAGGCTATAACCGCAACAATTTTCCTTGAGACTTCTTGAATCCTAACCGATGTGTCTTGGGGCACTGGCAAGTTTGGACCATATTTGGAGGGCATCACAAATGACATCTTCCACTGATCTTTACCATCGACCTGAAAAGACAACAATAGAAGAAAAAATTTACAACATCGAATGGAAAACCCATAAATATCATATTTGAGAAGAAGAATGTAAGGAGCAGGTCTAACTGGTGTCAACATGTGAAGAACTTACATTTTTGGTTATTACAGGGGTTGTCATATCCATCTTTTCCCCATCAGACTTGTATTGACTCGTCAAAACTGGTGTTGTCATTTCCATTTTCTCTCTTGCCTTGTTCTAGTATTAGGACCGGATTTGGATTAGGATGGAAAACAGAGATCAAGATTAACAAATTTCATCTCGGATCTTCAAATCTACCTTACCAAAAAGGTACTCGGCCAAGATATTGAAGGATCGAGATGCACCACTGAAATCAAATCCACTCTTTCCCGGCATGGTTGTTTCCGCTATAAAGTACGACTGTCCAACCGATCATTGCCACATATCGTGAGCTAATTCTTAGACTAAGTCAATATTATGCTTAGTTTAGAAACAACGAGGCTGTACAATACAAAATTGAGGAGGTAGGAAACTATACCTCAACCTCCCTTATTTCATATTCGTCTCTTCGACTTAAGACCTTGAACTTCGGGGTCTCGAGATCAGGAACTAGATTAACTCAAAACGAATTATTAGGCTCATAACAATAAGAGATAGAAATACAAGCTGAACTGCATTAGAGCTCAATCGCAGGACGAATCTCGCAAGTGTGAAATTCACAACCAACAAACACAATTCTCTAGATAGAAATACCTGCCATTAAAGCCTCCTCTAAATTCCGACTCTCGAACCTTTTAGGCAACAAGTATTTCGAAGTTTCAGAAGCTAATTCCAATAAAACTGCAGGCCAGCCGGAAAAGAGCGAATTAAACAAGAACTAAAACTTCGAGTACTATCGATAATCAAAAATCAAATACTGAGACATTACCGCGCTGAGAGAGAGCAGATGCTTGAGAAGCAAGTGCAAAAGCAAGAGAAAGTCGAGCTTCCTGAGCGGAAATGCTCCTTCGCGACTGTGAAGTAGCTACAGCAGAGCTATCCCTGGCCGTAGAATCAGCGACGATGGAGCTTGAAGACGATCTGCGACGAATTATCGAAGGATGAGGACATAGAGATCCAAACGAGGTTCTGGAGAGGACGGAAGGATTGCAGTGGAGCATTTTTCTTCAGGGATTTCAAATTTCTGTTGCAGAGAGTGAAATTTTGTGAGGTCTCGGTGACGGTGAGCAGATTTTCCCGGGAATCCATTTTCATGGCTTTGCCACGAGCCACTATTGAATATGGGCTGAAAATTTTACGATTGGGCCTGATGTGTGGGCTTGGTTTAATCGAAGAAATTTCGGAGTTAATCAGAGAAATGACAAACTTTTAAAGTTTCAATGAGAAATTGATTTTAGGTTTTGAAAAATAGTAAAATGATTAAATAAATAATTGATTAATAATTTGTGAATGTCATAAAATAGACTATAAAATAGGAAGATCAAAATTTAATTACGATATAATATAAGATATTAATGAGGATATTTTAGGATTAACTAAAAAACACGTCACGTGTAATAGAGACATTTTGTCATAATTCAAAAGAATCCCGTCGTTTGCTATTTTTATCAAATGATAGTATAATTACTGCTATATGTTTGAATATTCAAGCAAGAAATTTAGTCGAAAAAATTGTAAATTTGCCTTCTCGAACCTTAAAAAAAAAAGGAAAAAAAAAAAAAAAAAGATGAATTTCATTTAAACCACGACTAACTACAAACCAAGCCGTCGTTAAGAGCAGACGCCACCCAATTCGGAAAACAAGACACTCAAAACCTCGAAGTCTTCAACATCGAAGGAAACACGTTGAATATTAAAAAGAAGTAAAAACAGCCCGCGCAAGAGAGTGAGCAACCAAGTTACAAGTACAATTACCTTTCACAAAAGAGACAACCACCACCATATTCTCTATTTCATAAAGGTCGGTGGATGACGAGATCATGCATTATATCACCGACTTCGATTCCACAATCAGGGTTGGAGCAACTCCCCTTCTCAAACTTATTTTTTATTCTATAATTCAAAATTGTAAATACTTTTACGCATTTACTATAGATTGAAGTTAGAAAAAATAACAATAAAAATAAAAATAAAAATTCTAACATGTTGAATCTAGAAAGTTTTTGTGTTTGATTCTTGAACCCTCACAAGTGTCTAATAAATTCTTCAATTTTAGAAAACTTTTAAGATCCAATTATTTAAATTTAAATTTAATGTCCAACAAAACCAAAGTTTTACTTTTGTATATAATAAATTTGGACTCATTAATCAACACTTATATCACGTTGTAATTGACATTTAGTTAGTGTTACGACATAAAAATTGTTGAGATGACCGTATGGATTATTCTCTGTTGTACTTGGTAACATGTATTGACTTTAGTTGTATTTATTATTAGTTGGTAGCTAAATCTCATAGTCTACCTAATCTCGATTTTTACTTTCTCTTATTATCTTTATTGATGTAGTTAAGGCAGCCTCCAATCTCTGTAAATTGTAAGCTTGAGTTAATAAAATTATTAGGGGTGTTCATGGGTTGGGGGTATTTTTTATCGGGTTGGTGGGATTGGCTACCCGAGTAACCCGAATAGGGTACCAACCCAACCAAACCCTTAAAATTTGGGTTGGGTTGGGTTGGGTTGTCTTGTCTTGTCGGGTTATGTTTTTTTTTCCTCCTGTTTTTGGTAGATTAAGAAATCTTACAACAACCCAATCATTATAAAAACATTGATTCAAGATAAATATAAACGTAAAATAGTCTTTAAATATTAATTGGTATATCTATAATCCATAGTCACAAACATATCCGTGAATCGAATTTCTAAAACATAAAGTACAATTATCCATATTTGTGAAACCACATATCCATGAATCCATAGTTAATAGTTAGACACAAACATAAAGTACAACATTAATAGAATACAATACATAACCACATAAGTTCTTAATCCTATAGAATTACATAACAACAGCCAACGACTAAATTATGAACCAAACTTCTAAAACCACAATTATTAGCATCCCGAGCATTCGACTTAGTTTTGAAAATTAAAAAAAAAAAAAATCCAAGTTAGTTTAAATAAAATAAATCAACAATAAACAATAAAAAGATATATCATGTAAGTATTCAACTTACCATGAAAATTGTCAACCCGTAGAGTTTCATTTTTGTATTATGATGGAGGGCTAGACATTATCTAGAAAAACAATATAAAGGTATATAATGTCATACAAAAATGCATAGTAAATTGCAACAAATGAATAACAATTAAGTTGGAGGCACCACTTACCACTCTCAATTTTTTCACAAATCTCCTTTTCTTCAAGCTGTGAAGGAAGATCGAATAAGAATGTTTTACCACGGATCCAATTTTGTGTACAAATCAAAGCTTCCACTGTTTTAGGTGATAATGAACTTCTAAAAGGATAAAAAAATCCTCCATCATGTACTAAATACTGATTTAGAAGGCACAGTAGACACTTGAACGATAAAAACATCTTGAGCAATTTTTTATAAAACTTGGTATTTATGGCCATTTAGTTTCCACCAACCCAAAACATCAAAATGATCACTTAGCTCTTCACAAATATCAATCCACATCATTCCTCAATTCTAAAGTATGTTTTTCTTCTCTTCTTCTCTTGTATCGTGATAATACAAGACCACTTAAGTCAGTCTCAACAATAATTCTCGAACTCAATAGTCTTGAACTATCACTTGATTCAACTTGTTCATAAATACAATTTGGACACTCAAATCATCACCAAAGGCATCGACTTGTGATTTGTAAAAATTATACAAACGCATCAAATAAGCTTCAATCCCATCAACAAGAGCTTTAGCCATAGCATCATCATAAACACTTTCAAAGCAAAAGGCATACATAATCTAATTTGTAACGTGGATCAAGCACCACAGCTAGAAATACAAGCTTATTAATTTTTTCAAATGAACCCCAATATCTGTCATACTTTGCCTTCATATTTATAACCATAGTACACGAAATAGAGTTATGCGCTTTGCTCCAACGAATTAAAAGCTTATTAATACCCCACATCTCATGAAAGTAAGAATTTGCAGTCACATATAAAGAACCATTTATCTTCATAGTGACATCATAGAATACCTTCAAATATATGACAAACACTTCAATATTTTTCCAATCAGAATTACTTGGTGGCCTTACCCTATTCTTTCCATGATCATCTTCAGCAAAATAGTCCTAATAATCCAACTCCTCTTTCTCTAATATTTGAAAAGCTTTATCAATTTTGAGTGCATGCTCAAGCATAAGATAAGTAGAGTTCCACCTTATTGTTAGGATTGATACCCTAAACTCTCGTAGGATCCTATAGTTAGTAAACACTTGTATGAACAAATTCTTGTGATGTAATAATATGAGATATTTTCATCACTGTTGTCTATGAAATATGAGATATTTTATTTGCATTTACCACAAACCAATAAACTAAGATCCCTGGTTGTCGTTGTAACTTAAGCATGTATATGGAGACATATAAGTGGATCATGCCTTAAGTGATAACCTAAATGGTCTGAGTATATGGATATAGGAGGGAAACCTTATCCTGGTGACGCTACGGATACGCCCCGCTTTATAGATAGTTACAAGTATTATGACGTGCTACAGATGGTTTGATCCTGATCATTCATGTGGAGACATGCGAACGGGGGTGTCCTATATAAAGGAGTTTGTATAAGATAAGACCACGAAGTGTTTAGTCTCGTTATATAACGTTGTTCATGACAGAGACTTTCATTTCACTAGGATGACCATAGATAACATGACCTTAATCCTGAGTGAGTTGGGAACTCTTGCCTATGAGGACAGTCTTTTGATTTGCATGGGTGTGACCAGATTGCCGACTCAAACCTACCACTTTGAGGATTCGTCTGATTGGGGAGTTGAAAACTCAGCTACACAAGATGAAATTCACTCATTCCCTGAAGCAGGGGTAAGTAGATAGATTGCTCCCATAAAGACTTATTCCGGGGCTTGAACGATGTGGCGCCACACACCTTCTCATGGCCCGAGAGGTGTCCACTCATAGTAGAACTATGTTGTATTGTTCATTAGAGGGATCAATGGTACTTAAGGAGTTAGATGTAACTACAGGGGCAAAACGGTAAATTGGTGCAGTTGTACTTATGAGCGATCTGTGAAGGGTTATTGTACTGTTGACTGGTTATATCCGATGGACACAGAAATATACCTATAGTGAGAAGAATGCAATTGTCAGTCTTTAGTGGAGTGCTCGACAGTTAACGGATGGTGGATCTCATGACTAAAAAGATTAGTCAGCTATTCACGTACTGTTGGAGCTTCAAGTTACATGTCCATAAGGTCCCCTTGTAGCTAATGGATTCAAGTTGAGAATCAGTTTTTGGGTAAGTTTGAAGTGTTTAAATTGACAAGAGGGAGTTTGATTATATATGATATGATTAAACTGGTTCAATTATATATGATATAGTCGACATGATGTATGAGATACATTAATTGGAGGAATTTGATATAAATATGATTTATATCAAGTAAAGGAGAAAATGACTATGGTTTAAATGTTACATATGATGTGATATTAAAACTATATGTTATAAATATAATATTATAAGTTAGTTATTATATTTATTTATAATTAAAACAATTATGCGATAATTGTGGGTGGTTTCTCCTTTAGCCGTGCGTGAAAGTGGGAGGTTATTTTCAGTTTTCATAACTGAAGGATAAAATGAAAAATGTTTTCATTTTGGTAAGAATCGCTTCATTTAGTACACTGCTAATCGTTTAGTTCACGAGAGACTATACGACAGCCTTCGAGTGTTTGTTTAAACGATCGTGTACATGCGCCTTTGACTAAATGATCGTGTAGCATTTTACTAAACGATTGCATTGCAAGCAAGATTCACTAAACAATCGTGTAAACAATCATGCCTATTTTCCTAAACGATCGTGTACCTGCTGAGTTTTACTAAACGATCAAGCACACAAAGTCTTTATGATAGACAATTCATTCTCCCACTAGCTTGGTCGTATAGTGCGATCATAGTTTCCTCCAACCCTCTACCAAATTCATAACAGAGCCCACACCTCCTAGATTCTCACTCTGGGAATACCAAGGTTGCCGAGTAGTGGTGTCCAAGAGGTTGCCTATTCATGGAGAAGATTGTTCGTGATTGACCAGACGATTGGGTTGGCATTCTAAGCGACAACAAAAGGTAGTTGTTCCAAGTTCTTCACTAGAGCGAGAGATCTATGGAAGAAGAGTTCTTCAAAGGTAAGTCTCTCACTCCTTTTGTATTTAATCTCGAAAGCATGCCGTAATTTTGTTAAAGATGCATAACTAGTTTGTATGTTTGTGAATACTTATAATTCTGTCACAATGAATTTGGATTGATTGTGCTTCTGCTCATGGGTTCTCTTTGATAAGAGTTCCTTCAATTGGTATTAGAGCTAGGTTCTGATATTCCAAATCCATTGATGTATAGAATAGCATTTGCATTCTTGGTGGGTGTAAGTAAGTCTGCATTCTGTTTAAGTGTTAAATATGTTTGTGGATGTGGATCAATAGAGTTTCTGGGATGGTTGCTTCTAATTCTTGAATTCTTTTACATTTGAAAGTTAATTGTAAGGGCCCCTATGTTTTTGGGCATATTAACTTGCTATCGAATTTGTAATTCAAAGTGTTTGAGTTAGTATGAGTCACTCGTGATGAAGCTTCAAAGCAAGGAGTTGTGCATTACTTCGAGGAAGAAGAAGACCAAGCGTTGGTCATATCGTGTAAACGATGGGGGTAAGCGATCGTTGAGTATGAGATATTCGGTTATAAGGTAAAAACACGTGCACTAAACGATCTTGTAGCTTAACAAGCTTCATCGCTTAGTCACTGACTACACGATCACATAGTAGTTGTTACTTGACGCTTGTTATTCTATCAACTAGACGATCATGCATCACAACATTGTAGTCGTCTAAACGATTGTTTAGATTTGCATTGTTTTAAATTAGTGTGCTAAACGATTGAGTGGCCTCATGCTTCATCGCATTGTAAATGGTACTCGATCGTAGCGAAGCGATCATGGTTACTCGCCTAATTTACTAAACGATCAGGAAGGCTTCACCCGGGCAGTTCAAGACCTGGTTCGCTTGTGAACCGGTTTGTTCAATGGTTTTATGTAATCAATAGAATTTATTTCCCATTTTTTAGGCTAATCATCTCGGTCCATTAATTGTGGAGAAGATATATGTTATATGTTATATAGTATGCCATATAGTTGAAATCCTACCTTAGGTTATGCATTGGTCATGCATCATCTCTATATTGTAAGAGTTATGATATAGTAGTTTGCATGATTAAATTACTTCAAGAGCATGTTCATGCATCATATAATTTAAGAGTTATATTTATGCATGCATTAAGCATATTCATACATCATCTTTATATTATAAGTATTATAGTATAAATATATATGGAAGCATGTATGCTTAGTTCATTACCAAGTATATAAGTGTTATATATAGTAATGAATGGACATTACATGAAGTATGACACATAGGTTAAATTTATAAGAGTTATAAATAGCTAGTTATGCATAGCAGTGTGGATGGTTTTGGTTGTTTCTTTTATAAGAGTTATAAGGGAAATTAGAACTAAATCAATAAGAAAGACATGCATGCGAACTTAGGCTTGAATCATGGTTTTAAAAGAGTTTTAAAACTTGATGGAGATAGACCTAAGATCACGGTTCTAATGAGATTACAAACCTAAGGTTTAATCCTTTAATCAATTTAATAGGATTAAATTAACTAATAAAAGATTAAATATGTAGCAAATCTATCTATCAGGGACCTTTTGTCTAAGGTGGGTTCTGTCTAGGCTGAGGTACTTAAATTGGCAGAAACGGAACATCCCTACCTGGGAACCTATTTGAAAAGGTGAATTAGATAGATTTGATCCATGCATACAAATTTGAGGATAGTCCGTTAACAAGTTTAATGGGACTTGACTTGAACTTGTTTAATATCAAAGACAAGAGTTGTTTTTTAGAAAATTAAACATACTTAGATAAAATTAGTAGCTGAATGATCTAAGTTAATGAATCCCTAGGTAAAACATTCAGTGGGAGGTACTTGGGGTATATGATACTTCACTTAAACCTCTTCACGTTTCTCCCTTTATGTTCACACCATGAGAACTATCATCGGCCTCAAGGCAGCCTGTGAGTGTCCCCATAAAGAATGGTGTTTAGGTAGGTCAATACCAAGGTGAATGGAGAGAATGTTCATAGTAAGTGGGAACGAGACGTGTGACAACATATCTCATGGTCTCTCTCATTAGGTTGGATAACGTTTCTGTCCAACGCCTCGAGGCACCCTGGAAGTGTCCCCCCTATAAGATGGAAGTTTTGCACGACTCTTTATCTAATCTCCTGTATAGGATAAGGTCACTTTAGTCTCTCGTCCTAATCTGCTTTTTCCCTATGGTGGGCGCATTAGGGTGAGACTCTGGGGCAAAAAATGAGGGGTTACACTTACGCAAAATTATTAAAGATTAACAGTTCTAGACCGAAAAATGGTGACTGTTAGTGTTAGTTACAAAAGTTGTTTCTGCTTAATGGTTGAGAATGTCTCATCCCAGTGAAGGTGCATCTGATCACCCCACCGGTGACTTTTGTTTTGTCTCACTGGGGCATCATTGCAAAATAGATGTCTTTTCACTTAGGGTACATAGAAACTATTTTGCTAAAAGTAAAATTGGTGCTAAAAGTGGTAATGCATAGACTCATTAAGTTTGTTCTGTTTTTCAACAACGTAATATGGCTACAGCCACATTAGCTCTTTTAAGTGTCGATAAGTTGACTAGCAAGAATTACGCTAGTTGGAAACACACGATAACTACAATTTTAATCATCAATGACTTAAGGTTCGTCCTTACGAAGGAGTTTCCTCCTATTCTGACTCAGAACGCCACTCAAAATGTTTGGGAGGCTTATGAGCGATGGACACGGACGAACGAAAAGGACTGAGCTTACAGCTTAGCCAATCTAAATGACGTTCTGGCCAAGAAGCATGAGCATATGGTCTTGGCGCATGAGATCATGGAGTCCCTGCGGGGAATGTTCGGACAACCGTCTGGATAACTCAAACATGAAGCTCTGAAATGCATCTTCAACTCCAAAATGAAGAAAGGCACATATGTTCGTGAACATGTTCTGAGCTGTTGGGATTGGTGTCCTAATTCTCCTCGAATCTCATTGTTTTATAAAGATACACATTGTTTATGAATAAAATAAGTGTCATTTAATTCTGGCATTTACTCATATCCAATAAACAAAGCTCCTTGGTTATCTTATGCGAACTTAAGCATGTATATGTGATATACAAGTGGATCATGCCTTAAGTGATAACCTAAATAGGTCTATAGTATAAGGATTAAGGTGGGATACCCGATCCTGGTGACACTACAGATACGACCCACTTTGTAGAGGTTTACAAGTGTTGTAAACTACTACAGATGGTAGATCCTGACCTTTCATGTGAAGACATGCGAGCGGGGGTGTCCTATACAAAGAGTTTGTATAAGACCTAGACCGCGAGATGATTAGACTCTATATATAACGCTGTTAATACTAGAGACTTACATCTCACCTAAATGACCATAGGTGACACGACCGAGTGTTTTGGGAACTTCTACCTTTGAGGGCAGTCCTTTGATTAGTATGGGTGAGAGTGGCCAGATTGCCAACTCAACATGCCTAACTTTTTGGGGACTTGTCTGATCTGAGAGCTGAGAACTCAATCCACAAGATGGAATTCACTCCTTTCCCGAAGTAGGGATAAGTAGAGAGATTGCTTCCTTAAAGGGCTGATTCTGGGGCTTGAACATAGTAGCTATAGCTTCTCTTTGGAAGAGAAGACTCAGTCATAGTAGAACTATGACTTATGTTCATTAGAGGGATCAATGGTACTTAAGGAGACAGATGTAACTACAGGGGCATAACAGTTATTGGCCCAGCTGTACTTACGATTGATTTGTGAAGGGTTGTCGCACTGCTGATTGGTTAAGATGGATACATAATATATCTGTAGTAAGAAGAGTTCAGCTGTTGGTCTTTAGTGGAGTGTCTGGCAGTTAACGGATGGAAGATCCCGTGACTAAAGAGTTTAATTAGTTATTCACGTACCATTAGAGCTTCGAGCTACAGGTCCATGAGGTCCCCTTGGTAGCTCAATGGATTCAGTCGAGGATCAGTTCTTGGTGTTGATTTGAAATGTTCAAATTGACAAGAGGTATTTTGATTATATATGATATAATCAGTATGATGTATGAGATACATCTAGTGGAGGATTGATGTAAATGAGATTTACATTAAGTACCATGGAATAGAAAAAAACCTATGATTTATATGTTTTATGAGAGATGAAATATTAAAACTATAGGTTGTAAATATAGTATGATAAGTTGGTTATCATTTATATTTGTAATAATATTAATTATTGGATAATTAATTCTTCTTTAATAACCAATTGAGTGGGTGGTTGATGGATTTACATGGTAACCGTGAGATAAAAGGAAAATGGTTTTCCTAATTTTAGTAAGATTTACAAACTGTTGAAAATGTTTTCATAAAAAGGTTTTGGAGATTTCTCTCTCACGCAAAGGATCTCACGGTAGTCGTCAAGTAAATACGGATTTACTAAACGACGGCTTAGATGAGCTAAACGATCATGCAGTGGCGAGCTAAACGATCGTATTGTATTTACTAAATGATCGCATAGTTTTGCTAGACGATTGCTTGCCCAAAGTAAACGATCATGTAGTGTCTGTAAGCGACAGACTGAGCTAAACGATAAGTTAAACAATCGCATAGCTTTAGCTAAACGATTGGGCATTGACCTATACGATAGGTCTCCACCATCTCCCACTTGCCCAGTCGTGTACACGCGGTGCTTCCTCCTTTGTTTGCCTCATTCCAAGTCCGAAAAGAGCCCACCCTTTGGATTTTCACACCGAGAATATCAAGGTAGCCTTGTTGGTGGTGTCATACTCAACTCGACACTATCGAGGTGCTTTGGATATCGTTTGAGCTGTTACATGGGCCCTAAGTCTGCATACAACTCTGAACTGAACGCATTTTACAGTCGCAGTGGGTTTCTGCATTTGTGGTTAACTATTTTCTGCATCTGTGGTTGTGTTGATAAATGTTTCGGGTTGAAATTGCCTTTTTGTTCAAGCTTTCGGTATTACAAAGTGTTAATTGTAAGGGCCCCTGTGTTTTTGGGCGACATTAACATTGCAATCGAGTCTATAATTCAAAAAGTTTGAGTTCGTCGAGTCGTTCATGATGAAGCTTTGATGCATGGCGATGCAGTTCTCAACGACGAAGAAGACCAAGTGTTGGTCGGATCATGTAACCTTAGGTAACCGATCGTTGGGATTTAACTAAATGATCATTTAGATTTTTCTAGACAATTGTATAGTATATTCTAAACTATAGTTTAGCTAATGCTAAGCGATGGGGTAAATCATTTACCATATCGCGTAGCATTGGTTGCCCGATCCCGTAGGCATTGAAGGTAGATGATCATAGTGGGAGCATGCGATGCTCATCGTTTAGTAGAAGTCGCACACAAGACGATCATGTAGTTAGCAAGCTTCATCGCTTAGCTACTACCTATGCGATCGCGCATATGCGATACAGAGGCGCTAGCTAAGCGATCGCTTAGGTGATGGTGCTTCGCGGCATCGTAGTCATTTAGACGATCGCGAAAGGCGGGCGTTGTGCGGAGCACGCTAAGCGATTGTGTACTTCAGTCTTCATCGCTTAGTAAAGGTACAGGATCATGTAGTAATAGTTAAACGATCGTTTCGATTTCTAGACGATCGTATAGTAAATGTTAAATGATCGTTTAGCTCTGGGAGCGCTAGTAAACGATAGAGCAAAGCGTTTGTTTTATCATATAGACGATCGCGGGGTGCTTAGTACACGATGGTTGGAGAAACGATGCTTTGCCCGAGCGGTTCAAGACCCAGACCTATTTGAACCGGAGACTCCTTGTCTTTGTAATAGTTGGCTTTATTTTTGTGATTTTAAGGAAATTTTACCCGATTCATCAACTTTAGTTGTTTATACATGTGATGTATGGTTCTTATATGCCAAAGTGTTTGTCATATAGTTAAAACCCACCTTAAGTTGTGCAATTATCCATGCATCATGTATTATAAATGTTATAATATTGCATGAAGAAATTACTTGAAAGCATGCGTATGCATCATGAAATATAAGAGTTATATTTTGCATGTCGTGAGCATTAATATGCATCATCCTTTTATTATAAGTGTTATAGTCTAAGGGTGAATGGAAACATGTTTTACTTGTTTCATTGTTGTTTTGTATAAGTATTATATAAAAGAAGTAGCAATGAATGAACAATGCATTGAGCATGACACTTAGGCTGTTTACAAGCATTATGAATGCCTTGTATGTGTTAGCTTAGCATTGTGGTTGTTTCCGTTTATAAGTGTTAAAAAAGAAATTAGACCTAAAATCAATAATTCAGAGTTGCATGCGAACTTAGGGTGATCTCAAGTTTTTTAAAAGGGTTTTAAAATTGGATTGAGATAGACCTAAGTTCAAATGGTTCTAAAAAATTTACTAACCTAGATTAATCTTTTAAAATCGGTTTAATAAGATTAAATTGATTAAATTTGTTGTAAACCTATTTATAAGGGACCTTTTGTCTAAGGCGGGTTCTGGCTAGGCTTGGTTTCTTAAGTTGACAGAAACGTAACACCCCTACCTGGAAACCTACCTGGAAAGGTGAATTAGATAGATTTTCAACAAGCATGTGACGATTTGGTCAAAGACTCTGTTAAAGAGTTTAATGGATGATGATCAAAAGTTGTTTCACTATCCAAGGTAAAAGTTGCTCTTGGGCAAACCTAAAAGTCACTTAGTTAAAATCCTAAGCCGTGTTTGTCTAAGAAAGCTAAACCCTAAGTTATAAAATACTCAGTGGGAGTAAAAGGCGTATCAGATAGGTCTATGATTCCACTCACATTTCTCCCTGTGTGTTCATACTATGATATTCATGTTTGGCCTCGTGGTGCCCAGGATGCATTCCCCTTCGGATGGTGTTTGCATGAGTCATATCAAGGTGAACGGAGAGAGTGTTTATAGTAAATGGGTGAAGGGTGTGTGTCAACACATCCTATGGTCTCTGACATTGGTTCACACCGTGAGATCATTCTGTACGCCCTCGTGTCGCCTTCGGAGCATCCCCCTTCGGAAGGGTTTTGTACAGTTGGTCAATATCAAGGTGAACTCCAAAAATGGATAGAGTCGCTTTAGGTTTTGCCTCAGTCGGATTTTTTCCCCTTCGGATGGCCTTTTGGGATGGACCTCTAGGGCTTAAAATGGTGGGTCACACTTACGGGAGACTATTAAGTAAGTTAATGTTCTCTTGGCCAAATCAATGATGGCTAGTTATTATAGGAGTAAGAGTTGTTCTGGTATTAATGATTGGTTGAGAACTTCTCAATTCAGAGGAGGGATAACTTACCTCCCTTCAGCGGCTTTTGTCCTAAATCTTTGAAGCGTCATTGCGAAACTAGATGTCACACGGGGTTCATGTTAGTTTTGCTAAATCCTTATTGGATATTGTTTTGTTTTTACAAAGGGTATTTGCTTAAAACCTAACGTAGGTCAATGTGTTTTTTTTTTTCAGCAACTCGTTAGTATTTCTGTTTAAAGCTTTTAAAATGACCAATTATATACAGTGGAAAGAATCGTGTTAAACAAATTTCGTGGCAAACGACCTCCATTCCACTACTCTCCAAAAGAGGAGACAAGATAGTAAATATGATTTATTCGTCTTGGAGACATGTCTGGTAGAGAATGATGATTCTACCTGGATCCTCGATTCAGGTGCTACCAATCATGTCAGTTCTTCTTACCAAGGATTCAGTTCCTAGCAAACGTTGCCACTAAAGAAAATCTAATTAGCGATTTCCATGAGAAGCGGAACAAGATTATTCCAAATTGCGATCATGATTGAACAATACATTTACTGTCAACTTTAAACAAACGGTTATATAGTTCATACAGCATGAGTAAATACAAATGCAGTAAGGGAAAACTCTACACACATTTGTATATGCATCTCCACGCTCTGTTGCGCGACTACTTGAACAATCAGCAACCTTGAATGCTCGATCTACACGACCGCAACAACGCAATGAACACAGCACGAACACTTCGTGCTCGTCATCAACGAACGCCTCGGCCACAGACTCTTCCACAACACGAACAGCCTCCACAGCACCACGAACTGCCTCCAGAAAACCTCGACGGTGTCGAGTTGAGTCTAAAACCACCAACAAGCCTACCTTGGTATTCTTGATGTGAGAATCCAGAGGGTGGGCTCTGTTCGAACTTGGAATGAGGCAGACGAAGGAGGAAACACCGATTGCGTACACGACTAGGCAAATGGAGATAACGGAGACCTATCATATAGGTCGATGCCCAATCGTTTAGATAAAGCTAAGCGATCGTTTAGCTCATCATTTAGCTTGGTCTGCCGCTTACAAAATCTATACGATCGTTTACTTTAGACAAGCGACCGTCTAGCAAAACCATAGTTATTTTTTCTATCCCATGAAATATATAAACCATAGTTATTTTTTCTATCCCATAGTACTTAATATAAATCTCATTTACATCAATCCTCCACTAGATGTATCTCATACATCATACCAATTATATCATATATAATCAAAATACCTCTTGTCAATTTGAACATTTCGAATCAAAACCAAAAACTGATCCTCAACTGAATCGATTGAGCTACCAAGGAGACCTCATGGACCTGTAGCTCGAAGCTCCAACAGTACATGAATAACTAACTAAACTCTTTAGTCACGAAATCTACCATTCGTTAATTGCCAGATACTCCACTAAAGACCAACAGCTGAACTCTTCTTACCACAGATATATTATGTGTTCATTTAACCAATCAGTAGTGTGACAACCCTTCATAGATCACTCGTAAGTACAGCTGGGCCAATAACCGTTATGCCTCTATAGTTACATATGTCTCCTTAAGTACCATTGATCCCTCTAATGAACATAAGTCATAGTCCTACTATGACTGAGTCTTCTCTTCCAAAGAGAAGTTGTGGCCACTATGTTCAAGCCCCAGAATCAGCCCTTAAGGGAGCAATCTCTCTACTTATCCCTGCTTCGAGAAAGAAGTGAATTCCATCTTGTGGATTGAGTTCACAGCTCCCAGATCAGACAAGTCTCCAAAAAGGTAGGCATGTTGAGTTGGCAATCTGGCCACTCTCACCCATACTAATCAAAGAACCGCCCTCAAAGGCAGGAGTTCCCAAAACACTCAGGATTGAGGTCTTGTCACCTATGGTTGTTTAGGTGAGATGTAAGTCTCTAGTATCAACAACGTTATATATAGAGTCTAGTCATCTCGTTGTGCAGGTCTTATACAAACTCTTTGTATAGGACACCCCCACTCACACGTCTCCACATGAATGGTTAGGATCTACCATCTGTGGTAGTTTACAACACTTGCAAACCTCTACAAAGTGGGTCGTATTCGTAGTGTCACTAGGATCAGGTATCCCACCATAATCCTTATACTACAGACCTATTTAGGTTATCACTTAAGGCATGATCCACTTGTATATCACATATACATGCTTAATTTCACATAAGATAACCAAGGAGCTTTGTTTATTGGATATGAGTAAATGCCAGAATTAAATAACACTTATTTTATTCATTGAACAATGTATATCTTTACAAACCAAAGAGACTCCGGGAGAATTAGGACACCAATCCCAACAACCACATGGATAGATGACTCTTCGAGTCAGTACTGGTGAGGTTGTTTCAGCTATTGTTGTAGGCAGGCTGAAGTTATTTGTTGACAAGAAACGTTATCTGTTACTGGATAATGTTTTTGTAGTTCCTCATATTAAGAGGAACTTAATCTCGATTTCTTGTCTCATTGAACAAGGCTATACCGTCTCCTTTTCTGAGAATAAAATGTTTATTTTCAAGAATGGAATGGAGATTAGTTCTGGTTCAATGGAAAATAACTTATATGTTCTAAGGTCGTTAGTCATAAAAGCCTTGTTTAACATTGAAATGTTCAGTATGGCAAGAATAGCTAAAAGACCAAACGTTTCTCTAAAGGAAAACGCCCATCTTTGCCATCTTAGGTTAGGTCATATCAACCTCAATAGGATTGAGAAGTTAGTGCAAGTGGACTTCTAAAGAGTTTAGAAGAAAACTCCTTGTCGGTATGTGAATCATGCCTCGAAGGCAAGATGACCAAACGACCTTTTACTGGAAAAGGTTACAGAGCCAAGGAAGCCTTGGAGCTTGTACATTCAGACCTCTGTGGTCCGATGAATGTTAGAGCTCGAGGTGGGTATGAATATTTCATCTCTTTCATAGATGATTATTCAAGGTTTGGGTATCTCTTCCTAATGTTACGTAAGTCTCAAGCCCTTGACAAGTTCAAGAAGTATAAGGCTAAAGTTGAAAACTTGTTAGAAGAAGATAAAAACACTACGATCTAATCGTGGTGGAGAGTATATGGACCTCAAATTCCAGAACTATATGATAGAATATGGAATTGCGTCCCAACTCTCGGCCTTTGGTACACCTCAGTAGAATGGTGTATCAAAAAGAAGAAACAGAACTTTGTTGGATATGGTTCGGTCTATGATGAGTTATGCTCATCTTCCAGACTCGTTTTGGGGTTATTCCGTGCAGACTACATGTTATATCCTGAACAACGTTCCCTCAAAAAGTATGTCTGAAACACCTTTTGAGTTATGGAGAGGTCGTAAAGGTATTTTATGCCACTTCAGGATTTGGGGCTGTCCGGCACATGTTCTAGCGACTAACCCAAAGAAGTTGGAACCGTGTTCGAAGGTTTGCCTCTTTGTAGGCCACCCCAAGGAAACGAGAGGAGGATATTTCTATGATCCGAGTGAGAACAAAGTGTTTGTTTCCACAAATGATATCTTCTTGGAAGAAGATCACATGAGGGATCATAAGCCACGAAGTAAGCTCGTTTTACGTGAAATCTCAAGTGAGACTAAGACTGCTGAGGGTTCAACAAGAGTTGTTGAACAGCCTGACAGATCAATAAGAGTTGTTAAGGTCGAAATGTCTAGTCAACCAGCTTAAGAGTTGAAACTGCCTCGACGTAGTGAGAGGGTTATAAACCCACCGGATCGCTACATGGGCTTGACTAAATCCCAAAACGTCATTACGAATGATGGGGTTGAGGATCCGTTGTCTTTTAAGAAAGCAATGGAGGATGTTGACAAAGATGAATGGGTTAAGGCCATGAACCAAGAAATGGAGTTTATGTACTTCAATAACGTCTGAGAGCTTGTTGATCTACCTGATGGGGTAAGACTTATTGGGTGTAAGTGAATCTTTAAGCGAAAGAGAGGTGTAGATGGAAAGGTGCAAAACTTTAAGGCTAGACTCGTGGCAAAGGGTTATAACCAGGTTGAGGGAGTTGACTATGAAGAAGTTTCTCACCTGTTGTCACGTTGAAGTCTACTTCTGTCCATAGCCACATTTTATGATTATGAAATATGGTAAATGGACGTCAAGACCACCTTTCTTAATGGTAATCTTGAGGAGACCATCTATATAACTCAACCAGAGGGGTTCGTAGTTCCAGATCAAGTGCAAAGAGTTTGCAAGCTTAATAGGTCCATTTATGGGCTAAAACAAGCATCTAGATCTTGGAACATCAGATTTGACACTATTGTTAAGTCATTTGGCTTTGACCAAAACGTTGATGAGTCTTGTGTTTACAAGAAGATCATCAACAACTCAGTAGTTTTCCTGGTACTGTATGTGGATGATATCCTACTCATTGGGAATGAGGTAGGGTATCTGACTGACATTAAGAGTTGGCTAGCTGCCCAGTTCCAAATGAAAGATTTGGGTGAGGCACAGATTGTTCTCGGGATCCAGATCATTCAGGATCACAAGAACAAATGGTTAGCCCTGTCTCAGACATCGTACATTGATCAAATGTTGATCAGGTATAGGATGTAGGATTCCAAGAGGGGTTTTTTACCCTTCAGGCATGGAATTGTTTTGTCTAAGGATCAATGTCCTAAGACACCTTAAGAGGTTGAGGAGATGAGACAGATTCCCTATGCTTCTACTGTAGGAAGCTTGATGTATGCAATGTTGTGTACTAGACCCGACATTTGCTATGCAGTAGGGATTGTTAGTCGGTATCAATCCAATCTAGGATTTAATCACTAGACGGCGGTCAAGATGATCCTCAAGTATCTTCAGAGAACGAGGGACTACATGCTTGCGTATGGAGATAAGGATCTTATCCTTACAAGATACACGGACTCTGACTTTCAAACCGATAGAGATTCTTACAATTTGACATCGGGGTCAGTGTTTACTCTGAATAGAAGGGCTGTAGTCTGGCGAAGCATCAAGCAAGGATGCATCACAGACTCCACTATGGAAGCCGAATACGTAGCGGCTTGTGAAGTAGCTAAAGAGGCTATTTGGCTGAGGAAGTTCCTTTCATATTTGGAAGTTGTTCCAAATATGAATTTATCTATCATTCTTTATTGTGATAACAACGGTGCTCTGGAAAATTCGAAGGAGCCTCGGAGTCATCGTTGGGGTAAGCACATAGAATAAAAATATCACCTGATTAGGGAGATTGTGCATCCAGGTGATGTGATAGTCATGAAGATCGCATCGGAGCACAGCGTTGCTGATCTCATTATAAGGTCCTCACGACTAAAGTGTTCGAAGGTCACCTGAAGTGTCTGGGTCTGCGGGACATGCGACATCTTGACTAAGGCAAGTGGGAGATGATACTGGGGTATGCTCTAGTTTATTGTATATTGTACATTTTTATATTGTATTGTAAATTAGTCTCCCGCGTCATTAGGACAAATGGGAGATTGTTGGTATTGGTGTCTTAATTCTCCCGAAATCTCGTTGTTTTGTAAAAATACACATTGTTTAATGAATAAAATTGGTGTTATTTAATTCTGGTATTTACTCATATCCAATAAACAAAGCTCTTTGGTTATCTTATGTGAACTTAAGCATGTATATGTGATATACTAGTGGATCATGCCATATGTGATAACCTAAATAAGTCTGTAGTATAAGGATTAAGGTGGGATACCTGATCCTGGTGACATTATGGATACGACCTACTTTGTAGAGGTTTACAAGTGTTGTAAACTATTACGGATGGTAGATTCTGACCATTGATGTGAAGACGTGCAAGCGGGGGTGTCCTATACAAAGATTTTGTATAAGACCTGGACCACGAGATGATTAGACTCTGTATATAACGTTGTTGATACTAGAGACTTACATATCACCTAAACGACGATAGGTGACACGACCTCAATCTTGAGTGTTTTGGGAACTCCTGCCTTTGAGAGCGGTCCTTTGATTAGTATGGGTAAGAGTGGCCAGATTGCCAACTCAATATGCCTACCTTTTTGGAGACTTTTCTTATCTGGGAGCTGGGAACTCAATCCACAAGATGAAATTCACTTCTTTCCCGAAGTAGGGATAAGTAGAAAGATTGATCTCTTAAGGGTTGATTCCGGGGCTTGAACATAGTGGCCACAACTTCTCTTTGGAAGAGAAGACTCAATCATAGTAGAACTATGACTTATGTTCATTAGAGAGATCAGTGGTACTTAAGAAGATAGATGTAACTACAAGAGCATAACGGTTATTGGCCCAGTTGTACTTACGAGCGATCTGTGAAAGGTTATTGCACTGTTGATTGGTTAAGATGGACACATAATATATTTGTAGTAAGAAGAGTTCGGCTATCGATCTTTAGTAGAGTGCCTAGCAGTTAACGGATGGTGGATCCCGTGACTAAAGAGTTTAGTTAGTTATTCACGTACTGTTGGAGCTTCGAGCTACAGGTCCATGAGGTCCCCTTGGTAGCTCAATGTATTCAGTTGAGGATCAGTTCTTAGTGTTAATTTGAAATGTTCAAATTGACAAGAGGTATTTTGATTATATATGATATAATCGGTATGATGTATGCGATACATCTAGTGGAGGATTGATGTAGATGAGATTTACATTAAGTACCATGGAATAGAAAAAGAACTATGGTTTATATGTTTCATGATATGAAATATTAAAACTGATGATAAGTTAGTTATCATTTATATTTATCATAATATTAATTATTGGATAATTAATTCTTTTTCTTTAATAACCAATTGAGTGGGTGGTTATTGGATTTTCATGGGAACCGTGTGATAAAAGGAAAATGGTTTACCTAATTTTAGTAAGATTTACAAACTGTTGAAAAAGTTTTCATATAAAGGTTTTGGAGATTTCTCTCTCGCGCAAAGGTTCTCATGGTAGTCGTCAAGTAAATACGGATTTACTAAATGACGGCTTGGGCGAGCTAAACGATCGTGCAGTGATGAGCTAAACGATCATACTGTATTTATTAAACGATTGCATAGTTTTACTAGATCCTCGCTTGCCCAAAGTAAACGATCGTGTAGTGTCTGTAAGTGATAGACCGAGCTAAACGATCTCATAGCTTTAGCTAAACGATTGGGCATCAACCTATACGATAGGTCTCCATTATCTCCCACTTACCCAATCGTGTACACGATCGATGTTTCCTTCTTCGTCTGCCTCATTCCAAGTTCGAACAGAGCCCACCCTCTGGATTCTCACACTGAGAATACCAAGGTAGTTGATAACTTGTAGAAATACAAGTTATTTATGTTGCCTTATTTAGATATTGCGGCCAAAAGAAAAGGAATATGCGTCGATTGTATGTAAATTAGCTCAGAAATACAATAATTATGAATTATCGCAATCACACTCACTAACATCGTCAAGATGGTAGAAGCAGATATTTTTACTCTGTTTTGCAGGAAACCAAGTCACCGCTTGCGATCAAGGCTCAACGTGAAACAGAACAACGCATCTCTATCACATTGCGTCCGTCAATCAACAATGAAGAGACGATTAACACAATGACGGTGCAATGCGACAGTCGATCCAGAGCTGAATCTCAACCGCATACGGTAATAAAAATAACACCGCATGCGAGCAACCGATCGAAAGATGCAGCTGAGCAATGCAAATACGGAGGATTGTGACACATGTACAACTAACCATTGTGCAGATTTGACGGTTTGATTGCATAACAGAAGGAATATTTATTCCTCCATCTTCGGAATTTCTATAACAAGAAGTGAGGTCCACAAGCCAAGAGTCAAAGCTTTTCACCTATAAATACCCCCATAGAATTCGAAGAAGATATACTTGATATGGGTATAACTGATACGAGGGCTAATTAATGCTGGATTATTGAGAGAAAGGATGCGCTGAGTAATGATCGGAAGAAATCCGGGAAGAGAAGAGACAAGGCCGAGAGGTGAGTCTCATTGCGATCTGCCAGATCCTAACTGTGAAGCTCTGTGCCTAGATCTCTGCTACCGGTTGAGCAAGCCTGAGAGGGAAGCTCATCCATCCGTTCACTTCATCCACGCCAGCAAGCAAATCTCCATCTAGATCGGTGCCAAGACGTTGGCATTTATTTGTATTTGTTCTAACTCTATTCATCAATTGTATTTCACTTTCTTAATCTCTTCATTCACAAATCATGTATCAGATGCTAAATAGTTTTATTGAATTCCTTGATCATTTCTATTACCACTTCTCTGTCTATTTTCGCTCCTCCATTAATCGATTTCTCCATGAAGTTTTCTTAATACCTTGGTAATTAATATGGATTAAACGAGTAACTTAATGCGAGTAGTACTTCCAGAGATGGAAGCAACCTTGCGTTCATTACGTTCACCTCTGTTTCACCACAGAGATGTGGGAATGTGGCCGATCACCGAGAGGTGTACGCCAAGGGAAAAGCGGAACAGTACTTATATCTTTAATGCAATTAAGGAACTTGCGCTGTTTATATTAGTTATCCTTTCTGTTTCTGATTCGCACATAAGACTTGTCACCGCATTACACGATCTTTGCATAATCTTCACAGCCAGCCTTGACCTCAGTATCTTGTATCATGAAACCTCTATCTTGCATCATCTTAGCTTAGATTTACTTCATCGCAATTTACTTTAATGAAATTTATGTTATTATCGCATTTTTACCGCTTTACTTTACTTTATCGCATATTTAAATTCTTGTACACAAATTCTTTTATAAATTGAAAAACCCCTGGTCGCATATATCACAAATCTAATGTAATAACCTAAAATAGTCCCTGTGTTCGACCTCGAATCACACCGAGAAACTTGCGGTGAAATTATACTTGGTTTCAACGCAAGGAAACTTGTGACAACGCACAACATACTACAAGAACATTCGTTAATAACGCATATTTAGAAGTAGTATCACATATCATTGCATAAAATTTGCGTTACAAGTTTATGGCATGAATTTATACTTTAGAAGATAAAGAAAAAAAATTATGTCAACAAGTTTATGGCGCCGTTTTCGGGGAGTGGTTAATGGTTTATTATTTGAGTGTGTTTGTGGTATTTGCAGGAAAGATCTCGTTGTACTAGTTGTTCAACACGGAGAGCAACTTGACAGTTTATGAGTACTGGTGCTGAACCAGAATTCGAAGCTGACCCTGAGATCGAGCGTACCTTTCGTGCACGGGCACGCCAGAATCGGATAAGGCGAAAGAAAGCAGCGAATATTGCAAATAATAACGATAATGCGGTTCCCGTAGTAAATCAAGAGGCTGTTAGGCCAGCGCAGGATCCTGTTTTCCTGGCTGTTGATCGCAACATCCCCATGAGGAATTATACGGCACCCAACTTGTATGAATTTTTGCCTGGGATTTCATGGCCTACTTTCGAGGAGAAAGCAAGGTTCGAAATAAAGCTAGTCATGCTACAAATGATCCAAAATGCAAGGCAATTTGGGGGTCTGCAAGGTGAAGACCCACATGCCCACTTGACCAGCTTTATCAAAATGTACAGCAACTTCTCATTACCTGGCGTAACCCCGGAGAGTATTAGATTGTATTTGTTTTCTTACACCTTGAGGGACGAAGCCAAGAGGTGGGTTCACTCACTGGAGCCGAACGAGATCACATCATGGGATCAACTGGTGGAGCGATTCATGAAGAAGTTCTTCCCGCCGGCCATCAACGCAAGGCAACGAAAGGACGTGCTGAACTTTGAACAAATGGAGAATGAGACCCTGAGCACTGCCTGGGTGTGATTTAGACGATTGGTGAAAAACTGCCCGCATATCGGGATACCCGATTGCATTTTGATGGAGACCTTTTATAATGGCCTGAATAGATCAACGTAGGCTGTTGCTGATGCCTCCGCAGCAGAAGGTTTTATGGACAAAACGTATACTGAGGCTAAAATTATCCTTGACCACATATCGCGAAACATGGATGACTGGATTGATGATGGCTATGGAGGCCGAGGCGCCAAACTCAGAAAGAATGAAACTGCCATTGTCCCTATGGAGACAATGACCACATTGGCCACTCAGATGGCCGCGGTGACCTCCATCCTTCAATCGATGGCAATCAGTCAAGAAGCCATCCCCCAACAATCAGCGCAACCTACTGCACCGGCTCAAGTGGCCGCAATAAGTTGCGTTAATTGTGGAGGGGCTCATGTAGCAGAAAGGTGCCCATCAAATCTCCAGCAAGTATGCGCCATCCAGAACAACCTCTTCAGTAACACCTACAATCCTGGCTAGAGGAGCCATCCTAACTTCGGTTGGGGAGGCAATCCTAACTAGGGGGGCCAATCAACCATCAGAGTGGCAGTCGAGGAAATCCTCTTTTTCACCATAACTCGAACTAGAGGCAACCAAGGCAATCGTATAACCAGCAACCCTCATAATCAAACACCTCTGGAAGCTCATTGGACGCCCTACTGAAATAACATATGGACAAAAATGATGCAGTAATGCAAGCGCAGGCGTCCTCAATTAGAAACTTGGAGATCCAAGTGGGCCAGCTGGCATCTGAGCTGAGAAATAGAGCACCAGGAACGTTGCCCAGCAACTCAGAAGCCCCGGGATCCAATGGAAAGGAACAATGTCCCTAGGACATTAGGCAGGCAAGCTGGACCACCTGCAGGGATATGGATTGCGCTCACTCAAAGAAATGCATCTTTCGGTCCATATCTCACATCTATGTCTAATGTTTTCTTTAAATTTCTGTCTTATTGAATTCCTAAATTTTGTCTTTACTTCTTCATTTAATTCATTTCTTGACTTTATGAATTAAAATTTTCATTTATTTCCTTTGCATTTAACTTTTTACTGTCTTTAATTCTTTTAACTTTTCTGTAATTAATGCGTTAGTCCTTAATTGGTGAATGATTGGGAAATAAAGGGAAATTTATTGTCGCACGTCATAGCAACTTGCACTGATGAAAAATAAAATAAATAAAATGAAACAATCAACATCTAGTATGCAAGGCGATAATGGACGCATCTTAAACCAAGCAAGATACGCTTTGCGTTCATCCGACTCAAATGCGTTAAAATCGAGGGGTGTGTTGCGCGCGTATGTATCCTTTACCCGTCTTTAGCAAAATGCACTATGTTGAGGTAGTGTTGCGCTGGTATCAATGTCGTGCGTCCGATCCTCTAAAAATGTGTTTAGTTAAGGGGTATGTTGCGGGGATGCATGCGTTGTTGCCCGTCCTCTGCAAAGATGCAGTTGCATTGGTGAGCACATTGCGTTAATCTTTATCTTACGTCCATTCGAATAAAATATTAAAGAATTTTTTTTTTGTCATTTGAGGAGTCCAATCGTTTTGTATCCCAAAGAAATGATGATTCTGCAGACGAAAGGATGTTTTTCTGAAAACTCATCAATGAGGGAAGTTCGAACGATGGGTCTTTTGAGCTTCTCGAGGCCTGTTGCCACAAAAATCGCATTGGGCCCACTGCGGCCCAACCTATAAATAGGAACCCTTCCCCGTCTGTGAGATTTTTTTACCTCATTTGCACTCTGAAAAACCCTAGTGCCAGCATACAGAGCTTTCTTCTTCCCCCAGCATCCCAACGATTTTCCAGTTCTCCCGAGCTTATCATCCATGGCTGGCCAAGCTTCCAACCAATCTGCCTCACCATCAACCCCTTCATCTGATCAAATTTCCATGCAAGAAGCAGCATTCCTCGCTACCAATTGCAGACTTGCTGCCCAACCCCACACCGTCCCGAGAATCGCCGATAGAACCCAGAGAAACCCCTTAGCTGTCAGACCTCCTCAGTTCAAAAGGGAGCAAAGCATTAAGAGCACACTAGTGCCAACTCCTGCCGTTTCAACTGAGAGTGAGAAGAAAGGACACGATGATACGGAGGTGTTTGGTAACATTCTGAGCAATCTGGAGCAAGGAGGGGGATTACCCGAGGTAGGGGTTGTAAACCAACCATTGTTCACGGAAAAGATGGCAGTGGTGGTGAATGAAGAGGTGGTGGTGACTGAAGAAGTGGCGATGTCAGAGGCAGTGGTGAACGAAGAAGAGATAGAAAGAGGCACTCTGGCCTTAAAGACTCCTGAGGTGACTGCCAACACAGAAACCTATGATTGAACCTCCAAAGTTGCAGTGGCAGAAGTTGCGATGGATGAGGTTGCAGTGGAGGCGCAACTGGAAGTAGTTGAAGAGGAAAAGAAGAAAAAGAAAAGCAAAAGGGAGAAAGGCTGGAGAAGCTGACTCATCTCATTATCACAAGGAGAAAAAGAATAAAGAAAAGGATGATGATGATAAAGATGAGGAAGAGAAGAAGAAGAGAAAGAAGGAAGAGAAGGAAGAAAGAAGAATGCGCCGGTGTGAAGAAAGACACCTAAAAAATGGAAGAAGAAAAGAAGCAGAGGGCTTCGAGCCTGAAAAATGATGGAGAATCAAACTCTATAAGGGAGAACGGGGGGGAAACAGCGCAATTGATGGAGCCAGTGGAACCTAAAACAACGCAAATGGTTGCAACGAAGGAGGGCAAAGAAGTAGAAGATACCCCCTTGATGCGGCATTGTAGGGAGAATGTGCCGCAAGGGTTTACTATTAACCCTCAAAGATTAATCATCGCATTAGAAGAACAGGAAAGAAGGAGAAAAGAAGAGGAGGAGAAACAGGAGAAAATGGAGCGCGCAAAGCTCATCATGGCAGAAGGAAATCGCAGAAGAAGGCTACAAGATGAGGAAATGCGCAGTAATAATGAGCTCGCAAGGCTCGAAGGGATAAAAAGGCGCGAGGAGGAACAACATCTGTTGCTGGTCTCCGAGTAGCTTTTAGAAGAGTTCGAGAGAGAAGAAATAGAAGAAGAAGATGAAGCGAAAAAGAAGAAGGAAGAAGAGAAAAAGAGATTGGAAGAGGAGAAGAAGAAGAAGCGCGAAGCTAATAGGAGGCGCTTACAAAAGAAGAAGGGTAAAGAACTCGCGGAGCGAGAGAAGGAGGAACAACGCAAGGAACAAGAAAGAAAACTAAGGCAACAATCCCACCTTGTGTTGGCCAAAGGAAAGGGCAAAGCGGTCACAGAAAGCAGCAAGCCCGCATTGGCAAAGGTACGTCCATCCAGAAAGAAAGAAAATGACGACTCGTTGATGGAGATGGGCTTTTACCCTGCGCCAACGCCACTACCTGACCTCATCACGACCGTGATCTGAAGCATGGTTTGGACACATTTTGCCAGTACCCAACCATTGTTGTTCCAAAGGTAGTGCATGACTTTTACCATGGACGGCTACATGGCACTAGGGATGTGGTGACCATAAAAGGGCAAGTGGTGCCTTTCAGCACAAAGGATATCAATAAACTATACCAAATGAAAGATAATTTGGATGCACCGAGTAATAAAATCATTGATGATCCCATGGAACAACAGTTGGAAGATGCACTGCGAGTATTAATGCAACTGGGCACGAAGTGGTCGGTTTCTTTCAAAGGCATCAAGACCCTGGTGTCCAAGACTCTACTTTTGGAGGCAAGGCTTTGGGTTTATCTGGTTAAAAAGCGATTAATCCCAACTTCCCATGACAAGACCATTTCAAAGGATCGAGTTATGGCCATATATTGCATTGCACGCGACATTTCTATCGATGTGGGCCGGTCGATCACAAGTCAAATTCGAGGCTTTGTGGGGCACATTAGAGGACAATACTTCTTTCCATGGACTGTTTCAAGTCTGTGCCTATCAATGGGTGTAGCCATTGAGGAGGAACCCATGGAAGAAGTCCATGGCCTCATCAACATCAAAATCCTGAGGCTGGTCCTCAAAGACTCCCCGTATTGCCTAAAGTTACCTTTAAAGAGGCCTACAATCGATCTCAATGCATTGCAAAGAGAGAACGCAGAGATGATAAGGGAAAAGGGAAAATCCAAGAAGAAACAACGCAAGATCCAAAAACTTTGGACCCTTTACCCTTAGTAATCCGCCATCCAAGCCCGTCGAGCCCACCCACACAACCTTCTTCTCCACTCCATGAGCATTTTACCAACCTTCTCCTTATTCCAAATTCTCCAACTGCATACCCACCAATTTACTCACCTGCAGCTCATCTCCACAACCTTCCATTCCACTGCCGCATATTGATGACCCATACGATTTGAGTGAAAGCACCTTTGCCCAACCCTAAAACGATGCTGGCGAGACATCGCAGGCACAACCTTCCATCCCCTCCTTGGCTACAGATTTAGCTGAAATGCGGTCCCTCTTCTCCCAACAACAACAACTCTCCGCTCAACAACAAGCCTTCTTCAACCAGAGGTTTGATGTGGTAATGGAGCAAATCAACGATATACAGTGTAGTGCTGCTACGTCAATGGAGGCGTTGATCAATACTCAGTGCAATATTTATATATTCCATTGCCACCAAAGACAGATTGCGGAACGCAACCATGAGTACTTTAATTTTCTCACAACTTTTCTTCATGGTCCCATGGTGCCTCCGCATCTGAGGCAGCAATTGAATTTTGAAGAAGCTCCTATAGTACCATCTCAAAATCCTCCTCCAGATCCTTCTGCTCCTCAACAATAATCTTTACATTTTTGTGGCCATTCTATATTTTTATTCAATTCATTATTTTTCTAAGTTTACTAAATTCTTTGATTCTTTGTACATGCAACAATTTTGTATTGCGTTATTTTTTAATTATTGTATACTTTGTTAATATTCAATACAAATGAGTACATATTCACTTCTTTTTGCCTGTGCCTTTTTCTTTATCATCCTTTGTCTATATTGCGATGTTCTGATCTTTTACTTTTGCGTTATTCATTACGTTGCCATGATGTAATATATGCTTATACTTAGAAACATTTACCATACTTTGTAAATTCTAACTAACACTTAGTTAATTCTTAGTTTAGCAGTACTTTACCTTTTATCTTTCAAAGTTCTGCTCAAACCTTCTTTTTGAAATTTTTATTCTGAGTGTTTTTCTAGTCTATCCAAAAAATGCAATGAGGACCTTGCTCATCTTTAAATTTGGGGGTAGGGAAGGTCTGAGCAGATAAGATCAAGAATATGCGATCTTTAAGAAAATGTTTTCATTTGAAAAAAAAAAATTATGCCCAACTCCAATGTCAGTGTAAGGGAATCCTCAAAAATGTTCCCAACCTGATAAAAGTTTAGTTGTGAAAGGAGTTTGCTCGTAGTTGGATGTTCGTATGACACCCGTAGGAGCAATCCAAAACGAAGGTGGGTTTCCAAGAACAACGTAGTATAAAAATGAGAAAAAAATAAGAAAAATAAGAAAAAAAATAATAAAAGAATGCAAGAGACAACTCTTCTGAATATCATGAATTAGAGTTTAAATTGACACACAACCGTAGTTGGATGTTCGCATAACACTCGTGGGAACAAACAAAAATGAAGAGTGTAACCATGACCAACAGTCTCTAATAAATGACGCAAGATTTGACCACCGCATGTAGACATATCAAGTTGTTTTGATAAAGAAGAGATAAACATTCTATTTTAAAAAAAAAAAAACTAGAAAAGCATCTTTCAGCAGAATTTTGTTATTTAGAAGAATAAAGTAGTGCTTTGTTAAGAATTAGCAAGGATAGAAGGAAATTGCGTTGTTAAGAAATATGCCTAAGTTTAACATTCGGAGCAACCAATCGACGCGAAAATATAGGAGAGGAATTGAGCTTTATTGCCTTAGTAGAAAATATGATTGAGGACAAACATATATCTAAATTTGGGGGTGTGATAACTTGTAGAAATACAAGTTATTTATGCTGCCTTATTTAGATATTGCGGCCAAAAGAAAAGGAATATTCGTCGATTGTATGAAAATTAGCTCAAAAATACAATAATTATGAATTATCGCAATCACACCTACTAACATCGTCAAGATGGTAGAAGCGGATATTTTTACTCTATTTTGCAGAAAACCAAGTCAACATTTGCGATCAAGGCTCAACGAGAAACTGAACAACGCATCTCTATCACATTGCGCCCGTCAATCAACAATGAAGAGATGATTAATGCAATGATGGTGCAATGCGACAGTCGATCCAGAGCTGAATCTCAACCGCATGCGGTAATAAAAACAACACCGCATGCGAGCAACCGATCGAAAGATGCAGCTGAGCAACGCAAATGCGGAAGATTGTGACACGTGTACAACTAACCGTTGTGCAGATTTGACGGTCTGATTGCATAACAGAAGAATTATTTATTCCTCCATCTTCAGAATTTCCATAACAAGAAGTGGGGTCCACAAGCCAAGAGTCAAAGCTTTTCACCTATAAATACCCCCATAGAATTCGGAGAAGATATACTTGATACGGGTATAACTGATACGAGGGCTAATTAATGCTGGATTATTGAGAGAAAGGCTGAGCTGAGTACTGATCGGAAGAAATCCAGAAGAGAAGAGACAAAGCCGAGAGGTGAGTCTCAGTGCAAATCTACCAGATCCCCATCGTGAAGCTCTGTGCCTAGATCCCTGCTACCAGTTGAGCAAGCCTGAGAGGGAAGCTCATCCATCCGTTCAGTTCATCCACGTCGACAAGCAAATCTCCATCCAGATCGGTGCTAAGACGTTGGCATTTATTTGTATCTGTTTTTAACTCTATTCATCAATTGTATTTCACTTTCTTAATCTCTTCATTCACAAATCATGTATCAGATGCTAAATAGTTTTATTGAATGTCTCGATCGTTTCCATTACCACTTCTCTGTCTATTTCTGCTCCTCCATTAATCGATTTCTCCTTGAAGTTTTCTTAATACCTTGGTAATTAATATGGATTAAACGAGTAACTTAATCTGTGCTAAAGAGATAAATGCGTTTAGCTAAGGCATGCTAGACGACATCTTCACCTGTGAGAGCAGAAGTGAAGATGTCATTCTGATCTGTTGAGAGAAGGTTAGAAGAATGCATTAACTAAAGCGAGTAGTACTTCCAGAGATGGAAGCAACCTTGCGTTCATTACATTCACCCTTATTTCACCACAGAGATATGGGAATGTGGCCGATTATCGAGAGGTGTACGCCAAGGGAAAAGTGAAACAGTACTTATATCTTTAACACAATTAAAGAACTTGTGTTGTTTATATTAGTTATCCTTTCTGTTTCTGATTCGCACATAAGACTTGTCACCGCATTACACGATCTTTGCATAATCTTCACAGCCAACCTTGACCTCAGTATCTTGTATCATGAAACCTGTATCTTGTAACATCTTAGCTTAGATTTACATCATCGCAATTTACTTTAACGCAATTTATGTTATTATCGCATTTTTACCGCTTTACTTTACTTTATCGCATTTTTAATTTCTTGTACATAAATTCTTTTATAAATTGAAAAACCCCTAGTTGCATATATCACAAACATAACGCAATAACCTAAAATAGTCCCTGTGTTCGACCTCGGATCACACCAAGAAACTTGTGGTGAAATTATACTTGGTTTCAAAGCAAGGAAACTTGTGACAACGCATAGCCTACTACAAGAACATTCATTAATAACACATATCTAGAAGTAGTATCACATATCATCGCATAAAATTTGCGTTACAAGTTTATGGCATGAATTTGTAGTTTAGAAGATAAAGAAAAAAAATTATGTCAACAGTAGCCTTGTTGGTGGTGTCATAGTCAACTTGACACCGTCGAGGTGCTTTGGTGGTTGTTCGTGCTGTTGCTGAGGATTTCGTGGCGAAGGCGATCGTTGAGGACGAACGCAAAGTGTTCATGTTGTGTTCATTGTTGTATTGCGGTCGTGTAGATCGAGCATTCGAGATTGCTGTTGTTCGAGCGGTCGTGCGCAAAGGAGTGTGAAAATGCATCTTCAAATGTTCGTAGAGTTTGGTCTTTGTTCATTTGAGTTTTTCATGCTGTAATTTCCGTTTTAATTGCATAACCATTTGTTTGAAGTCGACTGTAAATATATTGTTCATTCATGATTGTAATTTGGAATAATCTTGTTTCCGCTGCTCATGGAAATCGCGAATCTAGTTTCCTTCATGAATATGATGGTTCACTTCATGTGGCAGAGATGAATGGGTCACACATTGATGAGGGCAGCTAGGTTCGCATCATTTTGCACTCATTGCCAGATAGCTTCCTACACTTTGTCAGTAACGTTATACTGAACAAAGTTGACTATACCCTTTCAACTCTCCTCAACGAGTTGTAGACATTCCAATCCTTGCTGAAAAGTAAGGAGAATAAGGTTGATGAGGTAAATGTTGCTTCATCATCAAAGAAGTTTCATCGGGGTTCGATCTCAGGAAAAAAGTCAGCATCTTATACTTCTAACACTTCCAAATGGAAGAAGAAGAAGAATTGTAAGGAGAAAGGGAAGGCACCTGCTAACCCACAGCTGAAATAGCCGAGAAGGCGATCAACGCCGCTTGACAAAAGAAAGTGTTTCCATGGCAACCAAGATGGGCACTGGAAGCAGAGTTGTCCTTGTTGGATAAAGGAGAAGAAAAAGGCTAAAGCCAATGCAAAACAAGGAAAATATGATTTACTATTTTTGGAAACCTGTTTAGTGGAGAATGATGATTCTGCCTAGATTATTAACTCTGAGGCCACTAATCACATTTGTTCTTCTTTTCAAGGGATCAGATCCTAGCGGCAGCTTGAGGCTGAAGAGATGACGATGCGAGTAGGCACCGGGCACGTCATCTCAACTGTGGCAGTGGGAAGACTCCAGTTGACTTTACAGAAGAAATTTATCATTTTGAATGATGTGTATGTAGTTCCCGAGTTAAAGCGAAACTTAATTTTTGTAAACTGTCTGATAGAATGTAAATATACTCTTCACTTTGAATTGAATAAAATGTTTATTCTTAAAGATGGTGTTGAGATTTGTTTAGCAAAACTGGAAAACAATTTGTATGTGCTAAGGCCGTTAGCAACAAATTCCCTCCATAACATAAAGATGTTTAAAACTGTCGTAACTCATTATAAACGACTTAAGGTTTCTCTAAAGGAAAATGCCCATCTTTGGAACCTTCGATTAGGGCACATCAATCTCAATAGGATTGCGAGGTTGGTGAAGAATGGACTTCTAAGCGAATTAGAGGAAAATTCTTTACCTGTGTGTGAGTCATGCTTTGAGAGCAAGATGACTAAAAGACTTTTACTGGAAAAGGTTATCGAGCCAAATAGCCTCTAGAGTTAGTGCATTCAGACTTTTGTGGTTCGATGAATGTGGAGCCAGGGGAGGCTATGAGTATTTCATCACTTTTACTGATGATTACTCTCGATATGGGTATGTTTATTTGATGCAACGAAAGTCTGAATCCTTTGAAAAGTTTAGAGAGTTCAAGGCTGAAGTTGAAAATGCATTGGACAGACAGATTAAAACACTTTGATTGGATCGGGATAGAGAGTTTTTGGATTTTGAGTTCTAGAACTATATAATAGAACATGGAATCGTTTCCCAACTCTCAACGCTGGGTACACTATTGGGATTGATGTCCTAATTCTCCCGTAGTCTCGTAGTTTGTAAACTTTGTACACATTGTTATTAATAAACATAAGAGTTATTTTATTTGCATTTACTCATATCCAATAAACAAAGATCCATGGTTATTATATGTAAACTTAAGCGTGTATATGAGATATACAAGTGGATCGTGCCTTAAGTAATAACCTAAAAGGTCTATAGTATAAGGATAAATGAGGGATACCTTATCCTAGTGACACTACGGATACAACCCGCTTTGTAGAGGTTTACATGTGCTGTGAACTCCTACAGATGGTTTGATCCTGACCATTCATATGGAGAAATTCGAGCGGGGGTGTCCTATACAAAGAGTTTGTATAAGATCGGACCGCGAGATGATTCGTCGCTTTATATAACGTTGTTGATAATTGAGACTTACATCTCACTTAAACGACCATAGGTGACATGACCTTAATCCTGAGTGCTTTAGAAACTACTGCCTTTGAGCGCGGTCATTTGATTAGTATGGGTGATTGTGGCCAGATTGCCAACTCAACAAGCCTACCTTTTTGGGAATTTATCTGATTGGGGAGCTGGGAACTCAGTTACACAAGATGGAATTCACTCATTCCCCAAAGCAGGGGTAAATAGATAGATTGCTCCTTTAAAAGCTAATTTCGGGTCTTGTACATAGTTGCCACATCCTCTCTTTGGAAGAGAGAACCTAATCATAGTAGGACTATGATTTATTGTTCATTAGAGAAATCAGTGGTACTTAAGGAGTTAGATGTAACTACAGGGGAAAAATGGTAAATTGGCCCAACTGTACTTACGAGCGATCTATGAAGGGTTATCGCATTGTTGATTGGTTGATATGGACACAAAAATATATCTATAGTGAGGAGAGTGCAGTTGTCGGTCTTTAGTGAAGTGTCCGACAGTTAACAGTTGGTGGATTTCGTGACTAAAGAGTTTAGTCAGTTATTCACGTACCATTGGAGCTTCAAGCTACAGGTCCATAAAAACCTCTTGGTAGCTCGAATTCAAGTTGAGAATAAAAAGAGGAAATTCAATTATATATGATATTGGTATGATGTATGAGATACATCAAGTGGAGGATTAATGTAAATATGATTACATTAAGTACCATATAATAGAAAAAGAATTATTGTTTGTATGTTTCATGAGATGAAATATTAAAACTATAGGTTATAAATATAATATGTTAAGTTGGTTATCATATTTATTTATAATAAATTAATTATGTGATAATTAAATCTTTTTCTCTAATAACCGATTGAGTGAGAGGTTATTGGTAGTTTTATGGTAACTGTGAAATAAAAGGAAAAAAAATTCCTAATTTTAGAGAGTTGCCACTTTCAGAAAGAACTCGCAGATAAGCTATTGATGGAACACGAGACATACGCAGTGGAATAAGGATGTAATTACACTCTAATTGCTTTTAATTTAAAGGAAAAAAGCATGCAAAAAGTAGGAAAAACCACTAAATTAAAAGGGATGTAATACAACCTTTGTAGCTTCCGAAACCCTTTTCTTCACTGAATCTCAACCCAAACTCTTCCGAACCACCACTAGATCTGACCTACTATCCTCTGGACTCAGAATCGGGTTGTGGGACCCGATGGATAAGAACCCAAGAGAGAGAAAGAGATGGAAAAGAAGATGGAATTTTAGGTTGGGTTTGGGTTTTGAATTTCACTCCAACATAGTGATTTTTCCAGCCCAAATTTAGAAAACAATTTTGGCTAAAAGGAAAAAGTTTTTAATCTAAATTCAAAGCCTATATTTATAGAAAAGCCCACATTTTCTCAAAATTCAAATCACATTTGAATATAAGGTCGGTCAAAGTTTGACTTTTCAAAGTCAAAAGTCAACTCTCTGACTTTTGACATCTTTCACCATTTCCATTATTTCCGAGATTCCAAATATGAACGTATTCATATTCTTGATATTTAAATCACATTCCAATATTAAAGCTGTATCTCTAAAATGAAAAACCCGACCACTATATCACATATACTTGTCGGTTTCTCTCTCTTCACCTAATTCGAACAATTCGAATTATTCTATCATACTGTTCTAAGTTTATTCCATATGAGCTAGTAGAGGAACCTAATGGACCTATAGATCATAGGCTCCAACATGGTATTTGCACTCAATATGCTTGTCGCGCTTGTGGCTTCCTATTCTCTTGAATTTGCAATTGCACCACTATTATCACAATATAGGGTGATAGGCAGATGCATATTTAGAACGACTTTCAAATCTGCCAAGAATTTCCTCAACCATACTGCTTCCTTGGCTGTTTCACATGCATCTACGTATTCAGCTTCCATTGTGGAGTCTGCAATATAGTTTTGCTTCACACTTCTCCACACTACTGCTCCTCTATTCAGAATGAACACTGATCCCGATTTAGATTTTCTTGCATCTTTATCGATTTGAAAATCAGAGTCACTGTATCCAGTAAAGATCAAATCCTTAGTACCATACACGAGCATGTAGTTCCTCGTTCTCCTAAGATACATGAGGATATTCTTAACGGTAGTCCAATGATTATATCCAGGATTAGATTGATACCTACTGACTATCCCTACTGCGTAGCATATGTCAGGTCTAGTACATAACATTGCATACATCAGGCTCTCTACTGCGAAAGCATAGGGAATGCATCTCATATCCTCAACCTCTTGAGGTGTCTTAGGACATTGATCCTTTGACAAATGAATTCCATATCTGTAAGGTAACAGACCTCTTTTGGAATTCTGCATCTTATACCTAGACAACATTTTGTCTATATAAGTTGCTTGAGACATGGCTAGTGTTCTGTTCTTGAGGTTCCGAATAATCGGAATCCCCAGAACATACTGCACATTTCCTAAATCTTTCATTTGGAACTGCGTTGCTAACCATTTCTTGATGTCAGTTAGGTAACCTACTTCATTCCCAACGAGTAGAATATCGTCAACATATAAAACTAAGAACACTATAGTAGAATTGACGATCTTCTTGTAAACATAAGGCTCGTCAACATTCTGTTTAAAACCAAAAGATTTGATCGCAGTATCAAATCTTATATTCCAAGATCTAGAAGCTTGTTTCAACCCATAAATGGATTTTTGAAGCTTACAAACCTTTTGTTCTTGACCCTGTGTAATAAACCCCTCTGGTTGAGCCATATAAATACTCTCTTCAAGATCGCCATTTAGAAAGACTGTCTTGACATCCATCTGCCAAATTTTATAGTCATAAAAGGTGACAATGGATAAGAGTATTCTAATCGATTTAAGCATGGCAACGAGAGAGAAAGTTTCTTCATAGTCCACTCCCTCTCTCTAGGTATAACCCTTTGCCACAAGTCGAGCCTTAAAAGTTTGTACTTTACCGGCTTGGTCTCGTTTTCTTTTGTAGATCCACTTATAACCAATTCGTTTTGTATCATTTGGTTGATCTACAAGTTTCCAGACATAATTGAAGTACATAGACTCCATTTCGAGGTCCATGGATTTGACCCACTGATCACGGTTCACATCTTTTATCGCCTGTTTATAGGTTGAAGGATCCTTTATGCCATCATTAGGTATGATGACTTGTGTTTCTATTAAACCCAAGTAACGGTTAGGCTGATGAACAACCCTCCCACTACATCGAGGCATTCTCAATTCTTCAGAAGGATGTGACTGACCAGATGTACTAGTTTTATCTACTACTTTAGTAGATGAACTAGCTCTATCTGTAGCATTTTTGGAAATTTCATTCAATACTAGTCTACTGTGAGGTTGATGACTTCTTATGTGGTTTTCCTCTAAGAATGTGGCATTTTTCGATACAAATACCTTATTCTCTTGAGGATCATAAAATAGACCACATTTTGTTTCTTTTGGATAACCTACAAATAGGCATAGTTTTGAATGACGTTCCAATTTTTTAGGATTTTACACCAACACGTGTGCCAGGCATCCCCAAATTTTAAAGTGATGTAAACTGCCTTTACGCCCTTTCCATAGCTCATAAAGTGTTTCTGAAATACGTTTAGAGGAACATTATTCAAAATATAGACATCGGTCTCTAATGCATGTCCCCAAAAGGAATCAGGTAACTTAGCAAAGCTTATCATTGAGCGAACCATGTCCATCAAGGTTCTGTTTCTTCTTTCAAATACACCATTCTGCTGTGGCATATTAGGTGCAGAGAGTTATGACTTGATTCTGTGTTCTATCATATAGTCCTGGAATCTTAAGTCCATGTACTCCCCACCTCGATTTGATCGTAGTGTCTTAATTGTTTTAGCTAACTGGTTCTCAACCTCAGCCTTATATTCTTTGAACATTTCAAAAGAATCAGACTTGTGATGCATTAGGTAAATATGACCATACCTTGAATAATCATCAATAAAACTAATGAAATATTCATACCCACCTCGAGCTTTGAAATTCATCGGTCCATAGAGGTCCGAATGTACGAGCTCTAAAGGTATTGTGGCTTTGAGACCTTTTCCAGTAAAAGATCTTTTAGTCATTTTTCCCTCATGACAAGACTCACATAGAGGTAAAGAGTTGTCTTCCAACTGATTTAGAAGTCCATTCTTAACCAATCTCTCAATTCTTTTGAGATTTATGTGGCCAAGTCTTAAGTGCATAGATAGGCATTAGAAGAAACTTTTTGTCTTTTATTCTGAGTTTCGACTGTTCTAAACATCTCAGTATTTAAGACAAATTTTGCTTTAGTTGGTCTTAACTTATATAAGTTGTTTTCAAGTATAGCAGAATAAATTTGAATACCTTTTCTGAAAATGAACGATTCATTAACTTCAAAAGATATTTTATATATTTGTTCCAATATACATGTGATAGATATTAAATTCCATCTCATTTTAGGAGCATACAAAACATCTTTAAGTATGATATATCTATCGTTGAAAAACAACTTCAAGTCTCCCACTGCTTCGGTCGAGACAACATCTCCTGTTCCAACCTTGAGGGTGATCTCGCATCCTTCAAGCTTTTTCCAGGAACTAGTTTCCTGAAAAGAGAAGCAAATATGATTAATGACTCCTGAATCCAATATCCAGGTTGAGGTATCATATTCCACTAAACATGTTTCAGCAACTAGTAAATCATATTTACCTTGTGCTTCTTTCGAGGCAGAGGCCTGAGGACATTCCTCAGTTAAAACAAATCTCAGGTTATCTATTACTAGTTTTGAATTCAAATTTGTTTTCCATGTTGAGTAGTTGTCGCCGTTTAGTTTTTCAGAAGTTAATAGTTGAACTAAAGAGCTAGTCATGCTGAAAAGAAAAACATATCCTTTTTAGTAAAACATTAATCTTTTAAATCCAATCAAGTTTAGCAAAAAAAAAAACTAATAATGTACCCTTCATTATTATATTTTGCAACGATATTTCAATGGTTTAGAATAACCTCCACCGAGGGGTGATCTACTATTCCTCCATTAAACCAAGACTATCTTGACTAGATACTATCACCAGAATGACTCTTATTCCTATAGTAACTCAGTTATCGCTACTTTGGTCAAGAATATACTAACACTTAGTAATTCTTCGTGTGACTCTCCATTTTCAAACCTTAAAGATCATAATCCTTATGCTCCTGAAGTTGGAAAGACAAGAATGAAAATAGACCTAAGAGACCCTATCAATTTCTAGAGTTCGCGAAGTTCCGAATCTTATAACACAGCCCTCCGACTGGTGAGGTCGCTCCAGGGCAGACAAGCAGGTGCATTATAGGAATCTCATGGTGCGACCTAATGGAAGAAACTATAGGATGTGTTGACATACTTCCTTCTCCCACTTACTATGAACAACTTCCCCTATTCACCTTGGTATTGACTCATGCAAACACTCTCCGAATGGAGTCCGCTCCCAGGGCGGCCCAAAGCCAAGCATAAATCTCACGGTGTGAACTTTTAGGGATGCTAGAGCTAAAAGTACATTACTTCTCTCCAGCTGAAGTGCTCTAGATGGTTAGGGTATAAAATACTTAGCGATACATTTCGGCTAACTAAACATATCCTAAGTCTAGGTGATTCATCTGAGTATAACTTTTATACTGGATTTTTAACCTAAGATGTCTAGGTGATAAACAAATTTTATTACCTCACACCGTTCACGCATGCTCATAAAACCGGTTTAACCTAACTCAGACCCCAGCTCGATCTCTAGATAGTAGGTGTTCCGTGAACCGTCAACTTAAAAACCTTCAACCTTAGTCATCTTATCTGACTTTTTGCCAAGATCTTGTCGGGTGAGTTTTCTTGTAACTTCGATTTTACAAGAATCGACCTATTTTCTATGAAAATTAGGATTGCTCGATGGTTAACCCTATGTGAGCATGCATCTTATCTTTATTATAGATTTTAGAAGTCTAGGTTATTTTATAACAATTATAACCCTAAAGGATTCATCTATAACATTCTTCCTTCAAATAAACATGCTTTAATATAACACTTATATTAAAACTAAGCATGCATAGTATATATTTTATAATACTTATAAGATATAACAAATGCATGTCACATGCTTTTCCTATGGTGCGGATTTAAAACAATATGGCATACTATATGCACACATAATCATACAACATTATACATCACATGCATAATAGGTAAACAACACTAAAGTGGACCGATTTTGGCATTAAAAACATAAAATAACTAATCTATTACACAAAAGAGTAACCAGCTTCCCGGAACTGGCTTCAAACACTTTGAACCATCTAGAACTACTCAGAAACCACTCGAACCGGCCCAAAAACACCAAAAACCAAGTTGAACCGGTCAAACCGGCTCAACCAGGTCAAACAGACCGGTCCAGACCATCTGAACCAGTTGGTCAATGCGCGCTGGCGCAGTCAACGGAGGCGCGGGTCGGGTCGAGTCAACGAAAATCGTGGGCGCGCAGGCGGCGAACTGGGTCGACGGACGGGTGTGCGGCTCATGCAGCTGCTTCAGGCGGAGAAACCGGGTCGGGTCGCGGAACGGCCGGAGCACTTCATCGACAGCTGGCGCGCGTGGGGATTCTTCAAATCGGGTCGGCTCTCGGGCTGTGGGTCGGGTCTAGGAGCTTGTCTCGGGTCTAGTGGCCAAATTCAGGTCTGTAAGCAAAAAAAAAACCTTCAATTTTACTACTATTCTCTCTCCCGGAATCAAGCAATTACAACCTAACTTCAACTCTAATGACTCTAACAAATTTACAGACCCTTTTTCACACATTAATACTCATAAATATGTGAGCAATTAAAAATTTTCATAAGAAAATTAGAGAAAAACAATGCCAAAATCATAGTAAGTCCACTTTAGTCCATATTTCATTCAACCTTTGAATAGTAAGGAAAAAAACACTCACCAAAAGCAATTGCATAATTAAAGCATGCTCTGATACCACATGATGGAACACGAGACATAAGCAGTGGAATAAGGATCTAATTACACTCTAATTTCTTTTAATTTAAAGGAAAAAAACATGCAAAAATTAGGAAAAACCAGTAAATTAAAAGGGATGTAATACAACTTTTGTAGCTCCCGAAATGCTTTTCTTCGCTGAATCTCGATCCGAACTCTTCTAGACCACCACTAGAGCTGACCTACTATGCTCTGGACTCAGAATTGGATTGTGGGACCTGATGGATGAAGAACTCGAGAGAGAGAAAGAGATGGAAAAGAAGATGGAATTTTGGGTTGGGTTTGGGTTTTGAATTTCACTCCAACATAGTGATTTTTTCAGCCCAAATTTAGAAAACAATTTTGGCTAAAAGGCAAAAATTTTTAATCCAAATTCAAATCTCATATTTATCGAAAAGAGCCATGCAAAAATTGCGTGAAATCAATTCATAAAAACCCAACACCTAGAATCCACTATCTAAGTGGGCTTAATGTCTCCACTATAAGCCAACACCTAGCCCACTAATTTGTTAGTGAAATTATCCAACAAAAGTTTGGATTTTTTCACTAACTTTAGTCAAAGGACAAAATAGTCATTTTGTCAAAGTCAAACTTTGACCTAAAAGTCAACATTTTGACTTTTTATGATTTTTTCCATGTTGACTAATTTTGACCTCCCGAGCATGAATCCGCATTCATTTTCTCGAAATTCAAATCACATTTGAATATAAGGTCGGTCAAAGTTTGACTTTTCAAAGTCAAAAGTCAACTCTTTAACTTTTGACATCTTTCACCATTTCCATTATTTCCAAGATTCCGAATATGAACGTATTCATATTTTTTATATTTAAATCACATTCAAATATTAAAGCTGTATCTCTAAAATGAAAAACCCGACCACTATATCACATATACTTGTCGGTTTCTCTCTCTTCACCTAATTCGAACAATTCGAATTATTCTATCATATTGTTCTAAGTTTATTCCATATGAGCTAGTAGAGGAACCTAACGGACCTATACATCATGGGCTCCAACGATCCGAGATTAGCTGGCTAAACTCTTTAGACTAAGATAATCAACATTCGTTAACTCATGGGTCATTCCACTATAGTTCCGTAGTTTCACTCCCCTTACTATAGATATATTTGTGTCCATATGATGTAACCATGATTAGTAAGCTAATCCTTCATAGGTTGTTTGTAATCTCGGCTGGGTCATAAAAACCATTTTACCCCCAAGACTACATCTTATTCCTTAAGTTCCACTGATCCTCTAATGAACAATTGGTTTAAGGTCCAACCTATAAACCGAACCCCTCTTGAGCTAAGAGAGGGTAGGGCCCCTTGTTCAAGGCCTGGATTCAGTACTAATGGGAATAACCTATCTACTATCCCTATAACGGGTAGGAGTGAATTTCGTCTTGCACCCTATGTTCCCAGCTATCCACTTGATCTTACCCCTCAAATGGGAGGCTTATTGGGCCAACGATAATGAACTGCCCTCACCTATGCAGATCTTAGGATAATTCCAAGTGAACAGGAGTTCATAGTTAGCTTAGGATTAAGATTAAGTTACCTAGGTCATCAATTAACGAAATAGTCAGTTTTATACATAAAACGACATTTAGAACGTAAAAAGTGACTATTTCATGGTTCAGTCTTATGTAAACTCTTTATATAGGATGCCCCCACTTTCATGTCTCCACGTGAACGGTTTAGGATCACATCGTTTGTACTAACTACAAAGTGGGCCGCATTCATAGTGTCTCCAGAATAAGGCGCCCAATCTTATTCATATACTATAGACCATTTTGGCTATATATTTAAACTTGATCTACATTTATGTCACTACATAAAGTTCAAACTACAATAAATAGCCTTAGGACCTTAGTTTATTGGATTCAAGATTACAATTTCAATAAGAATTTTATCGAAAAACAAAATAGAATATGTTTATTAATTTACAAACTACGAGTTTTATGACATAAAATCCAACAGCTATCAAGTGAAAGTGTTTCACTAAGTGATAGACTTTCAGAGACTAAACGATCGTGCAGCTTTGACTATACAATAGTTATTCAGTTGATAGTTTATACGATAGGCTGCCATTTACTAAACGATCGAGTGTATTGTCTATACAATAGATAGCTTCTTATCTCCCACTTGCTCGATCGTCTACATGATCGTTGTCCTCCAGTATCTTCCTCAAGCCAAGATCACACAGAGCCCATAACTTCTGGATTCTCACAACGAGAATACCAAGATAACCATTGTGGTGGTATCCTCACTCACTTCGTGGATCGAGTGGGACTTGATTGGGTTCGTGTTGTGTGCCGATTGTTGCGTTCGAGGGTGCTGTCTTGGAAGCTTGGAGACTAATTGAGGGATTCTTGAAGAACGTTTCTTCAAAGGTATGCATACTCTATCCCTTGATTATATGGTAACATGTTGTAATTTCTTGTTGTGCATGACCTGCTAGTTTCCGTTCTAGGGAGGATGGATGGATGACTGTTTGAGGGAAGGCTCAGTGGTCCTTTGTTCTAGGGGAGGATTGTTGGGAATGCAACCAAAGTCCCACATTGGTTAGATAAGAAGAGGATATGAGTATATAAGTGAGGATGACTATCTCCATTAATATGAGGCCTTTTGGGGTGAAACAAAAACTAAAGCCATGAGGGTTTATGCCCAAAGTGGACAATATCATACCATTGTGATATTCCAAATTTCACTTCTGTTTTGAACTTCTTTTACAGTCGTGGTGGGTTTTCTGCATTGCGTTTAAATATTAAATGCGTTTGTGGATGTGTTGATGAATGTTTACGGGTTAATTGCCTTTATTTAAAGCTTTCATTTCGATTACAAAGTGTTAATTTGTAAGGGCCCCTGTATTTTTGGGTATAATTAACAAGCAATCGAGTCTGTAATTCAAAGTGTTTGAGTTTTTTGAGTCATTCGTGATGAAGTTTCGAAGCATGGAGATGCGGTTCTTAACAAGGAAAAAGACCAAATATTTGTCGTATCGTGTAGCCTAAGGTAAATGATAGTTGAGTTTTTACTAAACAATCATGTAGAAAAGTTCTGCCCGATCGTGTAGTATTTACTAAATGATCGTGCTAAACGATGGGGTAAATCATTTACTCTATCGCGTAGCGTTGGTTGCTTGATCGCTGGACGTTGGAGGTAAACGATCGTATAGAGCATTTGATGCTCATCGTTTAATAAAAGGTGCACGCACTAAACGATCGTGTAGTTAGCATGCTTCATCGCGTAGTCATTAACTACACGATCACACAGTATATGATACCTTTGAAAGAGTGTATTAACATGCAATGGAAGTAACAAGGATCATTAAGCATTCAAATTCACTAATTTTGGCAGAAACTAAAGCATGTTCATCTAAAATAAGAGGGTTTGTAGTCATACCTTTGTAAAACTCTTCAAGATCTCGATCAGCAGCAATTGTCTTCTCCAAAGAACATCGTGAACCACCTCAAGATCTTCCCCACTTTTCCCTTGAAGCTTTAGAATGAGTTGTGGGACTCAATAACAGCTTGAAGCAACAGAAAACCAAAGGGAAGCTCACTGCACCAGCACATTTGAAGAACACTTCTTCAGCCCAAAATTTTCTCTAAAATTTCTAATGGAATGCATGCATCAATTTCACTCCATTCTTCTTTATTTATTGCAGGTGAACATGCAAAGAAGAATGTTGCATGAGTTTCAGCTCATGCTTGGAGTTAATGAAGATGAGGAAATGAGTTTTGTGTGAGCATGAAGAAGATGGATAATGGAAAATCTCATTTTTCCATTTGTGCATGATTTTCAACATTTTTAATTTTTCTCAAAATCAAAACTTGATTTCAAAATCTATTTTGATTTTAAAACTGAAAATTTAATTTTATAGAATTAATTTCATAAATTAATTTTTAAATAATACCATTAATTTAATATCAAATATTAAATTAATTTTTGCACAAATCCACCTTCAAATATTTAAATCATATTCAGATATATATTCTCCTATTTCATTTAATTTTAATTTGAACGTTTCAAATTAATTTCTCAAACTACTCTAAAGCTTATCCATTTATGAGCTAGTAGGGGGACCTCGCGGACCTACAGATCATGGGCTCCAACGATCCGAGATTAATCAACTAAACTCATTAGACCGATCTAACCCCTATTCGTTAACTAATGGGCCACTCCAGTAGTCATGAGCGATCTGTGGATCACATCGTTTGTAGCACTTTGCAACTCTTTGTAACAACTACAAAGTGGGCCGCATCCAATAGTGTTACTAGGATGAGACATCCAATTTCATCCTTATACTTATTAGACTATTTAGGCTATATACTGTTAACTTGATCCTATTTATATCACTACATAAAGTTACAGTATTCAGATTATAACCATGGATATGTTTATTGGATTTTCATAATAGAATGCAAAATCAACAATTTATTATTATTGATAAATATAATGTTTAACACGAACTGCGAGTTCTAGGACAGTCATAACAACCTTGGCGCTTGCTCAGCTATCGTTTAGACGATTGTGCTTCACTGCATCATTGTCGTTTAGATGATCGTTTAAGGCTTGCGTTGTACGTTGCGTGCTGCATGATCACGTGCCTTCATGCTTTATCGCATAGTCAAAGGTACACGATCGTTTAAGCTCAGGAAGCATTAGTAAATGATTGAGTAAAGTGTTTACTCTCTTGTGTAGGCGATCACAAGGTTTTGGTACACGATCAAAGAGACGCGTTTCTTCGCCCGAACGGTTCAAGACCCGATTCACCTATTTGAACCAGAGACTCTTTGCTATTTGTAATAGTTAGCTTAGTTTATTTGGGGCTAATTATCCCGGTTCATCAACTTTTATTTAATGTACATGAGATCTATGTTGGTTTATATGCCATATGAAGGAACTTTTATCAAAAAGTACCTATGAGCGAAAGCAAGATCGTTCCAAATTCATTGTGACAGAAATACAACATTCACAAACATACATACAAGTTATGCAATTCAAAATAAATTACGACATGCTTTTAACAATAAATACAAAGGATCAAGAGACTCACATTTGAAGAACTTTTCTTCTCTGTATCTCTCGCTCTCGTTAAGACCAGCAACTCTCGCTGTCGTTGCAACGCCAAACCGATTGTCGACCAAATCTTGTTGTTGCTCACCACCGAACGAACTTCTACACAAACAAGCAGCAAGGAGGACACCACCACTCAGTGACCTTGGTATTCTCAGAGTGAGAATCCAGGAGATGTGGGCTCTGTTGGATTTGGTAGAGGGGAGGAAGAAACTACAATCGTATTCAACGACCAAGCAAGTGGGAGAGATTTGGAGTCTATCATATAGACGGATGCTTGATCGTTTAGAAAAGGTGCACAATCGTTTAGGTAATCGGGTATGATTGTTTAGGTAAACTTGCTCTCGCGCGCAATCGTTTAGTAAAAGCTATACGATCATTTAGGTCAACTACGTGTGTACACGATCATTTAGGAAAAATTGAGCTATCGTGTAGGTTCTTGTAAACTATATGATGGGCAGTGTACAACTTTGTGAAGTGATTATGATTATCTGATCTTTTTCAAAATGAAAACTATTTTCATTTTATCCTTCAGTTATGAAAAACTTAATGCAATCTCCCACTTTCACGCACAGTTATGGAGAAAACCACCAATAATTATCTCATAATTGTTTAATTATAAATAAATATAATAACTAACTTATCATATTATATTTATAACCTATAGTTTTAATATCACATCATATGCAACATATAAACCATAATCTTTTTCTCCTCCACTAGATATAAATCATATTTATATCCTTTTCCTCCAATTAATTTATCTCATACATCGTGTCAATTATATCATATATAAATGAACCAATTTAATCATATCATATATAATCAAACTCCCTCTTGTCAATTTGAACACTTCAAATGTAACACCCCGCAAATTTTTTTTAGTAATAATGTAATTTCAATAACTTTATTATTTGGAATTTCAGTAACTGTTATTAATTAGAGGGAATTTTTGGAATTTGGACTTCAAGTATAAGTGCGAAAATTTAATTTTTGGCGTAAAATTATTCAATTTGAAATTCAAATTGAAAATTAATGGCAGGAATTAATTCAAATTGAAAATTAATGGCAGGAATTAATCTTCTTTTGAAATGGAAAGGAATTTAATAGTACAAAACAGAAAGGAATTAAATGTAATTATATTTACTTTCTTTTTTGTTTTATTATTATTATTATTATTGTTGTTGTTGTTGTTGTTGTTGTTTTTTTGATAAAAAGTCAAACCCCACCCCCGTTTCCTTCCTCACGTTCGTGAGCCCGTCCGACGCCGCCCAATGTCGTCGTGTCAGTTTCTTCTTCATGACCTCTGTCCACCACTGCTCTGGCATCGTTCGCTTTTGCCGTCATTGGATTTATTGATTTGGGTAAGATTTCTGCCGTTTGGGTTTGTTTTCGGTTGATTCTTGAATACTCATTTACTTTTGGTATCAATTGGTTGATACCCATTGTGTTTCAACTTTGGATTCAAGTTTGTGAAGGTATTGAGGTGTTGTTTAGTGAAGTTGGAGTTTGTTTTAATGAGTTTTGGTAAGTTTTATACTTTGATTACCCTCTTGTCATTAATTTGGTTGTTGAGAAATTTTGGTAAAGTCATTTGGAAGTGATTTTTTGAGGCTGAAGCCCCTACTCCATTGCTTCTCTTCCTTATTTCTTTTCCACTTTTTCTCTCAAAGGGCTCTTCCATTTCAACCACTTCGACGTTGCTTTGTGTCTCCTTAGCCACCGTGCTGACTAACTCAAGCGGAAATGGCTCAACCTCAACTTGTTGACCGCCTGGTTGATTGACCATGCCTTCGTCCAAGGATTTGAGAAGGTTTAGATTTTTTAGAATTTCTCCATAAACTTCTCGCTTATCCTTATGCCTTGTCTCGCTTGTGGCAGAGGCTGATGGTTGAATGTGATTATAGGGCAATGGGGATTGGGACCCTGTTGTGGCTAATGGGATGAGTATGGGGTTGAATGGTGAAGGTGATGCCACCGTGGGTGGTGATACGTAATTCGGTGTGGCGACGATCGAGAATGAGATTGGGTTAAAGGAAGCAGAAGAGGACACCACTTCGTAGGAGAAAGTAGGGGTGGTTGATCGGGCTGAAGAAAGGGTATTTTGACCTGCCATTTGAATCGTAAATGGAGTAGGCATGACCAAAGAGAGGGCCAGAGGGATCTTTAAGTTCATGGGGAGGCTTCTTAAATTCATTGGGTTTAGGGTTTTAGGTTCGTGTAAAGAAGAAGGGTGTTGAAAAAGGGAGAGGGGTTTAAATAGGCGAAGGGTGAAGAGGAAACGAATGGTTGCCTCGTGATTCGAGGCAATGATAGCGTCGTGCATATTAATGGTGAACTGATATAATGTCTACCAGCACATCTTTTCTCCATCCTATGGTGGGATGACGTATCGTTCCCTCACATGCGATGGGTTCTTGGAGATGCATTGGGATATAATTCTCCTGAATCTCCAAGACTCATCGCATCACTCATCGCATTAAGAAACCCATATTCCTCCCTTTCTCTAAGGTTCTTTTTTTTTTTTTTTTTTTAAATATCCAATGACAACCATAAACAGATAAACAAAGATAGCAACAATAATTAAGCAATAATAATAAAGGATACTAATAAAAAAAGAAATGAAAATAAAGGATATAAAAAAAAGGATACAATATGTCCCTTGAAGGATATTTCTTTATTGCGCAGGGACTTCCTTCTATCGCATCATTCAGGCTATTCTAGGTCTATAGAGGTCTTTTCGCGATCAATGTCCCCTCCAAAGTAAGGCTTGATGCTTTGCCCATTAACTTTGAAAGCGTTGGCTTCGTCATCAATACCAATTCCACCGCTCCATGTAGATAAACTTCCTGGATGATGAATGGTACTAACCAATGCGATTTTAGCTTGCCTGGAAAAAGACGCAATCTAGAATTAAACAAGAGTGGCCAATTTCAAAAATTTTTCTTACGAATGCGTTGATCATGCCAACGCTTTGTTCTCTCCTTGTATATTTTGGCGTTCTCATATACTTATAGTCTCCACTCATCCAATTCTAATAATTGAAGCTTCTTCGCTTCTCCCACAACCTTCAAGTCAAAATTGAGTTTTTTTGTAGCCCAGAATGCTCTGTGTTCAAGCTCTAACAGTAAGTGGCATGCGTTTCCAAAGTCGATAGCGTATGGAGACATCCCTATGGGAGTTTTATAGGCGGTGCGATACGCCCATAACACATCATCGAGTCTTTAAGCCCAAACTTTTCTTGTCAAATTAACCACTTTCTCCAAAACTATCTTGATTTCTCTATTTGATACCTCTACCTGACCATTGGTCTAGGGGTGGTATGTTTTTGCTTTTTTATAGTGCACGTTATATTTGACTAGAATCTTGCTAATGATGCGATTGATAAAATGTGTACCTTCATCGCTTATAATGGCTCGTGGAGTGCCAAAGTGATTGAAGATATTTTTCTGTAAGAATTTCAATATTGTGATCGCATCATTCGAGGCACAGGAAATCACCTCCACCCATTTTGACACATAGTTAGGATGTAGTTGTGGCCATTAGACGATGGAAATGGCCCCATGAAATCGATTCCCCAGACGTCAAATAGTTCCACCTCCAAGATGACATTCATTGGCATTTCTTTTTTCAGAAATCTTCCTGGTGCATTGGCACCTATCGCATTTTATGACATAGTCGCGCACATCCTTGAATAAGGTAGGCCAATAGTATCCACTTTGCAAGACCTTCGCAGCTGTGCACTGACTTCCAAATTGTCCACCATAAGGAGATTCATGGCATTGATAGAGAATACGATGAAATGCCATCTCAGGAACACATTGTCTCAGGATATGGTCAGGTCCCCTTTTATATAGGTTGGGTTCATCCCAATAATAGAATTTACAATCATGCATGAGCCTTTTCTTTTGTTGAGAGGTATAATCTTCTGAGAATTGCTTGTAAACAAGAAAGTTAACAATGTTTGAATACCAAGGCAAGTATGCATCAATTTTCAGCAACAGTTTGTCAAGGAATGAGGCATTCACGGAAGGTTGTACTCAATCATTTTCATGATGTTCAAGCTTTGACAAATGATCAACAACCTTATTCTCTGTCTCTTTTCTATCCACAATCTTTGTGTCAAACTCCTATAGTAACAAGACCCAATTGGTCAACCTTGGTTTTGCATCCTTCTTAGTCATCAAATATTTGATATTAGAGTGATCAGTGTGAATGATTACCTTTGATCCTAGCAAATAGGGTTGAAACTTCTCCATGGAAAAAACCACCGCCAGCAACTCCTTCTTGGGTGTTGTTAAGAGTTTTACTTTCATATGCAATAGGATGAAGGATGCTTTTATTCATTGAGCTAATGTTGCTCCCATCGCATATCCGTTGGCATCACACATGAGTTCAAATGGTTTTGTCCAATCTGGAGAAATTAGTACAAGAATTGAGAGTGCTTTCTTCAAATTATCAAATGCATTCAAACAATTATTGTCAAAATCAAAAGGTTGATCCACCTCCAACAGCATATTTAGTGGCCTAGAAATTTTCTAGAAGTCCTTGACAAATCTGCGATAAAAAAAAGGCATGTCCTAAAATGCTTCTCAAAGTCTTCACATTCATTGGGGGTGGAAACTTCTCAATGGCCTCGATATTAGCTCGATCAACTTCTAGGCTAGTCTTAGAAATCTTATGGCCAAGAACAATTCCTTCAGTCACTATGAAATGACATTTTTACCAATTTAAAACCAAATTTGTGTATTCACACCTTTTTAAGATTTTCCCTAAATTCTCCAAGCACACTTTATATATCTTTCCGTAGACTGAAAAATCATCCATAAATATCTCAACAGAATCTTCGAGATAATCCAAGAAGATGGCCATCATGGACCTTTGAAATGTGCTAGGTGCATTGCACAGTCTAAATGGCATGCGACGGAAAGTGAACGTCCCATATGGGTATGTAAACATTGTCTTTTCCTAATTTTCTGATGCGATTATAATTTGGTTGTACCCCGTGTAGCCGTCTAGAAAGCAAAAATAGTCATTCCCTGCCAGTCTATCTAGCATTTGATCAATGAAAGGCAAGGGGAAGTGATTTTTTTTTGTCACGACGTTGAGTTTTCAGTAATCCATGTAGATTCTCCAACTGATAACTGTATGCATTGGTATTAGTTTGTTGTTTTCATCGGGAACGACTGTCATTCCCCCTTTCTTTGGCACACACTACACTAGGCTAACCCACATGCTATCTAAGATGGGGTAGATAATTCCAGCATCCAACCATTTGATGATTTCCTTTTCGACCACTTCTTTCATCATAGGGTTCAACCTGTGTTGAGCCTCAACAGAACCCCTTCTGACTCTCTTCCAATCTAATTTTGTGCATACAATAGGATGGGCTCATCTAAATCGCATGAATGTGCTTCATCCGGGTAGCTCATCGCCTTAATGATGCTGAACTTCAGCTTTTGATTATTGACATTCATTGTAATATATCCTTTGTGCACATCGATCTGAGCTCTCCCAGTGGAGAGAAATGATCATCCCAAGATAATAGGGACATCTTTATCAGCTTTATAATCAAGTATAATGAAGTCCGCAGGAAGGATGAACTTATCCACTTTAACTAACACATCTTCCAACTTTCCTTCCGAATGGACGAGCAATCGGTCTACTAATTGGAGGTTCACTGATATGGGCGTGAGTTCTCCAATCTCCAATTGTTTGAAAATTGACAAGGGCATCAGATTTATGCTTGCCCCTAGATCGCATAATGCATGCCCAATATAAATTCCTCCGATTGAGTAGGGTATTGTAAAACTTCCAGGATCTCTCATTTTTGGAGGAATGATCGCGTTGCTAACTTGCGTTGGAGCCATCATCTCGTATTTATACACATTGTTAGGATATTGTTGGATTGGTGTCCTAATTCTCCTGGAGTCTCGTAGTTTGTAATTTATACACATTGTTATGAATAAAATAAGAGTTATTTTATCTGGCATTTACTCATATCCAATAAACAAAGCTCCATGATTATTGTATGTAAACTTAAGCATGTATATGATATATACAAGTGGATCATGCCTTAAATGATAACCTAATAGTTCTATAGTATAAGGATTAAGTAGGGATTCCTAATCTTGGTGACACTACGGATACGACCCGCTTTGTAGAGGTTTGCAAATGTTGTAAACTACTACAGATGGTAGATCCTGACCATTCATATGGAGACATGCGAGTAGAGGTATCCTATATAAAGAGTTTGTATAAGACTAGACCACGAGATGATTCGTCTTTGTATATAACGTCGTTGATACTGGAGACTTACATCTCACTTAAACGACCATAGGTGACATGACCTCAATCCTAAGTGTTTTGGAAACTTTTGCCTTTGAAGGTGGTCCTTTGATTAGTATGGGTGAGAGTGGCTAGATTGCCAACTCAACATGCCTATCTTTTTGGAGACTTGTCTGATTTGGGAGCTGGGAACTCAGTTACACAAGATGAAATTCACTCCTTCCCCGAAGTAGGGGTAAGTAGATAGATTCCTCCCTTAAGGGTTGATTCTGGGGCTTGAACATAGTGGCCACAACTTTCTTTGGAAGAGAGAACTCAGTCATAGTAGGACTATGACTTATGTTCATTAGAGGGGTCAGTGGTACTTAAGAAGTTAGATGTAACTACAGGGGCATAACGGTTATTGGCTCAGTTATACTTACGAGCGATCTGTAAAGGCTTATCGTACTGTTGATTGGTTGATATAGATACATAATAATCTATAGTAAGGAAATTTCAACTTTCGGTCTTTAGTGGAGTGCTTGGCAGTTAACGGATGGTGGATCCCGTGACAAAAAGATTTTAGTCAGTTATTCACGTACCGTTGGAGCTTCGAGCTACAAGTCCATAAGGTCCCCTTGGTAGCTCAATGGATTCAAGTTGAGAATCAGGTTTTGGTGTTGATTTGAAATGTTCAAATTGACAAGAGGAAATACAATTATATATGATATGATCGGTGTGGTGTATGAGATACATCAAGTGGAGGATTAATGTAAATGAGATTTACATAAAGTACCATGAAATAGAAAAAGAACTATGGTTTATATGTTTCATGAGATGAAATATTAAAACTATGGGTTATAAATATAGTATGGTAAGTTAGTTATCATATATATTTATAATAATATTAATTATTGGATAATTATCTCTTTTTTTTCAATAACCAATTGAGTGGGAGGTTAGTGGTGGTTTCATGGTAACCGTGAGATAAAAGGAAAAATATTTTCCTAAATTTAGATGATTTGTGAGAGTTACTATTCTCATAATTACTCACAGTTGGCTGTCAAGTGAATGAGATTTACTAAACGACAGCTGAAAAAAGACTAAACGATCGTGGAGTGACACTACACAATAGTTCACTCAGCTGGCCTTTAGCTAAATGATCGTGGAGCTTTTGCAAACGATCATAGAGCATTTGTTAAACGATTGGGCATTCATCAATATGATAGACTTTGTCATCTCCCACTTGCTCAATCGTTTACACGATTGTTCTTCCTTCGGTCTCTTCCTCTAACCAAGTCCACACAGAGACCACACTTCTAGATTCTCACATCGAGAATACCAAGATAGCCATTGTGGTAGAGTCGTACTCAACTCAACATAGTTCGAGGTATTTGGAGGCTATTTGCTGTGTTTGTGGTCTTGGAGATCATTGTGCTCGTGGTCGTTGTGATCAAGTGTTCGTGATCGAGGGTGTTTGAAGATGAGTCTTCACAGGTATGTATAGTTTTATCCCTTGATCTTATGAAAAGCATGTTGTAATTTCGTATGTTGCATGACTAGATAGTTTCTGTTTGTTGATTGTAATTGTGTATGTTCAAATACGAATGGAATTTGGAAAGATCATTCCACTGCTCATGGAAATCCTCATGTTCGATTTCCTTCAGTTTCTCTATGCTCCTTTTCTTGGATATGATATCCTTTAAGAACTTAGCATAGGTGGCCATTTGCTCTATGGCTTCCACAAAAAGGACTTTGATGTGCAGTTGTTTTAATATTCCTAAGAAGCATTTATATTGGTTTTCATCACTTTTCTTCTTTTTTAGCCTTTGTGCAAATGGAGGTGACTGCTCGTCTTGTGGTGTTAATGTTGTAGGAGTTGTTGTGGTTATTTTTTCTGGTTCTTGTTTTTCCTTGTGAACACTTTCCTCAGATACATGATCTTTACCTTGTTGGATTTTAGATTCTTCATGCGATTTTCTTTTTATAGCCTCTGTTGTTATGCGTCCACTCCATAATGTGCCTTTGTCTCTCATATGGTGAGGAATTTCTGTGGTGTTGGGAATTACTCCTTGTTTCTTGTTCTTCAACTCGCCTGCAATCTGGCCCATTTGTACTTCAAGATTACGAATGGATGTTGCTTGATTTTGAAGAACTGTTTCATTCTTTTGAATGCATTCCTTCAGCAAATTTTCTAAAGAAGAGGATGAGGATGACTGAGATGAATTGGTTGTCTACTGAAATCCGCTTGGTCTTTGTTGAAACCCCAGTGGTCCATCTCTATGGGCATTTTGAGTATTGACTTGTGCTTGTTGCTGATTACCACCCCAAGAGAAATTCGGATGGTTTCTCCATCCAGGGTTATATGCGTTGGAAAAATGGTTGTTTTTAATGAAGTAGACAGATTGGGGCGCGGTCATTCCTTAAAGGAATGAGGTTCTTTGCAAAGGACATAACTTTCATTGTTCATTTTGGCAACCGCATTCACTTGCTCGCCTTTTGCGCCATTCTTTGTCATGCTCATTGCCTTCAGCAAGTTTGTCATCGTATTAACTTGTGTCTGCAGAGATGCGATAGCGTCATTATTCTGGGTTCTGTTAGTTCTTGACCCATATTCATTTCCTTGCCAGCCTTCGTGATTCTTTGAGATCCGATCCAATATATTCTTGGCCTCGATGTAAGTTTTGTCTAGAATTCCACATGTCGCTGCAGCATTTACAGCGTTCTGCAATCCTAAGTTCAAGCCATAATAAAATATTTCCATCTGAAGACAATCAAGGAGTCCATTATGCGGACAATCCCTAACTAATCTTTTGAATCTCACCCACGATTCGCTGAGCGTTTTCGATTCTCCCTGCTAAAAGTTTGTAATTAGCCTTTTTCTCTTTACATTTTCTATTGGTGGGAAGTATTTTTTCATAAACTTCTCTACCACTTGTTCCCATGAAGTTATCTCCCCTGATTCAAGCGAGTACGCCCATTTTCTAGTATAGTGAAAATGGGAATAGTGTAAGTCGTACTTCCTCTAGTGTGATGTTGGGAATACAAAGGTGTTGCATATTTCAATAAAACTCCTCAAGTGAGTGTGGGGATCTTCACTGCGTCTTCCCCCAAATTGACCGGCCGCTTGAATCATTTGAAGCATTACAGGATTCATTTCAAATCTTGTTCCATCCAAGACTGGTCGCATGATTCTTGGAGAGAAATCATACAAGTTGGGTGACACATAGTCCCTGATGGGTCTATTGCAATCATTTGCTAACAAAATTGGGTTGGCAAGTGCTTCATTGTGATTTATTTTCTCTTGTAGTTCCTCCAGGTGGTTCTGCTGTTCAGCCATCCTACGAACTCTGTTTTTTCGTCTTCTTCGGTTGGCTCTCTGTCTTCTGCGAAAGGTTCTCTCTATTTCTGGATCGTATACGAGCTTGGGAGTATTTCCTTCGCTCATACAGCATTTGCACCTTTCTCGCAGTCAAGGTACAATACTCCAGAAAGTCGAGGTCTGCAAAGATCAATAAAAATAGCTTTAACACACTTAGTTACCGCAATTCCCGGCAACGATGCCAAAAACTTGATGCGTTCTATACATGCGATGAAATAATAATGCTTATAAGATTTAACACTTAGTTTTCTCTAGTCAAACCTAAGTGCAAATTTGACCAGAGTTCCTGGTGAGTCCAGGGTCGAATGCAGGGATTACTTGTAAGCGTGTGATGAAACTAATAATATGATCTTAGCGTGAGTTAAAATGTTCAAGGGGGTGATTGAATGAGCTAACTTAAATCTAAATATGTTATGGGAATTATGTTTAAAATGAAGCAGTGAGAGTTGGATAACAATTATGTGATAAGAAGGTTGAGAAGGATTTTTACTAACTCTTTCTAAACAACTAGATGGAATATGCGATCAAGCTATAAACTCAATATTACGACCAACACTTCTTAGTGTTCTTTGTCACATTATCCTATCTCTAAGATGCATGCGATAAATGTAAATGCAGAGAATGTACTTATTTCTAAGGAACTTTTTCTCTTGTTTTATGAGGTCCTAATCTAAATTCTTTCAAGCTCATATTAACTTTACTTAGAACAATTTCTCAATTGATTCAAGCAATAAATATAAACATGCATAAAACAAGTTGATCGCATGATTCCTCCAGTTATTTAGTCGTGTTAGCTACAATCTTCTCAACGCATAAGGCGATTTAGCTACGCATGATGTTGGTGAAAAACTTAGAAAAGGTATATAATAAACATGTATTCATACTGCAAATCTGAATTTGTCAATACAAGAATTACAATACAAATACACAAAACAAAGAGAAAGGGTCAGAGAGTCAACCATGGTGCAATGTCTTGCTTCATCCGGCTTATTTTACAGTTGTTTCACTTAGACGATTGAACAGTATTATCTTATTCTCTCCCTAGAATCCTAAGCTCTCACTAAGGAATTTCTATGGAAAATTGGTAAGGGTTTCTAGCAGAATCCCTTCTCAGGGTATTTTTCTTGTCTCCCACAATGTATCCCATGATATATGTATCAGGATGTTTGTATATTACCATCTCCCTTCTGCATGGCATTTGCATGGTTATTTAAAGGCGTTCGCGAGCATTTCTTTTCTCTAACTCATGATTGTGTTGATGGGTCACATTAAATTCCATATCCTATTGCATTGTCTGCAACGTGTCAGGGGTTCATCGAATCTTCAATAAAGTTTTCCTGTCGACCACCAACGCAACTTGTGATTTGACACCTACTGCCCATGTCATGCCATGCCTCAACACTTGCAGCTTATGCGATCATCTTTCTTTTTCTTCTCTGGCAATTCTTGCTTGATCGCATCAGTTGGTATGCAACATGCGATCACACGTTCATCAGACTGCTAAAGGATATTCTACATAGAAGTAGCGAAATAGTCTGAAATTTAAATATGTTATGCGTTAGAAGTATGTGATCGAATGCTTCACTTTTTGTATAAATTTATTGGTAAAAATTATCTAAATTTCATGCCTTTGCCTTATTATTTTAAATGAAAGAGATACAATAACTTGTATTTCTACCAGTTATCAAAGACCATTGTCAAAACTTCCTCCAATTCTTTTTGGGCACACAATTGATAGAGAGAGAAAATAGGGAGTGGGTTATTTTCATAACTCCCTCAATTAATTTAATTCAAAATTAAATTAAATTATATAATATATATATATAAACACACACGCACACATACATATATATAACTATATGTTATATCAAATATAACACATAACCTATATTTTTTTATTTCTCTTATTCATTCATGGTTATTTAGTATAAATCACATTTACACTAAATTTAATTATATGAATTTCATCCATGTAATTAGTATTTGAATCATATTCAAATATTTAATTCCTCTCAAAATAAACTCTATGATATAATATATTGAATACATTATATTAATTATATCACATATAATTAATTTAATTAATTATATCATATATAATCAATTCTTTCAATTAATTTGAACAATTCAAATTAATCCAAAATTAATTCTCGATAATCTCTGTTGAGCTACAGAGGGACCTTATGGACCTATAGATTGAAGCTCCAATGGTATTTGAATAATTAATTAAATTACCCAACATCCATTAACTGTCGGTCACTCCACTAAAGACTGACAATTGCACTCTTCGCACTACAGATATATTTCTGTGTCCATTGGATATAACCAGTCAACAGTGTGATGACCTTTCACAAATGCTCATAAGTACAGCTGGGCCAAAATTATTGTTTTGCCCCTGTAGTTACATATAACTCCTTAAGTACCACTGATCCCTTTAATGAACAATAAGTCGTAGTCCAACTATGACCAAATCTCTCTCAGGCCAAGAGAGGGTGTGGCCACATTGTTCAAGCCCTAAAATCAGTCCTTAAGGGAGCAATTTATCTATTTACCCCGACATCAGGGAAGGAGTGAATTTCATCCTATATAGTTGTGTTCCCAGTTTCCCAATTAGGCAAATCCCCAAATGGTAGACATATTGAGTCGACGATCTAGCCACTCTCACCTATGCAAATCAAAGGGCCGCCTTCATAGATATGAGTTCACAACTCGCTCAGGATTCAAGTCATATCACTTAAGTCATCCTGGTGAAATGTAAGTCTCTACTATTAAGACGTTATATAACAAGATTAGTCATTTTGTGGTTCGGTCTTATACAAACACTTTGTATAGGATATCCCCGCTCACATGTCTTCACATGAATGATCAGGATTAGATCATTTATAGCACTTTAAAACACTTGTAATATCTACAAAGCGGGTCGTAACCGTAGTGTCACCATGATAAGGTACCCAACCTTATCCATCTACTACAGACCATTTAGGTTATCATTTAAACATGATCCACCTGTATGTCTCTACATACATGTTTAAATTACATAAAATAACATAGGATATTTATTTATTGGATTGAGTGTATGGTCATAAAATAACAATTATTTTAATAATAACAAATTTTTTATACAAAGTTTACAAACTACGTGAATACAAGAGAGATTTAGGACATCAATCCCAACAATCTCCTACCTGTCCTAAAGCTTAGGGAACCAAATGTATAATACAAATAAAGTAGAAAAATACAATAAACTAGGGCAAAATACAACAATCCCCCACTTGTTCTTCGCTGGTGCGCTCTCAAACGAGTACTTCACCACTTACTAGGCACCATTTATCTTAAACTATCTCTTCAAATTGCTCCTACCCTTTCCTTTACGACTTATTCAGATGTTGGTTAGGCTTCCTCCCTGAATGATCGCAAGTCGATTGATAGCTATTGTGTCTTCTTTGACCATTCACTTATTTCCTAGATCTCTAAGAAATAAGTAGTTGTCAGCTCTAAGTTTACAGAGTAAGATTGTCTAATTAAACACTTTATAGAAATTAAGTTCTTTTTCAAATCAGGAACAACATATACATTTTCCAATAAAATATATGAAATTTGTAAAGTAAGTCAGAGTCCTCCCACTACCTTCGAGGAGACGATGTTGATTTGTAGAAATACAAGTTATTTATTCCATCTTATCTAGATATTGCGGCCAAAAGTTAGCAAATATATGCCGATTGTATGAAAATTAGCCTAGTATTACCATAATTATAAATGATCGCAATTACACCCACTAACACCATAAAGATGGAAGACAAGCCGAATTTTACTCTGTTTTGCAGGAGACCAAGTCACCGTTTGCACTAAAGGCTCATGAGAAACTAATCAACGCATCTTTGTCACAATGCGCCAGTCAATCAACAATGAAGAGATGATTACCGTAATGACAGCGCAATGCGACAGTCGATCCAGAACTGTGTTTCAACCACATGTGGTAATAAAAACAAAACCGCATGCGAACCCATGATCGGAAGATGTAGCTGAGCAACACAAAAGCGGAGGATAGAGACACGTGTACAACTAATGGTTGTGCAGAATTGACGGTCTGATTGCATAACAGAAGGAAAAATATCCCTCAATCTTCGGAATTACCATAACGATCAAGTGGGGACCATAAGGCCGGAGTCAAAGATCTGCACTTATAAATACCCCATTGATTTCAGAGAAAAAAAATATGCTACTGGATACGAGGTAAGTGCTATTGTTGAGAGAAAAGGCTGAGCTGAGTGCTTAAGAGACGAGATCCGGGAAGAGGACGAGATAAGGCCGAGAGGTGAATCTCAGATCTAATCTGCCAAACACCCGATTAAAAGCTTTGTGCAAAGATCCCTGCTACCGGTGGAGCAAGCCTGAGAGGGAAGCTCTTCCAAAACCATCCTATCTGGCAAGCGGATCTTCATCGAATCAGTGCCAAGACATTGGCACTTGTTTGTTTCTGTCTATCTCTTTCATCGTTGTACTTCACTGTTCTTTATCTCTTCATTCACACACCATATATCAAACGTTTAATAGAGATATTAAATGTTTCGATAGCTTCCATTTACCATTTTCTATCTATTTTCGTTCACCTGTCAGTCACTTTCTTCATGATGTTTTCTTAATTCCCTGATAAGCAATATGAATTAACCAAGTACTTAATTTATGTTAAAGATATAAAATGCAATTAGCTAAGGCATGCTAGACGGCATCTTCACCTGTGAAAGCAGAAGTGAAGACGCCATTCTGATCTATCGAAAGAGGGTTAGAAGAATGCGTTAACTAAAGCGAGTAGTACTTCCAGACATGGAAGCAACCTTGCGTTCATTATGTTAGTCTCTGTTTCACCACAAACATGTAGGAGCACGGCCGATCACCGAGAGGTACGCCAAGAGAAGAGCGGAACAGTATTTGTAGCTTCAATGTGATTAAGAACTTGCGTTGTTTGTATTATTGTCTTTCTCTTTCTATTCTATTCATAAGACTTATCGTCGCACCCCACATCTTTGCACAACTTTCACAGCCAACCTTGACCTCAGCATCTTATACATGAAGCCTGTATCTTGTATCATCTAGCTTAGGTTTACTGTATTTTTATTTTATTATCACATCTTTACTGCTTTACTTTATTTTATTGCAATTTATATACCTGTACACACACACTTTTAAAGATTTAAAACTTGGTTGCATATATGATGAACGTACCACAATAACCTAAACCAACCCCGTGTTTGACCTCGGATCACACCGAGAAACTTGCAGTGGAATTACATTTGGTTCCATCGTAAGGAAACTTGTGACAACGCATGGCATACTACATGAACATCCATAATTAACACATATTCAGAAGTAGTATCGCATCATCATGAGCATAGAACATCATACATCCTGATCTATCCAAACGTGAGTCAACAGATGTGCCCAGTTTCAACACGCATAGTCATCTCACCAGTTGTCGGCTGCCTCTAAGAATCAATTCCCTGAAATGAAGAACAAACGTGGTTATGGTGCCTGTATCTATTATCTAGGCTGATAATCATTCTCCACTAAGCAAGTTTCCAACATAAATATAGTTACCTTGCTTGGCCTTCTTCTTCTCCGCCATATATTTGGGACAGTTCCTTTTCCAATGTCCCTATTGGTTACTATTGTGTCTTCTTTGACCATTCACTTGTTTCCTATAGCTCTAAGAAACAAGGAGTTATTGCTTGCTCAAGTATTGAATCCAAATATCGAGTTCTCTTCCATGTTGCTTGTGAATTACTTTGGCTTCATGCTTTGTTAAAGGATCTTGGTGTTCACCATTCCTTTTCCCCTACTATTTGGTGTGATAACCTCCCCATTACTGCGCTTGCTTGCAATCCTATCTTTTATGCCCGCACTAAACATATCGAAATCGACATTCGCTCCATCCATGATCAAGTTCTTTCTCGAAAACTTGTCCTTAGTCATGTCTATCACCTCCCCTCCCGAGCTTCTCTCTCGAACCCGAAATGAGGCATGAGGACGATAGATACGACCCTCTTACGATATCTACTGCCCATTTCTTACCTGATTTGCTTAGTAAACTTATAACCACTAAAATATAACAACTCTTTGGCTTAACTTACTTTATTACAACCAATATAAAGTTTACAAAGCCCTCAACTCAAACTTAACAATACCAGACTCTTATGTACAAGAACTCATAATAACAAACTTAAGTCCAGAAGTATGGCTGTGGTGTGGCAGACCTTGACCTTAATAGCACCTTGGAACTCCTCTCTTCCTTTACTTGACGAGAAAAACATAAAAGAATGAGCTTCAAGAAGTCCAATGAGTGGTAAGCAACTTACAGTGTTTCTTTCAACCATAAGAGACAAATAACTGAAACAACATATTCATGTAGCGCGGTCATTTCTCAAACTTTAAGCACGAACAAGTCTACTACCTGCTCTACCTACACACAGGTAGATAATTAACCATATCCATCATATTAATACTATGTGCACATAGATCCTTCTCTTATGGGCTCAAAAACTAGACTTGTCAGTCCTTTGACCATCCCATATGAGGTTTCTCTCATAGACTTAAGAACTAGGCCTCATGGACCCTTGACCATCCCGTGAGGTTCTGCTACAGGCTGAGGAACTAGGTCTTCTAACCCCTTGACCGTCTCAAGCCTCATATTCTCATCATTACTCAAGCTACTCGTGCATAGAGTTTTATATAGATATGCACAAGTTCTTAAAAGAATACCACTCATCGTTGGTTAGTAGGGGTCTCTCTTCCTTCCCGAGTTCCTTGGTTCCCCATGTCTCTTTCCTAGCTCTTAAGCCTATATTGTTTCAATAATCAACTTAGAGTCCTAGGTTTAGGGCCAAAATAACCTTAGAATACCTTCTTAGCCCTAAACTTAGCTTACCAACTCTAACTAATATGAAACTAGACCTCTAGACACCTTTGGATAGCAGTTGGACACAAGGAAAGCCTTCCATAGGCAGTTGGACGCATGATAACACCTTCTGAACCCCTGGACTTCCTCTGATCAATGCATGGCCTCCCCTGGTCAATGCATAGGCCCTTACCCCGGAACCCTAATTCTCTCCAAACTCTCATTTTGAGTCTTATTTTAAGGGAGCTTGAGTTGTAAGCTGAAATAAAGTTCTTCCGAGGTATTTATATGCCCTCAAGGGCGTCCTTGTCATTCTTTCTATGCCACCAACGCATGATACATTGTTTGCATGAGAAACCTGTGTGTCAACACCATGCAAAGTCCAACACAAGGGTCCTTGACATCTCATACATGCATGTGAACTGAAGTGTTTTCACCATGCATAGTCCTACGCATAGGCCCTTCTTGAGCTGTCATTTCGATCTTTTACATGTCTTACTATGCGTCCACCTCACCCTAGGCTCGATCGAGGCTTCATTTGGTTGAGTCACATACCACATTTTGCTGTAATCTAACCTTGCTCTCCAAATGTCTCAAGTTAAAGCATAGTGACCTTGGTTGGGCGCATGGTTGCTTCATCAACAACCCTCTATGTGTCCAATATCTCCTCTATGCATTCGCAGGATGCTTCTAATGCATGGTCCCTTAGGTTTGGACGTATGGTTTCTTAACTATGTCACCGACTTGACTCTTTATCACCACATAGTTCTCTATTTGGTTTATAGCAAGGGCATGCGCCCACCTTACATTTTTTCCTCTTAGGTATGCGTTCAACTAGGGTTCTTGGGCTTCCTTGATGTAACTCTCTCCCAAGGGTTTGTCTTATGCTTCCATCTTGCTTCTCATAGTTCCAAAATGGAATCTATAAGATCTCCTACACGTCAAACCCTAGTTCTATGCACCCAACTCTAACCTCATGCACCAATCCTTCTTTCTCTTTCTTCTCCCTTGGTTTCTATTTTCTTCTTAAATTATAGCTTTCTCCTTCAGACTCAAGGCATAGCCATGTGTCCTATTTGTCTCACTATTCCCTTAAGCATGAACCTATATGGCCATCTGGGCATCCAACACTGCATCTTATGTGTCCAACACTTCATCTATGTATCCAATACTTCCCTCTTTAAAGTTTCCTCAAGTCCTATGTTGTTCAACACTTGGCCAATTTCTCTCCCATAACACCCTATGTGCCCATCATGCCTTCCTTATGCTTCCATTATGGTGTTCAACACATGGTTCCCTAGAATCATAACCTAATCTCCTAGCATAGCTTCCCACATCCCCTAAACATCCAAATTTGTCCAAAATCTTCCCTTGGGATGCGTTCAACATGCTTCCTCTACTACACCATGCATTGAGCTCATCCAAGATTCTCCATCCTCTCCCATGCTATGAATTTAACTCTTAATCTCATAGTATAGTTTGGACACTTAGCCAAAATTTTTACTCCAAACTACTATGCCTTCAAGACATAGAAACTTTTCTTCCTTTGTAGCATAGTTTTAGGTACTTGATTAAACTATTCTTCTTCAAAGCATGAACTCTGAGCTCTTCTCTCCACCCAAGGAATCCTATGAAGGATCTGGTGTTACAATGTCCATTTTCAGGACCAACTTGTTGATTCTCTAACCAAACTGTAATCTCCTCGTCTTTTTCAGGATCTTCGAAACAAACTTGACATTCGTTTCTCTCCCCTACCTTGTTTGAAGAGGGCTGTTATGACATAAAAACTATTGAGGTGACTGAATGGATTATTCTCAGCTGTACTTGGTAACTTGTATTGACTTTAGTTGTATTTATTATTAGTTGGTAGCTAAATCTTTTAGTCTACCTAATCTTGATTTTTACTACCTATTGTTATCTATTGATCTATTCAAGGCAGTCTCTAATCTCTATAAATTGCAAGCTTGAGTTAATAAAATTACATAAACATTTACTCCTCCTTCATTTGCCTCTCTTCTCCATTCCCTTTAAATTCAAACTGTTAGGCATGAGTGTTTTCATCTTAGGTTTTAGTCAAATATTATGTGATAGGGAAGAGAGGTATGAGTAAAAAACCAATCATATAAAAGTAACCTTCAAGAATGATCCACAAAATTATTGTCAGATTACTCTCAACAAACCCTATTTCATATTCGTTTTGTTTTTAGTTCTTACTCTTTGAAAATTAAGTTTATAAACAAGTTTTACTCATAGATTTCTATGTTTCCCCCTACTTTCTACTAATGTTTTCAAAAACTTGTTTTCATCATAAAACTTTACTAAAAAAATGTTTTTCTATTAAAAGAAAATGAAAACCATAATTGAAATTTTCGGATGAAATAAGATCAAGTTTCAAACACACATAAAAAACAGAATTATTACCGAGTGGGATCTTGAAAGTGGAAAATGTTTATTTTAAATTTTTTTAAAAAAAGAACGAAATAGACACTAATCTAAAAAACACAACAAAATTGTAATTTAAAGTTAAAATCTACATATAAAAAATCACTGATTGTCAAAAAAAAAAAAATACTCATATTCTTTCAATACTTACAATATTACTGTTGATACCGAAATTTGCACCAATTGTAAATTTGTATTTGGAGTAGAATAATTGGATATCCTGCAAGAAAAGTGAGTAAAGCTAATACTGGTATGGTGTTGAGCCAAATCCACTCTGACGCTCAAGTTAGAATCGAGTTTGAATTTGAGTCAACTGATAACAATTAGCATAGGTTGAAAAGCATACATTTCTTTGACGATACCATTTGAATTATATAGGTCGCCCATGTAATAACCAAACATAGCTCGTCTATTCAGCTTCCAAGCCATCATTAATCATTATTTTATCCATTTTCTACCTGAACCATCATTATCCAGGCTGTTATAAACTTCAACCCTTAGTATGCTCAACCTTTGGGTAGAAGTATGACTTTCGATTTACCACCAATTATTCTTAATACGTTATGCTCTCTAATAATTGAGCTGCACGAACGGAATTAGGTAACTAAACAACTTTTAAAATAACCATCTTAAAAGAGGTTTTCATTAATTTTTCTTTTTCTTGAAAATCTAATGTATGGCCAAAAATTATGAAAACAAGTCCAATTGAAGGTAGAAAAGGGAGGTTGACTACCCATAAAATATATATATATATATATATACTTAGCTGGCCTTAGGCCATAAGGCCCAACTGCTAGCCCAATTGGGCTACCGTTGAACGAATTGAGTGGGGAGGAAACCCCCCCCCCCCCTCTCTCTTCCTCTCTTTATCAACTTGCCAGCTGGGCTGGCTAACACTCCACGTTGAAGGGGGTGGGTAACCCCTCTCCCATTTTTTTGTATTATATATATATATATTCAAGGAAAAAAAAGTATATATGTGTGTGAATATATATGTATATATATATTATATTCCTTTACTTAAATATACATATACATATATATTTCTTTACTTAACTATACATATACACATATATTTTTTGTTTATGCTCATATGCACAAGATACAATATTGTTTTAGCCAAAAGCCATTTGAAAGTCTATTAGCTTGGCTTCCACCCTTGGGTTGCCTGTCAAGCTTGGCTGGCTTTCCTTAGTCCACCTTTTTAACTCAACTGCCTTTACCCAAAACTTGGATTTAATTCTACTATTCGAGTTTAATTTTACCCTCCAAAGTTGCCCCTCTCTCGAACTGGGTGACTCAAATCCTCTAGTTGGAGCCTAGCTCGAGACTTACTTCTCAAGCTTTCCTTGCATCCATGTCTTAGCTTGGCTTAGGTGAAGAGTCTCGTTTTTTGTGCCAGAATCCCTTATAAAAAGGATTTACTTGGCTACTAAACTCACCACACTCCAATCTTCATCTGTAATCCCTTCCTCGAGGTAATTTACCGTTTGATTTATATTTTCCCTTTGTTTTTTTATCCATTGAGAATACTTGAGTCTTAATTCCTAGGATTGATGTGTCGACCGATTCTAACGATTCCGACTTCGTTCCTAATCAAAGGGCTCCAAACCGTACATGGAGGGAACGTGAGTTACAAAGTGACCACTTAACTTCTCACACTCTTCCTTCAGGTCCATTAACCGCAAACGCCTTAAATTCTCTTAGGATCAAATTCTGAATTCCTGATTCGATTCACATGAGAGTCAATTCCTTAGGTGAAAATCCATCCAATCCACCCTTAGGCGAAGTGGCTTTCTACCCAGCTATGTTCACTTTTGAATTTAGACTTCCCCTTCATCCTTTCATTCAACAATTCTTAACTCATGTAAACGTAGCACCCTTCCAATTATTTCCAAATTCTTATTGTGTGTTATTATTGTGTTATGTCCTCTGGCTTCAATTAGGTAACTTAAACCCTATTACCATGGAGGAATTTATGTCCCTTCATACTCTTAAGAAAATAAAGTCCTCATCAAACTTCTATTATGTCACTATTCGCAAGGGAACTCTGTTGTCTCTTGTCCAACCACCACGAAGGGGTGGAACAAACAATGGTTTTTCGTCAGTGGTGACTGGCTCGCCTCGAACTGTGGAGAGCCCTCTTTACTAGTCCCGACTAAGTATTGGACTTTTAGTAAGTTTTTGGCACGTTCGCTTGATCGGGGCCTATTTTTATAATTTATTCTAATTTTTTTCGCAGTTGATTACAAGCCTACCTTGACTGGTGTGGTTATTACATTTCGAGACAACTCTTTCGACTTATAGCTTGCTTCGCTATGGTCCCAATTTGGTTTAGCAAGAATTCTTAGACAGTTTTGAACTCGACCCATCTACCTGCATAGGTCTGACTGGTGCTCTTTTTTTTATAGAGAATTAATTTGAGGTTTACTCTTCTCTTTTCCTTTTTAGGAATAGCACCTCGCAAGAGCTTGCGTCAAAGGATACATGATGGACTGGGGGCTAATGCACGTGCCACTCAATTTCACCTGTCGAGCCCTCTTTCCATGCCTTGCACAGGTGAGCTGATAGAATCTGATCTTGCACAAAATCTCCCTGATGAACCACCTTCCCAACGTCCATGCATTCGAACCTCACCCTGCCATAACCCTTCTACTCCTATTGTGATAGTCCTAACCCCTTCATACTCCTACGTCCATACACAGGTTGAAGGCTCTACCTCGTCTTCTTCATACCCTTTTGACTTCAATGGGCCATACGAGTCCAACGGTGATGAGACTGCCTTCTTAACTCGGGCTATGACCCAATGGACTAGAGTGAGCAATAAAGTATTGAACCAATGGCATGCTGATCCCAGGTCAGGTATTACACAGACTCAGTAACATCTTTGCTTGGTAAGTAATTCTATTGGATCATATTTTTGTCTCTTCCGAGTACCTATCTATCTGTTCTAATCTTCCTTACTTTTATAGACATCCTATGAAATGATGACGTCTTGCCAAAAATTAAGTAATGAAGTAGAGTTTCATAGGCTGAATCATACGAAGCTGCATGAAGAGGTAGAGACCTTCAGGGGAAATATTGTTTCTCGTAGGGAATTTGATCGAGTTTCTGCTTTATATGCCGAAATGTCTACTCGGCTTGCCTATTCTCAAGCATCCTTGGCTACACTTCAAACTCATCATGACACTTCAGTCAACGAGTTGAAGGAGACGCTTTCAATTTTTAAAGCTGAGTTGGAGGAAGCTCGGACCAAGCTTTCAAATGCTAAATACTTGGCTGGGAGTTTTAAGAAAATGGAGGCATACAGCCAGATGGATGATGACTGCCTCGAATGTGGGGTTATGCTGGCTATGTGCATCGTTAAGGCAAAATACCCTATCGTTGACAGAGATCTCATCCAATCTAAAATTAAGGCCTAGCATAATGATGAGACTCGAGGGATTGATAGTGTAGGTATCTTTGCTAGCCAAGCCTTGCCAACTGCCCCTCATCCTGCCTTTGATGATCTTCTCCAAGGCGTTTCTGATTTTCCTGATTTGAGAACTCTTACGGAGCTCGACGATATTGGTCACATAGATTAATAGACTTTCTTTTATTTTATTTTGTTTTTTTTTTTTTTGGATTTATCATCAGTCTTATTAGAACATGTAATTATTTTAATCACAGCTCGAGCTGATGGCTTGAGCTTGCAGTTTAGTTGAGCAAAATTTGATAGTCCAACGCTTAGTATAGAGTTTTATACTTTTTTGTTTGTTTGTAACTTAACTTGTGGGAATTTACTTATTCAGCTTTTATTTATCCAAAGTTGCAGCTCAAATTTGCTTATAAGTTAAGCTTGTAGTTTGCTTATCATAATCTGCTATATTCCAGCTTTTCTTTATTATTACTCCTTGCTCCCCACTCATGCACGAATAACTTTATGCATAAAAGAAGGACGTCATTGCTTGAGTAAACTCTAAGATTCAAAATTCCCATTGTCAATTTCAAAAGTGACAAATATTAATACTCGAATTGAAAGAAATTACAAATCTTTTGCTAAAATTTTGAAGCAAATCTAGGAAGTATAAATTCGATTATCAAGAAATTACTGAAAATAAATTTTCAAGTGTTCGACATTCCATGGGTGGGGTAAGCTTTCCCCGCTTAAGTCAGTCAAGCTGTGTGTTTTAGGCCCAATGACTTTGGCCACTTGGTAAGGACCCTCCTAGTTTGGTCCTAAAGCTCCACTGCCTGGATCTTTAGTGTTAGCCATGACTCGCCTAAGGACTAAGTTTCCCACTCTAAAGCTTCGTTTGCGCACATGGGAATTATAGTATCGTAACACCCGATTTTTATATTCTGCCACCCTTAGATTCACCATCTTTCGACGTTCTTCCAATAGGTCTAGATTTAGATGGAGCACTTCATCATTCTCAGCTAACTCAAATTGCTCGACCCTAGGGGAAAGGATTCCAACCTCAACCGATACCACGACTTCTGCTCCGAAGGCTAACAAAAATGGTGTCTCACCCGTCGAAGGTTCGAGATGTCGTTCGATAGGCCCACAACACATTTGGCAGCTCTTCAGGCCACAGTCCCTTTAATCCTTCTAGCTTAGCTTTGAGATTTCGCTTAATGATCTTATTGACAGTTTCAATCTGTCCATTAGCTTGTGGGTGGGCTGGAGAGGAAAAGTAATGTTTGATACTGAGGCTAGAGCAAAATTGGCGGAATGTCACATTGTCAAACTAACGACTATTGTCAGTGATCAGGACATATGGTATGCCGAATCGACATACGATGCTCTTTCAAATGAAACTGGTTATTTTTTGCCCAGTAATTGCTGGTAGATCTTCAGCCTCTGCCCATTTGGTAAAATAATCAACAGCAACAATGGGGAACTTGGTCTGCCCTTTACCTGGAGGTAAGGGTCCAATTATGTCGATGCCCCATTGTGCGAACGGCCAAGGGCTCATGATGTTTGGGATAGGTTCAAGGGGCTGTTTGGGTACGATCGTAAATCGCTGACACCGATCGCAAGATGTGGTAAACTTACATGCATCCTGAGCTAGTGTGGGCCAATAATAACCTTGACGAATTATTTTCTTTGTGAGGGATCGGGTCCCAGAATGATTACCACACACTCCCTCGTGAATTTCCCGCATGATGTAATCAGCTTACTCCACATCAACACATTTTAGTAGAGGGAGAGAATATCCTCTCTTGTACAGTCTTCCATTATTTATTACATAGTGGCCAGCCTTGCAACTTAACTGTCGAGCTTTAACTTTTTCATCCGGCAATACCCCTTTTTCCAGAAACTTGATTAAGGGGGTCATCCAACTGCTATGCTCGATCTGCGCTTGCTCATCTATCTCCATAGCTTCTTCTCTCAATATACTGGGTGCATTCAAAACTTCTACAAGCACCATTTTACCTAAGTCAACATCATAAGCTGCTGCCAATCGGGCTAAGGAATCGACTTTGGCATTCTGAGACCACGGTATCTGCTTTATTTCGCACTTGCTAAATGAACCTAACATTTTTTGGACATCTGCTAGATAAACAGCCATTCGATAATCTTTGGTCTGGTATGTCTCGGCCACCTGATTGACAATGAGTCGGGAATCACTGTAAATAATTAGGTTGGTGACTTCAACTTCAACAGCTAGTCATAGTCCAACTAATAGTGCTTCATACACTGCCTCGTTATTCAAAGCCCGAAACTTGAACCTCAAGGCATACTCAAGATGCCCTCCCTTTAGTGACAACAGCAGCAATCCAGCTCCGCAACCCTTTTCTATTGGAAGATCTGTCCACATAAAGCTCCCATGGAAGGTCGTTGCAATTCTCGGTTTTTAGACATATTTATGTCATGTATACCTCCGTGCTGTCCCCCGGTGAGGCACATGAAGTGAACTCAGCGACAAAGTCGGCTATAGTTCGGGGGCGAAAATGGATGTCGTATTCGCCCAACTCAACTGCCCATTTCATTAGTCTACCAGACGCGCTTCTGGCTTTTGCAGCACCTGTCGTAATGGGAAACTGGTTAAAACCGTCACTTTATGTGCTTGGAAATAAGGGCGTAACCTTCGGGCAGATACCACCAAGGCGAGGGCAAGCTTTTCTACATGGGGGTATCTCGTTTTTGTCCCAACCATCAACTTGCTAGTGTAGTATAACGGTGACTATTGGCACTCGTCTTCCTTGACTAGAATAGAACTAACTGCGGAATCAGACACTGTTAGGTATAAGAAAAGTTCTTCGCCTGGCACAGGCTTGGAAAGGAGTGGGACTGAGTTGAGATAATTTTTGAGTTGTTTGAACGCTTCCTCACATTCCTCAATCCATTCAAAGTTAGCTTTTTTCCTTAATACCTTAAAAAAATGAAGACATTTATCGGTAGCTTGTCTTACAAAACAATTAAGAACCACTATCTTCCCATTCAAGCTTTGCTATTGTTTTACCGTTTTGGGAGACTCCATCTCCAATATAGCTCATATTTTATCTAGATTTTTCTCAATTCCTCTCTAGTTCACCATAAAGCTCAGAAACTTACCAGAAGCCACTCCGAAAGCACACTTTTTTGAGTTTAGCTTCATTTGATATCTTTTCAAGATTCTAAATGCTTCAGCTAGATCATCTACATGGTTGTTTGCTTTTTTGCTTTTAACCAACATGTCATCCATGTATACCTCCATATTCCTGCCAATAAGAGGAGCAAAAATTTTATTCACCAGACGTTGATAAGTAGCTCCTGCATTCTTGAGGCCAAATGGCATCACAGTATAACAATAAAGTCCCCGACTAGTAACGAAAGAGGTTTTCTCTTGATCTGGGGGGTGCATTCTAATTTGGTTATACCCTGAGACCATCCATGAAGCTCAATAGCTCGTGATCGTCAGTAGCATCGACAAGTTTATCTATTCTCGGGAGTACGAAACTATCCTTCGGGCAAGCTTTATTGAGGCCAATAAAATCAATGCACATTCTCCATTTTCCATTTGCTTTCCTGACGAGCACCATGTTGGACAACCACTATGGGTAGTGGACCTCTCAGATGAACTTCGTTCATAATAAGTTGTCAACCTGCTCAGCTATTATTTCATTACGAGCTTGATTAAAAGCCCGCCTCTTTTGGCGCACTAGTTTGAAGCTTGGATCAATACTAAGGTGGTGCACCATTACTTGTGGGTCCACACCCGGCATGTCGTCTGTAGACCAGATAAATACATCTGCATTGTTTCTCAGAAAAGCTACAATAGCTTCTTTCTCATCAACTCTTAGCTTTGTCCCAATACTAACTCTTTGAGTGTCAGACAACAACGGGATAGATTCTAACGACTCAGCTGGCTCGCCACGGGACCTGGGTTCAGTTGTCAATTCGGGACTGATAACGCCATTCGCCTCTACCTCATTAACGAAAGAGTCACTCACCAAGGGAGTTGAGGTTCGAGTTTTGACTTTGAACTCTTCTACAGTGTGATGTACCTCCTCATTTTCTTTTTCGACAACATTGCTAACGACGTGACAACTTCTACCTTGCCCTGTGGATTTCTCATGGCAATTCTATAGCATTCTCGCGACATCAATTGTTCCCCTCTCATAACTTCCACTCCCACTAGAGTTGGAAATTTCAATAACTGATGATAGGTGGATGGAACAACTTTCACTTGATGCAGGAATGGTCTCCCTAGGATGACATTATAAATCGATCTATAATTTACCACTAAAAATTCCACCATAGCTGTTACACTGGCCATGCCTCCATCGAAGGTGATCGAAAGTTCTATGCTGCCCTCGAGGTATACTGTCTGGCCACTAAACCCCAATAGCAGGGTCGTGTTTCTCTTCAAGCGCTCTCGTCCCAACCTCGTGGCATCAAAGGTGCGGAGAGATAAAATGTCTGCCAAGCTACCTTCATCCACTAAGATTCGATGTACCTTGACGTTCGCTATGGTTAGCGATACTACTAGGGCGTCATTATAAGGCTGATGTAGATTTTCCACGTCCTCCCCATAAAAGCTAATAACTTGATCCACCATAGCAGTAGAACATAATTCGTGGGCTTTTGAAGGTAGTCGAACTTCCTGAGCTATACTCGTTCGCTTTCTTCCGGAATTGCCCCCAGTCGGTCCACCCATAATTGTCTTAATTTCTCTAGAGGGAGTCAGCATATGGTCTCTTTTGCTTTGAGTTGTTTTGCTTTGATTGCCATTCTGGTCTCCGCTTTCTCCCACATATTCCTTCAGTTGTCCCCATTGAATTAAAGTCTCTATAGCTTCCTTGAGGTCAAAGCATTCAGCGGTGGTATGACCATGGTCCTGGTGGAAGAGACAGTATTCGTCTCAGTTTGTGCGACCCAGCTTCCAGCTTTATAGGCCACTTCAGCATTTCTTTATCTTGGATTTTCATTAATATCTGCTCTACGGGAACCACCGTGGGAGTGTAACGCTCAAACTTGCTAGGTGGCAAGCCTTTTCGGGTTGTCTTTTCCTGTGCTACTGGTCATTCTTCCACTCTTCTCTTATTGTTCGCATGACGGTCTTCCTCTTCTCGACCTCTCGATCTGTGGTGATCCGGGCGAGTGGTTTTTTCTTCTTGACCACCTCTCGAGCGGAGAAGCTCCCCAGCACTCATGTACTTCTGGGCCCTAGAAAGTAACTCAACATAGGTGGTAGCAACTTATTTGCCTAAAGACCAAAGGAACCTCTCATCTCTGAGTCCTGCTACAATGGCTGTTAGAGTTGCACCGTCGGTATAACCTTCAATCGACAAAGCTTCACTATTGAATCTTGCGACATACTCCCTCAGTGATTCATTTCTTCCTTGTTAAATGGTGAGGAGATGAGTGGGAGGTTTTCTTTGATCTCGACCTCCTAAGAACTAAGTAATTAATGCCCTAGCTAGCTCTCAGAATGAAGCTATCGATTTCCTTTTTAACTTCTGATAACGGGCAGAAATGCACGTTATTACATTGCTAAGTAATTAAACAATGTTGGCTTGCGTTGATAAAATATGTTAGATTGCGTCCAAAAAAGCATTAAGTTTATATAATTGCAGTCGTATGTGTTCATCACATAGGAACAGTTAATTTTTGTGTTTTTATGCAGAATATACGTTGACGCAAGGTGAAAAGAGCGATCACAAGAGATCAACGGATGAGCATAGCATTACTGCAAGGCTTTGCGGTGATTTATGTTCGCAAACATCTACTTAAGAAGGATTACCGCATAAAGCCTGCGCAAATTGGTGGGCACATCTGGGTGAAAGGCATAAATAATCGATGGGACAGAAAGCTGATGACGGTCGAATCCGAATTAACTTGACAGCCACTAACGATAACAAGTACATGCAGCTTTTCGGTGAAAAATATTCGGCACATAAGTCAAGGAATTAAAGTCATCCCATCTGTGCAATCATAAGAGGGAAACCTCCTTTCACCCCGGAAGCTCTATAAATACCGAAGGCATCCTTCAGAAAAGGGGTTAATGAATTCACCTGTTCACCGATTTAGGAGCTTTAGCCGTGTTCATAGTTTTCTTTTATTTTTAAGGCAGAGCAAGGGAAGAGTAGAGGCGCCGGAAGATCGTTCAGGGCAACTCGAGAGAGAACCCGAAGGCGTAAAAGCAAAGAGCGGGCCGACTCTCGCGAGAGCGAGATTATCTTTTGAACACGAGTAGAAAGACAGTGTAAAAGCCTGGGCAGCAAGAGATTGCTACCAGGCTCTTTATTCTCTTCTTGCATTATTATTTTGTACTTCAACTTTATATTTATACAATGGAAGTTCTTATTCTACATATGTTCACTCTCTTCGCATGCATGAGTCGCTAAACTTGTCGAATGGGTTGAGGAGAATTAAGCTAACATGACCTAGGAAGTTCATTGCTTGCGATTATCTTGTGTTATGCTGTGCCAGACATCCCTTTAGAGCTACTCGAGAGAGAGTCTAAAGAAATAACCTAAGACTTGAGAGAGCTAGGTTAGAATCTAGACTCGAGAGAGCAAGATTTAAACTGCATAAACAAAAGATAGGGACTTAGAGATAAACTTTGTTTGCCAACCTGCATTGCATGCATCTGGTGACGAGAGATTAGAAGTCAAATTATTCAACAACTCCCATGGACGCAATATGCGATGAATGTTCTTAAGATATGCGTTGATAGTCATGCGTCGATGGTCATGCGTTGGAGTGATAATGCATTAACGAATGTCTGCGATGACTATGCGTCATGTTATAAGTTTTCTTGCGTTCACGCCAAGTATAACGCGAACGCAAGTTTCTCGAGTGATTCGAGGTCGAACACAGGGACTTGTAGCAAAATGAATGCGGTGATGTGCATGTGGCGGTTTAAATAAAAGAATGTTGGATGGGTTACTAAGTTAATCCTACTCCTACTCCTATTTAACAGACAACGCAATGAGAATTTGCATGAGAGGTAGAGACACGACAACTCTTGACATGAAACAAATGAATGGGAAAGATAAATAAAATGCGGAGATGTTTTCATTGCAACCCTTAAGAGTGACCGTAAGAGCAACCTTAGTCAATGCAAGCCATGCAATCATGCTACACACATGTGAACCTAACTCTTGGACGTATGCGGTGTATCTGCGATGTTATCGAGAAGCCTATGCCTACCTAGACCTCCATTACCCGCTCACTAGCTCTCGTCGCATGAACCTGGTTGCCACATAACACCTTATCCTACTTCCTGGACGCATGCAATATCCTATTTATAGGGCGATACGCTGTGTGATAGCAAACATAGCTTATCCCTAAGTTCCCCATTCTTGCCTATGCATTCTAATCCGTTTTTCCGAGTCTTAGATTTGGGTTTTAGACTACTCTCCCAAGTATGCCTAAATGATGAATGAAGTGCTCATAGGACAAGGTAACTGTATGAACTTTATTGACCTAAGATTATTCCTATCTCTAGTGAACAATGCATACATTACTTAATGCGACCAACCACTTACCTTCCTGGGCAGTTGATTGTTGCTGACTTTACTCATAGACAAGCAATGTGTTAGCCTATAGACAGGTGTTGCCGCAGCTTCACACTAAGCAAATAAGGTTACTCACACACTCACACAACGCACACCTCTCAGTAGGTTGCTACAAGCTTCATATTCCTAATCCACATGACTAAGTATGCGATACCCAAGCAATCTCACTAAGTGTTGCAATGAAAGTAAAGATGCTAAGTAAAGAAGATGGAGATGGAATCGAAGGAAACAGAGAAATTTATTGAACACAAAATGCATTAATTCCTTAATCACAAAATGTATACAATACAGTATAAGAAAAGAAAGGAAAATGGAATAACCGGCTGGAAGCAAAGATTTACTTCCAACGGATGTGCGTCAAGGCTGCCCGTGGTGCCATGGATGGATGGTGGAGCTGACTCTCTCGAGATCTAGCTCCGGTCGTCACTCGGAATGGATGAAGGAGGTGAAGAACTCTCATGCGTCTTCTCACACATGTTGTTTGGATCTCAAGGATCCGCCCTAGGCGAACCTCAGGCAAAAACCTTGGATACAACCTTGGGCAAAACCCCTGGATTACTCGAATTTCTACTCATCGGCTTCTATTTATAGACCTTGGATTGTCGATAGCATTAATGGATTGCTCTGAGTTTGACATTCAACGCCTTAGTCCTTTTCTGAACCTCTACCGCTAACGGTGTGGTAGGTGAAATGTCAGCATCAGCTTTTGATTTTCTCAAGGTAGATGTGTTGATGCGTTCATTCCACCAACCTTGCGTTGATCCCATTAATGTGCATTATCGCGTAGCCGCAATCATTCAATGACCACATTCACTTAATACCGCAACTTTCACGATGACCGCAATTGCTTGACGAGTGCAACTCCCATGCGATGGACACATACGGCTGATTACCACAACATCCATGTGTTGATCGACGTGTTCGCATTTGCGATGGAGTGTTTCTCCACATGCGGTCGTTTATGTGGTGGTCCGGTTTCCGCATTTGCGTCCACTTCCTGTATTAGCTACAAAAATAGAACATTGAACGCATAATAACGCATAATAATGGGTTAGCCGAGATTCACCATGTTGATCGACGCAAACTCATTTTCTCATTAATTCCTAGCACAATTGCTACATATTCTGCTTAACAATCTTCATAATTTTAAGTAAATGGCCTAAGATGTCATGCATTTCTGCATGTCATCACACCTCCAAACCTAAAATCATGCTTGTCCTCAAGCATGCATTATACTCAAGAAATTCTAACTCACCTTCATGCTTTCCTTTGTAATGACCAGCTTCTCAGAATATAATTTACACACACCTCTGACCATCACCGCAATGCTCTCCTCCACTTTGGCTGCTTCTTCAAAAGGATCTTTTCTAAGTTTAAATCCAACAAGTCTTTGCTCAAAAACTTTTTATTCATTCACCGCAATTTTGCGTTTAGCTTTTGAGAATGCGTTCGTCAAAATAATTCAAAAATTTGCGATGACTTATTCAAATGTAGCGTTGAACCTGGTTACACCCTTCGTTTTGGCTTGCCCCATCGCGTGTCATGTGGGCATCCAACTTCGATTGCATTCCATATTCAACTCAAATATTGTCTCCTTTGATTTGGCTTGCGCCGGACAGAGGAGTTGCGCTTATGCACTGATCCTGGCGACTTGCCTTCGTTTTGGCTTGCCCCCACGTATGTCATGCGGACATCCAACTTCAAGCAAGTGTCTTTCACAGCTTAACTCTTATCAACATGGCTTTCCCCATTGCGTTGATAGTGGAGTTATTATTCAAAAAACTTGCCTTTTTTTTTCAAATGATCGCAATGCAATAAACGCAATTCTCTGAGACTGCTGCCACCCCCAAACTTAGAGGTTGGCAACGTTCTCACTGCAAAGCTAAAAAAAAATTATAATAATACGATAATAAATGTTTGAACAAAGGTTTGCACAAAATAAAACTCAAAACTTTCAAAATTTGAAGAAGTTAATAAAAGTAAAGAATGCCTTGCGTTGATTAGTTAGAAGATGCGATGAACTATACGTACCATCATAGAAACATCGCAAAACAATGCAATCGGGAAAGAAAGAATTTCAAAAGGATAAGGCATGCAAGATAACAGGAAAATACCTTATGCGGAACAACGCATGCGATCATGCGTTGGAATCCACGCGATTGAAGCCATGCGTTGAGGGATGAAAGGAATTCTTCCATTGAACTACGAACCGAGGAGACTTATTGTTGCACCTACAAGAGCAAACATACCACAACCAAGGAAGCAACCATATATCCAAAATAACAATGAAAATAAAAATAACCTATACTAAGAAAGCAAAGTAAAGATAGAGTAGAAGACGTACCTGGAAAAATATGAGTGTTTTCACCGCAAGGAGTCTTCCATGTAGGAGATTGCTCTCAACTGCTCGGGCCAAGTTGCCTTGACCATTGGAACTTCCAGCAATTGTTAGGCACATGCGGCCGTCATGTGTTTAGAATTACCTTTAGCTCTTTTGCGACTGATTGCCCTTCTACCTTAGGGTCAACATTGGCTTTCAACACATTGCCTACACTTCAATGTTGTTTGCAACCTGGTTGCACAAGCTGCAATACTCCCAAGATAAAAAGTTTGCTCGCAGAGACACAAAACTTAACAAAAAATTAGCTGCCAAGTCCTCGGCAACGGTGCCAAAAACTTGGTGACGGGAGATTAGAAGTCAAATTATTCAACAACTAAAATCCCGTTGACGCAATATGCGATGAATGTTCTTAAGATATGCGTTGATAGTCATGCATCGATGGTCATGCGTTGGAGTGATAATGTGTTAACGAATGTATGCGATAATCATGCATCCCGTCACAAGTTTTCTTGCATTCACGCCAAGTATAACGCGAACGCAAGTTTCTCGGGTGATCCGAGGTCGAACACAAGGACTTGTAGCAAAATGAATGCGGTGATGTGCATGCGGCAGTTTAAATAAAAGAATGTTGGAGGGGTTGCTAAGTTAATCCTACTCCTACTCCTATCTAACAGACAACACAATGAGAATATACATGAGAGGTAGAGACACGACAACTCTTGACATGAAACAAATGGATAGGAAAAATAGATAAAATGCGGAGATGTTTTCATTGCAACCCTTAAAAGTGACCGCAAGGGCAACCTTAGTCAACGCAAGGCATGCAATCATGCTACACACACGTGAACCTAACTCTAGAACGTATGCGGTGTATTTACGATATTGCCGAGAAGCCTATGCCTACCTAGACCTCCATAACCCGCTCACCAACTTTCGCCGCATGAACCTGGTTGCTGCATAAGACCTTATCCTACTTCCTGGACGCATGCAATATCCTATCTATAGGGCGATACGCTGTGTGATAGCAAACAGAGCTTATCCCTAAGTTCCCCATTCTTGCCTATGCGTTCTAATCCATTCTTTCGAGTCTTAGATTTGGGTTTTAGACTACTCTCCCAAGTATGCCTAAATGATGAATGAAGTGCTCATAGGACAAGGTAACTGTATGAACTTTATTGACCTAAGATTATTCCTATCTCTAGTGAACAATGCATAATTACTTAATGCGACCAATCACTTACCCTCCCGGGCAGTTGGTTGTTGCTGACTTTACTCATAGACAAGCAATGCATTAGCCTATAGACAGGCGTGGCCGCAGCTTCACACTAAGCAAATAAGGTTACTCACATACTCACGCAACGCACACCTTTTGATAGGTTGCTACATTCTTCATATCCCTAATCCACATGACTAAGTATGCGATACCCAAGCAATTTCACTAAGTGTTGCAATGAAAGTAAAGATGCTAAGTAAAGAAGATGGAGATGGAATCAAAGGAAACAAAGAAATGTATTGAACACAAAATGCATTAATTCCTTAATCACAAAATGTATACAATACAGTATAAGAAAAGAAAGGAAAATGGAATGATTGGCCGGAAGCAAAGACTTGCTTCCAGCGGATGTGCGTCAAGACTGCTGGTGGTGCCATAGATGGGCGGTGGAGCCGACTCTCTCGAGATCTAGCTCCGGTTGCCACTCGGAATGGATGAAGGAGATGAAGAACTCTTAAGCGTCTTCTCACGCATTTTGTCTGGATCTCAAGGATCCGCCCTAGGCGAACCTCAGGCGAAAACCTTGGATTCAACCTTGGGCGAAAACCCTGGATTACTTAAATTTTTGTTCATCGGCTTCTATTTATAGAGCTTGGATCGCCGACAGCATTAATGGACTGCTCTGAGTTTGACATTTGGCGCGTTAGTCCTTTTCTGAACCTCTGCCGCTAACGGTGTGGTAGGTGAAATGTCAGCATCAACTTTTGATTTTCTCAAGGTAGATGCATTGATGCATTCATTCCACCAACCTTACGCTGATCCCATTAGTATGCGTTATCGCGTAGCCGCAATCATTCAATGACCACATTCGCTTAATACCGCAACTCTACACGATGACCGCAATCTCTTGACGAGCGCAACTCCCATGCAATGGACGCATACGGCTGATTACCGCAATATCCATGCGTTGATCGATGCGTTCCCGTCTGTGATGGAGTGTTTCTCTGCATGTGATGGTCCGATTTCCGCGTTTGCATCCACTTCTTGTATTAGCTACAAAAATAGAACATTGAACGCATAATAACAGGTTAGCCGAGATTCATCATGTTGATCGACGCAAACTCATTTTCTCATAAATTCCTAGCACAATTGCCGCATATTCTGCATAACAACCTTCATAATTCTAAGTAAAAGGCCTAAGATGTCATGCATTTCTGCATGTCATCAGCATCCTAGAGATAGGAATGATATTATGTGATCGCATTATTTGTATGTGTGTCATTTTGTCATCGCATAAATAAGAATAGAGGCTTATGTGTAGGTCCTATAGACTTATCGCATTTATCGCATGCGTTCTAGCCTTAGAAGTCGTGGCATTCGTACCGAGAGGTGGTTTACTGTTGTATGCATGTTGTATGTCCGCAAAGCATGAACGCATCCTCGGAAATGTTAGCCGAAACCCTTCTCAACCCGTTCATAGCATACTCATCGCATCTTCCGTTTTATCAACTCTTTTTGAACTTTGCCGCATTTTTTTATTTTCATTACCACAACAAATAAAACCAACAACTATTTGAGTTACCGGTTACCGCAAAGTTTTCCTGAAAATTACCACCGTATATTGTTTTCCCAAGTCCCTGAGTTCGACCCTGGATTTACCAGGAAACTCATTAGGGTTTACACTTGGATTCTACTGAGAAAACTTGAGTGCTCAACGCATTTTCATCATCGCGTTTCATCCATAATTCCACGTCATAAAATAATGCATCAAGTTTTTTGCATCGTTGCCGGGGACTTCGGCAAAATAGTGTGCTAACGATAATTTTTCCGATTGCTTTGCAAACTCTCAATCTCTAGCGAATTACAACCCGGAGATTGAGAGAACATTTCGACGCAGACTAAGAGACAACCGCCAACAACAAGAGAGAACACCGAGAATGGTGGAACAACCGGAAGTAAGATCCGGAAACGCGAGCAATAATGGCCAACCTCATCCTTTTGGCGAATGACCGCAATAGACCCATTCGGGACTATGCGTCGCCCAACCTCTATGATTTCTCTCCAGGAATCATGAGGCCAACGTTAGATGGATCGAGGTTTGAAATGAAGCTGGTAATGTTGCAGATGATCTAGGCTGTTGGGAAGTTTGGAGGGAGGCGTGGCGAAGACCCGCATGCGCACCTCCGGAGCTTCATAGAAATTTGTAACACTTTTGTGTTCTCGAATATCCCCACCGAGGGAGTTCGACTCACTCTGTTCCCATTTTCCTTATGAGATCAAGCAAGAAAATGGGCGTATTCTCTCGAACCGAGGGAGATAATCTCATGAGAACAAGTCATCGAAAAGTTTATGAGGAAGTATTTCCCACCAACCGAGAATGCTAGAAGAAGGAAATTAATAACAAATTTTGAACAAGAAGATGACGAATCGCTCAGCGATGCCTGGGTGAGGTTCAAGCAGCTGGTAAGAGACTGTCCACATAATGGCTTACCAGACTGCCTACAAATGGAGATTTTTTACCAAGGACTGAATCCCTCTTCGCAGACCGCTGCCAATGCGGAAGCCACTAGTGGTCTGCTAGACAAAACATATGAGGAGGCCAAAATTATTCTCAATCGCATCTCTAAAAATCACGAGGACTGGAGAGAGAGCGATCGGAGATTGAGCATAAAAGATAATGACGCAAACAACAGGGCCATCACATCCCTGCAAAGCCAAATGACTGCAATGATGAGTTTAATTCAAGGCATTGCAATTAATAACACGGGAGCGAAGAAAGGGCAAGTCAACGCAATCGCTCAAACGACCGCAAGTTGTGTCAATTGTGGAGACGCTCATTCGATGGAGGAATGCCCCGAGAATACCCATAAAATACCCATAAACTCAACGCTCATTCGAAGAAAAGGGAGGTTGACTACCCATAAAATACCCAAAAGTCAAAGAGTCTAAAGATTTTTTTTTTTTTTTTTTTAATTTTTTAATGGAAAAAATATTTTGCTAGGTTTGTTTTATTATTAATCCTTTTCCCGGGTAATGACCGAGATTCGCGTCGCAAAACAAAATGGTGAAAAAAGAAAAAATGAAAAATACTAATCTGATCAACTCCGAATCAGAGCCACTCACCGAAGAGATACAGTCACGTACTGAATATAGGTCGATCTCCATGGCCAAAACTTGAAGCTTCATTCAAATTCGTCAACTTTATGCCAATCATGGCGACAATCTCTACTTGTTTCGCTATTTCCCAGAGTTCTCGCTTCTATTTCCACCCTCTCATCACCCTTAAACCCTCAATTTTCGTAAAGCCGTCTCTCATTACTTTTCCGGCCCTTCAGACGCGGATTGCGCTCCCGGAATCTAGGGCAAGGGGTTTGGTTCCGGTTGTAAGAGCGGGCATTAACATTCCTTCCGATATCAGACCTGGAAGTGCAGTGGAGAGCGATAAATTGCCGTCGGATGTGAGGAAGAGAGCGATGGAGGCTGTGGACGCGTGTGGAGGAAGAGTAACCATTGGAGACGTTGCAAGCAGGGCCGGGCTTAAGCTAAATGAAGCTCAGAAGGCTTTGCAGGCTCTAGCTGCAGATACCAATGGTTTTTTGGAGGTACTTATTATTAACACATAGATATGCATATCGATTTGGTAGTTATCTAAATAAAATATTGAATTGGATACGCAAGAGTAGTTCTTCTTCGGGGATAACAACAGGATATACTGATTTTTTTTTTTCTATTTGTAGACTGTAAATGTAAATTGTAGGTTTTGAAGTTCTTAATTTTGTGACTGCAAAAAGATGGTCTTAACAGGTTTCTGACGAGGGCGACGTTCTCTACGTTTTCCCCAAAGATTATCGTTCTAAGCTTGCAGCCAAATCGTTTTGGATCAAGTTTGAACCTCTTATAGAGAAGTCAAAGGTATTAGCTAGGGAGCGTTGAGTTTCTCTCTTAAGTTTTAGTTTTACGGAACAATTTTTGTGTGTTGTAATGGCGGTTTGAACTCAAATTTCAGGCCGCTGCTGAATATCTTGTCAGGGTTTCATTTGGAACGGCACTAATTGCTTCAATCGTTCTTGTATATACTACAATTATTGCTCTACTTTCAAGCAGAAGGTTCTTATTCTCTTTTTACTAGTGAATTGTTTTTGTAATTTGATCCTACAATATAGAGTACTGGTTCAAGTAACTTCAAATTATATATTGATTCAAGCTTAACGATATAGTGAAGAGGATAATCGAGGAAGGCGCGGCAGATCATATGATTCAGGATTCACGTTCTATTTCAGTCCAACTGATCTTTTCTGGTAATATAGATATGTATGTACATACATATACATACATACATATATACATACATACATATATATATATACATACATACATATATATACATATATACATACATATATATACATACATACATATATATACATACATACATATATATACATACATACATATATATGTATATATATACATATACATACATACATATATATGTATATATATATATATCACGCAATTGGCAACTTTATTTGTAGAGGACTTCTGGCTATCACTCCCTCCTGTTTGCATTGTGTAAGGTACTGGGATCCATACTACTATAGGAGACGTCAACTACAAACAGAAGATAATAAGATGAACTTCATTGAATCTGTATGTGACTGAATGATATCTAGTTTTTATTATGACCCTGTACTACTTTAACTCAGATTTAAAACCTAACTTTGCAATGGCCTTCTTTTAGATTTTCTCATTTGTTTTTGGTGACGGTGATCCAAATCAAGGAATCGAAGAAGAGAGATGGAAGTTGGTAATATTTGAGGACTGTGTTCAGTGGTCCGTTACTTTCAATATTTTATTTTCCTTTTTCATTTTGTGAATATTTTCCCTTATAAAATTTAACATGATTCTAGTTTCTAAGTCCTTAACAAACTTCTGTGTTTTGAAGTTATGCATACAACTCAAAGGGGTTTTTAGTTTTGCTTTCCTTGTTTTTAACTTTTTCCACTCTCAGATAAACTCTCTCATTTTTATTTTATCACGAGTCTTGCTTCCTTGAGAAACTCCCCCATTCTGTTATGAAGCTATGTTCAAGGTCTTTCTGTCTGTGAGAATGAGTTTGTAGGGACACTTTATATCAACGATAAAGGAACTAAGAAAAAGAAAAGAAAAGGTAGTAAGCCGGTTGCAAAATTCCCTCGGATGTTAATTTCAAAAGTTTTCTAGATCAACACATTTTTTAATTGATATTTTCATGTTTTCCTCACGCTGTCATGAACTCATGCTTATATCCAGTTGAGGAGATGCTGTTTTGGCATTAAATCAATCTCAGTTATTTTTTTTTCCTGTGTCTACATTTTTGTTATAGGAAATTGGTTTTATTTGTTTTCTATGAGCAGTTTGTAGACGTTATATATATCTAACTACTGACATCAGCTAACATTTTGAGCCAATTTGCAGATTGGGCAATACATCACCTCCAATGGTGGTGTCGTAACTGCTGAAGAACTTGCACCATATCTGGATGTGTCAGATGGGAACACGGTAAGTTTCAAACTGAAACTGATAGGGCTTGGGGTACCGATGGAAAATAATTGATGTCTTTTCAAAGATATAAACAATTTGGTTGAGGTTGCCAATCATTATTGCTCGACGGCTATTTGACAATAGGTGGAATGGAATCAACTCATATTTAAGTGTAATTCAAATCTTAGTTTCCTGTATGATTTTGTTTCATCTTCTTGATGATTGCAGGATGATGAGTCATACATTTTACCAGTTCTTTTACGTTTTGATGGCCAACCTGAAATTGATGAAGAGGTATGTTTAATGAGGTATGAAATGCTTGAATGGATACAATTAGCTCAATCTACCCATATTTGATGCCAATAATATTGAACACAAGTTTGTTGCTAGGTTGAGGCTTGAAGTGTTATGCTAGTTAAAAGCTATGTGATGAGTAATGATATGGTTTTGGAGTACAATCTCCATTTGTATACAGTATTTCTGCCCATGTTTCTGTTTTATTGAAATGGAGAATGAAATAGTATTACATGACGTAAGTTTAGATCTTCTGTTCTAATTATATATTTAATTAAAATTAGCCCTAAAAGCTTAAGCTATTAAAGTTAGATGGAATTTTATAATTCGAGGATATTTTCAGGGATTAGTTGCTAGTAAAAGAAAAGGATTTATTAGAAGCATGCAATATGCCATATCAGCTTCAGGGCTTTTGGCTAGATAAGATAAGCGAAATTTTATGTGAAAACAAAAGAATTTTGTAGATGTTAAGGGTAAAATTTATCCTTATTGTCAGTATAAATATGTTAAATCTGTAAATTTTGGTATTTATTATGACTTCTAATATTCAAGACGGGAAAACTTCCATAAGTTGCATCTTTTTTTCCTAAATCCAGTTATCCTCTTCGGCACTTTGTTTATTATTGGTATGCGGGCTTAACTTCTTCTAAACAAAAATTATTCACCCAAAGTTCTTTATTTATAGGGAAATATTCTATATCGATTTCCCTCCCTTCAGCGCACAGCTTCTTCTCAGCGGAGTGGAAGGAAGGAGTATGTGGGTAGAAAATGGGCTGACTGGGTTGGAGGGGTTGAAAAATTTTTCAAAGAGAAGAAATGGGTCTTTAGGTACCATGGTTAAGGTTCTTTGTGTTATTTGGGAGTATAATTTAAATTTAATTAATGGTCTGGAAATTTTTTGTCCGCAGTAAAACAAGTAATTCAGAGAGAGCAATGGCCATTGGATTGGGAGGGCTTAATCTGTTTGGTGTAATAGTCCTCGGAGCCATGTTGAAGTATGATATTTACACTGGACTGTTTTGTTGTGGTTTCTGACCAAATCTAATAATTTCCCCGCGAATTCCATTTCTGAAGGGATGTTGCTGTTAAACCAAGTGGACTTATTAAATTTGTATCAGATATATTTCCTCTACTGCAGGTTTGACGTCATTTAATTACTTCTATCATATGATTGTCCCATGATTTGATTCAATCTGTAGCAGTGTATTTTTATATTTATGAAAAAAAAAATGTGCAGATATACGCTGGTTCTTTCTTCACAATTCCTTTGGTCCGGTGGTTCATTATCCAGAAGAGAAATGCTGAAATAGGAAAACGAAATGAAGCAAGGCAAAAGCGTGCTCAAGCCCTTGAACTGCCAGATGTGACACTCAGACGCAAGGTAATTAGTATATAGACCCCATTTGGTAACCATTTGGTTTTTAATTTTTGTTTTTTAAAATTAAGCCTATTTCATTCCCATTTCTTATAATGATTTACATCTTTTTAAGTATAATGGTTGAATTCTTAGCCAAATTCCAAAAACAAAAACAATTTTTTGAGAAGGGAAAAATTCCAAAAGCAAAAACAACTTTTTGAAAAATCCTTTTTTTGATTCTCAAAATTTGGCTTGGTTTTTTAAACCATTGGTGAAAAGTAGATAATAAATGAAGAAATTTGGAAGTGGAAGTAATGTCCATAAGCTTAATCTTCAAAAACAAAAACAAAAAACAAAATAGTTATCAAGGAGCCATAGCTTTTAGATCACGAAAAGAAGTTTGCTCCTCTGTAGATCCATTTGTATAGGAGTAGATTGGCGCCAGTTTTTGTGTGGGGGGGGTGACAAAGACCTATTTTGTTTCTTTTTCATCACCAGTGTTATGTTTTAGCATCATTTTAGTAGACTAATGATGTCTATTTTCACATTTTTGGGTGGAACTGCATTTCAGGTAGGAGAATTGCCGGTTGATTCACTAAATTTGGGCTGCAAAGTTATTTAGGTCAAGTTTGGGAGTGATTCTAAAATGGTTAAAATTCCTCTTCTTATTTTCAGACTCTTAAACATGTTTTTAGTCATTCAAAACCAATTTTATTGATAAGAAAAATTGCATTTAAAAGTGTAAAATTGAATATTAAATTAATTTTTTGTGATTATAGACATATTTTAGAATGATTTTGAATATGACAAAAGTGATTTTAACAAATTTAAAATCACTCACATACTTAATTATTATCCTTTCTTCACATGCTAATTCTATTTACTTTTGTTGGAGTCTCTGCAAGTCCTGCATCTTAGTCGTTTCAGCATTCTTCAGTTTTCTTTTAGAAAAGCAAATCTCTCTAGATTTTGTTTCACCACAGAATCTAATTCCTTGATTACAACATGATTAGCTCCTTAGTGCTCGAGACATGGCACAAAGAACTGTAATTGGTCAGGATCGAATTGTATATAGTACGGATCGAGATTTAATTGAGCAAAATTATGAGCTCCAAGAATGGGAAAGGAAGTTCCGAGAGATAGAGAAGTCAGATTAGAGAATTGGCGGTGTCAATTGGAAAGGTATTGCTTCTCACTCTTTAATCACTGATTGTCATTCACCTTTTTTCAGAGAGCTTAGGAAGCTATATTTGCTGTATTTTTGCACTTACTACAATGACCAGGCAAGGGTGAAATTTATATTCCTGTAAGAGTATTTTTTACAATGCAGTGGTATTAAACAGTAAGGGGGTGTTTGTGGCATTGAGTTGGTTATTATAGTCTGTGGTTATTATAGTTGGTGGGTTATAATAGTTAGTGTTTAGGGTGTAAACTATTTTTGTTTGAGTTATAATAGTTTGTGTTTGGGTGTAAACTATTTTTGTTTGGGTAGAAAATAGTAAACGCTGTAGCCAAGAAGAAAACAAAGGATGAGTGACAAATAGTAAATACTGTAGTAAAAAGGGTTTTGAAATAGTATTTACTATACTTAATTGTAGGTAATAAATAATTGTACACACTACTATTATATTTGGTGCCCCAAACATGGAGTAGGTTAACACCACCAACTTTTAGTTGGTGCCCCAAAAAGCCCCTAAAATTTTTCCCATCGATAATTTTGCCACTTAATGGTTGGCTGGTAGGTTTGGTGACTTATTTGAAAGAAATTTCATCCAGAGAATTATAAAGAAGAGGAGGAAAAAGAAAGGGGAGAAGCTTCCTTGACTTCACAACTCAAAAATTTGCTTAGTTGGGTCTTTGTCGATTTTGTAGAATAGGCAGAGAACCAACCATACAATCGGATGGAAAAGTGAAAGAAAAGAAGGATATAACGGGGCTGAATTCCTAGAATAATATTATTGAGTTTCATGAATGTCTGTAATGTCCAATACTGGAATTAAGTGTCAAGATAGGAATTAGGATTGGCAAACCTCCTATGAAGTACAAGTAAACGTACTCTAGGAAGAGACTGTTTAATATTTTAAAAATAGATGATGTTAGTCAAGAAAGTACTGAATTAGGTTGAGTCTGAAGCCTCCGAGCTCTAGAATAGTAGGAACTAGTAATATGTGAGACCTCCGATTGTAAATACTCAAGGAGGGGAAAATTGGGAAGTGTCTGAAAAGACGGTTAGTGTGAGGCTCAGTGAGATCGTGTGTGGTTGTATACGGTCAATAGAGTAGAGAGGTTTTGTAAGGGTTTTGGGGGGTTTGGTTTCGGCAGGTATTTTGTGTAGACTTTGAGTCTAGAGAGGAAGAGGACCAGCTCTCTCTGATAGCTGGGGAAACCAGTGTTTTGAAATTCTCTCAACCGGTGTCAAATGAGTTAGGCTATAATTATAAAAGAATTTAGAGTTAGAAGACCAAGTAGAAGCAAAAATAGCAAAATCCCAAGAAACGTCCTCTTGGCCAAGAAAGATTCTTGAGTTTCTTTCAAACCATAGCCTCCAGAGAAGGGCAAAGAGTTCATTAAACCAAAGGATTTTCCCTTGAGTATGATTGTTCTGTGCAATTGAAATTCCCTCGTTTCAATTTCTCATCAAATTTGAAGTTCCCTTGTTTCAATTTTGGATTCATAACTCACTGTACATCGAAAAACGCTCAATATAGTAGTGTTGCTGAAATATTTGGGTATCTGTTTTGTGTTTGTTTGGCTATCTTCAGCAGGTAAAGGGGCTTAGATGCCTAACATATTACTTCCCTCATATTTTCTTAATACAGCCTCAATGAACACTCCTGTGTCCTGTTTTCTAGTAAATATTGGTTAGAATAGAAAATTTTGAACCTCTTACCTCTTAGTTGATAGTATACACATTAATTATTTGATTTTATTTCTTTTACGCAGTTCCGTGATTTCAAGGTCTTGACAGTGTCTCCCTCGGATACACAATTGTCGAGATTTCACCAAGCTGTTGATTAGCCCGCAGGATATGAGGCTGGCTTTCAATTTTAGTTGGTGATATGGATTCTCTGTTTGATAAAGTGCCGAAGATTGTGATTCTGCTTCATAACAGAGCTCTTTTTTTTCTTTTTTTTTTTAAAAAAATTAGGATTAGACTGCATAATTGTTATTTACTATGTAAAAATTGAACGGGGGGCAGGTTGGGGGAACTGGGTTTGGTTGACTACGATCTTCTCTCATCATTTTACACTGTAAAATTAAAAGAACCAAGTTGAAAATATAGTACAGAACAATTTGCATTCCGATTGGGCCACCACTAAGATATTTTTGTTTTCTTAAAAAAAATATATTTATGGGTATCTGGTCAACTTGAGTGCAACTTGACTATTTTCATGAAACAACCTATTTGATCCTACAATATTTAGATGCGAAGAAAACTCGTTGGATATTAATTCTAAGTAAGTGACCACCCTAAATTAACATGTGATCTCTTAACCCTTTGGTCATGGTCTTTATTTATTATTAGATCAACTCATGATGGTTCACTCTTGAGTTTTGAGTAATAAGCATCAATAAGTCAACTTTACTTAAAATTTCAGTTTCAATTTGAATTCTAATTAGAGTTTATTTTAGCTTTTTAGATTTCTATTTCGTCATTTTAAATTGCAAGTTGCCCCTAATGACTAAAGAAGCCCTTTTCCTATGAAATCTTATTTTTGATTTCTCATTGGGACGGGAAAATTAAGAAGAAAACCGATATCAGTACTATCCCCTGTGTGCTTTTTATAAAGGGTTGATCTCTACAAATATTCCATTTTTTTCCTTTTAAGATTTGTAAATGTATTATTTATTCCTCTGAAAAGTTTTTTTTTTTTTTTTACCTGTTTGGATTAACTTTGACCAACTTTGCAAGTGGTCTTTTCCATTTTTTTTTAAGTATTTAAAAAGTCAAAATTAATTCGTGTCTAAATATATAGTAGTGAAATTTTGGGAAAGGAGGTTTAAGAATTTTTTAATGATAAAAATATCCAAATTAAAACAAATGTGTTTAACTAAGAGTAGGGTAATTTTTTTTAATAAAAATAGATCAATAAAAAGCTTAAATAGGTGAGTCGTACTATTAGAAACCGTTCCATTAAACATAAAATTTAAATTTACACCTAATAGATTAATTAATTTTTAAAGTTTTAAACTTACCAAATATCAATCCAACACAAGAAATAAAAAAGGAAGGTTTAGACACAAAAACTTATAATTTAACCTAATTTATTTTTCTTCATGACACTCCCATAGGTTCGACTTTAAAGATGAATTGACATTTGGGGAAAAAAAATTATGAAATATAAAAAATAAACAAATAAAGTGTAACTAATGTAATTATAATATAAATAATAAATCTCTTAACAGGTTTAAAAGGTATAAAATATTTATTTATTAAGTTAAATTATCATTTATTCTTAATTTTATAATTTTCTACAAATTTATTAACATAGACATTTCATCTATATTTTCATCAAGCATTTTCGTATTAAAATATGACATTTTTCATAAAATTGAAAAAGCCCGATTTCTGTCGAAATTTGAAATGTTGTATCATATCAACAGAATGTTGACCAAAATTTTCAACCTACAGAATATTGAATACTGGAAATGCATCCATTTTTTTAAGAAAGTGAAAATGAGAGCCAACCATGACCCAAATAATTTATGTTCGAAGAAATTCATCAAAGCAAAGAGAAACATGAAAGGTAATTGCGTACGAAAATTCTCAAAGAAAAATCCACTTACAATCGAAATTTTGGCTTCTTCTTCTTCTTCTTCTTCTTCTTCTTCTTCTTCTTCTTCTTCTTCTTCAACTGAAGTATTTCGCCATCTGAATCGACTTATGTTCGAACCCGCATTTCTCGTAGAATCCTCGATTCTCAACATTGCAATCAAGAATTACCTTATAGCATCCCATTGCACGAGCATGATTCGTAAGAAACTCCACGATCTTCTTCCCTAATTGCATCCCTCGAGCACTCGAATCCACCACAACGTCTTCAATGTGCCCTATTTTCCCACAATTTCTTATGAATTTCTTCTCGATAAAAACGCTTCCAGTGGCGATGATCTTCCCCGATCGATCGTCCTCAATGACACAAATAACATGATCATCTCCAAGGACGCTCAATTCCTGAAACCTATCTTCGAAGTCTTTGTCGGAAACAGAATCGCAAATGGTTAGTTGCTGTAATAGCTCAATGAAACCCTTGTTCTTGTCAGAGATCTCTAATTTTCGAACTTCTAATTTGCGTTCTTCACTTGATGAGGTAGGGATCTGCATTGTGGCTGAGAGATTGAGAGGAGAAATCGATTGGGAAGGGTTTTACTGATAGATTAAGGATAGAATAGAGATTGTAAGCAAGGGAATTCAAAACATTTCAAGAATGGCGGTGTGGAAATCGAAACCAAACCTTGAAAAATCGTCAACAGAGATTGATGTTCTGAAGATCTGCGAATGAAAGCGATTATTGGGTTACGGATCTCTGAAGATGAAGGAGGTTTTCTTGTTGACGTGAAGAATGTTGGCGTCTTGGAGGATTCTGCAAAGGAGAGAGCTGGAGAGTGTGAATGTATATGTAAGAAAGAAGACCTGCTTCAGAGCGTACACGAGATAAGGGAGGAGCTACTTATGAGCTACTTTAGGTTTGAATGAAATAGGGAAAATAGGTGCTTTTTGTGGTAGCACATTCTAGGTAGAGATGTCCTGTGGAGGGAATATGGAAATTTTTTTTCATAGAGTAGAGTATTCTCATCTCCACCTGATTAGTTTTTACATATTTATTTAGTATACTTATCTAATATTACATTATTATTATTATATAACTATTACATTTAAATTTCAAATTTAATTATTTATTAGAAAAAATAATGAATATATTTAAAATTTGATTATATATGTGAATAATTTGATTTAAATTTGAGTTCCAAGAATGGGAAATGAAATGGGAAGCGGGAACGGAATGGGGAGATTCTTGATTAATTTTTTTGTATTTTTGTTGGGTTGAATTAGATCTTAGGATAAAAAAATTGGATTATATAGTCAAAAAGTGATTGTCTTTTTTAAGTAAACTTTGTGCCTATAAAAATAGCCTGAATATTCGGTACAATTTTGTATTTAAAAAAGTGACAACCATACCCTCTTATAAAATCTCTCTCTCTCTATATATATATTTTTGTGTGTTTTTATCCCAAAACAAAAATCAAATCAAATAAACACAAAAATACTACTTTTCACAATCTTTATATACCCCAAGTAGAAACTTCATCTTCCTTCAACCTTCCATACACGATTTCATCTTCCTACGCAACACTGAAATAAACCACCATTTCATCTTTAGAAACCATAAATTCCTAAATTAAAATTTTTTTCTAATTTGGGATGCTAAAATACCGTGTAACCACTCATATTTTTCATATTTATAAGGAGGATATTTGTATTTTGTCTTGTGTTCTCCATTCTTTTACTTCACATTCATAGCATTCTGCGTATATCTTCTACTTAAAAATGTTCGATTTTGCTTCATAGTTTTGTCATACAAATACCTTGTACTTTAGCTAAAATTTCCATTAGTCTTATAGCAAAACAAAATACCTAAGATAACTTGAATCTTATAGCTTGTAACAACTTAAAAAAATACTTTTTAACAACTAAAATAATAACTAATGGGAGTCATACCATGCTATGAAATTACTTTGAATTCAAAATATACCATCGAAAATCTTCCTAAAATCTATAATGATAACAAAAAAAATTAATTTATTATTTTAAAAAATTATTAAGATATGTAGATATAGCTTACTTGGATGAATAAACCGTAACCTAAATAATTGTAGTTTTTCAGAGGATTGAATGAGGTATCGGAAGGTTGGAGATGAAAGATGGATGGTGGGAGTGTTTTCGTCGGACATGGAAGATGAATGAACAAACTACAAAAGATTGAGAAATTGAATACCTAAAAAGAAAAAAAACCGGCAAAAGGGAAGAAACGTCGCAATTCAAAATGCACATCCGGAAGAGTCCTTTTGCTACTGTGTTGATTACAATTCAAAATGCACAGCTGAGAATGTAACCTCAGGGAAGAATATTTTTCATGGCAATTTTAATTACATCTGAAATAATATTTAATAATTAGAGAATCCATTCAAATAAAATCTCACCTAAATCTCCAAAATGCACACTTGGTAATGAACCCTCAATGAGAAGGGAAGTTTTTTTTTTTTTTTTCTTCTTCTAATCAACACGGTAATTTTAATAATTTTAATTAAATTTAAAATAATATCTGACTTTTAATCAATAAATTGCAATAAAATCTCACTTAAATCTTATGGACTGATTGGTTGGAGGGAAAGAAGGGTGGGAATGGGAATGGGCTTACAAAGCCCATGTTTGGTTTGTAGACTTTATTTATTTATCTTGGAAAATGCATTTCCTAGTCATCTTTTAGCCACACAAGTGAAGAAATTACATACTCATTGAGAAGTGTGAGTTTTCATTTCTTCTGCCACTTCCTACCACCATTTTCACTTCTTCTTCCCCTTCCTACCATCATATAAATGCTTATTTTGTCTATGTTTAGTATTTATACTTTGATATTGGTTATATTTGTTTTTTAGAATAAAATATAGTGCAGTTGCTTAATGTTGTTTTTAATAATTGCATAATAAAAATAAAATTGCACAAATTTATTATTTAAAATCAATTAAGACAAGTTTTTTTTTATTAGTTATATGCTTTATAATTGCACAAAATTTTGAAAGTGATCACACAATTTAAACAAAAATAACATTTACTTGGGTGATCTAATAATATTCTCATGCAACACAAAACATATGTATATTACTTATTCCCAAGAAAAGTTGATAACATTTCCTACCCAACCAAATATAGTTATCTTTAATTCCCATACATACTATTCCCAGACATTGTTTTTCCATGCATAACCAAACATAGTCATTCTTGATTCTCAGTAATTTTATTCTCAGACATATAATTCTCATGCATTCTTAATTCCCAGTAATTAGAGGTTTGAAGACTATTTGTATGTTACTAAAATCGTGGGATAGGAGCCATTAATTTGTGGGGGGCAGTGTTGGAAAATCAAATGGGTAGATAGGATCTACATATCATATTTTGGCCATAAATCAACGATTAGTACAGATACTTCATGTGAGACAAAGAATCAGTATCGGATACCCAAGAATCAGTATCAGACACGTATCGGATACCAATACTTTTAGATACTTCCCAGATACGTATCTGACACGTGATTTGACGTATCTATACTTCCAGATATGCATCTGACACACGATTTGATGTATCTATTTCTATGTGTACTTTTTTTTAAGAAAAAAAGATAAGTAACTCATCTAATCTTTCCCAATAGACAACATATTTAAAAGGCTCACTACTTGAGTTCAAAACTAAAAAAAAATAATAATAATAAATAACGTACGAAACCCTAGACTAGAATCATCCATTCTTCATCTTCACATTTGAGTCCCCATAAAGTCTACCAAAATATATACTATTTAGATATCTTTAACAATAAGTTTTCGTTTATCTTCATATTTCTCCATCTAATCTTCTTCTTCTTCTTTGCAATATGAGTCACTTTCCTATTGTATTTTATTAACTATTGTACTTCAACATCTTAGATGTTACTTTTTTGTATTGTATTTCAGTGTTTGTATTCTATTTTGTGTTATTGTTATTAACTTGTATGCTAAATTTATCTATGTCCTAGATTTCTTTAAAGAAAGAATGTATCTTCAATGTATCAGTATCCTCTTTTTTTTAGAAATATATATATTAAAAAAATATATAAAAAAATGTCGCATCCTTAGACGTATCCGTATCTTAGTTTTTTAGAAATTGATGAATCGCCGTATCCGATCGTATCCTTATCGTGTAGCCGTATCCGTGTCTGTGCTTATCTATCTATCTTTTTGTTTAAAATTTGATTACTTTGCATCGATTAATTTATGAATGTTTAATATTTTTCTTTTAAAATTGTTATAATATTTGTCTTTGTTTAAAATTTGTAATAAATATCATAGATATTTAGAATTTCACATTTTAATTTTATGAGATTTTAGTTATTTGTCCTGTATTGTAGATACATATTATTAATTAAGAAGGAAAAAATTTATAACTTGACAACTCAATCCGACCCAACGTGACCCGAATTTTAAGGGTTGAGTTGGGTTGGATTGTAGACTTTATTTGAGTTTTTTGGGTTGTCAATCCAACCAATTAGAATTTTCGAGTTTATTTAAAAAAAAAAAAAAACACCCTCAATCCAACCTATGTACACCCCTAGCACATCCCACTACATATTCGTTTTTTAGGAAAATTGTCTCTACAAAACAACACGTGGCCCAATTTCATTAGGTCGCTTGTTATGGTTTATTTATTTTCTTCATATCATTGATCATCTGATGTCCATCTACAGCTTTTCTTTTTCTTCCCCTCGCCGAAGTTCACCGAGGAGTCGAGTGACGTGCCAACGCGACTAATTGAGTGTTGTGGCGTGAGTCGAGTTGTCGGTTTTAGACAACTTAAGGCCTTTTGCCCTGGATCTAGAGCTAAAGTTGAAAGGGCTCTCAGCAAGGTTGGTTCTAGAGTATGGAATAAGAAGAAGATCTTTGAAGTCACTTGGGAGCACAACATCACTTCTTTCTATCTTTAATACTTAAAAGCTGTTCTATGATACCTTATTATCACTAATAGGGGAGAAGCTTCTTGATCCATCAACTGTTGAAGAAGTTGTTTTATAAGTAGATCTGCACGAGTTCAATCTTGTACAATCTCATAACTCTAAAGTAAACAGTATAATCAAAAGCATAATCCGTGAGTATTTTTTTCTCTCTCCATTCTTCTTCTTTTCCTTTTACCATATCTTTGTACGTTATTATTTTTTTTTTTTTTAAGGAAACAATATCTTTGTAGTTAGAATACTATATCTTCGTAATTTGGTTTTGTTTTATTATTTCATTTAAAAGTACCATTATAATTATTGACATAAATGATGTTGTAAATAATGTCACTTTAATTAATTAATTAATTTATCAAATTTTTTTTTTAAGAATATGCTTTTCCATTGTTACTCATCGGACAATATGTCAATTGTCATTTCATTCTAATGAAAAAACCCTTTAGGTATAAAAAATTTCAAAATTTATTGGTAAAAATAAAAACTTTTAATATTTTGTCACACAAAATTGATTATAAAGTTTAGGCATGTTTTGAATAATTTTACTTTTTTTTTTATATATAAAAAAGTAAAATCACAAACTAAAAAGTGTTGATGATTATTAAAAGAAAAATATTTAGTTACAACCCTGACATATACATCTCACTAAGTTGTCTAATCATAATTTGTCACGTGACAAATTCTTTTCATTTCTCTTTTGAAATATTTTAATTCATTTTTTAGTGTGAGTAATGAGGGGGGAAGCATGGAGATGGATACATCTATCATCCTTATTAGAACTTTTAAATTTATGTCTAACAAGTAAAAAGAAAAAAGAAAAATCTTTTTTCAAAATACTCCTAAAGTGTTGATAGATCCTATGATGTATTTGGAATAAATTTTCAAATGTTTAATTTAAAAAATAAGTTATTTTAAAATAAATTAGAGTATTTGACAACTGTTTCAAATAGCTTCTCAAGTATATTTGAATTAATTTTTATAAAAAATCTTTAAATAAAAATGAATTTTTCAAAAACACTTCAATCCAAACTGACTTTTAGTTTTATGCTAAAAAACCGAACTAAATGTATAAGTTGTAATTCTAATTATAACTAACAGATCTCTTCTTTCTTCTCTCTGACAAAACAACCCCACTACTTCACGCAAAATTCTGAGAGCCTCCTCTTCCGTTCCAAAACTGAAGTTATCAAAAATTACAATAATAATGTATTTTTGTTTTTTTTTTTTTCTCGTGTGAGATCAATCCTCTAACCTCTGAGATTGATAATACATATTTTAGGCCAATTCAACTATGGCTCAGGCAGATCCAACAATACCAGAATTATCTCCCTCCCACAATCCACTAATTTCCCAAAAATCTTTCAACCATCTAAGCTCTAATTTCCACTATCTATAAATTATAACCAACAGTAATTACCATTATGCTCACTGCTATACCCTAATAACTTTATAATTAGCACTCTAACAACATTTTGCTTTTCTTGTATTCTCGATTATCAGATCAATCAAATAAAATATACTAATAGACAAGAACTTGTAACTCCAAACTTAAATCAAATAAACTATGATTAGAATCTCATGAAGAAGCACAAACTTTCCAAACCAATGGTGAGAAGAAATACATTCTCATTTACCATCCTAAGCCACCAGTTTCTTTACCTCTTGAATCCATGGTTGTGTAGCTTTTTATGTGGCTAAAAGATTCATTCTTCCGACGGTCTTTGCCCCAAAACTGAAATGTCCTCGTAACGTTTCTGCATAATTATTAGATCATCATACATCAGAATAGAGTTGGAAATGAGTAAGAACGCTACTTCAGTACAAGAATTGTTTAGTAGCATTTCTGTGCAGGTAAAACATCTTTTCCAAAGCAGGATTGTAATAGAATAAAGACGAATAATATTGAGCATCATTTAATTCGAGGAAAAAAATAATAAATTAAAACAGCACTACTTGTAATTTACATTCACATAAGTTGTCTAGCATGTAAATTGCATCCCTAGTTTCAAAAAACAGTTTTTTAAGAACCCTTGATTTGTTCTTTTCTCCCATTTTACCCATTGGCTATGTAGAACATTTTTAACTAAGAATTAAAATCATAAATGTTGTCTACTTAGGCAACCGTTTAAGTTCAACAGCACGTGAGAGTGAGACTTCAAATCTATGACTTTTTGATCAATGATATAATATCTTAATTAATTGAGATGCTTAGGTCCACTTCATTGAAGACTTTTTGGATTTAGACCAACTTGGAAAATGATTTTAGTGACTGTCGTTATTTAATATTGACAGCCCACTTAAGTCTGAGTGGTTAAAACCAAATTGTTTATGAACCATGACACCATTTAATAGACAAACGACGGAGTTTATATTTATCCTACAAAAGTTCCAAATCAGCCTTAACTTAGTAGAAATAAGACTTTCCTAAACCCAAGAGCACAAAAAATGATTAAAAAAACAAAAGAAATGAGATACAAATGCTTCTCCTTCAAAAGAAAAAAAAAGTGATACAAATACTACATACTACTTTATTGTTATTTCCATCTTCAATTGGTATCGAATGATCAATATCTTTTGGATGGGAGTCTGTTCCACCACGTAGGAGAGGCCTCCTTCTGTGGACTTGTTTTTCTTTCCTTATTTTCTCAAAAAAACAAAAGTTAAGTCCCCACCCCCCCCCCCCCCCCCCCAAAAAAAAAAAAAAAAAAAAGAACAAGAGCCTAGATAATCAAAATAGAAATCTATAACCAATGGAGATCGAGAAAATGCAACAGTTCTAATTACAATGCCATAATATTCAACACGGTAACCATAAATAGAAGCTGAAACTGATAAATAATTTGACGCTGACAACAAAAAATGGGAGCCAAAACATCCAGAATAAAACATCAAGCATATGTTCTAGATCAATAGAGAACAAAAGAAAAGCCAAAACAATCGTCTATGTGGAGTTCGTGCCCATCAATAAATTTTAAATGTGTACATAGGAAAACAAAGAAAAGTAATATATGGGGCTAAGTTCCATACCCCGACATTGTTGTACTCCCAGAGCTTGTGAACTCCATAATCCACAGCCTGCACCAATGGAAATCCAAGCATTGAGGTTAAACACACACACACACAAATGCCATGCAATTCAGAAGCCCCATACTACAATTTGATATACCAAAGCCCACCACATAACAGTCCATAGAACAACGAAAGAAACATTCTTATGTTCCTTTTTTCTGCTTACCACTTCCACTATCTTGATCCTGTAAAATTTGGAGCAAAAATGGAACTACTCTGATAAGCAGACCAAATAATGTACAAATTCCGCATTTCCATACATAAATATGATCTACTATGTTACTTTACATGATTCAGAATCTGCATACACTCATAACAAAATTCAATACGATCAATCGTGTTCAGCAGACTTTAGAAACCATTACATGAATCCCAAAAAGATATGATGGAACAAAGATGTGAATCCTCTACTCTCTCCTCTGCCAGATAAACCATAAATTTCAATACAGTTCCGCCTACTTCAACTCTCAAGAGGGCACAGACGAACAAGTTTAATCCGTTTACTCTCTTTTTTGTGCGTTTTTTTTTCGTGAATCAGCGAAAACACGACCACGAATTTTAATATCAATATCAAGTGATTTGCAAGAACTAGATCTTCAGATCAAACATGGAAAACGAAATTAACAATTCAACAATCCACCAAAAAGAAAAGAGAAAAACCTAACATAGATAAATTAGTATAAAACATGAGGTCCACAACATTACCCGTTCTCCAGCAAATGCACCGGCGATGATGAAGGTGACGTAAACAGAATTACGGCGCATAATCACTCTGTACAAACCTTCGAGAAGGCCTCCTCCGCTTCTTCGACCTGTTGAATTCATTGTCGATGTGTTTCTCGCGAGTTCTTCTTCTGATCTAAGCGTTAGGGTTTGCAAAAACTTCTCGCGCCTTTAGTTGAGAGAAGAAGACGAGAATGGGATGGGATGGAATTGCTTGATTTGTCGAAAGCGAACTGCAAGGAACTTGACCGCTTTGAACCGGTCGGCCCGACTCGGGTTAAATAACCGTTTAACGTCCAAATGAACCGCTTTAGTTTAGTAGACATGCACATAGAGATGTCAATTTTCCTAGGAATCGGATCAGCGAGCATTTGAGGTCGAAAGTTTTCGATTAGACAGAAAATAGAGAAGGGAGTATGGAGAATTTTCTCTCCATTGACCAAATGAGAATGGAGATAAAAATTACCTTCTACGTTCCTATCCCCGATCTCGACTATATATATATATAATTCGCAGTATATATAAAAAATATTGCGAATTATGATTATGATTTATAACTTAAAATATAGGTTGTTTTTAAATATAGAAAAATAAATCAAAATACTTATAAAATATAACAAAATTTTAGAACTATCAATGATAGACACGGATAGAAATCTATCAGCGTCTATCATTGATAGTTCTAAAATTTTGTTATATCTTGTAAATATTTTTAACAGTTTTACCATTTGAAATAATTTTCCCTCATGATGTTGTGAGTTTATAACTCACAAAATATATTTATATATACTGAGAATTATGTATACATTGTTAAAAAAAACTATAATTTTTACCAACGAGTCTTTTCCTAATTTTCATCATATTTTTTTCATATTTTAATGTACTTTTAGTATAGAGATGTCAACACTTTCTTACTTTTAAGACGTATATATTGTAATATTTAAGTTGAAGGCTAACGATTAATATTTAAATTTTAATTTTAAGAAACTATGAGATAAACTATTTTAATTATATCTTTGCAAAAAGAAAAAAATATATGTTGTTTTTATAAGAAAATTTTATAATGTGTTATTTAAATAGATGTATCGGAAATGAATGATTTAATATAGAAAATTAATATATATATATATATATATCATTGAGAATAAATTAAAAAAACTTATTAAACAATAAATAAATTAAGAAAAAAGCTACTGGAAAATTTTTCTCGTGGGAATATGGCAGTTTCCGTCTCTACCCCGTCTCGTGGACATCTCTATATGTACATACCGACTACTAAAAATTCATACTATATCCTTCTCGACTCTAACTTCTAGAATACAAGTCAATCTTAGTGGATAAAGACATTAATTATCATTCTCAATATCGATAGTTCTGTGTAAGTGGTTTATAAACTTTAAGATGTTGCAAAAAACTTAAACTTAAGATGATACAAACAAAGAAATTTCAATCATGTCTATAGGAATATTTCAATCATGTCTATAGGAATGTGGATAAAATGTCAATAATGAACTTATAAAAGAAGTTGCATTAAGTGGAATTAAAAGGAATCAAGTTTCATTTTAAAGAACAAAAATTTAAATCGAAATTTCTTAATTCTTGAATGGTTACAAATTATTGGTTGGCTGATTAAAAATAAATAATTTCGATGATCAAACAAACCACTCCAAAAACATGAATAAAGTTGTCACCTCACTATTTTTATTTTTTTTTCATTTTTTTTTTGTTGGGAGACAAAATATTAGAAAAGACTCTGTAACATTCATTAAGTATCTACCCACCCTAACATAGTTGAGGCTCATTTAGGAGTCCTAACTAAGTTTGTCTAATAATTTTAAGTGCGGCAGTTAAGAGATTTAAATTTCTATTAAGAACTAAAAGGGTGCAAATAGAGACAAACCACATGTTGCAATAACTTGTACTTGTTTGCATGAATAATCTTCATTATTGAAAAGTAGGTGAGAATGTTACACAATAAAAAGTCTAGATCAGAAAAATGGATGTTCAAGTTGCACGAAAGTATATAGAAAAATTGATTTATTTATTTTTTAAAATGTCATGATCACTAAAGGAGTGTTTGTTTCGATGAAAATTTAATTTTTTTAATAAAGAAAAAGAAAGGTGGAGAATCTCACATTGATCTCCTTATTCACCCCTACCCCTACCCTTCCTCGTGGGTTTGGACCCTAAGGGGTACCTAAGTTTTAGAAGGCGTGAGCAAGTAGACAAATATGGGTTTAATGGTCATTCCACACGTGCGCTGCCATCCATCTGGGCGAGGCGAGTATGTGGAATAATAATTTTATTTTTCCTTAAATCATCCATTCTTTTTTTCATTCATCCAAATTTGTCGTGGTCTTCTGGATTTTCCATTCCGTCTGAACGGTCCGCTTTGTGTGTACATACGCATGTTACCCCTTCTTTGCGCATTCTCAAATAGAACATGATCTGCGGCTCAACTTTGCAAGTTTCAATTTTGCAAGCTTCTCGTTCGTTGTTGCTGATTCCAAAGTGTCGTTCCTATCACAGTTCACCGAAACCTCCATTCTTGTTAGGGTTCACCAGGGCTTCTAGTCCTATCACTGTTCTCTGGGTAGCTGTTTTTTCAATTTTAAGGCGGGTCGACCTACCGATGTTCATGATGGCCATTCCAACATAGAATAATATTCTATCCATCGATCTCAACTGCCCTTTCCGTTTCTAAGGGGCATACTTCAAACGTTGAAGAAAATTGTTCTTTCTCATTGTGAAGAAAGTTGTTGTCGTCTGCACCACAGAGAAGCCAATTATCTCACAAATAGATCCAACTGAACAACAGATCAAAGATGTTATTGTTTAGAAGGAAAATGATTTTCTATGGAAAAATTTTATCTTAAATGGTTTGATTAATGATTTATATGACTATTACAGCACGATGACCATATCGAAAGAACTCTGAGATGCTTTACAGAAAAAATACGATATCAAAGAGGACGAATCGAAAAAGTATATTGTCAGCTATTATTTGAAGTTTTAAATGATGGATGAAAAACCTGTAGAGGCTCAATCCCATGAATTGTAGAAGAGTGTTCATAAAATCATTAGCGAAGGTATGCCCCTAAATGAGCAATTTCAAGTTGCTTTTATTATTGACAAGTTACCCCCTATGTGGAAGGACTTTAAAAACACATTGAGGCATAAAGCCAAAGAATTTTCCTTGGAAAACCTGATAACACGCATGAGGATTGAGGAGGCAACCTGAAAGCAGGACTAGAGAGAGGAGGTAAACATTGTATCAAGAAAGTACGCCCCTACTGTTAAAAAACCTGGACTAAAGCCAAAGGGAAACAAGATGAAAGTTCATAATCGTGGATCTAGCAACTAGAAGAATCAAAAGAATCAGAAATCTCCCTCAGGAGAAACGGTACAATTTTTTTGCTTCAACTATAACAAACTTGGGCATATGGCCAAGAACTGTAGGAATATGCATCGTCCTGCACCTACATAGGTGATAACTTGTAGAAATACAAGCTATTGCAGCCTTTTACTTAGAATTATGAGGGTTGATGGGTAGAACATGCGTTAATTTTGCTAAGAATGCATGTGGAATAATGAGCTTGCATTGATCAATACTAAAAATCCCCGCTAACCCTATATCATGCGTTATCTTGCGTCAAAATGTCTATTTTTGTAGTTGTCGTAGGAGTTGATCACATGCGTTGATCCCAAACCATCGTAAAGTTAATTGCATGCGTTGATCTTAATGAAGACAAATTGGTAGCATGAAATGCTGCAATTACAGAGTGATAGCCATGATAGAAGGATGATTGCAAAGTGGGTGGAATGCATTGATATTTCAAAAGAAACAATCATGAATGCATACTTGAGAGTATCAAAGAGATAAGATCATGATGACATTCTCACCTATCGCATCAATAATGGCAGTGATTCAGAGCGGGATTATCAAAGTTGTCGGTGTTTGAGCTCTATAAATAGAGCCTTAGAGCCCAAGATCAAAGTATTCGAGACTCAGCCTTGGGAAGATTCTTGTGATCACAGACGAGAGCATCGACAGAAAGTCTTTAAGAGTTATTCACTTCCATAACCTCCTTCAATTGAAGACCGGAGCTTCGCCGGAGATAGAGCTCGAGAGAGACTACTCCACCGCCATCCATTGTACCATCGGCAGCTTTGATACATATTTGATAGAAGCAAGAGATTGTCTACATCTAGTTCTCCACCTCTCTTCTTACTTTTGTATTGTATTACATTTTGGCTTAAGACATTAATACATTTTGTAATCAATGCATCTCTTTAATTCCTTCAACATCATTTTCATCACCTTCTTCTATTTCATCATCTTTTACTTTCATCACAAAGAGTTAAGTGCAGATTGCAAGAGTTATTGCATGCTCAATCATGCTGCATAGAGATATGACGCATGTAGCAAACCACCGAGAGGTGTGCCTTGCGTGAATATAGTGAGTCAATCCTATTTGTTTAGTGTGAGGCTATCGCAAAGCTTGTCTATGAGTAGAGTAGCTATAACCAACTGCCCGAGAGGGTAAGTGGTGGAAATCACTAAGCAAAATAAGCAATGTTTCTAGAGATAGGAATAATCTTATGCTCAACAGAACCATGCGTTATAGAGATATAAGCATATGGTTGACCATCGAGAGGTATGCGATGCATTAGTGTGGCGAGCTGGGATTACCCTTGCAACCAAACTTAAGGACTTGGTGGTATCTCCTCCACAACTCTACTTCTCCATGCATCTTATTACGTGTTAACAGTTGTCGCATCTCTACCGATTCTCATAGTCAAACTTCAATTGTTCAATTTGTTTAGCTAGGAGTAGGAGTAGTGCATAGTAATCAGCTTCTTTCTTTTTATTTTTATTCTCCACCTCAAATACATTACTTTACAATTATCTTTTAGTTGCAAGTCCCCATGTTCGACCTCGGATCATCCCGAGAAACTTGTGATCTCGTTATACTTGGCAAGAGAGCAAGAAAACTTGTGATAGAAATGCATGGTCATCGTATACATGATTAACGCATAATGCATATTCTTTAGATTAACACATGATCAATGTATGACCATCAACTCATATCCATTAACGAAAACAAACAAAAATTTATCCTCAACAAGTTTTTGGCGCCATTGCCGGGGACTTGGCTTTTAATCATTTGGTTAAGGTTTGTGTTTCCGCATGTCCCCTTTTGGTCTTAGGCATATTATGGCTTGTGCGACCAAGTCAAAAACGATATTTGAGTGAAGGTGCTGCGCCCAAATTCAATATTGACCCTGAGATTGAAATGCTATTTGTCGCATGAGCTGGAAGCAATCTTAGGAGCATGGTAAACGCCATGCGACTAATGAATGCTGGAATCTCTGGTGGTCGGGACAATGAATCCCTTGACCTAAGCAGGCGAGTTCGATCCCCTCTATGGAAGAGTCCTTGCGGTGACTTCACTCCAATTTCTCCAGGGACATCTTCTACTCTATCTTTACTTTGTTTTCCTAGTTAGCTTTAGTTTATTTATTTGATTTTTGCCGTTTTGGATTTGCGGCTGCTTTTCTTAGATGTGGTGTTGCAATCGCTCCTTCTTGGTGCGATAATAATTTCCTCTTAGTGTGTTGTTCTGAAAGAAGAATTCTCTCTCTTATTCAATGCATGATTATTTCTTCTACATGAATTCTAAGTATTGACGCAATCGACACTCTGCTCGTATCTTTCTTTTCTTGTTATCTTTCATGCGTTATCTTTTTGAAATTATCTTTTGCCTGTTTGTCTGCTTGCCTTCTTTTGCGTTGATAAATTAGCATCCATGATGATACTTATGTAAATTCACTAAATCCACTCACTAAAAGTCGCATGGCTCGCCTCGCTTTAGTAGCTTCTTCAAAGTTTGACAATTTTAAGTGCTATTGTGTGCAAACCTCTGCTCAGACCTCTTTTACCGCATCTCTGAACAATTTTGTCTTTAGCTTTTTTGGAAGGGAGCCTATCACTCTAAATTTGGAGGTGGGATCGGTCCAAGCAAATGCGTTCCATATCAACATTGTGATTGCTTAAAAAAAATGATCCTAATAAAAACTTTGCTGTCAACGCAAAAGGGAAACCCAAGCTGATTTGTTAAGTTGTGAAAGGTACCTACCTGTAGTTGGATACTTTGCATGAACCCGTGTAGGTAAGCCAAAACGAAAGTAGGTGACCAAAATCAACGCATAATGAAAACTCCTCTATCTGACACAAATTAAATTTAGCTAAGATAAGAGTTGAATTGAAAATGGCACGCAACCGAAGTTGGATGCCCGCATGACACCCGTGGGGGCAAGCCAAAATGAAGAACGTAGCTAGGTTCAATGCCTTAATCTAATAATGACTCGCTAAGCTTTGAATCGTTTTGAACGATCTCATTCTAAAAAGCTAAAAGCAAAGTTGTCTGTGATGAGTTTGAGGAGCCCCTACTGTTCAAAAACCTGGACTAAAGCCAAAGGGAAATAAGATGAAAGTTCATAATCGTGGATCCAGCAACTAGAAGAATCAAAAGAATAAAAAATCTCCCTCAGAAGAAACGGTACAATTTCTTTGCTTCAATTGTAACAAACCTGGGCATATAACTAAGAATTGTAGGAACATGCATCGTCCTATACCTACATAGGTGATAACTTGTAGAAATACAAGATATTGCAACCTTTTATTTAAAATTGTGAAGGTTGATGAGCAAAACATGCGTTAATTTTGTTAAGAATTCATGTGGAATAATGAGCTTGTGTTGATCAGCACTGAAAATCCCCACTAACCCTATATCATGCGTTATCTTGCGTCAAAATGTCTATTTTTATAGTTGCTGCAGGAATCAATCGCATGCGTTGATCCCAAACCATCGCAAAGTTGATCGCATGAATTGATCTTAATGAAGACAAGTTGGTCGCATGAAATGTCGTGATTATAGAGTGATAGCCATGGTAGAAGAATGATCGCAAATTGGGTGGAATGCGTTGATACTTCAGAAGAAACAATCATGAATGCATACCTCAGGAGTATCAAAGAGATAAGATCATGATGACATTCTCACCTACCGCGTCAGTAGTGGAAGTGATTCAGAGTGGGATTATCAAAGCTGTCAGCGTTTGAGCTCTATAAATAGAGCCTTGGAGCCCAAGATCAAAGCATCCAGGACTCTGCCTTGGGCAGATTCTTGTGATCACAGACGAGAGCATGAGCATAAAGTCTTTGAGAGTTATTCACTTCCACAACCTCCTCCGATTGACGACCGGAGCTTCGCCGGAGATAGAGCTCAAGAGAGACTACTCCACCATCCATCCATTGCACCACCGGCAGCCTTGACACACATCGGATGGAAGCAAGAGATTGCCTACATCTAGCCCTCCACCTCTCTTCTTACTTTTGTATTGTATTACATTTTGGCTTAAGAAATTAATACATTTTGTAATCAATGCATCTCTTTAATTCCTTCAAAATCATTTTCATCATCTTCTTCTACTTTATCATCTTTTTCTTTCATCGCAAAGAGTTAAGTGTAGATTGCAAGAGTTATCGCTCAATCATGCGCCATAGAGATATGATGCATGTAGCAAACTACCGAGAGGTGTGTGTTGCGCGAATATAGTGAGTTAATCCTATTTTCTTAGTGCGAGGCTATCGCAAAACTTGTCTTGTTGGGTTGTGTGTCCTAAAACTCACAGTTTGTAAAGTTAAACACATTCTATTATCAATAAAGACATTCAACATTTCTTCGATAAAGTTGTTATTGAATCTTTAAATTGCATTCATAAAGTCTAAATCCAATAAACTAAGATCCATGATTATTATATGAATACTTGAACTTTATGTAGAGACATAAAGATGGATCAAGTTCAAGTAAATAGCCAAAACGGTCTATAGTATATGATTAAGGTTGGGTACCTTATTCGGGTAACATTATTGGATGCGACCTACTCTGTAGCTGTTACAAGTTATTGCAAAGATACTACAAACGAAGTGATCCAGATTCGTTCATGTATTGACAAGAGGAGTTGGGTGTCCTACGCAATGAGTTTGCATAAGATCGGACCAAAAAATAAGTCACTTTTACTTTATAACGTTGTTTATTGTTCAAAGACTAACTAGATGACCTAGGTAACTCAATCTTAATCCTGAGCTAACTATGAATTCCTGTTTATTCGTGATTATCTTTAGATTTGCATAGGTGAGGGTTGGCTCAACAACACTGGCTCAATAAGCCTCCCATTTCAGGGGTAAGACCGGGTAGATAGCTGGGGACATAGGGTGCAAGACAGAATTCATGCCTACCCGATTTAGAGATAGGAGAAAGATTATTCTCTTAAGTAACTGAATCCAGGTCTTGAACAAGAGATCCCACTCTCTCACTGACCCGAGATGGATCTGGTTTAGTGATTGGATCATAAACCAATTGTTCATTAGAGGATCAATTGGAACTTAAGGAACAAGACGTAATATGGGGGGTAAAACAACATATTGACCCAATCGTTATTACGAACAACTTGTGAAGGGTTGACTTACTAGTTATGGTTAAATCATGTAGATACAAATATATCTATAGTGAGGAAAGTGCAACTATCGAGCTATAGTGGTGTGACTTGATAGTTAACGAATACTGATTAATTTGGTCTAAAGAGTTCTAGCCAATTAATTTTAAATTGTTCGAGCTTATGATCTATAGGTCCATAAAGTCCCTCTACTAGCTCGTAAAACATGAACACCTTTAATTATTAAATTGAGTGAATTTGGAATAATATCAATTTGAATTGTTCAAATTGAATTATGGTTTGAATTTGAATAAGTTCAAAATCAAATTAGGTTTTGTTTAATTATATTTGATATAATTAACATTTAATTTGTTGAAATTAAACAAAATTGGAGAGTTTATAATGTTTAAATATTGATTTAAATATTAATTATATGAATAGAATTCATATTTAAAATTAGGTGTGTGATTAATTTGATATTTGATAATTAATTAATTAATTAATTAAAAATCAAATTAAATTCCAATTTTAAATTCAATTTAAGAAATTGGATATTGATATTTTAGATTTGATTAATTATGAATTAATTAAATCAAATTTTAATTAATTTTTGAATTAATTGAATTTTGAAATGAAAGATTGAAAAAATTGGATTAAGTGGGTTTTCCCACAAACACTCTCAAGTAGGAGGTGTTCTTCCTACAAGCATACACAAATCCCACTAGTTGAGGAAGTTGGAGCTGGCATTTGAAAAATTCTGTAATGCTTGCATGTAGATGATGCATAAAAGCTTTTCAATTTGCTGAGATTATGGGAGTTCTTCAGGTTTTTCTACAAGTTCTTCCTCTCCCACACAAAACCCAAAAAATCCTTCACCTAATTTACTCAAATTCGAGTTCCACCACTCAAATTTATGGCTAAGAATAATAGAAAAGATCTATTGGTGGTTCACGTTCGATTTGGAGTAAAGAGTAGCTTGAAATTGAAGAATTCATCAAGAGGTATGTAACATGAAATCCACTTGTGATTTTCTTGCAAATGCATGCTTTAGAACTCAAATTAAATGTAATTAGAGTGCTTATTGATTCTGTTTGCATCTATTGCATTCTTGTGTTGTTGGGATTGGTGTCCTAATTCTCCTGGAGTTTTGTTGTTTTGTAAAGATACACATTGTTTGATGAATAAAATAATTGTTATTTAATTCTGGCATTTATTCATATTCAATAAACAAAGCTCTTTGGTTATCTTATGTGAACTTAAGCATGTATATGTGATATACAAGTGGATCATGCCTTAAGTGATAACCTAAATAGGTCTGTAGTATAAGAATTAAGGTGGGATACCTAATCCTGGTGACACTACGAATACGACCCGCTTTGTAGAGGTTTGCAAGTGTTGTAAACTACTACATATGGTAGATCCTGACTATTCATGTGGAGACGTGTGAACGGGAGTGTCCTATACAAAGAGTTCGTATAAGACCTAGACCACGAGATGACTAGACTCTGTATATAACACCGTTGATACTAGAGACTTACATCTCACCTAAACGACCATAGGTGACACGATTTCAATCATGAGTGTTTTGGGAACTCCTGTCTTTGAGGGCGGTCCTTTGATTAGTATGGGTGAGAGTGGCCAGATTGCCAACTCAACATGCCTACCTTTTTGGGGACTTGTTTGATTTAGGAGCTGGGCACTCAATCCACAAGAAGAAATTCACTCCTTTCCCGAAGCAGGGATAAATAGAGAGATTGCTCCTTTAAGGGCTGATTCTAGGGTTTGAACATAGTGGCCACAACTTCTCTTTGGAAGAGAAGACTCGGTCATAGTAGGACTATGACTTATGTTCATTAGAGGGATCAGTGGTACTTAAGGAGTTAGATGTAACTAGAGGGGCATAACGGTTTTTGGCCCAGCTGTACTTACGAGCGATCTCTGAAGGGTTGTCACACTTCTCATTGGTTAGGATGGACACATAATATATCTGTGGTAAGGAGAGTTCAGCTGTTGGTCTTTAGTGGAGTGTCTGGCAGTTAAGGGATGGTGGATCTCGTGACTAAAAAGTTTAGTCAGTTATTCACGGAGCTTCAAGCTACAGATCCATAAGGTCCCCTTGGTAGCTCAATGGATTCAGTTGAGGATTAGTTCTTGGTGTTGATTTGAAATGTTCAAATTGACAAGAAGTAATTTGATTTTATATGATATGATCGGTATGATGTATAAGATACATCTAATGGAGGATTAATGTAAATGGGATTTACATTAAGTACCATAGAATAGAAAAATGACTATGGTTTATATGTTTCCTGAGATGAAATATTAAAACTATAGGTTATAAATATAGTATGATAAGTTGGTTATCATTTATATTTATAATGATTAAATCTTTTTCTCTAATAACCAATTGAGTGGGAGGTTATTGGTGGTTCATGGTAACCGTGAGATAAAAGGAAAATTGTTTTCCTAATTTTAGAAAGTATTGAAAAGTTTTTGTCAGAAATTTGTTTTGAGATTTCTCTCGCAAAAAGAAAACTCACGGAAGTTGTTAAGTAAATACCAATTTACTAAACGACAACTTGATTTAGTAAACGATCGTGTAGTGTTTTGTAAACGACAGACACTGAGCTAAACGATTGGTTAGTTTTTGCTAGACGATCCCTTAGCTTTTGCTAAACGATTGGGCATCGACCTATACGATAGGTTTCAGCCATCTTCTACTTGCCCAATCGTGTACACAATTGGTGTTTCCTCCTTCATCTGCCTCATACCAAGTCCACACAGAGCCCACCCTCTAGATTCTCACACTGAGAATACCAAGGTAACCTTTTTGGTGGTGTCATACTCAACTCGACACCGTCGAGGTTCTGTGGAGGTTGTTCGTGGTTGGGTGTTCGTGACCAAGGCGTTCGTAGAGGACGAGTACGCGGTGTTCATGCTACGGAGCGGTCGTGTTGTTCGAGCGTTCGAGGTTGCTGTGTTTGAGCGTTCATGAGCAAGGAGCGTGGAGACGAGTCGACAAACATTCGTAGCTTTTCTCCTTGATTTCTTGTTGTTCATGCTGTAATTTTTGTATTGATTGTATTACTATTTATTTCTGTATTCGACTATAATTGTAATGTTCATACATGATTGTAATTCAGAATGATCTATTCCGCTGCTCACGGAAATCCTCGGATTCGATTTTCTTCAATTGGTATCAGAGCTAGGTTGTTCTGATAGTCCAAATTACAACTCTGTTTTGAACTTCATTTGACAGTCGCGGTGGGTTTCTGCATCTGTATTTAATCATTAAGTGCATTTGTGATTGAGTTGATGAATGTTTCGGGTTTAATTTCCTTTAGTTAAAGCTTTTTGTATTACAAAGTATTAATTTGTAAGGGCCCCTGTGTTTCTGGGCGTAATTACCTTTGCAATCGAGTCTGTAATTCAAAGAGTTTAAGTTAGTCGAGTCGTTCGTGATGAAGTTTCGAAGCATGGAGATGCAGTTCTCAATGAAGAAGAAGACCAAGCGTTGGTTGTATCGTGTAGCCTCAGGTAAACGATCGTTGGGATTTAACTAAGTGATCATTTAGATTTTTCTAAACGATCATATAGTATTTACTAAATGATCGTTTAGCTAATGCTAAGCGATGGGGTAAATCGTTTACTCTATCGCATAGCGTTAGTTGCCCGATCGCGTAGGCGCTGGAGGTAGACGATCGTAGTGGGAGCATGTGATGCTCGTTGTTTAGTAAAAGGCGTGCGCTAGACGATCGTGTAGTTAGCAAGCTTCGTCGCTTAGTTACTACCTACACGATCGCGTGTACGATATGGAGGTGCTAGTTAAGCGATCGCTTAGGCGATGGTGCTTCGCCGTATCGCAGTTGTTTAGACGATCGTGGAAGGCGGGTGTTGTGCGGAGCACGCTAAGCGATCGTGTACCTCAGACTTCATCGTTTAGTAAAAGGTACACGATCGTGTAGTAATAGCTAAACGATCGTTTAGATTTTTCTAAACGATTGTGTAGTATTTGCTGAACAATCGTTTAGCTCTGGGAACGTTGGTAAGCGATAAAACAAAGCATTAGCTTTAACGTGTAGACAATCGCGGGGAATTTTGTACACAATGGTTGGAGATGCGATGCTTTGCCCGAGCGGTTCAAGACTCAGTTCGCCTATTTGAACCGGAGACTCCTTGTATTTGTAAGAGTTAGCTTTCCTTTTGTGGTTTTAAGGAAATTTCACTCGATTCATCAACATTGGTTTATTATACATGTGATGTATGGTACTTATATGCCAAAGTGTTTGTCATATAGTTTAAAACCCACCTTAGGTTGTGCAACTATTCATGTATTTTGTATTATAAATGTTATAATTGAGCATGAAGAAATTACTTGAAAGCATTGATGACGGGCAGAAATGCACGTCATTATAGGCCTTTTATTTAGAATTATGAGGGTTGTTAAGTAGAAGATGCAGCGATTATGTTAAGAATTCATGAGAAAACAAGTTTGCGTCGATTGACATTAAGACTCTCGACTAACCCACTATTATGCATTATTATGCGTTCAATTGTTTATTTTTGTAGTAAACGATCGCATACGCGGAAGCCAGGCTATCGCAAAGATGCCCGCATGTGGGGAATCTCTCCATCGCAAAGGCGAATGCATACATTCGATGCATGGATGTTGCGGCCATTAATCGCATGCGTCCATCGCATAGAAGTTGTGACTGTCAAGTGAATGCGGTCATCGCAGAGAGATTGCGACTACAGAATAATAACCATAATAGAGGGATGACTGCAAGGGTGGTGGAATGCATTGATACTCCAAAAACCAAGCATGAACGCATACCTCGGGAGTATCAAAAGGTGATGTTGACATTTCACCTACCACGCCGTTAGCAGCAGAGATTTAGAGCAGGTCCATCACGTCCATCACGCCGTTAGCTGCAGAATTTTAGAGAATGACCATTAACGATGTCGGCGACCAAGCTCTATAAATAAAAGCCGTTAAGTAGAACTTCAAATCATCCAAGTTTCTACCCTCAAGTGGATCCTTGTGATCTAGACCAAAGCGTGAGAAAATAGTCTTAAGAGTTCTTCATCCCCTCAACCATTCCGAGTGACGACCGGAGCCTTCGCCGGAGTTAGAGCTCGAGAGAGTCTATTCCACCGTCCATCCATGGCACCACTGGCAGCCTTGACACATATCTGATGGAAGCAAGACATTGCTTCTATCTAGCCCTCCATTTATTTCTATCTCTGTATTGTATTACATTATGCTTTAAGAGATTAGTACATTTTGTGATCAATGCATTTCTATATTTTCCTTCAATTCTATCTCCATCTTCATTTACTTAGTATCCTTTACTTTCATTGCATCACTAAGTAAGACTGTTAGAGTATCACATACTTAATCATGTGGCATAGGGATGTGAAGCATGTAGCAAACCACCGGGAGGTGTGTGTTGCGCGAGTGTTGTGAGAAAACCTTAGTTGCTTAGTGTGAAGCTGTAGCAACGCTTGTCTATAAGCGGATGCAATGCTTGTCTATGAGTAAAATCAGCAGCAACCAACTGCCCGGGAGGGTAAGTCACATTAAGTAATGTAAGCAAGTGTTCACTAGAGATAGAAATAATCTTACGTCAACCATGTTTATGCGATTACCTTGTCTTATGAATGCATTATTCATCATTTAGGCATATTTGGGAGAATAGTCTAAAAACCAAATCTAGACTCGGGAGAGCGGATTGGATCACATAAGCAAGAATGGGGACTTAGGAATAAGCTCCGTTTACCACTGCACAGCATATGCCCCCTTTAAGTAGGATATGGTGGTATGTGGACATCTTGTTTATGTGTGAGAGCACGTGAGCGGGAATAGAGACTTAAAAATAAGGCCTCTCGACACTATTGCATATACATCGCATGCGTCTTCGTCAAGTCTGTATAGCATGATCGCATAACATGCGTTGGTTGGGGTTACCCTTGCGGTCAAGTTTAGTGTTGCGGTGAAGACACCCTCACCATTTTATCTATTTTCCCATGCATTTTACTACACGTTAACAGTTGTCGTGTCTCTACCACTCGGTCATACTTCCACGACTTAATTTGATAGTTAGAAGTAGGAGTAGTGCATAGCTCATAACCCTCAACATTCTTTTATTCTTCGCCGCAAACACATTACCATATAACATTTAGCTACAAGTCCCTGAGTTCGACCTCGGATCATCCGAGAAACTTGCGATCTCGTTATACTTGGCAAGAGTGCAAGAAAACTTGTGATAGGAACGCATGGTCATTGCATAAGAGATTAACGCATACTATCCATTCCAATGCATGAGAACAAACACATAACCTAAGACATGCATTACATAATATGCGTTCCATAATTTTCTTCATCAAGCATTGATAACGGGCAGAAATGCACATTATTACGACGCAAAGTTATAAAACAATACAGGATTGTGATGATAAAAATATACAATATTGCATCCAAAAGCATTAAGTTCACAACATTGCAATCGCATGCGTCCATCGCATTAAAACAACTAACTTATGTATTTTTGTGCAGAAAATGCGTTGACGCAAGTTGGAAATGCGATCCAAGAAATTTAACTTCCGAGCGCATTAAGAGATTGCATTGACGCAAGGCTATACGATCATTTATGCTCGCGAATATCTGCTTAAGAAGGTTTCCGCATAGAGCCAACGCATTATGGTGGGCGCATCTGGGTGAAAAGCATAATAAATCACGATGGAACAAAAAGCTGATGACGGTCGATTCCGAATTAAGTTGACAAGCTGTTAACGACCTACTGTAGCAAGTACACTCAACTTTTCGGTGACAACTATTCAGCGCATCAGACAGAGAATTAATGCCATCCATCAGTGCAATCAAAAGAGAGAAGAAGCCTTTCACCCCGAAGCTCTATAAATACTGAGGGTCGTCTTCAGTGAAGAAGTTAGCCAGTTTTGAGAGTTCACCATTTAGATGATACTTAGCCTTGTTCTTAGTTTCTTATACTTAGAAGGTAGAGCAAGAGAAGGGAAGAGACACCGGAAGATTGCCCTGGTTAGCTCGAGAGAGTGTCAGGGAGCATGGAAAAACAGAGAGAGGGCCGACTCTTGCAAGAGCAAGAATATCTTTTGAGCAGAGTAAAGAAGAATAGTGTAAAAGTCTTGGGAAGCAAGAAATTGTTACTAGGCTCTTTATTCTTATTTCGCATTGTCATTCTGTATTTCAATTATTTATCTATAAAATGGAACTTGCTTATCTACATCTGTTCACTCTCTTGAAAACACGCATGAGTAGCTAAATCTATCGAATGGGTTGAGAAGTATTTAGCTAACCTGACCTAAGATTTTCATCGCATGCGATCATCTTGTCTTATGTTGCGTCCATCACCCCTTTAGAGCTACTCGAGAGAGAGTCTAAAGAAAGAACCTACAGATGGAGATTACCTCATGGGAGCAAGTCATAGAAAAGTTTATAAAGAATTCCTTCCAATGGAGAATTCCAGAAGAAGGAAGTTGATCACCAATTTTGAACAGAATATTGATGGATCGCTCAGCGATGCTTGGACGAGGTTTAAGAGGCTGGTAAGAGATTACCCGCATAACGGCTTACCAGACTGCTTACAGATGGAGATTTTTTATCACGGATTAAACCCTGCTTCGCAGACAGCTGCCAATGTGATAGCAGCTGGAGATCTGCTGGATAAAACTTATGATGAGGCCAAGAACATCCTTGATCGCATTTCTAAAAATCATGAAGACTGAAGAGAAAGCGATCAAATATTGAGAATCAAGGACAATGACGCGAACAATGGTGCCATAGCATCCCTTCAGAGTCAAATGACTGCGATGATGAACTTGATACAGGGAATTGCAATCAATAGCCTAACAACGCATAGTGGGCAAGTGAACACAATCAACCAGACGACCGTAAGATGTGCTACTTGCTGTGAAGGAAACGCAATGGAGGAATGCTCGCAAAACCCACAATCAATTTATTTTGTAAAGAATAATCCATTCTCTAACACTACAACTCTGGGTGGAGAAACCACCCCAACTTTGTGTGGAAAAATCAATAGCAAAATTTTCAATTAGTGGCGCAAAAAGAAGGGCCACCCGAATTTTTCCCGCGAACCAACGGTCAAACGAGTAATCAAGCCAGCAGTTCGCAGGCGCCGCAATCTTCCACTTTGGAGAGTTTATTGAAGCAATATATTGAAAAGAACGAAACTGTGCTTCAAATCCAAGCAACGTATATCCGCAACCTGGAAATTCAAATAGGCCAGATTGCGGCTGAACTTAAGAACAAACCGCAAGGGGCTTTGCCAAGTTCAACGGAACTCCCATGCAACCCAGGGGGTACGGGTAAAGAGCAATGTCAAGTCGTAGTGGAAAGACTGTGGCAGAGGAGAAGAAAGAGCCTAGCCGGATTGCTCCAATTGCGCTAGAACCAGAGATTGCGATGACTCGAGAAGAAACAGAAGAAAAAGAGGCGATGGAAACTGAGATTGGGTCCACCTCAGAGGCAAAATAACAAGGGACTGTGAGAATATAGCTGCCACCATTCCCACAGAGACTCAGAAAGAAGAAAAATGATAAGGTACAGTATCAACGCTTCATGAATATTTTAAAACAATTGCATATTAATATTCCGTTCACTGAAGCAATTGAAGAGATGCATGCATATGCGAAGTTTCTAAAGGATATGATGACAAAGAAGAGAGGCATTGGTAAGTTCGCCACGGTGGCTTTGACGCAGAGTTCAAAATCTATAATCCCACCAAAAATGCACGACCCTAGGAGTTTCACTATACCTTGCTCCATTGGAGGATTATACATCGGGCAAGCGCTATGTGATCTCGGGGCCAATATTAACTTGATGCCCCTGTCAATTTTCAAGCAGTTGAATGTGGGGCAAATTGCGCCCACGACGGTGACTCTCCAATTAGCGGATAGATCTCTTGTGCATCTAGAGGGGAAGGTGAAGGATGTGCTGGTTACAATTGACAAATTTATATTACCAGCAGACTTCATCATCCTGGACTACGAAGCCGACAAGGATGTTGTGAACCCCGAATCCTAATTTCTCTACTTGAGTATATTCCCTATTGAGATTAGTGTGATGAATAGTGGAAATTAGTGTGAATGGTAGAGAAAAGAGTGGAAAATTAGAAGAAAAGAGGAAATTTGGAAGTTTGACTTTTGGGGAAAATTTGGAAAATTTGGCTAAGTATAGAATTTTGTGTGTTGATGCATTGGAAGGGTGGTGTTGATGCTTTGGAAGGGTTATTGGTGAGGGCATGCGGCTGAAGAAGGAAAACGGAGATGACGCGTTGGAAGGCACAAAGGTAGGCAAGGCATGCGTTGGAAGGCAGCCATGTGTCGAGTAGCCTCGGCCAGCGCCCTTACCCAATGCATCGAGCGGCCAACCAAGCGCCCCAGCCATGTTTCGAGCAGCCTCAATCAGACGCCCTGCCCATGCATTGAGCAGCCTCGGTCAGCGCCCTTGCCCAATGAGTCAAGTGGCCACACACATGCGTTGAGCACCCTACCGAGCGGCCACGCCCATGCGTTGAGTGCCCTGCCGAGCAATCATGCCCGTGCATTGAGGTGCCCTGCCATACAGCCAAGCATGCAACCCATGCGGCCTAACACACCCATGCGACCGAGCGAGTGAGCGATGGCCAGCATACACCACACCTCCATGCGTCGAGCGGCTAGCCTGTGCAGCACGCATATGCGTTGGTGGCCAGAACCATGCGCCCATGCCAAGCAAGCCGTGCAATGCTACCTAATGAGCCATGCGTTGAGGATGGAGGGTCACCCTATGCGTTGGTGATGGCTAGTCCTTGCGATGGCAAAGTTGAATTGTAATGATAGTGAATTGGCTTGTTATGCATTGATGATAGGCTATGCATTAAGTATGGATTATGTGTTGAACATCCAAGAGTTGGACGCATACAAAGGATGAGATCATCAGGTGAACATCATCAAAACCATGTGTCTTCTTGGGAGGAAAGCCTTAAGCCTTAAGAATTTGAGGTGGTGGCATTAGATTGGAAGCTCATGCGTTGGCTACACAGGAGGAAGACACTTAGGTTGCGCTGATCAAAATGATGTGTTGGTAGTGTGTGGGAGAAACACTTGGACATGCAGCCAAGTAGATGGTGTCAACTATGGAAAAGGTTTGGACACCTATAAATAGAGCCAAGAGACTTCATTTTTAGTTCACAATTCAAAAATACCGTAAAAAAAGTGGGAAAGTTGAGCAAACCTTGCGTTGGAGCCAAAATCCATGTGTTGGTCATAGTATTTCAAAGAGGACACATTGGACAGTGAAGTCTGAAGAGGACGCATCAACTTGGGATGAGGATTTCTCCCAATTTACTCGTGTGTTTGGAGTGATTCTAAAGCCACTTGAAATCTCTGAAAGTCTAGTTTTTAGGGAAGGGTTGCCGAAGGAAAAACTCCAAGGAATCGGGCTGGAGAACGAGGAAAATACAGAAGGGTCGAGCTGTCAGGTAAAATGAGCCAGTCTTAATGTTTTGACGCTTTCGGCCAAACCACGAGAATTTATGAGCTAAGATTTTATAGTAAGCTTTCTGAGACATTTTAGAACATGTTTACAGAAGGAAGTATCTTAAAATAAGCTTTGGAACTATGATTAATCTGAGCTTATATTGAATCTAGATTTTAGGGTTCAAAAGGGAGCCCGAGGTGACAAAGGAACTTCTAAAGAGTAAGGTTCCTAAACGATCAAGGTGAGTGAGTAAAATATTTAAAATGTTTTAAGACACCATGTGCTAAAGAAAGAACTTTCAGATAAAGACATGTTTTCTAAGTTTTATTAAAGAAAGTCATTTTATGACTAGTTTTACTTGAAACTCGATACCGAAGGACATTTGAGAAGGTATCTGAGTAGCTCGATACTGAAGGACACAATTGAGAAGGTATCTGAGCAAAAGTACCCAAGTGTGGGGTAGTTCTTTTGATAAAAATCAGTTTTCTAGTCACTCACTGGGTTTTATAGCTAATGCTTTCTAAATGTTTTTCTTTTCTTCCCAGGTAGCGAAAGGTGAGAAGTTCCAGGGTGTTGCTAAGGTCAAGGTCTGCCACATGCCACAGTTACATTTCCGGAGGGTTTTACGGTTGTTGTTGTAAACTTTGTTGTTAAGTCTTTGAGTTGTATAAATGTTACATTGTTGTAAAATAAAATGGGCCTACTTAATCAGTTGATTGTTCAATTTGTACATTGGTATTAGAGTTATTTCCGCAAGAGTTATTAAACAGTAAGTGTCAACAAAAGGGTTGATAACTGCTGTCAATCACGCTCTTTCCTAGGCTGAGAAGGTGGTCTGGGGTGGGGTGTGATAGATGTGCCCATCATCCTAGGGTGACCATTTTTATCAACCGGTCGTGCCCAGATTGATATACACAAAAGAGAGATCACCTTGAGCGTGAATGGATAGAAGCTCAGGTTTGACATTATTCGAGCCATGAAATATCTTGATGAAGAAGACCTTAATGAATCTGACGATGAAAAAAGTTTGAATGACGAAGAGAAGCCTGAAGATGAAAACGAAGATGAAGATGCGATCGCATCCATTGTAGCATGCAATGCGATCACAAAAAAAAAAAAAAAAACAAACAAGGAAGATGAGATGATCGTAGCCAAAGAAGATAAGTCGACAGTGAATGAAGAAAGAAAAACAACGCAACCGTACTTAGAAAAACCACCAACAATAGAGTTGAAGACCCTTCCTAACCACCTGAAGTATGCATTTTTGGGGCAGAATGAAAAGCTACCGGTAATCATTTCCTCTGCACTGAATGAAGACTAAGAAACACTGTTAAGCATTCTGAGAAAGTATGTAAAAGCAATTGGTTGGACGCTCGCAGACATTAGAGGAATCAACCACGCATACTGTATGCATAGGATTCGTCTCGAAGAGAATCACAAAGGATCAATCGAACATCAGCACAGACTCAACCCTACAATGAAGGAGGTTGTAAAGAAGGAGATAATCAAGTGGTTAGACGCGGGCATCATCTATCCAATAGCAGACAGCACGTGGGTTAGCCCCGTGCAATGCATGCCAAAGAAAGAAGGGATGACGGTAGTCCCTAACGCAAATAACGAGTTGATACCGCAAAGGACCATCACCGGATGGCGGATTTGCATGAACTACCACAAACTAAATGCGGCAACAAAGAAGAACCATTTCCCTTTACCTTTTATAGATCAAATGCTGGATCGTCTAGCTGGAAATGACTTCTACTGCTTCTTGGACGAGTATGCCGGTTATAACCATGTTCACCTGCCCGTATGGAACATTTGCATTTCGACGCATGCGGTTTAGCCTCTGCAACGCGCCGAGTACTTTCCAAAGGTCTATGATGGCCATCTTTTTGGAATATCTCGAAGACTCTGTAGAAATATTCATGGATGACTTCTCTGTGTATGGGCAAACATACGAAGTCTGTCTTAACAACTTGGAAAAGATATTGAAAAGATGTAAGGAGACAAACCTCGTGCTTAATTGGGAGAAATGTCACTTCATGGTAAAGGAGGGCATTGTGCTTGGGCACAAAGTCTCCAAGGACGGGTTGGAGGTGGACAAGGCAAAAATTAAGGCGATTGAAAAGCTCCCACCTCCAGCGAGTGTAAAGGCTGTCAGGAGCTTCTTGGGGTATGCTGGATTTTACAGACGTTTTGTCAAAGACTTCTCAAAGATTGCACGATCGTTGAGTGCATTGTTGGAGGCAGATAGAAAGATTGACTTCGATGACCAATGCCTCAACGCACTCATGATTTTGAAGAACGCATGAACGGCCGCACCTGTGTTGATCGCACCAGACTGGACTCAACCCTTTGAATTAATGTGCGACGCAAGCGGTTATGCGATGGGATCAATGCTGGGACATAAGAGAAAAACAATACTACATCTCATCGCATATGCGAGTAAAATCCTGAATTCTGCTCAAACAAACTACACCACCACAGAAAAAGAATTGCTTGTCGTGATATTTGCATTGGATAAATTTAGAGCATATTTACTGGGAACAAAAGTACTCATCCACACTAACCATTCGGCGATAAAATATTTGATGACAAAGAAGGATGCGAAGCCGAGGTTGATTAGATGGGTTCTCCTCCTCCAGGAATTTGATATGAAAATCATTGATCGCAAGGGGACGGGGAACCAAGTTGCAGATCATTTATCTAGATTAGAAAATCTAGAAGTTGACCGTAATCAGTCAGAGGTGAGCGCAACGTTCCCAGACGAGTAGCTATTTCAGATTGAAGAATTATCGTGGTACGCAGATGTGGTAAATTATCTGGTTTGCGAGCAATTTCCCGAAGATTATATCGACCACCAAAAGAGGAAGCTCAAACATGAATGCAGATCATATTATTGAGATGAACCAAATCTTTATAAAAGGGGGTCAGACCAGATTCTTCGTCTGTATGTACTAGATGCTGCTCATCAACGCATATTATCACAGTGTCATGACTCGCCTTATGAAGGGCACTTTAGAGGTCAACGCATAGCAACGAAAGTATTACAAAGTGGGTATTATTTGCCAACACTATTCAAGGATGCAAGAGACTACGCGATGAAGTGTGACCGGTGCCAACGCACGGGTAATATTTCATGGAAACATGCGATGCCCATGAACATCATTTTAGAACTGGAATTGTTCGACGTCTGGGGCATTGATTTCATGGGACCATTTCCACCATCGAATGGTCACAAATATATTTTGTTAGCCGTCGACTACGTTTCCAACTGGGTAGAAGCAGTAGCATGTGCCACAAGTGATGCGGCGGTAGTCTCCAAATTTTTTAAGAAAAATATTTTCACTCATTTCGGCACTTCACGTGCCATAATAAGTGATGAAGGATGGTCACTCATTCCTTCATAAAGTGGCCACTGCATACCATCCACAGACGAATGGTCAGGCTGAATTGTCCAATCGGAAAATCAAGTTGATAATGGAGAAGGTGGTAAGGCCTTCGCGAAAAGATTGGGCAACAAAGCTGGACGATGTGCTGTGGGTATACAAAACCGCCTATAAGACACCTATAGACATGTCTCCATATGCGTTGGTGTTTGGTAAAGCATGTCATCTACCATTGGAGCTGGAGTACAAAGCGTTGTGGGCGGTGAAAAAGCTAAACTTTGACTTAAAGGCAGCAGCGGAAGCAAGAAAACTCCAATTGGTCGAGCTGGAGGAATGGAGAACTCATGCATACGAGAACGCAAAGATCTACAAAGAGCGTGCAAAGCGCTGGCACGACAAACAATTATGCGGAAAGAATCTCCAAGTCGAGAAAAAGGTCTTACTATTTATATATATATGTCTAATATATATATATAAATGTCTAAAATACACAAGGATAAAAAAACTCATTTGAAAATACCCCAGTGAAAAAGTTTTTTTATGAAATAAATCATGGGATGCCCTGGAATCTAGTAAAGTCTTTTTGAAGGTTAAACTTGCGGTCCCTAAATTTTAGAAATATTTTAAGAAGAGACCTGGATAAAAATAAAGGAAATTTTGGTGCATAGGATTTCAATAAGGCATCCTCGAGAAATCTAGGAAAGAGAAGGCAGTCGACTTTCTAAAGAAAATCTTTAGCTTATGCTTGAGGACAAGCATTGTATAAATTTGAGGGTGTGATAACGGGCAGAAATGCACGTTATTACAGCGCAAAGTTATAAAACAATGCAGGATTGCGATGATAAAAATATACAATATTACGTCCAAAAGCATTAAGTTCACAACATTGCGATCGCATACGTCCATCGCATTAAAACAACTTATGTATTTTTGTGCAGAAAATGCATTGACGCAAGGCGGAAATGCGATCCAAAGAAATTAACGTATGAGCACATTAAGAGATTGCGTTGACGCAAGGCTATGCGATCATTTGCGCTCGCGAATATCTGCTCAAGAAGGTTACTGCATAGAGCTAGCTCATCACGGTGGGCGCATCTGAGTGAAAAGCATAATAAATTATGATGGGACAGAAAGTTGATAACGATCAATTCCAAATTAAGTTGACAAGCCATTAACGACCTACTGTAGCAAGTACACTCAACTTTTCGGTGACAACTATACAGCGCATCAGACAGAGAATTAATGTCATCCCATCAGTGCAATCATAAGAGAGAATAAGCCTTTCACCCCGAAGCTCTATAAATACTGAAGGTCGCCTTCAGTGAAGGAGTTAGCTAGTTTTGAGAGTTCACCATTTAGACGATACTTAGCCTTGTTCTTAGTTTCTTATACTTAGAAAGCGGAGCAAGAGAACGGAAGAGACACCGGAAGATTGCCCTAGTTAGCTCTAGAGAGTGCCAGGGAGCGTGGAAAAATAGAGAGAGGGCCGACTCTTGTGAGAGCAAGAATATATTTTGAGTAGAGTAGAGAAGAACAGTGTAAAAGCCTTGGGAAGCAAGAAATTGCTACTAGGCTCTTTATTCTTATTCCGCATTGTCATTCTGTGTTTCAATTATATATCTATAAAATGGAACTTGCTTATCTACATCTATTCACTCTCTTTAAAACACGCATGAGTAGCTAAATCTATCGAATGGGTTGAAAAGTATTTAGCTAACATGACCTAGGATTTTCATCGCATGCGATCATCTTGTCTTATGTTGCGTCCATCACACTTTTAGAGCTAATCGAGAGAGAGTCTAAAGAAAGAACCTAGGACTTGAGAGAGCTAGGTTAGAATCTAGACTCGAGAGAGCAAGATTAGAATCTGCATAAGCAAGAGATAGAGACTTAGAGATAAGCTCTGTTTGTTAACATGCATCGCATACACCCTAGAGATAGGTTATGGTATTATGCGGTCGCCTTGTATGTGTGTGTGTCAATCGTCATCGCATAGACAAGAATAGAGGCTTATGTGTAAGTCCTATAGACATCATCGCATATATTGCATGCGTTCTAAAACTAGAAGCTGTAGCATTTGCGTTGAGAGATGATTTATTGTTGTATGTGTGTAGCATGATCGCATAACCTGAACGCAATCCTAGGAAGTGTTAGCTAAACCCCTTCTCAACCCGTTCCCCTGCATATTCATCGCATCTTTCGTAATATTAACTCTTTTCTTAACTCCGCCACATACATTTTATACTATAAACAACAAACCAACTAACTCTTTGATTTATTGTTACCGCAAAATGATCTAAAAATTACTACCGCTATTGTTTTCCTTAGTCCCTGAGTTCGACCCTGGGCTTACCAGGAAACTCAGTAGGATTTATTAATAACATCTTTTGTAATATTAACTCTTTTCTTAACTTCGCCGCATACATAACACATTTTCCATCAACGCAATCCCTACCATTATCTTATCGCATAAAATAACGCATCGAGCATGCTATGCATCATGAAATATAAGAGTTATATTTTGCATGTAGTGAGTATTGTCATGCATCATACTTTTATTATAAGTGTTATAGTTTAAGGGTGAATGGAAGCATGTTTTGCTTGTATCATTGATATTTCGTATAAACGTTATATAAAAGAAGTAGCAATGAATGGATAATGCATTGAGTATGATACTTAGGCTGTTTATAAGCGTTATGAATGCCTTGCATGTGTTAACTTTGCATTGTGGTTGGTTTCCGTTTATAAGTGTTATAAAGGAAATTAGACCTAAAATCAATAAGAAAGAGTTGCATGCAGACGTAGGGTGAACTCAAGTTTTTTAAAAGGGTTTTAAAATTGGATTGAGATAAACTTAAGTTCAAGTGTTTCTAAAGAGTTTAGTAACCAGATTAATCTTTTAAAATCGGTTTAATAGGATTAAATTGGTTGGCATAAAAGATTAAATTTGTTGTACATCTATCTATAAAGGACCGTTTGTCTAAGGCGAGTTCTGGCTAGGCTGGGGTTCTTAAGTTGACGAAAACATAACACCCCTTCCTGGGAACCTACCTAGAAAGGTGAATTAGATAGATTTTCAACAAGCATGCGACGATTTGGTCAAAGACTCCGTTAAAGAGTTTAATGGATGATGATTAAAAGTTGTTTCACTATCCAAGGTAAAAGTTACTCTTGGGCAAACCTAAAAGTCACTTAGTTAAAATCCTTAGCCGTATTTTTTTCTAAGTAAGCTAAACCCTAGGTTATAAAATACTCAGTGGGAGGAGGAGATGTATCTGATATATCTATGATTCCACTCACATTTCTCCCTGTATGTTCACACAGTGAGATTCATGCTTGGCCCCGTGGTGCCCTAGGAGCATTCCTCTTCAGATGTTGTTTGCATAAGTCAATATCAATGTGGCAGAGAGAGTGTGTATAGTAAGTGGGCGAAGGGTGTGTGTTAACACGTCCTATGGTCTCTGTCATTGGTTCACACCGTGAGATCATTTTGTACTCCCTCGTGGCGCCCTGAGAGCGTTCCCCTTCGGATGGGTTTTGTGCAGTTGGTCAAGATCAAGGTGAACTCTAGAAATGGATAGGGTCGCTTTAGGTTTCGCCCCAATCGGATTTTTCCCTTCGGATTGGCTTTTTGGGGCAGACCTCTAGGGCCTAAAATGGCGGGTCACACTTATAGGAGATTGTTCAACAAGTTAATGATCTCTTGGCCAAATCAATGATGGCTGACGTTATAGCAGCAAGAGTTGTTCAGGTATTAATGACTTATTGAGAACTTCTCAATTCAGAGGAGAGATAATTGACCTCCCTTCGGCGGCTTTTGTCCTAAACCTTTGAAGCGTCATTGTGAAACTAGATGTCACACGGGGTTCATATTAGTTTTGCTAAAACCTTATTGGATGTTGTTTTGTTTTACAATGGGTATTTGCTTAAAACCTAACGTAGGTCAATGTGTTTTTCTTTTTAGCAACTCGTTAGTATTTTCGTTTAAAGCTTTTAATATGATCGATTACTTACAGTGGAAAGAATCGTGTTAAACGAATTTTATGGCAAACGACCTCGATCCCATTACTCTTCAAAAGAGGAGACAGAACAGTAAATATGATTTATTGGTCTTGGAGACATGTTTGGTAGAGAATGATGATTCTGGTTGGATCATTGATTCAGGTGCTACCAATCATGTCAGTTCCTCTTACCAAGGATTCAGTTCCTGGAAAAAGTTGCCACAGGGAGAGATGACCCTTTGAGTCGGTACTGGTGAGGTTGTTTCAGCTGTTGCTATAGACAGACTGAAGTTATTTGTTGACAAGAAACATTATTTGTGACTGGATAATGTTTTTGTAGTTCATCATATTTAGAGGAACTTAATCTCAGTTTCTTGTCTCACTGAATAAGATTATACCGTCTCATTTTCCGAGAATAAAGTGTTTATTTTCAAGAATGGAATGGAGATTGGTTATGGTTCAATGGAAAATAACTTATATGTACTAAAGTCATTAGTCATAAAAGCCTTGTTTAACATTGAAATGTTCAGGACGGCAACAACAGCTAAAAGACCAAAGGTTTCTCCTAAGGAAAACGCTCATGTTTAGCATCTAAGGTTAGGTCACATCAACCTCAATAGGATCGAGAAGTTGGTGAAAAGTAGACTTCTAAAGAGTTTAGAAGAAAACTCCTTGTCGGTATGTGAATCATGCCTCGAGGGCAAGATGACCAAACGACCTTTTACTGGAAAAGGTTACAAAGCCAAGGAAGCCTTGGAGCTTATACATTCAGACCTCTGTTGTCCGATGAATGTTAAAGCTCAATTTGGGTATGCATATTTCATCTCTTTCATAGATGATTGTTCAAGGTTTGGGTATCTCTACCTAATGCAACATAAGTCTGAAGCTCTTGACAAGTTCAAGGAGTATAAGGTTGAAGTTAAAAACTTGTTAGTTAAGAAGATAAAAACACTACGATCTGTTCGTGGTGGAGAATATATGGACCGCCAATTCCAGAACTATAGATAGAACATGAGATTGCGTCCCAACTCTCAGTCCCTGGTACACCTCAGCAAAATGGTGTATCTGAAAGGAGAAACATAACCTTGTTGGACATGGTTCGGTCTATGATGAGTTATGCTCATCTTCCAGACTCGTTTTGAGGTGTTGCAGTGGAGATTGCATGTTATATCCTTAACAACGTTCCCTCAAAAAGTGTTTCTGAAACACCTTTTGAGTTATGGAGAGGTTGTAAAGGTAGTTTATGCCACTTCAGGATTTGGGGCTGTCCAGCACATGTGTTAGCAACTAACCCAAAGAAGTTGGAATCGCGTTTGAAGGTTTGCCTCTTTGTGGGCTACCCCAAGGAAATGAGAGAAGGATACTTCTATGATCCGAGTGAGAACAAAGTGTTTGTTTCCACTAATGCTATCTTATTGGAAGAAGATCACATGAGGGATCATAAGCCACGAAGTAAGCTCGTTTTACGTGAGATCTCAAGTGAGACTGAGACTGCTGAGGTTCAACAAGAGTTGTTGAATAGGCCGACAGATCTTATCAAACGTTGTTGAGGTCGGAACATGTAGTCAACCATCTCGAGAGTTGAGACTGCCTCAATGTAGTGAGAGGGTTATGAACCCACCAGATCGCTACATGGGTTTGACTAAAGCCCAAAACGTCATTACGAATGATGGGGTCAAGGATCCATTGTCTTTTAAGAAAGCAATAGAGGATGTTGACCAAGATGAATGGGTTAAGGCCATGAACCAGGAAATGGAGTCTATGTACTTCAATAACGTCTGGGAGCTTGTTGATCCACCTGATGGGGTAAGACCTATTGGGTGTAAGTGGATTTATAAGCGAAAGAGAGGTGTAGATGGAAAGGTGCAAACTTTTAAGGATAGACTCATGGTAAAAGGTTATACCTAGGTTGAGGGAGTTGACTACGAGGAAACTTTCTCACCTATTGTCATACTCAAATCTATCCAGATTCTCCTGTCCATATCCACATTTTATGATTATGAAATTGACAAATGGACGTCAAGACTGTCTTTCTTAATGGTAATCTTGAGAAGACCATATATATGACTCAATCAGAGGGGTTTGTAGTTCCAGATCAAGAGTAAAGGGTTTGCAAGCTTAATAGGTCCATTTATGGGCTGAAACAAGCATCTAGATCTTGGAACATCAAATTTGACACTGCTGTCAAGTCGTTTGGTTTTGACCAGAACGTTGATGAACCTTATGTTTACAAGAAGATCATCAACAACTCAGTTGCTTTCCTGGTACTGTATGCAGATGATATCCTATTCGTTGGGAATGATTATCTAATTGACATTAAGAATTGGCTAGCTGCCCAGTTCCAAATGAAAGATTTGGGTGAGACATAGTATGTTCTAGGGATCCAGATCTTTTGGGATCGTAAGAACAAATGGTTAGCCCTATCTCAGGCATCGTACATTGATCAAATGTTAATCAGGTACAGGATGCAAGATTCCAAGAGGGGTTTATTACCCTTCAGGCATGGAATCGTTTTGTCTAAGGATCAATGTCCTAAGACACCTCAAGAGGTTGAGAGGATGAGAATGATTCCCTATGCTTCTGCTATAGGAAGCTTGATGTATGCAATATTGTGTACTCGACCCGACATTTGCTATGCAGTAGGGATTGTCAGTCAGGCTCGCACATACTCATAGCTACCTTGGGCTCGCACATTCATAGAACCACAAAGGTCAGAATGTACTAACTCAAGAAGCTCCTTGGCTCTATAACCTTTTCCAGTAAAAGGTCGTTTAGTCATCTTATCCTCAAGGCAATATTTGCACACTGGTAAAGAATTTTCTTCTAGCTCACTTAGAAGTCCATTTTTCACCAATCTCTCAATCCTATTGAGATTGATGTGCCCTAAACGAAGATGCCAAAGTTGGGCATTTTCTTTTAGATAAATTCGTCGAGTTTTGATTGAGTTACGACAGATCTAAACAATTCAATATTATGGAGGGAATTAATGGCTAACGGCCTTAACACATATAAATTCGATTCCGGATTTGTTGTGAAAATAAAAACACTATCTTTATGAATAAACGTTTTATCCACATTAAATGAGACAATATATTTACATTGCAATAAACACTTTACAGAAATGAGGTTCTTTTTTAGTTCGGGAACAATATATACATCATTTAAAATAAGAAACCTATTCTGTATAGCTAAATAGAGTCCCCCCACTGCCACAACTCGATGCCTACTCGCATCGTCATCTCACCAGCCTCCAGCTGTCGTCAAGATCTAATCCCCTGAAAAGAAGAACAAACATGGTTAGTGGAGCCCGAATCAATTATCCAGGTAGAATCATCATTCTCCACTAAACAAGTTTCAAGTACAAGTAAATCATATTTACCTTTATCGGCCTTGGCCTTAGCCTTGGCTGCTTTCTTCTCTTTTAGATACCAAGGACAGTTCCTCTTCCAGTGTCCATCTTGGTTGCAGTGGAAACACTTTCTCTTAGCAACTTGTGGATGCCTCCTTGGGGCGACAGGCGGTGGGTTAGTAGGTGCCTTCCCTTTTCCCTTATCACCTTTCTTCTTCTTCCCCTTTGCAAAGTTAGAAGTAGAAGGTGTAGACTTCGTTCCTGAAGTTAAACCTCTATGGAACGTCCTGGAGGATGAAGCAATATTTGCCTCACCCTTGTTCCTCTCCTTACTTTTCAATAAATATTGGTAGGTCTGCAACTCATTGAGAAGAGTTGTAAGGTTATATTTCACTTTGTTAAGAATCACATTACTAACAAAGTGCAGAAAGCTCTCCGGCAAAGAATGTAGGATTATGGTAACTTGGCTGCCCTCATCGATTGTAGACCCATTCAACTCTGCCATATTAAAGTGGACCATAATGTTTAACATATGTTCATGAACAGAGGTGCCTTCTTCCATTTTGGAGTTGAATATGTAATTAAGAGCCTCATGCATAAACTATTTAGACGGTTGTCTAAACATCCCCCGTAGGGACTTCATGATCTCATGTGCCGAGGCCATAAGCTCATGTTTCTTGGCCAAGACTTCAGAAAGACTTGCCAAAATGTAAGCCCCGAGCCTTCTCATTCGCTCTTGTCCATCCCTCGTATGCCTCCTGAACATTTTGAGCGGCATTAGGAGTTGGAATAGGAGTACAAGCCTCCGTTTGTCTATAAAATATGAACAAGTTCAAGTAGTCACATTTAAACACTTTAATGGACTGTCCTTAGCTTGCATGCATGTATCAAATCTATCTAATTCACCTTTCTAGGTAAGTTCCCAGGTAGGGGTGTTACGTTTCCGTCAACTTAAATACCCCAGCCTAGACAGAAACCGCCTTAGACAAAAGGTCCCTTATAGATAGATTTTCTACACTTTAACCTTTTATTAGCCAATTTAATCCTATGAAACTGATTAAAAGATTAAAGCCTTAGGGTTCTAATCATATTAGAACCATGATCTTAGGTCTATGTGATCCAAGTTTTAAACACTTTAAAATCATGAATTAAACCTAAGTGAGCATGCATGTCTTTCTTATTTTTTTAGTTCAAATTTCTCTTTAACTTTTCAAAAAGAAACAACTAAAACCATTGCGCACAACGAGACGTTTATAACATTTATAAAGTAACCTATGTGTCATGCTTCATGCAATTACCTGTCATTACTATATATAACTTTTATATAACCTGTAACAACCAAGCAAACATGTTATCATTCACCCTTATACTATAACAATTATAATATAAAGATGATACATGTCAATGCTTTTTATGCATGCATAAATATAACTCTTATATTATATGATGCATGAGCATGCTCTTACATAATTAAATCATGTTTTTCTAAATTATAACAATTACAATAAAGAGATGATGCACGACCATTTCATAACCTAAGGTGGGATTTACTATATGTGCATACCATATGACATATAAAAAACATACATCGCATGTAATAAATAAAGGATTAATAAACTAGGATGAGCCTTTACAAAAACCAAAATGAAATAACCCTATCTATTACAATTTTCATCAAGCAAACCAGTTCACAGAAGAATCGGGTTTTGAACCGCCAGGAGGACTCCATCGTGTAGTAAACGCTGTAGGTAGACGATCGTCTAGCACGCACTAGATGATAGAAGCATAATTAAACGATCGCGTAGATGACGACGAGGCTACAAAGCCTGATCGCCTATGCGATCGCTTAACGCAATGATAGGTAAACGATTTACCTTGCATTACTAAGCGATCGTTTAGTCAGTTACTAAGCGATGAAGCTTGCTGACCTAAATGATCATTCAGTGTGCGTGCGCGTTAAACGATACATGAGCATCTCATCGTCTACACGACCCGATAATCTACGATCGCGTACCCGATCGTCAATACGATACGATTAACTTTTGATCGCATACCCCATTGTTTAACCGATGCGTTCAACAACGATCGCGTACTTCATTGTCTTTACGATACGATCAACAATGATCGTGTACCACATCTTCTGCACGATGCGATCAACCCTAGATCGTCTCCTTCCTCGAAGAACCGCAACGTTGCACAGATCTGCTTCTTTGAATGACTCAAAACTTCAAACAAACTTTGAATACAGACTTGATAACAATTATTAATGCCCAAAAACGCAGGGGTCTTTACAAAAAACTGCAGATGTAAAAGATTTAAATCAAACTGAGGCTAATCATCCACGAAAACATCCATTAATTCTGCACATCCACAACAAATTTAACCATTAAATAATGAAGAAATGCACCAACAAAGAATGTAAATGTCATTTCGTTGCAACATATGAAATCGGAGTATCAAAACATGGCTCTGATACTAATTGAAGGATCTCTTACCGAACAGTTCCATGAGCGAGTTCGGATCGCTCCAATTTCATAGTGACCAAAATACAACAATATACATTCAAGCACACAATTATGCAACACAAATCATAATTAATGGCATGCTTTGAACAAAAATAAACGAGGGAGAGAGTTACCATACCAGTTGAAGACGATATTCAAACTTTGGAACTCAATGTAGCGGAAACCCCTACCCGATCAACCAACGGCCGAACAACTGGGTGAACACGAACGTCGCGAGGACGACACCACCAGAAAAGAGCCCCAGGTATTCTCGGAGTGAGAACCCAAAGCGTGGTCTTTAGTGAATTTGGAAGAGGAAGGAGGACGAACGGATCGAGTTGGCGATAAGCAAGTGGGAGGGAAAAAGGCGCTATCGTATAACACGATACTTATCGTTTAGGAGAAATTACACAATCGTATAGGTTTTACTGAACGATCGTTTAGGAAAAGGTATATGATTGTTTAGCAAACGCGGCACATTATACGATTGTTTAGGAAAGCTATCCGATCGTGTAGGAACTAGTGTGCGATCGTTAGGCGTAGACCGACTATCTTATAGGCTCTCGATTTACTTAAGCGATTGTTTACGATTTCACCCGTGCATGTTTCTCTTATTTCTTTTCAGACGACTGACGAATCATTCAAAATGAAAACAATTTTCATTTTAATTCATCGGTTACAATAACTGACGAATTCCACTAATCCACATTCGAACATGAAAAATTGGCTTAATTATCATATAATTAACCAATTAATTAAGAATAAATATAATCATACTATATTTTTATCCTATAGTTTGATATCACATATCTACTATAGTATTTTCTCCTCTACTTGATATAAATCATATTTATATCTAATTTCCTCTAAAATAATGTATCTCATTCATTTAGCCAATTATATCATATATAATTAACTAGTCCAATTATATCATATATAATCGAACTTCCTCTTGTCAATTTGAATATTTCTAATTAACCCAAACACTGATTCTCAACTTTATCCAAGCTACCCAGGGGACCTAATGGACCTATGGCTCGAAGCTTCAATGGTCCGTGAATAGCTGACTAAACTCTTTAGCCACGAGATCCACCATCTGTTAATTGTCAGGCATTCCACTAAAGACCAACAGCTAAACTCTTCTTACCACAAATATATTTCTATGTCCGTCGGATATAACCAATCAAGAGTACGATGACCCTTCACAGATGCTCGTAAGTACAGTTGGACCAAATTACCATTTTGCTTTTGTAGTTACATCTCACTCCTTAATTATCACTGATTCCTCTAATGAACAATACAACATAGTCCAACTATGTGTGAACACCTCTCGGCCAAGAGAAGGTGTGTGGCGCCACATCGTTCAAGCCCTGGAATTAGCCCTTAAGGGAGCTATCTACTTACCCCTGCCTCAGGGAAGGAGGGAATTCCATCTTGTGTAGCTGAATTCTCAGCTCCCAAATCAGACAAATCCCAAAATGGTAGGTTTGAATCGGTGATAACGGGAAGAAATGCACGTTATCATAGTGCTAAGTTATTAAACAATGTTGGATTGCATTGATGAAAAATGATCAATTGCGTCCATTAAGCATAAAATTTATAATATTGTGGTCGCGTGCGTCAGCGCATTAGAACTATTGATTTTTGTATATATTTGTGCAGAATATGCGTTAACGCATAGCAGAGATTGCGATCATAGGAATTCATCGGTTGAGCGTAACTTCACTGCAAGACTTTGCGTTGATCGCGCTCGCAAATATTCACCCAAGAAGAATCACCGCAACATGGTGGGAGCATACAGACGAAAGGACAATATTCACCCAAGATCGATGGGACAGAAAGCTGATAGCAATCGAATACAAATTAAGTTGACACCCGATAACGGTCACAAAGTACATTCAGCTTTATCAGTGACAATTATCCAGTTCATCAGTCAGGAATTAAAGTTGTCCCATCTGTACAACCAGGAAAGAGAAGCCGCCTTTCACTTTTTGATGCCCTATAAATACCAAGTGCATTCTTTAGAGAAGGGGTTAAGCAGTTGATTAGTTCATCATTTTTAGTTGTCGCCTCTGTCCATAGTTTTCTTTCACCTTTTTAAGGAAGACGCAAGGAAGAAGTTGTGCCAGTGGATCGTTCCGACAAGTTTGGGAGAGTACCGAAAGCTACTAAGACAAAGAGAGGGCCAAATTCTGTGGAAGCGGGAACATCTTTAGTTCAGAATAGAGATTCTAGTGTAAAAAGCCTCGGTTTGCAAGGAATTGCTACCAAGCTCTCTACCTTAACTTCCATTAGCATTTCTTACTTAACTTATATATAAGAATGGAATTTCTTTCTCTATACCTGTTCACTCTCTGTGATTCATGCATGAGTAGCTAAATTAGTTGAATGGGTTGAGAAGCATTTAGCTAGCACAACGAAGGAATCTTCATTCTTTGTGATTATCTTATTTATGTATGCTTCATTCGTCTATTAGAGATACTCGGGAGGGTAGTCTAAGGGCAGAATCCAGACTTGGGAAGGTCAAGTCAGAATCTAGGTTTGGAAGAACCAGATTAGAACGCATAAACGAGAAATAGGCGCTTAGGGATGAACATTATTTGTTATCAACGCATCGCATGTATCTTAGCAATAAGATATGATTGTATGCGGTCACCTTGCTTTCATGCATTTTGCATCAATGTATAGGACAAAAGTAAAGACTTAGGAATAAGCTCTTTGGACATTTTGCAGGCAACACTTGCGTCCTAGATTTAGGAGCATCGCATTTACATTGGAAAACGACTTGTTGTGCATGGTAGTAACATGGTCGCATAGTCTGACGCATCCCCAAGTAACGCTAGCTAAAGATCTTCTCACCCCGTTCATCGCATACTCATCGCATCTATCAACGCAACTTTGTTTCTCAAATCTGCCGCTATTTTATTTCTTTTTATCAACACGACAACAAACCAACCACCTTATTTATTTACCTGGTTACCGTAAAGTTTTCATAAGAAAATTATCAACGCAAACTATTTTCACAAGTCCCTGTGATCGACCCTGGACTTACTAGAAAACTCAGGGGAAATTACACTTGAATTCCGCTGGGGAAACTTGAGTGCACAACACAACCCATCAACGCATTTCATCCATATTTCCATTCAATAAAATAACGCATCAATCGACGACCAAGCCACTCTAACCCATACAAATCAAAGGACCGCCCTTAATGGCAGGAATTCCCAACTCACTCAGGATTGAGGTCATGTTACCTATGGTCATCCCAGTGAAGTGAAGTCTCTGTCATGAACGGTGTTATATAACGAGACATTAACACTTCGTGGTCAGGTCTTATACAAACTCTTTGTATAGGACGCCCCCGCTCACATGTCCCCAACATGAATGATCAGGATCAGACCATCTATGACAAGACACAACACTTGTGACCATTCCACAAAGCGGGCCACATCCGTAGCGTTACCAGGATAAGATTTCCCTCCTATATCCATATACTACAGACCATTTTTGTTATCTCTCAAGACATGATTCACTTGCATGTCACCACATACATGCTTGAGTCACATACAGAAACCAGGGATTTTAAGTTTATTGGTTTGTGGTAAAGCAAATAAAACATGCAACTGAGCAAAATACAAGATGTGAAGTAAATATCATGTATTATACAACACAAGCGTTCGTACAAACTGTTTACAAACTACAGGACATGAGACTTTAGGGCATCAACCCCAACACGATGACCCTTCACAAATTGCTCGTAAGTATAGTTGGGCTAAAAAATACCGTTTTGCCCCTATAGTTACATCTAACTCCTTAAATACCACTGATCCCTCTAATGAAAAATAAATCATAGTCTAACTATGACTAAACTCCTCTCGGGCTAGGAGAGGGTGTGGCGCCACATTGTTCAAGCACCAGAATCAGCCCTTAAAGGAGCAATTTATCTACTTACCCCGACCTTGGGGAAGGAGTGAATTCCTTTTTGTATAGCTATGTTTCCAGCTCCTCAATCAGAAAAATCCTGAAAATGGTAGGTTTGTTGAGTTGGCGATCTGGCCACTCTCACCCATACAAATCAAAGGACCCCTCTCATAGGCAGGAGTTCACAACTCACTCAGGATTCAGGTCATGTTACCTATGGTCATCCTAGTGAAATGTAAGTCTATATTATGAACGGTGTTGTATAATGAGACTAAACATTTTGTGGTTCGATCTTATACAAACTCCTTTGTATAGAATATCCCCGCTCACATGTCTATACATGAATGATCAGGATCAAATCGTTTATCTATGAAATATGAACAAGTTCAAGTAGTCACATTTAAACACTTTAATGGATTGTCCTTAACTTGCATGCATGCATCAAACCTACCTAATTCACCTTTCCAGGTAAGTTTCCAGGTAGAGGTGTTACATTTTCGTCAACTTAAATACCCCAGCCTAGACAGAACCCGCCTTAGACAAAATGTCCCTTATAGATAGATTTGCTACACTTTAATCTTTTATTTACCAATTTAATCCTATTAATCTGATTAAAAGATTAAAGCCTTAGGGTTGCTAATCGTATTAGAACTGTGATCTTAGGTCTATGTGATCCAAGTTTTAAACACTTTAAAACTATGGATTAAACCTAAGTGAGCATGCATGTCTTTCTTATTTTTTTTAGTTCTAATTTCTTGTTAACTTTTAAAAAGAAACAACTAAAACCATTGCACACAACGAGGCATTTATAACATTTATAAAGTAACCTATGTGTTATGCTTAATGCAATTTCCGGTCAATACTATATATAACTTTTATATAACGCGTAATAACCAAGTAAACATGCTATCATTCACCCTTATACTATAACAATTATAATATAAAGATGATGCATGTCAATGCTTTTTATGCATGCATGAATATAACTCTTATATTATATGATGCATGAGCATGCTCTTACATAATTAAATCATGCTTCTCTACGACGACGAGGTTGCGAAGCCTGATCGTCTATGCGATTGCTTAGCGCGACGATAGGTAAATGATTTACCTTGCGTTACTTAGCGATCGTTTAGTCAGTTACTAAGCAATGAAGCTTGTTGACCTAAATGATCGTCCAGTGCACACGCATTAAACGATACACGAGCATCTCATCGTCTACACGACCCGATACTCTACGATCGCGTACCCGATTGTCAATACGATACGATCAACTTTTGATCGCATATCCCATCGTTTAACTGATGCGTTCAACAACGATCGCGTACTCCATTCTCTTTACGATGTGATCAACAACGATCGCATACCACATCTTCTGCACGATGCGATCAACCCTAGATTGTCTCCTTCCTCGAAGAACCGCAACGCTTGTACAGATATGCTTCTTCGAACGACTCAAAACTTCAAGCAAACTTTGAATACAGACTCGATAATGATTATTAATGCCTAAAAACGCAGGGGTCTTTACAAACAATCGCAAATGTAAAAAGATGTAAATCAAACCAAGGCTACCGTCCACGAAAACATCAATTAATCCTGCACATCCACAACAAATTTAACCATTAAACAATGTAGAAATGCACCCACCATGAACGTAAATGTCATTTTGTTGCAACATATGAAATCGGAGTATTAGAACCTGACTCTGATACCAATTGAAGGATCTCTTACCGAAGAGTTCCATGAGCACGTTCGGATCGCTCCAATTTCACAGTGACTGAAATACATAATATATATTCAAACGCATAGTTATGCAAACGAACAGTCAATTAAAGGCATGCTTTGAACAAAAATAAATGAGGGAGAGATTTGTCATAACAGTTGAAGACGTTCTTTAAACTTCGAACTCAACATAGCGGAAACCTCCACGCGATCTACCAACACCCAGCAGACGCGTCGACTGCAGCAGCATGCACAACCGCAAGATCACGAACGCAACGGGGACGACACCACCAGAAAAGAGCCCTGATATTCTTGGAGTGAGAACACGAAGCATGGTCTTTGGTGAATTTGGTAGAGGAAGGAGGAAGCACGGATTGTGTAGGCGAGAAGCAAGTAGGAGGGAAAAAGGTGCTATTGTATAGCAAAATGTTTATCGTTTAGGAGAAGCTACACGATCGTGTAGATTTTACTGAACAATCATTTAGGAAAAGGTATACGATCATTTAGCTAACACGACACACTATACTATTGTTTAGGGAAGCTATCCGATCGTTTAGGACTTAGTGTGCGATCATTTAGGCGCGAGGTGGAGGATCGTCTAGGCACAGAGTGACTATTGTATAGGCTCTCGAAATACTTAAGTGATCGTTTACGATACACTAGTGCGCTCCTCTCACTTTTTCGGACGACTTCGAATGATTCAAAAATGAAACAAATTTCATTTTATTCATCAGTTACAATAACCGACGCATTCCTACTAACGCACGTTCGAACGTGATTTTTGGGTTAATTATCATATAATTAACTAATGAAAATATTAATAAATGTAATCATATTATATTTTTAACCTATAATTTGATATCACATATCTATTATGGTATTTTCTCCTCTAATTGATATAAATTATATTTATATCTAATTTCCTCCAACATAATGTATATCATACATTTAGCCAATTATATCATATATAATCGAACTTCCTCTTATCAATTTGAACATTTCAAATTAACCCAAACATTGGTTCTCGACTTTATCCAAGCTACCCAGGGGACCTAATGGACCTATGGCTCGAAGCTCCAACGGTTCGTGAATAGCTGACTTAACTCTTTAGTCACGAGATCCACCATCCGTTAACTGTCAGGCATTTCACTAAAGACCAACAGTTGAACTCTTCTTACCACAGATATATTTATGTGTCCATCGGATATAACCAATCATGAATACGATGACCCTTCACAGATGCTCGTAAGTACAGCTGAGCCAAATTATCGTTTTGCCCCTGTAGTTATATTTAGGGGTGTATATAGTCCAGGTTGGGCCGGGTTGGAAGATTTTTGTGGACCAACCCAAAAATTCAGGTTAGCTAATAATGAACCCTATTAGTTCTTTTTTGGAGGGTCAACCCAACCCAACCAAACCCAACCCAAAATTTCCAGGTTGGGCCGGGTTGGGTCACCGATTCTGTTTTTTTTTTTAATTTGACTTTTTTTTAACTTTTATATATATATATATATATATTCGGGTCGGGTCGGGTTGACCCGACCCTGAAATGGGGTAACCCCAAACCCAATCCGAATTTAATATTTTTTAACATTTTTAACCCAACCCAACCCAAAATAAAATCTAACTCGACCCAACCTTTGCGGTTTGGGTTGGGTAGTCCGGGTTGGTCGGGTTACTGTGTTTTTTGAACACCCCTAGTTACATCTCACTCCTTAAGTACCACTGATTCCTCTAATGAACAATACAACATAGTCCAACTATGTGTGAACACCTCTCCGGCCAAGAGAAGGTGTGTGGCGCTATATCGTTCAAGCCCTGGAATCAACCCTTAAGGGAGCTATCTACTTACCTCTGCCTTGGGGAAGGATTGAATTCCATCTTGTGTAGCTGAGTTCCCAGCTTCCAAATCAAATGAATCCCCAAAATGGTAGGTTTGAATCAACGACCTGGCCACTCGCACCCATACAAATCAAACGACCACCCTCAATGGCAGGAGTTTCCAACTCACTCAGGATTGAGGTCATGTTACCTATAGTCATCCTATTGAAGTGAAGTCTCTGTCATGAACGGTATTATATAACGAGACGTTAACACTTTGTGGTTAGGTCTTATACAAACTCTTTGTATAGGATGCCCCCGCTCGCATGTCCCCAACACGAATGATCAAGATTAGACCATCTGTGACAAGTCACAACACTTGAGACCATTCCACAAAGCAGGCCACATCCGTAGGTTACCAGGATAAGGTTTCCCTCCTATATCCATATACTACAGACCATTTTGGTTATCACTCAAGACATGATCCACTTGCATGTCACCACATACATGCTTGAGTCACATACAGAAACCAGGGATTTTAAGTTTATTGGTTTGTGGTAAAGCAAATAAAACATGCAACTAAGCAAAATACAAGATGTGAAGTAAATATCATGTATTATACAACACAAGCGTTCGTACAAACTGTTTACAAACTACAGGACATGAGACTTTAGGGCATCAACCCCAACACGATGACCCTTCATAAATTGCTCGTAAGTGTAGTTGGGCAGAAAAATACCGTTTTGCCCCTATAGTTACATCTAACTCCTTAAATACCACTGATCCCTCTAATGAAAAATAAATCATAGTCTAACTATGACTAAACTCCTCTTGGGCCAGGAGAGGGTGTGGCGCCACATTGTTCAAGCGCCAGAATCAGCCCTTAAGGGAGTAATTTATCTACTTACCCCGACCTTGGGGAAGGAGTGAATTCCTTCTTGTGTAGCTGTGTTCCCAGCTCCCCAATCAGACGAATCCTGAAAATGGTAGGCTTGCTAAGTCGGCGATCTGGCCACTCTCACCCATACAAATTAAAGGACCCCTCTCATGGGCAGGAGTTCACAACTCATTCAGGATTCAGGTCATGTTACCTATGGTCATCCTGGTGAAATGTAAGTCTCTATTATGAACGGTGTTGTATAATGAGACTAAACATTTTGTGGTTCGATCTTTTACAAACTCCTTTGTATAGAATATCCCTGCTCACATGTCTATACAAGAATGATTAGGATCAGATCATTTGTAGCACTTTACAACAATTGTAACACCTACAAAACGAGTCATACTCGTAGTGTTACCAAGATAAGGTACCCAACCTTATCCATCTACTACAGACCATTTAGGTTATCACTTAAACATGATTCTAATGAAATAGAGACATACGTAGCGGAATTGGAACCTAATTACACTCTAATTGCTTTTAAATTAAAGGAAAATAGCATGCAATTGAAAGAAAAATCAGTGAATTAAAAGTGTAGGATACTACCTTTGAAGCTCCCGAAAACCGCATTTTCTCGTTGAATCTCGACTCGAACTCTTTCGGACCACCACTAGAGTTGACCTACTATCCTCTGGACTCATAACTGAGTTGTAGGACCCAGTGGATGAAGAAAACCGAGAGAGAGAAAAGAGATGGAAAATAAGATGGAATTTGGGTAGGTTTGGGTTTTACTCTTTTTTTCAAAGTTGTGATTTTTCCAGCCCAAATATGAAAACCAATTTTCAAAATTGCAAAAACTCTTTTCATTCAAAATGAAAGCCCAATTTCTAGGAAAATCCATGCAACAATTGCATGAACCAAATGCATAAAAACCCAACACCTATATTCCACTATCTTAGTGGGCTTAATGTCTCCACTATAAGCCAACACCTAGCCCACTATTTTGTTAGTGGAATTATCCAACAAAAGTGTGGATTTTTCCACTAACTATAGTCAAAAGGGCAAAATAGTCATTTGGTCAAAGTCAAACTTTGACCAAAAAGTCAACATTTTGACTTTTTATGATTTTTTTCGTGTTGACTAATTTTGACCTCCCTAGCATGAATCCGCATTCATTTTCTCGAAATTGAAATCACATTTGAATATAAGGTCGGTCAAAGTTTTGACTTTTCAAAGTCAAAAGTCAACTTTTCGACTTTTTACAACTTTGACCATTTCCATCATTTTCGAGCTTCCAAATTTGAACGTATTCATATTCTTGATATTTAAATCACATTTAAATATTAAAGCTGTATCTCTAAGCTAAAAAAGATCCGACCACTATATCATATATACTTGTCGGTTTCTCTCTCTCTACCTAATTCGAACAATTCAAATTATTCTATCATACTGTTCTAAGTTTATTCCATATGAGCTAGTAGGGGAACCTAATGGACCTATAGGTCATGGTTCGAACGATCCGAGATTAGCTAGCTAAACTCTTTAGAGGGAGCTAATCAACGTTCGTTAACTAACGGGTCATTCAACTAAAGTCCCGTAGTTGCACTCCCTTCACTATAGATATATTTGTGTCCATTTGATATAACCATGATGAGTAAGTTAATCCTTCACAGGTTGTTCGTAATCTCGGCTGGGTCATAAAAATCGTTTTATCTCCAAGACTACATCTTGTTCCTTAAGTTCCACTGATCCTCTAATGAACAATTAGTTTAAGGTCCAACCTATAAACCGAATCCCTCTCGGGCCAAGGAGAGGGTGGGGCCCCTTGTTCAAGACCTGGATTTAGTACTAAAGGGAATAACCTATTTACTATCCCTATAATGGGTAGGAGTGAATTCCGTCTTGCACCCAATGTTCCCAGCTATCCACCCGATCTTACCCCTGAAATGGGAGGCTTATTGGGCCAGCGATATTGAGCTGCCCTCACCTATGCAGATCTAAGAATAATTTCGAGTGAACAGGAGTTCATAGTTAGCTCAAGATTAAGATTAAGTTACCTAGGTCATCAATTAACGAAATAGTCAGTTTTATACATAAAACGACATTTAGAACGTAAAAAGTGACTATTTCATGGTTCAGTCTTATGTAAACTCTTTACATAGGATACCCCCACTCACATATCTCTATATGAACGATTCAGGATCACATCGTTTGTACTATCTACAAAGTGGGCCGCATCCATAGTGACCCCAGAATAAGGCGCCCAACCTTATTCATATACTATAGACCATTTTGGCTATATATTTGAATTTGATCCACATTTGTGTCACTACATAAAGTTCAAATTACATTAAATAGCCTCGGAACCTTAGTTTATTGGATTCAAGATCACAATTTCAATAACAACTTTATCGAAAAAACAAAACATAATATATTTATTAATTTACAAACTACAAGTTTTAGGACATAAAATCTAACAAACTCCCACTTGGACTAAAACTCCTAGTGGAGTATCACAATGTTGAATTTAAGTGAGAAACATATGAGTACAATAAACATATGAATACAATAAACTAGGCCATATACCCAAAAATTCTCCCACTTGTCCTAGTTTACAAACTTCGTAGACCTAGACTCTGTAGGTGACCTTCAAACACTTTAGCCGTGAGGGCCTTTGTAAAAGGATCAGCAATGTTTTGCTCATAAGATATCTGGGTCACTACAACGTCTCCACAATGTACAATCTCCCGGATCAGATGGTATTTGCACTCAATATGCTTGTCGCGCTTGTGGCTTCTTGGTTCTCTTGAGTTTGCAACTGCACCACTATTATCACAATATAGGGTGATAGGCAGATGCATATTTGGAACTACTTCCAAATTTATCAAGAATTTCCTCAACTATACTACTTCCTTTGTTGCTTCACAAGCAGCTACGTATTCAGCTTCTATTGTGGAGTCCGCAATACAGTAAGGATTTAGACTTTCTAGCATCTTTATCAGTTTGAAAATCAGAGTCAGTGTATCCAGTAAGGATCAAATCCTTAGTACCATACACGAGCATGTAGTTCCTCGTTCTCCTAAGATACTTAAGGATATTTTTAACGGCAGTCCAATGATCATATCCAGGATTGGACTGATACCTACTGACTATCCCTACTGCATAGCATATGTCAGGTTTAGTACATAACATTGCATACATCAGGCTCCCTACTACGGAAGCATAGGGAATGCATCTCATATCCTCAACCTCTTGAGGTGTCTTAGGACATTAATCCTTTGACAAATGAATTCCATATCTATAAGGTAACAGACCTCTTTTGGAATTATGCATCTTATACCTAGACAACATTTTGTCTATATAAGTTGCTTGAGACATGACTAGTGTTCTATTCTTGCAGTTTCGAATAATCTGAATCCCGAGAACATACTGCGCATTTCCTAAATCTTTCATTTGGAACTGCGTTGCTAGCCATTTTTTGATGTCAATTAGGTAACCTACTTCATTCCCAATGAGTAGAATATCGCCAAAATATAAAACTAAGAACGTTATAGTAGAATTGACGATCTTCTTGTAAACACAAGGCTCGTCAACATTCTGCTCAAAGCCATAAGATTTGATCGCAGTATCAAATCTTATATTCCAAGATCTAGAAGCTTGTTTCAACCCATAAATGGATTTTTAAAGCTTACAAACCTTTTGTTCTTGACCTTGTGCAATAAACCCCTCTGGTTGAGCCATATAGATACTCTCCTCAAGATTGTCGTTTAGAAAGGCTGTCTTGACATCCATCTGCTAAATTTCATAGTCATAAAAGGTGGCAATGGATAAGAGTATTCTAATCGACTTAAGCATGGCAACGGGAGAGAAAGTTTCTTCATAGTCTACTTCCTCTCTCTGGGTATAACCCTTTGCCACAAGTCGAGCCTTAAAAGTCTGTATTTTATCGGCTTGGTCTCGTTTTCTCTTGTAGATCCACTTGCAACCAATTGGTTTTACATCATTTGGTTGATCTACAAGTTTCCAGAAAGAATTGAAATACATAGACTCCATTTCGAGGTCCATGGCTTTGACCCACTGATCACAGTCCACATCTTTTATCGCTTGTTTATAGGTCGATGGATCCTCTATGCTGTCATCAGGTATGACGACTTGTGTTTTTGTAAAACCCAAGTAACGATCAGGCTGATGAACAACCCTCCCACTACGTCGAGGCATTCTCAACTCTTGAGAAGGATGTGACTGATCAGATGTAATAGTTTTATCTATTACTTTAGTAGATGAACTAGCTTTATCTGTAGTGTCTTTGGAAATTTCATTCAATACTAGTCTACTGCGAGGTTGATGACTTCTTATATGGTCTTCCTCTAAGAATATGGCATTTGTCGATACAAATACCTTATTCTCTTGAGGATCATAAAATAGACCACCTTTTGTTTCTTTTGGATAACCTATAAATAGGCATAGTTTTGAACGACGTTCCAATTTTTTAGGATTTTGCACCAACACGTGTGCCAGGCATCCCCAAATCCTAAAGTGACGTAAACTGCCTTTACGCCCTTTCCATAGCTCATAAGGTGTTTCTGAAACACTTTTAGAGGGAACGTTATTCAAAATATAGACAGCAGTCTCTAATGCATGTCTCAAAAGGAATCAGGTAACTCAGCAAAGCTCATCATTGAGCGAACCATGTCCAACAAGGTTCTATTTCTTCTTTCAGATACACCGTTCTGCTGAGGCATATTAGGTGCAGAGAGTTGTGACTTGATTCCGTGTTCTATCATATAGTCCTGGAATCTTAAGTCCATGTACTCCCCACCTCGATCTGATCGTAGTGTCTTAATTGTTTTACCTAACTGGTTCTCAACCTTAGCCTTATATTCTTTAAAAAATTTAAAAGAATCAGACTTGTGATGCATTAGGTAAATATGACCATACCTTGAATAATCATCAATAAAACTGATGAAATATTCATACCTACCTCAAGCTTTGACATTCATCGGTCCGCAGAGGTCCGAATGTACGAGCTCTAAAGGTATTGTGGCTCTGAGACCTTTTCCAGTAAAAGATCTCTTAGTCAATTTTCTCTCAAGACAAGACTCACATGGAGGTAAAGAATTGTCTTCTAACTGATTTAGTAGTCCATTCTTAACCAATCTCTCAATCCTATTGAGATTTATGTGACCAAGTCTTAAGTGCCATAGATAGACATTAGAAGAAAATTTTTGTCTTTTATTTTGAGTTTTGACTGTTCTAAACATCTCAGTATTTAAGACAAATTTTGCTTTAGTTGGTCTTAACTTATATAAGTTGTTTTCAAGTATAGCAAAACAAATTTGAATACCTTTTCTGAAAATGAACGCTTCATTAACTTCAAAAGATATTTTATACATTTGTTCCATAATACAAGCGATAGATATTAAATTCCTCTTCATAAGAGGTGCATACAAAACATCTTTAAGTATGATATATCTATCGTCGAAAAACAACTTCAAGTCTCCCACTGCTTCGGCCAAGACAACCTCCCCTGTTCCAACCTTAAGGGTGATCTCGCCTTCTTCAATCTTTTTCCAGGAACTAGTTTCCTAAAAAGAAAAGCAAATATGTGTAGTGGCTCCTGAATCTAATATCCAGGTTGAGGTATCATCCTCCACTAAACATGTTTCCGCAACTAGTAAATCATATTTACCTTGTACTTCTTTCGAGGCAGGGGCCTGAGGACATTCCTCAGTTAAGACAAATCTCAAGTCATCTATTACTAGTGTTGAATTCATATTGTTTTTCCATGTTGAGTAATTATCGTCGTTTAGTTTCTCAGAAGCTAAGAATTGATCTAAAGAGCTAGTCATGCTGAAAAGAAAAAAATATCTTTTTTAGTAAAAACATTAATTTGTTAAATCCAATCAAGTTTAGCAAAAAAAAAACTAATAATGTATCTTTCATTATTATATTTTGCAACAATATTTCAATGGTTTAGAATAACCTCCACCGAAGGATGATCGACTATTCCTCCGTTGAACCACGACTATCTTGACTAGATACTATCACCAGAATAACTCTTATTCCTATAGTAACTCAGTTATCTCTACTTTGGTCAAGAATTTACTAACACTTAGTAATTCTCGTAAGTGTGACCTTCCATTTTCAGACCTCAAAGATCGGAATCATTATGCTCCCGAAGTTGGAAAGACAAGAATGAAAACAAAACTGAGAGACCCTATCTATTTCTAGAGTTCGCGGAGTTCCGAATCCTATAATATAGCCCTCTGATTGGTAAGGTCACTCCAGGGCAGATATGCAAGCGCATTATAGGAATCTCACGGTGCGACCTAATGGAAGAGACCATAGGATGTGTTTACACACTTCCTTCTCCCACTTACTATGAATATCTTCCCCTATTCACCTTGGTATTGACTCATGCAAACATTCTCTGAATAGAGTCCGCTCCCAAGGCAGCCCAAAGCCAAGCATAAATCTCACGGTGTGAACTCTTAGGGACGCTAGAGCTAAAAGTACATTACTTCTCTCCAGCTGAAGTGTTCTAGACGGTTAGGGTATAAAATACTTAGCGATACATTTCGGCTACTAAACATATCCTAAGTCTAGGTGATTCATCCGAGTATAACTTTTATACTGGATTTTTAACCTATAATGTCTAGGTGATAAACAAATTTTATTACCTCACACCGCTCACGTATGCTCATAAAACCGGTTTAACCTAACTCAGACGCCGACTCGATCTCCAAGTAGTAGGTGTTCCATGAACCGTCAACTTAAAAACCTTCAACCTTAGTCATCTTATCTGACTTTTTACCAAGATCTTGCCAGATGAGTTTTCTTGTAACTTCGATTTTACAAGATATCGACCTATTTTCTATGAAAATTGGGATTGCTCAATGGTTAACCCTAAATGAGTATGCATCTTATCTTTGTTATAGATTTTAGAAGTCTAGGTTATTTTATAACAATTATAACATAACAATTATAACCCTAGAGCATTCATCTATAATATGCTTCCTTCAATCAAACATGCTTTAATATAACATTTATATTAAAACTAAGCATGCATAGTATATATTTTATAGCACTTATAAGATATAACAAATGCATGTCACATGCTTTTCCTATGGTAGGATTTTAAAACTATATAGCATACTATATGCACACATAATCAAAGAACATTATACATCACATGCATAATAGGTAAACAACACTAAAGTGGACCCATTTTGGCATTAAATACAAACAAATAACTAGTTTATTACAAAAAAAAACAGCAACTAGCTTCTTTGAACCGGCTTCAAACACTTTGAACCATCAAGAACCGCTCAGAAATCACTCGAACCGGCCCGAAAACACCAAAAACCAAGTTGAACCGGTCAAACCGGCTCAACCAGGTCAAATAGACTGGTCTGGACCGGCTGGTCAACTTCTGCTGGTACGTTCAACGGAGGTGTGGGCATGCGGGTCGCAAAGCGAGTCTCGGGCAGGCGGGCGAACGGGCGCGCGAGGCTGCACGAAGCAGAGCAAGCGAACGGATCGGATCCGGGTGGGGCAGGCGTGCAAAGCCAGATGCGCGTGCGAGCTTCCCGAACTGGGTCGGATCTGGACTGGAGAGTCGGGTCTGGAAGCTTCTCTCGGGTCTGGAGGCTGAATTCGGGTCTGTGATGCAATTTTTCTCCAATTTGCTGCTATTCTCTCTCCCGGAATCAAGAATTTACAGCCTAATTTCAACTCAAGTGACTCCAACAAATTTACAGACCCTTTTTCACACATTAATGCTCATAAACAAGTGAGCAATTACAAATTTCCACAAGAAATTTAAAGAGAAAAAATGCCAAAATCATAATAAATCTACTTTAGTCCCCATTTCATTCAACACTTGAATAGATAGAAAAAAACACTCACCAAAAGCAATTGAGAGTAATTCTAGCATGCTCTGATACCACATGATGGAATACGAGACATACGTAGCGGAATTGGGACCTAATTACACTCTAATTGCTTTTAAATTAAAGGAAAATAGCATGCAATTGAAAGAAAAATCAGTGAATTAAAAGTGTAGGATACTACCTTTGAAGCTCCTGAAAATCGCATTTTCTCGCTGAATCTCGACTCGAACTCTTTCGGACCACCACTAGAGTTGACCTACTATCCTCTGGACTCATAACCGAGTTGTGGGACCCGGTGGATGAAGAAAACCGAAAGAGAGAAAAGAGATGGAAAATAAGATGGAATTTGGGTAGGTTTGGGTTTTACTCTTTTCTTCAAAGTTGTGATTTTTCCAGCCCAAATATGAAAACCAATTTTCAAAATTGCAAAAACTCTTTTCATTCAAAATGAAAGCCCAATTTCTAGAAAAATCCATGCAACAATTGCATGAACCAAATGCATAAAAACCCAACACCTATATTCCACTATCTTAGTGGGCTTAATGTCTCCACTATAAGCCAACACCTAGCCCACTATTTTGTTAATGGAATTATCCAACAAAAGTGTGGATTTTTCCACTAACTATAGTCAAAAGGGCAAAATAGTCATTTGGTCAAAGTCAAACTTTGACCAAAAAGTCAACATTTTGACTTTTTATGATTTTTTTCGTGTTGACTAATTTTGACCTCCCGAGCATGAATCCGCATTCATTTTCTCGAAATTCAAATCACATTTGAATATAAGGTCGGTCAAAGTTTTGACTTTTCAAAGTCAAAAGTCAACTCTTTGACTTTTTACAACTTTGACCATTTCCATCATTTTCGAGCTTCCGAATATGAACGTATTCATATTCTTGATATTTAAATCACATTTAAATATTAAAGCTGTATCTCTAAGCTAAAAAAGATCCGACCACTATATCACATATACTTGTCGGTTTCTCTCTCTCTACCTAATTCGAACAATTCAAATTATTCTATCATACTGTTCTAAGTTTATTCCATATGAGCTAGTAGGGGAACCTAATGGACCTATAGGTCATGGTTCGAACGATCCGAGATTAGCTAGCTAAACTCTTTAGAGGGAGCTAATCAACGTTCGTTAACTAACGGGTCATTCAACTAAAGTCCCGTAGTTGCACTCCCTTCACTATAGATATATTTGTGTCCATTTGATATAACCATGATGAGTAAGTTAATCCTTCACAGGTTGTTCGTAATCTCGGCTGGGTCATAAAAATCGTTTTACCCCCAAGACTACATCTTGTTCCTTAAGTTCCACTGATCCTCTAATGAACAATTAGTTTAAGGTCCAACCTATAAACCGAATCCCTCTCGGGCCAAGGAGAGGGTGGGGCCCCTTGTTCAAGACCTGGATTTAGTACTAAAGGGAATAACCTATCTACTATCCCTATAATGGGTAGGAGTGAATTCCGTCTTGCACCCTATGTTCCCAGCTATCCACCCGATCTTACCCCTGAAATGGGAGGCTTATTGGGCCAGCGATATTGAGCTGCCCTCACCTATGCAGATCTAAGAATAATTTCGAGTGAACAGGAGTTCATAGTTAGCTCAAGATTAAGATTAAGTTACCTAGGTCATCAATTAACAAAATAGTCAGTTTTATACATAAAACGGCATTTAGAACGTAAAAAGTGATTATTTCATGGTCCAGTCTTATGTAAACTCTTTACATAGGATACCCCCACTCATATATCTCTATATGAACGATTCAGGATCACATCGTTTGTACTATCTACAAAGTGGGCCGCATCCATAGTGACCCCAAAATAAGGCACCCAACCTTATTCATATACTATAGACCATTTTGGCTATATATTTAAACTTGATCCACATTTGTGTCACTACATAAAGTTCAAATTACATTAAATAGCCTCAGAACCTTAGTTTATTGGATTCAAGATCACAATTTCAATAACAACTTTATCGAAAAAACAAAACATAATATATTTATTAATTTACAAACTACGAGTTTTAGGACATAAAATCCAACAGATTCACCCGTATGTCTCTACATACATGTTTAAGTTACAAGATAACCTTGGATGTTAGTTTATTTTTTATGGTTAATGCAACTAAAATATGAATAAAATATCATATATTTTATTAAATAAACAATGAGTCTGTTCAATATATTTACAAACTATAGGACCCTACGAGATTTAGAGCATCAACCCCATCATCTATTTTGTAGGTTTCTCGTTCATTGCTACGATTTTAGAGACATTGTTCCTATCACAATTCACCAAAATCTCTGTTCTTGTCATGGTTCATCGGAGCTTCTGATCCTATTACCATTCGTCGGGTGGCTGTTTTTTCAGTTTCAAGGGTTAGGATTGGATGAGTTAGGTATCATAAGTTCAACCCTTGTTTAGAGTAATGATTTAGGAAGTCATGGCTTTCTACATCATTTTCGCATGAGTTTGAACAGTGTTACTATTTAAACCCATGGGTTATCTTATTTTTTTTTTCTTGTTCTTTCTCTAATTTATTCCAAGAAATTTGTCGACCAAATTCCAAACACCACCTCCGGTGATTGCCATTGGCCAACTCTAACCACTACCTCTGAAAATCGTCGTCAGCTACCAACTCTGGCGACCGCCTCAGGCCACTTCCGGCTGCCCCTCCGGCTAAGTCATTCCAAAGAGGTTCTTAGTTTAATTACAATCATAATTTTTAAAATACACTTACTCTTTCTTTTAATTTTTTTTTCTTTTGGAGTTTTTTTTTTTAATAATAATTATTAATAGATTATCGTTTTTATTTCTCTCTCTTTCCTTCTTTGTTTAAAATTAATTATTTCTGTATTTTAGGAGAATTCATTTATTTTCTATTTTTACTAGTTAAAAATTGATCACCTATTTATTGAGATCTCAAGTATATGTTGAATATATTGGCAATATAGTCGAAAATGTAAATATACATCACATATACCATAGTTTGTTTTTTTGCGTGTTTACAAATATACTAAAAATGTAAATATACATAAAATATATTGGTCGGTATATAAGAATATATTATACAAATTGTATTGTTCATGCACTTATCAAATATAAATTGATTTATGATGGAATGAACACATGTGCAGTAGAAGAAAAATGTATCTAAAGTATTCTAATTAGGTTAATTACAAAGATAAGCATGCAATTGAAACAAATAAAAGGGGAAAAAGAATATAACCTTCGTAGACTTTGAATCTTCTCAAAATTAGCTCCAATCTCCTCGTGAACAGTTTGTAGACCACCACGAGATCTTCTCGACTATTCTCCAGCCTAAGAACGGGATGGTGGGATCCGGTGGGTGATTAATATGGAAAGGAAAAAACTAAAACTTTGAGAGAGAAAAGGGATGAGATTATCACATAATCTCATCAATTTCCACTACGCCCAAGAGTTTTTTAAATTCAATAAACACTCCCTTTTAAACACCATTACATACAAAACATGCAACTTTGAGTTTGATGAGAATTTGACACTAAAAAATCCACCAACTCAAAGTGGGATTAAGTGAGGTAAGTGTCTTCAAATGAAGAGAGCACTTAGCAATACAATAGTTGAAATTTCCCACTCACAAGTGTTGGATCTTTCCACTAACTTGGTCAAAGTTTGACTCTAAAAGTCCAAATTCAACAAATTTGACTTTTTGACTTTCAAAAGTCAATAATTTGACTTCCATTGCATTTTTTATCTAGTCAACAATTTGACTTTTAATGCAATTTTGACTAATTCCATTTAATTTCAAAATTAATTCCAATAATCAATTTTAAAATTAAATTAATATTAAATAAATAATTAAGCAATTTAATTAATTTAATTTAATATTAAATCCAACACTAATCCCAATTTATATGGATCCCTATTCATAATCTTGATATTTAAATCTTATTTAAATATCTCCTATTTTCTCTCTCTTTATTCATAATTAAATATTAGGTTAAATATATCGTATATATTTAATGCTTTTCTCCAAAAATCGAATTTGAATACTTCAAATTCATTCGTCACACTGTTATAAGGTTTAGTATTATATAAGCTAGTAGGGGGACCTCATGGACCTATAGATCATAGGCTCCAACGATCTGCAATTAACTGGCTAAACTCTTTAACCTAATTAACCACCATTCGTTAACTATCGGGTCACTCCACTAAAGCCTAGTAGTTACACTCCCCTCACTGTAGATATATTATGTCTACTCGGTATAACCATGATTAGTAAGTTAATCCTTCACAGGTTTTTCGTAATAACGGTTGGGTCAAAAGCTGTTTTACCACCAAGATTATATCTTGCTCCTTAAATCCCACTGATCCTCTAATGAATAATTGGTCTCATCACCTGTTGTCATGCTGAAGTCTATTAGGATTCTCCTGTTCATAGCCGTATTTTATGATTATGAAATATGACAAATGGATGTCAAGACTGCCTTTCTTAATGGTAATCTTGAGAAGACCATCTATATGACTCAACTAGAGGGGTTCGTAGTTCCAGATCAAGAGCAAAAAGTTTGAAAGCTTAATAGGTCCATTTATGGGCTGAAACAAGCATCTAAATCTCAGAACATCGGATTTGACACTACTATCAAGTCGTTTGGCTTTGACCAAAATGTTGATGAGTCTTGTGTTTACAAGAAGATCATCAACAACTCAGTAGCTTTCCTGGTACTGTATGTGGATGATATCCTACTCATTGGGAATGATGTAGGGTATATGACTGTCATTAAGAGTTGGCTAGCTGCCCAGTTCCAAATGAAAGATTTGGGTGAGGCATAATATGTTCTCAGGATCCAGATTATTTGGGATCGCAAGCACAAACGTTAGCCCTGTCTCAGGCATCGTACATTGATCAAATGTTGATCTGGTACAGGATGTAGGATTTCAAGAGGGGTTTGTTACCCTTCAGGCATGGAATCGTTTTGTTTAAGGATCAATGTCCTAAGATACCTCAAGAAGTTGAGGAGATAAGATGAATTCCCTATGTTTCTGCTGTAGAAAGCTTGATGTATGCAATGTTGTGTACTCGACCCAACATTTGCCATGCAGTAGGGATTGTCAGTCGGTATCAGTCCAATCCAGGATTTGATCACTGGACGACGGTCGAGACGATCCTCAAGTATCTTCGGAGAAGATGGACTATATGCTTATGTATAGAGATAAGGATCTGATCCTTACAGGATACACGGACTCTGACTTTCAGACCGATCGAGATTTTCATAAATCGACATCGGGGTCAGTGTTTACTCTGAATAGAGGGACTGTAGTCTGGCAAAACATCAAGCAAGGATGCATCACGGACTCCACTATGGAAGGCAAATACGCAACGGCTTGTGAAGCAGCTAAGAAGGTTTTTTGGCTAAGGAAGTTTCTTTCAGATTTGGAAGTTGTTCCAAATATGGATTTGCCTATCACTCTTTATTGTGATAACAATGAGGCTATGGCAAATTCAAAGGAACCTCGGAGTCATCGTCGGGGTAAGCACATAGAACGAAAATATCACCTGATCAGGGAGATTTGTGCATTGCGGTGATGTAATAGTCACGAAGATCGCATCGGAGCACAACGTTGTTGATCCTTTTAAAAGGCCCTCACGGCTAAAGTGTTTGAGGGTCATCTGGAGAGTCTGGGTCTGCGGGACATGCGACATCTTAAACCACAGGTCCCAAGATCGTAACTTGACTCTGATACCAATTGAAGGAAATCAGATATGAGATTTCCATGAGCAGCGAAACAAGACTATTCCAAATCACAATCATGAATGAACAAAACATTTACAGTCAACTTCAAACAAGCGGGTATACAAATAAAATGTAGAAATTACAGCATGAACAACAAATGAACAAGGAAGAACTTTACGAACATTTGTCGCCTCGGCTCCACGATCCTTGCTCACGAACGCTTGAACAATAGCAACCTCAAACATTCGATCTACACGACCGCAACACAATAATGAACACAGCATGGACACTTCGCGCTCGTCCTCAACGATCGCCTCGATCACGAACTCCTCAGTAACAACACGAACGACCTCCAGAAAACCTCGATAGTGTCGAGTTGAGTCTGACACCACCAATAAGGCTACCTTGGTATTCTTGATGTGAGAATCTAGAGGGTGGGCTCTATTCGGACTTGGAATGAGGAAGATGAAGGAGGAAACACCAATCGTGTACACAATTGGGCAAGTGGGAGATGGCAAAGACTTATCATATAGGTCGATGCTCAATTGTTTAGATAAAGCTAAGCGATCATCTAGCAAAAGCTATACAATCGTTTAGCTCCCTCTGTCGCCTACAGACACTACACGATCGTTTACTTCGGGCAAGCAATCGTCTAGAAAAACTATGCGATCGTTTAGTAAAAACTACACGATCGTTTAGTTCACCATTGCACGATCGTTTAGCTCGCTCAGCCGTCGTTTAGTAAATCCGTATTTACTTGAAAACTCCGTGAGTTTTTTTTTGCGCGAGAGAGAAAACTCAAAAAAAAAATTTATCAGCCTTTTGTAAAACTTCTTTTCAAAATAGGAAAACCACTTTCCTTTTAAACTCACGGTTACCATGAATCCAATAACCATCCACTAACTTCGTTATTAAAGAAAAAGAATTAATTATCCAATAATTAATATTATTATAAATATAAATGATAACTAACTTATCATACTATATTTATAACCTATAGTTTTAATATTTCATCTCATGAAACATATAAACCATATTTCTTTTTCTATTCCATGGTACTTAATGTAAATCTCATTTACATCAATCCTCCACTAGATATATCTTATACATCATACCGATTATATCATATATAATCAAAATACCTTTTGTCAATTTGAACATTTCAAATCAACACCAAGAACTGATCATCAACTGAATCCATTGAGCTACCGAGGGGACCTCATGGACCTGTAGCTCGAAGCTCCAATTGTACGTGAATAACTGATAAAACTCTTTAGTCACGGGATCCACCATCCATTAACTGCCAGGCACTCCACAAAAGACCAAAGTTGAACTCTCCTTACCACAGATATATTATGTGTCCATCTTAACCAATCAGCAGTGCGACAACCTTTCACAGATTGCTTATAAGTACAGCTAGGCCAATAACCATTATACCCCTGTAGTTACATCTGTCTCCTTAAGTACCACTGATCTCTCTAATGAACATAAGTCATAGTCCTACTATGACTGAGTCTTCTCTTCCAAAGAGAAGTTGTGGCCACTATGTTCAAGCCCCGAAATCAGCCTTTAAGGAAGCAATCTTTCTACTTATCCCTACTTCGGGAAAGGAGTGAATTACATCTTGTGGATTGAGTTCCCAGCTCCCAGATCAGACAAGTCCCCAAAAAGGTAGGCATGTTGAGTTGGCAATCTGGCCACTCTCACCCATACTAATCAAAAGACCGCCCTCAAAGGCAGGAGTTTCCAAAACACTCAGGATTGAAGTCATGTCACCTTCGTTTAGGTGAGATGCAAGTCTCTAATATCAACGACGTTATATATAGAGTCTAGTCATCTCGTGATGTAGGTCTTATACAAACTCTTTGTATAGGACACCCCCGCTCGCACGTCTCCACATGAATGGTCAGGATCTACCATCTGTATTAGTTTACAACACTTGCAAACTTCTACAAAGCGGGTGGTATCCGTAGTGTCACCAAGATCAAGTATCCTACCTTAATCCTTATACTACAGACCTATTTAGGTTATCACTTAAGGCATGATCCACTTGTATATCACATATACATGCTTAAGTTCACATAAGATAGCCAAGGAGCTTTGTTTATTGGATATGAGTAAATGCCAGAATTAAATAACACTTATTTTATTCATTGAACAATGTGTATCTTTACAAAACAACGAGACTCTGGGAGAATTAGGACACCAATCCCAACATAAAATGGGATGCTTATTGAGCCGGTGTTGTTGAGCCAACCCTCACCCATGCAAATCTAAAGATAATCCTGAATAAACAAGATTTCTTAGTTAACTTAGGATTAAGTTCAAATTACCTAGGTCATCGCTTTGAAATAATCAGTCCTAAACATTAAATAGTGTTATAAAGTATGAGTGACTTAATTCTTGGTCCGATCTTATGCAAACTCATTGCATAGGATGCCCCCGCTTCGTTTGTAGCACTTTACAACAATTATAACAACTATAGAGTGGGCCGCATCCAATAGTGTTACTAGAATAAGACACCCAACCTTATTCGTATACCATGGACCATTTTGACTATTTACTCAAATCTAATCCACTCTTATGTCTCCACATAAAGTTCAAGTACTCATGAAATAGTCATGGATCTTTTAGTTAATTGGAGTTAAATCTAAAACGAAATAAACAATTCATATATTCAATAACAACTTTGTCGATTTACAAAATAAGTTTATTGTTTACAAACCATGAGTTTTAGGACATAAAACCCAACAATTTATTTATAGAAAATTCAATATATAGTGCTATATATATATATATATATATATATCAAATATACCTCATGTTCTCTTTCTTTAAAAAATATATCTCGTTTTCTTCTTTAAAGCTTCTCGTTGATTCTTGGTTTCATTTATGAGGGCAACAATTTTTCAAAGTTTTGAAGATATTTTCCTTGCTTGTATAGGTTCTAGAAAGAAAATTGTTTTGAAAAATTTATAATAAAAAAGTCTTCCCTTACATGCCAAAAGCTGAAAAAGAAAAGTGGATCATATTTTTGTGTAAAATAATACCTTATTAGACTCTAATTGTTTAATTAGGTATATTTATTTAAGCTATACGTATAGCAAGTCATAATTTAGTTTAATATTTTCATTTTTTTCCATTGGTCAATTAACTACTCGAAGATTAGGATTATTTTTTTTAAACATAAAGAATTAAAACGAGCTTAGCACCAAATAAAAATTAAAACTCAAACTTTATGATTTTTTTTGTTTCCTCAAATGTAATTATAATTTTTCAATAATTGAATATAAAACTAAAATACTAGTTTATTTCAATTTGAAGTTAGCATGTTATGATAAAAAATCCAATCATTTTCAAATTAGTTAAAGTGACAAAAGTTCATGAAATTTTATATCCAAATCTAGTAATCAAAATACCAAATTACTGAAATAATAAATTAAATAAAATTATAAATTTAGTCGCATCTCTATTTCAAACTAATATATATATATATATATATATATATATATATATTCTAATTTTTTTAGTTCATTTTAAAATTAACTATATTAAAATAATCAAGATGACAAGTATGAACTAATCTAAAATATAACTATTTATTAATTACAATAAAATATTTCACAAACTCAAGATTTATACATTTGCTCTCCATTTCCAGGTTTCCTAAGTTACTCCAAACACACAAGTTTCTTAAACTTTGACGAAACACAACTCTAAACTCAGGTTACCTAAACCTCCCAACTTAACTTTTGGGTTTAATATTCACATGCTTAAGATTCAAAATCTGTGCACCAAACGCGCTTTAAATGAAAATTTAAGACTTTTTTTCTTTTTGTATTTCAATCACCGTAAGAGTATATAATCAAACTATCAACATATAAGTACTAAAAGATTTGTAATTGTAATATCTAAAATTACCTAAAAATCAAAGAAAATATTGTAATTGCACAAGTCCCAAGCATAGCATAATAATAATAATATATATGTTTACAGATCTATAATATGATATGTGTAGAGATTTCAAAATAGCTAAAATCGTATTTATCATATTCAAAATAATTTTTAAACATGCATTTGAGCATTTAAAATCAGTTTGATATTTTCTTTTACATGTTTACAAATGATTTCAATACCATCAAATTTGAATTTAAATATTTATTAAAAAATTAATTTTAAATAATTAAGAATATGATTGAAAGTGAATTTGAAAATTTTTAAAAATCAGTTTTGTCAAGTACATGTATTAATCACTCAAAATTAATATACATCCAATTTAGAAATAATTTGATTTTTTTAAAATTGTAGCTTATAAATAATACTTCGACATATTGATTTTAGATTTGTTTGGATTGACTTAAAAAATGTATTTTTTAAAAAAAATATTTTTATTTAAATAATTTTGATCCGAACGGTTTAAAATACACTTTAAAACCTATTTTAAATGGTCGCCAAATTCTTCTATTCTTTGTAAAATGATATATTTTTTAAATTAAACACACCATTGATTGTCGTATTATCTTATATTAGATATATAAAATTATTTTCTTTTTCGTTTTTAAAGTTCACGGATTAAATAGTCAAAACGTTAAAAAAAATTATTGATAATTTAACCCAGGAAATTCCTTAATTATCACTTTAACTTCTAAATATATCAAAATTACACCTTTTAAAAGCACAATTCCAATTTCTGATTCAATAGAGCCGTGGAATAATTGCCTTAGTTCATTAATGCGTAATTCTCCGTAAGCGGACGACTCGTTGGGGAGAGAATCCGCGGCGGCGCGTGCTGATCCCTCCGCTGGCCATTACAGCTGAGCTGCAGAGTCTCCAATACTTGCGGACCAAGGGCTTGATAATTTTCCCGTTTTACTGGAGATTTGGCCATTCTTGTGATGGAGCTTTGGGATGACCGATTCGAGCTCAAGGAGACTGCGAAGCTTGAAGGTCACACTGATAGGGTATGGAATCTGGCATGGAATCCCGCCACCGGAGTTGGAGGAATTCCACTTGTTTTTGCTTCCTGCAGCGGCGATAAAACCGTCCGTATCTGGGAGCAAAGTCCGTCCTCTGGTTCGTGGAATTGCAAGGTTCTATTTCATCAGTCGATTTTTGTTGAATCGATAGTTATTAGTGCTCGTGTGGTATTGGATTTTAACATGGATGTAATCATTTTAGTTCATTAGAAATTGTTCGTCGAGTTGGTATTTTTACTGTGATATTTGGGTTTAGACGACTAACCTAAACGGAAGACGACTAACATCCGAGAAAGTTTCTCATCTTACAAGAGTTCCTTTTGTTTGATGCAATTTTTTATTTTCCTTTTGATTATGAGATACTTCATCGAAATCTTAGGTGTTTGACATTGGGAGCTCAAATGCTAATGTAGTGTTATTTGCAGGCAGTTTTGGAAGAAACGCATACTAGAACTGTTAGGTCATGCGCTTGGTCACCAAACGGTAAATTATTGGCCACTGCAAGCTTTGATGCCACCACAGCTATTTGGGAGAATATAGGGGGTGATTATGAATGCGTTTCCACTCTAGAGGTAGTATTTCCTATCAAATACTGTATATAAACACCATTATTCATTGCAAGATTTTATCCTGATGATCCATAAGGATAGGGCTATCTGCTATTTTTTTTCCCTTGTCTTATTCAAGCCTCAGTGCACTGAAAAAATCTGTCTCGTTGGTTGACTTTTAGGGTCATGAAAATGAGATCAAATGCGTATCTTGGAATGCATCTGGTTCTCTGCTTGCGACGTGCAGTCGAGATAGAACCGTTTGGATTTGGGAAGTATTGCCAGGTAATGAGTATGAATGTGTTTCTGTGTTGCAAGGACACACACAGGATGTAAAAATGGTTCAGTGGCACCCAACCATGGATCTTTTATTCTCATGTAGCTATGACAACACTGTCAAGGTACTGCTAAGATGGCTCAAATGTTATTTCAGTTATTTTTTTCGATCCGCGTGTGGAAATTACTTCAGATTTGCATGGGTGGTATTAATTTATGAGGATGAAACCACTTCAGGTTTGGGCAGGTGACGATGACAATGATGATTGGCACTGTGTTCAGACTTTAGATGAATCTAACAAGTATATAAATATTTCACTTTTCTCTCATGGTTATTTCTATAAATCCATCCTCATTGCCACAGGCAGTTAACTTCAGCTTAACTTGATTTAACTTCATTATGATGCCAATTTTCTTCTCAGTGGTCACTCTTCTACAGTTTGGGCCCTTTCTTTTAATGCAACTGGAGACAAAATGGTCACCTGTAGGTAGGCTGTGTTGAGCAATAGAACTTCAATTTTTCTTGGAAATCATTAATTTCTCCTCATTTCTTTATTCATAGGAAGTTAATAAGGAATTATGTCAAACCAATTTTAAAACTATTCCATTAGGTGGATCTAATTTGACTGTGGTGCACTTTTGCAGTGATGATCTCACCCTTAAAATATGGGAAATAGATGAGACAAGGTTGCATTCTGGGGCTGGCTATTCACCATGGTGAGGGACACAAAAACTTCATCAATATTGTAATCATTATTATTTGGCTTTGGATTAATGAAATTTGTTTATCGGATTAGTTTTGGTGCATGCGTTATGTTTCCTTTTATTGTTAGTACATTGGCTGGTAGGTTTTTGTGCTTAAATTTGAGCATTGGCTTGGAAAGGAAAATTCATAATCTATCTCACTTATTTAAACAGAACGGTCCTGTTGATTAAAACCTTGTAGTCACAGGAGTTAAAAAGGAATTCTTGTTTCCTGAAGATTTTGCTTCTACGACAAAATTATTGATTTTTTACCTTGCCAATGTTTATGTGTCTATGTTGTTTATTTAATAGGACTCTTTGCTGATGCCTATTTTGAATTTAAAATATTTAGTATCAAGAGCAACAAATATTTCAACGTGATTTTTTCAATTTGTTTATTTTGTCTGAATTTATCTATACTACTATGATTTGCTGTATTTATATATATGTTTATGCATACGAATGTCCTGGTGTGCATGATGCTAATGTAGGAGAAAAGGTCTTTGTGTGCATCTAAATACACGGACAAAGTGAGAATGTTTCTTCTGTAGTTCTCTTCTGGTTAAGCTGTTGTCCAGCTTGTACTGTGTCACATGGTTCTGTTGCACCGATCTTTATATGTTTCAGATTAGCTTAGTCTGAGATGCAAACTCAATGAGTTTCTTCTTTTATGAGACATTATTTGTATCTCCATTTCTCTCAAAATATTGTTTTGTCTGTTTTTCTGTAACCATGCTGATGGGTAGTTCTTTCATCTGGTTTGTTAGGAGGCATACTTGTACTCTTTCTGGTTATCATGATCGAACAATTTTCTCTGTTCATTGGTCAAGGTAAATCAACTATTTTGTTGCTGTAAGGTTATTTTACGTCTATAAAAGATTTTTATTTCTCTTGTGCTACCGTGTTTAAAGACAATTATTCCAGTAATTAGCAAAGCAATTAAGGTGTGTGGAAATTTGGTCATAGTAATAGAGTGCTTGGTTTAATTTCTTCTCCATTTTTTGAGCTTCTGAACAGCCTGGATAAGACAATATTTCATTCATTTATAATGTATCCATAACACAGTTGAGTGGCTTTCTTACTTGGAACGCTACCTTTATTCCCTCAATACAAATTATCAAGAGAAGAAGAGAGGGGCACTTCCTATCATAGCAGTGCCATCACGTGTATTAAGAAAACCAAAGGGTTGTAAAGATCATCCTCAATTGGAAGTCTTAACGGTGGTGTTTTTCCTACCCAAAAATATAAAAAATAAAAACTGCACCTCATGTACTTTATCTGAAGGAATTGGCTTAGTTATAAATTGTAATTACTACTGGATTCGACCAGATGCCCATGAGTTAAAAATATCTCACTCCAACTTTTATGGTATTAATTATCCTAAAATGCTAAAAGTTTCTTGACTAGCCAATATTTGTAGATCAATTAGTGAACTCTGCTCGTTAACTCATTGAACATTGACGATCAAATATTTATGCTCGTTGAAAAGTTTATCGCATGTACTTTATTTGCTGCAGGAAATTCACTTAAGAATAATAAATACCCTAAATGTTGATTGGAAATGTATTATGGTTTTACCTGTGTAACTTTTTTATTACCTGTTCTTTGCGGCCTTTCCTTTTTATCTTATATTCTAATTTCTAACCATACATCTCTGAGGCTGATGATTATTGCACGTGAATGTAACAGAAACGGTATAATTGCTAGTGGAGCAGCTGATGATGCTATCCGTTTGTTTGTGGAGAATCAAGAGAAAGTGGTACTGAATACCTGCCTCACCTTATTATTAGCATTTGCTCATATCCGTACGATAATATGACTGGACATTGTGTTTTCTCTGATGTAGCTTTATGGAGAGCATTATTTCTTATCTTTTGGAAACCTTTTGTCATGTTTAGTATAAATTAGTACGATTATGATCTGTTGGTTAAATATGTTTTATTATTAGTTTTTTTTTTTAAAGAATATTACAACAAATATTGGGTTGGGGATTCGAACCTACAACTTCTTTAAAGGAGTGAGGATGTCTTTACCATCTAGCTATGCTCTTGTTAGTGTTGGTTATATATGTTGTTAGTTTTAAGATATAAAAATGTAATGGAACTTTCTAGTAAAATGAAAAGTATTGACCACTCTCCCTCTCATCGCAGATTGATAGGTCTTCATTCCAGTTGCTATTTAAGAAGGAGAAGGCCCATAACATGGATGTAAATTCAGTGCAATGGAGCCCAGGGGTAAGGCTCTTATTTCAAAATGCAAAATGTTTACTACTAAGTACTAACCTGCATTTAAGTGATTAGCTCATGACTGGAATTTAACTTTAGCCATGTATGGACTTTGACTAATCAGTAATCACATTTGATTTTGATATACTATTTTCTAGAATCAAATTCTATAGTGGCCGCTGCCCTCTGACACTACCTATCTAAGATATTAAAATCCTAAAAATTTCCTATTGTACTGTAAGTTAATTGAAATGCACCTAAGCTAGCTTAAATCTTCAGAAATAAAAACAACGAAAAATATGTCAACTTAATTGTATCATCTGCCCAAGTGAAACTTCGAAGACCTCAGTGAATTACAGCCCCATTGCTTTGGAGTGTTAACTACTGTCTTTTAGCTGGTCTATCATAACTCAAATGGCTGATTGTACGTTATTATCTCTGCTACACGAGATGCTACACATATTTATCCTAGATTGTCGTTTTGCTTTAAAATACCGATGTGTATCATTCTATCTAACATTTCAATCCATATTCTGTCAGGAGAAGAGGCTTCTTGCTTCAGCGAGCGACGATGGTACAATAAGAATATGGGATCTGGTTCCTATTTCCTAATTCCTAAATTAACTTTTCAAATCATGTTTGTGCCATACTATTTATATCTTAATAACCAAATAGGTATCATAAATTATGTGAATTATAATGTTCAAGCAAGTAGAAAAGTACCCATAATTTAAAATTACCTATGTTTTGGGGCATCCACTCATCTTTTATCTCTTGATTATGAGATCTTTAACCTTATTGTTGAGCCCTAAGTAGGGGAATAGTTTACAGTGATTGATTGAGCATAATGTCTAACTTGTTGAATGATGAACCAAGAGACCAAGCAGAGCTTGTCAAATCCAAAGCTCAATAGAATTGGGAGAGCATTTGCAGCTGTTTGGATGCAGTTTGATCTATAATTACTCCAAAAATTCTTCAGTTGACTTCTTGTGCCTTACTAACTAGAGGTTTGTTTGCATAGCAACTTCTGTGCTTCAGATTTTCATGGGAGAATCAAGAGTATTTTCCAAATGAAAGTAATTATATCTTTTGGAATGATTTTCACATCGTCAAAATTATTTTAGTCATGTTTGATATACTTCAAACATGAATTTAATAATTTAGAATCAATTTTAATTGTATGAATCCTTTCAAAAAATAAAAGTAAAAATAGTGGTTTTAAAATAACCTTTAAAAGTATTGAATTATTGGATTAGAAAAACTTTAGACTTGTTTTTCAGAATTTTAAAATTACTTTTAATTACTTTTAACTACACTTGATAAGATTTTTTGAATGAGGGTCGATATATATAAAAAAAACGTTACTGTTAAACTCACTTTTAGTCATAGGAGAGAGATGGAATAGCTTTCAAGTGAAGATACTTTTATATGCAATTGTAGAAGAAAGACTAATTAGTATTTGAGGTTTAGATGGTTTTAGTAGGTGGTTATTATAGTTAATGGGTTGTAATAATCAGATTCTGTCTAAATGATAGGTTATTTTAGTTTGTATTATAATAATTTGTGTTTGAGGTATAAATTATTTTGATTTCGGTAGTAAATAGTAAACATTTCAGTAAAGAAAAAAAAGAGGATGAGTGAAAATAATAAATACGGTAACAAAGGAAATTTTGAAATAGTATTTACTATATTTAATTGTAGGATATAAATAGTTGCACACTCTACTATTATATTTGGTGTCTCAAATATAGATTGAGTTATACACCAAGTTTTAGTTGGTGTCCCAAATGACCCATAGTTCTTTTCATACAAATGATATCATAGAATTCTTTAAAAGTACATTCTCGCTAAGTTAAGACACCTTTTTACTTCAAAATTACATATACTTGAAAACATAGAATCGAATAAAAATATTATTATATTTCATGTTTTTTAATATGTATTTGATAGCAGATATATAAAACAAATTTCAATTTAAACCATGTAATAAAACAATATATTTATATTTATAGACCACTAAACTATGGTTGCTAGATATTTGATTGAATATAAATTGTTATTTATGACTTAAATTTATCTTAACTGTGTAATTATTAATTTATAATATAATATAATTTTTAGGACAAATATCAATTTATACTCTTAAACTTTGTGGGTTGTAGCAATTTAAACCATAAGCTAATAATTGTATTAATTTAAAGTCTAATTTTTTTAAGTATATCAATTTAAACCTTAAACTTTGTATCCAAATCAAACATAATGGAGGGTTTAAATTGATGCACTTATATAATTTCAGAGTTTAAATTAATACACTTACGAGAGTTCAGGTTTAAATTGATACATTTATTAGTTTGGAGTTTAAATTGACACATTTATGAAAGTTCATGATTTAGATTGCTACAATATTAGTTTGATACCATCTCTAAAGTTCAGGAGTGAAATTGATATTTGTCCTAATTTTTAATATATTATATAATACATATTTGTATTTGATAATGTTTTGGGTTGTTTTCAAATATAGAAAAATGAACAAAAATATTTACAAAATGAGCAAAAACGTCATTGTTTACTATATTTGAAAATGTTTTTAACAGCTCTGTCATTTAAAATAATTTTCCTAATATTTTTCTCTTTTTAATATAGTTCTACATTTTACCATTCAAAATTTAAAATCTAAATACATTAAAACTTGTTTGGATAACAGAATTTAGGCTGTTAGTTATGGAAGTTATTTTGGGAATCTAATATCTTAGGAGTTTGAAATTGAAAAAAAAAAAAACCATAGTTTTAACGAATTCAGTTTCATTTCCATTTTTTTTAATCATAAAAATTTCAAAATAGTTATAATGGATTCAAAGAAGAATTGGATTAAAAACACATGGAGTGCAGATACAAAATGATAATTTATAATTTATTGTTAACAGTATATACTTTAATCAGCCCATCTATACTTACATTGATTAAATATATTACATTTTTTTAAAACAACCCGTTTATTTTTTTTAGCAGCAAACGGCAACAATCACAATAGTAGTTGCAATTATATTTTCAATAAAAATTAAACCTTCAAACTTATATTGTTATTAATATTGGACCTCAAACTTATATAAGTGTAGAAATTGTAACACTTGTATAATTTTGATGTTCGATTTATATCGTTTAAAGGTTTAATTTCTACAATTATTATAAATTTGAGGGTATAATTTTTACAATTAAAAAGTTTGAGAGTGTATTCCAACTACCACCTTAGTTTAGAGGTGATCTTTGCCATTTGTCCTTTTTATTATTATTATTATTATTTTTTTGTTGAGAAAATCCTGTTTTTTTTTTTTTTTTTTTTTTTTTTTTTTTTTCATACACACAAACTGTGAAATCGTTTTTTTTAACATAAAATTGAATTAAAAAAAACGAAACAATCAATTTTTTTATACAACTAAAATATTATATTGTATTTACCTTTCTTAAATTGCATCTAAGTATTTAGAAATGGAATGACATCTCCCATAAAACTTCCTCAAAATGTTGGTCTTTTGAAATTATTTTGGTGAATTTTGAGAGTATTTCATTGAGTTCTTACTATAATTGGTTAAATGTAAATCTATCTCTCCAGTCTCGAGAGAATTATAGAGGGAAAGGGTAGGCGAAACAAACTTTTTAAAATAACAATAAACAAATTTGAAAGAGAAAAATAATAAATTGTTTAAAGAGATACAAGATTCCAATAGTTTCAATTCTCCAAATTTATTTTTATTTAGGGGGAAAAAAAAGAAATAGTTGAAAAAATGCAGATGAATATCAAGAGATTTAATAAGAATTATTTGCAAATCCAGTCATCGTTTTCTAAATTTGTAAACCTAGCAAAAAATTTTAGATTTTATTTATTTTTTTTTGTAACATTTTGAGTTCCAAATAAATTGGGATCGATTATCTTAAATTGTTGGATTTTAATTTCTTTATTTTTTAGTTTTGAAGCAAAATTATTAAGATGATTTGAGAAGTTAATTGATTTAAATTAATTTCATATAATTGTTTGGAGATTTTGGAGATAAATGATTGAATTTTTAAATTTGAAAGAAAATAAAAGAGTTGGGATATTTGGAATAAAAGAGGAAAAAAAAAGAAATTCAAATTTAGGTTTTGAATTTTATATATATATATAGTTAAAAAAAAGAGAGAAAGAGAACTCAAACCCCATTTTCTTTTCATGAGGCAGCCATTAGGATCAAAATTTTGTATGGATGATCCATTTTGGGGGACCCAATTGAAAAATGGCATGCATTGAAGAAATTATTGAAAATTGGCTTTTTTTTATTTTTTACATCCGTCGCATGTGACATTACCCAATTACTCCTAAAGATAAGTTTGATTGGCCCCCGACATCCCAACTTCGATTCCTGATCCTGTTCCCGTTTCCATTTTCGTTTTTCGTTTTCGATACTTTCTCCCATTTTCAATGGGAATAATGTGGTATATGAAATTGACAAAACACACAATCATATCAAATCACTTTAATGAAACTTGCTTAAGAAGGGTCATATGAAATTTGGAGAACACAAAATATTTCGTTTGATATCAAATTCTAACAAAGAAGCATTACATCCAAATTTTGTGAAGAACCCATACGTCCGACCGAATGACGCTTAGCATCCTCAATGAACAAAGAATCAACATTATATTAAATCACCAAATATAAGCTGCTGCACACAAATAAGTAAACGCAGAACTTCATATGCTTTATTTTGTAGTTATTTTTTTTAGATATAAGACATATAAGACATCACATTTTATAAGACGTAAATGATAAACGTGACTAGCTATTAATGAAAACAAGTGAGTGTCAAGGAAATGTAACGAGATAGATAACCACTAACAAGATGAAATATGGAAACGAGTGAGGAACAAAGGAGGTATTGGAACGGGGATCGGGATCGAGTGACGGGAATGGAAAACGAGAATGGGGAATGAGATTGAGTAATGGGAGCGAGGAAAGAAAGCGAGATAAATGATCGAGAAAATGACAAAATTGATTTGATTTTAATGGTCTATTTTTTGTATTATTTTGAAGGATGGATGAGAAGCAGTTATTTATTCGACATAGTGGAAAATGGAATGACGATAAATAATGCTATAAGGAAGGTCCTTTGAAGGGCATCGTGGTGTCGAAGGCATTGAGATATGTTGAATTGAGGGATTGAGTTTATGAAATTGCAATAGTCAATTCTTCAGAGTTCGACATTATAATGAGGGTTCGGTATAAGTTGGACTCAGATGGTCCTACAGTATGTCTAATGGACGACGACAATGTTAAGTATTTGCTTCTTGAGGTAGATTGTAATAGACCTCAAATATTTGTCAGCGTTGAAAAGATATACAAAGACAGAAACACATATGATATTGAGACAGAACATGAACCTTTGTTTGAACCTGAAATATTTCCATATGTTGTATCTATGGAAGACGACAACATCAACACATGGAATTCTCGAACGACATATCAGTATGCTGGCATAACATGGGTTCATAATGATGCATTTGACGTAATTATGGAAAATGATCGTCATGACATTGGTGGAGAATTTGGGAATGACATTGGGATAAAAAATGTTGTTAATCAGTGTGGGGACAATGCGGCAAGTGAACCACATCGAACTCCAAGCCAGCCTGCTAATTTGGATACATAACAAGGTCCCCATGACTATATACTCGAAGAAATTTAGACAGAAGATGCCACAGTCTAACGTAGTTTTGCCTTGGATGTGTCTGCTCGATACATCACTCATGGACCAGGGTAAAACTAGGTTTCTTTTAAAAAAGCCTGCAATATTGACATAGGGATGTCAATGTGTGGGTCATTGGCGTAAAGACAAGCTGAAGATCGAACTGTGAGTCATACAATATTATCCGCCCAATGTTCACGTCTATCACCACTAGTAGTCAGTGTTCACGAAAATTATACATCGTGTATACAAAGTCGACATCCACCCATGTAGGTGATCCCTCAATTTTACCTGACATCATGTTCATCAACGACTCCTCACGTGCCTATACCTCAGTCGCTTAGATGACGTTGTCTACATGAGAATATGTTATAAAAATAGTATTCATGTACGAACACGTTGTGCAATAGTTAGATTATACGTGCGGTGTATGCAGATGATAAGATGGTGAATCATGTAAACATATCTCTGGTCGCGATGTGAACTTCTTGTACATAAACTATAGTATGGTATTGATTACCTGCAATCCCGACCGACATTTTTTTAGTACAATAATTTTGAAAAATTAGGTAACGGATATACGAAATAAATATTACTTACATCACAATCGACCCACTAATCATCTGTGATTAGTTCGTGAAACACTTGTTGAGCAGTGCAACTTGTCCGGAACAGGGGCCATCTCCCTAGTACATGCGGATCACAATCGTCAGTAGCCAACCAGTCTATAAACAACTTGAACACATCCTCTGGTATCAGCTGTGTCGGATCGTACAACACACAGTTTATTAGTTTATGTGGTTTGGTTGTTTTTCTCGGTAATTTGGATTTCTTGACATCCGCGGGAGGGGTATATGGCTTGGCTTCTTTTCTCTTTCTCTCCGTGCACCTGTGTCCTTCATTATTAGTTCATTTTATATCATCGTCTTCGTAGAAGCGATCGGACGTGCCTCTGCCTTAGGTCAATGATGACGATAGGAGTTGGCTCTATAGAAGTGGTGGTGGTATCCAGGTCGATGGTGATGGTGGCAATGGTGATGGTAATGTCTAGGTCAATGGTGGTATCGAGGTTGATGGCGGTGGTGGTGACCGGGTCGATGGTGATAATGGTGGTGTCAGGGTCGATGACAATGGTAGTGGTAGTGGTGTTAGTGTCGAGCTCAATGGTGGTATGGTAGTGGTGGTGGTGTCAAGATTGATGGTCATAGTGGTGGTGTTAGAGTCGATGGCGATGGTAGAGGTATTGGGGTGTATGCTCTAAAGCCTCATAATTTGATGTTAGTTGAATCAATGGTTGATTAATTTTATGTTACTTGTGCAATAATCCATTAACCTAAGATCCAAGGTTACCTGATGTAACTTAAACATGTATGTGGAAATATACAAGTGGATCATGTTTAAATGATAACCTAAATGGCTTGTAGTATATAGATAAGGTTAGGTGCTTTATCATCGTAACACTATTGATACAGCTCGCTTTGTAGTTGTTACAATTGTTGTAAAGGTACTACAAATGATCTGATCCTGATCATTTTTGTGGAGACATGTGAACGGGGGTATCTTATACAAAAGAGTTTGTATAAAGATTGAACCAAGAAATGTTAAGTATCTATTTATAACGTCGTTGCTAGAAGAGACTTACATTTCACCAGGATGACCATAGGTGACTTAACATTAATCTTGAGTGAGTTGTGAACTCCTGCCTATGAAGAAGATTTTTTGATTTATATAAATGAGAGTGGCCAGATTTGCCGACTCAATAAGCCTACCATTTTGGGGATTCGTCTGATTGGGGAGCTGGGAACAAAGCTATAAAAAAAGAATTCACTCTTTCCCTATAGTTAGGGTAATAAGATAAATTGTTCCCTTGAGGGCTAATTCTGGGGTTTGAATAATGAGACATCTCACCCTTTCCTGGCCCGAGAGAGTTTCGATCATAGTTGGACTATGACTAATTGTTTATTAGAGGGATCAGTGGTACTTAAGAAATTAGATGTAACTGCAGGGGTAAAACGATAATTTGACCTAGTTGTACTTACAATCAATTTGTGAAGGGTCAATGCACTGTTGATTAGTTATATCCAATGAACACGTAAATAAATCTATAGTGTGAAGAGTTCTGTTATCAGTCTTTAGTGGAATGACCGACAGTTAATGAATGTTAATTAATTTGATTAAAAGAGTTTAACCAATTAATTTCGTATCATTGAAGCTTCAATCTATAGGTTCATAAGGTCCCCTTTTTTGCTTAATGAGGACTAATAGGAATCAAATTAATTTTAGTGTGATTTGAATTGTTCAAATTAATTAAAAGAAATTAATTGTATAAGATACAGTTAAATAATGTATATTGATACATTATATAATATAATGTATGTTAATACATTTTTATGAGAGAAATAAACATTTGAATATGATTCAAATATTAATTATATGAATATGATTCATATAAAAACTATATGTTAAAATTTAGTGTGAATATAATTTATATTAAATTTATATAGTTTGATGAGAAGGGTTGTTATTTGAATGTGATTCAAATATTAAATTACATGAATGTGATTTATATAAAATCTATAGATTATATTCTATGTGATATAATATAAACTATAGATTATATGTTATATATGATATAACATATAGTTTAATATTTATATATATTAAGTTAGTTAATATATATATATATATATATATATATATATATATATATATATATATATATATTAATTTTAGATTATATATATAAAAACTACATATTATATATATATTATTAAAATTCAAATTCTGAATTTGAATTTTGAATTAAAAGAAAAGGAGAGAGTTACTCCTTTAACCCTCACATCTCTAAGTTTTTATGTAAAGAATAGAGAGAGAAGAGAGATTCTCTCATCATCATCTCCTTCCTCCATCTCCTTCTTTCTGTTTTTTCTGCAGAAATTTTTCTCAGAAAAATATCTCATACTCTTCCCTCATTCCAAATTTAAGTGCAAGCCCACACCTCTGCACGGTTCTCATACCTGAGAATAATGGGGAAGACCCTTTGGTGGTGTCCGTTCCTTTGTTCATGGACGCCGAGTTCGTGAGTTCGAGAGAAGACGATACGTTACGGAGAGGAACGTGAAGAATAGATCTTCAACGGGTATGTGATCTCCTAACCCTTCTTCTTCTTCTTGTACAGTAGAAAACATAGTTTTGTTTATCTTGTGTTTCCGTCCTCTAATTATTGTAAAATTAAAATCGGGACACGATTTCTTCCACTACATGAAATTTCAATATCTTCAATTAAAATCAGAGCATGGTTGTTTGGGTCTCAATATTTTATTTTAAACTTTAATTCAAAGTTTTGGTGGGTGCATATTGCATTTTGAATGTATGGGCTTTGCATATTGGATGGTTTCAAAATTGGCCTAGAATTTACAGCTTTAAAGGTGTTTAAAATTGTAATTGCCCAGTGTTTTGGGCGTTTAATTTCATATAATCGAGTCTGTAATTGTCCATGTCATTTGTGATGGAGTTTCGGCTTCAATCAGTGAAATTTTGGAGCAAGAAGGGAGCAAATTAGATGAACGGGCAAAATAGAGCAGGCTTTCTGCCTTATAGCGTCGCAATGCTCTACGAGGTTGTTAAATCTACACCGATGATTTGGACAATTCGGTGTAAGAAGTGGGAGGAAGGTTGCAAGTGGAGACTTCGTGCAATAAAGAAAAAATCGCATGGTTTGTTTTAATTTAATTTAATTTTTATATCACTGATCTAGTTAATTTAAATTCTAAATTATCAATTTAAAAATTTAGGTAGAGAGACAAATTTTGTGTGACTAGGACAGCCACACATCTAGTCAACCAGTATAGATACATGTTTGATCTACTTCAACCTGAACAGGTACATTACACTAAACCTAATTGATTATTTTATTCACATTTTTATTGTATTTTGTCTTTAATATTCTCTAATATAATATTTTATGTTTCAGGTTATTTGAGAGCCGTACAAAATTATTATGCATACTTTGTATAATTTTTATATGAATGGTCAAAACATATGGCGGACGATGAGTCCTCTCATATGTTTTCACATTGGTGAGTAGCATCTTCCTAACAGGGTGATGAGACAATTCGGTTTTCAGCAGGATATTCCATCGTCTTGTAATACTGAACCCGTACTGCATGATATTGACCTAAGAACTGGAGATTGGTCCGAAAAAGTTGCACATTTGGTAGTGCGATGGCACTATCGTGCAAGGTTTATTGCAGTGGGTGGTTTCTCTTGAACAATTTGACACAGATATCTCTCTAGAATATATTCATTGATATAATAATATCACACGGCGCTATGTCACTCGTCCGGGAGCAGCTATGGGTCATCTGATAAATGAATGAATATTATCTAATTATTTTTAATTTAAATTTATTTTAAATATTGTCTAATTATTTTATAATTCACAGAGAGCGAACAACAGTAAACTCTGTGAGGTTGCGAATGATCCGAACCAGGTTCTTGTTATATGTAGTGACAACCAAAGATATATGGAGGAAATTCATTATATGTATGATATACCTATTGTTCCTCCAGCAGCTCCTAGACGTAGAGGACCTGTTCGGGAAGAGGATGAGTTTGATGAGGTTACACATAATGTAGAAGAGTTTCCCCCTATGATGCAGACACAGAGTCAAACTGATTATGTTAGTCCGATGATGATGATGCCAGCATTTGGTTCAGGACATTATGACTCAGAGGCTGGTCCTTCGTCTTCATACGTGCATGGACATGGTTGGGGTCATTGAGAGCATAATGAATAATTATATTATGAAGCGCCTGCAGAGGTACCAGAGCAACATTAAGAAGAACCCGAGCAACCTCAAGTTCGAAGTCGACGACGACAACCAGCTCGAAATCGACGACGTCTACCTTGTGGGACACATTGATTTTTGTAATTATTTTTATATAAATGAGATATTTAATTTACATTTTTTTATTTTTATGAGAGATTATTTTTTTAAATTTATTCTTTTTAGAGTTTAAATAAAATAATAAAATATTTTTAGAAATTATTTTTATAAAATAAAAAATTAAAAAAAAAAGAAAAAGAAAAAGAAAAGGGAAGAAAGGAAGAAAGAAAGAAGAAGGTGTAATGTGTAATAATTAAAAAAGAAAAAAAAAATTGTACGGTATTCTCGCTCTCTATCAAAATCTCGCTATTTCGCTCTCGCTCTCGAATTTGATTGGGAAGTTCAGTGGCAAAAAGAAGGAGATTTATTAGCTCGTTATTTAGTAATCCATAAAAATTATTCAACAAGCTTTGGAATGAATTCTAGGGGGACCTTATGAAAATTTAAAAATACGATATTTTGATAGAGGAAGGTCTCGATAATTAAACAGACTTAAAAATAATATTAGGAAAGGCAAGGTCGAGGGTTCAAAGTTCGACGTATAAATGAAAGGAAGGTCGAGGTTCAAAATAAATTTTTAACCCTCAACTTATTTTTAAAAAAAACAACAACAATATTTTTAGAAATAGTTTGAAAACAACAATATTTTTCTAAATAGTTTCTAAAATGACAATATCCTTTTAATTTTCTCTCCAAACAACTCTTAGTGTCATTTATAATTTTTCTAGACATTTTATACTTTTTTGAAAAAAATTATTTCAAAACCAGAAATAGTTAGATGTCATACCTACATTTTTTATTTCAAGGTATGTTATCTTTTTCAAAATTTTCTTTTATTTCTTATGTGAATTGTGTTTTTTCTAAATTTTGTATGGAATGTAGATTTCGATCGAATATTTTTGTTTTTTTATAAAATAATAGTCTTTTTTTTTTTAAGGAACTTAAATAGTAGCTATAAATATATTAGAAATATGTTTTTTATTTCTAACCAAAGCGATTAGCTTAGTTTTTTTTAATGCAAATATTATTTAGTTTGTTGGTTCTTTAGTATCAAAGATTTAAATTAGAAGATCAAAAATTTCATTTGAAAACTTTAAAAAAAAAATTTGAAAAAACGTTATAATTCAAATTTGTTTTGATTAAGATTTTTTAAAACAAAAAAAAAATATATAAATGATTATCAAGTATGAGAAATTTATTTCGACTTATATATATATATTTTATTTTCAACATTATGAAATACGTGTAATACACGTAATTCTAACTAGTTATTTTAATTGCATTTACTTGTATTCATGCTCTAATTTAAATCCAACAATAGTTGTTTTATGTTTTTAACTATTTATATGATTTTGATGATATATCTAAATTGATTTAGTTGTATAACTCAGAATATCAAATTTAGATAGCAAAAGATGATGTTTTTGATACACCAACTATTAAATATATCATTTAAAATTATGTATTTAAAGTATACCATTGTCATTTCAATTATATATTAATACTAATTCAAAATGCATTTAGAAATATATCACTAATACGTATTATCAGTTAAAAAATAATTATTTGGAACAAATTATAAAGATTCAAATTAAGTCCATAAATGTACAAAATCTTACTATCAATTTGTATGACTAATTTACTCACTCATATACATATGATATACTGGTGACAATAAACTAGAACAATAAACATTTTTAATTTTTTTTAAAAAAAGTATAAGTAGGTTTATAATTTTAATAACAACTTTTCCATTACGTAATATAATTTAACTTTTATAATGCTTGTACTATCAAGTTCACGTATTTAGGCCATGTTTATCAAATCGTAATAAACATTGGTATAATCCGAATGAGATTTCTGTGATGAATGAATCGTAATAGACCTGAATCACAAATGGATTGTTTTTTTATCGCGCTTACTTAAAATTATGAATCGGTCGCATTTTGTGTTTACATTTATAACTAAAAATCAGTATGTGGTAGGTCCCACGTAATTTTCAATTACGATCAAATAGAACACTTTCATTTTTCAATTAGATTACATGTTTTGATTACAAATTTCAAGATGGGCTTCAAAAGCATGTATATAACCACAAATGTAATCACAATACCATTGGTAGATTACCTTTTCACGGGTTTAAAGGTGTCCATAATTTAATGCATTAAAAAAAATCTATTCTTGCAAATAATAATTAACAATAATAGTATTGAAATTAAAGTAGCATGGAGAATTCATGATTGTATTAATTAACAAAAATGGAAAATCAAATGGCCAATGAAAAGCCGTAGACAAAACAAAAGCATCATTTTGTTTGATTATTTCCATTAGAATCCTCTCCCCCATATGTTGGAAAGATTAATATTTAGAGCTTGGGAAATGATTTTTTTTTATCCTTTTCTTTTTCTTTTTATTGAAATTAATTTACCCCACCGTTTAAAAAAAAAAAAAAAAAAAAATCAGCACCTGTTCTCCAGTGTGAGTCCGCCATTGTTGGCCCTCCGTCCTTCTTCAACCAGCGCCGCCCTGGCCGATCCGATTCCCGTCGGAAATAAACAAGCGTCAAAGGCGGAGCAATCGATCCAATCCTTCAGAAGCTCCTCTTGTCCCCATATCTCCGGTATCCAGACCCGGCCAGCCATCTCCCGCCGATGCCTCTTCAGCCTCTCCCGTCCACCTTCCTCCTCCTCCTTCTTCGGCGCCGTCACCGCCGTCGCCGCAACCTCCATTGCCGCTCCGTCTTCCTCCTGCACATCCGATTCCAAGCGTTTCTCCCCGTCGCGACCTCCGCTAGAACACGAAACCAGTGAGTGAAGTTCCTGTTCGATTCCGTTTTTCTGAGCGGGCGGAGCTTTCACAGCCTCAAATGGCGGTGGAGGAAGTGGATATTGATGAAGACAAGAACCAGCGCCATGAAAATCCATCTTCCGCGAACTCGGTTGAACTTCTCTCCTCATGTAAAGAAAACCCTAGAATGCTTCGGCTCCGTCCGCCATGGAAGAGGAAGAAGACGGACTAGGATTGAACAGTAACTGATGAAGCAAGAAAGAAAGAGAAAGAATGAAGAAGAAAGGGTCCAAGTGGAGAAATTGGAGAGGTTGGATCTGTAGTTGGAAAGATTTGTGGTTTTGGTTTTGATTGGGAAATGGGAATTTGTGGGAAAATGAAATATTGGGAAAATTTTCTCAAATTAAAATAAGAAAAAAAAAAAGAAAAAAAGGAGAGGTTAAAGGAGGGATGAGATTGGAATTTGGAGGATTGTGAGGCTGATGTTGATTTGGTGAGTGTTGGCCAATGAAATTGTTGATATAGGTATGAGAAAGTGAGAAGGAGGCCATGTGTTCAAATCATACATTCATTATAGGAATTTGTTTGTTGGGGAAACTTGATTGAGAGAGATATTTTCCAAAGGTTTTTGAGGTGGAGAAATGTTGCTTATCATTGTCATTTCTCAAACTATTATTTTTTTGTTTTTTTTTCCCCTCGATGTAAATAAGGGTAGGTTCGAAACATATCGATGCAACTAACATAGGGTAGCGAGTTAATAACCGATTTTCTTAGACACTAAAATATCGAGCTTGTAATTATTTCTGGAAGTTATTAAGGACACCAACTTCAAGTGGGTGAAGTGGGTTATTATAGCTCACTCTATGGTTGAGACTTCAATTGGAATAATTGGTGTTTCCAACTATTATAACCTACAATTAACTATAATATTATTATTATTATTATTTTAACATATTTACTATTTCCTACTCATCTTCTTTTTTCTTATTTGTTTTCGTGTTTACTATCTTCCAGACTCAAATATTCTCCACTCTAAATACAAACTGTTATAGCCACCAACTCAATACCTCAAATGACCACAAAGTGATTGAACACGGTGATAATTTGAGCATTTGGATAAATATTAGTGAAATATAAAAATGGATTTGAGAAGTGAGCTTAACATCTTAGTTCTTGTTTTAGAAGAAGTTTCAAATAGTTAAAATCTCTAAAACATATTTTTAATAATTTAAAATCAATTAGACTTAATTCTTAAATTAAAGGTTTAGAAAACTTGAACTAGGCTAAGAAAGTAGAAAGAGAGTAAATTTAGGACATTGTCTAACAAACATTAGGTGGACATAAACTTATTAAACAATAAAGTATATGCATTTTAAGTCAAACTCTCACTCCAAAACATGGTTTAACCAAAATGTTCTGACCTATTAGTATGTCGATTAGGTCGATTATTTAATATGTTTGTCACTTTCTAAATCATTGGATTTTCAATGAAGTTGTAATTTTTAATTTATGTTATTTTATATTTATCAATGTAAATCACATTGTACCAAGCTCTTCGAGCAAGAAAAGGAGAAGGATTGTTTTTTTAATAGAACAAGGTAGACATTTGAATCTTTAATTTTACCAAAAGTAGTATATATTAATTACGGTTAAATTATATTTGAAAAAAAAAAAAAGATTATTCGGTTAAAAAAAATGAAAATATTATGGTAAATTGATGCTCATCCTCAAAAAAAGGACCATGTGTCCTTAAACATAGTACCCATGTGTCATAAATTTATACATGATTAGCGTTTTAATAGCTACATCCTAGTTGTCACAAGTTCTATAAATAGTGAGCTTTTGTGGTCTTTGTAAAAAGGTGAAAAGATTGGTGAGAAATCCAAAAGTTTGGGAAAATTTTCTATTTTCATATATTTACATAATTTTTTATATTTTTTATTTTATTTATTTTTATTTATCATTATTTTATTTATTTATTATATTTTCTATATATCTATGTTTCCGTTGTGCTCCATTGTGCTCCTCAATTTTATAACCCGTTATCAGCATGAGCTCCTATTGTTTTTCCCGCTAAAGGCAGGTCATAAAGATATGTCGCTTTTCTTTTCCCTCTTCGTTATAATTAATTAATTTAATGTTATTTTTCATATTTAATATCTATTAAATTTTTTAATATAAATAAAATATTTTGTGATAATGCTGCCATGAAAAAATAACAATTAAACCACCACTTACTTGCTCAAATAATTAAGTTAAGAACACAATTTTCTAATTATACAATTATGACCATTCGTCTTGATAATGCAAATGATTTTACATCCCAAGCTTTTTATGATTATTCTATGTCAATTGGGATAAGTGTTGAACATCCCGTAACTCATGTTCATACAGAAAATGGTTTAGTAGAATCATTCAGAAAACGTTTGCAGTTAATTGCTAGACAATTTCTTATGAGAGCTAAGCTTCCTATATCTATATGGGGACATGTTATTTTGCTTGTAAGGTCACTTGTACGCATTAGGCCAGTATCTTATCATAAGTATTCACCATTATAATTAGCTTATGGCCATGAGTTAAGTATTTCACATCTGAGAATTTTTTGATGTGCAATATATGTTTCAATTGCTCCAACACAACGTGCTAAGATGGGTCCTCAAAGGAGGTTAGGAATATACATTGGATATGATTCTCCATCAATTATTAAATATCTTAAACCCCTTGCGGGTGATGTATTTACTGCATGATTTGTTGATTGTTATTTTAATGAGATAAATTCTCCAACATTAGGGGGAGAAATTAAATTTTGGAAAAAAATTACATAGAATACATCGTTATTGTCATTAAATTCCCGTATAGATCAATGTGAACTTGAAGTTCAGAAGATAATTCATTTGCAAAATATAGCAAATCAATTACCAGATATATTTATAAATGCAAAGAAAATAACTAAGTCACATATACCAGCTGCAAATGTTCAATCAAAGATTGATATCCCAACACAACAAGTTGTTACTAATGAGTCTGGAACACACCAAAAGCGTGGTAGACTGGTGGGTTCCTAAGATAAAAATCGTCAAAAACGAAAAATAATTAATAGTAAAAAAGACTTGATTGAGGATGTAAATATCCATGAAGAAATCCTTGACATGACTGGTAAGGAATGTGAAATTTCTAAAGATAATAATGGGATTTCAACAAACTATGCCATGACAGGAAAAAGATGGAACCGAACTATGTAGTTATTGACAACATTTTTGCATAGAATGTTGCTTTTGATATTATATTTGAAAATGAGGTCCCTGAACTAAAATCTGTTGAAGAATGTCGACATAGAAAAGATTGATTTCAGTGTAAAGAAATCGAGGCAGAATTAAACTCACTTTCAAAACGTCGAGTTTTTTTTACTAGTAGTTCAAACACTAGAAGATTTAAAACTTGTGGGATACAGATGGATATTTGTGTGAAAAATAAATGAAAATAATGAGGTCACAAGATATAAAGCAAGACTAGTTGCACAAGGTTTTTCGCAAAGACCTGGTATTGATTATGAGGAGACGTATTCTCCGGTGGTAGATGCAATAACACTAAGATATTTAATTGGTCTAATTATGTATAGAAAATTGAAATTGCATCTTATGGATGTAGTCACAACATATTTATATGGGTCTTTTGATAATGATATTTATATGAGAATCCTAGAAGGATTTAATATACCTGAAACATATAGATCAAATTCCCAGAAATTGTATTCAATAAAGTTATAGAGATCATGATGAAACAATCCGGACGAATGTAGTATAATTGCCTGTGTGGATATTTTTTAAAATAAGGATATCAAAATAATCCAATATGTTCGTATGTTTTTATAAAGAAATCACAGCCAAGATTTGCTATTATAATTGTATATGTTGATGACTTAAATATAACTGGAACTCCTGAAGAGTTTTCAAATGAAATAGAATATCTTAAGAAAGAATTTGAGATGAAAGATCTTGAAAAAACAAAAATTTTCATCGGCTTACAAATTAAGCATTTAGTAGATGGGATATTTGTTCATCAGTCAACTTATATAGGAAAAGTTTTGAAAATGTTCTATATATACTACAAGAATTTTGGGCTTTAATGTCGATTGGGAAAAATGAAATCGGATGTATAATGTCGATTTAAAAAAAAAAAGATCTTTAATGTCGATTTTAAACCGACATTAAAGATAGGCTACAAAGTCGGTTTAAAACCGACATTAAATGTCCCCATTTATTTTTTTGACTTTAGTTAAAAATATCTCTCTTTCATTTCACACTACCTTTCTTCTCTCTACTTTCTCACTTCTCTCTTACAAACCCTCTCTTCCCCTTCACCGTTCCCGTCGTTATCGTCGCCGACGTTGTTTCAGTCGTTGTCATCGTTGACGTTCTCTGTCATACCTTGTTCGCGTGTCGTCCAGTCATTGTCGTTGTTGGGCGTTCTCCGTCATACCTCGTCATACCTTGTTTAGCTCACTGTGGAGTTCAACTCACCGTCCAGGTCGTCGTCCGGTTGTCAGATCGTCCAATCATCAGATCTGGTAGGCCAGCTCTGTTGTGGGCTTCAAGGTCGTCCAGCTCGTTCCGATAGTGGAGGTGGGTCGCCGTTGTTGGTTTTATGGATTTAGTCATGGGCTTTTTCGATCCGATCGTCTATTTGCCTGATCTACTCGTGGGTCATCCAATCCGACCTGATCTACTCATCTATTTGTCAGATTTTTCAGTCTCAACTTTGTTCGCAAGGTCCGCTATGGAAGGAAGGTAATCTTTTTTTTATCTTTGGAACTCCCTTTTTTTCTGTTAGGAACCTCAGTATTCTATATACTATGTTATATCATTTATTCATTTTCACTCAGAAATAGACTCTTTGATTGCTTACGACTAGGTTGGATCGGATGTCAACCTGTGGAGGCACCATTTGTTACTATTGGACAAATTTCTCCTTTTGTTTTCTTCTTGTTCTTTGCCATAACGCCCATTCCGGGACGAGTTAGAAAAGGCCACACCGCTGGAGCATCCACTATATATCAAAAAGGAAGAGAGGGGATGTTTGGCTCATAATTGATTAAACTTCACTCATTTAGTCCCTTTTTCTTCGCTTCTTTCTTTATGTATTAAAAATTCATTCTAGCATTGCCCACATATAATGTACTTATTTACCACTTAAATCCAAAAATATCTTATATCATTGTTGCATTTATTTGAGAATGACCCCACTTATTAAAGGTTGCCATTCATAATCGTTTTGTTTATTAAAAAACCAAGCTCTTTTTATCAATAATTTTCTTAGAAATTGGACTGGAAAGAAGTTGAAAATAGAATAGAATCATGGCCAAATTTTGAGAATCTTACCATCTAAAAGCATGTAGCAGTGACAGTGACATCATAACAAAAAAACAATGAGTTAAAAATTTTCAAAATTAACCCATTAGGTAAGTTTTTTTTCACCATTTTCTACAATTAAATAGAAGTAAAGAAACAGCAAGAAAGAGAGACATTAGTGGGTGAAAAGTGGAAAGTTGGCAACAAGAACTAAACATAAGAAAGAAACAAATGAAATAGCATCAACCCTATAAATTTAGCCAAATTGATCTCCATGGTGAAATTATAATTATTTCCAACAATTCATACCAACAATGTTTAGTGTTCTCATAATCTGTTTCCTCACTCTATAAGGTTTCATCAAATACATCCAAAGAACACCTTTAAAATGCAAAATCAATTGAGACTTCAAGATATTGGGTGGAGTTGCAATGAAGAATTTGAAATCTTAATTCCTTTGCTAAAGATAATGGCCCACTAGATGGTTTTTTCTGTTTTGTTGATGGATTTCAATTTTCAACTACAGGTTGAGGAACTTAAGTTTGTGTATGAAGCAAAAACCATACAAAGAATGGAAGTTTTTAGTTATAAGCAGGTTGAAATGGAAGTAGTGTCTACCCTTGTTTGTTGGATTGATTATTTTGTTGGTTGCTTTGAAGTGTTATTTCTTGGTTTTTATCAATCACCCTGAAGATACTTGAATTATCAATCACCTTCAAGATATTTGAATGTTGAATATGTCAGGAAGAAGATAGTATTAAGAGTTTGGATATTTCTTGTGCTTGCAGTGGCAGCTTGAAGGTACCATTTACTAACTTCTATTTTGTGCTGAAGCAGGATTATTGGGTCGAAGTCGCTGAAGTAGGATAATTTATTGTCTTTGTTGCAGTTTTTTTAGCTTTATTTGAGACCTCAAGATCTTGGGTGGAGTTGCAATGAAGAACTTGAAGCCTTAATTCCTTTGCTAAATATAATGGCCCACTAGATCATTGTTACTTGTTGTCTTTCAGGTAATTTTCCTTTTCTAATCTTGAATTATCTATACTGAGTGTTTTCTCTCTCTGTGTGTTTTAGTTTTGTTATATGGTTTCTTTTTTCATCTATGAAGTTTAGATTTGGCAACCTTCTTTTTTTATTTTGGGACGTAAATGGGATATGGATGATAATGCAAATACAATATTAAGAAATGAAAGTGCTTGGCTATTGATCATTCCCACCTTGGGGTAGACAAGGTTTAAAAAAAAAATCTTTAATTTCCATCTTTTTTTTTTTTTTTTTTCTGACGCCCCATGTTTATATTTTTCATGACTGGATTGGATCCTGAAAAGTATAGCAAATGATTTTTGATGAATTTGAAAGGCTATCTATGGCTACAAAAGTTAGTAGTTCTCTAATATGATTATTGCTTCTTATATGGTTATTGACGGTGATCAGGTATTCCCCAAAACATTTTCTACGCTCCCTTTGATAACCATTTTGGACTTCTTGTTATCCACTTGTTTCATGTATGAAAGATGTAATTATTTGATAAAAACAAGCACAATCTTCAAAAAGGATATAGTCGATATTTTCTTGTATTACTTTTGTAGGTCATGTGAACATATAAGTTGTTAATGTTAACTAAAGAGGAGATCAATTTTTGTTTCGAAGCTATGAAAGAATTTTAAAGAACATTTTTGTAATTGGTATAGTCGATATATATTGAAAAAATTTAGTATTCTTCTCTTTGTATTACTTTCTTAATTTATCTTTATAGGTTACAAATATGATTAGACTTAGAAAAAGGTAGAGACAAGTTGACATGTAATACACGTTTGGATGTTAGTATGATTCTGACTTTAAGCTTTCTAAACAAGGGTAATTAGCCAATATCATATTATTTTATCGTAAGAATTTTTCTTTGTAGCTTTCAGAGAGCAAGATACAAGAGGTGAGGTAAAAAAAAAAAAAGACATTTGAAAGCGCGTGCTCAATCTGCAAAGTTTGTGCTTTAATTGTAGATTGTTGGAAAACTTATGAATTGTCCCTTTGTTGGAAAACTTGGAAATTATGTCCCTCATTTTTTGTAGGACTTGGATGACAATTTTCTAGTTGGATATGTTATGTGTTTTTTTTTTTTTTTTTCAAACTGCCTTTATGATAAAATATTTACACCAGTAAATCTATCTTCACTTTATTTTATATGACATGTGAATCCATGACGTCTAACTTCACTATACAGTTTACTGTGATATGAGCTCTTTATTCGATTGGGTCACCAACCAACCTACATCCTTTACTTGATCTTTAGTTTCTTTACATGAACCTTTTAGTCTACTTCCTTTATTTTACTGCTTGTCTGTTAAGCTTAAAAACAGAAAATATACTTTTAAAGATCTTTTAAGAGTGGGCAAGTTTCTTGATTCTTTCTCTTTTGTTCTTGTTTTTGCAGGATGTACCTATATGACCCTCCAAATTACACAACCAACTCTCTAAATCTTTGGACTTTAGAACTTTACATATACATCAAAGTTAGTTAAACAATTTGTCACTTTCTTTGTCTTAAATTAGTTAATTTTTGTGTTTGGCATATTTTGAATTTTTATTATGTGATTAGAGCTTCTGTCTGGTTGTCTATAATAAGAACATGATATCTCAATCTTCTTTGCAAATTCCCATGAAGACTCGAAATCAAAGATTTGAGAATTTATGTATATACTTATGTGTGCAGATATGTAATTATTTAAATGTTGGTTGTTTAAATGATATCTCGATCTTCTGTGTGGTTGTTTAAATGTTGTCTTTCCATAACTCCCTAGCTTGAATTTCATAAATTCTTTTGTGGGTAGTTGAATTCTTATTATATGTTGTTTGCTCATTTTTCTCTGCTTGCAGGAAGTCATGCTTTCGATTTGGATCAAATCTGTGGTGGATGGTGGAGAGAACATAACTTCAAGACTCGAAGTCATGCGTTCGATTTCGAGGGGGGAGGACTTTTAGTTTGTATTTTATAGTTTAAAAGTAAGTTCTCGCTCTTTGTTGATATACCAATAAAAGTTGTTTGAATCTAACAAAATTTTAATTTTGCTATGTAACCCTTATAAGTTTTGGTGATTTGTTGATTACCTTGGTTTTAGAGTTAAATTATCATCCAATTTATCTTTTGTGACTTATTATTATGGGTTTGTGAAAGCAATTAAGAATTTATTTTGTACACGTACTGGTCGATTACCTTGGTTTTAGGGACATGTTGTTTTTAGCTTTTTGACCGACATTAAAAATGGATTGGGCAATGGCATTTAAAAAAAACTGACAATAATTGAAAAAAACGGACAATAATTCTGGGCGTTAATATTGGTTTAAAACTGACATTAAAAGGCTTTAATGTCGGTTGACAACTTGACATTGAAGATCATGTTATAAAAGGTCTTTAATGTCGATTTTAAACTGACATTGAAGATGGTGTATGATGTCGGTTTAAAATCGACATTAAAGACAACCAACATTAAAGATCTTTTATAACACGATCTTCAATATCAGTTGTCAACCGACATTAAAGCCTTTTAATGTCAATTTTAAATCGGCATTAAAACCCAGAATTCTTGTAGTGATAGACAAAGCACATCCATTAAATATTCCAATGGAAGTCCATTCATTGGATATAAAGAAAGATATATTTCAACCCCGAGATGATATGAAGAACTTTTTGGTCATGAAGTACCATATCTTAGTGCAATTGGTGCAGTTATATATCTTATTAATAATACAATATCAGATATTGCATTTTCAATAAATTTATTAGCAAGATATAGTTTTTCTCCAACAAAAAGACATTGGAACAAAATTAAGCATATATTTCGTTTTCTCCAAGGAACGATCGGTATGTGCTTGTTTTATTCAAATAAATCAAATTTTGATCTAGTTGGTTATGCAAATTCTGGATATTCATCTGATCTACACAAAGCTAGATCTTAAACAGGTTATCTGTTCACATGTAGAGGAACTGTTATATTATGGGGATCGGTGAAACAAACCATAACAACCATTCTTCAAATCATGCTGAAATTCTTGCAATTCACAAGGCTAATCGAGAATGTGTATGACTAATATCAATGACTCAGCACATTCGTGAAATATGTGATTTGTCTTCTAGTAAAAATCTTCCAATGATATTATATGAAGACAACACAACATGTATATCCCAAATCAAATGGGGATATATTAAAGGAGATATAACAAAACATATTTCACCAAAACTTTTCTACACTCGTGATCTTGAAGAAAATGACGACATCACTATACAACAAATTTGTTCAAAAGATAACCTGACAAACTTATTTACAAAGACATTACCTACAGTAACTTTTGAAAAATTGGTCCACAACATTGGAATGCGGCGGCCCAAAGATCTTAAGTGATGTTTTCATGAGGGGAGCAAATATATTCTTTTAGGAGTATAAATTATATGAAATATGTACTATTTTTCTTTCACTAAAGTTTTTTCTTATTGGGTTTTCCTAGTAAGGTTTTAATGAGACATATTATATATATATATATATATATATATATATATATATATATATATATATATATATAATGAATATCTAGAGGGAAATATTATAAATATTATAATAAATAGATGCCCATCTCAAAAAAAAGGATCATGTGTCCTTCACATTGCCACAAGTTTTATAAATAGTTAGCTTTTGTGGTTTTTGTAAAGAGGTGACGAGATTGATGAGAAATCTAAATGTTTGGGAGAAAATTTATATTTTCATATATTTACCTAATTTCTTATATTTTGTTATTTTATTTTATTTATTATCATCATATTATATTTTCTGAATATCGTTGTGCAACAAAGATGTATAATCAAAGTACAAGTGGGAAGTTAAAAAAAAAAAAAAAAAAAAAAAAAACAGAGAGAAAGAAAGAAGGACAATGGAGGGAGTATGATGGGATGGATGGGGGTTGAGGACACCGACATGTGTCTCATACGCACGCAAGGGAAAGACAGCCACTAACGACACGATCGAAGAGACGCTTCACCCACTTCTGAATTCCGATTTGTTGCCATTTCACAATTTCCCCATTTCCCCTTCAAAACAAGCCCATAGTTTTACTCTCCACCCACTTCCCATTTGGATTTTGAATATTCAAACACTTAAATTAGTGAAACAATGTACGTCAGCTTCATCAATGGGTTCCAAGTTCAAAAGTCGGCTCAATTCCAGTCCTAGCTCGACCTAAATCAATGAGCCGATTGATGTTCAACTCAAACTTTGATCCAATCAACAGTTCAAAGGTTAAGCCGACTTGAACATTGAAGGTTTGGTTAGCTTGATCTAAATCCAAACAGGTTCTTAGGCATGAATTTGGACCTTCACTTTTTTGAGTTGGTTGGGCTGAACCGACCTAATAATGAGGGAGAGTATGGTGTGGAGATTCAAATTTTGAATATATATTTTACTAGTTGAATTATATTTAGGACGAGATTAATTTTCCTTTTCAAAATACTAATATCTAACTATTATTAAAGTATTCCATCATTTTCTAAAAGTTTTTTCACATGACGATGGTCAAAGTGAGAATTAGTTGAGATGCATTTCATCCCTGAAGATTAAAGGTTCATCTATACCTTAAACTCTTGCTTGTAAAAAAAAAAAAACAAAAAAAACAAAATCCCACAACCATAATATTTAGCCTGGGTTAGTTTCATTTTGGTTCCTAATATATTTATTTCAATTGGAACTTTTAAAAATGCATATTTTAAGCTCCGTTTGATAACCATTCTCTTTATTTTTAAAAATTAAGCTTATAAACATCATTCCCATTTATAAGTTTCTTTGTTTTATCATTCATTTTCTATCTATGTTTTAGAAAATCAAGTTATGTTTTAAAATAGTTTTCAAAAACTTATTTATGTAAGTTTGACTAAGAATTTACGCGTTTCTTTAAAGAATCTGAAATTTATATACTAAAATTGGGAGAAAACAAGCATAAGTTTAAAAAATAAAACTGTTATTAAAAGACCCTTAATCTTGGAAATTAAGTCTAGTTTAAAATTTACAATAATAATCTATGCAGATGTAAAATTTTCTCTGCACTACATTTAATGAAAATTAAGCTTACAAACACTATTGCTAGTTTCTAAACCTGGGTATCAGGAAGCTACTTATTTTCAACTGATACCATTCATTTTCAAAAGAAAGATCAACAACCACTTCATGACCTCAACATAACAGCCATTAAGCTTTAAAAATAATGCTCCCTCTCAAGAAGTTAACACAATGAGAATCAACAAATTCAACAATAGAAAGGTCAGTTTCAACTAGAGGTACCTCATTGCAAACTGTACAACTCCATTAAGCGTATTTTCCATTGCAGTTAAAACAAGGCTCTCAAACTACAAAGGAGAAACCTTTGATCTTACATTTTGGGCAGCTACAATTCCAAATATGTATTTACACTACCACACTACTTTCAAACAATGGGAAGTAGAAATCTACAACCTACCTCAGGCAAAAGTGTAGTAGTACTTGGAAGGGAAAGCAGTGTAGAGTAGCTGAAAAAATGGAGAGTTTTAAGCTCGAGGATAGCGTGATCGACCTTTCTTTTTCAGAAACTCGGGGATTTCAACAAGACCACCATCAGCGAAAGAAGGACCTCGATTTATTCCCGCGGTTTCTCCCCGTGCCTGCTGACTCACCTGCACGTATACGCTGGGCCATAAGACAAACTACAAGCAACGAAATGGTAGCAGATTTCAAGTAAGTTCAACTCTCAAGTTTTGTGAAAGGTTGAAGCATGGGTTGGCTTGGTTGGTCTTTAATATACTTTTCAAAACGTTTTCGGGACTGATCAAAGTGAGAGACAGAGGCACGTGTACCTGGAAGGGCCTCCCATCACTGTCTTCTTGGCGTTTAAATCCAGTAGCTATCAGAGTTATACTAACCTGTAGAACAAACCAAGGAAGTTTATTCCGTCTCCATTGTTGTTGACATTCTATGACGTATAATCTAATCCCACCAATATAATTCTGAAATTGCCTAGTTTTTTTCTTTTCGGGATAAATCAATATCTACAAACTGACATTTATTAATATAGAATTTAGGCAGGCAAAACCAATATCATCGAGACTTGCAGAGCAGAAAAAAAAATGTCAGAAGAAATTTTGACAACATCGAGAAAAGTTGAAACCATGATGGAACTGCTTCATATCCATTATTCTTCAAGATAAAAAGATATTAGCCATAAAGTTGATCTCATCACTTCAACCAGGTGAATCGACTTACTTCAATTCAATTATTCAAAGATGTTATGTTATACCCTATCCAATATATTCCAAAAAATGCAGTCAACTGTGTGGCCTTATTTATGGTAGAACTGCAGATGTCGTAACTAGCCAGAGTTTAAAACAACTTACTTGTCCACTGATTGATGGATCTATAACGGCTCCAAATATTAGATTGGCAGATGGGTCTACAAGATCATATATGACCTCTGCAGCAGCATTTACCTGTGTGATTAGCACATTTGTAAATAGAAGTAACAGCTGAAGCATATTAAAGAAGCATCATGTTGTTTTTGGAGAATCGGAGCTGTTGAATATTGGCTATTCATCTACACAATCAGAACTGGGGATTTGGAATGCAAGCTGAAACCCGATAAAGCTTACTGAAGTGCATCGGGTTCTACTATCTTTGTCACGGTTTTGATACATTTTGTTGATTCAGTTCGGTTTTAGTTATTTTGGTGGTTAGTTTTTGTTGCACAATCATTCATTCGTTTATATATATATATATATATATATAAGCACTGAGTTTTAAGCCTCAAACTAATATGTTGGCTCGGAGTTGGTTTCAGCCGAAAGCAATCCAAACTAACGTACTTACACCTCCATTGGAGATGCAGTATCTTCATAAAGTTCTGCAAATTGAGATTAAGAACATTTGCAGTGCCCCATAAATTTTACAAGATAACACATCAACCTTCAAGCTAAAGAGCAATAAATTAATTTAGAAAGAATAGTATGGTTGATAATGATATCAAGGGTTTTAGATAAACAAGACCATGACAGTTGAGAACAGTTGTAAACAAACAAGAGATGCGAAGAAAAAAATTATCCACCAGTAGTTTCTAATTCTACACTCCCATTTCCTGTCTTTAAGTGAGGAACAACTTTGAGGTGCAAGGATTACAATTGCTTAACGGTCAAGCATTGATTGCCACCTGATAATTCTTTGTCATCCAAAAGTGAAAATCGAGGTGAGTGGATTTGCACCGATAGGAACCATAAATTTAACAATGAGAGGACATGAAGAGTCTTCTTTATTAGTTTTAGGCAGTGGACGAAGTTAATCCAATCTATTCATTGTCTGATACTAAACAATAATACAGGAAAAGAAGAAAGAAAACGAAAGAGGGAGAGAGAGAGAGAGAAACAAGGATGAATTTGTACCTCAAATAAGGTCAGATCGGTCCCTCCGGTAATGTTCCATACAATACCAGTGGCCCTCTCTATACCAATATCAAGTAATGGTGATTGGATGGCATTTAAAGCAGCATCTCTTGCCCTAGTCTTCCCTACACCAATATAAGCACCAACCTGGTTAAACCAACATTTGAGGAAGTAGCCAGAATATGCATTTATGTCCAGGGAAATAAATTAAACATGCAGGCACCACCTGACCGACAATCCCTACGCCCTTTTCCCAGCTTTGTGGTTTATCTTTTTTGGATAGCCCAAGTATCAAAGGTATGACTCTTCGTATAATATTCATGGTCACTAATCTCTCTCTAGAAGGACTTAGCCCATCCCAGTGCCAGGTTCAAGAGACAACAAGAGTTTAAAATTATTAAATTTTCGACGTGGAGATTGAACATGTAACCCTGAAGAACATCTCCAATCCAAACATCCCAAGCACTTACCTCTCAAGCACCCCCTTAATGATTAGCTGAGTTCTCAGTAACAACACTCTCCTTAATAATAATTACTAGAAGCTACAAACTTTAAATAGCCAATATCTCATTTACAGGTATATGGCCCTGTATCTAATTACAAAAGGTATACAGTAGAGAAGTATTACCTAATTTTACCCCAAAATAGTTTTCTCTTACTGTTGTGCATGTCACTTGGGCATATCTCGACCAATTTTACGGAACAATCATGTAACCTTGATTGTCAAGAAAACGAATCAGATATTAAATCTCAAGGGATATGGCCACCATCGCTTGAAGCTATTACCTCTAAACCCTTTGGTTTTTTTCATTGCCTTTAATGACCACAAGATCAATTCAGGGTGATTTGAAAAATGACATTTTCAAATAAAAATTGCATCATAACTCATTGCAGCAATAAAATTCAGTCTGCAGTCAAAAGCAAAGAAATCTGGCTGTCTAAGCCTTCAAATACAGAAGATTTTTTTTTCCCTAATAAGACAAATACTAAAGATTCCAGAAACTTGAAACAAATTGCTGGTCTTACCAGTTGCAGTTCCTATCCCCATCAACGAAGAACCGGCATTTGCCATGATAGCTCGGACATCAGCAAAATCTACATTGACGAGTCCTGGTATCTGAATGGTACAGGCTACCGTTATGAACCAGAGCAACTTAATATTTAAAAAATAAATAAATAAAAGTAAATTTAAAAGAAAAATTAGCATGTTATACCCTCAGAACTTGGAATACAAGACTAGGGCATTCCAGGAGCATTGTAAGAATTACAATATATATGTACTTTGCGCGATGTTTTGAAAATGGATAAGCATTGTGACATTGTCTGAAATAACTTTCCACACACAAATAATTTGTCATCTTTTCTTACTAAAAGATCAGAATTTAACTATTTCAGTAATTTTAGAAATGGCACTGACGTTTATGTAGGCATCATCCAAAAGAGTTTTAAACATTCCAGTAATAATTCTTTAAATTTTTATAGCTTCACAAACATGAACAAAGCAATATTTTTCAAACAGAATTTCTTGCCACCGACCACTTTCTGTCAATATTTCACAAACAAATTTTCTTACGCTACTTCTTGGTGTAAGAGTTCAAATCGAGTTCAAATCTTTTTGCTTCATATACTAACGCTTCCTTTATGATCAATTGGGAATGATTTTTGTAATCATCATGGATATTATATCCTTTATGTAATTTCATGCATGAATGAAATTGTTTCTTATCTAAATAAATAAATGTAGAGTCTAACTTAGGCAATCAAATGGTGCGTGTTATTTCAGGTTCACTTCAAATCTAACCAGCATTTTCACATTTGAAAATATTTCATGTTCTCAAATTTTCGAAGGAGAAAGCCTTTGACATGGATCCTGGCTTGATGTAAAAGAATGATTAAAACGAGAACATCTTGTTAAACTTTCTTAATAATTACATACCATAATTATGTCAGAGATGCCACGGACACCTTGCCGAAGAATATCATCAGCTAGGTTAAATGCTTCTGTCACGGCTGTGGATTGGGTAACAGCAGTTAACAGCTTGTCATTCGGAATGACTATAAGCGTATCAACATTGCCTCTCAAAGCAGCAATTCCTTCCTGGGCTTGAACTGTCCTTCTTCGACCTTCAAAAGAGAATGGAGTCGTAACAATACCAACTGTCAATATACCCATTGACTTGGCAATACTTGCAATAACAGGAACACCACCAGTTCCAGTCCCTCCACCCATTCCAGCCTACAAATAAAGACAGACAATTCCCCTCCAGTCAGAAAAATATATCAAATACATCTCATGCTTTAGCACTTCCACAATTAAATTTATTATCAATTCAACGGAATGTTTCATTAATCAATAAGAATGATTTTTTTATTTCTTAGTCTTCATGAAGCAAGATATTGAAAGCTTCCTTGACGAAAATTAATCAGGGAAAAATACATTTTTGGTCCCCTAGGTTTTGGGTCTAGTTTCTATTTAGTCCCTAGGTTTCAAAATGTTACACATTTAGTCCTTAAGTTTTGAGTTTGATTTCAATTTAGTCCCTACATTTGAAAGTATTACAATTTTACTCTTGACATTTGAGTTTTGCTTCAATTTGGTCCCTATGTTTTAAGATTTACACTTTTAATTTCAATTATTCACTAAATACTTATTTTCCGTCTTTAGTGTTAATTTATGTTAACAAATTAAAAAGAATTAAAAGAATTATAATTAATTAAGTTTTACTATTTTTTTTCACTTTTAAAATTAAATTTAAAATTTCACTCATAATTATTTTTAATTAATTAATAGAAATTGACAATAATGATTGAAAGTGACTATATAATGAAAATTTGGGGTTAAAAATATAAATCTTGAAACTTAGGGACCAGATTGAAACAAAACTCAAATCTCAAGGGTAAAATTATAACATTTTGAAACTCAGGGACTAAATTGAAACAAAACTTAAAACTTAAGGATTAAATATGTAACATTTGAAATCCTAGGGATGAAATAGAAACTAGACTCAAAACCTAGGGATCAAAAAGGTATTTTCTCAATAAATTAAGAGCATGCAAGGCTTGCATATCATTCTCAAAATCTGGTGACATCTGAGAATACAAGTTTTAAGATTATAGTATGCCATGCATCTATGGTTTTCCTACAATGAGAAACTATGAAAAACATTAAAAAAAGAACAAATTTTGAAGGTAAAATGGCTTATGTAGTGCATGTGAAGGACAAATTCCAAGCATGGTGGATTTCATCATTAAGTGCACCTATGAAAATTTTCTTTCTTGCTCCTAGTCCTCTTCATGTGATCATCAGCCATGTTTTACAAGCATACGCTGCATATTGCAAATTATTGTAGTATTCAATAAACTAACTCTTTCCCAAGAATCTGTGTTTACTAGGCCGTCAATATTATCTATACTGCAAATTATCAAAGAATAAGTATGTGGTGCAATACGCACCATGCGTTCAGTAATAAAGGCAAAACAGCATAAACTAAACAGATATGTTAGGAGAAGAGAAACAATGGAAAAAGATTTCTATAGGTCCAGTTCCTAAAGAAAAAGTAATCCACCTGTCAAGATAAATGAAATTCAGCCAATGATGATTTTTATCAAAGGGGCCGACGGTTACCCTTAAGTACTCAAAATGGTTAAATTAAATTCTGAGATTCGTAGAAATAGTTTGCACGACGAATATCGGTAATCAAAATCAAGCTCAAACCCACAAGTTATGAATGATTAAGAAATAATTGCGAATGATAAGACTAACTATTATCAAGTAGCTAGATTTAAAAAATTAATGGTATTTTGGAAGTCTTTAATGACAATATGAGAATAAGTATTAGCCAGACATAAATACTCCAAAAACATAATAATGAATGGTTGTTGTTTTTGGATAAACTTTTCCCTTGATTCATAATCAATAAGGCCCAAACTTTGACATTGTGTGCCATTCTCATCAAAATCCATTGAAACGTAGTGCATTATGAAGAAAAAGACTTGAAAAACCACATCGGCTTTCTGGAGCTCATATAAAATTATTTCCACATTGAGATGCTTCAATCATCAGTCAAATATATCATTTCAGTTCAGATAAGTTCATTGAAAAAGAAAGCTGTTCGCATTAACACAAACAACCATGATTGGTGATCAAACCTTAAACGTATTGGTATTCTACAGGGAGCTAAATAGCCAAGTGAACGTGAACTTACAGTGACAAAAACCATGTCTGCTCCGTAAAGCGCCGCTTCAATAGCTTCCTTGCTCTCATTGGCAGCATTCATTCCAATCTCTGGATTCCCACCAGCTCCAAGACCCCTCGTAAGCTCTCGACCAATTTGAAGACAGTTCTCGGATTGCACAGGGGACATTCTCAAAGCTTGAACATCCGTATTGACAACCCAGAACTCCACGCCTTTCATTGAACTCTCTATCATACGATTGACTGCATTTGACCCACCACCTCCTACACCAATAACTTTAATCTTTGCTTCACCATAATTACTTGGACTGATCGTGTCTCCCAAACTCTCTGTGTTACTTTCAATTGAACTATCCTGTCTTGGGCTACTCAACATATTATTCCCATCCCCTCTAAGCATTGAAACTTCAGGGTGTAGTTCAAGAAAAGGGTCTCTATTTGGATATGAGCTGACACTGTGAGAATGGGAGGCGGAGGCACATTTGAATTTACGCAGAGTTAACTTTTGGCCAACACCCAAAAACCCACTCCCTTCTTCGTGCATTTTAATACAGCCAAATCTTCCTAAGAAATTGGCATTTGTAATTGACACTCTTCCTCCAAGAACATTTAATACGCCAACTGGATTTCGACCATCAGAAAGAGCAAAATGTATGGACGTATAACTTGCCATCACAGAATGGTCAATCTAAATTCTAAAGTTCACTGATGAGAAAAAATCCTTAACGGTTTAAAATTCCAACTCCAACACAAACCTCTCTTCCAATGCCTGTTCGCAAAGACCAAATAATCAATTGAAAGCAATTGAACCACTGGAATTATCTATTTTGACTTGAAAGGCATCAAAAAGAAATTAAAACAGTCCTGGGAATTGTACAATATAGCAAATATACAATCAAATTGTGTCTGTAGCGCACAAAACATAAATTATTAACACCCCAAAAAAAAAAAAAAAAAAAAAAATACTCGAGAGAGAAAAACTACAAGTCACTGCAATTTAGTAACAGAAAGCTCTACGCGAGTACGAAACGAAATAAAAATGGAATCAAACCAACGTGAGCTACCCATTCATCACAATAATAAGAGTCTTATCGACAACAAAGGAATGCAAAAATTTGAGAAATGCAACTGAATTCAAGATAAATGTACCGGGGAAAAGTGCAGAATATGAAGCATTTGAGTTGTAGTTGGAGTCTGAAATGGAAATGGTGGGGGAGTGAGGGCGTGTTGGTTAGCTTAGATTCTTTTCGCCATTATAAGAAAATCTTCAGAAAGGCAACAAAAATCATGTGAAGAAGAAGGTAGAAAAATTGACCACTGGCTTTTAGGAGGAAGGCGATGTGTGGGTACACACAATGCTAAAAAGCAGAAATGGATTGAAGAAAATGTCGTAATAACCAAGAGATTGCAACTCACATTTGGGCTCAAAAATTTTGAAGGCCCGGATTTTGGAGCTCCTTCCACCTGGATGATTCCATTCGCGACTCAACTTTCGACCTCTAAGAAAAATTGACGTCATACTCCTAACTCATTCATCATTTATTCTATTTTCTAAGATATATTTATAATTTGTATCAATAAAAATCTAAATTTTCATAAGTGAATCAATTTAGACTCTTTGTTATGAATGACGCATATGCATACTTTTTCAAATATCAATTTCAAAAAATGGATGATTATAGTTGATGTATTGATGAGTTTTAGAGAAAATCTTATGTGATAACTAAATTGATATACTTATGATAGTTTACAGTTTTAATTGATGTCATCATAAGTCTTGCATGATGTTTTTTTTTTCTAAAAACACAATGGAGGGTGTAAATTAATATACTTGAAAAAGTTCAAGGATTAAATGGATACAATTTTTATCTAGAGTTTTAATTTATACAACCACTAGAGTTTAATGGTATATGTTTATATTTTTCTCCTTTCAAAAAAAATTAATCAAATGTCACAAAAAAAAATGTCACACTTTTGGTATGAGTTAAGTTGCATTTTGTCCCCGATTTTCAAACTTATATCTTAGCTCCAAAGATTTGAAATGATCTCATTTTTTGTTCCTATCGTTGACATTTTTGGTACTTCTATCTATTGGACACTTTCTAAAGTTATAGAAGTAATTAAACACAAAATTGAAAAATTATTATGACCTATTAAAGTTTATAAAAGTTTATACAAATGAACCTAAAACCCAGATAAACATGTAGGTTAATCGATAGTTTAATGATCTAAGATTTAAAATTATTTTGAAAAAGAGAAATCTCTAAATTTGGTAAGTGGTATCAATTTCAATTTTATCTTAAATGTTTACTTTCATTAAATTGCACCCCAGACTTTGATAATTATCACCATTTGGAACTTGATTTTGGATTGTCCGTGTGTCTTTGAAGACTTTAATCTCAATCTTATTGATAGATGGATTCATATCTCTACAAGATTTTTCCATGATAAATTAGCTCTGATTGCCATTACATGCTAGGCAATATGGTCTAATAGAAGGTATGATAGAAACACGGTCATCTATGGCAAGCCCATCGTAAATACTGAAATCAGAATCTGATCCAACATTAAGAAACAATTCGTACATATCAAATTTAGAAATTTCGAAGACTATAATTTCTCTCTCTAACATGGAATGGATTAAACTAAATGAAGGTAAAATTAAAGTGAATATTGATGCTGTATGAAAGAAAAATTCTTCGATCAGAGGAATTGGAATAATTTGTCGTGACTTCACTAGAGATATTAAAGCAATATATTAAGATTATTTGAACTTCGTCTATGAACCTCCGGAAGGAGCCTGGAAGCTTGCCAAAAATTTTCAGGATATTTTTTTCTCTTTTGTAAATTGAAAAAACAATGCTTTGGCTAATGAATAGCTAATAGGGCTAGGAGATTTAGAAATTATGGGCTTTGGTGTAAAGATTTTCCTGATTAAAAATAAATAAATAAATAAATAATCTTTTACCCTTTGATAAATTTTCATGTTTGAAAATTTGTTATTAAAAATATTTTAACATGCTTCCAATGAATTATTAAGCATATAAATGGTTTTTTTTCAATTTATAAAAGTTGTTTTCTTTTGTTAAAATTTTAAATTTGAGTTTTGACAATGTTATCAATGATTAATTGTAATCAGAGTTCAATTTTTATCAAATTTGATATTATTGAAATTTCTAAATTTATAGAAAATACTCTCGCATTGTTTTTTTGTTAAATTATTAGATTAATTAACAAAAAGTAAATATGGAGTAAAAGTTGCAATACTTATTTAAGTTTAGTTTAGGGTTTATTTGAAGAAATTAAAATTTTAAAGTGAAATTATTATCCAACCTCTATCGAAATTGATAATACGAGTTTTATGTTTGTTTAATCAAATATTATAGATAAAAAATAAAAAAAATCAAAAATTTTTAATTGAGTAATCTCTCAAATCTAAAACTCCGATATATTAAAAAATTAAGGAGTTGTTTAGGACGCTGAGTTAAAATATGATGTCTGAAATTCGTATTTCTGTGAAGTTCATATGTCTATGTTTAGGGTGTAGAGTTATTTAGTATGAGTTCTTATGTTTGTGTTTGGAGTGCAGAATTGAGTTCATATGTCTGGAGTATCTGATATAGTTTTTATAACTCTAAATAATCTGCTTTTTATGATTACTACTGTTTTTATTTTAAAACTTTTTTATTTAATGATTCTACTCATCTTTTATTTGAATAAAATATGGGTTGCAAATTTTTTCTTTTAATTTTTAAATTTGTTCTTTATTATTATTTTTTTTTGGGTAATGAACAATAATTAACCTAATACATTCATTATAGAAATATGATTGAATAAAATGAGAAACCAAAGAGAAATTAAAACTTTTGATTCCTAATTTTTACTCCATGAATTTCATCACCATCATCTTCTTCTTCTTCCTGTTGTTGCTCAGTATTTTTACTCTGTTATGATTTTTTTTTTAAATTAAATCTCCCCATCATCTTAGCAGCCAAGAATGTCACAATATTTCTTCAATAATTCACTTTCAATTCCCTCAAATTTGGAGAGAAAACAAATATCTAATTTTCACTAATTCTTGCTAGAAAAATGTTCCATACAAAATTTCAATTTTATGGTTTTTTTTTTTTTTTTTTTTTTGTTATATGTTGCATACTTTTCAACTAAATACATATTTTTCCAAATATTTTTAATACTCATTTGAGTATGTGAATGCAATTGAATAAAAATATATTTTACAACTTTCTACATATAATCGACAACCCTACAACATACTTTAACAATCATAAGTCTTGTAATAGTCAGAAGTAGTTGTTGAAGTTGATTATAGAAGATGATTTTGTTGGAGTTTGTAATCGTAGATGGTTGTCGAAGCTTGAAGTTGGTCACATGAAGATGGTATTGGAGTTGGTTGTCAAATTTTTATCGTTGGAAGTGGTTTTCGGAGTTCGAAGTTGGTCGCATGACGGTGGTTATTGAAGTTGATTATCGAAGATGATTTTCGCCGGAGATTGTAGTTGAAGGTGGTTGTTGGAGCCTGAAGTTGGCCTCATGAAGCTGGTATTGGAGTTGGTTGTCGAAGTTTATCGTCGGAGGTGGGTGTCGAACCCTGAAATTGGTCGTTGCAGTTGCTCCTTGAAGGTGGTCATCAAAGTTGATCATCAAAGGTGATTTCTGTTAGAGTTTTGTAGTCGAAAGTGATTGTCAGAGCCTATGAAGATGGTTTGTCAGAGTTGATCATCGAAGTTTGTTCTCAGAGGTGGTTATCGGAGTTTGAAATTGATTTTCGGAGTTGGTCACATGAAGGTGGTCGTTAGAGATGGATCACTGAAGTTGTCATCGGAGGTGGTGGCAGAAGCTAGAATTGATCGCGCGAAAGTGGTCGTCGGAGTTGGTTATCGGAGTGGTTGTAGAAGCCCAGAGTTGGTTCTCATAGCATAACAGCAATACTCGTCGATAATGGCCGATAAGTGGAGCCATTGAAGATATCGGAAGAATGATGAGTTAGGGTGAGTTATAAAGTATACTAACTCAACTTCACCAGTATTTAAAATTAGTGAGCCAAACATTGAGTTGGTATATTATACCAACTCAACTCATGTTGGTGACTAAGAGTGTTTGTGGATTGGGTTGAAGTACTTTTTAGACCTAACCCAATTATTTGGGTTGTAAATTTTTTCAACTCAAATAACCCTTATTAAAAAATGAATCTATATCGACCTAATCATGAAATATTTGGGTTGGATTGGTTCGGGTTACTCTGGTCATTTTATTTAAATTTTTATTCTAAAAATAAGTTGGGTTTTATGTCCTAAAACTCGTGGGTTGTAAACATTATAACTTATTCTGAGAATTCAATAAAGTTGTTGTTGAATATATTGTTTTTTAGAAATCCAATAAACCTAAGTCCTTTGACTATATGAGTACTTGAACTTTATGTGGAGACATACAAGTGGACCAGGTTTGAGTAAATAGTCAAAATGATCTATAGTATATGAATAAGGTTGGGTACCTTATTTTGGTAACACTATTGAATGCAGCCTACTATGTAGTTATTACAAAGTGTTGTAAAGTGCTACATACGGAAGTGATCCTAATTTGTGCATGTTGAGACATGAGGAGTGGGGATGTCCTGTGCAAATGAGTTTTGTGAAATATCGGACCACGAAACTTGTCACTCTTACTTTATAACGCTGTTTACTGTTTAAGACAGACGATTTCAAAGCGATGACCTAGGTAACTTAACCTTAATCCTGAGCTAACTATGAACTCCTATTCATTCGGGATTATCCTTTGATCTGCAAACGGTGAGAGTAGACCAATTGCCTCTACTCAATAAGCTTATCATTTTGGGATAAGATCGGATGAATAGTTGGGAACAGAGGGTGCAAGAGGGAATTCACTCCTAACCGATTAGGGTTAGTAGAGAGGTTGTTCCCTTCAAATGCTGATTCTAAGTCTTGAACAAGAGGCCTCACCCTCTCATTAGCTTGAGAGGGATTCGATTTGTTGTTTGGATCACAAATCAATATCAGTGGAACTTAAAGAACAATAGGTAATTTCGGGGGTAAAACAGAGATTCGACTCAACCATTATTATGAGTAACCTGTGAAGGGTTAACTTACTAATCATTGTTATATCGAGTGAACATAATATATATAGGGAATTCAACTATGGGCTTTAGTGGAATCACCCATTAGTTAATGAATGGGGTTAGATTGGTCTAATAAGTTTAGCCGATTAATCTCGGATCGTTGGAGCCCATGATCTGTAGGTTCGTGAGGTCCCCTACTAGTTCGTAAATGGGTACGCTTTAGGGTAGCTTGAGAAATTAAATTAAAACGTTCAAATTAAACGGAACAAGAGAATAAATATTTAAATATGATTTAAATATATAAAGATGATTATTGTGCAAAAAATAATTTAATATTTGATATTAAATTAATTTAAGAAAATCATTTTTTTAAACTAAAATGATTTAAAAGCCATTTTTTGTTTTAAAAAGGAAAATGAAAAAATCGTTTTGCATGGCACAAAGTGGAAAAATGTTTTTCTCCATTATGATATCTTTATGCTCACACACAAATCATGATCTTCTCTACCTTGATTCTCTAAGCATGAGCTGCAAGTCATGCACTCCATCTCTTTGCATGTTCATCTTGATATATAAAGAAGGTTGGAGTTGTTAGAGAAGGAGATGGATACAGAATTTTGAGAGAAAAATCGCGGTGAAGAAGAAGTTGTCTTCTTCAACTTGTTGCTGTGAGCTTCCCTTGTTTCTCCACATCTACAAGCTGTTCTTGAGTCCCACAACTCTGCCTAAAGCTCCAAGAGCATAGTAGGGAAGGCTTTGAGGTGGTTCACGTTTGATATCCAGTGAAGACAGCAGCTGAACAGACGGTTTTTTTGGAGAGTTCTTCAAAGGTATGTTCTGAAAACCCATTTTTATGAACAACATGCTTTAGTTTTTGCCAAAATTAGTGAATTAAAATGCTTATGGATCCTTGATACTTCCGTTGCATGTTGTTTAACTTTAACAAATACGTAGAAATTTAATTTAATCATTTCAAACATCTCAATTTCAATTTATATAATGCAAAATTTCTTTCCAAAGTGTTGAAAAACTATTTTTATGAATGGTTAGAAAATAAAAATTTTAAAAATAAAGAAATTAAATAAATAAAAATAAATATATGTATATATAATTGTATCATAAGTAAAAAAAATACACCTTCAAAGTAAATAATAAGTTCCGGTTGGTTTGGGTTAATTTAGGTGAACCTTGAACTAACCCAACTCAATTTTTTTAAAAAAAATTATTTGAACCCAACCCAATCCAAATGAGTTGATAACCTAATAGATTGGATTAATCGGTTTTTTTGGGTTATCTAATTTTTTGAATACCCATATCGCTGAGCCAAACATTCCCTAAAAAAAGAAAAAGAATAAAAATATAAAACTCTAATATTATCTCGGTGTTCAAATAACCCGACAACCTGGATTACCCAACCCAAAATGTGAGGGTTGGGTTGAGTTGAATTTTTCTATTTTTATTGGATTGAGTTGGGTTGTGGGTTGGCTAAAAAAATTGGGTTGACCCAACCCAACCGAATTATATATATATTCCTCTTTAGTTTAAAGTTTGATTTATTTGTATTGATTAATTTTTAATATTTTTCTTTTAAAATTGTTATGATATTTGTCTTTGTTTAAAGTTATAATAAATATCATAGATATTTGGTATTTAACATCATAATTTTATGAGATTTTAGTTATTAGTCATGTGTTGTATATAAATTTACATATTTTTCATTAAAAATAAAAAAATAAATTATAACCCGACAACTCAACTCAACTTAACCCAAATTTTAAGGATTGAGTTTAAAACTTTATTTGGATAATTTGGGTAGCCAATCAAACTAATTCGAATTTTTGAGTTGGTCCAAAAAATACTCTCAATCCAATCTAATCCAACCTAACCCATGTACACCAATCTTTTCGTCTCCTTCGGTCCAAGTTTCGCTACCCCCATTCAAACGACTTCTACGCTTCGTGTCACAAATGCTCTTTCGGAAGCTTCTCTTAGCGATTGTGCGGCACTTGTTCCCGCTCACGAACAAGCCAGCCAACTCGAATACGGACTGCCGGTGGCACACCGAATGCCACTTGCAACCTCCACCCCCGTTTTAGGGAAAACAGTTTTAGAAAACGGGTTTAGAGAAAAGGTTTTCGTAAGAAGATTTGTGAGTGTGAATAAAGAAAGAAAGATTGTAGTAGACTATAAAGCAATAAGCAACAACAACGGCTTTATAGAGTACTACTCCGGGTATGAGGAAGTGATGGTTAGTCTTATCCCCATATAGTGCATTCTGAACAAAAAGCCAACTGGCGCCCTTGCATATGCAAAAGGGCGAGTGGTCACTTACAATGAAGATGTAAAGAAAGCAAGCTAACTAAGCTAATACAATACAGGAAAATGAAAGTATGCTAGAAGGGGGTTGGATTGGGCATGCGGCCATGGGCAACAGGCCCTGGACAAGCATGACCGTTACATTCTCCCCCACTTAATTGGTTGACGTCCCCGTCAACCGACCTTGTTCAAAACCTGCGATGGCTGGAGCTGCCTTCTTCAAATCTTCGGCCCGCTCCCAACTGATCTCTTCATCGGGGAGATCCTTCCATTTCACTAAGAACTCTGTCAGTTCTCGTCTGGGTCTTCCAATACGGCGCGTACGTTTGTCCAGAATTTGTGCAACTTTTTTTCTCAGCAAAACTCTTCATCGTGACCGGTGGGCGCCTTAGCATGTTTCGCTGTTCCCCTTCGGGATCGGGGTGATAGGGCTTCAGGATGCTCACATGGATGACAGGATGAATCTTCATCCATGAGGGTAACTGAACCATATATGAGGTTCTCCCGACCTTCTCAATTACCTCCACTGGACCTTCATATTTTCTTACTAGCCGTTGGTCTCTCTGGCCTCGGAAACGAAACTGTTCCGGTCGTAGCTTGATCAGGACCTTGTCCCCAGCTTGAAACTCAAGGGCCCTTCGCTTCTTACCAGCCCACTTCTTCATCCTCCTCGATGCTCTTTCTAAGTAGGCGCGAGCTATCTCAGAGGTTTTGCTCCACTCTTTAGTGAAGTTATGTGCCTGAGGACTTTTGCCTGCATAAGGGTGGTCCACCAAGTGTGGCATGAGTGGATGTCTGCCGCACACCACTTCGAAGGGCGTTTTTCCGGTCGCGGAACTCTGCTGGCTATTGAAGCTGAACTGAGCCACATCTAACAACTCGTCTAACTGTTTCTGAAGCTCAGCCAATTCTGGCGGGGCCATCCGATATGCATTCTTGGCAGGCGGCTTTGCCCCTGGCAACAACTCACTCTCATGGTCAATCCCCCTTCGTGGGGGTAAGGACTTAGGCAAGCTTTTCGGCATGACGTCCCGATACTCTTCCAAGACAAATAGAACATCTTGGGGGATCTCCTCTTCAGTGGACTCAACTGATTTTATCGGGATGGCCATGAACGTGGGTTCGTTATAGGCCAGGCCCCTCTTCAATTGGAGGGCTGAGATTATTCTCACCCCATTTGGCCGCTTGATACTGGCTTGGACTACGGTCGGTGTAGATCCGGTAATGACTAAGCATTTGGCGAGGGGCACTGGTATGACTTTATGTTCAAGTAGGAATTCCATCCCCAGTACCACATCGAAATCATCCATCTTGACAATCACGAAGTCAACGAAGCCCTTCCAGTCTCCTAATTTTACTGGAGTTCTCTTCGTTATCCCCGTAATCGGTAAGGCTGCGGAATTCACAGCTTTCATCTTCCCTGCATCTCTTTCCCAATTCAAGTTCAGGCGGCGAGCTTTCGTTTCAGCCATGAAGTTATGGGTAGCCCCAGAGTCAACCATAGTGGTTTTGGCCGATCTTTGGTTGACCCAAGCGTCCACATACATGAGACCTTTCTCTAGTGGCTCCGTCGCCTTTCCCATATTCTTCTGGAGTGCAGATAGGAATTTCAATGCCCCCATCCTGGGATTCTCAATTTCTGCCGCTGGCTCGGTTACCGTCTCCTCTAGTTCAGCCTTGTTTTCGGAGGTAGAGGCTAATGTGGCTTGAAAAGCATTGAACGCAGTTCGATTTGGACATTCGCCCGCCCTGTGTGGCCCTCTACATATGAAACAAGACAGGAGGCGATTGTAATTGTTATGCTGTTGTGGCGGCCCCCGCCAGTTGTTTTCTGATCTCGGTTGGGATGATTTACGGTCCCCCCCTGTGTTCTTGTCTCCTCCCCCAGGTCTGGGAGGACTGGAACGGCTGTTTCTGTTTCCCCCATTTGAGGAAGTTTATTGCTTCCTCACATCTTGTGAGTCAATGCTAAGGTCGTATAGTCGTTCAGCTGCCGCATAGGCAGAGGGGAGATCCTGTACTCTCTGTTCATATAGTTTTGATTTCGCCCACGGTTTCAGCCCTTCCACAAAGCAAAAAACCTTGTCTTTTTCAGACATATCTCGTATGTCCAACATGAGTCCTGCAAACTGTTTTACGTAGTCCCTGATGTTACCTGTTTGCTTTAGCTCTCGGAGTTTTCGTCGAGCCAAGATCTCGACATTTTCAGGGAAGAACTGCGAACGAAGTTCTTGTTTCAATCTATCCCAAGTATCAATAGTGCAGCGTCCTTCCTGTATGTCTGTAAATCGTGATCTCCACCACAGTTTCGCATCTTCAACTAGATTCATCGTTGCTATTGTGACTTTCGACTCTTCAGTCACTGTGTTCGTCGCCTTGAAGTATTGCTCAAGGTCGAAGATAAAATTTTCCAGGGCTTTCGCTTCTCGCACCCCACAGAAGGGTTTCGGTTCTGGGATTTTTATTCTGCTCACTGCCATTGCTCCCCCAGGTGGGGCTTGGTTCCCTACCGCTCGGATGGTGAGATTCACCCTAGCACTCACATTCGCTATCTCGGCTCTGACGACATCCAGGGCCGATCGAAAGTCTTCAGATAAATCGGTTACCATCTGAAGTATTGCTTTTTGGGAGCTGTCCAGCTCTTCGACACGCTCCTCTATGTGGGCAACAGAGCCCGAGGAGCTATCGCCTCGTTCAAAGCTGTCGGACCGTACTGTTTTGGTCTCGAGGGTCTCTACCCTCATCATCAATTCTCTGACGGGTAATCCGTCTAGGCGGCCTACCACAGCATCAATTCCATCGGCTTTCTCGGCAACTTCTTGTAGCCGAGTCTCAAGGAAACGGACATTATCTGGGACCTCTCTTAGGTAGAGTATTTGTTCTTCCATCTCTACCAATCTGTCCACATGGGACTTGTTCAGGTTCTTCGTCGCCGACATGATCACTGATCTTCCCTCTATAAGTCAACCTGGCTCTGATACCAACTGTCACAATCGCTCTTTCGGAAGCTTCTCTTAGCGATTGTGCGGCACTTATTCCCGCTCACGAACAAGCCAGCCAACTCGAATACGGACTGCCGGTGGCACACCAAGTGCCTCTTGCAACCTCCACCCCCGTTTTAGGGAAAACGGTTTTAGAAAACGGGTTTAGAGAAAAGGTTTTCGTAAGAAGATTTGTGAGTGTGAATAAAGAAAGAAAGATTGTAGTAGACTAGAAAGCAATAAGCAACAACAACAGCTTTATAGAGTACTACTCCGGGTATGAGGAAGTGATGGTTAGTCTTATCCCCATATAGTGCATTCTGAACAAAAAGCCAACTGGCGCCCTTGCATATGCAAAAGGGCGAGTGGTCACTTACAATGAAGATGTAAAGAAAGCAAGCTAACTAAGCTAATACAATATAGGAAAATGAAAGTATGCTAGAAGGGGGTTGGATTGGGCATGCGGCCATGGGCAACAGGCTCTGGACAAGCATGACCGTTACACTTCGCACTTACCTGTGGCTGTGGCTTTTATAATCTTTCTCGGAGATTGCTCTCCTACTTCGGGTTATCAGTTTGATTCGTCCAACAATGGCTTCAGATTCTCTTCAAAATCGTACTTATTCTAGCATTGAGGTAATTTAGGCAGATTTTTTTGCTCTTCATTGACCTTATCTTGTAAATTATTGTGTCGAAAAAGGGGTTTAGAGTTAGTCATTGAAGAGTTTCAAACGAGTTTCTCCTTTCAGTTGGTATATCTTGCCTCTTTTTCTGGTTTTCTTTGACGCAGTACTTTAATTCTTCAACTAATACAGTTTAAATCTTCTTTGCAGTACTTAGTGTCCCTTCTTTCAATCGGTTGTGTCGATAATTCCACTTGCTTTAATGGGGATTTTCCTATGACGAATTCAGATTTTGATTTTTTTCTAACTTTCTTATAAATCATGGGTCAGTTTCTATGAGAAAAGCTCTTAGAATCATGATTTTCCATCCCTAAAGGTAATATTGTTAGATGATATAATTAAATTTACTTTTACCCACTAGCTTAAACTTTTTGATCAATTGGTGATTTAAGATAGTATTAAAGTAGGTTCTTGATATCTTGTGTCCAAGTCCTGTAATGTTATTTCCTCCTCAATTTATATTAATTTCCACTTGTTTGGCTTTTCTACATATTTCAGGTCCACAAGTGAGGGGAGTGTTAGATGATATAATTAAATTTTCCTTCATCTACCATCTTAAGCAAACTCCTGTAACGCTGTTTCCTCCATATTTCAAGTCTACAAGTAAGGAGAGTGTTAGATTATATAATTAAATTCCATTCTACATATTTCAGTCCCACAAGTGAGGGGAGTGTTAGAAGATATAATTAAATCTGCCTTCATCCACCATCTTAAGCTTTTGGGTAAATTGATGATTTAAGATGGTATCAGAGCAGGTGATACATAATTAAATTTGTCTTTACTCACTAGCTTAAACTTTTGGATCAATTGGTGATGTAAGAAATATCAAGCTTAAGGAGTCTGTGTTATTGTTGCTCGTAAGAAATTTAGAGAGGCTTGGCGGAATCACCTCCATTCTTTGACCTTTAACTCGAATGATTCTTTGACCTTCAACTCGAATGATTGGCCTGTGCCTCATGACCCATCAACGAAGTCCTTGGAAGTTATTATAACAGACAATACTTTAGACCACTGGGACTGGATCATGTAGCTGCATTCTTAGCTTCCTCAGTGATTTCTTGGCTCATGTATACAAGAGACAATCTGTTGACTATACTATAATGTGAGCACTACTCCAAATATCAATATAATTGGTCAAGTGTGGTCGACAAGAACTAGAAACGTTAACATTGGCTAATAATCCAATAGGTGCCATTGAACCGACGTATCATAAGTTCCCTTGCTTGAAATCTCTACCACTAAATAATGTCTTCATAACTGTATTAGGGGTGAACCTTCTTCTCGCAGCTTGTCTGAAGCTCGAAAAGTTAGCTCTAATTAACCCAGACATCGTGATGTCAAAATCTCTGGAACTTAGCAGCTCTCCGTTGAAGGATATCTTTGTTGAAAATCTCAGTTTAGAGAAGTTCACCCTAGAGGCTGATACCTTTGAAATTTTATATTTAAAAAGATGTTATCTAGATATCTTTGAGCTAAATGGCAAAGGCATCAATGTGGAAGAAGCTTCGGCTGTGGGGTGCAGCATTTGATGACAGTGATGAAAATGTTGTGGATTTGGACTCATTTTCCACCCTTTTCCCCAAGTTAAGCTATTTATCTTTGCGTTATTGTCTAAGACATGAGGCCTTTCATCATAACCTGCAGAGATCGTTTACTATGGAGAATGTGACCATGCTAGAACTTGGATGGAGCGACATTAGTGATCTCTTCTCTATTTGGGTGGCAAAATTTCTTGAAAGATGTCCTAAGTTGAAGAAATTGATAATTTGTGGGGTTGTATCAGAGTGTTATACCCACGAGAAATGCCAAACCTTAGCACAGTTTACCACATCTATCGTTGAACTTATGAGAAAATATCTGCATATTGAGGTCCGATTTCATTTTGAATAGCACATAGGCAGCTGGGAAAGTGCAAATGTAGCTACTTAGGTAGATTATCACCAGAACTGTCATCATCATCAGAATTATGAGAAGTATGTTTTCTTCTCCATTTTTAACTCCAAGCAATTGTAAATCCATGTCCTTGGAAAGAAGTGAGATTTCTTTATTTTTCTTGCCATCTCACCATTATTTTGTATTGGCTTTTCTTCTTTCGGTCTTTTATTACCATAACAATGTTTGTATTTGGAACTTTATGGATGTTCTGCCTACCTTTGACGCATATGCCTGTGACTTCAGAAAAGATACATGTATTACTGTATGACATAGTGGCTCCCTTATTAATGAGAAATATCTTTTTACTATTGCCTGTGCATGAAATTTTGGTTCATGGATGACATTTATTCTATACTCTTTGAGAAGTCAAATTTGCCATAGTTTTTTCCAGCGTACAGATAACCCCCCATTTTCTACTGTTTGATTACTTATATGTTGTGTATGTACCTGTTTCTGTGTCATAGATATACCAAAGCCAAATAGTTCTCTTTTCCTTAATTTGTTGCTAACATGTAATAGGTGTTATTTTTACAGGATTGGAGGCCTTTCTTGAGTGGCTACCTTGCACGTATATTGAAATGAAAGAAGAAAAAAAAAATATTAAGTAGTAATGAAATTTTATTTCGTTTGATTGATTTTTTATTTTGAGGTTTTGAAGATTGTATCCTATCACGACCTTACTTGAACTCTGTAGGTCCTTGAAGATTGTATCCAGTAATTGAGGAATAGAAAAAGCGTAGAACCCAAGTAGATAAAATAGTTATAGGATTGTCAAGTTCAGATTTTCAACTCTTAAAAGCACACAATTGAACAAATCTGAATTTGAAACGAACCAGGTAAATTATGATACTGTAAAGATGATTCATTCTCTATTGAAATCTTTAATAGCTTACAAAGACCTGAACGTTTATCAGATTTTGTGCAGATTATGCCTAACTACTTCATTACAAAACCTTGGCAAATTCATAAAAAAACAGAGTCTAATCTTGTATTGCTATGCCATTCATTCGTGCAAGATTTGAGACGAAAAGATGACGAGTAGCTCAAATTCTTGACAGATATTCTTGCTGCCTCAGATGCTGAGTTCTCGATTTTCTGTAGGCAAGAGGTTTTTCTGTGCCCTTTGGAAATTTCCTGCTAACTACTTGAGTGCATTTCATGTTCCCATTAGCATGGCCGGAACATCTGGAACATTTTCTCTCACAATGGACAACTCAAAGCTCTCCTCATAACACGAAGCTTTTCCTTGGCTCTTTGTGCTTTCGTGTGAACATTCTTTGATTCCTCCAAGTACTGCAAAAATGAAGGGTAACAGCAAAGTTAGATAAAGAAGGTACCTTTTGAAGGATAGATGCAGCTCAACTCCATGATTTTAGAAGACGTGTCATAATCATTGAGGCAATCAGGTCAAACTCCTGGATTTAGAAAGATGTTGAAGGAATGACTTTAAAAGATTGCAAGATTAGGATCTAACTACAGGTCTAAAACCTTTTACTACGAATCGAAAAGGTTTTGAACTTTTGTATTTATTTTTAAAACTGAAGTGATAAGACCTGAGAAAGAGAGATCAACAGGTGACTTTATAGATAGTTTTTCAGTTGCAAAACACGTATGTTTTAAGATGCTATGAAACAAGTTGTAGATATACACACATTTTACACATGCAAAGATATAGCAGTAGTTATTTGAAATATCAATCCTGCATTTCTTTTCATATCAGACGAAAATGACATGCAATTCTATCCCATTACTGTTTCAAATTGTATCAGATTAGGGATGGAGCAGAACATAGCTAGATGGAAGGTACCTGATGCTTTCTCTTCCTCTCAAGCTCCGCCTGTTAATTTTACATAACGAAAAGGGAAAAATCTGATTAGAATTACAATAGTAGGCAATTGCTGTCTGAGATTACAAATGTGTTCTTATGATACTTACCAAGGCCTGCTTAAGATGAGCATTTTCCTCCCTTAACTGGTTCAACTCTGCTTCCAACTCTACTGTGTAGGCCTGTTCCAAAGTAGGGATGAAAATGCATATTAGTTATATCTTCTTGTCATTTTATCGAACAACTTTCAAAGCTGACACTAGAAAAAGAGAAAAAAAAAAAAAACCTGTTTTCTAGCTCTAGACCTTGCTGCAGACTCTCTATTCTTTATCATCCTTCTCTGTCTTCTTTCCACAACTTTTTCAACTGGCCCATCAATTATTCTCTTCCTACCTCTCAACCCACCTAAGTCCAACCCAAATTGATTTGAGCTATCCACCTGATTCGTGCACATTCCTTCTGGGGACACTGGACTTACAGGTGCTGCCAACCCCATCGGTTGAGCCGGTGGATATCCTCCTCCCCCGCCGCCACCTCCACCACCGTTCACCACTCTTCCACCATAACAAACAGCAGGTGGAGGTTGTGATGAGAACACACTGTTTCTCTTACCATTGCTAGCATATCCTGATGTATCTCCAATAGTAGAACCACCTTGGGGGACTGGTTGGTATGTCGTAATGCCACCGGCACCGGCATTACTACCACCACCAGTACCAGCTGCAGATGTATTGAGTCCCATAATAGGCCTGGAAACATAACCAGCACCAATGGCGTGGTTGCTATTCTGGTACATACCATATTGCTGAGGCGGTGGCAATGGTTGCGACACTCCTACCCCAACACAAGGTTCTCGAACAACCCCAGCTTTGATCAGAAAATCCTCCAATGTCATCTCCCCAAACGTCGGTTGGCGTGTGGCAGATTCTGGATTCTGAGAATTGGCATTATCACTGTTGCTATTTTGATTCCCCCCTTGCTGGCTCTTGTGTATCTCAGACCAAACCTCATCCACAGTTTTCCTACATAAGGGTGCAGGAAGTGTAAGTGAACCTTGGCGAGGTAGGCTTGCTTGCTTCTCTATGTTGCGTTTCTCCACCGACGCTCCACTCACAGGCAAGTGAGCCTGAGCATTGTTCAACGCTGCCACGGCAGCAACGATGGTCGTGCCCGATTGGCTAGCGATAATTGCTTGGTTTTCCTCCGCCGTCCAAATGCTGGTGAGGAACTCATCCATGTTCATGGAGCCAAAATTCTTGCCACTCTCACAGAGAGTATGCTGGAACTCATCCAGTGTAAGCGAGTAAATGGAGGACTGCCTTCCAAGGGAAGTGAATCCATGGTGCTTGAGCTGTTGTTCAGACTGTAATGGCGGTTCAACTTCATCATGTGAAATCATTTCTGATTCTGTTACCACCATTGTTTCCTCTTCTGAAGTCTATTAAGATCAGTGACGAGCTTGAAGCTGCAACATCAATGGAGGTAAAAAGAAAAAAAAATGAGACTTCATTAATGTGGCGGGAGAAGATAAAACCCAACAAGGAAAAGTTTCATTATTCTATTTAAAATTATAAATCTTTATTAACTTTCTCTAGAATGAAACCTATTAACCCCTAGAGTGATAACCATAATCATCTACCTCTAAAATAATAATTGAAATTGATAATATAACTTCATTAGAAGTTGATAATATAAGTTTATGAACTATGCTCTCGATGTATTGATGTCTTATATATATCATAATCTACTAGATATATATGTCGAATAATTATATTTGATTAGATCAGTACAAAAAAAATAATAATAATAATAATAAAATCACGTACAAAAATAAAACCAAGACATCAACGTTACATACATCACAATAATCCTCACCAATTTCAGTGGCAACAAAGGAAGATTTCAATTAGTGAAAAGTATATGAAATGTCAATAGTATATGAAATTGTCAATCATGTACTTGACAAGACCAAAAGTTGTGTGTTTTCCTTTAAAGAAGTTTTATTCCAGATCAGATCCCACTCATATTTCAAAAAATAAAATAATACAGGAATAAATAAGTACCATAAAAGGTAAATTACAATCAAAGCAAAAGCGAATAAAAAAACAAGTTGGAAGATATTAACTTTAATAGATTATTAATACCAAAAGCCCCTTACAGTACACAACCCTCAATTTCATTAATATTATTTTTTAATCTCTTCCATAAGTAAAAATAAAAAACCCCACATTCGAATCAACAAGTAATTCTTCCGCTTCTTTTGTTAATCCTCAAATGAGCATGAAAATGATATATACATAGTATTTCTAAGTGCTTAAAAACACTAATTTTCTTCTAAAAACAAGAATTAAACTCTAATGGCAGAAACAGAACAACCATGATTAAAGGTACCAGAAAGAATAAGAGAAGCTGAAGAAGATGAAGAGAAATGGAGCCTGAAGCTACTTCAGCTTTGAGAGTTTAAAACATCAAAACCATGGCTTTCAGTCTAACAGAAGCCGCCATTAACGAAGCTTTCCCAAGCTTTGAATCTCTGTTACTTTGAAAGAAGAAATACGAAGCTTGAAGATGAGAAGAAAACAGAACATGAAAAGGTCTTAAACTGCGGTCTTTCCAGTGAAATGGGTGTCCCTCCATTTATATTTTGCATATACAAATTATAAATTTTTCTTTTAAAATTCCAATTTTAGTCCCTTTTTTATTATTATTAATTTGTTTTGTAATAACTTTCTTACCAAGTAAATTTTTTCGTTACATTTTAAAAAAATTAAAATATCAAGGACAAAATTGAACATTTTTTAAATTTTTTTTAAATGGGATAAAATTGAAATTACGTTACATAGAGTATACTTTAAGAAAGACATTAAAACAAAGACATTTCTATATATTTTGCCAAGACAATTTTCAATTTTAGCTTTTTTTTTTCCCCAAGACATAACAACTAAAGTAAAGTAATTGAAAAAGATCAAGATACCCTCAAATCTTTGAAAGTTATAATTTCAATACTTATTTTGATACAAATTCGAGATACCATTTTTTTTTAAGAAAATCAATCTTATATTAATTTTCCCAATTTCTCTTTCTTTCTTTTTTTTTTTCCCCCTTTTCAGGTTAAACTCAAATAATTTTGTAGGGGCAAAATAATTTCAGCATATTATATATATAATTATATGTACTGTTTATTTATTTATATATATATATATCAGCTTTGCTCAGTGTCCTAATTTAAAGGGGTCATGGTAAATGGTAGCCTTTTGCTGACATTGTCTCTGAGAGAGAGAGGTGGAGCCCACACTACTCAAATTCCTCGAAGTCAGAAATTATAAATATTTTATTTAACTAAAATTACATTTGTTAAAAAGATTTAAGGAAAAAAAAAACAATTTTTATTTTAAATTTCTTATTTAAGTTATTTGAAGAAGAGCATCCCCTTTCTTTTTTCTTTGAACTAATCTACGACAACGACTGACACGTGGAGGAGACGTGGCATAATTTAGCGCTTTTCGATCCTGTCTGGACTCTCCGAGACGAACACGTATGATCTTGGCTTTAGTTCGGGTTAAGATTCGGTGTAGCTGGCTCACACAACCAGGGTGTAGATCCAATCAGGGCCGTCCACGATAGGGTACTCTTTTATTTGATCGGTGAAAATGGGGAATTTTAGCAGTAAGTGATGACGTAAGGGAATGGAGGTGTAGAGGGTACTTTGGATGGCGATATCGTCACATGCAAGTAGATACATAGCTGAACCCTAAGCACGTGCTACCTTTTGGTTGGGTATTTAGTTTTTCTTGGGGGTATAATTGTTTTTTTTCCCATGAAATTCAAAATTATATATATTTTAAAAAAATATATGAAAATAAACTTTAAGGTTGTTTTGGCTCAAGAACATGAATTTATTCATTGTTGTTATAATTTATCAACTCAATATTTGACCTACAAATTTTAAATGTCGATAGAATTGAGCTAATATATTTTATCAACTCATCCTAATTCATCTAAACTTTTCTTTTTTTCCAATATTTTCTGTGGCTCCACCTATTGGTTACTGTAGTCGAATATCGCTACCATGTTTTGAAAATCAACTATGAGATCCGACAACCATCTCCGATGAAAATTCCGATGACCAACTCCGACAACCAATTCAGACTTCAACAACCGCCTTTGGTGACCTAACTTCGACGACCACCTTCGCGTGACTAACTCCAATAACCCACTCAGACTACAAATTCCAATGAAAATCACCTTTTAATGATCAACTTAAATGACCACCTTCGAGCGAGCAACTCTGATGAGCAACTCCAAACTTCGGTAACCACCTTTGACAACAAACTCTACCAACCACCTCCAATACCCATCATATGACTAACTTCGAGTTTCAACAACCATTTATGACTATAAAACTTTGCGAAAATCATCTCTGATGATCAACTTTGATGACCACCTTTGCGCGACCAAATCTGACGACCAACTTCGGACTCTGAAAACCACCTTTGACAACAAACTCAACCACCAACTCCAATACCACCTTCATGCGACCAATTTCAAACTCCTACAACTACTTCTAACTATAAAATCTAATGAAAATCATCTTCTATAATCAACTTCGACAACCTCTTTTGACTATTATAAGATTGATGACTGTTAAAGTATGTTATAAAATTGTTGATTATATAAATAATAGTATTTTGTCTATATTAAGTGCAATATTTATACGTAGAAATTTGTAAAATATATCTTTATTTAATTGAATTTACATATCAAATAAGTGTCAATAATATTCGGAAAAGTATATAAAACATAACAAGAAAAATATAAAATAGAGATTTTTTTATAGAACATTTTTTGGCAAGAAATAGTGAAAGTTGGAGATTTTTTCTATAATGATTCTCCAAATTTGGAGAAATTGAAAGTGAAATTATTGAATAAATGTAGTGGCATTTCATTGGCTACTAAGATGACAGGGGGATTCAATTAAAAAAAATCAATGACAAAGTAAAAATAGATAGTAACAACAGTAAGAAGAAAAAGAAGAAGAAAATGAAATTCATTGTGGAAAATTAGGAGTTATGATTACTCTTTGATTTTCCATTTCATTAACTATATTCCATATAATGGGTTAATTATTATTCATTACAAAAAAAAAAAAAAAAAGAACGAACGAACGAACTTACTTTAAACATTAAAAGAAAAAAATTGCAATCTATATTTTATTCAAACAGGTTGGGTATCATTATTGAATATAAAAGTTTCAAGCCAAAAATAGTAATCATAAAAGCAGATTATTTAAAGTTAAAAAACTATGCAAGATACTCCAAACATATAAACTCAATTATACACCTCGGACATAGATATATGAACTCAGACAAATAATTATATATTCCAAATATAGATATGTGAACTCCACAAACATATAAACTTCATATACATATGAATTTCAGTATCTCAACTCAACATCCCGAACAGTCTTTAAGAGTATTTAAGATAAGGAGTGAAGTACTTTTGATCATGAAACACATAATATACCGAGTTAATAAGTCATGAAAATAAAAAATTTAATGACCCCATTTTTCACTCCACACGCTCATTTAATTTCTTAAGTACTTTTTTTTTGGCAATATGTAGAGTAAAATGATTAAACCTTGTCACGTCAATTGATTTAGATTTATTTCACCAACTTCTTCAAACTGCTATGTAACTTTTTAAGTATTATTGTTAATTTGTTGTCCGTCGATATTTGTTAAACTTGATAACCAACGATAAGAAGTCAAATACAGAAGATAAAAGGTGCATTAAAGTATAAAAATTAGGAAACCATCACAAGTTATATTTTTTTCAAAAAACAAATGGAATGTTTTCATTTCCTTTATGAATTGTGTTTAAATGATTAGAAAATGAATAAAAGTTAATTAATTGATGGTAGATATTAGAATAAATACCAACTTGAGTCTTTAATTAGAAAACTACAAATTATATATATATCTTTCTAAAAAATTGAAGTATTTCCTTTTCTTTATGAATCGAGCTGTGTTTAAATGATTAGAAAATGAATAAAAGTTAATTAATTGATGGCAGATATTAGAATAAATACCAACTTGAGCCTTGTCCTTTTTAAGGATCCAACTATCAATTTCTGATATGGTAACAGATGGATTATTTAATCAGCTGTACTCAACTTAACAACACATGTATAATTACATGGTCAATATTATTTCTCCAAGGGTATGAACTATTGTCATTTGCAAGAAAAAATGGAATATTATACATATGAATGATTTATTAATATTTGTTTATACTAAATTCTATCTCAAAGCTGAGAAATGATTGAGTACAAACTTATCTAGATTTATATTTTCTACTAAGATTTTGAATACAAATTAACAATCCGTACATGTTAAGTTAGTTTAAATATTACCCAATAAATAATAATAGTTTAGATGAGTTTAATCTTTTGATTTGATCATGGTGATATGAATCCTTAAATCTCTATTCAATATGATTTTAAAAAACAATATTACACCTTTAGACCCCCAATTTTCTAAGGATCAATAAATTCTCTCCTAAAGCTAAGGGAGAATATTTAACATTTTTTGGAAAAAGAAAAACTGAATTCAATGTCTTAATTATATGCTTGAGACTAATTAACTATTCTCAAGTTAGCTATAATTTAATAATATCTTAAATCAAATATATTTTAACTCTTAAATTTTTTTCTTAGAAAATAGGTTAGAGAGAGACATACCTATATAGTATGTTAGGTTCTCAAACCACCATGGATTAACCTAAAAAATTAATAATTATATAATTTAAACTCCTGAGATTAAATCAATTTAAATCCTAAAATAATAATTGTATTAGCTTAAACAAACTTTCTTAAGTATATCAATTTAAACGTTATGTTTTATTTGGATACACTAGTATTTAAATTGATACATTTGTGAAAGTTCAAAGTTTAAATTGATACATCTATAAAAATTCAAGATTTAAATTGATACAACTAAATTGACCACATAAGCTCTACTAAATTATGTAATATTAAAATTTTCATCTCCCACTAATTTTAAGTCAGTCAATGATTTTAACACATTCATTTTCAAACCTGATTTTATTAAAATTTTCATCTCCCACTAATTTTAAGTCAGTCAATGATTTTAACACATTCATTTTCAAACCTATTTTAAAATCAATTTCCTAGGTGACTTTTAAATTCTTCTAAAATCAAATTCAGTTCGCAATGCCAAACTAAGTCTAAATTTACTTCACCCATCAACCTAAACTTTTAGAACAATAGGTGATTTAACAAACTCAACAGAACATGGGTGGATATAAAAAAGATAAAATAACACTTTCAACACTCAATTTCAAAGATCGATAAGAGAGGAGACCAAGGAAGAAGTATCCATTGATCGTGCACTAAAAAAAGGTTAAAACTCCGAACAGCCAAATAAAGACAAAGTTATAAATACAATAGCAAGGAAGAGAGACAAAAATGGAGTAACGAAGGATCACCAACCCAGAAAAAGATGTAATAAAAAGCACTTATTTCTGGTTAAGAAGAAGGGCTTTAATGATGGATTCAGACATGCCATCAGCATAGGCGTTATGACCAGCACCTGCAATCTCGTGATAATGAATCCATGGAAGCTGTTTGGCAATGTAACGTTGGAGAGTGACAGGCACGATCTTGTCTTCATCTCCATGCCATAAATGGACAGAACCTTCATTTTCTGGGAATGGGTTTTCCAGATCCAGAGGACTGAATTCCCACTTCCCAAATCCAACGTTTACATCCCTGTGAATGGACTCGTATTCTCCTTGTTGTTTAAATATAAGCTGACAGTGACAATTCCATCCCAGCAACAGAAAAAGAAAAAATATTTTTCAGTGTATTTTACAGGGAGACAGCTGATTATCATGTGCTAGCATTTTGTATTATTATATTCACTTCTAGTGGCAAAGTTTGATAACAATTTAGTTTTTAATTTTTGGGTTTTCAAAATTAAGCTTATAAACGCTATTTATGTTTATTAGGTTACTTTTTGTGGATATTTTTGAAACAGTTTTTAATAGGTTGAGAACTTGACTAAGAATCTGAGTGTTTCCATGGGACAGATGGAAACCACTGTGAAGAAATCGAGAGAAAGTAACACAATTTTCAAGAAGCAAAAACCAAAAACCAAAATGGTTTCAAGCAGGGCCTTAGCTTTTCAAACCAGATTTTGTTCATATAGGGTTGTCTAAATTTCAGATGGAAGATGAAATCATTTCACTCCCAGAAGAGCCTCAAGATGACCAAATTTAAATAGTTTGAGAGGATCTTTAAAGTAAAATGAAGCAAGTTTAGAGTCTAGGGGTGCAAAAGAAAGTACTCGAGTACTTTTCACTCAATTTCCATTAGGTTTAGTTGGACTACCAAAAGTATTTTAAAAAAAGTTATTACAGACCTCGTATAATATTCACTAGATTTCTTCATACTTCTTGTTCTTCCCCTATAGGACTTTTTCGCAGGATCAACAGGAAGTAGCATTGATATTGCCTTCCAAAAACCAAATCCCCCAAAAATGACCAAAAAAGCTTTTGGATTCACCCATTAGGCAATAACTTCTTTCTTTCTCTGCAATATGTTGGACCATAAATATTAATCATATCTCACGGAGACCAAATAAGTTTTTTTGGAACTTCAACTGCCTTGGTTATTTTCCCATCTCATCCCACATTATTAGCATTCCCTTCAACTGCCTTGGTTCCTATAGCAAAGCTACTTCCAAACCAGTTTCTTTGATAAAATCCTTGATTGTAGCCCTCTTGCTACAGCCCCCCACCAACCCTTCTATGTTCCAACTTAGTATTTTCATGTGGCTGCCTGAAGCGTTATCATAATTTGCTATTGTGAATATTTTAAGCTCTCTTGTACCATAGGAAGACGACTCTCTACCAGTGTTCTTTCTTCAACTTCGTCCCTTTGGTATTGGTCTACTTTGTCCCTTTGGTATTGGTGTAGGATATAATCCAAACTTCTCTTCACATACAACACACATACTTCGCTAATCCCTCCAAACTTATTCAGACAAACCTTCACTCCCTCCCCTCCCAGTAAAAGCATTGCACGGGGAAGCAAGACATCTTCAACGGAAGTTTTTCCTCCCCCATCATGACTACAAGTTTGGTTTCTCCCTTTGCTATTTCTTTCACTTGACTAGTTTTAAACAAGTTACCCAGATTTCTCAACGTATTTTCATTTCCTTTACACCACTGCTCCATCTTGGGCCTTTAGGGAAATAGAACTAAAAAAATACAATCCCAAATGCTTGGCAGATGCTTCACACTCTCCACAAGCTACCAAACCTCCTAATTACTTGCTAGTATCTGATTAAAAACACAATACCCACCCCTACAATATATTCCATTTGGTCCATAACCCTTTAACGATTTATTACAAGAGAGTTCCTACCCCTATCTACCCTTATCCACACTCCCTGCACTCCAGTAAGTACAATTTTATCTCCTTTTGTAACTCAATATTGTTTATGGCAGATTTCTGACTTAAATCAAACCAACACTTGAGGATGTGCCATTGACTTTTCTATGTTTACTGACCCTCAACTCACCTCTCAAATTTGGCTGATAAATTACTAACTGGAATGCAACCTTTAATTTGACACATTTAGCACCATCTCTATCGACTAACGTACAGTCAGAAGTGAATAAGATAAGATCAGAAAAGTAGAAAGCAAAATTGTATACGGAAAGGTCGCATACCTCACATTCTTTCCTTCCCACTTGCTTGGACAGGAGTTCTTTATCTTGACGAGATAGAATATTGGGACTTGCAGCAATAATACTAGAAGAAGGAAACCATCTTTGTGTATTCCACCAGTAGGTAAGCCACGGGGTGTAGTGAGCGACACGAAGTGTCCACTGATCCTGCCGAAACTGTTGGTAGAAGGCTTCATTCGTTAAGTTTGCAGGAAGCCCAGGCCACCAGTAGTTAACAACTGGCGCTAATAGTGTTGCCCCTGCTAGCCTGTTAGTATTTTTTTTTTTTTAAAAAAAGAAAATAAATAAATAAAAATCCTTGTCATACAAGAAGAAACACAAATAGATAAATCGCTTTCCGTGTCCTGCATATCCTTTCACATAAAAGGAGGCAATGGAATATTCAATTTATGATTTCTTCCTGATGTTCATTCTCATTTTGTTGTATAAAATGATTCTTGATGTTCGTTTTCAGGTGTGGTTTCATACCTGTTAGGAATATATTTTAGACAGCTCCAAACTGCCTGGCCACCCATGGAAAATCCAATAACATAGAATTTGGATCCTAGCTCCAATTGATCAGCTAGCTCCTCTATATCAGAAGCGATGGTTTTTGGAGTTCGATTTGGATTCGGATCACTCTCTCCATAACCAGATCTGTCAAATGATAGAATGTAGATTCCTAAGTTTTCAATTAGGTCCTGCAAAATGTCAATAGAGAGTGAACTTAAGACTGATCACATTTGAGTGTTAAGATGCCTTTCCAGATCATTTTGATAAACATTAAAAGGTGAAATATAAAATGATACCTGAGAGATGGTATTTGCAACAATGGCATTGTGTCTGCAAGAACGAAAGCTATGGACATAGATAATTTTGTATTTAGCTGAATCTTTTGGAACCCCGTGCTCCTTGTATGCCAAATATCTACCATCTCTAAGCTTTATTCTTGGTGCTGTGATAGGAGGTCCCTCAGGAGAACCACATATTTTTGGTGCAGGAGGTTGGATTGCCTGATAACCCCAGGCCAAAAATCCAAAAAAGAGCAGCACAGCTATATTCCTCAGCAATCCTGCTATTTTGAGCTCTATTCAGAAGAGCTAGTACATACATACATTAAGGGCAACAACAGTATCACTTTTAACTTTAAAATGATAAAATACAACAGTATCACATATAATCCGAAATGTGTTTTTCCTTGTGGGATCCTGTGATGAACAAAGTTTGCAATAGGCTGGCTTCTTCGAAAAAGGGGTTTCTTTCTAAAGCGGGTTGTCTCACTCTAATTAAGTCGAGTGGTATTCCAGTTTATTTCTTCTCTTTTTTCAGAGCTCAAGGTGAGGTGTGTAAGCGTTTGGAGAGGTTGATGCATGACTTCCTTTGGGAAGGGTTGATGAAGAGAAAGGTAAAGGCTTGCACCTAATTAGGTGGGAGGTGATTGAAAACCGGTTTCTTAAGGGGGTTTTAGAAATTGGGAACCTTAGGATTTGTAACAAAGGTGGTGCTTTTTTACTAAGCTCAATTCTCTATGGCGTAGCTCCTATCCTTTCGAGTGGTTGGATAAAGGGATTAAAGGCACCCATCAGAATCCTTGGAAATAGATATCGAGAGAGCTCCCTGCCTTTGTTCTTTGGGTCCGCTGTGTGGTGGGAGAAGGTAGAGAGACGTGTTTTTCGAAAGATCACTGGATGGGGGAGAGTCCTCTCTCTGGGTTATTCCCCAGATTGTACCATTTTTCTTCTCTTAAAAATCATTTTTGACAGATTTTCTTGTCTAGACAGGGAGCTCTTGTACATTTTCCTTTGAGTTCCGTTGTGCTCTTTCCGATAGGGAAACGATGGAGTGGTGGCTCTCCTCTCTCTTCTTCAGAGTCACCCATTTCATCTTGAGAGGAGAGATGTGAGAGTTTGGAGCCCCAATCCTTTGGATGAATTCACATGTAAGTCTTTTTTCAGAGTTTGATTAACCCTTCTCCTCTAGGAGAGTCTATCTTTTCGTTGCTTTGAAGGATTAAGGTTTCTAGAAAGGTGAGATTCTTCACTTGGCATCGTATTAGTATGTTGGACAGGCTGGTGAGAAAGATGCCTTCAATAGTTGGACCTTTCTGTTGTATTCTTTTTCGAAGGGCGGAGGAAGATTTGGACCATATTCTTTGGCATTGTGAGTTTGTGGGCTTTGTCTGGGATTTGTTTTTCCAAACGTTTGGTATGATGTGTGCTCGTCACAGAGATGTTAGAGATATGATCAAGGAGTTCCTCCTCAATCTGCCGTTTGGGCAGAGAGGCTGTTTCCTCTGGATTGCTAGTGTTTGTGCTATCTCTTGGGTGCTATGGGGTGAGAGGAATAGTAGGGTGTTCATGGGGGTTGAAAGGGATGCTAGAGAAATTTGGTCTCTGGTTCGTTTTCATGTTTCTCATTGGGCTTTGATTTCAAAGGCTTTCTGTAATATACCTTTATATTTGATTTTGTATAGTTGAAATCCCTCCTTGTAGAGTGAGTCCCCTTTTTTGTGGGCTTGTTTTTGTACACCCATGTATTCTTTCATTTCTTCTCAATGAAAATTGTTCTTGTAAAAAAAATATGATTGTACTGATAGATCACATTATGGGCATTAAGTTTTAAATAGTAAAAGATCCAGGAAAAGGAGGCTAGGGATGTTAAAGAAATTCAATAACACCTGATCAACCAAAACCAAATAAGTTATGGACTTAAATGGGCAGTTTAGGATTAAACAACTTGAGATCACTTGATCGGATTGGTTCGTGGTTGTCCTAATATTAACACAAATTAAATAGAATCAACTCAATTTTGATAATTTCAAAAAAATCTCTTTTATTTATGTTAGAAGTTAGTTTTACATGTCATTTATTTTAGCGCAAACTAAGAACTTTTCATTGACGGTTTAGAAAGAAGACATAAGAAGCCCAGAAGAAGAAGCTTACACAAACTCACTCCAACTAAGACTAGTCTCACTTTTAGTGTGCCTGATGACTCTTTCAGTTCTCTTTCTTTCTTTTCTTTTCTTTTCGTTTTTTTTGTTACTCAATAAACAAATTTCTAGAAAATAATTGGTTTCAAGTCTTTGAAGTACTATCGTTCATAGAATAAAATATGTAACTTTTGTTCCATTGTTTATAATATTAATATAAAATAAAATGACCTGCAAAACCCAAATTATTTGGTCTATCACCTAAGAAGGTCATTTGAGTTGGCCAAGTTTGCCATCAACAATTGAGTCAAGCATACAATACCTCTATATCCAACCAAATGCATAAGCAACCCCTGACAGAGGCTTTAAAACATAGACCAATGGTTCATATACATATGAGTTAGAAAAAATTGAAAACACACGCATGTATCAGAAAGGAAGTTATTTCTTTTAATGAAACTTCTTTAGTTAATATACTAAGTCCAGAGACGAGTACAGGATTTCAACAAGGCCACGCCAACCATATGTATGCAAAAGTTTGAGATTCTTTAAGGCAATGAAATTCTGAAGTAACTGTTAAAAAATTCAACATATAGTAGAGGAAATTATGCATTTATATATCGATATTCAAACAAACAAAAATCTGACATGAAATAAGTCAAAAATCATTCGAAACAAGAGGAGAAAGAAGATGCCTCTGTACTCCTCCCAAATATTTGAATTATAAACTAGGTCAAACTCTAATGGCAAGCAGAACTCAGCAAAATAGATCGAAAGCAAATGCTCTTTCAGACAAAAAGCCACATCTTCCTAATAAACGAACGGCCAAAAGTCAGAAGTAACATGCCAACTTGTTCAACGCTTTAGATCTACTCATACTACTCCGCTTATGCATTAACGACAAGTGGCGGGAAACAATTTGAAGAAATCACGACCATACCATCATCGACGAGACAATAGATCAATAACAACGAATAACAAGAACGTATCACTTGCTTGATGACAAAAATAGAGAATGAAAAAATCATGCCAGAAGATTCTAAAGCTGCGGTCAGAAATTGAAACTAGCACCATAAACTACAGCTTAGGTCGATTTTGATCATTGCTATAGCTTAATCAAAGCCATTAAAGCAGACGGAGGACTACGATTCTTCCTTACTTCCAGCTTCACAACGAAGATGATTAACATGCGAAATTCAGCATGGGAGAACACAATAAATACGAGGAAATTCAAACAAGCAGTGGAGAAAATGGAAAAGGAAATGGAGATAGGCTACCTGAAGAAATCGGGGAAGAATTGCTCCGCTTAGCTTTCCGTGTATGAGCTCTGGCCGATGCTGCCGATATCTTCCGGTTCACACCTCCTGCCATTAAAGCCCTTGGCAACCCACAGATCAGACCTCGCCCTGAATTTCGTAGAGATCAAGGGAAGGGAAAGATCTGGAAGTAAAGTGAGAGCGGGGGAAAAACAGAGAGATTCAAGAACGAAGATTTTTTTCCCCGTTTTTCCTTTTTGTGCTGTATCTGCAAAATCAAAATAATATAATTTGTCAATTCTTATTTCTTACGGCAATCTGATCTGGGGAAACATATTTAATTTTGTAATGAGCTGGGGCTGGGTTTGATTTACATATGTCTAATGTGTCTTTATTTTTTTTTCCACGTGTCTTAAATATGTTCAAATAACAATGAAATAAACTTCAAAATTTGAAGATAAAATAAAACTTTTAAAAATTCGAGATTATATAAGAGGAATTATTTTAAATAATAAAAATATTGAAGGTATTTACAAATAATAGTAAAATATCACCCACTATTGTAGATAGATAGTAAAATTTTACAATATTTATACATATTTTAATTTATTTCCGAAAATAATCCTATATATAATTCAACCTTTCCTATTTACACAATTAGCTTAGGTTACATTTGATCGTGAATCAGATTTCCATATATGAAATTGCCACAAAAAGTACTCGCTACATTCAAATATTTAGTTACATGTTTAAAAGTATTTAATTTCATGTAAACAAAAGAAAAAAAAAATGAAAAATGAAAAAGAAAGAAAAGTTGTTTTGTCTACACTTCTTCCATTTTGAATACTATTTAAAAAAGAAAAATGATTCCCTAAAATTAATCAATCTATCAATCCTGTTTAACAAGATAACAAACAAAATATGTGATGCTTAATAACCTTTTAATTTTTGGTTTTTAAAAATTAAACTTATTAACATTATTTATACTAATTAATTTTTTTTGTTCTATCATCTATTTTTTAGAAGTGATTTTAAAAACCAAGGTAAGTTTGAAAACCGAAAAAAATAGTTTGAAAAATTACCCTTTTGGTCCATATGTTTTGGGTTTAGTTTCTATTTGGGAATGTTCCAAAATTTAACACTTTTGTCTCTTAATTTTAGTCTTTGAAATAACAGGACTGTTAATGACTTAACAAAATGAGAATTAGGATAATGATTAACTAATTTTAAACCAAAATATATTTAGATGACGTGGCTATTTTAATTGTGATAGGACAAAAAGTTCGTTTTTTAAAAAATAAAAATAAAAGAAACTCAAGAGACACTTCTTAGAATTCAGCTTTACAGATTAAATTTAGATGTTCCTCTTTGCAAGCGAAACAATTGATAAGATAAAGAAACCAATGCTGCATTGGAATGGCCCATTCCTCTGCTTTTCTGTCCTCAATTTCAACCCGTAGAGAAAACAAAAATGACTCAGATAGACGTGGCTGAGAATTTGGTTCCAAAATGTGAAGACGAAGAAACATTTTGGAATGAAAAGTTGGATTCCACAAAGTATCTTTTGAGTTTCTTTTATTTTTATTAAAAAAAAAAAACTTTTTGACCTATCACACTTAAAATAGTCACGTCATCAAAAATATATTTTTAGTTTAAAATTAGTCAAGTCATCCTACTAATCAACATTCCATTAAGTCACTAACAATTCTTGAATATTATTGAAATCTCAAAGACTAAAGTATTAGATTTTAAAACATAAGGATCAAATAGAAGCTAAACCCAGAATCTAGGGACCAAACAAGTATTTTTTCCAAATAGTTTTTAAAAATTTATTTTTGTTTTTGAAATTTGACTAAAAATTCAACTATTTGTTTAAGAAAGATGAAAACCATACTAAAGAAGTTATAAGAAAGCCAACCAAACTTTAAAAAACTATAAAAACCAAACGAAAGGGAAAAAAAATCAATTTAAAAAGGTAAGATACGCAACCATTGTTATTGTTATTTTTTAGTTCAATAAGATATCGAGATTGAGATTTGTATTTCCGATGTTTTAGAAGAAGATATGATGTAACCCCGTATACTCTAGGTGACAGCCCAGCTATTATTTGATGACTATTAAAAAAAATATTAAGGTTGTTACATTTATATCCCTTAATACTTTTAGCCCAATGAAAAGAAATACTTGTGATCTATTAGAAACTTAGTGAATTCACAAAGTTAGTATTAAAACATTTGTCATTCATTTTCCTAGTCAATTATCAACAAGAACCAATTAACAACCCAAAAGGGCTGGAATGTCAACAAAAAATGGCGGCCAAAACCATCCATTTTTGCTCTTGAGCTGCACGATATTCTTCACTGAAACTCAATATATAGCAAGTTCAAGGGTGAACCATTAAGTCCAAGTTGACACTTTGAGTGAAGGAGATACAAAGCAGAAATAGCATTCTCCTAATAACTCATAAATCCCACACGACCAGAACCAACCTTACTTTGAACGAGATCTGTTCTATTAGTCATACAACAGTGTACTTGAGTTCTAAGAAAATCCCACAAAGACCAGAAAACATGCTCAAATATGCTCATTTCTCTTCAAGCAAAAGAGCAGTGATTATAGAATCATAAACATTATCAGCATAAGAGAACAAGTGTCCAGCACCCGGTACCTCGTGGTAGCGAATCCATGGGAGCTTTTCAGCAATGCAGCGTTGCAGTTTAGGAGACACGACCCTATCGTCGTCTCCCTGCCATATGTGGATTGATCCGTCATTGTGAGGAAATGGATTTTTTAGGTCCAGAGGACTGAACTCCCAGCTGCTAAATCCAACATTCAAATCCTGATGGAGGGATTCATATTCACCTTGTTGTCTAATCTGAGCCTGTGAAACCGCATACAGCAGTTACTCGAACATTTTCCAAGAGATTGTAGATTGTTTTATCATGATATGTAATGATGCAACAAAAAGAAGGATAGCTGATCAAATTATGTTTTTTTCTAGAAGAAACCGAAAAAAAGAATGGGTATGAAGAACAAGAAGAATAAGACCTAGTCGATAGTGAGAAAAAGTCTTGAGGCTCATAGCGAGGTATTTAACCTAATGCTCCAATAGCTATTTGAATATGTAGCTTGTTTAATGATGAACGCTTTATTAAAAAAAATTGTTAATGTAATCTATTAGGGACAACAAACCATCCCCAGATCTTCACAATGATACAATATTGTCTACTTTGGACATAAGACATCATGTCTTTGTTTTTTGTTTCACACGAAAGGGCTCGTACCAACAGAGTAGTTGTATTAACTTATATACCAATGATCTTCCATTTACCTAGTCAATGTGAAACTTTAGTTGCATTTTCAACATAAATTAAAGCAGAAAAACGGGACAAGCTAGTTTTAGATTATAAAACAAACGAAATCATCTTGCATACAAGAGTTAAGGTCAAGAGAACCCCCACACCCAAATGTTGATGGTTAGAAAGCTCATTTCTCAGTCGATAAAGAATGCAACAAAAAGAGAAAATCAGCTTGAAGGTCTGGGATGAATATACTCCAAGTGAGTGATCAATATGCTATAAGTTGTTCAAAGAATAAACTTAAGGTTTGATTTCTAATCAACTGTTCTATATCAACTTTCTCTCTGGTTCTCCCCATGATAAAGAAAGCTCAGGTTGCTTGTAGAAACAAAATGAAATTATCAAACGAGAAAACAAAATACTTACCATATACTGGCGTCTGAATGAGAGCTTAAGAATGAGATTTTTGTCGCTAGGAGAAAGAATGTTGGGATTGTGAGTGATAATACTCGAAGCAGGAAACCATTTCTGTGTGTTCCACCAGTATGTAAGCCAAGGAGTATAGTGAGCAACACTTAGAGCCCATTGGTCTTGCAATGGTTTCCATTTGAAAGCTTCATTAGATAAATTTGCAGGAAGACCTGGCCACCAATAGTTGATAACTGGAGCTATTAGTACTGCCCCCGCCAGCCTATTAGGATTCATGATACATCAAATTCTTTCTCAATCACTATGTTGCCTTTCAAGAAAAGAAACAATTGAAAGCATTAAAGTATTGATATAATTACATTAACTGTAATGTGTTAGGTATCCAACCCTGAAAACTAATACCCAACAATGGCAATCTTCACAAAAAACAGAGTATACTCTGTGATTACATTATTTATGAACTTTCTTGGGAAATATTACAGAAAAACAACTTGGAAACAACATATAACAGAAATAGAAAAAGATACAATATTAAGAGACACTTCCCTGACTCTCCACCCAATTCGAGAGGGCTGGTTTCCTCTCCCTCAGCTTCCTCAACCTCAGCTAAAACATTCCCTGCCTAAAAGCCTCTCCCCTGCCTTTCTTATATAACAACCCGGTGGTCCCTCCTTCCTCCCCAAAATAACCGAATGGTGGTCCCAAAATCATCCTTTCCATTTATTTCCCACTACCCGAATCTTCTCCTTCCACATCAGTAATTTTCAATGCTTTTCCCTTTTTACCCCTCTTTTTATGTGTGTGAATAATTGGAGGTCTAACAATATTGCTCGCCTCAAAACTCACCTTGTCCTCAATCAGGAAACTGTTCATTCATCAAATAAACTAACTCCCAAGTCGCTTCGCTGTCAGGCAGCCCCTTCCACTTCACTAACCATTCATTGGCTGCAAGTTCCCTGTTCCAACGGATGCCTAGGATGCTATCTGGTACCAATTGCAGCTCAAATTCTTCCGTCAGCACTGGTGGATGATGTTGAATCTGATGTGCCTGCCCCAATTTCTTTTTTAACTGTGATATATGGAAGGTGTTGTGGATATTTGCTCCTGGAGGCAATTCCAACTTGTAAGCCACTTCTCCTATTCTCTCTTGGATTCGATAGGGGCCATAGTATTTTGGAGCTAGTTTCTCACTTCGTTTTCGTGCTAACGACCTCTGTCTATATGGTCGGAGTTTGAGGTAGACTTCATCTCCTACTTCGAAATTCAATTTCCTCCTTTGTTGGTCTGCCTGTTTCTTCATTCTATTTTGAGCTACTGCTAAGTGTTCCTTTAATGTGTTCAATACCGCATCCCTTGCCATCAATTATTGCTCAACTAAGTCATTTGAGGTCTTCTTTTCTCCATAAGAAATCAGTGCCGGTGGCTGCCTTCCAAAGACGGCTTGATAAGGAGTAGTCTTAATGGAAGTATGAAAGGTGGTGTTGTACCAAATTTCCGCCCATGGAATCCACTTACTCCACTTATTAGGTTATTCGTTACAAAAACACCTCAGGTAGGTTTCCAAGCATCTGTTGATCCTCTCAGTTTGTTCATCCGTTTGTGGATGGAAGGAAGTACTCCGCTTCAGAACTGTTCCCATCATAGAAAATAACTCTTTCCAAAAATGACTCAGGAAGATCTTGTCTCTATTTGTCACAATAGATTTTGGGACTCCATGGTGCCTGATTACCCTTTGAATTAAAAGTTCTGCAACTTGTTTTGCCGAATATGGGTGTTTCAACTTTACGAAATGAGCATATTTTCTGTCCACAACAACCATGATAGAGTTGAAGCCTTTTGATTTTGGAAGTCCTTCCACAAAGTTCATTGCTAGGTCGTCCCAAATTTGTTCTGGGATAGGAAGGGGTTGTAGCAACCCTGGTGGCTTTAAGGACTCTGTTTTATTGCGTTGGCACACTTCACATTGTTCGACATATCTTTTCACATCAGCCTTCATGCCCTACCAGAAAATCTCCCTTGACATCCTCTTATAAGTCCTCAGGAATCCGGAGTGACCTCCCAAAATTGAGTTATGAAAAGTATGGAGTAAAGCTGGAATTAAAGTTGAAGTTTTGGAAATCACTAATCTCCCTTTGTACAATAACCTCCCTCGTTCCCATTGATATTTTGGCTTTCCTTCTAGATTTTCTTTAAGAATTGCTATAATTTTCTGTAATTCCTCATCTTCGTTGACTTCTTTAAGCACCAACTCCACATCTATCATCGATGGGTTGATAAAGAATACATTTCGGTTGTTGGTGGCAGTCTTGACACGGCATCAGCTGCCTTATTCTGAAGGCCAAGTTGATATAAGATCTCAAAATTGTACCCCATGAGCTTGGTTAGCCATTTCTGAAATTGGGGTTGCACTTCTCTTTGCTCAATCAAGAATCTTAAAGCCTTTTGGTTGGAAATGACTTTGAACTTTGCCCCTATCAAGTAATTACACCATTTTTGGACGGCTAGTACCACAACCATTAGCTCCTTCTCACATATAGACTTCTCTTGGGCCTGAGGAGATAATTTCTAACTGAAATATTTAATGGGTCTTGAGTTTTGTGTGAGTATTGCCCCTAAGCCAAAACCAGATGTGTCCGTTTCAATAACAGAAGGAAGTGAAAAGTCTGGAAGTGCAAGGGACTGGTACAGTCATCATAGTTTTCTTCAATTCATCAAATGCCTCTTGAGCTTGTTGGCCCCAGGTGAAGGCATTCTTTTGTAACAGTTGTGTGAGTGGGGCTATGATCTGACCATGTCTTTTTACAAACCTCCTATAATAGCCTGTGAGGCCTAGGAAACCCCCCAATTCTGAAACGTTTTTTGGTGTAGGCCAGATTACCATTGCCTTGATTTTTTCCCCATCGGCTTCAACCTCTTCTTGCGAGACCTAATGCCCTAAATATTGGATTCTTGACTGACAGAAGGAACATTTTTTCTTGTTGGCGAATAACTCGTGATCCATTAAAATGTTGAATATCACGGCTAGGTGCGTTTCATGGGTGGAGATGTCCGGACTGTAGACCAAGATGTTGTAAAAAAATACCAGTATGAACCTTCTAAAGAATGGTTTGAATATTTGATTCATCAACGACTAGAATGTGGCTGGTACATTGGTTAATCCGAATGGCATTACTACGAATTCATAGTGCCCCTCATACGTCCTAAACGTAGTCTTCTCAATGTTTTCTTCTTTCATCCGGATTTGATGGTAACTTGAACAAAGGTCCAATTTAGAGAAAACTGTTGAGCCATGGAGTTCATCCAACAATTCTTCTATCACCGGTATAGGAAACTTATCAGCCACTGTTATCTGATTCAACCTCCTATGATCAATACAAAATCTCCAACCCCCATCTCTTTTTCTGATCAGAATCACTGGGCTTGAGTAAGGGCTTCTGTTGGGCCTTATTATTCCTGCTACTAACATTTCCCCAACCAGTTTCTCAATCTCTTCTTTTTTATGATGCCCGTACTTGTAAGGTCTCACATTGACCGGTGGTTCCCTTTTACGAGTGAGGATTTGATGATCGATCTCTCTCTTTAGAGGCAATTGGGTTGGAGTATTAAAGATATCTTCACTTTCACTAAGTAGAGCTTGGATCATTACTGGAAGTTTCTCTCCCTCCAGGGCTACTTCATCAACCACAAGGTCATGGCTATCGGAAATCTCCACGTTTTGGAACTCAATTAGGAATCCTTGGTCATCCTCTTCCCATTCCTTGGATAAAGCTTTCAACGAGATTTTTGCCCGAGTTAAGGAAGTATCTCCCCTTAACATGATTATTTTGATCTTTCTCTGTGAAGCACATGGTTAAGGAAGGCCAGTGGACCCCATGAATCCGGTCGTGAATAGCCACTGCATCCCCAAAATCACATCCATCCTGCCTAAATCCATAAGAAGGAAGTCAACATTGACTTCTAAGTCTTGAAGTTTCAATAAAACAGACTTGCAATTGCAGACGCCATTTCCCATGATAGCCTCCCCATTACCGATTACTACTCCATATTTCGTGGTTGTGGTCACCGATATGCTCAACCTTCTAATCAAACGCTGATGTATAAAGTTGTGGGTTGCTCCACAATCTATCAGTACAACAACTTCCACTCCTTGAACGGTCCCCTTCAGCTTCATCGTGCCACGCTTTGGAAAACCCATCATTGAGCATAGGGAAATCTCAGCTTCTTCGATCACTTCTAGCGAAGCTATTTCTGCCGCCTCTTCACTTTCCTTTTCTTCCTTGTCCTCTTCCCCTGCATCATCATTAGAATTGAATAAGAATTAACTCACGATTTTCCCTTACCTTGCAACGGAAACAAAGGCCCTTCTCCAACCTTTCCCGGTATTTGCTGTCAGAAAGATGTTTTACCGGGGGCTCCTTCCTCATCATCGATCCTCCCTTCACCAAACTAGTAATCTGGCGTGTTGTATTAGCGTCCGGCGTTTTAGGGTTGACTTTGACGGGTGTTGGGCTATTTTTATTTCTCGTCTGAGCTTCACTCTTCTTGGGCCCAATAAGGCCAAGTTCATTTAAAGTAAGTTTAAGGGCCAGATTGCGGTCGTTGACGAGTTGGGCTTCTCTCATACTTTCCTCTAAGCCCACTGGATGTCTGCTGATTACTTCAGCTTGGATTGCAGGTTCCAACCCGTTAAGAAATGCATCCATGAGGATGCTCTCCGCCATCTCTAGCAATGGCGCGGAATAGTTCACGAACCTCTTCACATATTCCTCATAGCTCCCTTCTTGCTTAATTCGTAAGAGCCTGGCTTCGAGGCTTCTCTCCGCTATGGGATGGTATCTTTCAAACAATCTCTTCTTCAACTTTTCCCAGGTTTCGATCGACTTCCGATTATAACTCCATCTAAACCAGTCGACTTCATCGGGGGCAAAACTCACCACGGCCACCTTCACCTTCTCCGCATCGTTGAACTTGTGAATCTTGAAATAATGCTCTGCTCGGTAGACCCAAGACTCCGGGTTTTCTCCGCTGAAAATGGGCATTTCCAGCCTTTTGTATTTGCTCTTATTAATCCCTCCAACAGTCATACTTGTTGATGAATCCTCTTCCAACTTACCCTTCAATTTGTTCCTTGATCCTTCGCTCAATCCCGAGTCCTCCGTCCTCTTCACCAAACTATTTTCTCGAACGTCTTCAGATAATTTTTCCATACTTTTGCAGAGACTGATGATCAAGTTCTTCATCTCCTAAATCTCTTTCTCATTGGCTTCCAATCGTTCCTTGACCTGCTTCTGCGTCATCTGCCTTGTTTGCCCTAGGATGTTGATAGCTCTGATACCAATTTGTTAGGTATCCAACCATGAAAACTAATACCCAACAATGGCAACCTTCCCAGAAAACAGAGTATACTCTGTGATTATATTATTTATGAACTTTCTTGGGAAATACTATAGAAAAACAACTTGGAAACAACATATAACAGAAATAGAAAAGACACAATATTAAAAGACACTGCCCTGACTCTCCAACCAATTCGAGAGGGCTGGTTTCCTCTCCCTCAGCTTCCTCAACCTCAGCTAAAACATTCCCTGCCTAAAAGCCTCTCCCCTGTCTTTCTTATATAACAACCCAGTGGTCCCTCCTTCCTCCCCAAAATAACCGAATTGTGGTCCCAAAATCATCCTTTCCATTTATTTCCCACTACCCGAATCTTCTTCTTCCACATCAGTAATTTTCAATGCTTTTCCCTTTTCACCCCTCCTTCAATATGTGTGAATAATTGGAGGTCTAACATAACGTAACCTTTCAGCATAAGCTTTTAGATGGATTTGTGATTTAGCATCATATCCGAGCAAGAGGTCCTATATTTGGGCACATGTCATTTTGTCTCCAATTAATATTAATTTACATATATTGGGCTCTTAATAAATTTTCAAGCCCATAAGTGATAGAGAGTGCTAAAGTATTAATATAATTAAATATATCGTAACCCATTGACATAAGCTTTTGGGTTAATTAGTGATTTAACGAAAAACAGAATAATCGATCAATGTTGAGGGTATACACACATGAGAGTATTGAATTCAAATACTCTTTTCGTTGGTCTTGAACAGAGGTAGCTAAGATAAATAATGCATATGCCATATATTTTACCTATTTGGAATGTACTTCAGACAGCTCCAAACTATTATCCCACCCATGGAACCTCCCATAACATAGAATTTTGATCCCAATGCCAATTGATCTGCAAGCTCTTCTATGTCCATAGCCGCGCTCTTCACCGTCCTCTTCGGGTCAGGATCACTCTCTCCATAACCAGGTCTATCAAAAGACAGAATGTAGATTCCCAAGCCTTCAATAAGTTCCTGAGAGAGCTCTACACAGTCAAACTCCAGAACAGTTCTCAAAATAGAAGTTAAAATGTATGCAAATGGAGAAAAAAACCCCATCAAAATGCACCGGAGAAAGGGCTCGGGCAGCAGTAGTGTCATGCCTGCAAGAATCAAAGCCATGGACTGAGACAATTTTGTACTTGGCTTTGTCTTTTGGCACACCATGCTCCTTGTAAGCCAAATGCCTTCCATCGCTGAGCTTTATTCTTGGTGCTGTAATGGGAGGGCCACCAGGTAAGCCACATATCTTGGGAGGAGGAGGTTGAATCACATGATAGAACCATGCTGAAAATCCCAAAAAGAGAAGCCCCAGCAGTTTTCTGAACGCCCCTGAAACAAACTACTGTTTTCACATAATACCCAGGAAGGAAGTTTTATGGATTAAATACACCATAACTTATCAGCTTAAGGTTTTTAGAGGCCTTATCTTCAAAGTTGTATTGTAACTTCCTCAATGAACAGTCAAGGTCAAGGTGTATTTGGGGTAACTTCTAAAATAAGTAATTTTCAGAACAAAGTACTTGACCACTTAAACCTCACTATTGGTCCATTTGGTTCTTAGTTTTTTGGTTTTCTAAAATTGTGTTTGTTTTCTCACAATTTCTTTACAATAGTTTTCATCTTTATCAAGGAAACATTTATATTCATATCCAAATTTCAAAAATAAAAATAAAACTGTTTTTCTAATGTTCAAAATTTTGATTGGAATTTTAGAACAATTCTAAAAAGTAGAAAACAAAACAAATAAACTTGTGTGTAGAAATAATGTTTTCAAGTTCAATTTTCAAAAACTAAAAGGTTAAACACTTCCAAACAATCATTGTAATTTTTAGCACTTCATTCAAACTGTTATTAAGCACTTCCTAGAAATCACCGTAGTTTCAACTTTCAACACTTTTAAATGGCTTTCAAAACATGAAGTTCTTGAGTTAAAAAATACATTTAGACATGATAAAAGTTCTAACATTCTCTTAGTACATGTTTGGGAGCAATTACTCTAAATCACACTTTTAGTTGTTCAAAATTTATTTAACATTGATATTTAATGGCTAAAGTGACTTCTTTTTACTAAGTTTTGAATCCTAACATATCCCAGTAACATTACCAACAACTGCACCTTGCTATTAGTTGAGCTCTTACATAGGTCAAAACTAATTGACAATAGGAGAAGTATCCCATGTATCTTTTAAAGATTGTGAGGTCACCCTATCTTTTCAATGTGGAATCCTCAGCCTACCTCTTAAGATGGTGCCTCTTTGTCCTTTGGGTTCACCATTCTTAGATCAAATCCTTTTTTCTTTTTTACTGAATACTAGTTTGGGTTTTATGGGCTCTAATACTATATTTGATAAACATGATGTTCCATCTAAAAACCAATTAGTATGGAGAGGAGTAACTCATGTATCTTATCAAAAGTATAAGGTCTTTCACTTTTTCAACGTGAAATCCTCCAAAGCTTTAACACTTCACCTCACTTATGAGTTTGAAAATTTATAGAAGCCGACGATTAGAAATCAATATTACACGAGTTCAATCGTTGTGCCTCCTCCTTTTATACCATCTTAAATCAAAAGCTTAAGGTAAATTTAATTATTCCAATGCTTTAACATTTATCAAGGGAGGTTCCAACTCGTGTCACCCCACAGCATTAGATTTCCATCAAAAAGCAGTCTATAAGATTAAAAAAAAAAAAAAAGAAGTTCAAAAGCCGTAGTTTACATTCTATAAACAACGAAAAAGTGGTGCAATAAAGACGATACAGTGACAAAAACTTAAGAAGTAGAGAATATGAAGGAAAACCCACCTAGGGGAAGCCGTAAAGAGCTGCTTTGCTTTGATTTCTTTCTCGGGTGAGCTCCTCCGCTAGCATATGCCGCCGCTACCTTCCGGTTTCCTCCTCCGGTCATTGTGGGTCGAAATTAGTCTGGCTCAGGTCACAGTCTGGCCGATTTTCTTCACTGGTAAATATCATTCAGAGCTAAAAAAAACAAAATGCCCAAAAAATCAGAGGAAATGTTAGTTTATTTGGGCAAAAGACGAAAAGAACATGGGCTAGTTGGTGTGGCCTCGTGGTTTCTTTTAACTTCTAGCTCTTGTTTTTAGCGCAATGCATGAAGGGGTGAGCGAGACGATGGTGGAATTTTTTATTCCCTTTCAACGGAAAATGTAAGACTGGTTTTGCCATGGCAAAGGTGAGACAAAGGTGGAAAAGGATTGGAGAAAATGATAAAAAAAATTGAACCAAATTTGCAATTTGATATATCGATTTGTCCATAAACCCAATAGTTAATTGTCAGAAGCTGAAAGATAGGGTCAAATTATAAATTTGGTTACTATAATTAGGAGAATAAGTTAAAATTTAATCTCGATGATTTATAATTAAAATTTAGTTCATTGGATTTATTAAAAATCCTCGTAAAAAGTCATTTCAATTTATAGGACTCGACAGATATCTTAAAATTAAATTGCAAATTTCGTTTCTATGGCTTGATGGAAGTTAAAATTTAGTCATTGTAATTTATAATTAGAATTTAGTCCGTATGATTCAATAAAATCCTCATAAAAGTTGTGGGATTCTAAATATCCAACTTCTTTTTAAAACATAATTTTCACCAACAATCCCCCACTTAAAAATTTAAAACCATACGAAAAAATATTTTCCATTGAGCAGTTTCAATCTATACAATACTGTGCGTAGGCAAAGGTGTCTAATGACTTGAACCTTTACTTAGTTAGATGATTCATAACATACTAGAGTAACCCTTGGTTTTTAACTCTATCTCTAACAACATCTCACACACAGTGTCATTAGCTTTAAGGCCTAGCACGTGTATCCTGGTTTAGTGAATGCTCTAGAGAGTTTGCCTAAAAAGCTCCATAGGAAGCGGCCCCCACTTCCAATTCACATAGATGAGTCTATCTAGAGTACTCCTGTAGTTAGGTACCCCACTTGACATCAAGTATAAATCTCATTAAGAACTGAGCTCATCCTCTCTTACGCTTCAGGATATCATGCTCAAACTCTAAGTCATAAGAATGGAACTTCGTGATTGTTATAGCATGATTCACTATATATCACTTGTGATAAGTTATTACCCGTTGAACCTGTTTCTTGGGATCTTTAGTCTATAGGTTGGGTTTTTCTCACAATGATTCATCTTTCTATAGGCATGAGTCCCATCCTTTTTGAGGTTCTGAAAACCTTCTCTCTGGCCAGTCCTTTCATCAAAAGATCTGCCAAATTTTTATCAGTCCGTATATGATATGTTCTAACTGCACCAGTAGTGAGAAACTCTCTAATGATATTGTGCGTACGACGTATTTTTCGTCTCTTTCTATTGTAATAATGGTTCTGAACTTTTGTGCTTGCTGCAATATTATCGCGATGGATCAATATGGATGGTACCGGCTTTTCCCATAGGATAATCTCTTATTGCAGACTTCTAAGCTAGCCTGCTTCTTCACTAGTTGTCGTTAGTGCTATCATTTCTGACTCCATCGTAGATTGGGCTAAAATAGTCTATTTCTTGGACTCGAGACAACTCTGCCTACTATAAAGATCCACTTGTAGCCTTTGAATCATCCGAGAGGGAGTTCCAATCAGAATCGCTAAACCCTTCCAAGACAGCGGGACACTTCTGATAATGTAATCCTAGGTTTTGGATTTTCTTTAAGTACCTCATAACCCTTTCTATAGCATTCCAATGTTCTTTACTAGGTCTACTTGTAAACCTACAAAGTAATCCGACAACATATGCTATGTCAGGCCTAGTGCAGTCAGCAGCGTATCTAAGACTGCATATGATGCTCGCATACTCAAATTGATTAACACTGTCACCAGTGTTCTTGAACAACTTAACACCAGTGTCATAAGGAGTACAAGTTGGTTTACATTTAAAGTAATTATATTTCTTTAGAACCTTTTCTACATAGTGAGATTGATCCAAAGAAATTCCCTTTTCAGACCTAGTCACTTTTATGTCTAAGATTACATTAGCCTCTCCTAAGTCTTTCATGTCGAAGTTTGCACTCAATATAGATTTCACATCATTTATGACATGCAAATTTGACCCAAAGATTAACAAATCATCTACATATAGTCACAGGATAGTGCAAAGATTATTTTCAACCTTATGGTAGATGCATTTGTTACTTTCATCAACCTTGAAACCTTTAGATAGGATTAGGTTATCAAACTTTTCATGTCATTGCTTAGGAGCTTTTTTCAGACCATAGAGAGATTTGTCTAGTTTACAAACCTTATTTTCTTGACCATGGACTATAAAACCCTCAAGTTGTTCCATCTAAATCATTTCTTCAAGTTTACCGTTTAGGAAGGTGGTCTTTACATCCATCTGATGTACTACGAGGTTATAAAGGGAAACGAGAGAGAATAAGACATAGATTGAGGTAATTTTAGTGTCAGGGAAGAAGGTGTCAATGAAGTCTATGTTTTCTCTTTGTCTAAAGCCCTTTGTCATTAACTTGGCTTTAAACTTGTCAACTGTTCCACCAGGTCTAAGTTTCTTCGTTAAGATCCATTTACACCCTATTGCCTTGCAACCTGGGGGTAGATCTATTAAGTGTCAAGTCCTATTTGACTCAAAAGAGTCCATTTCATCATTTATGGCTTCTTGCCATAAGTTGGCATCTATAGAGAATAAGGTAGCTTTTAGATCTTTGGGATCTTTTTCTACATTATAGGTCTAGAAGTCAACCCCGAAATCCTTGGCGGTTCTAGCTCTTTTGCTTCTGATGATGGGAAATGGGAAGTTAATTTTACTCGACAACCAACTTCTCTTGGATGCGGTATGCGATGCATGTTCCTAAGGTATGCGTTGATAGTCATGCGTTGGAATGAAAAATGCGCTAACGAATGTATGCGATGACCATGTGTCCTGCCACAAGTTTTCTTGCATTCACGCCAAGTATAACATGGACGCAAGTTTCTCGGGTAATCTGAGGTCAAACACAGGGACTTGTAGCTATATGTTTACAGTGATGTGCATGCGGTAGTTTGAATAAAATAATGGAGGGGATATTGCTATGTTAATCCTACTCCTACTCCTATCTATCAGATAACGCAATGAGAATATGCATGAAAGGTAGAGATGCGACAAACCTTGACATGAAATAAATGTATGGGAAATAGATAAAATGCAAAGATGTTTTTATTGCAACCCTTAAGAGTGACCGCAAAGGCAACCCTAGTCAACGCAAACTAATGCGATCATGCAACACTCATACAATAGTAAACCACCTCTCGGTGCGAATGCTATGAATTCTAATGCTAGAACGCATGCGATGTATGTGCAGAGGTGTCTATAGGGCCTACACATAAGCCTCTAATTCTTGTCTATGCGATGATACACAAACAAGGCGACCACATATCATTATTTCTATTCCTAGGGTGCATGTATGCAGTGTTGACAAACAAAGCTTATCTCTAAGTCCCTATCTCTTGCTTATATCGATCTAATCTCGCTCTCTCGAGTCTAGATTCTAACCTAACTCTCTCGAGTCATTATGTTCTTTCTTTAGACTCTCTCTCGAGTAGCTCTAAAGGGGTGTTGGGCACAACATAAGACAAGATAAATGCATGAACTTGGTTGACACAAGATTGTTACTATCCTTAGTGAACAACATATACCTTGCTTAATGCGTCCAACCATTTACTCTTCTGGGCAGTTGATTATTGTTGACTTCACTCATAGACAAGCAATGTGTTAGCCTATAGACATGCGTTGCAGCAGCTTCACACTAAGCAAGTAAGGTTACTCACACACTCGCGCAACACACACCTCTCAGTGGGTTGCTACATGCTTTATATTCCTAATCCACATGACTAAGTATGCAATACCCAAGTAATCCCACTAAGTGTTGCAGTGAAAGTAAAGATGCTAAGCAAAAAAGATGGAGATGGAGTTGAAGGAGACAGAGAAGTCCATTGAAAACAAATTTTATTAATTTCTTAATTCCAAAATTTCATACAATACAATGTAGGAAAAAGAAAGGAAAAAGAAATGACCGGCTGGAAGCAAAGCTTTGCTTCTAGCGGATGTGCGTCAAGGCTGCCAGTGGTGCCATGGATGGGCGAAGGAGCTGACTCTCTTGAGATCTAGCTCCGGTCATCACTTAGAATGGATGAAGGAGGTGAAGAACTCTCAGCGTCTTCTCACGCATTTTGTCTAGATCACAAGGATCCGCCCCAGGCAAACCTCAGGCGAAAACCTTGGATAAAATGAATTTCAGCTCATCGGCTTCTATTTATAGAGCTTGGGTCACTGACAGCATTGATTGGCCTGCTCTGAGTCTGACGTTCGACGTGTTCGTCCTTTCTGAACCTCTACCACTAATGGCGTGGTGGGTGAAATGTCAACATCATCTTTGGATTTTCTCGAGGTAGATACGTTGATGCGTTCATTCCACCTACCTTGCGTTGATCCCATTAGTTGTGTTGTCGCACAGCCACAATCATTCAATGACCGCATTCGCTTAATATCGCAACTACATGATAACCGAAATCGCTTGACGAGCGCAATTCCCATGCGATGGACGCATACGGCTAATTACCGCAACATCTATGCGTTGATCGATGCATTTGCCTTACGATGGAGTGTTTCTCCGCATGCGGTCGTCTATGCGATGGTCCGGTTTCCCCGTTTGCATTCATTTCTTGCATTGGCTACAAAAATAGAATATTGAACGCATAATTATCGCAAAATAATGGGTTAGCTGAGATTCGACATGCTGATCGAAGCAAGCTCATATTCTTGTGAATTCCTATCATGATCGACGCATATTCCACCTAACAACCTTCATAATTCTAAGTAAAAGGCCTAAGATGACATACATTTCTACATGAAATCAGCTTCTTTTAGGTTTGGGTCGGTTTCCTCAGTAGAGGTAGGATTTCTAACTAGGGTTAGACTACTAGATCCTGAGCCCCTACTATTTCTCAATTTAAAAGGAAATCTTTCCTCAAAGAAGTTGGATCACTTGACTCAATGATAACTTAGTTTACTATATCATAAAATCTATAGGCTTTACTATTTATGACATAACCTATAAAGACGCACTCATAGGCTCTATTGGCTAGCTTTCTTCTTTTAGGGTATGGAATCCTTACATAGGCTAGACAACCCCATTTTCTAAAATATAACAGCTTTGGTTTTTTATTCTTGAGAATTTCGTAGGGTGAAGTTGTGTTTTTAGACTTTGGGATTCTATTTAGGACATAACACATGGTAAGTATGATTTCACCCCACCAATAAGACACAGCTTCTGAACTAAGTAAAATAGCAACTACTAGCTCAGCTAAAGTTCTATTTTTTCTTTCGGCTTTTCTGTTCATTTCAGGAGAGTAGGGTGTAGTCTTTTCGTGTATTATTCCATGTGAGTCAAAGAACTCATTAAAATTGTTTGAGTCATACTCAGTTCGCCTATCACTTCGAAGTCTTTTAACCTTTCTATTAATTTGATTCTCTACTTCAGATACAAATAATTTAAAGGCTTCAAACGCATCACTTTTGTTTTTCAGCAACTATACAAAAGTAAAATCAGAACAGTCATTAATAAAAGTAATAAAATATCTTTTACTGTTTCTAGTCAAGATGCCATCAAATTCACATAAATCAGAATGAATTAAATCTAGAGGCTCAGAAATCCTAAGTACAGATTTATGCAGAGTTTTAGTAATTTTAGCTTGACTACAATACTCGTATTTATCAAATTCATTCATGGATAACTTAGGTATCATTTCTATTCTAATCATGTTATTGGAAGAACTCTTATACAAGAGTACCTATGAGCGGAAGCGGATTTTTCCAATTCATTGTGATAGAATTTACACATATACATTCAAACATACAAATATGCATTGATTACACTAAATTACTGGCATGCTTAAAGGATTAAAAACAAAAGACCGAGAGAACGTACCAGTTGAAAACTTTCTTCACAAAACTCGGTCTCTCCGTGAACGAACTCCTCTCGCTCTTTCTCGTCCAGCAAGTAATCGCCTAGCAATACCACGATCGTCTACACGAACGCACCTCACGAACAACAGACAACGGGGACGACACCATCACTCGGAGGCCTCAGTATTCTCGGAGCGAGAATCCAAAGGGTGGACTTTGATGGAATTGGTAGAGGAGATTAGGAAAGGCTATCATGTACTACAATCAAGCAAGTGGAAAAATGGGAAGACTATCGTATAGTCGGGTGCTTGATCGTTTAGTGCGGGGTATACGATCGTGTAGTAAAAGCTAAGTGATCGTCTATGAAAAGGTAAACAATCGTTTAGTTACGCTCAGGCGCTAAGCGATCGTCTACAAAAAGGTAAGCGATCATTTAGAAATCGCGAGCGATCATTTAGGAAAATGAGGGTGTGCGATTGTTTAGTAAGCAGGCACATCGTATAGGCTATCAAACACTAAGCGATAGAAGGCTAACACATCGTGAGCGATTATGCGTCTCTCGTGCAAAAATGAAAACTATTTTCATTTTATTCTTTAGTTACTAGAACTGAATTCAACTTCCCACTAATGCACTAATTCGGAGAAAACGCTGGCCAATTATCTCATAACTGCCCAATTAATAAAACAATAAATATAATCATATTATATTATTAACCTATAGTTTGATATCATATATCAACTATAGTGTTTTCTCCTCTACTTGATATAAATCTTATTTATATCTAATTTCCTCCAAAATAATGTATTTCATACATTTAGTCAATCATATCATATATAACTAACCAGTTCAATTATATCATATATAATCAAACTCCCTCTTGTCAATTTGAACATTTCAAACGAACCCAAAAACTGATTCTCAACTTTTATCCAAGCTACCAAGGGGACCTTATGAACCTATGACTCAAAGCTCTAACGGTACGTGAATAGCTGACTAAACTCTTTAGCCACGAGATCCACCATTCGTTAACTGCCATGCATTCCACTAAAGACCGACAATTGAACTCTTCTTACTACAGATATATTTCTGTGTCCATCAGATATAACCAATCATGAGTACGATAACCCTTTACAGATGTTTGTAAATACAGTTGGGCCAATTTACCGTTTTGCCCTTGTAGTTACATCTCACTTCTTAAGTATCACTAATCCCTCTAATAAACAATACGACATAGTTTAGCTATGTGTGAACACCTCTCGGGCCATGAGAAGGTGTGTGGTGCCACATCGTTCAACCCCTAGAATCAGCCCTTAAGGGAGTTATCTATCTACTTACCCCTGCTTTGGGGAAGGAGTGAATTTCATCTTATATAGTTAAGTTCCCAGCTCCCAAATCAGATGAATTCCCAAAGTAGTAGGTTTGAGTCGGCGGCCTGACCACTCATACCCATGCAAATCAAAGGACCACCCTCAATGGCAGAAGTTCTCAACTCACCCAGGATTGAGGTCATGTTACCTATAGTCATCCTAGTGAAGTGAAATCTTTGTCATGAACGGTGTTATATAACGAGACGTTAACACTTCGTGGTTAGGTCTTATACAAACTCTTTATATAGGATGTCCCCGCTCGCATGTCCCCTACACGAATGATCAGGATTAGACCATCTGTGACAAGTCACAACACTTGTAACTATTCCACAAAGCGGGCTGCATCCGTAGCGTTACCAGGATAAGGTTTCCCTCCTATATCCATATATTATAGACCATTTTGATTATTACTTAAGACATGATCCACTTGTATGTCGCCACATACATACTTAAGTTACATAAAGATAACCAGAGATTTTAGTTTATTGGTTTGTGGTAAAGAAAATAAAACATCCAGATAAGCAAAATCAAGAAGTGAAGTAAATATCATATATTATACATCACAAGCGTTCATACAAACTATTTACAAACTACAGGACACGAGACTTTAGGGCATCAACCCCAACAGTTACTAATTAATTTCTTATTAACATGACAGAGTCTAGCATGTCAAACATTCATAGAACACATCATATACATAGAAGATTTCATTTTATTAAGGTCTAAATTTAATATGAACATTCCCTCAGTTGCATACCCTTTCCCTACGAACACATTATTTTTTGTAAGGGTATATAAATCTGCCCCTATAGTTTGAGTAAATATGGCTTTGTTGAGGAGATAGCCTGAGACCAAGTTCTTTCTTATCTCCGGAGTGTGCAAGACGTTTTTCAACTTGAAGGTGTTCCCGGAGGTAAACTTCAGCTCCACCTCGCTGGTTCCAGCAACTTTCGTAGAGTGGTGATCCCTCGACAGAATATTCTTATCCTTAGTTTCAATATAAGTTTTAAAGAGACTAAAGTCGTGACAGACATGGCGTAGTGCCAGTGTCTATCCACCATCCTTCAGAACTATCGATCACATTTACTTCTGCGATCATGGAAACTAACAGTTCTTCTGTCAGGTTCGCCTGACCAGCAAGATGATGCCTATTCCTATAGTTCCTAGTCATGTGTCCAAGTTTATTACAATTAAAGCAAAGGAATTGTACCATTTATCCTGAAAGGGTTTCTATTTTTTTTTGTTGGTTCTGGTTGCTGGAACTACGATTCTAACATTTTCTCTTTGTCCTCTTTGATTTTTGGTCAGGTTTTACCACGACAGAGGCAGATCTCTCAGGTACGGCATTCACCTCCTCCCTTTGGTCCTGCTTCCAGGCTTCCTCCTCAATCCTTAGCCGGGTGATGAGACTCTCCAAATAAAAATCCTTGGTCTTATACCCCAACGTATTCTTAAAATCTTTCCACAAAGGGGGTAATTTATCAATAATAACAACAACTTGGAATTGTTCGTCTAGAGGCATACCTTCAGTTATTATTTCATGGGCTATCTTCTGCATTTCATGAGACTGGGACTCCACAAATTTTTCATCTGTCATTTGGAACTTGAGATAACGATTGATAACATATTTCTTCGACCCGGCCTCATCGGTGTCGTACTTCTTTTGCAGGGCATCCCAGACCTCCTTTGTTATCTTCATTGTGCTGTAATAGTCATACAGATTTGTAGTAAAACTATTTAAAATAAAGTTCTTACATAGAAAATCTTTCTCCTCCCAGTCAACAGCTTCTTCTATCTGTTGTTGAGCTGGATCTTCTAACAGGACGATTGGCTTATCCCTGGTGCAAACGTCGACAACTTTTTTTACGGTAAGAAAAAAATAGCATCTTTTGCTACTATCGTCCAATTTAGGAGGCATTACCTAAATAAAAGCCATTAACTTCAATTAAAGAAAAAACTAATTTAATTAATAACTCACAAAATAAGTTTTCACTAATTTTTAACAAAATTCTCATGTAAAATTTGACACGTCCATAAATAATATATCATAATTGAATAATCTCAATATAACCGCCCAAATGAGTATAGTTGAATTGGCTACTATCAATCTCTAAGTCAGATGTTCAAATCTCCCTCCCTATATATTATGAAACAAAAATATCGATAAGACCATTAAGAGAAATTATTCGAGGAGACTACTCTATTAGATAATATAGTTTTTTGAATCTATATCTAACCATTATTGAAAGATAGTCATAATTTAGTAGTCTCATTGAAAATTTTTTCGAGCTTAAGAGTAGTTGAACGTGTGTGTAGGAAGATGATCTTTGAGTCAATTTTTCTTGTCTAAATTATACAAAATGCTCTTAAACTTTGTATTTTGTGTCAAAAGTACCCTTATACTTTCAAAAGTTTCAAAAATACCCTTAAACTTCCAAAAAGAATTCGAAAATACCATTGCCGTTAGTTATGGATGGAAAACGTTAGTGTTTTTTTTTTCCAAAAATAACCTTGAAATTTAAAAATTTAAAAAAATACCCTTAAAATAAAAGAAAAGTTAAAAAATACTCTTATTATTTCTATATGAATAGAAACCAATACCTCGTAGCATAAATACCTATAATCTTTCAAAAGTTGCATCAATACCATTACTTAAAAAATAAAAAATAGATAAATAAATAAATAAATAAATAAATAAAAGTTAAAAATGCATTTACCGTTGATCCACTCTTACTTTTAGGTTATACGTTAGTAGTTAAGTGTGTGTAAACAGCCAAATATGTTCTTTTTGTATTTGGCTATTAATAGTTTTAGTAAGTTTTAGAAGAAGATATTTATTTTTGGAGTTTTGTGAGATTTTATGCTTTTAACTTGAATTTATGGTTCATATTTTGTTGGGACAAAATGGTGTAGGTATTAGACAAATGAGAGCAAAATAAGAGTATCTATATGAAAAAAGATGATATTTATATAATTTGTTTTAAACTTTGTTCTTTTCAAACCCAAGAAAACTCTAAATAAATTGATCACTATACTAACGATAGGAGCATTTTTATTTTTTATTTGTTTTGCAAGTCTAAGTATATGTTTGGGAATGATTTTAAAATTGTTGAAATCATTTTTTGTAAAGTCCAAAATCACTCCATAACACACTTTTTTTAGTCACTCAAAAATATAAATATTTAATTTTGTACTTTTAATTGCAATTTTCATATCATCAATATTGATTTTGAATGATTTATTTTAGTAACGATAAGTTTATTAAGCCTCAAAGGGCACACTTTGATACAAAATCTACACCTGCTAGGTTCTTAATCCACAGAGGATAATCATTCACCCATACAACATTATATTTCATTATTCTAGCATTTTTTGCAACGTGATCGGCAAGCTTATTTATTTTTCTCGAAATTTGTGTAAAAAAGACATCTTCAAAAAGTAGAGATAGATCCCATATGCCTTCCAGCCACACTCTCACATTTCCTTCAGATATCACATGTTTTTTTTTTTCACTAGGGAGATTGCCTCTTTGCAATCGCTTTCAACAATTAGATTTTTGAAGTTTAATTTGAAAGCTAGACACATGCCTTGAAGAATCGCATAAACTTCGACAAGAGGGGGGAGGGAAATTACAGTCAGATCATGAGCTTCCAATAGCTTTCAAATAACCATGGTGATCTCTGATTATAGCATCAAAGCCAAAAGAATTTGAGGAAGATTTCCAAGCTGCATCAACATTTAGCTTGAAGAAATTCGGATGTGGAGGGATCCAAGCTTGAGCTAAACTCTGGGACAAAATTCTTTTAATTGGTGAGTATGGATTCTATCTATTAAAGCTTGAAATTCATCCATATATCTTAGAATCCAGTTACATCTTGATGCAATCGGGGGAATTAGTACTATGCTATTTCTATCATTTCATAAGGACCAAACAATAATTGCAGCTAATTCTAATTCTTCCTTTGTTAAACTTGAACATAAGAATGTCCATTGATCACTGAAATTATTATTGAAATCTGTTTGGAAATTTTGGTTTGGACTAAGATGTTGCCATATTATTTCTGCTCGTTTGCATTTAAAGAAGATATGGTTAGTCGATTATTCTTTCTTTCCACAAATAGGACATAAGGTAGTGATGTTCGAATCTTTCTTCTGAACGTTTATTCTAGTTGAAACGATTTCCTTGGTACATTTTCAAACAAAATGTTTGATTTTTGAAGGAATTTTAAGTTTCCAGATTTTTTCCCAACATTTCTCGTATCCATTTTCACTTGATGAGGTCTTGAGTAAATTCTATTGTAGGAAAACTTCATATCCACTTTTAACCGTATAGATATAATTCTTTGTGTAGTGCCAAATTAATTTGTCTTGGATTTTCTTGTTTAGAGAAATTGGTTTGATTAAATCCACATCTTCTTTTCATAAAGTTTGATGGAGAAGATCAAGGTTCTAGGAATCCTCTTGATTGATGAAATCTACAACCTTAGAAGATAGAAAATTTTGACAAGTCTTTATAGATTTAAAGGAGTAAGGCCTTGGCATCCAAAGGTCTAAGAACATTTGGGTAGAGTAGCATTTCCTATTCTGAATCGCAAACCATATTTGAGTAGTTCTCTACCCATAGTACGTTTCTCCATAGGCATGAGGGTTTTTTTTTTTTTTTTTTTTCCAATTTCCGCATTCATAATGTGTGTATTAGCAAAGTATATACCTTTGAGGAAATAACAACTAATGAGTTTGGGTTTTCAATTAATCTCCATATTTTTTTTGCAACTAGAGCTTGGTTAAAGCCTTTGAAATGTATGCCTCCTAGTGCTTTAGGCAAACACATTTTCTTCACTACAACAAATATCACCTACGATAGCTTTAAAAAAAAATGCCATCGTAGACTTTTCATAGCGTTTTCGAAATCATAGTCCATGTTATTGAAAGTCTCTGACTTTCCATAGTGTTTTTTCGCTGCTATAAAATGTCCATTTTCAATAGCCCAAATTTAATGTTATGAAAATTTTTCATAGCGTGAGAAAAAATGCTATAGAAAGTCTTTTATAGCAGCAAAAAAATGCTATAAAAGACATTTAATAGCGTTTTTAGTAGCATTGTAAAAATGTTATAAAAGGGTTTCCATAACATTTTAAAGATGATGTCGTAGCTGATGTTATTGAAAGTCCTCAACCTTTCACACCTTTTTTGTACGACTATAAATAATGCTATAAAAAGTTGATAATCGATAGCTTTAGTGTTATGTTATAAAACATTCCATAGTGTAAAAAAATGCTATCAAAAGATTTTAAAGCGATTTAAAACACTACAAAAGACTTTTTATAGCATTTTTGAATATGTTATTGAAAGTCCTTAATATTTGAATAACATTTTCTTTTACCGTAACAGAAAAAAGTTATAAAGAATAATCCAATGTTCTATTGTATATAATTTCAATGTTATAAAAACTTTCTATAGCATTTTCTGTGATAGTAAAAAAAAGTGATAATTAATATTTAATAGTACCTTTTAATGATATTGTATTTTTATTAATATTTTATTGCTATTGAAACATTTGTACAATTTGCTTCAAATTTTTTTAGAATATAAGATTATTTGTCTACAAACTTCTAATGTATTTAAATATATTTCGCAAAAAAAAAAAAAAAATCAAATTATATTCTAAAAAATTATACACACATATATATTTATTTATTTATTGATTGATTGATTGAAGTTACTTGTCCATATTATTGTCTAGACGAAGAAAGATAATTATGATTATAATTATAAACAAGTTACAAATTCACAATCTAAATAAATACGGGTCATATATAATTCCAAAAATAATTGTTACAATCAAAAGAGATGTTTAAATGATAGTGGTACTAACATTCTCCCATAAATATATGCCGTTCCAATATTTGTTGTCATTTTAATCACCTAATAAAAAATAAAAACAAAATAACTTTATAAATTATTATAATTTAACTCTAAAAATAGATTAGCGAATCAACTAAATAAATACTTAACTCACATGTATTAAGTACTTTTTCTTACATAATTTAGCTCAGACACTATAAAAAACAAAATATCATGGTCAGAGTTCATGAGATCAAAATGGCTTCTCCATTTCCTTGAGTCAACAATTCTTTTAAAATTTCTCCCACTCCCACTTTTTCCTAGGATTAGATGGTGTAAAGATTATGGGAAAACAGATGCACAATCTTCAGGAGCCTAAAACAGATGTAACAAATTTCAACAATTTGAAAAGCAACTCCACGCCCTAATTATGCTGAAAAGAAATGAAAACATCCGATGGATAAACAGAGAAAAGTACAATGTGGAATTAAGATAATATGCCTACAATGATGTTTTCTAGAATAATATTTTATAGCATAACTGAACCTGCTATAAAATAAAGATTTCATTTTACATGATCATGTTGCACTGCATAATGGACACCCACCTGAAGAGAGTAGATAGAAAAGAGCCCAAAATAGTGATTGTTAAGGTTTTAATAACACAGACAAATAAATTTCAAATCCAAGAAATGAGAGAGAGCAAGAAATGCATAAATCTATTGTGCACTTGGATTAAGTAACTGAAAGTAGCTGCATTTTCCCTCTTATTTCGAGGGTTTGAAAATCACTTTTTAACTCAATATTCCATGTAGAATGCCAACTTCCATTACTCCACAAGAATAGAAACAAACCTCAAATAAAATGAGTTGAACTTGAATTTTGCAAAATGAATTCGTCAACATTAATGAATTGAAATGCCATCGCAACAGATGAATCAAAAGCATCACTAAAGGTGGCTAGCCTGTTGATGTGGCCAGGTTATGGATGCATAAATTCTCAAACATGCTCTTTTAATGGTTGTTCAATTGAAAAAAAAAAGATAAACAAAATAGGCCGTCGAGCACTTTCTAGTCTCTAAAAACCTGTAAGAAATGTGGAAACAAAAGAGACCACAGAAAAGATATAAGAAGAAAACTCATGTAATTAACATATTGAATATATATAATATACAATCAATAAAATCCAACAAGAATGTAACCTGGCTTGAGCTCGCTTGAGAGGATTTAGATAGCAATAGTCACAAATAAAGCAATAGTCATGACAGTTCAATGGCAATAACTGATAGCCTCCACCCAACAATGAAGCTAGGAAAATCTATGAACAAGAACAAGAAAATTGGGACAACCATCCCTGTAACACAATTAATAACGTCTATTCTTCAATTTGAAAACTGTAGGACATCTATATATATATATATATATATATATATATTAATTTTTGTGATTTTTAGAGACCAACAAAGAAAGGAAAAGGAAATGGTGCCAATAGTCAGCTTATATACTAAGCTAAAAGCACAATCACGGTAATTTAAAAAAACAAAGCAACTACACATAACAAAAATAAAACACAAAAAGAAATGCCCAAGTCCTAGAGCCGTAAATAAGGCCAAAGATAACAACTAACAAAATCCCAAAAAATATTGCATCAATCGGAAGGATATCATCTCATTCAGACAAGAAAAAGAAAGGAGAAGTCTGAATAACTGGAAAAAGAGAAACTAATTACCATGAATCAATGGGATAAAACTTCATATTCTTACCTCCCTAGATGCCAGGAACTTCCAACAAATCAAGATATTGATGAATACTCCTATATGCATCTGCACAACATACTCTCATTTGCCAGACCAATATTTATAATATCTAGAGTTCATAATTCAGATTGACTGAAAAATCATCTAATAAATGTACCTCATGCAAAATCATCAATCAACAATATTCAACCTAAAGAAACAACTAAGACAATAGACAATTGTTTATCCAATACTATCAATACAAACCACATTCAATGTTTCATCAAGTATCACTGAAGATTATAAGCTCATACATTCACCATTCAAGAAGCTATTTCATATTTCTTTAATCTTCACAGTTATTTATTGTAACTTTTTGTATTAGAAATTAGTATAAATACTCATCATTTACAAATTTTAGATACAACAACATACATAGCTTCAAGAAGAACTTGAAAGATCGGTAAAAGAAAAAGAATCTGTGACTTAGCTTCAATAAAACTCTCTCCTTCCTGTGGATGTAGGCTTTAATAGCCGAACCACATATATCGTTGAGCATTCCTTCCCTTTCTTCTCATCGTCTACAAGATTGCATGACCGTTTACCATTTTTCTTCATATCATCTAGAAGAACGACTGATCGTTTACCTTCTCCTTCTTCCATTGTCTACACGATTGCATGTTCGTTTACCTTTTCCTTCTGCCATCGTTTACACGATTACGAGACTCCTCCATCGTATACTCATAGCAGTCACACAGATCAAACAAGGAAGCACTAGGGTTAGAAGAAAGTAAAAAAAACACAGAAGGCGGAGAACGAGAGAATCAGAGAGCAAGAGAGAGAAAGAAAAATTAATTTTGCATTAATCACCCATCAGAAAGAAAGTCATTCTTTCATTTTTCATCAAACAAAGAGCAGTGGGAAAGACCACGTGTAAGGCATCAGCTGGAAAATCGTGGGCACATAATAGCCAAGTTTTCTACCAACCAAAAATTTTTAGGGCAAAAGAACTGGGCTCTTGGTTTGGATCAGGCCTCACATTTATTTCATCATTTGGGCTAAAATTCTCAATAATTCATAGAAGTAGGCCCAACAAAGTGGTATCAGAGCAATAGACATTCAAGATCTCAATTCTTGGAGAATCAAGACACAAGTTTTTCATCCAAAATGTCAGTAACAAGGTTCGAGGCAGAGAAATTCGATGGCAAAGGAGACTTTGGACTGTGGAAGGCCAAGATCAAGATGATACTTGGCCAGCAGAAAGCCCACAGAGCCCTTCTTGATCCATCAACACTCCCTGCCACTCTGACAGGCCAAGAAAAGGAAGACTGGGAGCTGGCAACCTACGGTACGTTGGTTCTTAATCTTAGTGACAGTGTTCTTAAACAAGTTTTAGATCAAGAAACTTCATATAGAATATGGACTAAGCTAGAAGAGTTGTATGCTACTAAAGACCTTCATAACAAAATGTATCTTAGGGAGAAATTCTTCACATTTAAAATGGATTCATCTAAAACTCTAAATGATAACTTAGATGAGTTCAAGAAGATAGTTACTGAATTTAAAACTCTAAGAGAAAAACTTGGTGATGAAAATGAAGCCTATGTGCTTTTAAACTCTTTGCCTGAACCGTATTAAGAAACTAAGAATGCTCTAAAATATAGAAGGGATAGTATAAGCACAGATAATATAATCTCAGCCCTAAGAACTAGAGAGCTTGAGCTACAGATTGATAAAAAGGATAAACCTAGTGGTGAAGGTCTATTTGTAAAAGGAAATGTCAAGCAAAACCATTCTAAAGACAGAAAACCTCATAACCCAGAAGAAAATAAATCAAAACAGAAAATAAAATGCAAATACTGTAAGAAAAAGGGACATCTAATAAAAGACTATTTTATCTTAAAGAGAAAGAATCAAAAGAAAGAGAGGGATTCAAAAGGCAAACAACCCGAAGCATTTGTTGTAGAAGGTTCCTTCATCTACTCAGATGCTTTAGCCTCAACTTTAGACAAATCTAATCATGTAAACCCTCTAGGAAAACATGATTGGGTTCTAGATTCCGGATGCACCTACCATATAACCTCAATAAAACCTTGATTTAACACCTTTAAGGAAATAAAAGGAGAAATGGTTTATATGGGAAACAACCAAGGTTGTAAAATAGAAGGCAGTGGCTCTGTTTCCATGAAACTTAAGGATGGAACCATCAAACTTCTTAAGAATGTGAGATATGTTCCACTACTTAAGAGAAATATAATCTCCTTAGGTATGTTAGATGCTATAGGGTGTGAATACAGGGGTAAAGGAGGAACACTAGAGGTGCTAAAGGACTCTAAAGTAATATTAATTGGGGAAAAGATAAATGACTTATTTGTGGTCAAAGGAGTTGAAATGATGACAGGGGCTTATGTTGCCACCACAAATGAGATCACAGAGGCTAATGTATGGTATAAAAGGTTATCTCACATAAGTGCTAAAGGCCTAGAAGTCCTATCTAATCAAGGAATTCTCCCTAAAGGTCTCTTAAATGATCTAACCTTTTGTGAACATTGTGTTGTAGGGAAAGCCATAAGGCAAAGTTTCACTAAAGCACAACATACCACAAAGTCTATCCTAGACTATGTACACTCTGACCTATAGGGTCCAGCTCCTACACCTAGCCTAAGTGGCTCAAAGTATTTACTTTCTTTTATTAATGACGTCTTTAGGAAAAGTTGGGTTTACTTCCTTAAAACTAAAGACCAAGTGTTTGATAAGTTTAAGGAATGGAAACTCATGATAGAGAAACAAACTTCTAAAAAAATTAAATACCTAAGAACTAATAATGGACTGGAATTTTGTAGTGAAGAGTTTAATAAATTATGTAAAGAAACAGAAATTACTAGGCATAGGACAGTTAGATTCACTCCTTAACAAAATGGAGTAGCTGAAAGACTAAATAGAGCAGTCATGGAAAGAGTTAGATGTCTCCTATCAGATGCAATACTAAGTGAAAAATACTGGGCTGAGGCTGCAAGCTACACTGTGTACACCTTAAATAAGTGTCCACATTCCTCCCTAAATTTTTTGACTCCTGAAGAAAAATGGCCATACATCCACCTAACCTAGAAAACCTAAGGGTATTTGGATTTGTTGGTTATATTCATCAAAATCAGGGAAAATTAAAATCTAGGGTAGTAAAGTGTATGTTTGTAGGGTTTTCTGAGGGAGTAAAATGATTTAAAATGTGGAATCCTATTGAAAAGAGGTTTATTATAAGTAGAGATGTCACTTTCAAAGAAAAAGAAATGTTTATGCAAAAAGAAAAGACATCCTATGAAGTTCCTAACTGCCCTAATACTACTAGGATTGAGGTGGAGTCACCTAAAGTTTCTTTCACTAACCAAAACTTTCCTATAGAATTAGAAGAAGAAGAAGAGGATGCCTCAAATGAGAACACTGGGATTACTGAAGTTGTACCTGATTTAAGTCAGTACTCCTTGGCTAGGGATAGACAAATAAGAATGATAGTTCCTCTAGGTAGGTATACTGAAACTAACTATATGAACCTAGTTCTAAATGCCACAATAGCTCCTAATGATCAAGAACTAGCCACTTTTGAAGAGGCAATGAACTGCCCCAATGCTAGGTCTTGGATTCAAGCCATGTGTGAAGAGATGGAGTCACTCACTGTCAATAATACCTGGACCCTAGCTTCTCTTCCTAAAGGTTGTAAACCTATAGCCTTTAAATGGATATATAAACTAAAGGAAGGTTCTACCAAAGAAGAAAAGCCTAGGTACAAGGCAAGGTTAGTGGCTAAAAGGTTTACTCAGAGAGAAGGAATAGACTATACTGAAATTTTTTCACCAGTAATGAATCAAACCTCTATTAGGCTACTTTTATCTCTAGTTGCTCAGTATAATCTAGAACTAGATCAACTAGATGTTAAAACTGCCTTTCTACATGGAAACTTAGATGAGGTTATCTATATGGTTCAATCTAAAGGGTTTGAGGAAAAAGATAAGGAAGACCTGTATTGTCTCCTAAATAAATCAATATATGGTCTAAAACAATCTCCTAGATGCTGGAACAAAAAGTTTATTGACTACATAGAGAGTATTGGATTTCAAAGAAGTTCATATGATATTTGTTCTTATATTAATTCTACTACCTATAAGGATAAAGTCTACTTATTACTCTATGTAGATGATATGTTACTAGCAGGAAAATCTAAGGAGGATTTAATTCAGGTCAAAAATCTCCTAAAGAGAGAATTTGACACGAAGGACTTGGGTCAGTCTAGAAAGATCCTTGGGATAGAAATACAAAGGGACAAAACTTCCTCAACCCTAACCATAAGTCAACTAAGCTACTGTGAAAAAGTAATCAACAGATTCAATATGACAAATGCAAAACCAGTCACCATACCTATTGCTATACACTTTAAACTTTCCTCTGAAAACTCACCAAAAGAAACAAACATAGAATATTTGACTCAAATGCAGTCAATTCCATATAATCAAGCAGTACGGAGTCTAATGTACTTAATGATATCTACTAGACCAGACTTATCATACAACACTAGTTTAGTCAGTAGATACATGTCTAACCCTGTAAAAAGACATTGGGAAGCAACAAAATAGATTTTAAGATATCTAATTTGGTCTAAACAGTCGAAATTAACATATCAAGGTACTAATGAATCAAATTTAGAGCTATATGGATATGTTGATTCAAATTTTGCAGGTGACCAAGACAAAAGGAGATCTCTAACAGGTTATCTATTCTTATTTGGTCCTAACTTGTTGTGTTGGAAAGCAAATTTACAGTCAATCACAACATTGTCAACCACAGAAGCAGAGTACATGGATTTATCAGAAGCAATAAAGAAATCACTGTGGTTAAAAAGATTGATGAAGGACTTTGGTATTAATCAAACAGTAGTTAAAATCTATTGTGATAACCAAAATGCCATTTACCTTTCCAAAAACCCCCAATATCATTCAAGGACCAAACATATAGATATCAAGTATCACTTTGTCAGAGACAGAATAGAGAAAAGAGAAGTCAAGGTGCTAAAAGTTCATACCACTGAGAACGCAGCCGACATGCTTACCAAACCTGTGAGTAAACTCAAGCTTGCTAACTGTCTTGGTCAAATAGGGTTTCTGCTTCCTGAAAAAGGGTGAAGACATGTTAAATCCAGAAGGAGAAGAGGTTGCATGTTGAGCTTAAGGTGGAGATTTGAAGATTATAAGCTCATACATTCAATATTCAAGAAGCTATTTCACATTTCTTTAATCTTTACAGTTAGTTTTGTCGCTACTTGTATCAGAAATTAGTATAAATACTCATCATTTACAAATTTTAGATACAACAACATACATAGCTTCAAGAAGAACTTGAAAGATCTGTAAAATAAAAAGAATCTATGACTTAGCTTCAATAAAACTCTCTCCTTCCCGTAGACGTAGGCTTTAATAGCCGAACCACATATATCACTGAGCATTCCTTCCCTTTCTTCTCATTGTCTACAAGATTGCACAATCGTTTATAATTTTTCTTCATATCGTCTAGAAGAACGACTGATTGTTTACCTTCTCCTTCTTCCATTGTCTACACGATTACATGTTCATTTACCTTTTTCTTTTGCCATCGTCTACACGATTGCAAGACTCCTCCATCGTATACTCATAGTAGTCGCACAGATCAAACAAGGAAGCATTAGGGTTAGAAGAAAGTAAAAGAACACAGAAGACGAAGAACGAGGGAATCAGAGAGCAAGAGAGAGAAAGAAAAGTTAATTTTGCATTAATCACCCATCAGAAAGAAAGTCATTCTTTCATTTTTCATCAAACAAAGGGCAGTGGGAAAGACCACGTGTAAGGTATCAGCTGAAAAATCGTGGGCACATAATAACCAAGTTTTCTACCAACCAAAAATTTTTGGGACAAAAGAATTGGGCTCTCGATTTGGATCAGCAAAAGGCTTTACATTTATTTCATCATTTGGGCTAAAATTCTTATTAATTCCTAGAAGTAGGCCCAACAATCGCAAAACAATTTAATAAGCAAAATACATGAAACAATTTAATAAGAAAACTACATGTAAGAAAAATCAACGGAAGTATAGTACAAATACAACCTAAACAACTAATAATTTTTTGATCCATGCATGTCAACATACCTAGGTTGTTCTTCAAGATTTAGAGGACTATAGACATACATATTGCAAAAAAGTAAAAATAAAATAAAATAAAATAAAATAAAATAAAATAAAATAAAATAAAATAAAATAAAATAAATAAAATAAAAAAAATAAAAAAAATAAAAAAATATAAAAAAATAAAGTTACCTGGCTTGAAATGAATTCACTTATTAGACATAACACTAAAGTTCAAAGGCATTTTAAGTGACAAAGTCAAGTAATAGAAGCACATTCAAAACTAGAGAAAACAAAGAAAGGAAACACGTAGACAATACTATTTTTTTTTTTATGAAAACATAAATCTATCATCAAAATAACATTTAAAACTTGAATAAGAAGAAAATGCAAGACATGATTCAGTTCATATAATCCTTATGGAGAAGTATCAGTGAGCAGAATAAATATAAAATACAATATAGCAAGGAAATGATAAGTTGGGGAGCTTATGAAGGAAGTTTTCATACAAGAAATCGACCAACAGTTCAAACATTCACATTATTGAGATTAGTAAGGTTGTCTAACAAAATCACAAATGAGGCAAATTGTAGGACATTAAGCTTTTACTTATTAATTATATTAGGGGTATTCATGGGTTGGGTCGAAAGATTTTTTAGATCCAATTCAATTGTTCGAGTTGTAAATTTTTTCAACCCAAATAATTCTTATTAAAAAATGAACCCAACCATGAAATATTTAGGTTGAGTTGGTTCGGGTTAATTGGGCCATTTATTTAAAATTTTGTTCTAAAAAGTAGCAAAATGTAAATATGTAAAAATCTAATTTAATTATTTTCATATATTGAATTAAGATTAACAACTCAATAATTTATATAGTGATTTTTTTTTCTAGAGTACAAAGAAACTACTTTTAAGAGTTGTTGAAGAATAAATTATTAAAAAAATATTGGAATTAAATAAAATTAAAATAAATATATGTATAAATAATTATGTTATAAGTAATAAAAAATATATTTTAAAGTTAATAATAAATTCGGGTTGGTTTGGGTTATATTAGGTGAACCATGAACCAACCTAACCTATAAAGTTTTCATTTATTTGAACCCAACCCAATTCAAATGAGTTGATAACCCAACCAAAATCGCATGGGTTGGATTGAATTGATCGGTTTTTTCGGATCATCGTGTATTTTGAACACCCCTAAATTATATGTTCTATGCACTGAAATTTTTGGTACACTTTTACTTCTTAATATGTTGTGGAAAAATATAATTTATTTGCAAGAAAACAAGCAAGATCACAAAATATTTGTAACTTGAACAATCCAGTATGTAACTAATTGCATAAAAATAATCCGAGGGAATCATGTCTTGTGATTGCATTAGAAAACCAAGAACTGACAAATAAAGAAAAGGACGGGCTAAGAATTACTTTCATTAACAATTAGCAAATTGCAATAATAAAAATGGATGGCACAAAATGAGGAAATTTTTTAAAGAAACTCTACCAAATCTTTATTTGTTTATTTAATTTTACTAGAACCAGCTTGCTTTCTTCAATAATGAGTTATTAAATAAATATATATCAACTAACACAAAAATGCATCACTATACTATAAGAAAAAGAAAGCACCTCAAGTCATTATCAAATCTTTTGTACACACATCCAAAAGATTATTATCTGTAAAGATTTAAAAATTGAATGATTGCTTATGCGCCATGACTTATGATAATATGTGATATTACATTCTAATGTATAGCGATGATGCTGATATACTTCGTAGTATGCGTTTGTTTAGTGCATGTCACAAATTTTTTTGCACTGGAATCAAGTATAATTCTAACGCAAGTTTTTCAGAGTGATCTGAAGTCGAACATGGGAATAGTTGTGATTAATGCAATACTAATGTGATATATGCGATTGGTTTAACATAAAGAATAATGAATTGGTTTTGCGAAAAGTAAAATGCGGTAAAAGTAAATTGCGATGAAAAGTAAATTGCGGTAAAGAATAAAATACGATGGTAAGTAAAATGCGATAAAGTAAATTGCAGTGATAAAATAAAGTGCTGCAAAATAAATTTCGATGATAAAATAAATGAATAAATTATTAATAATACAGGGTGAGGACTGACCGTGAAGTTGTGCAAAAGAATCTAATGAATGTGGTGGCAAGTCTTGTGAAATGAATCAGAAAGAGAATGGGTTGAGGGAAAGGACATCGCAAGTTCGTCAATCTTGTTGAGGACGCAACTAAGGTTCTGCTTTCCCTTGGCTTACACCTTTCAGTGATTGGCCGCGTTCCCATATGTTTATGGTGAAACAGGGATGAACGTAATGAACGTAAGGTTGTTTCCATCTCTGGAAATACTTCTCGCTTTAGTTAACGCATTCTTCCAACCTTCTTTCGATAGGCGGAATAACATCTTCACTTTTGCTCTCACAGGTGAAGATGCCATCGAGCATGCCTTAGCTAAACTTAGCTGATTTTCTTAACAAGGATTAACTCACTCGCTTAATCTTCCCCTTCTACCCAGAGGATTAGTTACATATGATGGAGAAAATGGATGATGAATATATGGAAAAGAACAGAGAAATGACAATGATTACAATAATGATATTTAAATCTAAAGATTATCGTTTGTTACAGATGGTGAATGAAAGATTAAAGATAGATGAACACAGTAGATGAATTGGAAAATAAGAAGAAATACGAAAAGAGTGTCAATGTCTTGACACAGGTCCCGATCGGAGACGTTGTGCTTGCCGGCGTGTGGAAGAAATGGAGTGGAAAGCTTCCCTCTCAGGCTTGCTTTCCAGGTAGAAGTGACCTCTTGCACAGAGCTTCTTCTTCGAGGATGGAAATAATTTCTTGCTCAGAGACTTACCTTTCAGTCTTGTCTCGTCGTTCTCCCGGATTTTCTCTGGATTGTCTCTTCAGACCAACTTACTTTTCATTGAATTTGATGAAGCTATTTATAGATCTTGGCTCCTTCTGTATTGGTGGTCCCACTTTGAAAATCTGATAATTCCTGCTATGGCATAGTGGAAATGTCCGCTCTGCTCCACGATCAATTTGTCAGAATCGTACAACAGAAAAGCTGTAGACTTGTCAGAAGTCCCTGCGAATGCGTTGCTCTTCTCATCTTCGATCGATCGCCGCATGCGGTGTAATTGCATTGATCGTTTGAGTCTGCGATCGATCGTTTCATGCGGTGCAATTGCGTTGTTCTTTCTTTGTTCTTGAATGATTGCCGCATGCTGTGTGGATGCGTTGTTCATTTTTGTCCTCAAGCGGTTATCGCATACGGTGACCCATTTCCTGCAAAACAAAGACTTGGACATTCCATTTCGCCATCGCAATGGGGTTAACGGGTGTGTTCACGACACTTAACAATTTTCGTATTTCTAAGCCAATTTCTATACCGTCAACGCAACTTTTCCTTTTTGTCGCATAATCTAAATAAAACGGCATAAATAACTTGTATTTCTACAAGTTATCATTAGCCAAGGACCAGAACAACCAAAAGAGGAAAAAAGTTAATCAGCAAATACATAAACAAATTCAACCACAATTTTTCATTCAATTAATTGTTATGGCAACGACAAAAAACTGCACTCACCGTTAAAACCAACAATTTTACTTGAAATTACTTGATTGAGAAGTAATGTTGAGTATTATACATAAGTTCATACCATTCTCAAAGTACTTTCCAAATATAAATATGGAAAGAAAATGAAACAGAGCTCAACATAATTCAACCAATACTCAACAATCTAGTTAAAATGGATTTTACCACTTTGTAAATATAACAAATACACATAATATGTTTTGAGACACTAGTTAAACTTCATATTCACGAGTAATTAGTTCAATTATGACATTGGGTATTTAGGCATTCATTCAACTATACCCCACCATTAATTTGATATGGAACAAGGAGAAAAAGAAGTAAGAGATCATAGACGACATTGGCAAAAATAAGGCCCAAACTAAAAAAACAAAACCACATAGGAGTAAAAACTAATGACAAAAAACAAGAAGAACCACATAAAAAACAATACAACAGTACAATAAAACTACATTAGTAACAATTCAAGAACCCTCTGGAAAAAACCAACATACAAGTGCGTACTACAAAAAGTAGGACAACACAAGTAACGATAAAAGTACATGAAAACCACATCATTTCAACATATAGCAGCTAAAATACATTTATACTAGGATACAAGAACCCTCTTGAAAAAGCCAAGCCATTACCCCTAAAAAAAAAACAGGTTTATATTAAGTAAAATAGAAGCTCTCATATCGTTATTGTTATTTAAAGTTGAAACTTGCAGAACAATATTCAATTTCCAAATATCAATAAATTCGATTATTTAGAACTTTCGATTTATGCCTAGCCGAACACACCAAACTATTATTTAGAATTTCAGATTTATGCTTAGCACATCACAACAAACAACATAAAATTTCCAAACTTCAGTACAAATTTATCGAAACAATCTCAGATACATGAAAATTTGGGGGGTTTTTATCATAAATAGCGTTACTTAGAAGAAATTTGAAATTGAACCAAAAATCTAAAAAATCCAGTTGTAAATTTGCAAAAGTGATAAAAAAGAAAAACCAGTATTTACCTCATGAATTGTTTGAACCGGTGACAATGCTCACAAATGTCAAATCGATGCACATCACAGTGGAATAAAAAAAAGTTGAAATTTTGAAGCTGAAACCAGTCGATGGATCAGTTCACAAGCAAGCTCGAAAGAAGGAGAAGAGTGCCTGGACAAAACCCAATCATAGCCGAAGGAGAAGAGTATGCACAAAACCTAGTTGAACTCGAAGAAGAAGGAAAAGAGAGTGTTAGAAAAAAAAAACGTGGAGGACAAATATGAAAAATGAGAGATATATATTCTATTCAACTAAGCATGCGTTTATATAGGCTTACAAACATAATCATAGGAATGCCAATGGTTACAAAATCTCATAACTCACATAACTCCTATAACTTAAAAATCACTATTGGTTACAAAAAACTAAAAGTTACAAAACCCAAAAGTCACACTAAATGCCACAAATAAAGTTTAATAATGACAAACGTTTCAACATCCCCCTAAACTTGATTTGTTACACTAAGTAAACTCCTCATTTTGATAAAAGTCTCCAACTTGAGGGGCTTTGTGAAAATGTCCGCCGCTTGGTTTTGTGACTTGATATATTTGAGTTCCACTTCTTTCTTCGTAATGTAATCCGGAATGTAGTGAAATTGGGTATCAATGTGCTTGCTCCTCCCATGAAATACCGGATTTTTGGCTAAGGCAATGGCCGATTTGTTGTCCACAAAAATCTCCATTGGACCTTCCATTTGAAACTTCAACTACTTCACTAAGTTTATTAGCCAAATTGCATGACATACACATGAAGTTGCTGCGACGTACTCTGCCTCGCATGTTGATAATGTGACTATGGGTTACTTTTTTGACATCCATGTGAATGCCGTTTCACCAATAAAAAACACAAACCTCGTAGTGCTCTTTTGATCATTCAAATCACTACTCCAATCACTCTCATAATAATCAATAATATCAAAATTGCTAGAAGAGACATAGGAACGACCATACCCAATCGTCCCTTTGATGTAGCGAAGTATCCTTTTTGCCATTTTGCAATGTGTTGCTGTCGATTCCTCCATAAATCGACTAATAATTCCAACCAAATAAAGAATATCCGGTCTTTTACATGTCAAGTATCTCAAACTTCCAACCAAGTTTTTGAAATATGTAGAATTTACCTTCTCTCCTCCATCTTGCTTGGTGATTTTGACTCCACATTCCATCGGTGTTCCAACTGGATTAGCATCATTCATATTGCACTTCTTGAGCACTTCTTTATCATAGCCCTCTTGGGATATAAAAATCCTGTCTTCACCTTGTTTGACCTCGATCCCAAGATAGTAACTCATGAGACCAATGTCCGCATTTCAAACTCCTTTGCCATCTCTCTTTTAAACTCATCAAACATGCTAGGATTGTTTCTGGTAAATACTAAATCATCAACATATAAACAAATGATTAGTATGCTTTCACCTTGCATTTTGATGTAGAGGGCATGCTCATAAAGACACTTCATATACTTCTTCTCTTGAAAGTACTTGTCAATCTTCGAATTCCATGCTCTTGGTGCTTGCTTTAAATCATAAAGTGCCTTCTTCAATTGAAGCACTTTATCTTCTTCACCCTTGACTTCATAACCCAATGGTTGTTCTACATAGACCTCTTCCTCAAGAATTCCGTTCAAGAATGCCAATTTGACATCTATTTGATGTATCTTCCAATGATTATGGGCTGCCAAAGCAATAATCAAACGAATAGTTTCAAGGTGAACAATAGGAGCAAATACCTCATCATAGTTGATGCCATGTTGTTGGCTATACCCTTTCACCACTAGTCTCGCCTTGTGCCTCTCAACATCGTCATTTACTTTTCTCTTTGTCTTGTATACCCACTTCACTCCGATCGGTTTGTGCCCTTTTGGAAGCTTGGTCAACTCCCATCCATTGCTTGCATCCTTCTTAGAATTATGTCATTTTGATTTTCATTTACCTCATTAAGTTCCCGTAGACTTCGAGTTCCTCTTGGGCCAATTTCGTTCTCCAAATCGCTGGATGAACCTTCAGATGATGATCGATCAGTCGAATGAGGTGGCACTGGAATGGGAAAACCTTCACCCATTTCATCCCTGGTCGGCTCATTTTCATCGTCTTCTTCAAAATATGGAAGGAAATCATACTCCTCCTCTTGTATATTCCTGTTGCGAAATCGACAATTAAAGAACATAAAAAGGAACGTACAGTAAGGAAAAATTGACACATAGATATACGTGGTTCACTAACAGTGTGTTAGCTACGTCCACGGGCAGAGGGAGAACAATATTATTTCGAGAGAATGTTTTTAGAATCACATCAAGAACGACGTCTCTAGGTTAGAGAGTTTATATATCGCACTGCTCTAAACCCTAGGGTAAAAAACGTAAATAACTGCAAATAAATAAATATGCTGAATACAAAATCTGAATAGGTTTCATGGGCGTTGCCCCCGAACCCCCACCAGCGAGACCTCCGTACTAGGTTGTTCGAAGCGCCAGCAAATAGATTTAAGGCATTTCAACAAATCTCCACCTTGACTTGAATTCTCTCCCAGATAACAGATGTACTAAATGCAACATAAATCAATATCGCCAGATGTACTAAGACTTCTCCCTCATGCCTCAAAGTGTCCCACAAAGGGGACCACTAATAATTCAAAACATTCAGCAAGTCCAAACAATGTTGGAACTTTCCTTGTGGAATTGGTTTGGTGAACATATCAGCAGGGTTATCAGCAATACCAATTTTCATCACTTTAACTCTTTGCTCACCTCTTAAGAAGTGATATCTTACATCTATGTGCTTAGTTCTCTTATGATGAACTTGATCCTTGGCTAGGCATATTGCACTCAAACTGTCACAATATACAATAGCTTGGTCATGATGCAAACCAAGATCACCAACTAACCCCCTCAGCCATATTCCCTCTTTAGCAGCTTCTGTCAAGGCCATGTACTCTGCTTCAGTAGTAGACAAAGTAGCTGTAGGCTGTAAGGTTGCCTCCCAACTAACAACAGAACCACCCAGAGTGAACACATAGCCAGTCATAGACTTCCTACTGTCAACATCTCCAGCATAGTCAGAATCAGAATAACCAGTCACCAAACACTCTGTGCAATTCCCATAAACAAGACCAACATCAGATATACCTCTAAGGTAACGAAAAATCCTCTTATGCTCCTTCCCAGGTTGACCCATGTACCTGCTGACAACACTAATAGCATGGGCAAGATCAGGCCTAGTACAAACCATAGCATACATCAAACTTCCCACTGCACTAGCATAAGGAACTCGAGACATGTACTCCTTCTCAACTTCAGACTAAGGTGAAAACTCAGATGACAAACGAGCATTTACAGCACTAGGAGTATCTATAGGCTTAGCTGATGACATACCAAACCTGGACAATATTTTCGGAATATATCCTTTCTGTGACAAGAAGAGTTTACTCTTACCTTTGTCCCTATAAATCTCCATACCCAGAATTTTCTGAGCAGCACCCAAATCCTTCATATCAAACTCAACACTGAGAAGATTCTTCAATTTCAGAATATCAGACTTGGACTTTGCAGCTATGAGCATATCATCTACATATAAAAGTAGATAAATCATCGAACCATCATCATCTTTGTTGTGATATACACAACAATCATACGGACTCCTGTTATAGCCAAGTCTAATCATATAGCTGTCAAAACGTTTGTACCACTACCTTGAAGACTGCTTTAACCCATACAAAGATTTCTTCAACTTGCAAACATAATCTTCTTTACCTGGACACTGGAACCCATCTGGTTGGGTCATATAAATCTTTTCCTCCAACTCTCCATGTAAGAAAGCTATTTTCACATCTAGTTGTTCAAGTTCCAAATTCTGATGTGCTACTATAGCTAGTAACACCCTGATAGAAGTATGTCTAACGACTGGTGAGAAGATCTCATTATAATCAACTCCTTCCCTTTGTGTGAACCCTCTAGCAACAACTCGAGCTTTATATTTAATGCCCTCTGAAGGTGATATTCCCTCCTTTTTCTTGAAGACCCATTTACAAGTGACAATTTTTCTCTCCTTTGGTTGTTTAACTAATTCCCAAGTCTGATTTTTGTCAAGAGATTCCATCTCATCCCCCATAGCAACAAGCCATTTAGTAGACTCACCACATGACACAACTTCTCTATAGGTGGATGGCTCATGAGGATCCACCTCTTCAGCAACCTTTAATGCAAAAGTAACCATATCTTCAAAATCATACCTCACAGGAGGTCCAATAACAACTCTTCTAGTTCTATCACGAGCTATACTCGGTTGATCTACTCGTGATCTAGAATTCTTAGGCAAATCAACTTCTGACGTTCTAGGCACATTAATTTCTGGTTGCACATCAGTTTATGTAGTAACGTGTTGATCTTCTCCACCTTGATGTTGTAATTCATTCACAGCTGAAGTGAATTGCATCTCCACTTATTTATCAACACTACTACTTTCTCCCACATCAGTAGACGTCACAAAAGGCTTTACAGTTGAGTTAAGCATGGAATTTTAATCAAATATCATAGTCTTACTAAGTATGACTCTATTCTCAGAAGGTGACCAGATTCTATATCCCTTAACTCCATCCCCAAAACCCACAAATATACCCTTTTTAGCTCTTGGTTCTAATTTACCCTCATTAACATGATAGTAGACAATACAACCAAAAACTTTTAATAAAGAATAATCTACAGGCTTATCAGACCACACCTCGTAAGGTGTTTTACAATCAATAGCTGTGTGAGGTCCACTATTGATTAGATAACATGATGTATTCACTGCTTCTGCCCAAAACTTTCTAGCCACCCTGCATTAGAGAGCATGCATCTTGCTCTCTCCAACAACGTCTGATTCATACGTTCCGCAACCCCATTTTGCTGTGGAGTATTCCTAACAGTATGATGGCGAACAATCCCCTCATCTTTACAGAATCATTAAATTTAGATCCACAGAATTCCAGACCATTATCAGTTCCCAGCCTTTTGATCTTCTTCCCAGTTTGATTTTCAATCAATATCTTCCACTGCTTGAAATTCTTGAAGGCTTTACTTTTATGTTTCATCATAAAAACCCAAGTCATTCTTGAGTAATCATCAATTATAGACAAAAAATACCTACTACCTCCAATAGATTCAACTTTGGAAGGTCCCCAACAATCTGAATGAATATAATCAAGTGTCCCTTTTGTACGATGAACACCTCTTGGAAACTTGCTGCGATGAAGCTTCCCACAAAATTCAAAATCCTGCACCTTATGCCCACAAATAAGATCTCTTTTTGACATAATTTGCATACCTTTTTCATTCATATGACCAAGTCTCATATGCCATAACTTAGTCATATCATCCTTGTGAACGACTAATGATGCAACAACAGCATAACCTGTTATTGTGGAACCTAATAGAAAATACAGTGTTCCACGCTTTATGCCTTTCAGAACTACCTCAGAACCCTTATAGACATACATTGCTCTAACTTTACCTTCAACTGTAGCCTTTGCTATCGATTACACTAAAGGATATCAAACTCTTCTTCATTAGTGGAACATGCTTAACCTCTTTTAAAGTGTAAAAGGAACCATTATATGTTCGTATCTTGACTGAGCCTATTCCAACTATCTTGCACACAGCACCGTTAGCCATGTTAACATTCTCTCCATCTATTTGCTGATAGGTTGAGAACCACTCTCTATTTGGACACATATGATAAGATGCCCCAGAATCAAGAACCTACACATCATCAGAATGTGACTGTTCATTCACAACTTAAGCTAGATCTCCTTCAGAATCGATCTCGACTTCTTCAGAATCAATCTCAACTTGTACAACAGAAGAGGATGCTTCCCTTTTGTCACCCTTTTCCTTTTTTTCTTGATTCCTTTTTATCTTAGGACATTCGTTTTTCCAATGCCACTTTTCTTTACAGTAGTTACAAATATCATCTGATCTAGAACCTTTTGACTTCGAAGACCTTTTATTCTGATTCGACTTCTGCTTACCAAAATTCCTATGTCCCTTGCTTCCTGTAGTAGCTAACCCAGATGCCTGACTTTCTGAAACTGAACTTCCTGCATTCTGACGGTCCTCTCTTATAAGCAATGTGGACTTTGTATCTTCTAAGGTCAAAGTTTCTTTCCCTCCAATATACGAGTCAACGAAAGTCTCATAAGACGACGACAAAGATGTTAATAGAATTAGGGCAACATCCTCATCATCAACCTTAACCTCTACATTACGCAGATCTAATAAAATTTTATTTAATTGATCAAGATGGTCTCGTAGAGACGTACCTTCCTGCATACGTAGATGATATAAACGTTTCTTCAGAAACAACTTCTTGGTTAAAGATTTCGTCATGTAAAGACTCTCCAACTTCAACCAAAGACCAGCGACAGTTTCTTCATCTGCAACCTCGATGATGACATCATCAGCTAAACATAGCATGATCGTCGAATGAGCCTTCTCCTCAAGAGTCTGCCACTCTTCGTCATCTACGGCAACCTTCTTTGACTTACGCGTCAGTGGTGTCCACAACCCCTGCTGCTTTAGCAGGGATCGTATCTTGATCTGCCATAAACCAAAACTGTTCCTCCCGGTAAATTTATCGATCTTTGCGTTCATGCTAGACATCTTCAATTGTCGAACAATTGTGGAATTTCGAAAAAACCCTAACAAGGCTCTGATACCAGTTTGTTGCGAAATCGACAATTAAATAATATAAAAAGGAACGTAGAGTGGGAAAAAATCGACACATAGATATACGTGGTTCACTAACAGTGTGTTAGCTACGTCCACAGGTAGAGAGAGAACAATATTATTTCGAGAGAATGTTTTCAGAATCACATCAAGAACAGTGCCTCTAGGTTAGAGAGTTTATATATCGCACTGCTCTAAACCCTAGGGTAAAAAACGTAAATAACTAAAAATAAATAAATATGTTGAATACAAAATCTGAATAGGTTTTAGGGGCGCCCCCGAACCCCCACCAGCGAGACCCCCGTACTAGGTTGTTCGAAGCGCCAGCAAACAGATTCAAGACATTTCAACAATTCCAATCCCAAAAGGCTTCCTCATCAAAAACAACATCACGATTAATAATTACCTTCCCATTCAAAGGATTGTAAAGACAATAACCCTTTGAACTTGATCATAGCCGATGAAGATGAGTTTCTCATTTCGATCATCGAGCTTGGTCATTTTTTCTTCCGACACATGAGCATTGCAATATTCCCAAACACCTTGAAGTGACCAATCCCGGGCTTTCTTCCGTTCCATGCTTCTTGAGGCGTCTTGTCAAGCACACTTTTGGTTGGTGCTCGATTTGTCAAATAAATCGCATAAGCTACGGCCTCCGCCCAAAATTCCCTCGGCATCTTCTTTGTCTTTAGCATGCTTCTTGCCATGTTCAAGAATGTTTGATTCTTTCTCTCCACCACACCATTTTGTTGTGGTGTCCTTGGGACTGTTAACGGACGTCAGATGCCTTTTTCATCAAAAAATCGTTTGAACTCATTTGATGTGAATTCACCACCTCGTTCGGTTCTCATGGCCTTGATTGTAAGGTTGCTTTCATTCTTCAACACGTGCCTTAAATCTCTTGAAGATTTAAAATACTTCTGATTTTTCCTTAAAAAATTACACCCATATTTTTCTAGAAAAATCATCAATAAAGAGAAGGAAATATTTACTTTTACCATGAGACTCTGGTTTGATCATTCCACACACATCGGCATGGATGAGTTCTAGAGGCTTCTTTGCTCATGTCATAGACTCCTTCGGAAAACTATTTCGATGATGTTTGCCAAGCAAACACCCTTCACACACTTGGTTTGGCTTATGAATGTGTGGTAAACCTCGCACCATCTTCTTCTTCGACAAATCTTCTAGACTTCCAAAATTGAGGTGCCCCAACCGTAGATGCCATAGCCAAGAGAGATCTTCTTAACACGTCTTCAAGCATTTTGGAACATCATTACATATATTCAAAGGAAACATTTGGTTTTTGGTCATGGAGACTTTAGCAATAAGTCTCTCATAATTATCCCTCAAATACAAACAATTTTTTTTCATTTGAACTTCAAAACCTTTCTCTAACAATTGTCCTACACTCAATATATTATTTTTTACATTGGGAATGTAATAAACATTTGTCATATATTGATTTTCTCCATTTTTTAACCAAATGAGAATTTTACCTATTCCTTTGATGGCGGCCAAAGAATTGTCTCCAAAGGCAATATTACCTTTCTTCATCTCGTTCAACTCCACAAACATCTCGCGTTTTCCACACATGTGATTCGAGGCTCCTGTGTCAAGATACCACATACTATCTTGACTTTCTTCTTCTCCCTTTGAAACCATAAATAAGGTTCCATTCTCCTCTGCATAATTGGATTGCCCTTGATGGGCTTTTGATGTGCTAGCAGTTGATCGGTCCTGATGCTTTCGATCAATCGACTCTTTTTGAGATGAGTAACACTCATTCGCATAATGTCCATATTTGTTACAATTATAACATTTTACCTGAGATTTATCTCTCCCGGACCTTCCACCATGTCTTCCATGACCTCAACCTCTTCTTCCTCTTGAGGATTCAGACGAGTTTTGAGAAACATCGGTGTTGGCTTCACCTTTTCCACCATGGCCTCGACCACCACGACCTCTTCCACGTCCACGACTATTCTCCTCCTTGATTTTGAGTTGGAGAAGTTGTTCAACGGTCTCTGTTTGCTCCATCCTCCTTTTCTTTTTCTCCTCATAGGCTTGTAACGAGCCTATAAATTGTTCAATTGTCATGTTCTCGAGATCTTGTGTCTCCTCGATCATCATGGCGATAATCTCGAACTTTGTATTTAGGCTTCGAACCTTCTCCATGACACGAACATTGTGATTTCTTCACCATTCTGTCTCAATTGGTTGATGACAACCATTACTTTTGTGTGATATTCTGCTATCACCTCCATTTCCTTCATTTGTAAAGATTCAAACTCACCATGTAAGGTTTGCAACCATACCTTTTTCACACGATCGGCTCCTCTATGAGTCGATTGGAGCTTGTCCCATGCCATCTTTGACGTCTCTGCATTGGCGATGGTCTCAAACGTATCTTCGTTCACCGATTGATACAAGATATAAAAGGCCTTCTTGTCCTTCTTTCTTGTCTCTTTTAACGCATCTCTTTGCGCTTGATTGGCTCCAGCTTCTGCCTCTTGGAAACCGTTCTCCATGATCTCCCACACGTCTTGTGCTCCTAGTAATGCTTTTATCTTGATGCTCCAATTGTCATAGTTGAGCTTGGTAAGCATTGGTAGTTAAAGTGAACCTGTCCCACCATTGGCCATTTTTCTCAATATTTTCTACTAGCTCTGATACCACTATGTTAGGAAAAAAAAACGTGGAGGAAAAATATGAAAAATGAGAGATATATATTCCATTCAACTAAGCATGCTTTTATATAGGCTTACAAATATAACCATAGGAATGCCAATGGTTATAAAAATCTCATAACTCACATAACTCCTATAACTTAAAAATGTCATCAAATGCTCATAACTCACATAACTCCTATAACTTAAAAATCACTATTGGTTACAAAAAACTAAAAGTTACAAAATCCAAAAGTCACACTAAATGCCACAAATAAAGTTTAATAATGACAAACGTTTCAACAGAGAGAACGAAAGAGGAGAATGATAGAGATGAGTGAAAGAGAAGGTGCGCATTCCAAGCTCATAAAAGAAGAATGAAAATGCAGTTGAATGCCAAGCGGAAGGAGAAAATCGAGAGATGAAATGAAAATCGTGTGGCGTCTTAACGAAAGAGAAGCAGAGAACTAAAGTGAAAAAAAAGTGTAATATGTTTATTTGGGAAAGGAAAATTTTCACGCATGCGCCTAAAATTTTTAGATTCCCTCTTTATATATATATATATATATAACATTTTGTTACATATGCTATATTAAAATGCTATTAAAAAGTTATTGAATAGTATATTTGTTGTATTCCAAGAAATCCAATGATTTTTTTTTATGATTTGTGGATGAACCCCACCAAACTCTTGAAAAGGATTTTGTGATTTCATGGCAAAAATTCTTAGGTAGTTTGAATAGGTTCATTATGTAAGTGGGAATAGATTGTCCAACGCTTTTAATTAAAATTTCTTTGCCTACAACTGAGAAGAAAGCTCTTTTCCAACCTTGAATTGCTTTCCAAATCTTGTCTTCAACATGTCTAAAGTCCTGTGATTTGTTTCTTGAAAAAAAAGAAGGGAAGCCAAGATAATGACCCAGGCTTTCCTTTCTTTTAACTCCGAGAATGCTACTGAGAAGATCACTTTGTTCTTGATGAATTTGTCAGGGGAAAACAATTGCTGATTTGTTGTAGTTGATGTTTTCCTCAGAAGCTTTTTCAAAAGTGTTAAGGATTATTTTGAGTGAATTTAGCTCTTATTCATTAGCCCTACAAAAAATAAGATGATCATCAGCAATGATTAATTATTATAGAGCTACCTTGACAAGGAGATAAGGTTGATAGGAATCCTGCAGTAGTGGCATTTTTAAGTAAAGCAGAAAGGCCTTCCATAACAAACAAGAAAAGTTACGGTGATAATGGATCTCTTTGACGAAGGCCTCTGCTAGGATAAAAAGAACCTTTAGATTCACCATTTATCAGAATAGAGAAAGTTACAGAAGATAAATAATTATGTATAAGTGAGCACCATTCATCATTCAAACCAAGTTTTTTTAGAAACCTATTAAACAATATCACTCAACTCTATCGTAAGCTTTACTAAGATATAGTTTTAGGGCAACATATTTCTCCTATTGTTCCTCTTTTGTTTGACAAAGATTCGTGGCCATTTATGATGTTACAAAAATAGCTCTGTCTGGAATAAAAACAGATTAAGTAGAAGAAATAAGACAGTTTAAAAAGGGTTTTAGACGATTTGCTAAAGTTTTTGTGATAGTTTTGTAAAGGACATTTCAAGGACTAATTGGCCTATAATCACCGACTAAAAGAGGATTTGGAATCTTTGGAATGAGAACAATGTTGGTAGAGTTCCAAGTTTTAATGTTTTGTTTTCTATTTAGGATGTCTAAACAGGTTTTTGTAGTTGAAAGACCTATCCCAATATTTTTGGAAGAAAATAGCTTGGAAGACATCCAGGCTAGGAGCTTTGGTTGGAAACATTTGTGAGATGGCTATCTCAACTTCTGAAAAAGTAAAAGGCTCGAGGAGTTTTAGGTTAATGTCATGGGAGATTAAAGAATGTAAATTACATAGAACTTTTTCCAAGTCCACTCTACTAGGATTAGTGGAGGTAAAAATATTTTGAAAGTAGGAGATAAAAGTGTTTTCAATTTTAATAAGGTCCTCGGTCCAAGAACCATCATTATGTTGGATTCCAACTGTTTCATTTTTTTCCCTTTTCTAATGGATGCCTTTTTATAGAACCACTTGGTATTTGCATCTCCCCATTTTAGCCATTCTTCTCTTGAACGTTGTTTCCAATATATTTCATCTCCTTCTAATAGTTTATCAAGATCAAATTCAAAAAGATGGATTTTATTAAAGTCCACACTAAGAAAACAATCACAAGCTTCCTTAAGAGAAGTTTTGTAGGCTAATATTTTCCCTTTCCTATCATTATATAGTTTCCTTCCCCAGGGTTTAAGGGACTTTTGGCAAAGATTAAGATTGTTTTTTAGAGAAAGATGTTTTATTTTTGAAATAGACCAGTTAGCAGTAGAGGAGATTAATTTCCTACGGTCTTCATGGAGTGTCCATGATTCTTCAAATCTAAGAGGTCTATTTGTAGCTTGTCTTTTCTTGAAACTTTTGTTAGTAACTGAGATAATGATAGGACGGTGATCTGAAAAGAGCCAATTCAAGTGATTTATATTTTTTTGAATAAAGGTATCCTCGGAAGAGGTGTTGCAAAGAAATCTATCTAATCTTTTCGAGATTTTTATTCCACGTCTTGATTGTTACAGAAAGAACCGAAGACAAGAAAACAAGATTGCAGGCAGTTGAACCGTTGTCGACTTCTTTCTGTTATGTGTTGTAACCACCAGAGCTTCATCGATGACCATTGCGCCTGTGTATATAAAGAAAAGCGAATGTGAGATAACGTAGTAAGAAAAACTAGAGGGAACAAGGCATTTGTTCTGTAATAACTTTGAAGAAGAAGTAATAAAAGAGACCCTCCCGATTTGCACAGTGGACATAGGCCTTTAGCCGAACCACTTAAATTCCTGTGTTCTTTCTTTCTAACTCTATGATCATTTAGCATTTACTAAAGTATCGTTTACATGATCGTGAAGTTCCTATCACATCGTGTACTCGATTGTTTAGCTCCGCGTCCAATTGTCTATATGATCGTCTAGCTCTTCAGTTGTCGTCTATATGATCATTTAGCTCTAATCAACTGTCGTTTACACGATTGTCTAGCGCTTCATCCTATCATTTACATAATTGAACTATTGTTTAGTTCTTGGAGCTTCATCTACACGATTGAGCTGCCATCAGGTAAATGACAGAAGAGTTTCAAGCTTCAGCATACAATATTTCCTGACTCTTGAATTGTACTTGACCGTTAATTCTGAGTAATTTGTGATTGGGAATGAGAAGATTTTAGACATTTGGGACAACAAGTGGTATCAGAGCTCAGTGAACAGTTCAAGACAGGTCCAAAATTTGAATTCTTGCATACTTCGAATCAGAAAAGTCAATCTTGAAGATCAAGAATGGCCACTACCAGATATGAAATTGAGAAGTTCGATGGTAAGATAGACTTTGAACTATGGAAAGCGAAGATTAAGGCAGTCTTGGACAGTAGAAATCACTACTGGCCATCACGGACCTTGCAAAGTACCCTTAAACACTCACCAAGGCAGAGAAAGAGACAATCGAGGTAAACGTGTTGGGAATGTCCTAGAACTTGCAGTTCGTGTTAAACATTCTTGAATAACTTATTCAATAAAGTTGTTGATTTTGCATTCTATTATGAAAATTCAATTAACATATCCATGGCTATAGTGTGAATATTTTAACTTTATTTGGTGACATAAACAGGATCAAGTTAATAGTATATAGCCTAAATGGTCTAATAAGTATATGGATGAAATTGGGTATCTCATCCTGGTAACACTATGGATGCGACCCATTTTGTACGTAATAGAAATGATGTGATCCACAGATCATTCATTTAGAGACATATGAGTGGGGACATCCTATGAAACGAGTTTACATATAGACTGGACCACAAAATAGTCACTTTTCTTTATAACGACCGTTTACTGTTAAAACTGACTATTTCATTCTAAAGTGACCTAGGTTAACTCGATCTTAATCCTGAACTAACTATGAACTTTTGTTTGTTCGGGATTATCCTTTGATCTGCATGGGTAAGAGTAGTCCAACAGCACTGCTCAATAAGCCTTCCATTTTGGGAATAAGACCGGATGAATAGCTGGGGGTGTAGCTCTGCAAGATGAAATTCGCTCTTACTCGATTTAGGGTTAGCAGATAGGTTGTTCTCTTAAGTACTGATTCCAGGTCTTGAACAATCGGGGTCCTACCTTCTCATGATAGAGAAAGGACTTGATTCATAAGTATTATGAATCAAAATCATTCACTAGAGGGTCAGTAGGAACTTAAAGAACGAGATGTATTCACAGGGGTAAAACGGTGATCTTGACCCAACAGTGATTATGAACGACCTGTGAAGGATCGTTTTACTGATCATGGTTATATCAAGTGGACATAATATATCTACAATGAGGGGAGTTCAACTATGGGCTTTAGTGGAGTGACCCATTAGTTAACGAATGGGGATTAATTCGATGTAATGAATTTAGCCAATTAATCTCAGATCGTTGAGCCAATGATCTGTAGATCCGCGAGGTCCCCCTACTAGCTCGTAAATGGATTAGCTTTAAAGTAGTATGATAAGTTAATTTGAAACGTTCAAATTAGAAATAAACGAAATAGGAGAATTTATATTTAAATATGATTTAATTATATGAAGGTGGATTTGTGTAAAATTAATTTAATATTTGATATTAAATTAATTAAAAATAATTAAATAATTATTTATTAATTTTACAAAATTAATAATATTTTCAATTTTAAAATCGAATTGGTTTTTGAAATCATTTGATGAAAAATTGAAAAAAATTAAGAAAATCAACACAAAATGGAAATTTGGATTTTCCCATTAAATCTTCAACTAGGTCACTCAAAACTCATTTTCATTTGCTTCAATAACTCCAAGCATGAGCTACATCTCATGCAGCCATCTTCTTTGCATGAGAGACCTATAATAAATAAGGAAGATTGGAGTGGAATTGAGGCATGCATTCAAAGAGTTTTTGCAAAAAAATTCGGGCTAAATAAATTGTTCTTCAAGTGGTTTGTAGCAGTGAGCTTCTCTCCAAGTTTCCTTTCGTTCAAGCTGTTCTTGAGTCCCATAACTCATTCTAAAGCTCCAAGAGTATAGTGAGGAAGATCTTTAGGTGGTTCACAACAAATTTCGGAGAAGATTACAGCTGAGAATCAAGATCTTAAGGAGTACTACAAAGGTATGACTTCCAACCCTCTTATAATTGATGAGCATGCTTTAGTTACTGTCAAAATTAATGAATTAGTGTGCTTATTGATCCTTGTTACTTCCGCTGCATGCTGATATACTCTTTCAAAACGCTTATGGAACCATTGTCTTGAATGTCACAGATAGTGTTTTGAGGTAGATTGTAGACCAGCCTACTGCGTATGCCCCCTGGAACAAACTAAATGAGATATATCTCAACAAAGACCTGCCTAACAAATCTTTCTTGAGGGAAAGATTTTTCACCTACAAGATGGATGCTGCAAAGTCCCTCATGAATAATTTGAATGAGTTCAAGCGACTGTCTTCAGAGTTAAGATCAATAGGAGACAATATTGGGGAAGAGAACGAGGCTTTCATATTACTAAACTCTTTACCAGAATCATTCAAAGATGTCAAGACAGTCATGATGTACTATAGAGAAAGAATAACAATAGAAGCAATCATATCAGCAGTAAGTGTCAAAGAATTAGAGTTACAAATGAGCAAGAAAGATCAGCAAGGTGGTGAAAGCTTATATTCAAAGGGGAAAAACAAGAATAATGTGAAGGGGAAATAAAATGGTGGTGATAAGTGCAAGATTAAGTGCCATTTTTGCCACAAAATGGGACACATGAAAAAGGACTGCTATACCTTGAAGAGGAAGCTGAACCAACAAAACAAGGGTGGAAAACAGACCGAGGCTGCTGTAGGGGAGAATTCCCTTGTGTATTCAGATGCATTGGCTACAATTGAAGAAGGTGGAGAGCAAAATACTATAGAGACTCAGAACTGGGTGATAGATTCTGGCTATTTAGTCCATATGACACCATCTAAAGGATGGTTTTGCACCTACAAGAAGTGGGATGGAGGACCGATCTACATGGGAAACAACAACACTTGCAGAGTTGCTGAAATAGGGTCTGTATCCTTGAAAATTTTAGATGGTTCAGTGAAGTTGATTAGGAACGTGAGGCATGTTCCTACATTGAAGAGAAATTTCCTATCTTTGGGGATGTTTGATGCAATTGGCTATGAGTATAGAGGTATGGAAGGCACCTTTGAAATAATTAAAGACTCTAAAGTAGTATTGGTGGAAACCAAAGTGAACGGCTTGTATGTCATCAAAGATGTGCAAATGGCACATTCGGCCTTGATGGCAACTGATGAAGAACCCACAGAAGATGAGTTATGGCACAAAAGGCTTTCTCATATTAGTGTGAGGGGGCTGCAAGTACTCTCAAAATAGGGGATTCTTCCAAGGGGAGTTATAGACAACTTAAAATTTTGTGAACATTGCATAATAGGCAAAGCAACAAGGCAAGGTTTCCCCAAAGAACATCACACTTCTAAAAAGATCATTGAATATGTGCATTCAATCTTGTGGGGGCTAACTCACTATCCATCTCTAAATGGAGCAAGATACTTTCTTACCTTTGTAGATGATTACTCAAGGAAGAGTTGGGTTTACTTTCTAAAATCTAAAGATGAAGTGTTTAGTAGATTCAAAGAATGGAAGACCTTGATTGAAAAGCACACCTCTAAACATATTAAACATTTGAGAACTGATAATAGTTTAGAGTTTTGTGGAGAGGAGTTCAACTTGTTTTGTAGGGAGCATGGCATAGTAAGGCACAAAATAGTGAGGTACATACCTCAACAAAATGGAGTAGCTGAAAGATTGAATAGAACAGTGCTGGAAAGAATTAGATGTCAGCTGTCAAATGCTCTAGCCTGAAAAGTATTAGGTTGAAGCTGTTTCCTACATAATATACACTCTTAATAGGTGCTAATATTAGTCCATAAAGCTGAAAACTCTTGAAGAGAGGTGGACAGGGCAGCCACCTAAGCTGGAACACTTGGAGGTGTTTGGATGTGTAGGCTATGTGCATCAAAGTCAAGGTAAGTTGAAACTTAGGGCTGTAAAATGCATGTTTTTAGGCTTTACACCGGGAGTGAAGGGTTATAGGTTGTGACATCCTATTGAGAAGTGATGTGTGAATAGTAGAGATGTGGTATTCAGAGAGAATGAGATGTTTATGATGTATGAACAACCAACTACATCTATGACAAAGACAAGTAGCACAAGGTTTGAGGTGGAGCCTCAAAATAATCATGGAGCTTCTACTTCCTCTCAAAATCTAGATGTTAAAGGTGATGAGACTGTTGAAACCAGTGAATATGTGTCAAGAGAACAAGTAGAGACACATGGAGACTTATAGAATTATTCATTAGCAAGAGACAGACCTAGAAGAACTATTGTGCCACCGGCTAGATACCAAGAATATGACTTTGCTAGTATAGCTTTAAGTGCTGCAATTTCAGTGAGCAACAATGAACCCACCAACTTTGAAGAAGCAACAAACAACCCTGATGCTAGACAGTGGATTGAGGCAATGAATGATGAAATGAAGTCCCTCAACCAAAATGACACCTGGAGACTAGTACCTTTGCCTAAAGGGTACAAACCTATTTCATGTAAATGGATTTACAGATTCAAAGAAGAAATTCCAAGGGTGCAAAAGTCTAGGTTCAGGGCAAGGTTAGTTGCAAAAGAGTTCACACAAAAAGAAGGTATTGATTACACTGAGATATTTTCTCTAGTGGTGAAGCATACATCAATTAGGCTACTCCTTTCCTTAGTTGTGCAAAAGAACTTGGAGTTAGACCAATTGGATGTGAAGACAGCCTTTCTACATAGGTTGTTGAATGAGACCATTTACATGAAGCAACCTCAAGGGTATGTGAAAAAGGGAGAAGAAGACTTGGTGTGTTTGCTAAATAAGTCTATCTATGGCCTTAAGCAGTCACCAAGGTGTTGGTATGAGAGGTTTGATGAAGTGATCTCCAAAATGGGGTTCAAGAGAAGCTCATATGATTGGTGTGTTTATACAAACTCTAGTAGGTTCAAGGAAGCGCTTTATCTACTTCTTTATGTAGATGACATGCTGCTGGTCGGGAGTTCCAAAGAAGAGTTGAGGCAAGTTAAAATGCTTCTTAAGAAAGAGTTTGATATGAAAGACCTAAGGGAATCAAGAAGGATCTTAGGTATTGAGATTAAAAGAGACAGAAAACAGGACAAATTGCAAGTGAGTCAGTTAGAATATTGTGCAAAAATATTGCAGAGGTTCAAAATGGAGGGTGCTAAATCAGTTGGCACTCCTCTTGCACCTCACTACAAGCTTTCAGCTGCAAATAGTCCAAAAAGTATAGATGAAGAGCATATAAACCATATGAAGGATGTTCCCTATTCCCAAGCAGTGGGATCTCTGATATACCTAATGACTTCTACCAGACTAGATATGTCCTACGGTACAAGTATGGTTAGTAGGTGAAGGATCTCTCAACGAAGAGTTCCATGAGCGCGTTTGGCTCTTTCCAATTTTACCATGACCGAAATACACCATATACATTCGAACACACAGTTATGTAAACAAACAGTAATTAACGACATGCTTAGACTAAAATGTAAGGGAAAGAGTTCTCATACTAGTTGAAGACGCTCTTCAAGCTTTGGAACTCAACGCAACAGAAGACCTCTACCCAATCAACAAACGCCCAATAAATGCGTCGGCTACAGCAGCACGAACAACCGTAAACAATGAACGCAGTAGGGACGACATCACCAAAAAGAAGCCCTTGGTATTCTCGGAGTGAGAACCCAAAGTGTGGTCTTTGGTGAGTTTGGTAGAGGTAGGAGGAAGAACTGATCGTGTAGACGATAAGCAAGTGGAGAGAAGAGGAAGCTATCGTAGAGCTTAGTGCTTATCATTTAGAAGACACTACACGATTGTGTAGGTTTTACCGAACGATCGTTTAGGAAAAAGTAGACAATCGTTTAGCAAATATGACACACTATACGATTGTTTAGGAAAGTTATCTGATCGTTTAGGAATTAGCGTGCGATCGTTTAGGCGCGAGGTATGCGATCGTTTAGGCACTGAGGGACTATCGTATAGGCTCTCGACTTATGAGATCGTTTACGTTTCCACGCGAACGCAAAACCATCCAAACTTTTCAAACACTTCAAAATGAAACAAAATTTCATTTTTATTCTTCGGTTACAATATCCGACGCGGTTTTCCCACTAATGCACATCCGAGAGAGTTTTTAGGTTAATTATCATATAATTAACCAATTAAATTATTAAATATAATCATATTATATTTTTACCCCATAGTTTGATATCACATGTCTATTATAGTAATTTCTCCTCTACTTGATATAAATAATATTTATATCTGATTTCCTCCAAAATAATGTATCTCATACATTTAGCCAATTATATTATATATAATCGAACTTTCTCTTGTCAATTTGAACATTTCAAATTAACCCAGACATTGATTCTTGACTTTATCCAAGCTACCCAGGGGACCTAATGGACCTGTGGCTCGAAACTCCAACGGTCCGTGAATAGCTGACTAAACTCTTTAGCCACAAGATCCACCATTCGTTAACTGTCAGGAATTCCACTAAAGATCAACAGCTGAACTCTTCTTACCACATATATATTTCTGTGTCCATCAGATATAACCAATCATGAGTACGATGACCCTTCATAGATGCTTGTAAGTACAGCTGAGCCAAATTACCGCTTTGCCCCTGTAGTTACATCTCACTCCTTAAATACCACTGATTCCTCTAATGAACAATACAACATAGTCCAACTATGTGTGAACATCTCTCGGGCCAAGAGAAGGTATGTGGTGCCACATCGTTCAAGCCCTGGAATCAGCCCTTAAGGAAGCTATCTATCTACTTACCCCTGCCTCGGGGGAGGAGTGAATTCCATCTTGTGTAGCTGAGTTCCTAGCTCCCAAATCAGACGAATCCCCAAAATGGTAGGTTTGAATCGGCGACCTGGCCACTCGCACCCATAAAAATCAAAGGACCGCCCTCAATGATAGGAGTTTCCAACTCACTAATGATTGAGGTCATGTTACCTATGGTCATCCTAGTGAAGTGAAGTCTCTGTCATGAACGGTGTTATATAACGAGACGTTAACACTTCGTGGTCAGGTTTTATACAAACTCTTTGTATAGGACGCCCCCCCCCGCATGTCCCTACACAAATAATCAGGATCAGACCATATGTGACAAGTCACAACACTTCTGACCATTTCACAAAGTGGGCCACATCCGTAGCGTTACCAGGATAAGGTTTCCCTCATATATCCATATACTACAGACCATTTTGGTTATCACTCTAGACATGATCCACTTGTATGTCACCACATACATGCTTGAGTTACATATAGATAACCAGGGATTTTAAGTTTATTGGTTTGTGGTAAAGCAAATAAAACATGCAACTGGGCAAAATACAGGATGTGAAGTCAAATATCATATACTATACAACATAAGTGTTCGTATAAACTGTTTACAAACTATAGGACACGAGACTTCAGGGCATCAACTCCAACAGTAGGTACATGGCAAACCTTGGTAAACGACATTGAGAAGCAGTCAAATGGATATTGAGGTATCTCTATTCATCAAAGGATGCAAGGGTCTTATATAGACAGAATGAGCCATCCAATGATGAAGTGTATGGTTATGCAGATGCTGATTATGCAGGAGATTTGGACAGAAGAAATTCTCTATCAGGCCATGTTTTCTTATGGGGAAACAATTTGATAAGCTAGAAGGAAAGTTTGTAGCTTGTTGTGGCCCTTTCCACAACAGAGGTTGAGTTTATTGCACTGTCTAAGGCTGTGACGGAAGGTTTGTGGTTGAAATGTTTACTAAATGATTTCGGCATTACACAAACAAAGGTTAGAATATATTGTGATAACTAGAGCACAATCTACCTATCTAAAAACCAGCAGTTTCACAGCAGAACCAAGCACATTGACATTAAATATCATTTCATCAGACAGGAGATTAAAAAAGGGGAAGTTGAGGTAGTCAAGATTCATACCTCAGACAATGCAGCTAATATGCTAACCAAAATAGTTTCATTAAGCAAGCTTGGCTGATGCTTGGACCTTCTCAGGTCCAAGTTACCTGAAAAGGGTTAGCTCAAGTCAGCTCAACAAGTAAAGAGGGAAGGGTACTCTAGATGCTTACAAAGGTGGAGATTGTTACTAAAATAACTGAAGACAAGAAAACAAGATTGCAGGCAGTTGGACTGTTGTCTTCTTTTTGTTATGTGTTGTAACCACTAGAGTTTCATCGTTGACCATTGCGCCTATGTATATAAATAAAAATGAATGTGAGATAAAGTAGTAAGGAAAACTAGAGAGAGTAAGGCATTCGTTCTGTAATAATTTTGAAGAAGAATTAATAAAAGAGACCCTCCCCATTTGCATAGTGGACGTAGGCCTTTGGCCGAACCACTTAAACTCTTGTGTTCTTTCTTTCTAACTCCATGATCGTTTAGCATTTACTAAAGTATCGTTTATACAATCATGTAGTTCCTATAGCATTGTGTACTTGATCGTTTAGCTCCATGTCCAATCGTCTATACTGTAACACCTCGAATTTTGTTATTAATGTCATTTTAGTATTTTCTAGTATTAAAGGGAATTTTTGGAATTTTGGAAATTTAGGTGTAATTATTGTGATTTGATCGCAAAGAAAGAGGTGATTCGTCTTAATTGTTTAATCAGAGGGAAATTGTTGAAATTGAACTTTTTATGTCACACAAATTTAATTTGAAACTGATGTCAGGAATTAATTTTATTTTGAGAGGGGGTTGGTTAAAATATTTTTTTTTTAGTTGAAAATTTTAAAGGAACAAGGGATTAAAAGTGGAAGGAAGAGAATAAAATAAGGTAAAATAAGATATAATGAAATAAAATAAAATAAAATAAAATATTTTATTTTATTTCTTTATTTATTATTATTTTTTTCTTTTTCCCTTCCCCTTATTCTTCTCACGCAAAGATGACCCACCAACTTTTCTTCTCCGCGTTGTCCACCGCCGACCCAGCCTCTGCGCCGCCTGCCTCTCACGCCGCTCGCCCTCCTTCGCACTACTCGTCGCGCTGGCGCTTCCTCCCAGCCGCTGAAGTCGACGTCGAGTCACAGATCTGAGACACACATTCTAGCTGTCTCAGTCACAGATCCAGTCGCTTGCCCTTGTCCTCCGTGTCGACTCCACCGAAAAATCCAGATCTGAAGCGCCGCCTCACCGTTTGCGACCCAACACCACCTCTCCCTCAGTTGGCTGGATCCGACTCCCACCAGTGGCGCGCTGCTCGACGACGAGCTTCAAACGCCCGCCTCTCTCTCTCTGACTCACGAATCTGTAGCTTGCTGCCTCTGGTTGCGAGTCGCTACTGCCTAGGTTGTGTGACTCCACTCCGACACCATCGTCAAGCAGGATGTCGTTGCCACTCGTTGGATCTACTAGTTTGGGTGAGTTTTCTTGGAAATTTGAGGATTTGTTGTTCAAGTTTTGAATAACCAACCGATTATGGGCCTAATTACTAGATTAATTGTGATTTTGGATTTTAGATACAAAGTTTGAAGGGATTTTAAATTCTTTTGGGTGCTACCGACAAGATTATGAGTTCCGTCAATTATGGTATTTTGGGTGAGTAGTTGGTTTGATTCCCTTTTTGATTAAGGGCAATCGTTGAAAATTTAGTTATTATACTTTGGTTTTGATTTAGATTCAGTTTGGACAAATAAATAAAACTTTGGAACTGACCTCGAACCAAGCCGCGACTTCGGTAAGTTAAATTTGGGGACATTTGATTTAATTTGGTTAATTGGATTTAGACCCCAAAGATGAGTTTAAAACTTTGGATTTATTATTTTTGGACTAGGGGTGCTAAATTAATATTTGTAATGTATGTTATAGGGTGGATTCAAAGTCTTCCAAGAGTTGTAAGAAGGTTAATTACTTGAATTGATTTGGGACCAAATTTGAGGTAAGTAATCTTACTACTGGAACTGCCACGGGCCAGGTATTGGATGTATGCTAGCATGATGGATGAATATTATGGTAGAATGACAGCATGATGAACTGATAGTTTAGTATAACTAATGTATGTTCTTGCTTGAGGTCTGAAAGATTTATTTATGCACATAGACACTTGAATGCTAGCATGAGATGATATGTGATTCCATATGGTTGTATTTGATCTGATAATGTTGAGGTATATGTGTATGTTGTAGAGCCATGATATTGAGGTATATATGTATGCCGTAGATTCATATAGTGATAATTATAATGTTGAGACTGTGCAAGTGTCCTTACTGATTAGTTAGATGCCTATTAGATTTTGTGTTTCCTTCGGGATTCACCAGTTTGTGTTTCCTTCGGGATTCACCAGTTTGTATTTCCTTCGGGATTCACCAGCTTGTGTTTCCTCTGGGATTCACCAGTTTGTGTTTTTTTGGATTCACCAGTTTGTGTCTCCTTCAAGATTCACCAGATTGTGTTTCCTTCGGGATTCACCAGAGGTAGTGGGCATACTTAACTACAGTAGGATAGAACTCAGTCTCCTTTTTGTTTCATGTGTATATGTGTCCCATGAGGACTAGAGTAGTCTATAGGTTTCACCAGAGGTAGGTATCTAGAGGACATAGATGCCTAGCCTAACCCTAGTAGTGGGGTTACTTACTGAGTATTTTATACTCATTCTTTCTCATGTTGTTGTTTCAGGTAAGAGTAGGGACGCACCGACGAATGACAAGCGGAATCTGTGATCGAGCCTCTGGGACCAGTTTTTATGCTTCTGCTCACAAGACTTAGATTTCCTTCATGTTTTTGCTAAATTTTCAGTTTTGATGTTTGAAACTTATTATTAAGAATTGTTTTTCATACTTATTTATTAACCTTTATGATTTATGGGTACCCTATTATTGTTTTTAATATTTGCATTTAATAAAGGACTTTTGCATTCCCCTTATCTATTTAGCATTTATTTCATCATAAAAGAGTGTTGTTTTAAGTTCTATGCATGCATGTATTTTAGTAACGACCTAACTTAAGTCCTAGGGGGTCGGGTCATTACAGTGATTGTCTAGCTCTTCAGTTGTTGTCTATATGATTGTTTAGCTCTAATCAATTGTCGTCTACACGATCGTCTAACACTTCGTCCTATCATTTACATAATTAAACTATCATTTAGTTCTTGGAGCTTCGTCTACACGATTGAGCTGCCATCAGATAAACAAAAAAAGAGTTTCAAGCCTCAGCATACAATATTCCTTGACTCTTGAATTGTACTTGACCGTTAATTCTGAGTAATTTGTGATTGTGAACAAGAAGATCTTAGTCGAACATGTTCCATGCCAAGTGAAATTTCCTCCTCTATAACCAAGGTCTTAAAGTTTACATTTATCTAAAGCAGCACGAAAGTTTCCCATTAAAGATTTTTCTCTTAGTAGACCCCCAAATTTTTTGTAGTCCCATAGAATTTCATTGAAATCACCCCTCAGAGCCATGGAGTATTGCTAGAATTATAGAGATTTTCTAAAAGATTCCAAGTTAGATGTTTATTTATGTGTTTCAGGATAACCATAAAAGCCAGTGAATGTGAAAAAATAGTCATTCCAATCAAGAGTAGAGTCAACATAGTTTTGAGAGTAAGAGAGCATGTTGACAGTAGTTTCTTTTTTGGACAGTTGTAAATATAGATATTAGATTCAAAGTATTAGCAGATATAACATAATGTAAAAAAATTGCAAATATGACTAAATTATCAGTGATAGACCATATCACTGGTAAGAGTCTATCAACGATAGAAGTCTATTGCTGATAGACTTGTCTATATTTACAATTTTTTTAAAATGATGTTATACACTTTTATTATTCTTAAAAATTCTACCAATTACAATTACCCTTCTTTTTTCCACAATAAATAAAGACCAACGAACAGTTAAGCATCCTGAAAAATTGCAATTAGTTTTTAAACGTGTAGTTACAGCTTCATTACATTTTGTTTCAGAAAGAAAAAGGACAGTTGGATCTTCTTGTTTTATTAGGGAATATGACCAAAATGTTCGAGGATTCCCTAGACCTCGAACATTCCAGCAAAGTATTTTCAATGTGAATTAGTAATTGAGTCAGTAGTTTCTTCTAGAAGCACAGTTTTCTGGTTTTCAAAAAACATAGGTGTCTCTTTTGTTTTGATTAAATGTGGAGAATTTAATGTTTGAGACTGATGAGATGTTTGACTATCCCTTTCTTTTCCGGTTTTAAGTTCTTTAGAAGGAGCAATCCCTGCTAAATTAAGGTAATCTTCTGATGGGAAAACATTTGGTTGCTTTGTTTCTTTATCCTTTTTAGAGGGATCATCAAATGCTCTTTCAGGTGGAATTATTTTCTTCAGCCATTTTATTCAACTCTAAAGGGGGAGGTAAGGATTTGGTCTTTCGAGGATTTAGTTCCTTTTTCATCATCTTTCGGGTGTATTCTTCTTAAGTCTTCAGATAAAGAGTTCGGATCCATCTTCAATAAAGTCGATTCAAGAGTGGAAGCATTTAAAAGCTTTTAACTATTTTTAAACCACTCTTATATATGTCCATATATGTCTTAGGAATATTAATGTAACTTTTAAAAGTTCAAGAATATTTGAAATAAGTATTATGGTTTGTGTTCATATATTGATAATATGGATATTTTTAAAACTTTTTGAAAGTTGCATTTTTGAAACCAAACACTAACACATCCAAAATCCACGACAATGGTATTTTAAAATTTCTTTTTGAAAGTTTAAGGGTAATTTTAATACATTTGAAAGTTCAATGGTATTTTTGACACAAAGTACAAAGTTTAGAGACAATTCGTATAATTTAATCATTTTTCTTTAATACTAACAATTTTTTTTTTATATTTCTTTTAGATATTTGAAGTTTTTTTTTTTTTTTTTTTTTTTTTTTTTTTTTTTTGTGTCCGATTGAAGCAAGGATTAGAATATTAATATCGATTTCAAAATTTCAATTTTATAGATATATCTTATATTGATGGATGTTCTTGTAAATAAAGAACGTTATAAAAATTATTTAAATTTTTTGTTGTTTGTATTTATATTGTTAGTATTTATTAAAAAGTTATTTCAATTTTGTAGATATATTGATAGATTTTACTCTCAAATTAAGTTTTAAAATCTTGTTGTTAGTATTTATATCATATCAACAAATATATCTACAAATTGACAAATGTTAATCTTTTTGTTGAAAAAGTGTAAACTTGAAGAGTCAAAATGGCATCGACTTGTAGGTCAATGACACAACTCATCACAATTGTGCTAAGTGGAATTATTCGATGAGACTAACTTGCAGAGCATATAGATTTTTCAATCTACATCTAGCTATTATTAAAAGATAGTCATAGTATGGTAGTTTCATTGAATAACTTTTCAAGCTTAAGAGATGAATTTGTGTGTATGGAGATGATCTTTGAGTCGATTTTTCTTTAATACAAAAAATTTTCCATATTGACGAATGTAACTACATATTGAAAAATGTTAATATTTGCATTGAAAAGTGTGTAGGCTCGGAGACTCAAAATATAGCATTGACGACTAACAGGTCGATGACACCAACTCATTAGAATCGTGTTGAGCAATCCCTTAGACAGAAAATTTTCAAGATCTAATACTAAAGTTGGAAGGTGGAACAACCTACCATGCTTGGCCACAAACGACAAGTGGAACTAAAAAGACCGAGTCTATTTTCACTTTATTGGAAATATCGATTTGACGTATAAATGATAATAGAAAAATCTTAATTAGTGGACCAACGTATACTTTAAATTTATTTGAGTCACTTGTCATTCTTTAATTTCATTCCTAATTCCTCAGGAAAAAAATCTCAATTTTATTGCTATTAAAAAACAATTTATCTATTCAACTTTTAATATCTTTACTAGCATAAAATGAGTTATTATTATTTGTGCATGTTTTCTCACAATTTCTTTACAATAGTTTTCATATTCACCAAAGAAACATTTGTATTCATAGCTAAATTTCAAAAATAAAAACAAAACTACCTTTTCTAATGTTCAAAATTTAGATTGGAATTTTAAAACAATTCTAAAAAGTAGAAACAAAACAAAGAAATACATGGGTATTGGTAGAAATAATATTTTTGTTCAATTTAAAAAAAACTAAAAGGTTGAGCACTTCTCAAACAATCATTGTATTTTTAAGCATTTCATCAAGGTGTACCGATCCTAATACATCCCAATAACATTTACCAACAACACTAGCCTTTTTTTTTTTTTTTTTTTTCTTGCGATCATACAATAAATCATACTTATCAAAATTAATTGATAATAAATGAAATACCATGTATCTTTTAAAGATAGCGAGATTATCCCATCTTTTCAATGTGGGATCCTCAACTTGTCTCTTAAAATGGCCCCCACAAGAAAGACAATGTTTCTTGACAATTTTGTAATGTCAAGTGTTACTGTTCTTGATGTTTTTAAAAACGTCAAGACATCCAATGTCAAGAATATGGGGTTTCATGACAAGGTAAAAATATCAAGAACTGTGACACTTGACATGTTTGAAATGTCAAGAATATAAACGTTCTTGACAAGGAAAAAAAGTCGAGATATTTTTTACTTGATATGTTAATAATGTCAAGATACACTTTACTTGATATGTTAAAAATGTCAAGATACACTTTACTCGATATGCTAAAAATGTCAAGAATATGGATCTTCTTGACAAGAATAAAATATTAAGTGCAAAACTTCTTGATAGTGTCTATTTGTAAAATATATCTATATCTTGACATATTTAACTTGTCAAATTTGTTTGTGTGTTTTTTTTTAAAAAAATTTGTATTATAGATATTTACCTATAAGTTGCTCATGTATTTTGGTCTAACAAGAAAATATGTACATATATATACAACAAACATTCATCAAACCAAATGAACAACCACACATTTTCAATCTTATCAATCAAAATTTCCTCAATACTTTTAACAAAGATTACTTCATCAATGTTATCAATATATAACTTACAACTCCATGAAAGATTTTCTAAGTTAGAAGAATTTGGACAACCCCATATTTACATTTCCAAAAAGAATATAATGAACATAATTCCAATAGTCAACCCCATATGAATAATTTAAAAAATTACATATCATAAACTACCATAAAAACTATTGTTGAAAGTTAAACATGTTTTATTTAACTAGATAAGTTACAGATGAATTTAAGGATGTGGGTTAATTAAGCATATTAATTTATGAGAGGTTATAGATGAATTAATTTATGAGAGTTGAAAAAAAATTAAAAGATGAGAGTTAATTAAATTAATGTAAAAGTTAATTAGTAGAGTTTCACATAAATTAAGTGTCTGATTTTAATTGTTCCATGTACATTTAATTAGGGTGTGAGTTATGTATTTAAATTTACCCTTGACAATCCTATAAATAGGATTGACATTGACATTATTGATATGTCCAAGTGTGTAGAGAAGCACACACAAAGAGAGTTCAATCAAAACGGTGAACCAAGTTTGAAGAGTCTTTTAATTAAAAGTGTTTTTGTTTCCTCTCAAATAATCATTTGTTGGTTATTTATTTGTGAGTGTCCATCACACGCTTCCAACGAAGTGGTATCAGAGTTTGAATTTGAAAAACAATAATTGTTTTATAAATGGCAAATAACAATTTGGTTCCCTTCCAAGTGCCTCGACTTTTGAAAGAAAATTATAGCAGTTGGTGTATTTGTATGAAAGCTCTACTTGGTTCATAAGATGTATGAGACATTGTCAATAATGGTTATGAAGAACCAGAAAGTGACGATTTTAAATCAAGCTCAATGAGAAGCTTTGCAAATTACAAGAAAAAAAGATAAAAAGGCTCTCACCATCATGCATCAAGCCATCGATGGTCCAAATTTTGAAAAGATTTCTGGAGCAACTATTGCACATCATACATGACAAATTTTGGAGAATACATACAAAGGAGTAGATTAAGTCAAGAAGGTTTGCCTCCAAAAATTGAGAGGTGAAGGAATCTGAATTGATTCCAGATTATACCTTAAGATTGCTAGCAGTAGTAAATGAAATGAAAAGATATGGTGAAACAATAGATGATGAGCAAGTGGTAGAAAAGATACTTCGCTCATTGGATGAAAAATTCAATTTTATCGTTGTAGCTATTGAAGAATCAAAGGATTTGAGTACAATGTCCATTGATCAACTTATGGATTCCTTACAAGCCCATGAAGAGAAGCTTCTCAAGAAGAACAAACAAACAACTGAGCAACTTTTTTAGTCAAAGTTGTAGTTGAGAGATAAAGAAGATAGTCAAGAAAAAGGCAATTGAGGTTGAGGACGTGGTGATTTCAGAGGTCGAGGTCGAGGAAATTATGGTTAAAGAAAATTTGATGAGAGTAATTCAAACTCTAATTCATCAAGAGGTCGTGGAAGACAAAATTATTCGAGATCAAATGGAGAAAGATCAAATAATGAAAAAAATATATGACAAAGACAGATTGAATTTTATAACTGTCATAAATTTGGCCATTATTCCTAGTAATGTAGGAATAAAGTAGAAGAAAATGTGAATTATGCTAAGAAAGATGAAGAAAGCGGTGAGTCATCTTTGCTTCTAGCATGCAAAGGTGAAGAAACATGTGAAAATAATGCATGGTATCTTGATAGCATTGCAAGCAATGAAATGTGTGGATATAAGTCAATGTTTGTGGAACTTGATGAATCTGTTGGTGATAATATAATATTTGGTGTTGCCACAAATATTCCTATCAAAGGAAAAGGTAAGATTTTGATAACTTGAAGAATGAGAAGCATGAGTTTATCTCTAATGTTTAGGCTGATATGAAGAACAATATTTTGAGTTTGAGACAACTCTTAGAGAAAGGCTATAATATTTTGATGAAGAATTATAGTCTTTCGATAAGGGGTAATCGTGATAATATGATTGCTAAAGCGCAAATGACGAAGAATATAATGTTTTTATTAAATACTCAAACTGATGTTGCTAAATGTTTGAAGTCATAAATATGGTGAAATGACTGCCATATGTCAAACATCCAGATCAATTTTGTGAAGATTGTCTTTATGGCAAGCAAGCAAGGACGAGTTTTCCATGAGAATCTTCTTCAAGAGCAAGGAGACTGCTAGAGTTAGTTCACACTGATCTTTGTGGACCAATTAAACCACGTTCTTTTGGTAAGAATAATTATTTCTTATTATTTATTGATGATTTCAGTCGAAAAACTTGGGTTTATTTTGTCAATGAGAAATCAGAAGCATTTGGCATGTTCAAGAGATTTAAAGCTCTTGTCGAAAAAGAAAGTGGTTATTACCTAAAAGCCTTGAGATCAGACAGGGGAAGAGAATTCACTTCAAATAAATTCAAATATTTGCCCAGAAAATGGAATTCATCAGCCTATGACAGTTCCATGGACTCCTCAACAAATATTTCTTATGTATTTGGCCTATGACAGTTCCTATGATAGTTCCATGGACTCCTCATAGGCCAACGAATTCCATTTTTTGCGCAAATCTTTGAATTCATTTGAAGTGAATTCTCCTCCCCTGTTTGATCTCAAGGCTTTTAGGTAATAACCACTTTTTTTTTTTTTTTTTTTTTTGACAAGAGCTTTAAATCTCATGAACATGCCAAATACTTCTGATTTCTCCTTAGACAAAATAAACCCAGTTTTTCAACTGAAATCATGAATAAATAATAAGAAATAATTATTCTTACCAAAATAATTTGGTTTAATTGGTCCACAAAGATCTGTGAACTAACTCTAGCGGTCTCCTTGCTCTTGAAGAAGATTCTCATGGAAAACTCTTCCTTGCTTGCTTGCCATAAGTCAACCTTCACAAAATTGATCTGGATGTTTGAGATATGACAATCCTTTCACCATATTCATGACTTCAAACATTTAGCAACATCAGTTTGAATGTTTAATAAAAACATTCTATTCTTTGTCATTTATGATTTAGCAATCATATTATTACGATTATCCCTTATTGAAAGACTATAATTCTTCATCAAAACATTATAGCCTTTCTCTAAGAGTTGTCCCAAACTCAAAATATTATTCTTCATATCAGGCACATAACAAACATTAGTGATAAACTCATGCTTCTCATTTTTCAAATTGATAAAATCTTACATTTTCCTTTGACAAGAATTTTTGTGACATCACCAAATATGATATTACCACCAACATATTCATCAAGTTCCACAAACATTGACTTACATCCACACATGTGATTGCTTACACCATTATCAAGATACCATACATTATTTTCACGTTTATTCACCTTTGCATACTAGAAGCAAAGATGACTCACCGTTTTCTTGTCTTCCACGACCTCTAGATGAATTAGAGTTTGAATTACTCTCATCAAATTTTCTTTAACCATAATTTCCTTGACCTCGACCTCTGAAATCACCACGTCCACGGTTGTTACTACGTCCTCGACCTCGATTGCCTTTTTCTTGACTATCTTCTTTATCTCTCAACTGCAACTTTGACTGAAAAAGTTGCTCAGTTGTTTGTTTGTTCTTCTTGAGAAGCTTCTCTTCATGGGCTTGTAAGGAACCCATAAGTTGATCAATGGACATTGTACTCAAATCCTTTGATTCTTCAATAGCTACAATGATGAAATTGAATTTTTCATCCAATGAGCGAAGTATCTTTTCTTCCACTTGCTCATCATCTATCGTCTCACCATATCTTTTCATTTCATTTACTACTGCTAGCAATCTTGAAGTATAATATGAAATTGATTCAGATTCCTTCATATATAGTGATTCATAATCACCTTTCAATTTTTGGAGGCGAACCTTCTTGACTCGATCTACTCCTTTGTATGTATTCTTAAAAAATTTTCATGCATGATGTGCAATAGTTGCTCCCGAAATCTTCTCAAAATTTGGATCATCAATGTCTTGATGAATGATGGTGAGAGCCTTTTGGTCTTTCTTTCTTGTATTTTGCAAAGCTTCTTGTTGAGCTTAATTTAAAGTCGCATCACTTTCTGGTTCTTCATAACCACTATTGACAATGTTTCATACATCTTGCCAACCAAGTAGAGCTTTCATACGAATACACCAATTGCTATAATTTTCTTTCATAAGTCGAGACACTTGGAAAGGAACCAAATTTTTATTTGTCATTTGCAAAACAATTATTGTTTTTCAAACTCAAGCTTTGATACCACTTTGTTGGAAGTGTGTGATGGACACTCACAAATAAATAACTAACACACGATTATTTGAGAGAAAACAAAAACGCTTTTAATTGAAAAACTCTTCAAACTTGGTTCACACTTTTGATTAAACTCTCTTTATGTGTTCTTCTCTATACACTTGGATACATCAACCATGTCAATGTCAATCCTATTTATAGGATTGTCATGGGTAAATTTAAATACATAACTTACACCCTAATTAAGTTTACATGGAACAATTAAAATCCTACACTTAATTTATGTGAAACTCTAATAAATTACCTCTTACGTTAATTCATCTATAACTTGTCATAAATTAATATGTTTAATTAACCCACATCCTTAAATTCATCTATAACTTGTCTAGTTAAATAAAACATGTTTAACTTTCAACAAATCCATCCCATACAAACAAAGCTATCATCCACATAACAACTATCAAAACCACCTTTGCAGTCATCATTTCCATATGAACACATTTCTAAAACTACAGTTAACCTTTCCAACCCCCCTTCCATATGAGCAATTCCAAAGTAAACTTATATCGGTATGAAGTAATCCTAGCTATATCTTCAAAAGGACAAAGTAATGTTTGACCCATAATTTATCTTCAAAATTGCGAGCACCTACCATCTCTGCCACATATTCTTCAAAATGACCAAATTGTGCAAGCATCCACTATCACATGTAGCATCCCAGAAATTTAGCCAACACAACTTGCACCTCATCTAACTTGATTTTTGAGTAATGAGTTCCTTGTATCAATCCATAAACATAAAAGCCAAATTTTATAATGATTCTACTTTTCCTTACGCTATTTGAAATGTCAAAATAGTTTGAACATATAGAATATCTATTAAGATAAGCTCAGAAGAGGAAAACCAATTTCTCCACCAACAATACCTTAACTATGAACTTGGTCTCATCTCCCCTTTTCTTTACTTTGGCTTGCGACCGAACATAGGGACCAACATCAACAAAACATGCAAAATAGTAGATAAGAATGTGCTAACATCAATAAATTGTAGTCAATATAATTATTTAGCGACAGAGGAGATATAGGATCTTGGGAAGATTAGGTTAAAAAGGATACTAATATATGAGCACTGGAGATAAGAACGTAATGACATCAGTTACATTTTGGTCTTCTTTTTCCTTTTAAAAAAGAAATAATAATATTTTGATTCATGTTCTTGATTGGGGGGGAGGGAGAATACAAGGGTATATAAAAAACCAAGCTCACAAAAGGAAGCTCAACAAGAGAAATGGGCTCCAACTATGCATCATAGAATTGAAAAGGAGGCTTAAATGCCTCATTACATTACTTATATATCATGTTCTACAAAATGTGCATTTGTCAAGAGTTTACCATCACTAATCATAAAAGCATTGCATAATAGATAAAAGGAACAAGAACAAAGTGAACATAAAGCATAATAAGTGGTTTGAAACATTCAAATAAGAAATCCTAAATGACAATGTTTGGGAAGTCTGAAGAGAAGGGGATCTAAAAACTTTTAAACAAGAAATACTAAATGAAAAAGTTTGGAGAGTAGTGGTAATTTGCTTGATCTAAAGAAATTTTCAAACCAGTCTCCGATTACCTGAAGTAAAAGTAAAGAAAGAATCATTCTGCTCCTTCGTTAGAAGGGCAACAACAACATAGAATTAGCAAACTGCTTCTTCAACTTTTGAACTCGGGTCAAGATTAGATTGAATAATGAATATGTAATAAATTGGAATATCAGAACAACTTGGCTTTGATATCAATTGAAGGAAATCGGATATGAGGATTTCCATGAGCAGTGGAAGGATAGTTCCAAATTTCATTCATATATTAACATTAACAATTACAATCAAGAAACGGAAACATATGGTCATGCATAAAGTGAAATTACAACATGCTTTTCTATAGATCAAGGGATAGAAATTAACATACATTTGAAGATTCATCTTCAAGATCCCTCGATCACGAACGCTCGAACAATCAGCAAGACTGCAACACATGAATGCTCGTCCACCATAACCGCAATACAGCACGATCAACAAAGAACTTGAACATTGCGATCTCCAAGATCACGAACACAGTGGGCTCCATACCAACACCACGAACGGCCTCCAAATAATCTTGACTAGTGTCGAGTTGAGTATGGCATACCACAATGGCTACCTTGGTATTCTCGGTGTGAGAATCTAGAAGTGTGAGCTCTGTGTGGACTTGGTTAGAGAATGAGACCAGAGGAAAACAATTGTGTAAATGATTGAGCAAGTGGGAGATGATAGTGTCTATCGTATAAACAATGCCCAATCGTTTAACAAAAGCTATACGATCGTTTAGCAAAAGTCGCTCAAACGTTTAGCTCATCGGCCAGCTGAGTGTCTATCGTATAGAAACACTCAACGATCATCTAGTCTCTCTTCAATCTGTCATTTAGTAAATCATATTTACTTGACAACCTTTTCGTGAGAACTTTCCGAGAAGTGAATTCTCAATTCAACAACTACTAAATTTAGGAAAATATTCTTCCTTTTATCTCACGATTACCATGAAACCACCAATAACCTCCCACTCAATTGATTATTAGAGAAAAGAGATAATTATCCAATAATTAATATTATTATAAATATACATGATAACCAACTTACCATAATATACTTATTACCTATAGTTTTAATATTTCATCTCATGAAACATATAAACCATAGCTCTTTTTCTATTCCATGACACTTAATGTAAATCTCATTTACATTAATCCTCCATTTGATGTATCTCATATATCATGCTGATCATATCAATATAATCGAATTACCTCTTGTCAATTTGAACATTTCAAATCAACACCAAGAAATGATCCTCAACTTGAATCCATTGAGCTACAAGGGGACCTTGTGGACTTGTAGCTTGAAGCTCCAAAGGTACGTGAATAAATGGCTAAACTCTTTAGTCACGGAATCCACCATTCGTTAACTACCAGACACTCCATTAAAGACTGACAACTGAACTTTCCTTACTACAGATATATTATGTGTCCATCTTAACCAATCGATGGTGCGATAACCACTTCATAAATCGCTCGTAAGTATAGCTTGGCCAATAATCGTTATGCCCTGATGCGTAGAATTATGATGCGATGGTGTGAGTATGCGATGATGTGAGTTATACGATGGTCATGCAAGTTTTCCTAACAAAGCCCAAGTATAAGCCTTCTTAGATTCCTGGTAAGTCCAGGGTCGGACACAGGGACTACTAAATAGATATGCGACAGACTCTTTGATTCTATTGCGGTGGTGAAAAAGAAGTGGATGGTGTTTTGATTTAGATTTTTCTATGCGACGGAGTTGAACATGGAATGATGAAAGCGTAGAGTTACAATAAGTATGCGATGAAGGGGTTGAGAAGGGGTTTAGCTAACATTTCCCAAGATTGTGCACAAGTTATGCGATCAAGCTATACACAAATATCAGTACTACATTTCTCAATGCAGAATGCCACAATTTCTATTTCTAGGACACATGCGATGTATATGCGAAAAAGTCAATAGAACTTATTTCTAAGTTTCTACTCTTGCTTATGCGATCTAATCCGACTCTCTCAAGCCTATATTCTATCTTTAGACTACTCTCTCAAGTATGACCAAATGATGAATGACGCACACATAAGACAAGATTGCCGCATACCACCATTCCAATTTCTAGGACGCATGCAATGTATAAATAGCTGATAGAACTTATTTCTAAATTTCTACTCTTGCTTATGCGATCTAATTCGACTCTTTCAAGCCTAGATTCTAATCGAACTCTCTCAAGCCTAGATTCTATCTTTAGACTACTCTCTCAAGTACATCCAAAGGGTGAATGATGCATACATAAGACAAGATGATCGCATAAAATGCATATCTTAAGTCATGCTAGCTAAGTACTTCTCAACCCATTTAGAAATTTAGCTACTTATGCATCGTGTGGAGAGATTGAACATAAATCGAAATGAAGTTTCCATTTTCTACAAATAAAGTGCTGAATACAAAATAACAAATGGATTTGAGAGATAACAAGCTCGGTAAGCAATGTCTTGCTTCCTATGGCCCTTTACACTACTCTTTATCATTCTAACTCTGTTCTAGTTGTGGATTCTTGCTCTCTCAAGGGTTGGCCTTCTCTCCTTTGTATTGCTTTCCAGTAGTCTCTTGATCTATCTGGGAGCGATTCCTCTCGGCTCTGCCTTGTTGATGCATTATTTTATGCGGTGAATTAATTAAAGGAATTGCAGTGATGGAAAATGTGTTGTGCAACAAGTTTTCTCAGCAGAACCCAAGTATAAAGCCCACTGAGTCTCCTGGTAAGCCCAAGGTCGAACTCAGGGACTAAAGACAACAATATGCGGTGATAATTTCGAGATCACTTTGCAGTAACAAATCAATCAAAGAGTTTGTTGGTTTGTTGTTTATAGTATAAAAAGTATGCGATAGAGTTAAGAAAAGAGTTAATAACATGGAAGATGTGATGAATATGCGAGGGAACAGGTTGAGAAGGGGTTCAACTAACACTTCCTAGGATTGCGCTCATGTTATGCGATCATGCTACACACATACAATAGCAAATCACCTCTCAATGCAAATACTACGACTTCTAGATTTAGAATGCATGCGATATATGCGTTGATGTCTATAGGACTTACACATAAGCCTCTATCTTGTTTATGCGATGATGATTGACACACACACATACAAGGCGACCGCATAATACCATAACCTATCTCTAGGGTGCATACGATGCATGTTAACAAACAGAGCTTATCTCTAAGTCTCTATCTCTTGCTTATGCAGATCTAATCTTGCTCTCTTGAGTCTAGATTCTAACCTAGCTTTCTTAAGTCTTAGGTTCTTTCTTTAGACTCTCTCTCGAGTAGCTCTAAAAGGGTGATGGGCGCAACATAAGACAAAATGATCGCATGCAATGAAAATCCTAGGTCATGTTAGCTAAGTTCTTCTTAACCCATTCGATAGATTTAGCTACTCATGCATGTTTTAAAGAGAGCGAACATATGTAGATAAGCAAGTTCCATTTTATAGATATATAATCGAAATACAGAATGACAATACGAAATAAGAATAAAGATCCTGGTAGCAATCTCTTGCTTCCCAAGGCTTTTACACTGTTCTTCTCTACTCTGCTTCAAAAGATAATCTTGCTCTCGCAAGAATCGACCCTCTCTCTGTTTTGCCACGCCTCCTGGGTTCTCTCTCGAGTTGACCAGGGCGATCTTCCGGCATCTCTTCCCTTCTCTCACTCCGCTTTCTAAGTATAAGAAAACTATGAACAGGGCTACTTTTATCTATGGGGAAAATTATCAAACTGGATGAACTCCTTCACTGAAGGTGGTCTTCGGTATTTATAGAGCTTCGGGGTGAAAAGCTTCTTGGTCTTCGGTATTTATAGAGCTTCGGGGTGAAAAGCTTCTTCTCTCTTATGATTGCACTGATGGGATGGCATTAATTCTCTATTAGATGCGCAGAATATTTGTCACCGAAAAGTTGAGTGTACTTGCTTGTTCGTTGATTTCGTGATTCAAGCTTAGGAGTGCATTGTATAAAATAATTGGCAAAATAAGTGTAATTATGAATGATGCATTGATGCGTTTATGATGCGTTAGTAACGCGTTGATGTGTTAGTGATGTACAACAGGACGCATGACATTCCTCTATTGACGTTCAAGTTTTCCTAAATCAGATCCAAGTATAAATCCAACTTAGGTTCCTGGTAAGTCCAGGGTCGAACTCAGGGATTCAGATTAGCCAACGCAGACCTTGCGTTGTAACTGTTGTAGAGATATCCTAAGTGTATGTAGAAATGAGTTATTTACACTAAGCTGTTGTGTGTGTGGGCAAGAAGATACAAAAAGGTCGAGTAGAGAATGATAGGTCATTTGAAAATGGAGTTTGAAGCAAATGATATGCGTCCATCTAAGTTGGATGTACACAAACAAGAATATAAAGCGAATGAGATGACTTGTTTATCTCCGTTTATGCGTTAGACTCTATTCGACACTTCTTAATGCAAATATCATATAATACCTGTTTCTAGAATGTATGCGTCAAACACAGGATGCAATAAAACACCAGTGCGTCTATCTTTAGATGTACTAAGTGTTTCTAACTTGATGTTGGCTTACTTATTCTCTCGAATAGTTTAAGCTAAAGATGCTTTTACCAATTGATTTAGTTGGCTTAAGCGTTTGAAATGGAATTTTGCATGAAGTTATAGACGCATCCAACATAAGCAAGAAATAAACAATGGCAATGTATGATAGATCAAACATGAGAATTTATAAAGAAACTGACTGTCTTTAAAAAACCAATACTTAATCAAATAAGAAGATGAAAGCGATAAGTAAAATGAAATGAAAGGAGTCAAGCCATAGAGTACAATCTCTTGTCCTTTTTGGCTCAATTCTAGTCGTGTACAACCACTTGTGGAAGAATTGGAAGAAATGTCTCTCTCGAGCTCAGCTTCCTCCGCTCCTTGATCGGCAATGGTGGTGGTTCTCTTCCCTCTTGTTCTTCTCGGCACCACAGCACAGCTCTAAGGATCTAAGATTCTAAACTAAGCTCTGACTGAATAACTCTCAAGAAAAACTTATTCCATCTGGTGGGATTTCTTCTATTTATAGGCATCGGTCTTCTCCAACTTGATGATGGGCAACATTAAATTCCATACCCTGGTCAGCCACTTGACACTCAGATGCTTTTCAGACACCGCTCACTGTAGGTGCCCATACTTGCAAGTGGTGATTTGACACAAACAGCCTAAATCAATGAATCTTCCTTGCATTGAATCCCTCCAACGCATGCCCCATACGTTAGACTTTGCCTGCGACACTTTTCTTAATCATGTGTTAGCCTTTTGTTGAGATCCTGCAATATCATGCGTTAGTGCCGCAGTATTTTAGCAATAAACATTCTTTTGCATGAGTTTGATAGTGTTCGAGTAATTCCATGTGTTTTCTCTAAAAATGTTGAGATTTTATCATTAAAGACCCTAATTGTTCCAACTTTTGAGCCACAATAGCTTGTATTTCTAGAAGTTATCATTGCTACAGTAGGTCGTTAACGGCTTGTCAACTTAATTCGGAATCGACCGTCACCAGCTTTCTGTCCCATCGTGATTTATTACGCTTTTCACCTAGATGCGCCCACCATGATGCGCCGGCTCTATGCGACAACCTTCTCGAGAAAATATTCACGAGCGCAAATAATCGCATAGCCTTGCGTTAACACAATCTCTTAATGCGCTCAGACGTTAATTTCTTTGGATCGCATCTCTGCCTTGTGTCAATGCATTTTCTGCACAAAAATACATAAGTTAGCTATTTTAATGTGATGGATGCATGCGATCGCAATGTTGTGAACTTAATACTTTTGGACGCAATATTGTATATTTTTATCAACGCAATCCTGCATTGTTTTATAACTTTGCGCTGTAATAACGTGCATTTCTGCCCGTTATCACTCGTCTTCTTGCTCTCTCCATTCTCTATGTATATGTATATGTATGTGCGTGGATCCCTTTCTCACTGGTGGCATTTGGTATTTATAGATTTCAAGGTGCAGTAGCTTTTCTTATAAATGATTGCAATGATGGGCGGCATTAATTTCCCTACTCTATTGTGTCGTTTAAAAGTCACCAAAAGTTCAATGTACTTGCTACAGTATGGCTTTTAACGGCTTGTCAACTGAATTTGGAATCGATCGTTATCAGCTTTACATCCTATCATGATTTATTATGCTGTCACCTTGATGCGAGGTCTTTTATGCGATCACTTTTTAAGAAACTTCTCACGATCGCATGACTTGAGATCGCAACTTCAAGCGCGCAGTCGCATTGTGCCCTTGGATCACAATTTCATATGCGCCATCGCATTGTACCTACAAAAAATAGGTAATTAATTGCCTTTATGTGATGAGCATTAGCGATCGCAATTCTTTTCAGTTTGGTGCTTTCAGACATGATATTGCCTATTTTATCATCGCTTTCTCTCATTATTTTACTAAATTAAGCTGTAATAACTTGTATTTCTACCAGTTATCACACCCCCAAATTTAAAACAATGCTTTTCCTCAAGCATAAACTAAATATTTTCTTTAAAAATTCAACCGCCTTTACCCTTCCTAGACTTCTCAAGGTGCCTTATTCAAATTTCATGAACCAATGCCTTTTTAATTTCTATCCTGATCTCTTCCTAAAATATTTCTAATCTTTAGGGACCTCAAGCTTAACCTTCAAAAAAACTTTACTCGTTTCCAAGACAACGCATGATTTATTTCAAACTTTCGTAAATCGGGATGTTCAAGTGATTTTGACCCTTGCACGATTCAGATATTCGTTTTATGATCTTGCGCTGATCCGAGTGCCTAGCCTTCATTTTTTCTTGCCCCCACGAGTGTCATGCAGACATCCAACCATGATCAAGGCGCTCTTTCTTAGTCAAAACTCATGCCCATCTCTTTATTCGGCAGCGGAATTGTGATCACTTGGTTTCTGCGTTGATTACGATTCCCACCTTCATTTTGGCTTGCCCCCACGGGTGTCATGCGAATATCCAACTACAAGTAGGATCTGATCTCAACGTTATATAATTTTTTTTAAATCGAATTTCTAAAAGTAACAAGGTTGAAAATAACATTACTAGACCCCCAAATTTAACACACAACAATGTCCTCATTGCTGAGAGACAGAATAAATCATGCGATGGACTTAGGAAATTTCGTAAAAATAGTTTTGAAGGAAAGCTGGTAGACCGCTAAATTTTAGAAATGTTTCATGAATCGATTGTCCTAAAATTAATCTGACTCTAGTACATGCGGTAAGAAACAAAGGCATGAATTTCATCATTGAAGTCATAATTGGCACGAGGTGAATGCGACGACCAAATAAAGTAATAAAAAATTCAAGATTGAGTCAAACTAAAGAGGATGCGATAGTAGAATTCAACAATATTAAATTGAGATGCGAGAAGTGCAAAATTGAAATAAGATGAGGCAAGGAAAGACACAACCCCCAAATTTGCTTTGTCGCCCGCATCATTTTTTGTTGCATCCTTTCCTGTGGTGGGCTGATTCTTTGATTGCGATGGGCTGATCGAACCGATCGCGTATGTAAGGTTATTGCATTGCTCCATCGCAATCATTTACTATGATCAGTGTGATAAATGCCCATAGGATAAAAGGTATGAAAGAAAGAGTTGGCAATTATAAAGAGTAGTAATCATGCAAAAATTAAGATAGATTCATGAAAGAAAAATAACAAAAGGATACTTAAAAAAAGGATATACTTCGTCCCTGATGAATGTGTGTCGCTTATCAATGCAGGGACTACACGTTTCTTCTTCATTCTAGCTTTCTCAGGTCCACGAAGCTTTTCTCTCCTTTTCTTGATCCTCTGGTGCGATCATAATCTGGTTATAGCCTCTAATATTTGCAAGCGTCCATCAGATTGCTCTAATATATTTCTTCAGAATACTGAGCAGCACAGTTTCTTTTTCTTCTAGTAACGTAGAGGATATGATAATTGGCAAGGTTTCGTTATGGCCAAGGAAAACGTACTTCAAGTGATTTGGTGAAGTTTTTCAGCTCCAGTATAAGTGGTTGCTCTAAGGAGGGTTTCTGTGTTTTTCTTTCTTCATTCAATTTCAACTTTTCCTCATTGTTCACCGTCTTTGTTATTGCATGGCAGGTTTCTAAGGATGTTGTCCCGTCCTCTCTTTCTTCATTTTCTTCCTCGGACTCCCCATCTTCAACGCAAGTGTGGTCATCGTCGGAATCTGATAAGCCTTCATCTTCTAGGGACTTCATTGCCTTGATAATATTAAACCTAAGCTTCTTTGCATTGATGCTCATTGTGATTTCTCCCTTGTGCATATCTATTTGAGGACGACCAGTAGAAAAGAATGGTTGTCTCAATATGATTGGCACATCTGTATCCACTTCATAATCTAGAGTGATGAAGTCTGCAGGTAGAATGAATTTGTTGATTGTGACCAAGACATCCTTCAATTTTCCTTCAAGGTGTACCAGGGACCTATCTGCAAGCTGAAGAGTCATCGTTGTGGGTGTCAGCTGACCTACATTCAATTGTTTGAAGATTGAAAGGGGCATTAAGTTTATGCTTGCCCCAAGATCGCATAATACTTGAGCAATGTAGATCCCTCCTATTGAGCAGGGTATTGTAAAGTTGCTTGGGTCGCGCATCTTCGGTAGGATTATAGTGTTTGATTCTTGCGTTAATGCCACCATGGTGATTTTTCCTGTGCTTCTCTTCTTCGAAACCATATCCTTCAAAAGCTTGGCATATACCGACATCTGCTCTATCGCCTCTGTAAATGGAATATTGATGTGTAGTTATTTCAATATTTCCAGGAAGCGACGATACTGACCTTCATTGTTTTGCTTATTTTTCAATCTTTGAGGGAATGGAGGTAGCTATACTTTCACTGTTCCATGGTCTGGAGGCTTAAAGGTGATCGCATCTTCAGGTTCCATAATCTCGGGCTCCTCTGACTCAGTTTGTGTCAACGGTTTCTTTGATTCCATCGCATTTGAATTGGTCCTGCTAGGCTCCTTCCTAAATTCCACCGTCGCCTTTCCACTTCTCAGGGTGACTGCTAGGCATTGTTCTTCCCCTATATTCCTCGAGTTACGTGGGAGCTCAGTTGAGCTAGGCAGTGTCCCCTGTGGTATGTTTTTCAGCTCTTCCACAATTTGTCCTATTTGGATTTCTAAATTGCGGATGGATGTCGCTTGGCTCTGGAGGTCTGTTTCATTTTTTTTGATGTATTGTTTTAACAAATTCTCCAGAGAGGATGATGGTGGTGTTTGATAGCTGCTGGCTTGTTGTTGCTATTGACCGTTAATTCTTTGGAAAAATCCTGGTGGTCCTTCTCTTTGCGCCATGGGTTGACAACCTTGTTGTTGGTTATTTTTCCAAGCAAAATTTGGGTGGTTTTGCCACCCGGGTTTACACGTGTTTGAAAAAGGGTTGTTCTTGACATAGATTGACTGCGGATTTCGTGGACACTTCAACCGAATGCGATTCTTCACATGTAGCACAATTGGTGCTTGTCTGTTCTATTGCATTGACTTGCCCTCTTTGCATTCCGGGATTCTTTATTGTGATGCCCTGTAATAAATTTATCATCACATTGATCTGATTTTGCAATGATGTGATGGCACCATTACTTGCATTACCTTCTCTGGGTTTTTCTCTTTGATCGCTTTCTTACCAATCTTCGTGGTTTTTCGAGATGCGATCAAGAATGTTCTTTGCCTCATCATATGTTTTGTCCAGTAGACCTTTTGCTGCTATCGCATTGGTAGCTGTTTGCGATGCAAAATTTAATCCATGATAGAAAATCTCCATTTGGAGGCAATCCGACAATCCATTGTGTGGGCAATCGCACACTAGTCTCTTGAATCTCGCCCACGTGTCATTGAGCGATTCATCTTCTTCTTGTTTAAAATTGGTGATCAATTTCCTCCTTCTAACATTCTCTATAAGAGGGAAATACTTCTTCATAAACTTCTTCACAACTTGCTCCCATGAAGTTATCTCTCCTGGTTCGAGGGAGTATGCTCATTTTCCTGCTTTATCACATAGTGAAAATGGAAATAGCATGAGTCGAACCTCTTCTGCGGAGATATTAGGGAACACAAAAGTGTTACAAATTTCAATGAAGCTTCGTAGATAGGCGTGTAGATCTTCACCTCTACGGAGATATTAGGGAACACAAAAGTGTTACAAATTTCAATGAAGCTTCGTAGATGGGCATGCAGATCTTCACCACGCCGTCCTCCGAACTGTCCTGCTGTTTGTATCATTTGTAACATTACTGGCTTCATCTCGAACCTGATCCATCCAATGCTGGTCTCATGATTCTTGGAGAGAAATCATACAAGTTTGGTGATGCATAGTCCCGGATGGGTCTATTGCGATCATTTGCTAGTAGGATAGGATTTGCCATTATGTTGTTTTCATTTATGGCTCATTCTTCAGGTTGTTCAGCCATTCTGTGAGTTCTTCCTTGTTGTCTACGTGTGTTTTTCTGTCTTATGCGAAATGTTCTTTCGATCTCTGGGTCGTAGTTGGGCTCAGGAGGGTGTCCTGCGATGCTTGCTTCTTCCTTTACTGAAGGAATGGCAATGCAACAGAGGTCGAAAGCTGCAAAGATCAAAGAGGTTTGATGTTAGCGCAATCTATACCGTAGTCCCTGACAACGATGCCAAAAACTTGATGCATAGAATTATGATGCGATGGTGTGAGTATGCGATGATGTGAGTTATGCGATGGTCATGCAAATTTTCTTAACAAAGCCCAAGTAAAATCCTTCTTAGGTTCCTGGTAAGTCCAGGGTCGAACACATGGACTACTAAATAGATATGCGACAGACTCTTTGATTCTATTGCAGTGGTGAAAAAGAAGTGGATGATGTTTTGATTTAGATTTTCCTATGTGACGGAGTTGAACGCGGAGTGATGAAAGCGTAGAGTTACAATAAGTATGCGATGAAAGGGTTGAGACGGGATTTAGCTAACATTTCCTAAGATTGTGCACAAGTTATGCGATCAAGCTATACACAAATATCAATACTATATTTCTCAATGCAGAATGCCACAATTCCTATTTCTAGGACGCATGCGATGTATATGCAAAACAGTCGATAAAACTTATTTCTAAGTTTCTACTCTTACTTATGCGATCTAATTTGACTCTCTCAAGCCTAGATTCTATCTTTAGACTACTCTCTCAAGTACATCTAAAGGGTGCATGATGCACACATAAGACAAGATGATTGCATAAAAGGCATATATTAAGTCATGCTAGCTAAGTACTTCTCAACCCATTTAGAAATTTAGTTACTCATGCATAGTGTGGAGAGATTGAACATAAATCGAAATAAAGTTTCCATTTTCTGCAAATGAAGTGCTGAATACAAAATAACAAATCGATTTGAGAGATAACAAACCCGGTAAGCAATGTCTTGACCTGGTAAGCAATGTCTTGCTTCCCGTGGCCTTTTACACTGCTCTTTATCACTCCAACTCTGTTCTAGTTGTGGATTCTTGCTCTCGCAAGGGTTGGCCTTCTCTCCTTTGTATTGCTTTCCAGCAGTCTCTCGATCTGTCCGGGAGCGATTCCTCTCAGTTCCGCCTCGTCTCCTTGCTCTCTCCGTTCTTTATGTATATGTATGTGTATGTGTGTGGATCCCTCTCTCACTGGTGGCATTCAGTATTTATAGATTTCAAGGTGTAGCAGCTTTTCTTACAAATGATTGCAATGATGGGCGACATTAATTTCCCTACTCTGTTGCGCCGTTTAAAAGTCACTGAAAGTTCAATGTACTTGCTACAGTATGGTTTTTAATGGCTTGTCAACTGAATTCGGAATCGACCGTTATCAGCTTTACGTCCCATCATGATTTATTATGTTGTCACCTTGATGCGAGGTCTTTTATGATTTTAAGAAACTTCTGATGATCACATGACTTACAATTGCAACTTCAAGCGCGCAGTCACATTGTGCCTTTGGATAGAAATTTCATATGCGCCATCGCATTGTACCTGCAGAAAATATGTAAATTAACTACTTTTATGTGATGAGCATTAGCGGTCGCAATTCCTTTTAGTTTGGCGCTTTCAGACATGATATTGCCTATTTTATCATCGCTTTCTCTCATTGTTTTACTAAATTGAGTTGTAATAACTTGTATTTCTACCAGTTATCATTGCCCTGTAGTTACATCTAACTCCTTAAGTACCACTAATTCCTCTAATGAACATAAGTCATAGTCTTACTATGACTGAGTCCTCTCTTCCAAAGAGAAGCTGTGGCCACTATGTTCAAGCCTCGAAATCAGCCCTTAAGGGAGTAATCTATCTACTTACCCCTGCTTTGGGGAATGAGTGAATTCCATCTTGTGTAACTAAGTTCTCAGCTCCCATATCAGATAGGTCCCCAAAAAGGTAGGTATGTTGAGTTGGCAATCTGGCCACTCTCACCCATACTAATCAATGGACCACCCTCAAAGGCAGGAGTTCCCAAAACACTTAGGATTGAGGTCATGTCACCTATGGTCGTTTAGGTGAGATGTAAGTCTCTAGTATCAACAACGTTATATACAGAGACAAATCATCTCGTGGTCCGGTCTTATACAAACTCTTTGTATGTACACCCCCGCTCGTATTTCTCCACATGAATGGTTAGGATCTACCATATGTAGTAGTTCACAACACTTGCAAACCTCTACAAAGCGGGCCATATCCGTAGTGTCACCAGGATCAGGTATCCTACCTTAATCCTTATACTATAGACCTATTTAGGTTATCGCTTAAGGCATGATCCACTTGTATATCTCATATACATGCTTAAGTTTACATACTATAACCATGGAGCTTTGTTTATTGGATATGAGTAAATGCCAATGCTAGAATGAAATAACTCTTATTTTATTCATAACAATATGTATATATTACAAACAACGAGACTCCGAGAGAATTAGGACACCAATCCTAACAATCTCCCACTTGTCCTAATGCCTTGGGAGACTAATGTACAATAAAAGAAAAATACATGTACAATATACAATAAACTAGGGCATACCCCAGTATCATCTTCCAGTTGCCCTAGACAAGATGTCGCATGTCCTGCAGACCCAAACTCTCCAGGTGACCCTCGAACACTTTAGCCGTGAAAGCCTTTGTAAAGGGATCAACAATGTTGTGCTCCGACGCGATCTTAGTGACTATCACATCACCGCGATGCACAATCTCCCTGATCAAGTGGTATTTTTGCTCTATATGATTGCCTCGATGATGACTCTAAGGCTCCTTCGAATTTGCCATAGCCCTGCTATTATCACAATAGAGAGTGATTGGAAAATCCATATTTGGAACAACTTCCAAATCTGTAAGGAATTTTCTCAGCCAAACAGCCTTCTTAGCTGCTTCACAAGCGGCTACGTATTCGGCTTCCATAGTGGAGTCTGGGATGCATCCTTGCTTGATGCTTCGCCACACTACATCCCCTTCGTCCAGAGTGAACACTAACCCCGATGTCGATTTACGAGAATCTCTATTGGTCTGAAAGTTAGAGTCTGTGCATCCTGTAAGGATCAGATCCTTATCTCCATACACGAGCATGTAGTCTTTCATTCTCCGAAGATACTTGAGGATCGTCTTGACCGCCGTCTAGTGATCAACGTTTTGATCAAAGCCAAAGGACTTGACCGCAGTGTTAAATCTAATGTTCCATGATCTAGATGTTTGTTTCAGCCCATAAATGGACCTATTAAGCTTGCAAACTCTTTGCTCTTGATCTAGAACTACGAACCCCTCTAGTTGAGTCATGAGATGGTCTCCTCAAGATTACCATTAAGAAAGGCAGTATTGACGTCCTTTTGCCATATCTCATAATCATTAAATGTGGTTATGGACAGAAGTATCTTGATAGACTTGAGCATGACAATAGGTGAGAAAGTTTCCTCATGTTGTAGCCATCAACCGCATACGGCCATCGCATAGAAGTTGTGGTCGTCAAGCAAATACGGTCATCGCAGAGAGATTGCAGCTACAAAATGATAACCATAATAGAATGGATGACCGCAAGGTTGGTGGAATGCAAACATGAACACATATCTCGGGAGTATCAAAAGATGATGTTAACATTTCACCTACCACGCCGTTAGCAATAGAGATTCAGAAAAGGATCATCGCACCGCGAGTGTAAGATTCAGAGCAGGTCTATAAATGCTGTCGGCGATCAAGCTCTATAAATAGAAACCGATGAGTAGAATTTCAAATCATCCAAGTTTCTACCTTCGGGTGGATCCTTGTGATCCAGACCAAAGGGTGAGAAGATAGCTTGAGAGTTCTTCATCCCCTCAATCATTCCAAGTGACGACCGGAGCCTTCGCCAGAGTTAGAGCTCGAGAGAGTCTGCTCCACCGCCCATCCATGGCACCACCGGCAGCCTTGACACACATCTGCTAGAAGCAACACATTGCTTCCAGCTGGCCCCCTCCATTTCTCTTCTTTCTTTGTATTGTATTACATTTTTGCTTAAGGAATTAATACATTTTGTGATCAATGTATTTCTGTATTTTCCTTTGATTCCATCTCCATCTTCATTTACTTAGCATCCTTTACTTTCATTGCATCACTGAGTAAGATTGCTAGAGTATCGTATACTTAATCATGCGTATTAGGGATATGAAGCATGTAGCAAACCACCAGGAGGTGTGTGTTGCACGAGTGTTGTGAGAAAACCTTATTTGCTTAGTGTGAGCTGTAGCAATGCTTGTCTATAAGCGGACGCAATGCTTGTCTATGAGTAGAATCAGCAGCAACTAACTGCCTGGGAGGGTAAGTGGTTGGTCTCATTAAGCAATGTAAGCAAGTGTTCACTAGAGATAAGAATAATCTTACGTCAGACAGGTTTATGTGATTACCTTGTCTTATGAGTGCATCATTCATCATTTAGGCATACTTGGGAGAGTAGTCTAAAAACCAAATCTAAGACTCGAGAGAGCGGATTGGATCGCATAAGAAAGAATGGGGAACTTAGAGATAAGCTCTGTTTGCTACTACACAACGTATGCACCCTTTAAGTAGGATATGGTGGTATGTGGTCATATAGAGGCTTAGAAATAGGCTTCTTAACACTATCGCATATACATCGCACGTGTCTACATCAAGTGTGTATAGTATGATCGCATAGCTTGCGTTGGCTGGGTTACCCTTGCGGGTAAGATTAGTGTTGCAGTGAAGACATCCTCACATTTTTATCTATTTTTCCATGCATTTTACTACGCATCAACCGTTGCCATGTCTCTACCTCTCAGTCATACTTCTACCGCTTAATCTGTTAGTTAGGAGTAGGAGTAGTGCTTAGCTCATAACCCTCATCATTATTTTATTTCTTCGCCGCACACACATCATCGCATACCATTTAGCTACAAGTCCCTGAGTCGACCTCGGATCACCCGAGAAACTTGCGTTCTCTTGGTGAGAGCACAAGAAAACTTGTGACAGGAACACATGGTCATGACATATGAGATCAACGCCTTCATTTCATTCTAACGCATGACCACCAACGCATGAGAACAAATGCATAACTTAAGACATGCATCGCAAATATTGCGTTCACTAATTTACGTCATCAAGTTTTTGGCGCCGTTGCTGGGGACTTGGCAGCTAATAGTTTGTTGAGTTTTGTATTTTCACAGGAAACCTTTTTACCTTGGGATTATTGTAGCTTTTGAGACCAAGCTTCAAACAATATTGACATGTAGGCGATGTAACGAAAACCAGTTGTAACGACCCGACCCCCTAGGACTTAAGTTAGGCCGTTACTAAATACATGCATGCATGAAACTCAAAACGACACTCGGTTATGGCGAAATAAATGCTAATTAAATAAGGTAAGTTCAAAAGACTTTCATTAAATTGAAATACTAAAACAATAGTAGGGTACCCATAAATCATAAAGGATAGTAAATGAGTCTGAAAAACGATTCTTAAAGTAAGTTTTAAACATCAAAACTAAAAGTTAAGAGAAACATGAAAAGAACTCTAAATTTCATGATGCAGAAGCGTAAAAACTAGTCTAGTGGCTTGATCACGAATTCCGCTTGTCCATCGCCAGTGCATCTCTACCCTTACCTGAAACAACAACATGAGAAAGAATGAGTATAAAATACTCAGTAAGTAACCCCACTACTAGGGTCTGGCTGGGCATCTATGTCCTTTAGATACCCACCTCTGGTGAAACATATAAACTGCTCTAGTCCTCATGGGACACATATGCACATGAAACAAGAAGAAGACTGAGTCTTATCCTACTGTAGTTAAGTATGCCCACTACCTCTGGTGAATCCCGAAGGAGACATAAACTGATGAATCTCGAAGGAAACACAAACTAGTGAATCCCGAAGGAGACAAACTGGTGAATCCTGAAGGAAACACAAACTGGTGAATCTCGAAGGAAACACAAACTGATGAATCTCGAAGGAAACACAAACTGGTGAATCCCAAAGGAAATAAAAAATCTAATGGGCATCTAACTAATCAGTAAGGATATTTGCACAGTCTCAACATCATAATCATCACTATACGAATCTATGACATACATATAAACCTCAACATCATGGATCTACAACATACACATATACCTCAACATCATGGTTCTACAACATACATGTGTACCTCAACATCATCAGATCAAATACAACCATATGAAAGCACATACCATCTCATACTATCATTCAAATGTCTATGTGCATAAATAAATAATTCAGATCTCATACCAAAACATACTTTGATCATATTATACTATCAGTCTATCATGCTAACATTTTGCCATAATGTGCATTTATCATGCTAGCATACATCTAATGCCTGGCCCGTGGGCAGTTCCAGTAGTAAGATTACTTACCTCGATACTAGATTCAGATATCGATCCAAGTGACAGTCTTTAATAATAAATCTTTAAATTCAATTCTCCAACGAAGCCTGAGTAACAACCACTCTCAATATTCCAATCTCCAAATTCTTCCTTCAATCAGACCTGCTTCCAACTTTCAATTCACAAAGAATTTAACTCACTCCCTTCCACAATGAAATTAATTCTTGACATTAATTTCAAATTAAATTTGTGTGACATTAAAAGTCTAATTTCCATAACTTCCCTCCAATTAAACCATTAAATTGAAATACCCCTTCCTTCCATAATGAAATTAATTCCTGCCATTAATTTTTAAATTGAATAATTTCAACGTAATCCATTAATTTCCAAAAGTCTAATTTCCATAACTTCCCTCCAATTAAACCATTAAATTGAAACACCCCTTCCTTCCATAATGAAATTAATTCCTGCCATTAATTTTTAAATTGAATAATTTCAACGTAATCCATTAATTTCTAAATTAAATAATTTCAACGTCAATTCATTAATTTTCAAATTAAATAATTTCAACATCAATTCATTAATTTCCAAATTAAATAATTTCAACATCAATTCATTAATTTACAACTGCTATTTCCCTATTGCGTAACATCTTCACCTCTCTAGTGAGAATCTACACAGGCCTCTCTTCATAACCCAAGTTGCCATTCAACCATAATGGCTCAAAGTCAACTACATGGGATGGACCTGTTACATACTTTTTCAGCATCGAAACATGGAAATGGAAGACATTATGAACTGAAGAAAGTGATGGAGGCAATGCCAATCGATAAGCTACGAGACCAATTCGCTTCAAGACCTCGAAAGGTCCAATGAACCTCGGGCTCAGCTTCCCTTTCCTTCCAAACCTCAAAACACCCTTTATAGGCGCCACCTTTAAGAACACTTTATCACCTAGTCTTAAATTTTAGTTCCTTACGTCTCACGTCAACGTAACTTTTTCGTCTGCTCTGAGCTGTTTGCATACAAGCCTTGATCTTCTATATTGCCCCATTCATGGCTTACACTAGCTCAAGTCCTAGCAATTTCCTCTCACCTACTTCATCCCAACACACAGGAGACCTGTAGCTCTTCCCATAGAAGGCTTCAAATGGCGACATGCCAATGTTAGCCAGATATCTGTTATGATGCTCATTCCATCAAATGCAAGTGAGAGTCTCAACTCCCTGAAAACTATAACGCCAAGTGCGCAACATATTCTCCAATGTCTAGTTCAAACGTTCTTTCTGACCATCATTTTGTGAGTGAAAAGTTGTATTAAAATCCAATCGAGTACCCAATGCTAACTGGAGAATCTTCCAAAAACTAGATGTAAAACGAGAGTCACTTATGACATAGTTGAAACTAGTATCAAAAAAGGTGTGACAACCTCTTCCATATATAACTATGAAATTTAAGATGCTGAAAACTAACAATACTTTAGCACGCTCAAGCTGAGAACTATGAAAACTGTTGTGAGCTTAAGAAAGTCTTATTCACTAAAAACATATATCTGAGCTTACCATTTTGTCATGCTATATAATGCGTCATTTGAAGATACGTACCAAAACAAATCACTGAAAACTGCTTCTACTCTAGAAGCGCCGACTGTGGTGTCTCTGTTAGGGTCTACATGTCTAAGAATAAATCTGTCTAATTAGGTCTCACATTCATGAGAAACTCATCATGAGGCTCTATACTGTCATAGGCCATAAAACTTGCTTGAGCCAAACCTCATATTATCCTTTAGCCTTAAAACAATAACATATCATTACTTATACCCTGTTGCGGATGAGTCTAAAATTCCCTCTGAAAATGAGGTTTTGAAGTCCCTGGATGCTAAAGCATTAGTCAATTGATAACACATTTTCATAACCTCATAATAATCGTAATTGATCCCCGAAGTTAATTTTTACGATAAAATCTTCCTGATTCATAAGTCAGAGCTTGAATTACTCATACTCCCTAGAGCTAGTTAACTCATTGCCCATGCAAGGGAAAACATACTATACTATATTGCTTCAAACCCACCTATAGCAACTTCTTGTTATCAACTCAACTTTATTACCAGTCTATCCCTTATGCCAATGGTGATATTGGAAGATCCAACTTACTACTTTTGTGCATATACCACTTTTGTCTACCTCGAGTTGGATTAATTTTCTTTTTCAATCAAATTGATGGTCTTACTAGTTCATGTTTCGAACTTGCACACTACGTCAAAATCCCTTAAATCTTACTAATGCTCTCAATGGTTTACCTCTTAACTAATGAAGCCTCAACATACCATGTCAATAGTTCTTGAACATCTACTGTTATTAGTAACTCCATTTTAGCTTATCTCTTCTCAACCTTTTATTTCGGTAGCAGATTCTTGTGCTAAAACAAAGTTCCATACCAATCACCTATGTAAGCTATCTTTCCATCCAACTCATACTCTCCTAAAGTTCCACATGATAATGAGATATTTTTCTTTTACACCAAAACAAATTCCTTGTAACCCTTCATATCATGCCTCCAAATCATACTTAACTAGGAGTTTTAAATAAATTAAATTCCCTTCTCTTTCCAAAAGAGTAAACTTTCTTGGATACTTTTTTTTTCCACTTTCCAAGTGGAACATAATCTCTTTACTAAAGTATATTTTACTTAACTCCTCCATAAGTCTTATCTCTCTTACTAAGAATTTTCATCTCGTGGAATTCTCCTTTGCCAATTTTCATACTTTTAAACTCCAAAAGACTTTCGTTTGTTCAAATTTGTCCAACTTTGATCTCTTCATCACAATAAGGCTATGGATTTAATTAATCTAGGTATTCTAAAATAATCCTTCAACCCAAAAAAATAACACTCTGCTTTATCCCCTTTAAGTCTAAACTCATGTCCAACTTTTTTTTGGCTTCCTTTAATGACATTAACTTCGCTAGATATTCTAAAAGAATTCTTCATATCACTACACATACTTTACCTAGTCCATCAAGTTCCTAGTATTACCAAAGTGCTTATGACTTATTAATCCTTTTCAAAGTTCTTCTCGAAACATTTCTCATCGTTCTGAACCTTTGGGTCCGTTTTCAAATTTTTACTCGCCGGAAAGTTCGCCCACAAAAATTGGGCCCTAGGCTCTCCCGCTGGGCCCGGTAGACGTTTGGGGTACCAAACGAGCTCCGTTCCAAAAACCGCCTTCGCGCATGACTTTTTCTTATCGTTCTCAACCCCTGGGTTCGTTTTCAAATTTTCGCCCGTCGAAAAGTTCGCGCACAAAACTGGGGCCCCGGGGCACCCCCGCAAAGCCCGATAGCCGTTTAGGGCACCAAACGAGCTCCGTCCCCAAAATTGTCTGTGCACACGGCTTTCTAAACCCCTGGGTTCGTTTTCAAATTTTCGCCTGCCAGAAAGTTTGCGCACAAAAATTGGGCCCCGGGGCACCACCATCGGGCCCGATAGCCGTTTGGGTGCATCAAACTAGTTTCGTTCCCAAAACCATCTGCATGCTTGGCTTTTTCTCATCGTTTTGAACCCCTGGGTCCATTTTCAAATTTTCGCCCTCCGGAAAGTTAGCGCACAAAAATTGGGCCCCGGCACCCCCGTCAGGCCCGATAGCCATTTGGGGCACCAAACGAGCTCCGTTCCCAAAATCGTATGCTCGCACGGCTTTTTCTCATCGTTCTAAACCCTTGGGTTCGTTTTCAAATTTTCTGTTGCCGGAAAGTTCAGCACAAAAATTGTTCCCCGGGCACCCCTGCCGGGCCTGATAGCCGTTTGAGGCACCAAACGAGCTCCATTCCAAAAACCGTCTTCGCGCACGACTTTTTCTTAACAGTCCAAACCCCTAGGTCTGTTTTCAAATTTTCTCCCGCCGGAAAGTTCGCGCACAAAACTTGGGCCCCAGGACACCCCCGCTATGCCTAATAGCCGTTTGGGCACCAAATGAGCTCCATTCAAAAAATCGTCTGCGTGAACGACAGATTCTTATCGTTCCGAACCCCTGGGTTCGTTTCCAAATTTTCGCCTGTCCGAATGTTCGCGCACAAAACTTGGAACCCGGGGCACCCCCGCCGCGACCGATAGTCGTTTAGGGCACCATATGAGCTCCGTTCCCAAAACCGTCTACGTGCTCGACTTTCTGAACCCCTGAGTCCGTTTTCAAATTTTTGCCTGCTAGAAAGTTCTCATACAAAAATTGGGCCCTAGGGCACCCCCACGGGGCCCGATAGCCGTTTGGGCACTAAATGAGCTCCGTTCCCAAAATCGTCTATGCGCATGGCTTTTTCTCATCGTTCTAAACCCCTGGGTCTGTTTTCAAATTTTTGGTCACCGAAAAGTTTGCTAAAAAACTTTGGCCCCGGGGCACCCTTGCCGGGCCCGATAGCCGTTTGGGGCACCAAATGAGCCATGTTCCCAATACCGTCTGCGCGCACGACTTTTTCTCATCGTTCTGAACCCATGGGTCCGTTTTCAAATTTTCGCTCGTCGGAATGTTCGAGCACAACACTTGGTCCCCAGGGCACCCACGCCGAGCCTGATAGCCGTTTGGGCACTAAGCGAGCTCCGTTCCAAAATCGTTTGTGCGCACGACTTTTTCTTATTATTCTGAACCCCTGGGTCATTTTCACATTTTCGCCTTCCAAAAAGTTCGTGCACAAAAATTGGGCCCCGGGGAACCCCCGCTGGGCCCGATAGCCGTTTGCAGCACCAAACGAGCTCCGTCCCCAAAACCGTCTGCGTGCAAGGCTTTTTCTCATCATTCTGAACACCTGGGTTCGTTTTCAAATTTTTGCCCACAGAAAATTTCACGCACAAAAATTGGGCCCTGGGGCGCCATCGCTGGGCCTGATAGCGGTTTTGAGCACCAAATGAGCTCCGTTCCCAAAACTGTCTGCGCACACGGATTTCTCTCATCATTCTAAGCCCCTGGGTCTGTTTTCAAATTTTTGCCCGTCGGAAAGTTCGCGCATAAAAATTGGGCCCCGGGCACCTTCGCCGGGTCGGATAGCTGTTTTAGGCACCAAACGAGCTCCGTCCCCAAAACCGTTTGCGAGCACGAATTTTTCTCATCGTTCTGAACCTCTAGGTCCGTTTTCAAATTTTCGCCTGCTAGAATGTTTATGCACAAAAATTGGGCACCGGGGCACCACCGCCGGGCCCGATAGCCGTTTGGGGCACTAAACGAACTCCGTTCCCAAAACCATCTACTCACACGACTTTTTCTCATCGTTTTGAACCCCTGGGACTGTTTTAAAATTTTCACCCGCCAGAAAGTTCGCGCACAAAAACTGTGCCCCGGTCTCCCCCGCCGGGCATTTAGCCGTTTGGGGCACCAAACGAGCTCTGTTTCCAAAACAGTCTACGCGCACAGCTTTTTCTCATCGTTCTAAATCCCTGGGTCTATTTTCAAATTTTCGCCCGCCAGAAAGTTCGCGCATAAAAATTAGGTCTCGGGCTCCCTCGCCGGGCCCGATACTGTTTCCAAAAACCGTATGCACGCACGACTTTTTCCCATCGTTCTGAACCTTGGGTTCGTTTTCAAATTTTTGCCCGCTGAAAAGTTCGCGCATAAAACGTGTGCCCCGGGTCACCCCCACCGGGCCCGATAGCCGTTTGAGCACCAAACGAGCTCCGTTCCAAAAATCGTCTACGCGCCCGACTTTTTCTTATCATTCTGAACCCCTAGGTCCGTTTTCAAATTTTCGCCTGCTGGAAAGTTCGCACACAAAACTTGGGCCCCGGGCACCCCCGCCGGGCCTGATAGCTGTTTGGGGTACCAAACGAGCTGCATACCCAAAATTGTCTGCGTGCACGACTGTCTGAACCCCTGGATCCGTTTTCAAATTTTCCCCTGCCGGAAAGTTTGCGCACAAAAATTTTGCCCCAAGGCACCCCTGCTGTGCCCAATAGCCGTTTGAGGTACCAAACGAGCTCCATTCCCAAAACCGTCCGCGCACACGACTTTTTCTCATCGTTCGAAACCCCTGGGTCTGTTTTCAAATTTTCACCTACCAAAAATTTTGCGGACAAAAATTGGGCCCCAGGCTCCCCCGCGGGGCTCGATAGCCGTTTGGGTCACCAAATGAGATTCGTTTCTAAAATTTTCTGCGCAAGGCTTTTTCTCATCGTTCTGAACCTCTCGGTCTTTTTTCCAATTTTTGCCCACCGAAAAGATCGTGCACACAAATTGGGCCCCGGGCTCCCCCGCCGGGCCCGATAGCCGTTTGGGACACCAAACGAGCTCCGTTCCCAAAACCATCTGCGAGCATGGATTTTTCTCATCGTTCTGAACCCCTGGGTTCGTTTTCAAATTTTTGCCCGCCGAACGTTCGGGCATAAAAATTGCGCCCCGAGCCACCCCCGCCGGACCCAATAGTTGTTTGGGGCACCGAACGAGTTTCGTTCCCAAAACCGTCTGCACGCACGACTTTGTCTCAACGTTCTGAACCCTTGGGTTCGTTTTCAAATTTTCGCTCGCTGGAAAGTTCGCACACAAAACTTGGGCCTCGGGGCACCCCCGCCAGGCCCGATAGCTGTTTGGGTACCAAACGAGCTCCATTTCAAAAACCGTCTGAGCGCACGGCTTTAGAACCCTTGGGTTTGTTTTCAAATTTTTGCCTGCCAGAAAGTTCTCGCACAAAAATTGGGCCCTGGGGCACCCCCGCCAGGCCCAATTTACATTTGGGGCACCAAACGAGTTCCATTCCCAAAACCTTCTGCACGCACGACTTTTTCTCATCGTTCTAAACCCGTGGGTCCGTTTTCAAATTTTCGCCTGCTGGAAAGTTCGCACACAAAAATTGGGCACCGGGCTCCCCCGCCGGGCCCGATGGCCGTTTGGGGCACCAAACGAGCTCCGTTCCCAAAACCGTTTGTGCGCATGACTTTTTCTCCTCTTTTCGAACCCCTGGGTCTGTTTTCAAATTTTCGCTCGCTGGAAAGTTTGCGCACCAAAGTTGGACCTAGGCTCCCCCACTGGGCCCGATAATCGTTTGAGGCACCAAATGAGCTCCGTTCCCAAAACCGTCGGCGCGCACGACTTTTTCTCATCGTTCCGAACCCTTTGGTCTATTTTCAAATTTTCGCCCGCCGGAAAGTTCGCGCACAAAACTTCATCCCCGGGGCACCCCCACTGGGCTCGATAGCCCTTTAGGGCACTAAATGAGCCCCGTTACCAAAACCGTTTGCGCGCACGACTTTCTGAACCTCTGGGTTTGTTTTCAAATTTTCGCTCATCAGAAAATTCCCGCACAAAAATTCAGTTCGAGGCTCCCCGCCAGGCCCAATAGCTGTCCAGGGCACCAAACGAGCTCCGTTCCCAAAAGCGTCTGCGCACGACTTTTTTTTGTCGTTCTGAACCCTTGGGTCTATTTTCAAATTTTCGCTCGTCGGAAAGTTCGTGCACAAAAATTGGGCCCCGGGCTCCCCCGTCGGGCTCGATAGTCGTTTGGGGCACCAAACGAGCTCCATTTCCAAAACCGTTTGCCCGCACGGCTGTTTCTCATCGTTCAGAATCCTTGAGTTCGTTTTAAAATTTTCTTCTGCCGGAAAGTTCGTTCACAAAATTTGGGCGCCAGAGCACCCCCGTTGGGCCCGATTGCCGTTTTGGGGACCAAACGAGCTCCGTTCCCAAAACTGTTTGCATTCACGGCTTTTTCTCATTATTCTGGACCCATGGGTCTGTTTCCAAATTTTTGCCTGCCGGAAAGCTCGCGCACAAAAATTGGGCCTCGTGTTACCCGGTCCCAAAATCGTTCTGAACCCCTGGGTCTGTTTTCAAATTTTTGCCCGCTATAAAGTTCGTGGACAAAAATTGGGCCCCGGGCTCCCCCGTCGGGCCCGATAGCCGTTTGGGGCACCAAACGAGCTCCGTTCTCAAAACTGTCTGCGCGCACGGCATTTTCTCATCGTTCTGAACCCTTGGGTTCGTTTTCAAATTTTTGCCCGTCGAAACGTTTGCACACAAAAATTAGGCCTCAGGGCACCCCCGCCAAACCTAATGGCCGTTTGGGGCAACAAACGAGCTATGTTCCCAAACCGTCTATACACACAGCTTTGTGACATTGTTCTCAACCCCTGGGTCCATTTTCAAATTTTCGCCCACCGGAAAGTTCGCGCACAAAACTTTGTTCCCAGGGCACCCCCGCGGGGCCCGATAGCCGTTTGGGCACCAAACGAGCTCCGTTTCAAAAACCATCTACGTGCATGGCTTTCTGAACCCTTGGGTTCGTTTTCAAATTGTTGCCTGCCAGAAAGTTTGCACACAAAAATTGGGTCCCGGGGCACTGCCTGCGGGGCAAAATTTACGTTTGTGGCACCAAACGAGATTTGTTCCCAAAATCGTCTGTGCACATGACTTTTTCTCATCGTTTTGAACCCCTAGGTCTGATTTCAAATTTTCGCCTGACGAAAAGTTTGCGAACAAAAATTGGGCCCGGGCTCCTTCGCTGAGCCCGATAGCCGTTTGGGGGACCAAACGAGCTTCGTTCCCAAAACTGTCTGCACGCATGGCTTTTTCTCATTGTTCTGAACCCGTGGGTCAATTTTCAAATTTTTGCCTACCGAAAAGTTCGCCCACAAAAATTGGGCCCCGAGCTCCCCCACCTTGCCTGATAGCCGTTTGGGGCACCAAACGAGCTCCGTTCCCTAAATCGTCTGCGCGCACAACTTTTTCTCATCGTTTTGAACCCTTGGGTCTGTTTTCAAATTTTTGCCCGCCGGAAAGTTTGCGCACAAAAATTGGGCCCCGGGCTCCCCTACCGGGCCTGATAGCTGTTTGGTGCACCAAACGAGCTCCGTTCCCAAAAATCGTTGGTGCGCACGACTTTTTCTCATCGTTTTAAATCCTTTGGTCTCTTTTCAAATTTTCGCCCGCCGAAAAGTTCGTGCACAATAATTGGGCCCCGGGCTCGCCCGTCGGGCTTGATAGCCGTTTGGGGCACCAAACGACCTTCGTTCCCAAAACCATCTATTCGCACGGCTTTTTCTCATCGTTCTGAACCCGTGGGTCCATTTTCAAATTTTCGCCCGCCGGAAAGTTTATGCACAAAAATTGGGCCCGGGGGACCCCGCAAGGCCCGATAGCCGTTTGGGGCAGCAAACGAGATTCGTTCTAAAAATCGTCTACGCGCTCGACTTTTTCCCATCGTTCTAAACCCCTGGGTCCGTTTTCAAATTTTCACACACCGGAACGTTCACACACAAAACGTGGGCCCTGGGGCACCCCCACCGATCCCGATAGCCGTTTGGGCACCAAACGAGTTCCGTTCCAAAAATCGTCTGCACGCATGACTTTTTCTTATCGTTCTGAACGCCTGGGTCCGTTTTCAAATCGTCGGAAAGTTCGCGTACAAAAGAGGGGCGCCGTGGCACCCCCACCGGGTCCGATAGCCGTTTGGGGCACCAAACGAGCTCCGTTCCCAGAACTGTTTGCGCGCATGACTTTTTCTCATCGTTCTGACACCTTGAGTCAATTTTCAAATTTTCGCCCACCAGAAAGTTCGCGCACAAAAATTGGGCCACAGGGCTCCCCCGCTGGGCCCGATACCCGTTTGGGGCACCAAACGAGCTCTACTCCCAAAACCGTCTACGCGCACAAATTTTTCTCATCGTTCTGAACCCCTGGGTCCATTTTCAATTTTCGCCTCAAAGAAAGTTCACGCACAAAAATTAGGCCCCAGGGCACCCCCGCCAGGCCCGTTACCTCAGGGCTCCCAAAATCGTCTGTGCGCACGGCTTTTTCTCATTGTTTTGAATCCCTGGCTCCGTTTTTAAATTTCAACCTGCTGGAAAGTTTGCGCACAAAAATTGGGCCACGGGGCACCACCACTGGGCTCGATAGATGTTTGAGGCACCAAACGAGCTCCGTTCCCAAAACCGTCTACGCGCACGACTTTTTCTCATCGTTTTGAACCCCTTTTTCTTTTTTCAAATTTTCGTCCGCCAGAAAGTTTGTGGACAAAATTTTGGCCCCGGGACACCCTCGCTGTGCCCGATAGCCGTTTGGGGCAAAACGAGCTTCGTTCTCAAAACTTTTGCGCGCGCAACTTTTTCTCATCGTTTGAACCCCTGGGTTTGATTTCAAAATTTCACCCGCCGGAAAGTTTGTGCACAAAAATTTGGCCCTAAGGAACCCTCGTGGGGCTCGATAGCCGATTGGGGAACCAAACGAGCTCCGTTCCCAAAACCGTCTGTGCGAATGACTTTTTCTCATCGTTCTGAACCCCTGGGTGTGTTTTCAAATTTTCACCCGCCATAAAGTTCGCGCACAAAAATTGGGCCCCTGGGCACCCCTGCCGGGCCCGTTAGCCGTTTGGGGCACCAAACGAGCACCGTTCCCAAAACCGTCTACGCGCACAGCTTTTTCTCATCGTTCTGAACCCCTGGGTCCCTATTCAAATTTTCGCCCGCCGGAAAGTTAGCGCACAAAAAATAGGCCCCAGGGCACCCCCGCCGGGCCCGATAGGCGTTTGGGGCACCAAACGAGCTCCGTTCCCAAAACTGTCTGTGCGCACGACATTTTCTCATCATTCTAAACCGCTGGGTTTGTTTTCAAATTTTTGCGCACCGGAAAGTTCACGCACAAAAATTGGGCCCCGGGGCAATCGCACCAAGCCTGATATCCGATTGTGGAACCAAACGAGCTCCGTTCTCAAAATCTTCCGTGCGCATGGATTTTTCTCATTGTTCTGAACCCCTAGGGCCGTTTGTGGAACCAAACGAGCTTCGTTCACATTTTTTTTTTACAATGAACGCATTTTCTAATGATAACCGCATCCGCTTGATCGCACCTGCTCATACCTTCCCCCCAATAAACTTGTTATGACATGAAATTTAGTCTCTTTATCTACTCTAACGAATGGCTTGTGGATGCAATAAATGACGTGCTAAATATGCGCTAAAGTTCTTTTGCGATAAAGAGATTTTTTATGGGATACTACGTCTAAGTATATGGGTTGTTAATGATATGTTTGTAGTATACGATGTAGTAGTGCTTGTCTCAAGTTTCCTTGCACAGAAACCAAGTATAATTCCAACGCAAGTTTCTTAGAATAATCCGAGGTCGAACACAGGGATTGTTTTCGTTAATGTGTTACTTATGTGATACATGCGACCGATTTTTACAATGAATGAAGAATATGGGTTTATACAGAAATGTAAATTGCAGTGAAATTAAAAATGCGTTTATAAATTAAATCCTAAACTAATATGATACATGATACAAGATACATGATACATGATACACGATACTGAGGTCGAGAACTGACTGTGAAGTTGTACAAAGATTCGATGTATGCGATGGCAAGTCTTTATGAATGAAGCAGAAAGTGAAAGAGCAAATAGTAAAATCATCGCAAGTTTGTCAATCCGCTTTCCCTTGGCATACACCTCTCGATGATCGGCCACGTTCCCATATCTCTATGGTGAAACAGGGATGAACGTGATGAACGCAAGGTTGTTTCCATCTCTGGAAATACTTCTTGCTTTAGTTAACGCATTCTTCCAACCTTCTCTCGATAGGCGGAATAACATCTTCACTTCTCCTCTCACAGGTGAAGATGCCGTCGAGCATGCTTTAGCTAAACTTAATTATTTCCTTAACACAAATTAACTTACTCGCTTAATTCTTGCTATTTACCCATGGGACTAAGAACACATCATGGAGAAAATGGATTATGGACGTACGGAAAGAGACAGAGAGATGACAATGGAAATTATCATAACATTTAATACTAGAATTAAGCGTTTGATGCATGTTGTGAATGAAAGATTAGAGAAGGTGAATACAAATGTCGAAATAGAGATTAGAAACAAATACAGAAGGAGTGTCAACGTCTTGACACAGATTCCGAACGAAGATTGTGCTTGCTGGCGTGTGGAAGTAATGAAGCGGAAAGCTTCCCTCTCAGGCTTACTTTCCCCGTAGAATTGACCTTCGCATAGGGCTTCAGCTATGGGAATTGGAAAGATTCTCTGCTTGGAGACTCACCTCTTGCCCTTGTCTCGTGGTTCGCCCGGATCTACTCTGTAAGTCGCTTCAGACCAGCCTCTCTCTCAGAATTAGTATATGCACGTCTCTATGTATTCATGTATATCTTTCAGTGAATTTGCAGAAGCTATTTATAGGCGAAGCTTGGCTCTTTGACTTTATGGTCCCCACTGTATGGTTATGGCAGTTCCTGAAATGGCAGAGTGAATATTCCTTCTGTTATGCAATTAATCCATCAGAAATGCACAACTGAAAGCTGTACATTTGTCAGAATTTTCCGCAAATGCGTTGCTCTTTACATCTTCGATCTATCGCCGCATGCGGTGTTGTTTTTTATTACCGCATGCAGTTGAAATTGCATTGATCGCTAGAGCTCTTGATCGATTGTCGCATGTGCCGTCATTGCGTTGATCATCTCTTCGTTCTCGATTGATGGGCGCAATGCGACGTAGATGCATTGTTTATTTTTCTTTGAGCCATGAACGTATACGGTGACTGATTTCCTGCAAAACAGAAACTGAAACATTCTATTCTACCATCGCAATGGTGTTAGTGGGTGTATTGACGATATTTTATAATTTTCGCATTTCTTAGCCAATTTATATACTATCGACGCAACTTTTCTTTCTTTTAGCCGCAATATCTAAATAAAACAGTATAAAAAACTTGTATTTCTACAAGTTATCACACCCCCAAATTTAGATATATGCTTGTCCTCAAGCATATCTTCAACTAAAGCAATATTGTTCAATTCCTATCCTTACTTTGCGTTGATTGGTTGCTCCGAATGCTCCACCTATGCAACATTACTTAACAACGCAATTTCTTTCTATCCTTGATAATTCATAAACATGCCCTACTCGGTGCGTTTGTATGTGGTGGTCTAGTTTGCATCATTTTATTAGAGACTATTGATCATAGTTACACACTTCGTTTTGGCTTGTTCCCACTAGTGTCATGTGAACATCCAACCACGGTTGTGTGCCAATCTCAACTTCAACTCTTGATTTTCAGCTAAGTTTAACTTTTGCTGGTCAGAGGAGTTATCTCTTATATTCTTTTTTTTTTCTCTCATCATTTTTTTTCTTTTCATATTGCATCGCTCTTGGAAATCTACCTTCGTTTTGGCTTGCTCCCACGGGTGTCATGCGAAAATCCAACTACGAGCAGGTTCCTTTCATGACTTAATTCTTATCAGGTTGGGATTTTGATTTTCCCTTGCGCTGACATTGGGGTTTGTATGATTTTTTTTTTTTTTGACAATGAACGCATTTTCTAATGATAATCGCATCCGCTTGATGCCATCTGCTCAGACCTTCCCCACCCCCGAATTTAGAGATGCACAAGTTCCTCATTGCATTGTTTTGGACATAATAGACAAAACACTTAGTCAAAATTTTGAAACAAAGGTTTGAGCAAAGTCTTGAAGGATAAAAGGTAAAGCAGTGCTATTGCTACGAATTATCTAAGTGTTAGTCAGAAAATACAAAGTGTGGGAAATGTTTCTAAGGGTATGCATATAACTCATCATGGCAGCGTAATGAGTAACACAAAATATGATAAAGAACATCGCAATAATTGACAAAGGATGATAAATAAGAGGCTAACGCATACGGAAAGAATTGTTACTCAGTTGTATTAAAAATTAACCAAGTATACAAAGAATTACAAATAACGCAATATAAAATTTGAGCATGTACAAAGAATCAAGAAATAGCTTCCATACATAGAAATAATGAATGAAATTTATCCTTTGTATTTGATTCAGACGGGTGCAAGATTAAAGATTAACACCACGCCTCCATTAACGCAAATGCATATTTGCAAAGGACGGGCAACAATGCATGTATCATTGCAACACACCCCTCAACTCAGTGCATTTCTGAAGGACAGGTGCACGGTATTTCTACTGGCACAACACTACCTCAACATAGTGCGTTTTCGCTAAGGATGGGCGAAAAATACATACGAGCGCAACACACCCCTCAGCACAATGCATTTGGGTTGAATGGATGCAAAGTATATCTTGTTATTGCAAGATGCACTCATCATCGTAATGCATACCAATCTTTATTTTTCTTTTTAATTCATCAAACATGCAAGTCAATAAGACTTTTCGGTGTTCATCGTTTTATTCAGTCGTTCACAGAAATTTTAAGAACAACGCTACTAATGCATAAAAGTAAAGAAATTAAACATGACATGGAAATACACAATTGAATTAAATTGAAAGTAAACACGTAAAGCAGTAAAGGCTAATTCTAATAAGCAGTAAGTAACGCAATTTAAAAATCAGTAAATGAAAGCTGTAAAGAAAGCACTTAAACATAGATATAAGGATGCTAATTGAAAGAAGTTTTTCAGAGTTACCGCAATAGCATCCCCGCAAGCAGTCAATCCTGCTTGCCTAAGTCGATGGTCTCCATGCGTCGTTCCACATCACCGCTATAGTAGGGCTTAATTCGTTGACCATTGACTTTAAATGCGTTGTTCCCATCTTCAGTTGTTAGCTCCATTGCGCCATGGGGAAAGATAGTCTTGATGCGGAATGGCCCAGACCAGCGAGACTTCAACTTCCCTGGAAACAATCGCAAACGCGTGTTAAACAGAAGTACCTGTTGACCCTCGAAGAATGTTCGGTTGCTTATGCGGTCATCATGCCACTTTTTGGTTCTCTCCTTATAGAGCTTGGCATTTTCGTAGGCGTTTATTCGCCACTCGACCAGCTCGTTCAACTGCAACTTCCAGACTCTCCCCGTGCTTGCTATATCAAAGTTAAGCTTTTTGCTTGCCCACATTGCTTTGTGTTCCAACTCGAGAGGTAGATGATAAGCTTTTCCGAAGACCAGAGCATATGGGGACATGCCAATTGGAGTTTTGAAGGCAATCCTATATGGCCATAATGCTTCATCGAGCTTGGGTGACCAATCCTTCCTGGAGGTACTGACTACCTTCTCCAAGATGGTTTTGATCTCTTTGTTAGAAATTTCTGCCTACCCATTGGTTTGTGGGTGATAGACGGTTGCAACTCTATGGCTAACATTAAACTTAGTCAATAGGTTGGTGATGATGCGGTTGATGAAATGTGAGCATTCATTGCTAATTAAGGCACGGAGCGTTCCACATCGGGTAAAGATATTCTTCTTGAGAAATTTTACCACCATGGCCGCATCATTCTTAGCACATGCGATGGCCTTAACCCACTTTGATAAATAGTCAACCGCGACCAGAATGTATTGATGACCTTCTGAAGGCAGAAATGGGCCCATAAAGTCGATTCCCCATACATCAAATAATTCGATTTTCAAGTTTGAAGTCAAGGGCATTTCATTTCTTCTAGACATGTTCCCTGTTCTCTAGCATCTATCGCACTACACAATATGGGCATGGGCGTCCTTGAATAGTGTTGGCCAAAAATAGCCACTTTGTAGGACTTTTACGGCGGTCCGTTGCCCTTCCAAAATGTCTTCCTAAGGGGACTCATGACAAAGCTCCAAAATGTGCTTGGCCTCATGCTCAGGAATGCATTGACGCAAAATATGATCAGGTCCAAGTCGATATAAGAAGGGATCGTCCCAGAAATAAAACTTGACGTCATGTCTCAGCTTCTTCTTCTGCTGGTATGTGTAGTTTTCTGGTACTTGGCCGCAAACTATGAAGTTTACAATGTCCGCATACCATGGAACATTAACGCATACCACCATCAGTAGCTCAGCAAGGAATCTTTCTTTAATGTCTTTTTCTTTCTTCTGAACCTCGCAATTTTCTAATCTTGACAGATGATCTGCGACTTGGTTCTCGGTGCCCTTTCGATCATTAATCTCTAGGTCAAATTCTTGCAGGAGCAGCACCCACCTTATCAGTCTCAGTTTCATATCCTTCCTCGTCATAAGGTATTTGATCGCAGAATGATCAGTATATACCACAACATTTGTTCCAATCAAGTACTGTCGAAATTTCTCCAGCGTAAATACTACTGCGAGCATTTCTTTTTCTGTGGTTGTATAATTTTCCTACGCATCATTCAACGTCTTGCTAGCATAATAGATAGGATGCAAAACCTTATCCTTGTGCTGACTCAAGACTGCGTCCACTGCATATCTACTAGCATCACACATCAATGCAAATGGTTGCGTGTAATCCAGCACAATCAGAATAGGTGCGGTGATGAGCGCATTGTGGAATGCTTCAGCGCATGCATCATCAAAATCATATTCGCGGTCATTCTCGAGGAGCGCACTTAGGGGCCTTGCAATCTGAGAGAAAATGCGGATAAATCTTCGATAAAACCCCACATGTCCCAGAAAACTCCTAAGTGTTTTCACATTGACTGGTGGTGGTAACTTGGAAATTACGTTGATTTTCGCTTGATCAACTTCCAATCTTGCCTTTAATATCTTGTGACCTAGTACAATTCCTTCTTCAACCATGAAATGGCATTTCTCCCAGTTCAGAACAAGATTCGTTTCAACGCATCTCTTCAAGACTTTTTCAAGATTTGTTAAACAAGAGTCATAAGTATTGCCAAAAATTGAAAAATCATCCATAAATACCTCAACTGACTCCTCCAAGAAATCTAAAAATATTGCCATCATACACCTTTGGAAGGTACCAGGTGCATTACAGAGTCCAAACGGCATGCGACGGAATGCAAATGTGCCGAATGGACACGTGAAAGTTGTTTTATCTTGATCTTCCAGTGCAATCGCAATTTGGTTATACCCTGAGTAGCCATCAAGAAAACAAAAGAACTCGTTCCCCGCAAGTCGATCTAACATTTGATCAATAAACGGGAGTGGAAAGTGGTCCTTTTTTGTGGCCAGATTTAATTTTCGATAATCCATACAGATTCTCCACCCCGTGATTGTCCTTGTAGGAATTAATTCATTCTTGCTGTTGGTGACAATTGTCATTCCCCCTTCTTTGGAACGCATTGCATTGGGCTTACCCAGCTGCTATCTGATATAGGGTAAATGACGCCTGCATCAAGCCATTTTACTATCTCTTTCTTCACAACCTTCCTCATGGCAGGGTTCAAACGACGTTGTCTTTCTATAGATCCTGTTTTTCCTTCTTCCAGACGAATCTTGTGCATGCAATACGAAGGACTGATCCCCCGAATATCCACTAAGGTCCATCCCAAAGCTTTTGCGTATTTTTTAGGATCTGGATAAGTGCTTCCTCCTTCTCTTTGCTCAGCGAGGCAGATATAATAACCGGTAAAGTGTTATCGCCTTCTAAATAAACATATTTGAGGTGCACTGGCAACACTTCAACTCTAACATGGGTGGTTCTTCTAAAGATGGCTTAGTACGCTGCGTTGTTCATTTAGATAACTTGATTGTTTCAAAAGCTGACTCAATTTGAATTACGGCACAATTTTCCTCCCACATTACGTTGATCCCAAAGTCTTCTTCCTCTGATTCTTCTAGGGGCTCGTGCCAATGTTCTTCCTGTAATTACCCAACATATTGAATTTTCCATATCACTCGGGTATTTCAACGTATTGAGGACGTTGAACTTAATTTGCTGATCGTCGACCCTTATGGTAAGTTCTCCTTTTGTACATCGATTAGTGCTCGCCTGTTGCAAGAAATGGGCGACCCAAGATGATAGGTACCTCAATATCAACTTCATAATCTAATATGATAAAGTCTGTAGGGAAAATGAACTTATCTACTTGCACAAGTACATCCTCTATTTTGTCCTCTGGATGCATTATTGATCTATCGGCCAACTGCAATGTAATTGTGGTTGGTCTTGCGTTGCCGATATTTAAATTTTTGAAGATTGACAAGGGCATTAGGTTTATACTTGCTCCCAAATCACACAGTGCATTTCCGACTTCTTTTCCCCCTATTGAGCAGGGTAGTGTGAAACTCCCAAGATCTTTCATTTTGGGGGGATGTTGTTTTGAAACAGCGCAAACGCAATTGTTTCATTCTCCCCGATCTTCCTCTTGTTGGCAAGTATGTCCTTGAGAAATTTCACATAACTCGGCATTTGTTCCAAAGCTTCTATTAAGGGAATGTTGATATCTAATTGTCGGAGAACATCCAAGAACCTCTGAAATTGTTTGCTGTCATCTTTCTTTCTCAGCCTGAACGGGAAAGGTGGAGGATTCTGCCGTACTTCCTGTTCAATTGGCTATTCATTGAGGTCCTATGCTTACCGTGTTTTAGGAGCTGGAGGTTGCGGTGACTTTGCATTGGAGTCTTGCTGAGATTCATCCTTTGTAGATGTACTTTCTTCTGAACTAGTAATTCCTTTATTTGTGGTTGAATGGTCATCGTTGATGGTTAATTCAACTGGTCTTTTTACTGAGTTCGGTACTGATGGCACGGGGATCGTTGTCTTGCCACTTCTCAATGTCACTGCTTGACATTGTTTTTTACCTCACGTTCCCAATGCTCCCGAGCTGCTAGGCAACGTACCAGGCACTTTATTCTTAAGTTTGATCGCAAGCTGTTCAATCTGTACCTCCAAATTTCTAAGGGAGGAAGTTTGCGATTGCTTGATTGGCTCGTTCTTTTCAATATAATGTTTCAATAATGTTTCAAGGACGAGGTACTACAAGAGGTGTCAGAAAAAGACTATTGGTCGTAGGGTTGTACACTCTGAAAGTTACCTTGGCTGAGATTCTGATTAATGAAAACTGGAGGATTGCCTCGTTTCCCATGATGACTGCTCTGATGATTACCTTGGCCTCTCTGGTTGTGATTCCCGTCCCAACTGAAAGTTGGGTGATTCCGCCAACCAGGGTTGTAAGTGTTGCTGTATGGTTCATTGTAGATAGAGTATACAGATTGTTGATTCAACGGGCAGACTTCCACTGAGTGTCCCTTTCCACATTGAACGCAATTTATTGCGGCCATGTGTGTCGACGCATTGGCTTATGCTGAACCTTGAGAGAGATGTCCTTGCTGAATAGCCATAGTCTGAAGAAGCGAGGTCATTGTGGTCATCTGGTCTACCAGGGTGTTCATTGTATCAGCTGGTACAATGGCACCTTCTGCTCTTCTTTGTTCTGAACCTCTTTCCTCATATTCGTTATCTAACCACTCATCTGTATTTTGCGAGATGCGATCCAAGATGACCTTTTCTTCCATATACTTCTTGTCCATTAATCCTCCTACCGCGAAGGCATCAGCAACTGCTTGTGTTATCGATCCAAGCCATTATAAAAAGTTTCCATCAGAACGCAATCGGAAATCCCAATGTGTGGATAGTTCTTCACTAATTGCTTGAATCGCACCCAGGCGGTGCTTAAAGTTTCATAACCCTTCTGTTCGAAATTCAACACATCCCTCCATCTTCTTGCGTTGATGGCTGGAGGGAAGAATTTATTCATAAACCTTTCGATCAACTGATCCTATGCGTTGATTTCATTTGGCTCTAATGACTGAGCCCACCTCCTTGCCTCATCCCGCAGTGTATATGGGAAGAGATGCAATCTAATTCCTTTTGGAGTCACACTAGGTATGGAGAATGTGTTGCATATTTCTACGAAGTGGGTCAAATGAGCATGCAGGTCTTCTCCTTGTAGACCTCCAAATTGTCTCGCATTTTGGATCATTTGAAGCATGATCGGTCTTATCTCAAACCTTTCATTTTCCTCAACCATGGGTCTTGAGATTCCGGGCGAGAAGTTATAAAAATTCGGCACCACATAGTTCCTCATAGGGATGTTGCGGTCGGCAGCAAAAAATACAGGGTCTTGCGCTGGCCAATTTACCCCTTGATTCCCATCGGGCCTCTCATTATTATTTGCCATGTTTCCTCTTCGCCTAACGTGGTCCTGATGTGCTCTTGCGCGAAAAATATACCTGATCTCTGGGTCAGCTTAGAATTTCTGGATCAACTCCAGTACTCATAAACCATCAGTCTACTCTTCGTGGTAAACAGCTAGTACAAAGAGATTTGTCCTGCAAAATACCACAAAAGTATTCAACACTAACCGTTACCAATCCTCGGCAACGGCGCCATAAACTTGTAATGATAGAAATGGAATGTTATGCTGTGTCATCGCTTATGCACACTACTGATGTTAAACTTGTGATATTAAGCTCTGTGCGAAGGTCAATTCTACCAGGAAAGCAAGCCTGAGAGGGAAGCTTTCCTCTACCTACTTCCACACGCCAGCAACGGTGCCATAAACTTGTTGCGACATGAAATTTAGTCTCTTTATCTACTCTAATGGATGGCTTGTGGATGCAATGAATGACATGCTAAATATGCGCTAAAGTTCTTTTGCGATAAAGAGATTTTTTATGCGATACTACATCTAAGTATATGCGTTGTTAATGATATGTTCGTAGTATGAGATGTAGTAGTGCTTGTCACAAGTTTCTTTTCGCTAAAACCAAGTATAATTCCAACGCAAGTTTTTCAGAATAATCTGAGGTCGAACACAGGGATTGTTTTCGTCAATGCGTTACTTATGTGATACATGCGACCGATTTTTACAATGAATAAAGAATGTGGGTTTATACAGAAATGTAAATTGCGGTGAAATTCAAAATGCGTTAATAAAATAAATCCTAAACTAATATGATACACGATACAAGATACACGATACATGATACTGAGGTCGAGAACTGACTGTGAAGTTGTACAAAGATTCGATGTATGCGATGGCAAGTCTTTATGAATGAAGCAGAAAGAGAAAGAGCGAATAGTAAAAACATTGCAAGTTTGTCAATTGCGTTAAAGATGCAACTAAGGTTTCGCTATCCCTTGGCGTACACCTCTCGGTGATCGGCCGCGTTCCCATATCTCTATGGTGAAACAGGGATGAACGTGATGAATGCAAGGTTGTTTCCATCTCTAGAAATAGTTCTTGCTTTAGTTAACCCATTCTTCCAACCTTCTCTTGCTAGGCGGAAAACATCTTCACTTCTACTCTCACAGGTGAAGATGTCGTCGAACATGCTTTAGCTAAACTTAATTATTTCCTTAACACAAATTAACTTACTCGCTTAATTCTTGCTATTTACCCATGGGACTAAGAACACATCATGGAGAAAATGGATTATGGATGTACGGAAAGAGATAGAGAGATGACAATGGAAATTATCATAACATTTAATGCTAAAATTAAGCGTCTGATACATGTTGTGAATGAAAGATTAGAGAAGGTGAATACATATGATGAAATAGAGATTAGAAACCGTCTGTGCGCACGACTTTTTCTCATCGTTCTGAATCCTTGGGTTCGTTTTTCAGATTTTCGCCAGCGAGAAAGTTCGCGCACAAAAATTGGGCCCCGAGGCTCCCGCCGGGCCCGATAGCCATTTGGGGCACCAAACGAGCTTCGTTCCCAAAACCATCTGCGCGGACGAATTTTTCTCATCGTTCTAAACCCCTGGGTCTGTTTTCAAATTTTCGCCCGTCGGAAAGTTCACGCACAAAACTTGGGCCCCGAGACACCCTCCGGGGCCCGATAGTCGTTTGGGGCACCAAACGAGCTCCATTCCTAAAATTGTTTGCACACACAACTTTTTGAACCCTTGTGCCCGTTTTCAAATTTTTGCCCGTCGGAAAGTTTGTGCACAAAAATTTGGCCCCTAGGCACCCCCACCAGGCCCATTGCTGTTTCGGGCACCAAACAAGCTCTATTCCCAAAACCATCTGCGTACACGACTTTTTCTCATCGTTCTGAACCCCTGGGGTCGTTTTCAAATTTCCGCCTACCAGAAAGTTCGCGCACAAACATTGGGCCCCCGGGACCCCCGCCGGTACCGATAGCAGTCTGGGGCACCAAACGGGATTCGTTCCCAAAACCGTCTATGCGCATAGCTTTTTCTCATCGTTTTGAACCCTTTGGTCTGTTTTCAAATTTTCGCTCTCCAGAAAGTTTGCGCACAAAAATTCGGCCTTGGGGCACCCCTGCCGGGCCGGATAGCCGTTTGGGGGCACCAAATGAGCTCCGTTCCCATAACCGTCTGTGTGCACGACTTTTTCTCATTGTTCTAAACCCCTGGGGTAATTTTCAAATTTTCGCCCGCCGGAAAGTTCACGCTAAAAAATTATGCCTAAGGGCACCCCTGTCGAGCCCGATAGCCGTTTGGGGCATCAAAAGAGCTCCGTTCGCAAAACCGTCTGTGCGCACGACTTTTTCTCATTGTACTGAAACCCTGGGTCCGTTTTCAAATTTTCGCCCACCGGAAAGTTCGCTCACAAAAATTGGACCCTGGGCACCCCCGCCAGGCCCGATAGTCATTTGACGCACGAAACAAGCTCGGTTCATAAAATCGTCTGCACGCACGACCTTTTCTCATCGTTCTGAACCCCTGGATTAGTTTTCAAATTTTCGCCCATCAGAAAGTTCGCGCACAAAAATTGGGCACCGGGGCACCCCTGCAGGTCTCGATAGCCGTTTGGCGCACGAAACGAGCTCCGTTCATAAAACCGTTTGTGCACACGACATTTTCTCATCGTTCTGAACCCCTGGGTTCGTTTCAAATTTTCACAACCTGGAAAGTTTGCGCACAAAAGTTGGGCCCCAAGGCACCCTCGTCGAGCCCAATAGCCGTTTGGGGAACCAAACAAGCTTCGTTCCCAAAACCATCTACGCGCACGGATTTTTCTCATCTTTCTGAACTCTTGGGTCTGTTTTTCAAATTTTCGCCCGCCAAAAAGTTCGCGACAAAAATTTGGCCCCGTGGCACCCCCGCCTGGCCTGATAGCCGTTTTGGGCACCAAATGAGCTCCGTTCCCAAAACCATCTACGCGAACATCTTTTTCTCATCGTTTTGAACCCCTGGGTCTGCTTTCAAATTTTCAACCGCCAGAAAGTTCGCGAACAAAACTTGGTCCTCGGGACACCCCCCGGCGGGCCCGATAGCCGTTTAGGGCACCAAACGAGCTCCGTTCCTAAAACCATATGCGCGCACGACTTTCTGAATCCCTAGGTCCGATTTCAAATTTTCGCCTCCCAGAAAGTTCACGAACAAAAATTAGGCCCCAAGGCACCCCCACTAGGCCCGATTGCCGTTTGGGGCACCAAACGAGCTCCGTTCCCAAAACCGTCTAGGCGTACAGCTTTTTCTCATCGTTCTGAATCCCTAGATCCGTTTTCAAATTTTCGCCCGCTGGAAAGTTCGCACACAAAATTGGGCCCCGGGGCACCCGTGCCAGGCTTGATAGCTGTTTGAGGAACCAAACGAGCTCCATTCCAAAAACCGTATGCGCGTATGGCTTTTTCTTCTGAACCCTTGGGTCCGTTTTCAAATTTTCACTCGCCAGAAAGTTCGCACACAAAAATTATGCCCTAGGCACCCCCATCGGGCCCGATAGCCATTTGGGGCTACAAACGAGCTCCGTTCCCAAAAGCGTCTGCGCGCACGACTTTTTCTCATTATTCTAAACCCCTGGGTCCGTTTTCAAATATTCGCCTCAAGAAAGTTCATGCACAAAAATTGGGCATCGGGGCACCTCCGCCGGGCCTGATAGTCGTTTGGGAAAACAAACGAGCTCCGTTTCCAAAACCGTCTGCGCTAACAGATTTTTCTCATCATTCTGAACCCCTGGGTCCGTTTTCAAATTTTCGCCCGCCGGAACGTTCGCGCACAAAAATTGGGCCTTGGTACCCCCGTCGGGCTCGATAGCCATTTGGGGTACCAAACGAGCTCCGTTCCAAAAACCATCTGCGCGCACGGATTTTTTCTCATCGTTCTGAACCCCTAGGGCTGTTTTCAAATTTTCGCCCTTCGAAAAGTTCGCGCACAAAAATTGGGCCCCGGGGCACCCCTGTCGGGCCCGATAGCCGTTTGGGGCATCAAACGAGCTCCGTTCCCAAAACCATCTTTGCGCACGGCTTTTTATCATCGTTCTGAACCCCTGGGTCCATTTTCAAATTTTCGCTCGTCGGAAAGTTCGCGCACAAAAATTTGGCCTCGAGGCACCCCTGTAGGGCTCGATAGTCATTTGGGGCACCGAATGAGCTCTGTTTCCAAAATCTTTTGCGCACACGACTTTTTCTCATCGTTCTGAACACCTGGGTCCATTTTCAAATTTTCGCCCGCCGGAAAGTTTGCGCACAAAAATTGGGCTCCGGGGCATCCCCGCCAGGTCCAATAGCCGTTTGGGGCACAAAACAAGCTTCATTCCCAAAACTGTCTGCGCGCACGACTTTTTCTCATCGTTTTGAATCCCTGGGTCTGTTTTCAAATTTTTGCCAGCCGAAAAGTTTGCGTACAAGTTATTTATACTATTTTATTTTGATATGGCGGTAAAAAGAAAGAAAAGTTACGTCGATTGTATAGTAATTGACTAAGAAATGCAAGAATTATAAATTGTCGTCAATACACCCATTAACACCATTGCGATGGTAGAATAGATGTTTCAGTTTCTGTTTGGCAGGAAATCAGTCACCGCATGCATTGATGGCTCAAAGATAAAAGAAACAACACATCTACGTCGCATTGTGCCCATCATTCAGGAATAAATAACACCGCATGCGGCGATCGATCGAAGATGAAAAGAGCAACGCATTTGCGGAGGATTCGAACGGATGTACAGCTTTCAGTTGTGCATTTCTGATGGGTTGATTGAGTAACAGAAGGAATATTCACTCCGTCATTTCAGGAACTACCATAACCATACAGTGGGGACCACAAAGACAAAGAGCCAAGCTTCACCTATAAATAGCTTCTTCAAATCATTGAAAAAGATACTTGAATACATAGAGACGTGTATATACTAATTTCTAAGAGAGAGACTGGTCTGAGCGACTTCAAGAGTAGATCCGGGATAATCAAGAGACAAGGCCGAGAGGTGAGTCTCCGAGCAAGGAATCCTTCCAATCCTCGCCGTTGAAGCTCTGTACGAATGTCATTTCTACCAGAAGAGCAAACCTGAGAGGGAAGCTCTCCTCTCCATTTCTACCACACGCCGACAAGCAAAACCTCCATCCAGGATCTGTGTCAAGACGTTGACACTTTTCTGTATTTGTTTCTAATCTCTTTTTCATCATCTATATTCATCTTTTTAATCTTTCATTCACACCATGTATCAAACACTTAATCTTAGTACTAAATGTTATGATCATTTCCATTGTCATCTCTTTGTCTATTTCCGTTCATCCATAATCCATTTTCTCCATGATGTTTTCCTAATTCCCTGGGTAAATAGCAAGAATTAAGCAAGTAAATTAATTTGTGTTAAGGAAATAATTATGTTTAGTCAAAGCATGCTCGATAGCATCTTCACCTGTGAGAGCAGAAGTGAAGATGTTATTCTGTCTATCGAGAGAAGGTTGGAAGAATGCGTTAACTAAAGCGAGAAGTACTTCCTGAGATGGAAGCAACGTTGTGTTCATCACATTCATCCCTATTTCACCATAGAGATATGGGAACGTGGCCAATCACCGAGAGGTGTACGCCAAGGGAAAGCGGAACCTTAGTTGCATATTTAACGCAATTAAAAAACTTGCAATGTTTTTACTATTTATTCCTTCTATTTTTGAATCATCCATAAAGACTTGCCATCACATACCACGATCCTTTGTATAACTTCATAGTCAGTCTCGAACTCAGTATCATGTATCATGTATCTTGTATCTTGTATCATATTAGGTTAGGATTTTATTTTCAACGCAATTTATTTTATCAACGCATTTTATTTCAACGCACTTTAAATTCCTGTATAAACCAATTCTTTATTAATTATAAAAACCGGTCGCATGTATCACAAAAGTAACGCATTAACGAAAACAATCCCTATGTTCGACCACAGATTATTCTGAGAAACTTGCGTTGGAATTATACTTAGTTTCAGCGCAAGGAAACTTGTGACACACATTACTCTATCGCATACTACAAGCATATCATTAACAATGCATATTTAGAAGCAGTATCGCATAAAGACTAAAGATATAAAAACAGTGTTACAAGTTTATGGCAACATGAGCTTGCAGCATATTATCTATTGTCACAATGCATGCATAACACATCCATTCTTATGTCACCAAGTTTATGGCATCGTTGCCGGGGATTGGTAATGGTTAATGTTGAATACTTTTGTGGTATGTTGCAGAACAGATCTCTTTGTACTGTCTGTTTATCGCGAAGAGTAGGCTGACGGTTTATGAGTATTGGAATTAATTCAGAAATTCTAAACTGACCCAGAGATCAAGTGTATTTTTCGCGCAGGAACACATCAAAAATAAATGTGCAACGCATTCTCCATACCTGATGTGACTCCCGAAGGAACTAGATTATATCTCTTCCCGTACAAACTGGGGATGAGGCAAGGAGGTGAACATTGTCCTTGATGGCATTGTGCAGGCAAGCTTGACTGCTAGCAGAGGTGTGGATTGCGGTAATCGTGAGAAATCTCTTTCAATCAGAATCTTTAAAATCTATGTTTAAATGCTTTCTTTAATGCTTTATGCATTATGTTATTTATTGCTCTCTTAAACTAGATTTTATTGCTTTACGAATTTACTTCTCAGCTAATTCAATTGCGTTAATTTCCGTGCTTTATTTCAATTTCCTTACTTTCTGCATTAATTGCGTTGTTTTAAATTCTCTGTGAATGATTGTTTAAAAGAAAATGAATACCGCAAAGTCCTAGTGACTTGCGTTATTGATGAAAAAAATAAAAAAAAAAATAAATAATAATAATAATAGAAATAATAATAACAATCAACATCCGATATGCATTGCAATGATGGGTGCATCTTGTGCTAACAAGATACACTTTGCATCCATCCTACCCAAATGCATTGCGCTGAGGGGTATGTTGCGCTTGTATGTATTTTTTGCCCGTCCTTTAGCAAAAATGCACTATGTTGAGGTAGTGTAATTTTCTAATTTCCAAAATCCATTTTGATTTTAAATCATATTTAATTTCTAAAATCAAAATTTATTAATTCTACAAATGAATTTCAAAAATTAATTTTCTAATAAAATTAATAAATAATTATTTAAACAATTTAAATAATTCTAATTAATTTAGTATCTAATATTAAATTAATTTTTACACAAATTCATCTTCATATATTTAAATCATATTTAAATATATTTTCTCCAATTTTCGTTTGATTCTAATTTGAACATTTCAAATTAACTTATCACACTACTCTAGAGCTATCCATTTCCGAGCTAGTAGGGGGACCTTATGAACCTACAGATCATGGGTTCCAACGATTCGAGATTAATCGGCTAAACTCATTAGACCGATCTAACCCCCATTCATTAATTAATGGGTCACTCCACTAAAGCCCATAGTTGAACTTCCCTCACTGTAGATATATTATGTCCACTCGATATAACCATGATTAGTAAGTTAACCCTTCACAGGTTGTTCGTAATAACGGCTGGGTCAAATCTCTGTTTTACCCCCAAAATTACCTCTTGTTCTCCACTGATCCCCTAATGAGCAATTGTTTTGTGATCCAATCACAAAACTAAGTCCCTCTCATTCCAAATGAGAGGGCGGGATCCCTTGTTCAAGCCCCAGAATCAGCACTTAAGGGAACAACCTCTTTACTATCCCTAAAGCGGGTAGGAGTGAATTCCCTCTTGCACCCTATGTACCCAGCTATCTATCCAGTCTTACCCCTGAAATTGGCAGTCATATTGAGTCGACGCTTTTGAGCAAACCCTCACCTATGAAAATCTAAGGGTAATCCCAGATAAACAGAAATTCATAGTTAGCTCAGGATTAAGGTCAAGTTACCTAGGTCATCGTTTTGAAATAGTCAGTCTTAAACAGTAAATAACATTATAAAGTAAGAGTGACTCATTTCATAGCTCGATCTTGTACAAACTCTTTTGCACAAGGACACCCCCACTCCTCATGTTCAACATGAACGAATTAGGATCACTTCATTTGTAGCACTTTACAACTCCTTGTAACAACTACAGAGCAGGCCATATCCAATAGTGTAACCAGAATAAGGTACCCATCCTTATCCATGTACTACAGATCATTTTGACTATTTACTCGAACCTGATCCACCTTTATTTCTCGACATAAAGTTCAAGTACTCATCCAATAGCCAAAGGACTTTTAGGTTTATTGGATTTCTATTCAAGCAATAGATCTATTCAATAACCCCTTTATTGAATTATCAGAATAAGCTCCATTATTTACATACCACGAGTTTTAGGACATAACACTCAACAGATAGCCATTTGGGGCACCAAATGAGCTCCGTTCCCAAAACCGTCTGCGCGCACGACTTTTTCTCATCGTTCTGAACCCCTGGGTCCATTTTCAAATTTTCACCCTTCAGGAAGTTCGCGGACAAAAATTGGGCCCCCGAGCATCTCCGCAGGCCTGATAACCGTTTGAGGCACTAAACGAGTTGCATTCCCAAAACTGTCTGCGCACACGACTTTTTCTCATCGTTTTGAACCCCTGGGTCCGTTTTCAAATTTTCGCTTGTCAAAAAGTTCGCACACAAAAATTGGGCCCCGGGGCACCCCCGCCGGGCTCGATAGCTGTTTGGGGAACCAAACAAGCTTCGTTTCCAAAATCGCCTGCATGCACGGCTTTTTCTCATCTTTCTGAACCCCTGGATTCGTTTTCAAATTTTCGCCCGCCGGAAAGTTCGCGCACAAAAATTGGGCCCCAGGCACCCCTGTCGAGCCCGATAGCCGTTTGGGGCACTAAACGAGCTCCGTTCCCAAAACCGTCTATGCGCACGGCTTTTTCTCATCGTTCTGAACCCCTGGGTTCGTTTTCAAATTTTTGCCCGCCGGAAAGTTCGCGCACATAAATTGGGCCTCGGGGCACCCTGCCGGGCCTGATAGCCGTTGGGGCACCAAACGAGCTCAATTCCCAAAATCATCTTCGCGCAAGGCAAAATCTCATCTTTCTGAACCCTTGGATCCGTTTTCAAATTTTCGCCCGCCGGAAAGTTCGCAAACAAAAATTGAGCCTTGGGGGCACCCCTGCCGGGCCCGATAGCCGTTTGGGGCACCAAACGAGCTCCTTCCCAAAACTGTCTGCACGTACAGCTTTTCTCATCGTTTAGAACCCCTGGGTTCGTTTTCAAATTTTCACCCGCCGGAGAGTTTGCGCACAAAAATTGGGCTCCGCGCACCCCCGTCGGGCCCGATAGCAATTTGAGGCACAAAATGAGCTCCGTTCCCAAAACTGTCTGCGCACACGGCTATTTCTCATTGTTCTGAAGCCCTGGGTCCGTTTTCAAATTTTCACCCGCTAAAAAATTCGTACACAAAAATTGGGCCTCGGGGTATCCCCGTCGGGCCCTATAGCTGTTTGGGGCACCGAACGAGCTCAGTTACAAAAATCTTCTGCGCGCACGACTTTTTCTCATCGTTCTAAACACCTGGTTACGTTTTCAAATTTTCGCCCGCCGGAAAGTTCGCGCACAAAAATTGGGCAACGGGGCACCCCCGCCAAGCCCGATAGTTGTTTGAGACACCAAACGAGCTCTGTTCCCAAAATCGTCTACTTGCACGGCTTTTTCTCATTGTTCTAAACCCCTAGGCCCGTTTTCAAATTTTCGTCCACCGGAAAGTTCGCGCACAAAAATGGGCCCTGAGGCACCCCCGCTGGGCCCGACCGCCGTTTGGGGCACCAAACGAGATCTATTCCCAAAACCGTTTGTGCGCACCACTTTTGCTCATCGTTCTGAACCCCTTAGTTCGTTTTCAAATTTTCTCTCGTCGGAAAATTCGCGCCCAAAAATTGGGCCCTTGGCACCCTCGCCGGGCTCGATAGCCGTTTGGGGCACTAAACGAGCTCCATTCTAAAAAATCGTCTGTGCGCACTGCTTTTTGTCATCGTTCTAGGCGAACCTTAGGCAAAAACCTTGGATAAAATGAATTTTAGCTCATCGGCTTCTATTTCTAGAGCTTGGCTCGCGACAACATTAATTAGACTGCTCTGAGTCTGACGATGTGAAAAAGTCGTGCGCACAAACGGTTTTGGAAACGGGGCTCGTTTGGTGCCCCATACGGCTATCGGGCTCGATGGGGGTGCCTCGGGGCCCAATTTTTGTACGCAAATTTTCCGGCGGGTGAAAATCTGAAAATGGACCAAGGGGTCCAGAACGATGAGAAAAAGCCGTACGCACAGATGATTTTGGGAACGGAGCTTGTCTGGTGCCCCAAACGGCTATCGGGCCCGGCAAGGGTGCCCCGTGGCCCAATTTTTGTGCAGGAACTTTCAGGCGGGCAAAAATTTGAAAATGGACCCAGGGGTTCAAAATGATGAGAAAAAGTTGTGCGTGCAGACTGTTTTGGAACGGAGCTCATTTGGTGCCTCAAATGGCTATCGGACCTGTCGGGGGTGCCCTTGGGCCCAATTTTTGTGCGTGAAAATTTGAAAACGGGCCCAAGGGTTTAGAATGATGAGAAAAAGTCGTGCGCGTAGATGATTTGGGGAACAGAGCTCATTTGGTGCCCCAAACGGCTATCGGGCCTGGCGAGGGTGCCCCGAGGCCCAATTTTTGTGCGCAAACTTTTTAGGGGGCAAAATTTGAAAACGGACCTAGGGGTTCAGAACAATGAGAAAAAGCCGTGAGCGTAGACGATTTTGGGAACGGAGCTCGTTTGGTGCCCCAAACGGCTATCGAGCCCGTCGGCGGTGCACTGATAACTTGTAGAAATACAAGTTATTTATGCCACCTTATCTAGATATTGCAGCCAAGAGTTAGTAAATATGCGCCGATTGTATGAAAATTAGCCTAGTATTACAATAATTATAAATGTTTGCAATTACACCCACTAACACCATAATGAGGGAAGACAAGCTGAATTTTACTCTGTATTGCAGGTGACCAAGTCACCGCTTGCACTTAAGGCTCATGAAAAACTGATCAACGCATCTCTGTCACATTGCGCCCGTCAATCAACAATAAAGAGACGATTACCGCAATGACGGTGCAATGCGATAGTCGATCCAGAGCTGTGTTTCAACCGCATGTGAATCCATGATCGAAAGATGCAGCTGAGCAACGCAAAAGCGGAGGATTGAGAAACGTGTACAACTAACGGTTGTGCTGAATTGACGGTCTGATTGCATAACAGAAGGAATAATATCCCTCCATCTTCGGAATTAGCATGAAAATCAGGTGGGGACCACAAGGCCGGAGTCAAAGACCTGCACCTATAAATACCCCATTGATTTCAGAGAAAAGGTATGCTTCGGGATGCGGGGTTAATGTTGCAAGAATGTTGAGAGAAAAGACTGAGCTGAGTGCTTGAGTGAAGAAATCTAGGAAGAAGACGAGATACGGCCGAGAGGTGAATCTCAGATCTAACCTGCCAAACACCCGATTGAAAGCTCTGTGCAAAGATCCCTACTACTGGTGGAGCAAGCCTGAGAGGAAAGCTCTTCCTACCATCAAATCCATCCTATCTGGCAAGCAGATCTCCATCGAATCAGTGCGAAGACATTGGCACTTGTTTGTATCTGTTCTATCTATTTCATCGTTGTATTTCATGTTTCCTTTATCTTTTCATTCACACACCATGTATCAAATGCTAAATAGACGTATTAAATGTTTCGATAGCTTTCATTTACAATTTTCTGTCTACTTCCGTTCACCCATCAATCACTTTCTTCATGATGTCTTCTTAATTCCCTGATATGCAATATGAATTAACTAAGTACTTAATATGTGTTAAAGATATAAAATGCGTTTAGTTAAGGCATGCTAGACAGCATCTTCACCTGTGAGAGGAGAAGTGAAGATGCCATTCTAATCTATCGAGAGAAGGTTAGAAGAATGCGTTAACTAAAGCGAGTAGTATTTCCAGACATGGAAGCAACCTTGCGTTCATTATGTTAGTCTCTGTTTCACCACAGACATGTGGGAGCGCGGCCGATCATTGAAAGGTGTACGCCAAGAGAAGAGCGAAACAACATTTGTAGCTTCAACGCAATTGAGAACTTGCGTTGTTTATATTATTTGTCCTTCTCTTTCTATTTTGTTCATAAGACTTGCCGCCGCATTCCACGTCGTTGCACAACTTTCACAGCCAGCCTTGACCCCAGCATCTTGTACATGAAGCTTGTATCTTGTATCATCTAGCTTAGGTTTATTGTATTTCATTTTATTATCGCATCTTTACTGTTTTACTTTATTTTATCGCAATTTATATACCTGTACAAACACATTTTTAAAAATTGAAAACCTGGTTGCATATATCATGAACATACCAAAATAACCTAAACCAGTCCCCGTGTTCGACCTCGGATCACATCGAGAAACTTGCGATGGAATTACACTTGGTTCTATCATAAGGAAACTTGTGACAACGCATGGCATACTACGTGAACACCCATCATTAACGCATATCTAATGGTAGTATCGCATCATTTCGAGCATAGAACTCAATCATTATATATCTTAATTTTATGCGTTACAAGTTTATGGCACCGTTGCCGAGGACTTGGTTAACGGTTTATTGCTTGGGTGTGTTTTTAGTATTTTGCAGGACAGATCTCATTGTACTGGCTGTTCAATGTGGAAAGCAGCCTGACAGTTTATGAGTCCTGGTGCTAAACCAGAATTTGTAACTGACCCTGAGATCGAGCGAACTTTCTGCGCAAGGGTATGTCAGAACCAAATTAGGCGAAAAAAGGCAGCCAGCATGACGGCCAATAACGATAATGCAGTGCCAGTTGTGAACCAAGGGGCTGTTAGACCAGCTCAGGATCCTGTCTTCCTGGCGGCTGATCGCAACATCCCAATGCGTAATTATGCGGCACCCAATTTGTATGATTTTTCGCCTGGAATCTCGAGGCTGACTGTGGAGGAGAACACACGTTTTGAGATTAAGTCAGTCATGTTGCAGATGATTCAAAATTTCGGGCAGTTCAGGGGTCTGCAAGATGAAGACCCACATGCCCATCTGACCAACTTTGTCGAGATGTGCGGCAATTTTTCCTTACCTGGCGTGACCCTAAAAAAATATAAGATTGTATCTGTTTTCTTACACCTTTATGGGTGCAATTGGCGGAGCAGTTCATGAAGAAGTTCTTCCCACCTACCATCAATGCAAGGCGACGAAAGGATGTGTTGAACTTTGAACAGAAGAAGAATGAGACCCTGAGCACCGCCTGGGTGCAATTCAAGAGACTGGTGAAAAACTGCCTGAATATCAGGATTCCCGATTGCGTATTGATGGAAACATTTTACAATGGCCTGAACAGAGCAATGCAGGATGTTGTTGATGCCTTCGCGGTAGGAGTTTTTATGGATAAGACATACATGGAGGCCAAAGTCATCCTCAACCGCATGTCGCGGAATATGGATGATTGGATCGACGATGGTTATGGAGGTCGAGGCGCCGATAAAAGGAAAACTGAAATAGCCATTGTCCCTGTGGAGACAATGACCACGTTGGCCACGCAGATGGCCACGGTGACCTCGATCCTTCAGTCAATGGCAATCAAACAAGGAGCCATTGCTCCACAATCAGCGCAACCCGCTGCACCGGCTCAAGTGGCCGCAATCAGTTGCGTCAATTGTGGAGGGGCTCACGAAGCTGATGTGTGTCCATTGAACCATCAGCAAATGTGTGCTGTCTAGAACAACCCCTTCAGCAACACCTATAATCCGAGCTGGATGAGCCATCCTAACTTTCGTTGGGGAGGCAATCCCAACCTAGCGGGGCCAGTGAACCATCAAGGTGGCAGTAGATGAAACCCTCCTTTTCACCACAACCAAGGGCAACCAAAACTGCATAACTTTCCGATGGGCGAAAATTTGAAACTGAACACAGGGGTTCAGAACGATGAGAAAAAGCCGTGTGCGCAGACGGTTTTAGGAATGAAGATCATTTGGTGTTCCAAACGGCTAGCGGGCCCGGCGGGGGTTCCTCGGGGCCCAATTTTTGTGCGCGAACTTTCCTGTGGGCAAAAATTTTAAAACGGACCCAGGGGTCCAGAACGATGAGAAAAAGCTGTGCCCGGAGACCGTTTTACGAATGAAGCTCGTTTGATGGCCCAAACGGCTATCGCGCCCAGCGGGGGTGCCCCGAGGCCCAATTTTTAAGCGCAAACTTTCCAGCGGGCGAAAATTTCAAAACAGACTCAGGGGTTCAAAACAATGAGAAAAAGCCGTGTGCGCAGACGTTTATGAGAACGGAGCATGTTTGGTGACCAAAACGTCTATCGGGCCTGGCGAGGGTACCCCGGGGCCCAATTTTTGTGTGCAAACTTTCTGACAGAAAAAAATTTGAAAACGGACCCAAGGGGTTCAGAACGATGACAAAAAGTCGTGCGCACAAACGGTTTTGGGAACGGAGCTCGTTTGGTGTCCCAAACGGCTATCAGGCCTACCGGCGTGCCCCGTGGCCCAATTTTTGTGCGCGAACTTTTCAGCGAGTGAAAATTTATAAACGGACGTAGGGGTTCAAAACGATGAGAAAAAGCCATGCGCGTAGACAGTTTTGGGAACGAAGCTCGTTTGGTTCCTCAAACGTTTATCGGGCCTGGCGGGGATGCCCCGAGGCCCAATTTTTGTGCGCGAACTTTCCGGCGAGCGAAAATTTTCAAACGAACCCAGGGGTTCAAAACGATGAGAAAAAGGCGTGCGCATAGAGGTTTTGGGAACATAACTCGTTTGGTGCCCCAAATGTCTCTCAGGCCCGGCGGGGGTGTCCTGAGGCCCAATTTTTGTGCGCAAACTTTTCAGCGGGCGAAAATATCAAAATGGACCCAGTGGTCCAGAACGATGAAAAAAAACCGTGCGCGCAGAAGGTTTTGGGGATGCAGCTCGTTTGGTGCCCCAAACGACTATCGGGCCCGAAAGGTGTGCCCAGGAGCCCAATTTTTGTGCGCGAAATTTTCGACGGCGAAAATTTGAAAACAGACCAAAGGCGGATCCTTGTGATCCAGAAAACTGCGTGAGAAGATGGCTGAGAGTTATTCACCTCCTTCATCCATTCCGAGTGACGACCGGAGCCTTCGACCAGAGCTAGATCTCGAGAGAGTCAGCTTCTTCACCCATCCATGGCACCACCGGCATCCTTGACGCACATCCGCTGGAAGCAAAGTTTTGCTTCCAGCCGGTCATTTCTTTTTCCTTTATTTTTCTATATTGTATTGTATGACATTTTGAATTAAGAAATTAATACAATGTGTTTTTCAATGCATTTCTCTATTCCTTTGACTTCATCTCCATCTTTTTGCTTAGCATCTTTACTTTCATTGCAACACTTAGTGGGAGTGCTTGGGTATTGCATACTTAGTCATGTGGATTAGGAATATGAAGCATAAAGCAACCCACCGAGAGGTGTGCGTTGTGCGAATATGTGAGTAATCTTATTTGCTTAGTGTGAAGCTGCTGCAATGCCTGTTTATGGGCTAACGTATTGCTTGTCTATGAGTGAAGTTAGCAACAATCAACTTCCCGAGAGGGTAAGTGGTTGGACGCATTAAGCAAGGTATGCATTGTTCACTAGGGATAGTAACAATCTTAGGTCAGCGAAGTTTATGCGATTGTCTTGTATTATGTATGCTTCATTCGTCCATTAGGGATACTCGGGAGGGTAGTCTAAGGACAGGATCTAGGCTTGGGAAGGTCAGGTCAAAATCAAGGCTTGGGAGAGCCAGATTAGGACACATAAAACAAGAGATAGGCGCTTAGGAATGATCACTATTTATTATTAACGCATCGCATGCATCTTAGAGATAGGATACGATTGTATGCGGTCACCTTGCTTTCATGCATTTTGCATCATCGCATAGGACAAGAGTAGAGATTTAAGAATAAGCTCTATGGACACTTTGCGTTCAACACATGCATCCTAGAATTAGGAGCACTGCATTTCCATTGGATAATGACTTGCCGTGTATGGTTGTAACATGATCGCATAGTCTGACGCTGACTAGGGTTTTCCTTGCGATCACTCTTAAGTTTTGCAATGAAAACATCTCTGCATTTTATCTACTTTCCCATACATTTATTTCATGTCAAGGTTTGTCGCATCTCTACCTTTCATGCATATTCTCATTACGTTGTCTGATAGATAGTTGTAGGAGTAGGATTAACTTAGCAACATCCCCTTCATTCTTTTATTCAACCGCCACATGCACAATCACCACAAACATATAGTTACAAGTCCCTATGTTCGACCTCGGATTACTCGAGAAACTTGCGTTCATGTTATACTTCGTGTGAGTGCAAGAAAACTTGTAGCAGAACGCATGGTCATCGCATACATTCGTTAACACAATTTTCATTCCAATGCATGACCATCGACGCATGACTATCAACGCATATCTTAGGAACATGCATTGCATAATGCATCCACGAGATTTTGGTTGTCGAGTAAAATTGACTTCCAATTCCCGCACACCAAGTTTTTAGCGTCGTTGTCGGGGACTTGGCAACTAAATGTTTGTTAAGTTTTGTGTCTCTGCAAGCAAACTTTTTATCTTGGGTGTATTGTAGCTTGTGCGACCAGGTTGCAATCAATATTGAAGTGTAGGTGATGCACTAAAAGCCAATGTTGACCCCAAGGTAGAAGGGCAATCAGTCGTAAAAGAACTGAAGGCAGTTATAAGCTCATGGTGGCCAACATGCGCCCAACAATTACCGGAAGTTCCAATGGTCAGGGCATCTTGACCCAAGCAGTTGAGAGCAATCTCCTGCACGGAAGACTCCTTGCGGTGACAACACTCTTATTTTTCCAGGGACATCTTCTACTCTATCTTTACATTGCTTTCTTAATGTAGGTTATTTATTTTATTTTGTTATTTTGGATATATGGCTGCTTCCTTGGTTGTGGTACGTTTGCTCTTGTAGGTGCAACAATAAGTCTCCTCGATTCGTAGTTCAACGGAAGAATTCCTTTCGCCCTTCAACGCAAGGCTTCAGTCGCGTGGATTCCAATGCATGAATGCATGCATTGTTCTGCCTAAGGTCTTTTCTTGTTATCTTGTATGCCTTATCCTTTTGAAATTCTCTTTTTCCTGATTCCGTTGTTTTGCGATGTTTCTATGATGGTACGTATAATTCACTGCATTTTCTAACTAATCAACGCAAGGCATTCTTTACTTTTATTAGCTTCTTCAAATTTTGAAAGTCTTAAGTTTTATTTTGTACAAACCTGTGTTCAAACATTTATTATTGCATTCTTGTAATTTTATTTTTAGCTTTGTGGTGAGAACGCTGCCAACCTCTAAGTTTGAGGGTGGCAGCAGTCTCGGAGAATTACGTTCATTATATTGCGACCATTTGAAAAAAAAAGTTGAAGTGAGATTTTTGGAATAATAACTCCACTGCTAACGCAATGAGGAAACCCATGTTGATAAGAGTTAAGTTGTGAAAGGCACTTGCTCGAAGTTGGATGTCCGCATGACACACGTGGGGGCAAGCCAAAACGAAGGCAAGTCGACAGGATCAGTGCATTAGCGCAACTCCTCTGTCCGACGCAAGCCAAAACAAACGAGACAAGTGTTAATTTGAATATGGAACGCAACTGAAGTTGGATGCTCGCATGACACACGTGAGGGTAAGCCAAAACGAAGGGTGTAACCAGGTTCAACGCCGCATTTGAATAATTCATCGCAAAGTTTTGAATTATTTTGACGAACGCATTCTCAGAAGCTAAAAACAATATTGCGGTGAATGAAAAAAATTTTTTGAGCAAAGGCTTGCCGGATCTAAACTTAGAAAAGATCTTTTTGAAGAAGCAGCCAAAGTGGAGGAGAGCATTGCGGTGATGGTCAAAGGTGTGTGTGAATTATATTCTGAGAAGTTGGTCATCGTAAAGGAAAGCATGAAGGTGAGTTAGAATTTCTTGAGTATAACGCATGCTTGAGGACAAGCGTGATTTTAAGTTTGGGGGTGTGATGACATGCAGAAATTACGTCGATCGTGCTAGGAATTCATGAGAAAAAGAGTTTGCATCGATCAGCATGTCGAATCTCAGCTAACCCATTACTTTCCGTTAATTATGCGTTCATGTTCTATTTTTGTAGCCAATGTAGGAAATGAACGCAAACGCGGAAACCGGACCATCGCATAGACGACCGCATACGAAGAAACACTCCATCGCAAGGCAAACGCATCGATCAACGCATGGATGTTGCGGTACTCAGTCGTATGCGTCCATCGCATGGGAGTTACGCTCGTCAAGCGATTGCAGTCATCGTGTAAAGTTGCGATATTAAGCAAATGCGGCCATTGAATGATTGCAGCTACGCGACAACGCAAACTAATGGGATCAACACAAGGTAGGTGGAATGAACGCATCAACGCATCTACCTCGAGAAAATCCAAAGCTGATGTTGACATTTCACCTACCATGCCGTTGGTGGCAGAGGTTCAAAAAGGACGAACGTGCCGAACGTCAGACTCAGAGCAGTCCAATTAATTTTGTCGGCGGCCAAGCTTTATAAATAGAATTCGATGAGCTAAAATTCATTTTATCCAAGGTTTTCGCCTGAGGTTCGCCTGGGGCGGATCCTTGTGATCCAGACAACTGCGTGAGAAGATGGCTGAGACTTCTTCACCTTTTTCATCCATTCCGAGTGACGACCGGAGCCTTCGACCAGAGCTAGATCTCGAGAGAGTCAGCTCCTCCACCCATCCATGGCACCACCGGCATCCTTGACGCACATCCGCTGGAAGCAAAGTTTTGCTTCCAGCTGGTCATTTCTTTTTCCTTTATTTTTCTATATTGTATTGTATGACATTTTGGAATTAAGAAATTAATACAATGTATTTTTCAATGCATTTCTCATTCCTTCGACTTCATCTCCATCTTTTTGCTTAGCATCTTTACTTTCATCGCAACACTTAGTGGGAGTGCTTGGGTATTGCATACTTAGTCATGTGGATTAGGAATATGAAGCATGAAGTAACCCACCGAGAGGTGTGCGTTGTTCGAGTATGTGAGTAATCTTATTTGCTTAGTGTGAAGCTGCTGCAACGCCTGTCTATGGGCTAATGCATTTCTTGTCTATGAGTGAAGTCAGCAACAATCAACTGCCTGGGAGGGTAAGTGGTTGGATGCATTATGCAAGGTATGCATTGTTCACTAGGGATAGTAACAATCTTAGGTCAGAGGGTAGTCTAAGGACAGGATCTAGGCTTGGGAAGGTTAGGTCAGAATCTAGGCTTGGGAGAGCCAAATTAGAACACAGAAAACAAGAGATAGGCGCTTAGGAATGATCACTATTTGTTATTAACGCATCGCACGCATCCTAGAGATAGGATACGATTGTATGCGGTCACCTTGCTTTCATGCATTTTGCATCATCGCATGGGACAAGAGTAGAGACTTAGGAATAAGCTCTATGGACACTTTGCGTTCAACACATGCGTCCTAGAATTAGGAGCACTGCATTTCCATTGGAAAATGACTTGCCGTATATGGTTATAACATGATCGCATAGACTGACGCTGACTAGGATTGCCCTTGCGATCACTCTTAAGTTTTGCAATGAAAACATCTCCGCATTTTATCTACTTTCCCATTCATTTATTTCATGTCAAGGTTGTCGCATCTCTACCTTTCGTGCATATTCTCATTGCGTTGTCTGATAGATAGGAGTAGGAGTAGGATTAACTTAGCTACATCCCCTTTATTCTTTTATTTAGCCGCCGCATGCACAATCACCACAAACATATAGTTACAAGTCCCTATGTTCGACCTCAGATTACTCGAGAAACTTGCGTTCATGTTATACTTGACGTGAGCGCAAGAAAACTTGTGCCAGGATGCATGGTCATCGCATACATTCGTTAACGCAATTTTCATTCCAACGCATGAACATCGACATATGACTATCAACGCACATCTTAGGAACATGCATCGCATAATGTGTCCATGAGATTTTGGTTGTCGAGTAAAATTGACTTCCAATTACCACGCACCACGCCCGCCAGAAAGTTCACGCACAAAAATTGGGTCCCAGGGCATCCCCATCGGGCACCGTTTGGGGCACCAAACAAGCTCCGTTCCAAAAGCCATCTGTGTGCACGACTTTTTCTCATCGTTCTGGACCCTCTGGGTCTGTTTTAAAATTTTCGCCCCCGAAAATTTCGCGCACAAAAATTGGGTCCCAGGCACTCCTGTCGGGCCCGATAGCCGTTTGGGGAACTAAACGAGCTCCGTTCCCAAAACCATCTACACGCACGGCTTTTTCACATCGTTCTGGACCCCTAGGTCCATTTTCAAATTTTTGCCTGCCGGATAGTTCGCGCACAAAAATTGGTCCTCGGGGCACCCCTGACGGGCCCAATAGCTGTTTGGGGCACCAAATGAGCTCTGTTCCAAAAATCTTCTGCGTGCACGGCTTTTTCTCATCGTTCTGGACCCCTGGGTCCGTTTTCAAATTTTTGCTCGCCTGGAAGTTAGCGTACAAAAATTAGGCCTCCGGGCACCCTCGCCGGGCCCGATAGCCGTTTGGGGCACCAAACAAGCTCTGTTCCCAAAACAGCCTACACATACGACTTTTTCTCATTGTTCTAGACCCCTGGGTCTGTTTTCAAATTTTCGCCTGCCAGAAAGTTCTCGCATAAAAATTGGGTCCCGGGGCACCTCCGCCCGGCCTGATAGCCGTTTGGGACACCAAACGAGCTCCGTTCCTAAAATCATTTGCGCGCACAGCTTTTTCTCATCGTTTTGAATCACTGGGTCTGTTTTCGAATTTTCGATCGAGGGAAGTTCGCGCACAAAAAGTGGGCCCCAAGGCATCCCCGCCAGGCCCGATAGCCGTTTAGGGCAACAAACAAGCTTCGGCGCGCACGACCTTTGTTATCGTTCTGAACCTTGGGTCTATTTTCAAAATTTCGCCTGCCAGAAAGTTCGCTCACATAAATTGGCCCTCAGGGCACCCCACCGGGCTCGATAGTCGTTTGGGGCACAAAAGAAAGCTTCATTCCCAAAACTGTATGTGCGCATGGCTTTTTCTCATCGTTCTGAACCCCTGGTTTCGTTTTCAAATTTTCACCCGCAGGAAAGTTCGCGAACAAAAATTGGGCCACGGGGCACCCCCGTTGGGACTCAATAGCCGTTTGGGACAGCAAACGAGCTTCGTTCCCAAAACTATCTGCGCGCACGGCCTTTTTTCATCGTTTTGAACCCTTGGGTCCATTTTCAAATTTTCGCCCGCCGGAAAGTTCGCGCACAAAAATTGTGCCCGGGGCACCCCCGTCGGGCCCCATTGCCATTTGGGGGACCAAACGAGCTCCGCTCCCCAAACTGTCTGAACGCACGGATTTTTCTCATCGTTCTGAACCCCTGGGTCCGTTTTCAAATTTTCGATCGACGGAAAGTTTGCGCACAAAAATTGGGCCCCGGGGCATTACCGTCGGGACCCGATAGTCGTTTGGGGCACCAAACGAGCTCTGTTCCCAAAACCATCTGCGCGCATGGCTTTTTCTCATCGTTCTGAACGCCTGGGTCCGTTTTCAAATTTTCGACTACCGGAAAGATCACGCATAAAAATTGGGCCTCGGGCACCCCCGCCGGGGTTCGATAGCTGTTTGGGGCACCAAATGAGCTCTGTTCTCAAAATCGTCTGTGCGCACGGTTTTTTCCCGTCGTTCCAAACCCTTGCATCCATTTTCAAATTTTCACCCGCCGGAAAGTTCGCGTCCGAAAATTTAGCCTCGAGACACCCCTACCGGGCTCAATAGCCGTTTGGGGCACCAAACAAGCTCCGTTCCCTAAACGGTTTGCGCGCACAGCTCTTTCTCATTGTTCTAAATCCCTGAATCCCCTTTCAATTTCTTTCTCTTCACCTAATTCGAACAATTCGAATTATTCTATCATACAATTCTAACTTCATTCCATATGAGCTAGTAAGGGAACCTAATGAACCTATAGATCATGGGCTCCAACGACCCGAGATTAGCTGGCTAAACTCTTTAAATGGAGCTAATCAACATTCGTTAACTCACGGGTATCTGGGTGACTACAACATCACCACGGTGTACGATTTCCAGATAAGGTGGTACTTACGTTCGATGTGCTTTCCCCATTTGTGACTTCGAGGTTCTTTTGAATTTGCAACTGCACCATTGTTGTCACAATACAAGGTGATGGGTAGATGCATATTTGGAACAACTTCCAATTCTGTCAAGAATTTCCTCAGCCATACTACTTTTGTTGTTGCTTCGCAAGCAGCTACGTATTCAGCTTCCATTGTGGAGTCAGCTATACAAGTCTGTTTTACGCTTCTCCACACTACTGCTGCTTCGTTAAAAGTGAACACTGATCTAGATGTAGACTTTCTAGCATCTTTATCACTTTGGAAATCAGAGTCAGTGTATCCGATCCTTAGCACTATACACGAGCATGTAGTCCTTAATTCTCTTGAGATACTTTAAGATGTTCTTAATGGTAGTCCAATGATCACGTCCAGGATTAGACTGGTATCTACTGACGATCCCTACTGAGTAGCATATGTCAGGTCTAGTACATAACATTGCATACATCAGGCTTCTAACTACAGAGGCATAGGGAATATTTCTCATATCCTCAACTTCTTGAGGTGTCTTAGGACATTGTTCTTTTGATAGATGAATTCCATGTCTGAAAGGCAACAGACCCTTTTTGGAATTCTGCATTTTATACTTAGACAACATTTTGTCTATATAAGATGCTTGAGACATGGCTAGTGTCCTATTCTTGCGATTCCAAACAATTTGGATCCCAAGAATATACTGCGCATTTCCTAAATCTTTCATTTGGAATTGTGTATCTAGCCATTGTTTGACGTCAGTAAGATATCCTACATCATTCCCAATGAGTAGAATATCATCAACATATAAACTAAGAACGCTATAGTAGAATTGACTATCTTCTTGTAAACACAAGGCTCATCAACATTCTGTTCAAAGCCATAAGATTTGATTGCAGTATCAAACCTTATATTCCAAGATCTAGAAGCTTGTTTCAACCCATAAATGGATTTTTGAAGCTTACAAACCTTTTGTTCTTGACCCTGTGCAATAAACCCCTCTGGTTGAGCCATATAGATACTCTCTTCAAGATCGCTGTTTAGAAAGGTTGTCTTGACATCCATTTGCCAAATTTCATAGTCATAAAAGGTGGCAATGGATAAGAGTATTCTAATCGACTTAAGCATAGCAACAGGAGAGAGAAATTTTTTTCATAGTCTACTCCCTCTCTCTAAGTATAACCCTTTGCCACAAGTCGAGCCTTAAAAGTCTGTACTTTACCGGGTTGGTCTCGTTTTCTCTTGTAAATTCACTTACAACCAATTGATTTTATATCATTTGGTTGATCTATAAGTTTCCAAACAGAATTGAAGTACATAGACTCCATTTCGAGGTTCATGGCTTTGACCCACTGATCACGGTCCACATCTTTCATCGCTTGTTTATAGGTCGTTGGATCCTCTATGTCGTCATTAAGTATGACGATTTGTGTTTCTATTAAACCCAAGTAACGGTCAGGCTGATGAACAACCCTCCCACTATACCGAGGAATTCTCAACTCTTGAGAATGATGTGACTGACCAGATGTACTAGTTTAATCTACTACTTTAATAGATGAACTAGCTCTATCTGTAGCGTCTTTTTAAATTTCTTTCGACACTATTTTATTGCTTGGTTGATGATTTCTAATGTGGTCTTCCTTTAGGAATGTGGCATTTGTTGATACAAATACCTTGTTTTCTTGAGGATGATAAAACAGACCACCCTTTGTTTCCTTTGGATAACCTACAAATAGGCATAACTTTGAACAATGTTCCACTTTCTTGGGATTTTGTACCAACATATGTGCTGGGCGACCCCAAATTCTAAAGTGACGTAAACTACTTTTACACTCTTTCCATAGCTCATAAGGTGTTTCTGAAACACTTTTAGAGGGAACATTGTTCAAAATATGGATAGTAGATTCAAGTGCATATCCCCAAAAGGAATCAGGCAATTGAGCATAGCTCATCATAGAGCGAACCAGATCTAATAAGGTTCGGTTTCTTCTTTCTGATACACCATTCTGCTGAGGCGTACTAGATGCAAAGAGTTGTGACTGGATCTCGTTTTCTATCAAATAGTCTTGGAATCGTATGTCCATATATCTCCACCTCGATCTGATCGAAGTTTCTTTATTGTTTTACCTAATTCATTCTCAACTTCAGCTTTATATTCTTTGAACTTTTCAAGAGAATCAGACTTATGATGAAGCAGGTAAACATGACCATACCTTGAACAATCATCAATAAAACTGATGAAATATTCATACCCACCTCAAGCCTTGATATTCATTGGTCCACAAAGGTCCGAATGTACGAGCTCTATGAGTACTTTAGCTCTGAGACCTTTTCCAGTAAAAGATCTCTTGGTCATATTTCCTTCAAGACAGGATTCACATGGAGGTAAAGTGTTATCTTCTAACTGACTTAAAAGTCCACTCTTGACCAATCTCCCAATCCTATTGAGATTTATGTGATCAAGTCTTAGGTGCCATAGATAGGCATTGGAAGAAACCTTTTGTTTCTTATTCTGAGTTTCTAATGTTCTAAACATTTCAGTATTTAAAACAAAATTTGCTCTAGTTGGTCTTAACGTATATAAGTTTTCTTCAAGTGTAGCAGAACAAATTTGAATACCTTTACAAAAAATGAATGCTTCATTTATATTAAAAGATATTGTATATAATTGTTCTATAATACAAGCGATAGATATCAAATTACTCTTCATAAGAGGTGCATACAAAACATTTTTAAGTACTAGATATCTATCTTCAAAAAACAACTTCAGATCTCCCACTGCTTCAGCTGAGACAACCTCTCCTGTTCCAACTTTGAGGGTTATCTCACCTTCTTCAAGCTTTTTCCAAGAACTAGTTTCCTGAAACGAGAAACAAATATGATTAGTGGCTCTTGAATCTAGTATCCAGGTTGAAGTATCATATTCCACTAAACATGTTTCAACGATCAGTAAATCATATTTACCTTGTGTTTTTTTTCTCAGCTTTCTTCTCTGCAAGGTACTTCGGGCAATTTCTCTTCCAATGCCCGTTTTGGTTACAATGGAAAAATTTTCCTTTATCTGTATCCTTCTTTCCCTTTTTAATCTTTGGAGCCTGCCCTTTTCCCTTCTTTTTCATTTGAGCTTTAGAGGGTCCAGCTTTATTTTTAGAGGATGATCCTCTTATAAATTTTTTCTTAGTGGTAGCAATATTTGCTTCCACTTCCTTCTCCTTACCTAAAGTAAGGTTTTAGAATTGTTGGAGCTCGTTAAGAAGGGTAGTGAGGTTAAATTCTATCTTATTTAAAGACGCATTTGTCTCGAAAGGTATAAAACTCTTCGGAAGAGATTGTAAGATAAAGCTAACCTGGTTAGCCTCATCAATGGGTCTGCCATTTACTTCAGCGATATTAAAGTAGATCATCATGTCCAGGACATGTTCTCTAACAGAGGTCCCCTCCTTCATCCGCTTCATGTAAATGTGCTTAATTGCCTCGTGTCTAAAGGACCATGATGGTTGCCCAAACATTTCTCTTAATGAATCTATTATCTCTTTAGTCGTAGCTAAGGATTCATGTTTCTTTGCCAAAACATCAGACATGCTAACAAGAATGTAAACACGAGCCTTTTCATTGGCTTTGACACATCGATCGTATGCTTCCCGAACAGTTCGGTTAGCATTTGAGGCTGGGGCTTGAGCACATTCCTCAATTAAGACAAATCTTAAATCGTCAACTGCCACTATTGTGTTTAGATTTGATTTCCATGCCGAATAATTATCACCGTTTAGTTTCTCGGAAGCTAAGAGTTGAATTATCGAGCTATTCATGTTGAAAAGATAAACATATCATTTTTAATTAAAAAAACATTAATCTTTTAAATCCAATCAAGTTTAGCAAAAAAAAAAATTAATAATGTACCCTTCATTATTATATTTTGCAACGATATTTCAAAAGCTTAGAGTAATCTCCACCGAAGGGCAGTCGATTATTCCTCTTTTGAACAAAGACAATCTTGACTAGATGCTAACCCCAGTATAACTCTTTATTCCTATAGCACTTTAGTTATCACTACTTTTGTCGAGAATATACTAACATCTTAGTAATTCTTATAAGTGTAACCTTCCATTTTTGGATTTCAGAAACAAGAATCAACATGCTCCCGAAAGTGGAAAGTCAATATGAAAATTGATCTAAGAGAGCCTATCCAGATTTGGAGTTCGTGGTGTTCCGAATCCTATAATACAACCCTCCGAAGGGAAAGGTCGCTCCAGGGCAGACATGCAGGCACATTATAAGAATCTCACGGTGCGACCTAATGGAAGAGACCGTGGGATATGTTGTTACATACTCCTCACCCACTTACTATGAACTACTTCCCCTATTCACCTTGATATTAATCCATGCAAACACTCTCCGAAGGGAGTCCGCTCCTAAGCACGGCCCAAAGCCCTACATGGACCTCACGATGTGAACTCTTAGGGATGCTAGAGTTAAAAGTACGCTACTTCTCTCTAGCTGAAGTGTTCTATAACGGTTTAGGGTATAAAAAAAATACTTAGAGATATATTTCGGCTAAATTAAACATATCCTAAGTCTAGGTGATAGATCCATGTATAACTCTTATACTGAATTTTAACCTATGATGTCTAGGTGATAAACAAATTTTATTACCTCACATCTCTCACGCATGCTCATTAAAACTAGGGTTATTTGACTTAGACGCCAGTTTGATCTCCAGGTAAGAGGTGTTCCGTAAACCGTCATCTTAAGAACCCCCAGCCTTAGACAAGATCTCCCCAGATAAGTAAATAACTCTTCGTTTAACAAGTAATCGACCTATTCTAACTCTTTAGAAAAGTCGATTGAAATTACACCAATTTAATCCTAGGTGAGCATGCAACTTTTACCTTTGTTATAGATTTTAAAGTCTAGGTTATTTTATAACAATTATAAAATAAAATTATAACCATTATAAACCTAGAATCATACATCTATAACATACATTCATACTTAATGATCATGCTTTAACGTAACACTTTATATTAAAAAAAAAAAAAAAAACTTAACGTGCATACTATATACATTATAACAATTATAACATATATTAAATGCATGTACATGTTTACCTATGGTGGGATTTTAAATCTATATGGCATACTATATGCACAACAAGATTCAAAATTTAATTAAAACATACATCAACATGCATAATTAATGAAACACCCAAAAATAGATTGGTTTTGGCTCTTAAATTAAGCTATCAACTAAATTATTACAATAATAATTTGGTGTAGTACAAAAAACCGCTCTCGAACCAGCTTTAAACACTCGAACCGGCCCAAAAAACTCCAAAACCAGGTAGAACTGATCAAATCAGCTCAACCAGGTCAAACGGACCGGTCCAGACTGCCTGGACTGGCTGGTCAACGGGCGCTGGCGTAGTCAACAGAAGCGAATACGGGGCGGGTCGATGAAGGCAAAGCAGGCGCGAGCAGGCGGGAGGTGAACCGAGTCGTCGCACGACGCGCGAGTCGCGAGCAGAGCGGACGGGCGCACAGGCGCACGGGTCGTGCTAGTCAGATCCGAGCGGGGCACCATGCGAGCAATCCGGGTCGGAGCCTTCTCTTGGGTTGGGTCTAGGAGCAAAACCGGGTCTGTGAGCTTTTTTTTCCTTCATTTTGAAGCTGTCCTCTTTCCCAGAACCGAGCAATTGCATCCTAATTTCAACTCTAATGACTCTAACAAATTTACAGACCATTTTTCACACATTAGTGCTCATAAACATGTGAGCAATTACAAATTAATACTACAAAAAAAAAAAAACTTAATTTAATTGCCAAAACCTAAAAACCATTTTAGTTTCCAATCTTAATTTTATCTAATAAATTGATACCCACCACATGCAATTGAGTAAAATTAAAACATGCTCTGATACCACATGATGGAAAAATAGGCATGCACAGCGGAAAAGAGAATCAATTTTACTCTAATTGCACAAATAAAACATGCAACCTTAAATAAACTAATTAGGGTTATTTTGAAATATTACCTTTGAATCTCCCGAAACTCGTCTATCTCCGCTCGAACACAGACTGGACAACCACTAGAGCTGACCTACTATTCTCTGGACTCAAAACCGAGTTGTAGGACTCGATGGATGAAGAACCCGAGAGAGAGAAAGAAAGAGATGGAAATAGAAGAAGGGATTTTGGGTTGGGTTTGATTTTTTTTTTAGCCCAATTTTAGAAAACTATTTTGGCAAAAAGTCCAAAAGTTTTCAATCCAAAATCACAAGCTCATATTTATACAAAAGGGTCATGCAAAATTGTATGAAATAACTTCATAAAATCCCAACACCTAGAATCTACTATCTAAGTGGGCTTAATATCTCCACTATAAACCAACACCTAGCCCACTATTTTGTTAGTAGAATTATCCAACAAAAGTTTGAATTTTCCCACTAACTTTAGTCAAAGGGCAAAATAGTCATTTGATCAAAGTCAAACTTTGACCAAAAAGTCAACATTTTGACTTTTTATGATTTTTTCCGTGTTGACTAATTTTGACCTCCTGAGCATGAATCCGCATTCATTTTCTCGAAATTCAAATCACATTTGAATATAAGGTCGGTCAAAGTTTGACTTTTCAAAGTCAAAAGTCAACTCTTTGACTTTTTACATCTTTAACCATTTCCATTATTTCGAGCTTCCGAATATAAACGTATTCATATTCTTGATATTTAAATCACATTTTAATATTAAAGTTGTATCTCTAAACTAAAAAATCGACCACTATATCACATATACTTGTCGATTTCTCTCTCTTCACCTAATTCGAACAATTCGAATTATTCTATCATACTAATCTAAGTTTATTTCATATGAGCTAGTAGGGGAACCTAATGAACCTATAGATCATGGGCTCCAACGACCGGAGATTAGCTGGCTAAACTCTTTAGATGAAGCTAATCAACATTCGTTAACTCACGGGTCATTCCACTATAGTCCCGTAGTTGCACTCCCCTCATTATAGATATATTTGTGTCCATATGATATAACCATGATTAGTAAGCTAATCCTTCACAGGTTGTTCGTAATCTCGACTGGGTCATAAAAATCGTTTTACCCTCGAAACTACATCTTATTCCTTAAGTTCCACTGATCCTCTAATAAACAGTTGGTTTAAGGTCCAACTTAAAAATCGAACCCCTCTCGGGCCCATGAGAGGGTGGGGCCCCTTGTTCAAGACCTGGATTCAGTACTAAAAGGAACAACCTATCTACTATCCCTATAACGGGTAGGAGTGAATTCCGTCTTGCACTCTATGTTCTCAGCTATCCACATGATCTTACACCTGAAATGAGAGGCTTATTGGGCCAGCGATAATGAGCTGCCCTCACCTATGCAGATCTAAGGATAATTCTGAGTGAACAGGAGTTCATAGTTAGCTCAGGATTAAGATTAAGTTACCTAGGTCATCAATTAACGAAATAGTCAGTTTTATACATTAAACGACATTTAGAATGTAAAAAGTGACTATTTCATGGTTCAGTCTTATGTAAACTCTTTACATAGGATGCCCCCATTTTTATATCTCCACATGAACAGTTTACTAACTAAGAAAATGGGCCGCATCCATAGTGTCCCTAAAATAAGACACCCAACCTTATTCATATACTATAGACCATTTTGGCTATATATATTTGAACTTGATCCACATTTATGTCACTACATAAAGTTCAAACTAAACTTAATAGCCTCGGAACCTCAGTTTATTGGATTCATGAATATAGAATTTAAATTTACTAAAGATTTTCAATAACAGCCTTATTGAACAAGAATACGATATTACAAACTACGAGTTTTAGGACATAAAATCCAACACCCCCACCATGCCCTATAGCCGTTTGGGGCACAAAACAAGCTCCGTTCCTAAAACCATCTGTGCGGACTGCTTTTTCTCATCCTTCTGAACCCCTGGGTCTGTTTTCAAATTTTCGCCAGCCGGAAAGTTCGCACACAAATTGAGCCCCGAGGCACCACCACCGGACTCGATAGCCGTTTGGGGCACCAAACGAGCTCTGTTCCCAAAATCGTCTGTGCACCAACTTTTTTTCATCGTTCTGAACCCCTGGGTTCGTTTTCAAATTTTCGCCCGGCGAAAAGTTCGCGCACAAGAATTTGGTCCCGTGGCACCCCCGCCGGGCCCGATAGCCATTTGGGGCACAAAACAATCTTTGTTACCAAAACCACCTACGCGCATGGTTTTTTCGTATCATTCTGAACCCTTGGTCCGTTTCAAATTTTCGCCCGTCGAAAAGTTTGCGCACAAACGAGCTCCGTTCCTAAAACTGTTTGTCCGCATGGCTTTTTCTCATCGTTCTGAACCTGTGGGTTCGTTTTCAAATTTTCACCCGCCGGAATGTTCGGGCAAAAAATTGGTTGCCGGGGCACCCCCACCAGGACCCAATAGCCGTTTCGGGCACCAAACGAGCTCCGTTCTCAAAACCATCTGCGCGCACGGCTTTTTCTCATCGTTCTGAACCCCTGGGTTCATTTTAAAATTTTCGCCTGCCGAAAAGTTTGCACACAAAAATTGGGCCCCAGAGCACCCCTGTTGGGCCTAATAGCCGTTTTGGGCACCAAACGAGCTTCGTTCCCAAAATCGACTGTGCGCACGACTTTTTCTCATCTTCTGAACTCTTGGGTCCGTTTTCGAATTTTCACCCGCCGGAAAGTTCGCGCACAAAAATTGGGCCCCGGGGTACCCCCGCGGGGTCTCGATAGCCATTTGGGGGCACCAAACGAGTCTGCTCCAAAAACTGTCTGGGCACGCAACTTTTTCTCATTATTCTGAACCCCTGGGTCCATTTTCAAATTTTTTCCTGCCGGAATGTTCGCGTACAAAAAATTGGGCCTTGGGGCATCCCCTTCAGGGCCCGATAGCTGTTTGGGACACCAAACGAGCTTCGTTCCCAAAACCCTCTTCGCGCACGACTTTTTCTCATATTTTTGAACCCTTGGGTCCATTTTCAAATTTTCGTCCGCCGGAAAGCTCGTGCACAAAAATTAGGCCCCGGGCAACGCCGCGGGGCCCAATAGCCGTTTGGTTTGGGGCACCAAAGGTGCTCTGTTCCCAAAACCTTCTGCGTGCACAACTTTTTCTCATTGTTCTGAATCCTTTGGTCCGTTTTAAAATTTTTGCCCGCCGGAAAGTTCACACACAAAAATTGGGTCCTAGGGCATCCCCGCAGGGGCCCGATATTCGTTTGGGGTACCAAACGAGCTCCGTTTCCAAAACCGTCTTGCGCATGGATTTTCCTCATCTTTCTAAACCGCTGGGTCTGTTTTCAAATTTTTGCCCGCCAGAAATTTCGCACACAAAAATTGGGCCCTGGGTACCCTTGTCGAACCCGATAGCCATTTGGGGCACCAAATGAGCTCCGTTCCTAAAACCGTTTGCGAGCATGGGTTTTTCTCATCGTTCTGAACCTCTGGATCCGTTTTCAAAATTTTCCTTGCCGGAAAGTTCGCACACAAAAATTGGGCCCTGGGCACCCCTGCCGGGTTTGATAGCCGTTTGGGGCACCAAACGAGCTCTGTGCAAAAACTGTCTGCGCGCACGACTTTTTCTTATCGTTCTGAAGTTCTGGGTTTGTTTTCAAATTTTCGCCCGCCAGAAAGTTCGCGCACAAAAATTGGGCCCTAGGGCTCCCTCGCCAGCCCCGATAGCCGTTTGGGGCACAAAACAAACTTCGTTCCCAAAACCACCTGTGCGCATGGTTCGTTTTCAAGTTTTCGCCCGACGAAATGTTCGCGCACAAAAATTGTTCACTGGGGCACCCCCACCAGGGCCCAATAGTCGTTTTGGGCAGCAAACGAGCTCCATTCTCAAAATCGTCTGCGCGCACGGCTTTTTCTCATCGTTCTGAACCCTTGGGTCCGTTTTCAAATTTTCACCCGCGGTAAAGTTCGCGCACAAAAATTGGGCCCCGGGGTACCACCGCTGGGGCCCGATAGCCGTTTGAGGCACCAAATGAGCTCCATTCCAAAAACCATCTGGGCGCGCGATTTTTTCTCATTGTTCTAATCCCTTGGGTCCGTTTTCAAATTTTCGTCCGCCGAAAAGTTCGCGCACAAAAATTAGCCAGGGGCAACCCTGCCAGGCCCAATAGCCATTTGGGGCACCAAACGTGCTCTGTTCCCAAAACCTTCTGCACGCACGACTTTTTCTCATTGTTCTGAATCCCTTGGTCCGTTTTAAAATTTTTGCCTGTTGGAAAGTTCGCGCACAAAAATTGTGTCCTAGGGCATCGCCGCTGGGGCCCAATAGCCGTTTGGGGCACCAAACGAGCTCCGTTTCCAAAACCGTCTTCCGCACGTCTTTTCCTCATCTTTCTAAACCACTAGGTCAGTTTTCAAATTTTCACCCGTCGAAAATTTCGCGCACAAAAATTGGACCCTAGGTACCCTAGCCAAGCCTGATAGCCGTTTGGGGCACCAAACGAGCTTCGTTCCCAAAATCGTATATGAGCACGAGTTTTTCTCATCACCCCTAGGTCCGTTTTCAAATTTTCGCCTGCCAGAAAGTTCACGCACAAAATTTGGGCCCTGGGCACCCCCACCGGGCTTGACAGCCATTTGGGGCATGAAACGAGCTCTGTTAAAAAACAATCTGCGTGCACGGCTTTTTCTCATCATTCTGAACCTCTTGGTTCGTTTTGAAATTTTCGCCCATCGGAAAGTTCGCGCACAAAAATTGAGCCCTAGGGCACCCCTGCTCGGCCCGATAGCCGTTTGGGACACCAAAGAAGCTTCGTTCCTAAAATCGTCTACACGCATGGCTTTTTCTCATCGTTCTTAACACCTGGGTCTGGTTTCAAATTTTCGCTCGCCGGAAAGTTCGGGCACAAAAATTGGGCCCCGTGGCACCCTCGCTTTGGCTCGATACCCGTTTTCGGCACCAAATGGACTCCGTTCCCAAAATCGTCTGCACGCACGGCTTTTTCTCATTGTTCTGAACCCCTGGGTCTGTTTCAAATTTTCGCCCGTCGGAAAGTTCGCGCACAAAAATTGGGCCTCGGACACCCTCGTCGAGCCCGATAGCCATTTGGGGCACCAAATGAGCTCCGTTCCAAAAACCGTTTGTGCGCACAGGTTTTTCTCATCGTTCTGAACCCCTGGGTCCGTTTTCATGTTTGCACACAAAAATTGGGTTCCAGGACACCCCCGCCGGGCCCGATAGCCATTTGAGGCACCAAACGAGCTCCATTCCCAAAATCGTCTGCGCACACAGCTTTTTCTCATCGTTCTGAACCGCTGGGTCCGTTTTCAAATTTTCGCCCTCTAGAAAAGTTCGAGCACAAAAATTCGGCCCTAGGGCACGCCCATCGGGCCCGATGGCTGTTTGGGGCACCAAACGAGCTCCGTTCCCAAAACTGTCTGCGAGCACGAGTTTTTCTCATCGTTCTAAACCCCTGGGTCTGTTTTCAAATTTTCGCCTACCGAAAAGTTCATGCACAAAAATTAGGCCTTAGGCACCCCCGCCGAGCTTATAGCCATTTGGAGCACAAAACGAGCTCTGTAAAAAAAATTGTCTGCGTGCATGGCTTTTTTTAATCGTTCTGAAGCTCTTGGTCCATTTTCAAATTTTCGCCCACCGAAAAGTTCGCGCACAAAAATTGGGCCCCGAGGCACCTCCGCCTGGCCCGATAGCCGTTTGGGGTACCAAACAAGCTTCGTTCCTAAAATCGTCTGTGCGCACGGCTTTTTCTCATCGTTCTGAACCCTTGGGTCTGGTTTCAAATATTCACCCGTCGGAAAGTTCGGGCACAAAAATTGGGACCCGGGGCACCCTCGTTGGGGCCCGATAGCTGTTTGGGGCACCAAACGAGCTCCGTTCCCAAAACTGTGTGCGCGCATGGGTTTTTCTCATTGTTCTGAACCCCTGGGTCTATTTTCAAATTTTCGCTCGCCAGAAAGTTCGCACACAAAAATTGGGCCCCGGGCACCCTCGCCGAACCCGATAGCCGTTTGGGGCACCAAATGAGCTCCATTCCCAAAACGGTCTGTGCGCACTAGTTTTTCTCATCATTCTAAACCCCTGGGTCCGTTTTCAAATTTTCGATCGTTGGAATGTTTGCACACAAAAGTTGGGCTCTAGGGCACCCCCGCCGGGCCCGATAGCCGTTTGGGGCACCAAACGAGCTCCGTTCCCAAAACTGTCTGCGCACACAGCTAGTTCTCATTGTTCTGAACCCTTGGGTTCGTTTTCAAATTTTCGCCCGCCGGAAAAGTTCGCGCACAAAAATTCAGCCCCGGGGCACCCCCACCAGGCCCGATAGCTGTTTGGGGCACCAAACGAGCTCCGTTCCCAAAACCATCTGCTGCACAGCTTTTTCTCATCCTTTTGAACCCCTGGGTCTGTTTTCAAATTTTCGTCCACTGGAAAGTTCTCGCACAAAAATTGGACCCCTAGGCACCCCCACCCACCCCGCTAGACATTTGAGCCTCAAACGAGCTTTGTTCCCAAAACCGTCTGCGCGCACGACTTTTTTGCATCGTGCTGTACCCCTAGGTCCGTTGTCAAATTTTCGCCCACCGAAAAGTTTGCGGACAAAAATTGGGCATCGGGGCACCCTCGCCGGGGCCGATAGAGTTTTTGGGCACCAAACGAGCTTTGTTCCAAAAACCACCTGGCGCATGGCTTTTCCTCATCGATTTGAACAGTTGGGTCTGTTTTCAAATTTTCGCCCGCCAGAAAGTTCACGCACAAAAATTGGGCCCCGAGGCACCCCCGCCGGGGTCGATAGCCATTTGGGAAACAATTTCAAATTTTCGCAGGCCGAAAAGTTCCCGCACAAAATTTTGGCCCTAGGGCACCTCTATCAGGCTTGCTAGCCATTTGGGGCCCCAAATGAGCTTCGTTCCCAAAACCGCTTGTGCACATGACTTTTTCGCATCGTTCTGAACCCCTGGGTCCATTTTCAAATTTTCGTTTTCCGAAAAGTTTGTGGACAAAAGTTGGGCCCCGGGGCACCCTCGTCGGCCTCGATAGCCGTTTCGGACACCTACGAGCTTCGTGCCCAAAACCGTCTGGCGCGGCTTTTCCTCATCATTCTGAACCGCTGGGTCCGTTTTCAAATTTTCGCCCGCCAGAAAGTTTGCACACAAAATATTTGCCTCGAGGCACCTCCGTTGGGCCCGATAGCCGTTTATGGCAGCAAATGAGCTTCGTTCCCAAAACCGTCTGCGCGCACGGCTTTTTCTTATCGTTCTGAACCCCTAGGTCCGTTTTCAAATTTTCGCCCGTCAGAAAGTTCGGGCACAAAAATTGGGCCTCGAGGCACCCCCGCTGGACCCGATAGTCGTTTGGGCAACAAATGAGCTCCATTCCCAAAACCGTCTGCACGCATGGTTCTTTCTCATCGTTCTGAACCCTTAGGTTCGTTTTAAAATTTTCGCCAGTTGGAAAGTTCGCGCACAAAAATTGGGCCCCGAGGCACCCCCACCGGGGCCGATAGCCGTTTGGGAAACGTTTTCAAATTTTCGCAGGCCGAAAAGTTCCCGGACAAAATTTGGGCCTTGGGGCACCCCTATCAGGCCTGCTAGCCATTTGGGGCCCCAAACGAGCTTCGTTGCAAAAACCGTTTGCGCGCACGACTTTTTCACATCGTTTTGAACCCTTGGGTTCGTTTTCAAATTTTTGTCCGCTGAAAAGTTTACGGACAAAAATTGGGCTACGGGGCACCCTCGCCAGGCTCGATAGCCATTTCAGACACCTACGAGCTTCATGCCCAAAACCGTCTGGCACGGCTTTTTCTCATCGTTCTGAACCGCTGGGTCTGTTTTCAAATTTTCGCCCGCCGAAAAGTTCGCGCACAAAATGTTTGCTTCGAGGCAACTCCGTCGGGCCCGATAGCCATTTGGGGTAGCAAATGAGCTTCGTTCCCAAAACCGTCTGCGCGCACAGCTTTTTCTTATTGTTTTGAACCCCTGGGTCCGTTTTCAAATTTTCGCCCGCCAGAAAGTTCGCGCACAAAAATTGGGCTTCGAGGCACCCCCGCTGGGCCCGATAGCTGTTTGGGCACCAAACGAGCTCCGTTCCCAAAATCGTCTACGCGTATGGTGTTTTCTCATCGTTCTGAACCCTTGGGTTCGTTTTCAAATTTCTGCCAGTCGAAAAGTTCGCGCACAAAAATTAGGCCTCAGGCAACACCACCAGGCCCAATAGCCATTTGAAGCACCAAACAAGCTCCGTTCCCAAAACCTTCTGCGCACACAACTTTTTCTCATCGTTCTGAATTCCTTGGTTCGTTTTAAAATTTTTGCCCGCCGGAAAGTTCACGCTAAAAAATTGGGTCCTAGGGCACCCCCGCTAAGGCCCGATAGCCGTTTGGGGCACCAAACGAGCTCCGTTTCCAAAACCGTCTTCACGGCTTTTCCTCATCTTTCTGAACCACTAGGTCCGTTTTCAAATTTCCGCCCGTTGGAAAGTTCGCACACAAAAATTGGCCCCCGGGGCACCTCGTCGTGCCTAATAGCCGTTTGGAACACCAAACGAGCTCCGTTCCCAAAACCATCTACGCGCACGGATTTTTCTCATCGTTCTGAACCCCTGGGTCCGTTTTCCCTATTGCGTTGTTTTGCAATGTTTCTATGATGGTACGTATAGTTCACCGCATCTTCTAACTAATCAACGCAAGGCATTCTTTACTTTTATTAGCTTTTTCAAATTTTGAAAGTCTGAAGTTTTATTTTGTGCAAACCTTTGTTCAAACATTTATTATCGCATTCTTGTAATTTTGTTTTTAACTTTGCATTGAGAACGCTACCAACCTCTAAGTTTGGGGGTGGCAGCGGTCTCAGAGAATTTCGTTCATTGCATTGCGATCCTTAAAAAAACAAAAAAAAGTGAAGTGAGTTTTTTAGAATAATAACTCCACTGTCAACGCAATAGGGAAACCCATGTTGATAAGAGTTAAGCTGTGAAAGGCACTTGCTCAAAGTTGGATGTCCGCATGACATACGTGGGGGCAAGCCAAAACGTAGGAAAGTAGCCAGGATCAGTGCCTAAGCGCAACTCCTCTGTCCGGCGCAAGCCAAAACAAACTAGACAAGAGTTGAGTTGAATAAGGAATGCAACCGAAGTTGGATTACCGCATGACACATGTGGGGGTAAGGCAAAACAAAGGGTGTAACCAGGTTCAACGCCGCATTTGAATAAGCCATCGCAAAGTTCTGAAGTATTTTTGAATGAACGCATTCTCAAAAGCTAAATACAAAATTGCGATGAATGAATAAAAGTTTTTTAGAAAAGGCTTGCCGGATTTAACTTAGACAAGATCTTTTTGAAGAAGCGGCCAAAGTGGAGGAGAGCATTGCGGTGATGGTCAAAGGTGTGTGTAAATTATATTTTGAGAAGCTAGTCATCGCAAAGGAAAGCATGAAGTTGAGTTAGAATTTCTTGATTATAATGCATGCTTGAGGACAAGCATGATTTTAAGTTTGGGGATGTGATGACATGCAGAAATGCATGCCATCTTAGGCCTTTTACTTAGAATTATGAAGGTTGTTAGGCAGAATATGCGTCAATCATGATAAGAATTCACGAGAATATGAGTTTGCGTCGATCAGCATAACGAATCTCAGCTAACCCGTTATTTTGCATTAATTATGCGTTCAATGTTCTATTTTTGTAGCTAATGCATGAAATGAACGCAAACGCGGAAATCGGACCACCGCATAGACGACCGCATAGGAGAAACTCTCCATCACAAGGCAAATGCATTAGATCAATGCATGAGTGTTGCGGTGATCAGCCGCATGCATCCATCGCATGGGGATTGCGCTCGTCAGGCGATTGCGGTCAACATGTAGAGTTGCGGTATTAAGCGAATGCGGCCATTGAATGATTGCGGCTATGCGACAATGTAAACTAATGGGATCAACGCAAGGTAGGTGGAATGAACGCATCAACGCATCTACCTTGAGAAAATCCAAAAGATAATGTTGACATTTCACCTGCTGGGCCTGCTAGCTGTTTGGGGCACCAAACGATCTTCATTCACAAAACCATCTGTGCGCACGACTTTTTCTCATCGTTCTAAACCCCTGGGTTCCTTTTCAAATTTTTGCTTTTCGGAAAGTTCGCGCACAAAAATTGGGCCCTAGGCACCCCCGTCAGGCCCGATAGCCATTTGGGACACCGAACGAGCTCTGTTCCTAAAACCATCTGTGCGCACGGCTTTTTCTCATCGCATTGAACCCATGTGTCAGTATTCATGAGTTTGATAGCCATTTGGGGCAACAAACGAGCTCTATTCCTAAAACCGTCTACGCGCACGGCTTTTTCTCATCATTCTGAACCCCTGGGTCCATTTTCAATTTTTCGCCCGCAGGATAGTTCGAGCACGAAAATTGGACCCCGGGGCACCCCTGCCGAGCCTGATAGCCGTTTGACGCACCAAACGAGATCCATTCCAAAAATCGTTTGTGTGCACGATTTTTTTCATTGTTCTAAACCCCTGGGTCCGTTTTCAAATTTTCACCCGCCGAAAAGTTCGCGCACAAAAAATTGGCCCTGGGACACTCCGCTTGGCCCGATAGCCGTTTGGGGCACCAAACGAGCTCCGTTCCCTAAATCGTCTATGCGCATGGCTTTTTCTCATCGTTTTGAACCCCTGGGTCCATTTTCAAATTTTCGCCCGCTGGAATGTTCACACACAAAATTCTGACTCTAGGACACCCCCATCGGGCCCACTTGCCGTTTAGGGCACCAAACGATCTTCATTCCCAAGACCATCTGTGCGCACAACTTTTTCTCATTGTTCTGAACCCCTGACTCCGTTTTCAAGATTTTGCTTGCCGGAAAGTTCGCGCACAATAATTTGGCCCGGGCACCCTCGCAAGGCCGGATAGCTGTTTGGGGCACCAAACGAGCTCCGTTCCCAAAACTGTCTGGCGCATGGCTTTTCCTCATCGTTCTTAACCCCTGGGTCTATTTTCAAATTTTTGCCTGCCTGAAAGTTTGTGCACAAAAATCGGGCCCCGTGGCACCCTCACAAGGCCCGATAGCTGTTTGGGGCACCAAACGAGCTCCGTTCCCAAAATTGTCTAACGCATGACTTTTTTTCATCGTTCTGAACCCCGGGACTGTTTTCAAATTTTCGCCCCCCGGAAAGTTCGTGCACAAAAATTGGGCCTCAAGGCACCCCCACCGGGCCCGATAGCCGTTTGGAGCACCAAACGAGCTCCGTTCCTAAAATCGTCTGCGCGCACGACTTTTTGCCATCGTTCTGAACCCCTGGGTCCGTTTTCAAATTTTCCCTCCCCCCGGAATGTTCGCGCACAAAAATTTGACCCTAGAACACCCCTGCCGGCCCGCTAGCAATTTGGGGCACCAAACGATCTTCATTTCCAAAACCGTCTGCGCGCACAACTTTTTCTCATCATTCTTAACCCCTGGGTCCATTTTAAAATTTTTGCTTATCGAAAAGTTCGCGCACAAAAATTTGGCCCCGGGCACCCTCGCAGGGCCTGTTAGCTGTTTGGGGCACCAAATGAGCTCCGTTCCCAAAACTGTCTGGCGCACGGCTTTTCCTCATCGTTCTGAACCCCTGGGTTCATTTTCAAATTTTCGCCCGCCTGAAAGTTCGCGCACAAAAATTAGGCTCCATGGCACCCTGTGGGGCCTGATAGCCGTTTGGCGCACCAAATGAACTCCGTTTCCAAAATCATCTGGTGCACGACTTTTTTTCATCATTTTGAACCACGGGACTGTTTTCAAATTTTCGTAACCATAGATCTTGAAGTTTCGGTGCTTAATCTGGTCTTGATGTACTCCTGCGTGAAAAATACACCTGATCTTTGGGTCAGCTTAGAATTTCTGGGTCACTCCAGTACTCATAAGCCGTCAGATTGCTCTTCGCGATAAACATCCAATACAAAGAGATTTGTCCTGCACATACTACAAACGTTCTCAAACAATAACCGTTAACCAATCCCCGGCAACGGCGCCATAAACTTGTTGACATATTTTGTATCTTTAAGCATAAGTAAAATGATGAATATGAATGAATGAACAAGTCCAAGTCCCCATTACCAGTTCCCGGGCAATGGTGCCATAAACTTGATGACATAATTTGTATATTTGCTACAAGTCCATGTTGACATAAAAATTGATGCTTCTATTTTAAGCATGTGGAAAAATATGAATATAAATGAATAAAATTTATCTTCTTATGTCATACAACGCTTAAGATGCGGTGATTCTAAATAGGCATATGGATGGTGATGAATGATGGGTCATACAAGCTCATGTTACCATAACCTCAATGACTTGGAATGGAAATGGAATGTGGATGCTATGTTATGCTTATTCAGACACACTTTATTTATGCAATACTACTTCTAGATATGCGTTATTTATGAGAATCTTGCAGTATACTATGCGTTGTCACAAGTTTCCTTGCGTTGGAACCAAGTATAATTCCACCGCAAGTTTCTCGGTGTGATCTGAGGTCGAACACAGGGATTGTTTTAGGTTAATTGCGTTACATTCGTGATATATGGGACCGGGGGTTTTTCCATTTAATAAAAGTATGGGTTGTACATGCGATAATGTAAGTTGTACAGTAAACTAAAGATAAGCGATAAAAATGCGATAATAAAGTAAATTGCGATAAAAGTAACGTGCGATAAAATAAACCTAAGCTATGATGATACAAGATACAGGTTACATGATACAAGATTTCGAGGTTGAGGCTGACGGTGAAGATTATACAAAGATCGTGTTATGCGGTGGCAAGGCTTATGTGCGAAGCATAAAGAGAAAGGATAATTAATATAAACATCGCAAGTTCCTTAATTGCATTAAAGATATAAGTACGGTTCCGTTTTCCCTTGGTGTACACCTCTCGGTGATCAATCGTGTTTCCCACATCTCTATGGTGAAACAGTTAATGCATTATTCTATCCTTCTCTCGACAGATCAGAATGGCATCTTCACTTCTACTCTCACAGTGAAGATGCCGTCTAGCATGCTTTAGCTAAACATCCTTATTTCTTTAGCCCAAATTAAATTACTTGCTTAATTCATATTAATCACCAAGGGATTAAGAAAAAATCGTGGAGAAAGCGATTAATGGAGGAACGGAAATAAACAAAAATGTGGAAATGAGAATGATCATGACAATTAATTATAAAATCAAGCGTCTGAGACATGGTTGTGAATGATTTAGACTAAGAAGATGAAATACAATTGATGAATAAGAGTTAGAAATAGATACAGTAGAGTGCCAATGTCTTGACACCAAACTGGATGGAGAGATTGCTTGCCGGCGTAGATGGAGTGAATGGAAGGATGAGGTTCCCTCTCAGGCTTGCTCAACCGGTAGAGTTGATCTAGGTACAGAGCTTCATGGTGGGGATTTGGAATGATTCGCCCTGAGACTCACCTCTCGACCTTGTCTCTTTTCTTCCCAGATTTTCTACGATCAACACTCAGATCAGCCTTTCTCTCAATAGCCTCATATCAATTATCCCTCGTATCAAGTATATCTTTCAATGAATTCTCTGAAGGTATTTATAGACGAATGCTCTGACTCTCTGCTGTGTGGTCCCCATTTTATTGTTATGGCAATTCTGAAAATGGTGGAATAAATATTCCTTCTGTTATGCAATCAATCCGTCGAAAATGCACAACGGTTAGTCGTACACATGTCAAAATCCTCCGCGATTGCATTGCTCATTTGCATCTTTCGATCGTGTGCCCGCATGCGGTGTTGTTTTTTATTACCGCGTGCGGTTGAAGTTGCGTTGATCGCAAAGCTCTTGATCGATTGTCGCATGCGCCGTCATTGCGTTGATCGTCTATTCATTTCTGAATGATGGGCGCAATGCGACGTAGATGCATTAATTTTTTTCTCTTGAGCCATGAGCGCATACAGTGACTTGATTTCCTGCAAAACAGACTTGAAATACTCTTTTCTACCATCGCAATGGTGTCAGTGGGTGTATTGATGACAATTTATAATTCTTGCATTTCTTAGCCCATTTCCATACAATTGAAGCAACTTTCCTCTCTTTTAATCGCAATATCTAAATAAAGCAGTATAAATAACTTGTTTTTCTACAAGTTATCATTTGCGCAAAACAATTGGGCCCCAGGGCATCCCCGCCAGGCCCGGTAGCGTTCGGGGCACGAAACGAGCTCTGTTCCCAAAATCTTCTAGCGCACGGCTTTTTCTCATCGTTCTGAACCCCTGGGTTTGTTTTCAAATTTTTGCTCGTCGGAAAGTTTGTGCACAAAAATTGGGCCCCAAGGCACCCCCGTCGGGCCCAGTAGCTGTTTGGGGCACCAAACAAGCTCCGTTCCCAAAACTGTCCATGCATGACTTTTTCTCATCGTTCTCAACCCTGGGTTTGATTTCAAATTTTCGCCCGTGCAGAAAGTTCATGCACAAAAATTGGGCCTCGGGGAAACCCCGCAGGGCCCGATAGCTGTTTGAGGCACCAAATGAGCTCCGTTCCCAAAATCGTCCGCGCGCACGGCTTTTTCTCATCATTCTGAAACCCTGGGTTCGTTTTCAAATTTTCACCCACAGGAAAGTTCGCGCACAGAAATTGGGCCCCGGGGCACCCCCGCCGAGCCCGATAGCCATTTGAGGCACTAAACGAGCTCCATTCCCAAAATCGTCTGCACGCATGGCTTTTTCTCATCGTTCTGAACCCCTGGGTCCGTTTTAAAATTTTCGCCCGCTGGATAGTTCACACACAAAAATTGGGCCCCGTGGCACCCCCGCCGAGCTCGATACCCATTTGGGGCACCAAACAACCTCCATTCCCAAAACCGTCTGGCGCACGACTTTTCCTCATCGTTCTGAACCCTTGGGTTCCTTTTCAAATTTTTGCCCACCATAAAGTTCACGCACAGAAATTGGGCCCCTAGGCACCCCCGCCGGGCCCGATAGCGGTTTGGGGCACCAACAAGCTACGTTCCCACAACCGTCTACGTACACGACTTTTTCTCATCATTCTGAACCGTTGGGCTCGTTTTCAAATTTTCGCCAGCCGGAAAGTTCGTGCACAAAAATTGGGCCCCGAGGCACACCCACCGGGCCCGATAGACGTTTGGGGCACCAAACGAGCTCCATTCCCAAAACGGTCTACGTGCACGGCCTTTTCTCATCGTTCTGAACCCCTTGGGGCGTTTTCAAATTTTCGCCCGCAGGAAAGTTCGCGCATAAAAATTGAGCCCCAAGGCACCCCTGCCAGGCTCGATAGCCGTTTGGGGCACCAAACGAGCTCCGATCCCAAAACTTCTGCGTGCACGGCTTTTTCTCATCGTTCTGAACCTCTAGGTCTGTTTTCGATTTTTTGCCTGCCGGAAAGTTCGCACACAAAAATTGGGCCCCGGGTCAACCCCGCCGGGCCCGATAGCCGTTTGGGGCACAAAACGAGCTCTGTTTCCAAAACCGTTTGGCGCACAACTTTTCCTCATCGTTCTAAACCCCTGGGTCCCTTTTCAAATTTTTGCCCACAATAAAGTTCGCGCACAGAAATTGGGCCCCTAGGCACCCCCGCCGGGCCCGATAGCTGTTTAGGGCACCAAACAAGCTCTGTTTCCACAACCGTCTACGCGCACAACTTTTTCTCATCATACTGAACCCTTGGGTCCGTTTTCATATTTTTGCAAGCCAGAAAGTTCGCACACAAAAATTATGCCACACGGCACCCTCGCCGGGCCCGATAGCCGTTTAAGGCAACAAACGAGCTCTGTTCTTAAAACCGTCTATGTGCATGGCCTTATCTCATCGTTCTGAACCCCTTGGGCCATTTTTAAATCTTCGCCCGCCAGAAAGTTCGCGCACAAAAATTGGGCTCTAGGGCACTCCCGCTGGGCCCGATAGCCGTTTGGGGCACCAAATGAGCTCCATTCCCAAAACCGTCTGCGCGCACGGCTTTTTCTCATCGTTTTGAACCCTTGGCTCCGTTTTATAAATTTTCGCCCGCCGGAAAGTTCGCGAACAAAAATTGGTCCCCGGGACACCCCCGCCAGGCTTGATAGCCATTTGGGGGACTAAACGAGCTCTGTTCCCAAAACTGTCTGTGCGCATGGCTTTTTCTCATCGTTCTAAACACCTGGGTTCGTTTTCAAATTTCCGCCCGCCGGAAAGTTCGCGCACAAAAATTGGGCCCTAGGGTGCCCCCACGGGGCCCGGTAGCCGTTTGGGGCACCAAACGAGCTCCATTCCCAAAACCGTCTGCGCACACGACTTTTTCTTATTTTTTTGAACCCCTGGGTTCGTTTTCAAATTTTCGTCTAGAGTAAAGTTCGCGCACAAAAATTGGGCCCCGGGGCACCCTCGCGGGCCCGATAGCCATTTGGGGCACCAAATGAGCTCCGTTACAAAAACTGTCTCCGCTCATGGTTTTTTCTCATCGTTCTGAACCTCTATGTTCGTTTTCAAATTTTCACGAGCCGGAAAGTTCAAGCACAGAAATGGGCCCCGGGACACCCCCACCGTTACGATAGCCGTTTCGGGCACCAAAGGAGCTCCGTTCCCAAAACCGTTTGCGCGCACGGCTTTTTCTCATCATTCTGAACCCCTGGGTCCGTTTTAAAATTTTCCCTTGCAAGAAAATTCGCGCACAAAAATTTAGTCCCGGGGCACCTGCGTCAGGCCCAATAGCCGTTTGGGGCACCAAATGAGCTTCGTTCCCAAAACCGTTTGTGAACGGCTTTTTTCATCATTCTGAACCCGTACGTCCGTGTTCAAATTCTCGCCCGTCAAAAAGTTCGCACACAAAAGTTGGGCCGCAAGGCACCCTCGGCGATCACGATAGCTGTTTGGGGCACCAAACGAGCCCTGTTCCCAAAATCGTCTGCGCGCACAACTTTTTCTCATCGTTCTGAACCCCTGGGTCCGTTCTTAAATTTTTGCTTGCCGAAAAGTTCACACACAAAAATTGGGCCCTAAGGCACCCTCACTGGGCCCGATAGCCGTTTAGGGCACCAAACGAGCTCCGTTCCCATACCCATCTGCACGCAAGGCTTGTTCTCATCGTTCTGAACCCCTATGTCTGTTTTCAAATTTTCGCCTGCCGGAGAGTTCGCGCACAAAAATTGGGCCCTAGGGCACACCTGCTGTGCCCGATAGCTAGTTGGGGTACCAAATGAGCTCCATTCCCAAACTGTTTGTGTGCACAACTTTTTCTCATCGTTCTGAACCCTAGGTTCGTCTTCAAATTTTCTTCCACCGGAAAGTTCGGGCACAAAAATTGGGCTCGAGAGCACCCCCGCCGGGCCCGATAGCTATTTGAGGCACCAAACGAGTTTCGTTCCCAAAACAGTCTACGCACACGGCTTTTTCTCATCGTTCTGAACCTCTAGGTATGTTTTCAAATTTTCACCCGCCAAAAATTTCGTGCACAAAAATTGGGTCCTAAGGGACCCCCGCCGGGCCCGATAGTCGTTTGAGGCACTAAACGAGCTTCGTTCCCAAAACTGTCTGTGCACACGCCTTTTTATCATCGTTCATAACCCCTGGGTCCATTTTCAAATTTTCGCCCGTAGGAAAGTTCGCGCACAAAAATTAGGTCCCTGAGCACCCCGGCCTGGCCTGATAGCCGTTTGGGGCACCAAACGAGCTCCGTTCCCAAAACTGTTTATGTGTATGCCTTTTTCACATCGTTCAAAACCCTTGGGTTCGTTTTCAAATTTTTGCCCGTCGGAAAGTTCGCTCACAAAAATTAGGTCCTAGGGCACGCTGGCTGAGTCCGATAGCCGTTTGAGGCACCAAACGAGCTCTGTTACCAAAACCATGTACGCGCACGGCTTCTTCTCATCGTTCTGAATCCTTGGGTCCATTTTCAAATTTTCACCTGTCAGAAAGTTCGCGCACAAAAATTCAGCCCCGAGGCACCCCTCGTCGGGCCCGATAGCCGTGTCGTTCACCGAATGAGCTCCATTTCAAAAACCGTCAGCGCACACGAATTTTTCTAATCGTTCTAAACCCCTGAGTTCGTTTTCAAATTTTTGCCCGCTGGAATGTTCGAGCACAAAAATTTGGCCCCAGGGCACCGCCGCCATGCACGACTTGCCCAATAGCCAGTTGGGGCACCAAACAAGCTTCATTCCATAAATTGTTTGCGTGCACGACTTTTTCTCATCGTTCTGAACCCTAGGTCCGTCTTCAAATTTTCGCCCATCGAAAAGTTCGCGTACAAAAATTAGGCCCCAGGGCACCCCCGCTGGGCCCGATAGCTGTTTGGGGCACCAAACGAGTTCTGTTCCCAAAACCGTTTACGCGCACGACTTTTTCTCATCGTTCGAAACCTTTGTGTCCATTTTTAAATTTTCGCTGGCCGGAAATTTCGAGCAAAAATATTGCATCCCGGGGCACCCCCGCCGGGCCCGATAGCTGTTTGAGGCACCAAACGAGCTCCGTATCCAGAACTGTCTGCGCGCACGCCTTTTCTCATCGTTCTGAACCCCTGGGTCTGTTTTCAAATTTTCGCCCGTCGGAAAGCTTGAGCACAAAAATTGGGTCCCTAGGCACCCCAGTCGGGCCCAATAGCTGATTGAGGCACCAAACGAGTTCCGTTCCCAAAACTGTCTGTGCGCACGCCTTTTTCTCATCGTTTGGAACCCTTGGGTTCATTTTCAAATTTTTGCCCGTCGGCAAGTTCGCGCACAAAACTTGGGTTCCTAGGCACCCCGACTGGGCCCGATAGCTATTTGGGGCACCAAACGAGCTCCGTTCCCAAAACCGTCTACGTACACGGCTTTTTCTCATCGTTCTGAACCTTGAGGTTCGTTTTCAAATTTTCACCCGCCGGAAAGTTCACGCACAAAAATTGGGCCCCGAGGCACCCCCGCTGGGCCCGTTAGCCTTCTCGGGCACCAAACGAGCTCCGTTTCAAAAACCGTCAGTGCGCACGACTTTTTGTCATTGTTCTGAACCCCTGGCTTTGTTTTCAAATTTTTGCCTGCCAGAAAGTTCGTGCAAAAAAATTGGGCCTCGAGGCACCCCACCAGGCCCCATAGCCGTTTGGGGAACCAAACGATCTCCGTTCCCAAAACCGTCTTCTGCATGGCTTTTTCTCATTGTTCTGAAACCTTGGGTCCGTTTTCAAGTTTTCGCCCACCGGAAAGTTCGCGCACAAAAATTTGGCCTCGGGGCAACCCCATTGAGCCTGATAGCCGTTTGGGGCACCAAACGAGCTCCGTTCCCAAAACCGCCTCGCGCACGGCTTTTTCTCATCATTTGGAACCCTTGGGTCTGTTTTCAAATTTTCGCCCGCTGGAATGTTCGCGCACAAAAATTGGGCCCCAGGGCACCCCCGCTTGGCCCGATAGCAGTTTGGGGCACCAAACGATCTCTGTTCCCAAAATCGTTTAGGGCACGACTTTTTCACATCGTTCCGAACCCTTGGGTTCGTTTTCATATTTTCGCCCGCCGGAATGTTCATGCACAAAAATTGGGCCCTGGGGCACTCCCGTCGAGCTCGATAGCCGTTTGGGGAAACAAACGAGCTCTGTTCCAAAAATCGTCTGCGCACACGACTTTTTCTCATTGTTATGAACCCCCGGGTCAGTTTTCAAACTTTCACCCGCCGGATAGTTCGCAAAATTTTTGTCCCGGGCCACGCCCATTTGGCCTGATAGCTGTTTGGTGCACCAAACGACCTCCGTTCCTAAAACCGTCTGCGCGCACGACTTTTTCACATCGTTCGGAACCCTTTGGTCCATTTTCAAATTTACGTTCGCCGGGAAGTTCGCGCACAAAAATTGGGTCCAAAGGCACACTCGCTGGGGCCGATAACCGTTTGGGGCACCAAACGAGCTCCGTTCCCAAAACCGTCTGCGCGCACGGCTTTTCTCATCGTTCTGAACCCATGGGGCCGGTTGCAAATTTTCGCCCACCGTAAAGTTCGCACACAAAAATTGGGCCCCGAGGCACCCACGCCGAGCCCGATATCCGTTTGAGCACCAAATGAGCTCCGTTCCCAAAAACGTCTGTGCGCACGGCTTTATCTCATCGTTCTGAACCCCATGGTCCATTTTCAAATTTTCGCCCGCCAAAAAGTTTGCGCACAAAAATTGAGCCCAAGGCACCCTTGCCGGGACCGATAGCCATTTGTGGCACCAAATGAGCTCCGTTCCCAAAACCGTCTAGGCGCATGACTATTCCTCATCATTCTGAACCCGTAGGTCCATTTTGAAATTTTTGTTTGTCGGAAAGTTCGCACACAAAAATTAGGCCCCGGGGCACCCCCACCGGACTCGATAGCCGTTTGGGGCACCAAACGAGCTCCATTCCCAAAACCGTCTGGCGCTTGGCTTTTTCTCATCATTTTGAACCCCTAGGTTCGTTTTCAAATTTTCGCCCGCCAGAAAGTTTGCGCAAAAAAATTGGGCCTCATGGCACACCCTGGCCCGATAGCCGTTTGGGGCACCAAATGAGCTTCATTCCCAAAACGCTCTGGCACACGATTTTTTCTCATCGTTCTGAACCCCTCGGTCCATTTTCAAATTTTCGCCTGCTGGAAAGTTTGCACATAAAATTTGGGTCTCGGGGCACCCCCGCCGTGCCCGATAGCCGTTTGGGGCACCAAATGAGCTTCATTGCCAAAACCCTCTGGCACACGATTTTTTCTCATCGTTCTGAACCCCCTCGATCCATTTTCAAATTTTCGCCCGCTGGAAAGTTCGAACACAAAAATTGGGCCCCGGAGCACCCCCACCGTGCCCGATAGCCATTTGGGGTACCAAACGAGCTCCATTCCCAAAACCGTTTGACACCTGACTTTTTCTCATCTTTCTGAATCCCTAGGTTCGTTTTCAAATTTTCGCCCGCCGGAAAGTTCGCGTATAAAAATTGGGCCCCGGGGCACCCCCGCCGGGCTCGATAGCCGTTTGGGGCACCAAACAAGCTCCCTTCCTAAAACCGTCTACGCGCACGAATTTTTCTCATCGTTCTGAACCCCTGGGTCCGTTTTCAAATTTTCGCCCGCCGAAAAGTTTACGAACAAAAATTGGGCCCCAGTGCACCTCTGCCGGGCCCGATAGCCGTTTGGGGCACCAAACGAGCTCCGTTCCCAAAACCGTTTGGCTCATGGCTTTTTCTCATCGTTCTGAACTCCTGGGTCCATTTTCAAATTTTCACCCACCGAAAAGTTCGCGCACAAAAATTGGGCCCCGGGACACCACCGCTGGGCCCAGCCATTTGTGGCACAAACAAGCTTCGTTCTCAAAACCGTATGGCGCACGACTTTTCTCATCATTCTGAACCCCTCGGTCTGTTTTCAAATTTTCGCCCGCCGGATAGTTTGCGCACAAAAATTGAGCCCCGGGGAACCCTCGCGGGGCCCGATAGCCGTTTGGGGCACCAAATGAGCTCCGTTCCCAAAACCGTCTGGCATATCGTTTTTTCTCATCGTTCTGAACCCTGGGTCCGTCTACAAATTTTCACCTGCCGGAAAGTTCGCGCATAAAAATTGGGCCCCAGGGCACCCCCGCCGGGCCAAGTAGCCGTTTGGGGCACCAAACGAGCTCCGTTCCCAAAACTGTCTAACGCACGAATTTTTCTCATCGTTCTGAACCCCTGAGTCCATTTTCCAATTTTCTCCCACCAAAAAGTTCACGAACAAAAAAAATTGGGACTCAAGATACCCCCGCCGGGACTGATAGCCGTTTCGGGCACCAAATGAGCTCCGTTTCAGAATCGTCTAGCGCACCATTTTTTCTCATCGTTTTGAACTCCCGTGTCTGTTTTCAAATTTTTGCCCGCCAAAAAGTTCACACACAAAAATTGGAACCCGGGGCGCCCCCGTCAGGCTTGAAGGCCGTTTGGGGCACCAAACGAGCTCCATTCTCAAACCCGTCTAGTGCATGGCTTTTTCTCATCGTTCTTAACCCTTGGGTCCATTTTCAAATTTTTGCTCGCCGAAAAGTTCGTGTAGAAAAATTGGGACCCGGGGCACTCCGGCCAAACTCGATAGCCGTTTGGGGCACCAAACAAGCTTTGTTCCCAAAACCGTATGGCGCGCGACTTTTTCACATCGTTCTGAACCCTTGGATCTGTTTTCAAATTTTCTCCCGTCGGAAAGTTTAAGCACAAAAATTGGGCCCCGGGGCACTTCCACCGGGCCTGATAGCCATTTGGGTTATCAAACGAGCTCTGTTCCCAATACCATCTGGCGCATGGTATTTTCTCATCGTTCATAACCCGTTGGTCCGTTTTCAAATTTTCGGCTGCCAGAAAGTTCGCGCACACAAATAGGGCCCTGGGAACTCCGTCTGGCCCGATAGCTGTTTGAGGCACCAAAGGAACTCCATTCCCAAAATCATATTATATTCTTACCCTATAGTTTGATATCATATATTTACTATAGTAATTTCTCCTCCACTTGATATGAATCATATTGATATCTAATTTCCTCCAAAATTAATGTATCTCATACATTTAGTCAATTATATCATATATAATTAACCAGTCCAATTATATCATATATAATTGAACTCCCTCTTGGAAATTTGAACATTTCAAACTGACCAAAATACTAATTCTCACCTTTATCCAAGCTACCTAGGGGACCTAATGGACGTGTGGCTCGAAGCTCCAACGGTCCGCGAATAGCTAACTAAACTCTTTAGCCACCAGATCCACCATCTGTTAACTGCCAAGCATTCCACTAAAGACCAACAGCTAAACTCTTCTTACAACATATATATTTCTGTGTCCATCGAATATAACCAATTATGAGTACGATGACCCTTCACAGATGCTCATAAGTACAGCTGGGCCAATTTACCGTTTTATCCCTATAGTTACATCTCACTTCTTAAGTACCACTGATTCCTCTAATGAACAATACAACATAGTCCAACTATGTGTGAACACCTCTCGGGTCTAGAGAATGTGTGTGGCGCCACATTGTTCAAGCCCTGGAATCAGCCCTTAAGGGAGCTATCTATCTACTTACCCCTACCTCGGGGAAGGAGTGAATTCCATCTTGTGTAGCTGAGTTCCCAGCTCCCAAATCAGACGAGTCCCTAAAATGGTAGGTTTGAATCGGCGACCTGTCCATTCACACCCATACAAATAAAAAGACCGCCCTCAATGACAGGTGTTCCCAACTCACTCATGATTGAGGTACCTATGGTCATCCTAATGAAATGAAGTCTCAGTCATGAATGGTGTTATATAACGAGATGTTAATACTTTGTGGTCAGGTCTTATACAAAATCTTTGTATAGGACGCCCTCGCTCGCATGTCCCTTACACGAATAATCAGGATCAGACCATTTGTGACAAGTCACAACACTTGTGACCATTCCACAAAGCGGGTTGCATTCGTAACGTTACCAGGATAAGGTTTCCCTCCTATATCCATATACTACAGACCATTTTAGTTATCACTCAAGACATGATCCACTTATATGTCACCACATACATGCTTAAGTTACATACAGATAACTAGGGATTTTATTTTTATTGGTTTGTTATAAAGGAAATAAAACATACAACTAAGCAAAATCAAGATGTAATGTAAATATCATATGTTATATAACACAAGCATTCGTACAAACTGTTTACAAACTACAAGACACGAGACTTTAGGGCATCAACCCCAACAATCTCCCACTTGTCCTAAAGCAAAGTGGGGTGTACATTAAAACTAGTACAAAACAATATACTATGGCATAATAGCCCAATACAAGAAAATCTCCCACCTTCCCTAGTCCAGCCGTGGGCGATCTTGTAGACCCATGCTCTGTAGGTGACTCTCAAACACTGTAGCCGTGAGAACCTTCGTAAACGGGTCAGCAACATTGTGCTCTAAAGCGATCTTTGTGACGATCACGTCCCTTGGATGAACTATCTCGCGAATCAGATGATACTTCCGCTTTATGTGTTTGTCGCGCCTGTGACTCCTTGGCTTCTTGGAGTATACCATTGCCCCACTATTATCACAATATAGGGTAACGGGCCTAGACATATTTGGAACAACTTTCAGTTCTGTCAAGAACTTCCTGAGCCAGATGACCTTCTTAGCAGCTTTGCAAGCTGCTACGTACTCCACCTCCATAGTGGAGTCGGTGATGCATCCCTGCTTAGTGCTTCGCCACACTACAGCTCCTCCGTTAAGAGTAAAGACTGACCCTGATGTGGACTTGCGAGAGTCCTTATCAGTCTGAAAGTCATAATTCGTGTATTTAGTAAGGATCAAATCCCTAGATCCATACACGAGTATGTAGTCCCTCGTTCTCCGAAGATACTTGAGGATGTTCTTCACTGCGATCTAGTGACCCTGGCTTGGGTTAGACTGATACCTACTGACTATGCCCACAGCGTAGCAGATGTCTGGACGAGTACAGAGCATCGCGTACATCAAACTGCCAACGGCAGACACATATGGGACCTGTATCATCTCCTCAACCTCTTGAGGCATCGTAGGACACATGTCCTTAGACCAAGTGATTCCATTCCTGAATGGCAATAGGCCCCTCTTGGAGTCCTACATAGAGTACTTGAGCATCATCTTGTTAATGTACGATGCCTAAGACAGTGCTAGCACTTTGTTCTTACGATCCCGAAAGATCTGTATACCTAGAACAAACTGAGCCTCTCCCAAATCTTTCATTTGGAATTGGGTCGCTAGCCAGTTCTTAACTGCAGTTAGTAGACCTACATCATTTCAATGAGTAGTATATCGTCTACATATAACACTAAGAAGACTACTGAAGCGTTGATGATCTTCTTGTAGACACAAGGTTCATCAACGTTTTGGTCAAAGCCATATGACTTTGTAGTATCAAACCGTATGTTCCAAGATTGAGATGCTTGTTTCAGCCCGTAAGTGAACCAATTCAGCTTGCAAACCTTTTGCTCTTGATCTTGGGCTATGAATCCCTCGGGTTGCACCATATAAATGGTCTCCTCAAGATTTCCATTCAGAAAGGTCGTCTTGACGTCCATTTGCCAGATCTCATTATTATAATAAGTTGTAATGGACAGGAAGATGCGGATCGATTTTAACATGGAAATAGGCAAGAAAGTCTCCTCCTAGTCGATTCCCTCTACCTGGGTATAACTCTTTACCACAAGTCGAGCCTTGAAGTTCTGTACCTTCCCATCAGCATCCCGTTTGCGCTTGTAGATCCATTTACAACCTATAGGTCTTACCCCATCAGTCTGATCTACAAGATCCCATACTGAGAAGTACATTGACTCCATCTTGAGATCTATGGCTTTGACCCATTCATCCTGGTCAACATCCTCCATTGCCTTCTGATAAAACAACGGATCCTCAACGTCGCCATCTGCTACTATAGCAAGGATTTATGTGAAACCCAGATAGTGAATGGGTGGGTTTACAACCCTCCCACTACGTCGAGGTTCCCTCAACTCTTGAGGTGGAACTGACCTACTAGATGAACTCCCATCAACAATTCTTGCTGATGTAGCAGGCTCTTCAACAACTCTTGTTGAAGTTTCAATAGTTTCATTGGAAAGCTCATGCAACATGACTTTACTTCGTGGACTGTGTTCCCTTATATGATTCTCCTTAAGGAAAGTAGCGTTTGTCGAAACAAACACCCTATTTTCCGTTGGATCATAAAAATAACCGCCTTGTGTACTTTGGGGTATCCTACAAAGAGGCATAACCTTGACCGTGGTTCCAACTTCTTGGGATTAGCCTCAAGTACATGTGTAGGGTAACCTCAAATGTGGAAGCGACGTAAACTAATTTTACGCCCGTTCCACAACTCCAGAGGTGTTCTCGCAACACTCTTGGAAGGAACACAGTTGAGTATGTATACCGAAGTCTCCACTACGAAACCCAAAAACGAGTTCGGTAAGGAAGCAACTCATCATCGAGCGAACCATGTCCAACAAGGTTCTATTTCTCCTCTTTGCTACACCATTTTGTTAAGGTGTACCCGGTGCTGAGAGTTAGGAAACGATTCCATGTTCTATCAAACAGTCCTGGAATTTCGAGTCCAAAAACCCTCCACCTCGATCCGATCGAAGTGTTTTAATCTATCTATCCAATGCGTTTTCAACTTCAGCCTTGAACTCTTTGAACTTTTCAAAGGATTCATACGTCTGTTGCATAAGATAAACATACCCGTACTTGGAGTAATCATTAATAAAACTGATAAAATACTCATAGCCACCTCGGACTCGCACATTCATTGGACCACAAAGGTCAGAATATACTAACTCAAAAGGCTCCTTAGCTCTATAACCTTTTCCAGTAAAAGGTCGTTTAGTCATTTTACCTCCAAGGCAAGACTTGCACACTGGTAAAGTATTTTCTTCTAACTCACTTAGAAGTCCATTCTTCACCAATCTCTCAATCCTATTGAGATTGATATGCCCTAAATGAAGATGCCAAAGATGGGCATTTTCTTTTGAAGAAATACGTCGACATTTTGTTTGAGTTACGACAATTTTAAACAATTCTGTATTATGGAGGGAATTAATGGCTAACGGCCTTAGCACATACAAATTAGATTTTAGATTTGCTGTACAAATAATAACACCATCTTTATGAATAAACACCTTATCCACATTGAAAGAAATAGTCTATTTACATTTCAATAAACACTTTATAGAAATGAGGTCCCTCTTAAGTTTAGGAACAATATATACATCATTCAAAACTAGAAACCTATTCTGTAAAGCTAACTGGAGCCCTCCCACTGCCACAGCTGAGAAGACGTGCCCCGTGCCTACTCGCATCGTCATCTCACCAGCTTTCTGCTGTCGCCAGGATCTAATTCCCTGATACGAAGAACAAACGTGGTTAGTGGCGCCCGAATCAATTATCCAGGCAAAATCATCATTCTCCACTAAAGAAGTTTCAAGTACAAGTAAATCATATTTACCTTTATCTTCCTTGGCCTTAGCCTTGGTGGCCTTCCTCTCTTTTAGATAGCGAGGACAGTTCCTCTTCCAATGTCCATCCTAATTGTAGTGGAAACATTTTCCTTTTTCAACCGGTGGCGCCTCCTTGGGGCGATAGGCGGTGGGTTAGCAGGCGCCTTCCCTTTTCCCTTACCACCCTTCTTCTTCTTCCCCTTTGTAGAGTTAAAAGTAAAAGGTGCAGACTTCGTCCCTTAGGTTGAACCTCTATGGAACGTCCTGGAGGATGAAGCAACATTTGCCTCACCCTTCTTCCTCTCCTTACTTTTCAGTAAATATTGGTAGGTCTGCAACTCGTTGAGGAGAGTTGTAAGATTATATTTCACTTTGTCTATCACATTACTAACAAAGTACAGGAAGCTCTCTGGCAATGAATGTAGAATTATGCTAACTTGGTTGCCCTCCTCGATGGTAGACCCATTCAATTCTGCCACATTGAAGTGGACCATCATGTTAAGTACATGTTCACGAACAGAGGTGCTTTCTTCCATTTTGGAGTTGAATATATACTTAAGAGCCTCATGCATAAGCTGTTCAGACGGTTGTCCAAACATCCCTCACAGGGACTCCATGATCTCATGCACTGAGACATAGGCTCATGTTTCTTGGCCAAGACTTCAGAAAGACTTGCCAAGATGGAGGCTCAGGCCTTCTCATTCGCCTATTTCCTTCGCTCGTATGCCTCCTGAACATTTCGAGCGGAACTTGGAGCTGGAATAGAACAGACCTCCGTAAGGGCGAACATGAGATCCTTGATGATTAGGATCGTCGTGATCATGTGTTTCCATGTCGAAAACTTATTGCCAATTAATTTTTTGGCACTTAGCAAAGCTAACATGGTTGTTGCTATTTTGAAAAAGTTGTTGTTGAAAATACGAACAAAACTTTATTAGATTTTTTTCTAAACCACATTTAACCAATTACTTTTGCAAAACAGTTTCAAATATCCTACGTTAAAGACTTCTATTTTGCAATGATGCCTCAGTGAGGTAGGACAAACATCACCGGTGGGGTGATCAGATACCCCTTCACTGGGATGAGACATTCTCAACCATTAGGCAGAACCAACTCTTGGAACTCAACCTGACAGCCACCATTTTTCGGTCTAGAACTGTTAACCTTTAACAATTCTGCGTAAGTATGACCCCTCGCTTTCGGTGCTAGAGTCCCGTCCTAATGAGCCCACCATAGGAAAGAAACAGATTAGGACAAGAGACTAAGTTACTGATAACTTGTAGAAATACAAGTTATTTATGTTGTTTTATTTAGATATTGCGGCAAAAAGAAGGGAAAGTTGCGTCGATAGTATAAGAATTGGCTGAGAAATATGAAAATTATGAAATGTCATGAACGCATCCACTAACCCCATTGCGATGGCAAAATAGAATGTCCCAGTCTCTGTTTTGCAGGAAATAGGTCATCGCATGCATTAATGGCTCGAGGACAAAATGTACAATGCATCTACATCGCATGCGCCAATTGATCAAGAACGAAGAAATGATCAACACAATGACGACGCATGCGAAGATCAATCATGGGTTATAGCGATCAATGCATTTCAACCGCATGCGGTAATCAAAACAACAACACCGTATGCGGCGATCGATCGAAGATATGAAGAGCAATGCATTCGCAGATGATTCTGACAAGTGTACATCTTTATGTTGTACGATTCTGATAGATTGATCGTGGAGCCGAGAGGAATTTCCCATTACCCCATGGCAAGAATTATCAGAATTATACAGTGGAACCACCAATTCAAAGAGCCAAGGTCTTGTCTCTAAATAGCTTCCTTGAATTCATTGCAAGGGAGGCTGGTCTGAAGAGACTATACAGAGAAAATCTGGGAGAACGACGAGACAAGGCTGAAAAGTCAATCTCTGAGCAAGGAATTCTTCCGATTCTCGAAGCTGAAGCTCTGTGCAAGAGGTCACTTCTATCGGAAAAGCAAGCCTGAGAGGGAAGCATTCCACTCCACTTCATCCAGACACCGACAAGCATAAGTCTCCGATCGGGATCTGTGTTAAGACATTGACACTCTTTTCGTATTTGTTTCTATTCTTTCCTTTCATCTACTGTGTTCATCTTCTTTAATCTCTCATTCACAAATCATGTATCAAACGCTTATCTTTAGATTTAAATACTATTATCGTCATCATTATCATCTCTCTGTCCCTTTTCATACATTTATCATTTTCTCCATGATATGTTCTTAATCCCCTGGGTAAAATGGAAGAATTAAGTGAGTGAGTTAATCTATGTGAAGGTAATCGGCTAAGTTTTGCTAAAGTATCGCATCTAACAACAACAATCCCCGTGTTCGACCTCGGATCATTCTGAGAAACTTGTGTTGGAATTATACTTGGTTTCAACGCAAGGAAACTTGTGACAGGCACTACATCATCGCATACTACGAAACATATCACTATCAATGCATACACTTAGAACGTATTATCACAATAGTATCTTTATTGGAAAACACTTAAGCGCATAGCACAAATCATCACTTTCATTCATTCATCAGTGCAATAGATAAAGATAGATATAAAATTTCCGTTACAAGTTTATGGCAACATGAGCTTGTATCATTCATTCTTCCATCAGTAGTGTGCATAAGCGATACAATAACATAGCATAATAACATATCCATTTTTATATCCTCACAAGTTTATGGCATCGTTATCGGGGATTGGTAACGGTTTAGTGTTGAATACTTTTGTGGTATTTTGCAGGACAGATCTCTGTTGTACTGTTTGTTTATCGCGAAGAGCAGGCTGACGGTTTATGAGTACTGGAATTGATCCATAATTCGAAGCTGACCCAGAGATCGAACGTACTTTTCGCGCAAGGACACGCCAAAACCGAATTCAGCAAGAAGAGTAAATATGGCTAACAATGAGAGGCTTGAGGGGGAATCAAGGGGCGAATCAGCCAGTGCAAGATCCTGTTTTTCTTGCTGCAGACCACAACATCCCTATAAGGAACTATGCAGCGTCGAATCTTTACGACTTCTCGCCCGGGATTTCAAGACCAATGGTTGAGGAGAATGCACGTTTTGAAATTAAGCCGTTCATGCTCCAGATGATCCAAAACGCGGGGCAATTCGGAGGTATACAAGGTGAAGACCCGCATGCACATTTGACTAGGTTCGTGGAGATGTGCAACACTTTCTCCATTCCTGGCATTACTCCTGAGGGAATTAGAATGTACCTCTTCCCATACACACTGAGGGATGAGGCAAAGAGGTCGGCTCATTCGTTGGAGCCAAACGAAATCACTTGATGGGATCAGTTGGTGGAGCGGTTCATGAAAAAATTCTTCCCTCCAGCCGTCAACGCAAGGAGATGGAGGGATGTGCTAAATTTCGGGCAGATGGAGAACGAGACTCTAAGCACTGCCTGAGTGCATTTCAAAAGATTGGTGAAGAATTGTCCGCATATCGGGATTCCCGATTACGTTCTGATGGAGACCTTATAATGGCTTGAATAGATCAACGCAAGTTGTTGCTGACGCCTCCACAGCGGGAGGATTTATGGATAAGACCTACACTGAAGCCAAGGTCATCCTTGATCGCATTTCGCGAAACACGGATGATTGGGTGGATGACGGGTATGGAGGAAGAGGCCCCGAGAGAAGAAGAATTGAAAATGCTATTGTACCAGCGGATACAATGACAACCTTGGCCACACAAATGGCCGTAGTGACCTCTCTTCTTCAAACGATGGTAATTAACCAAGGTACCCTCTCTCAAGGTGCAGCGCAAGTGGCAGCAATCAGCTATGCACAATGTGGAGGGGGTCATGTTGCAGAGATGTGCCCATCAAACCCGCAATCAGTGTTTGCCATTCAGAACAGCCCCTACAACAACACTTACAATCCAGGTTGGCAGAATCACCCTAACTTCGGTTGGAGAGGTAACAATGACCAAGGAGGCCAGAGGAATCATCAAAACAACAATTCAGGGAATCGAGGAAATCCTCCAGCTTTTCACTAAAATCAGAATTAGAGTCACCAACGACAACCATATAACCAACCTTCCACATCAAACACCTCTACACAATCATCATCCTTGGAAGCCCTGCTGAAACAATACATTGAGAAAAATCATGCGGTCATGCAGTCACAGACGACTTCGATAAGGAACTTGGAGGTCAAAGTAGGGCAATTGGCAGCTAAGCTTCGCAATAGAACACTGATAACTTCTAGAAATACAAGTTATTTATACTGTTTTATTTAGATATTGTAGCCAAAAGAAAGGAAAGTTGCGTCAATTGTATAGAAATTAGCTAAGAAATGCGAGAATTATAAATTGTCATCAATACACCCATTGACACCATTGCGATGGTAGAAAAGAATATTTCAAGTCTGTTTTTGCAGGAAATCAAGTCACCGCATGCATTCATGGCTTCAACCGCATGCAGTAATAAAAAATAACACTGCATACGGCGATCGATCAAAGATGTAAAGAGCAACGCATTTGCGGAGGATTCTGACAAGTGTACAACTTTCAATTATGCATTTCTGACGGGTTGATTGCATAACAGAAGGAATTTCTCATTCCGCCATTTCAGGAATTACCATAACCATACAGTGGGGACCATAAATTCAAAGAGCCAAGCCTCACCTATAAATAGTTTCTGCAAATTCACTGAAAGATATACATGAATACATAGAGACGTGCATATACTGATTCTGAGAGAGAGGCTGGTTTGAAGCGAATCTCCAGAGTAGATCCGGGCGAACCACGAGACAAGGCCGAGAGGTGAGTCTCCAAGCAGAGAATCCTTCCACTTTCCGTAGTTGAAGCTTTGTACGAAGGTCAATTCTACCGGGAAAGCAAGCCTGAGAGGTAAGCTTTCTTCTCCATTACTTCAACACACCGACAAGCACAATCTCCGTTCGAAATTTGTGTCAAGACGTTGGCACTTCTTCTGTATTTGTTTCTAATCTCTATTTCATCATCTGTATTCACCTTCTCTAATCTTTCATTCACACCATGTATCAGATGCTTAATTTTAGTATTTAATGTTATGATAATTTCCATTGTCATCTCTCTGTCTCTTTCCGTACATCCATAATCCATTTTCTCCATGATGTGTTCTTAATCCTATGGGTAAATAGCAAGAATTAAGCGAGTAAATTAATTTGTGTTAAGGAAATAATTAAGTTTAGCTAAAGCATGCTTGACGGCATCTTCACCTGTGAGAGCAGAACTGAAGATGTTATTCCGCCTATCGAGAGAAGGTTGGAAGAATGCGTTAACTAAAGCAAAAAGTATTTCTAGAGATGGAAACAACCTTGTGTTCATCACGTTCATCCCTGTTTCACCATAGAGATATGGGAATGCAGCCGATCACCAAGAGGTGTACGCCAAGGGAAAGCAGAACTTTAGTTGCATCTTTAACGTAATTGACAAACTTGCGATGTTTTTACTATTTACTCTTTCTCTTTCTGCTTCATTCATAAAGACTTGCCATCGCATACATCGAATCTTTGTACAACTTCACAGTTAGTTCTCGACCTCAGTATCATGTCTCATGTATCTTGTATCTTGTATCATATTAGTTTAGGATTTATTTTGTTAACGCATTTTTACTTTCACCGCAATTTATATTTCTGTATAAACTCAAATTCTTTATTCATTGTTAAAAACCGGTCGCATGTATCACAATAATAACGCATTAACAAAAACAATCCCTGTGTTTGACCTCGGATTATTATGAGAAACTTGCGTTGGAATTATACTTGGTTTCAGCGCAAAGAAACTTGTGGTACACACTACTACATCGCATACTACGAACATATCATTAACAACACATATACTTAGATGTAGTATCGCATAGAAATTCTCTTTATCGCAAAGCACTTGAACACATATACAACACATTATCTATCATCACAGTGTAGCATAATAAAAGGAATTAAATTTTATGTCATCAAAGGTACAGACCTTCAAGGCTCGACTTGTGGCAAAGGGTTATACCCAGGTAGAGGGAATCGACTATGAAGAGACTTTCTCGCCTGTTGCCATGTTAAAGTCGATCCGCATCTTCCTCTCCATTGCAACTTATTATAATTATGAGATCTAAAAAATGGATGTCAAGATGACCTTTCTGAATGGCAATCTTGAGGAGACCATTTATATGGTGTAGCCCGAGGGATTCATAGCCCAAGGTCAAGAGGAAAAGGTTTGCAAACTGAATCGGTCCATTTATGGAGTGAAACAGGCGTCTCGATCTTGGAACATACGGTTTGATGTTGCGATCAAGTCGTATGGCTTTGACCAAAACGTTGATGAACCTTGTGTCTACAAGAAGATCATCAACGCTTCAGTAGTCTTCTTAGTGTTGTATGTAGACGATATCCTACTCATAGGGAATGATGTAGGTCTACTGACTGCAGTTAAGAACTGGCTAGTGACCCAACTCCAAATAAAAAATTTGGGAGAGGCTCAGTTTGTTCTAGGTATACAGATCTTTCGGGATCGCAAGAACAAAGTGCTAGCACTGTCTCAGGCATCGTACATTGACAAGATGTTGCTCAAGTACTTGATGCAGGACTCCAAGAGGGGCCTATTGTTTGTTGGAAAACGCTGATGTGTATGATTGATGATGTTCTATCGATACTACTGCTAGATATGCATTAATTATGGATGTTCACGTAGTATGCCATGCGTTGTCACAAGTTTCCTTACGATGGAACCAAGTGTAATTCCACCGCAAGTTTCTATCCGAGGTCGAACATAGGAACTATTTTAGGTTATTGCTATGTTCGTGATATATGTGACCAATTTTTCAATCTTTAAAAGTGTGATTTGTACAAGTAAATAAATTGCGGTAAAAGAAAGTAAGCAGTAAAAATGCGATAGTAAAATGAAATATAATAAACCTAAGCTAAATGATACAAGATACAGGCTCATGATACAAGATGCTAGGGTCATGGCTGGCTGTGAAGGTTATGCAAAGAACATGGGATGCGGCGGCAAGTCTTATGAACAGAATAGAAAGAGAAAGATAAATAATATAAACAGCGCAAGTTCTCAATTGCGTTGAAGCTAGAAATATTGTTCCGCTCTTCTCTTGGCGTACACCTTTCAGTGATCGCAAGGTTGCTTCCATGTTTGGAAGTACTACTCGCTTTAGTTAACGCATTCTTCTAACCCTCTCTCGATAGATTAGAATGGCATCTTCACTTCTGCTCTCACAAGTGAAGATGCCGTCTAGCATGCCTTAGCCAAATGCATTTTATAACTTTAACACAAATTAAGTACTTGTTTGATTCATATTAACTATCAGGGGATTAAAAAGACATCATAGAGAAAGTCATTAATGGAGGAACGGAAATAGACAAAGAATGGTATATGAAAGCTATCAAAACATTTAATATGTCTATTAAGCGTTTGATACATGGTGTGTGAATGAAGAGATAAAGAGAAAGTGAAATACAACAATGAAAGAAATAGAACAGATACAAACAAGCGTCAATGTCTTGGCATCGATTCGATGGAGATCTGCTTGCTGGATAGGATGGATCTGATGATAGGAAGAGCTTCCCTCTTAGGCTTGCTCAACCGGTAGCAGGGGTCTTTGCAGAGAGCTTCAAATCGGGTATTTGGTATAATAGATCTGAGACTCACCTCTCAGCCTTGTCTCGTCTTCTTCCCGAATTTCTTCAATTAAGCATTCAGCTCAGCCTTTTCTCTCAACACTTTAGCAGCAATTCGCCCTGTATCAACTAGCATACATTTTCTTTGAAATCTATGGGGTATTTATAGGAGCAGGTCTTTGACTCCGACCTTGTGGTCCCCACTGATTGTTATGGTAATTCCAAAGATGGAGGGATATTATTCCTTCTGTTATGCAATCAGACCGTCAATTCTGCATAACCGTTAGTTGTACACCTCTGCTTTTGCATTACTTAGCTACATCTTTCGATCATGAGTTCGCATACGATGTTATTTTTATTACCGCATGCAGTTGAAAGTCAGCTCTAGATCGACTGTCGCATTGCGTCGTCATTGCGGTAATCGTCTTTTCATTATTGATTGACGGGCACAATGTGACAGAAATGTGTTGATCAGCTTCTCGTGAGCCTTGAGCGCAAGCGATGACTTGGTTTCCTGCAAAATAGAGTAAAACTCGGCTTGTCTTCCATCTTTATGGTGTTAGTGGGTGTAATTGCGATCATTTATAATTATTGTAATTCTAAGCTAATTTTCATACAATCGGTGCATATTCACTAACTTTTGGCCGCAATATTTAGATAAGGTGGCATAAATAACTTGTATTTCTATAAGTTATCACCTATTGTTGTTCCGGCATGGAGTCACTTTGTCTAAGGAAATGTGTCCTAAGACGCCTCAAGAAGTTGAGGAGATAAGACGGGTCCCATATGTGTCTGCCGTTGGCAGTTTGATGTACGCGATGCTCTGTGCTCATCCAAAAATCTGCTACGCTATGGGTATAGTTAGTAGGTATCAGTCTAACCCAGGCCAGGGTCACTGGAACGCAGTGAAGAACATCCTCAAGTATCTTCAGAGAACGAGGGACTACATGCTCGTGTATGGTTCGAGGGATTTGATCCTTACTGGATACACGGATTCTGACTTTCAGACTGATAAGGACTCTCACAAGTCCACATCAGGGTCATTCTTTACTCTTAATGGAGGAGCTATAGTGTGGCGAAGCACTAAGCAGGGGTGCATCGCTGACTCCCTTATGGAGGCGGAGTACGTAGCGGCTTGCGAAGTGATGCGTTATTTTATGAGATGGAATTATGGATGAAATTCAGTGATGGAAATGCGTTGAGCAATCAAGCTTTCTCAGCGGAATCCAAGTATAAATTCCACTGAGTTTCCTAGTAAATCTAGGGTCGAACTCAGGGACTTGGGAAAACAGTTTGCAGTGGTAATTTTCACAAAAACTCTTCGGTAACCGGTAACTCAAATAGTTGTTTGGTTTGTTGTTTGCGGTAATAAAAATAAACAAATGCGGCGAAGTTTGAAAAGAGTTGATAAAACGGAAGATGCGATGAGTATGTGGTGAACGGGTTGAGAAGGGTTTCGGCTAACACTTCCTAGGATGCGTTCATGCTATGCGATCATGCAACACACATACAATAGTAAACCATCTCTCGATTCGAATGCTCCGACTTCTAATGCTAGAACGCATGCGATATATGCGATAAGTCTATAGGACCTACACATAAGCCTCTATTCTTATTTATGTGATGATAAAATGACACACACACAAATAAGGTGACCACATAATAATATACCTATCTCTAGGGTGCACGTGATGTAGGTTGACAAATAGAGCTTATCTCTAAGTCCCTATCTCTTGTTTATGTAGATCTAATCTTGCTCTCTCGAGTCTAGATTCTAACCTAGCTTTCTCAAGTAGCTCTAAAGGGGTGTTGGGCACAGCATAAAACAAGATAATCGCATGCGATGAAGATCCTAGGTCATGTTAACTTAGTTCTTCTCAACCCATTCGATAAGTTTAGCTACTCATGCGTGCTAAAAGAGTGAACAGATGTAGAATAAGAACTTCCATTGTATAAATATAAAGTTGAAATACAAAATAACAATGCAAGAAGAGAATAAAGAACCTGGTAGCAATCTCTTACTTCTCAGGCTTTTACACCGTCTTTTCTACTCTTGTTCAAAAGATAGTCTCGCTCTCAAGAGAGTCGGCCCGCTCTCTACTTTCTACGCCTCTGGGTTCTCTCTCGAGTTGCCCTGAGCGATCTTCCGGCGTCTCTTCCCTTCTCTTGCTCCGCCTTAAAAATAAAAAAAAAACTATGGACAGGCTAAACTATGAGAAAAAACTTGCTGAACTGCTAAACTCCTTTTCTGAAGGATGCCTTCGATATTTATAGAGCCTCAGGGTGAAAGGCGGCTTCTCTCTTATGATTGCACAGATGGGATGGCTTTAATTCTCTGACTGATGTGCTGAATATTTGTCCCCAAAAAGCTGAGTGTATTTGTTATCGTTAGTAGTTTGTCAACTTAATTCGGATTCGATCGTCATCAGCTTTCTGTCCCATTGTGATTAATTATGCTTTTCATCCAGATGCGCCCACCAAGTTGCGCCGGCTCTATGTGGCAATCCTTCTTGAACAGATGTTTGCGAGCACAAATCACCGCAAAGCCTTGCAGTAATGCTGCACTCGACCATTGATTTCTTGTGATCGCTCTTTTTGCCTTGCGTCAACGCATATTCTGCATAAAAATACAAAAATTAACTGTTTCTATGCGATGAACGCATGCGACCGCAATGTGATAAACTTAATACTTTTTGGATGCAATCTAACATATTTTATCAACACAAACCTTCATTGTTTAATAACTTAGCACTGTAATAACGTGCATTTCTGCCTGTTATCACACCCTTAAATTTAAACAATGCTTGTCCTCAAGCATAAGCTAAAGATTTCCTTTAGAAAGTTGACCGTAATCTCTTTTCCTATATTTCTCAAAGATACTTCATTCAAATCCTATATACCGAAATTTCCTTAATTCTTATTCAAGTCTCGTCCTAAAATATTTCTAAGACCTAGGGACTACAAGCTTAACCTTCAAAAGGACTTTACTAAATTCCGGGACATCGCATGATTTATTTCAAAAAAAACTTTTCCACCGGTGTGTCAAATGATTTTTATCCTTGCAAATTTTTTACATTACTTTTTTTTTTTTTTTTGACCTTGCGTTGATCCAAGTACCTTGCCTTCGTTTTGGCTTGCCCCCACGTGTGTCATGCGGACATCCAACTATGGGTAAGTGCCTTTCACAACTTAACTCTTATCAACATGGGTTTCCTCATTGCGTTGACAGTGGAGTTGTTATCTCAAAATTTTCCTCCTTTTTTTTTTAGAGCTAAAAATAGCAAGGTCGAAAATAAATACCTCACCCACAAATTTAAAATGTGGCAATGTCCTCATTGCCAAAAGATTGAAAGAAGTCATGCGATGTTCTTAGAAAACTTCATAAAGAGAGTTTGAAAGAAAGCTAGTAGACCACTAATTTCTAGAAATATTTCATGAGGTGACTTGTCCTAAAATTAAGTTGACTCTAGTATATATGAAAAAAATAGAAGTATGTGTTTCATCATTGAAATCATAATTGGCAAAGAGACAGCATGCGATGACTTACTAAATTTATCCATGTTAAATGATTGCGGTAATCAAAGAGGATGCAGTGATAAAACTTTCAAAATTAAAATGTGATGCGATAGTGCAGAATTTGGAATAAAGTCAAGGAAGAATACAACCCCCAAATTTGTATTGTCGCCTGCATTGTTTGTTGACGCATCCTGCGTTGCGGCGATCTTCTTCTTTTGGATTACGGTGATGGAATAAGATAAGTTGTTTCTTCGTGTGACGCCTCCGCAATTGTTCACCTCGATCGTTTGCAAGAAAAACATCGAGAGGGTCAAATGATTTTAAACAAAACAAAATCTTTTATCGCAATGTTCAGCACGATCGCATTTTTATTTTTATTTTAATTTAATTAAGAACTAAAAATATAGTGAAATGAAAATACTGAGTAGAGAAAAGTTGAAGATTTCATGATTCCAAAACTTGCGTCCCTGATGAATTTCGATCGTCTGATAGCGCATGGACCACCTACTTCTTTCTTATTCAAAGTATCTCAGTTCCACGGAGCCGACTTGGCGATGTCAACCTTCTCCGTGATATACTTTTACTTGCTGCCCATTAACTTTGAATATGTTCGTTCCATCATCATTAGATAATTCGACCGCGCCATGCGGAAATACCTCTCTAACTATGAATGGTCCGGACCAACATGACTTTAATTTCTTAGGGAAGAGTCGTAATCGTGAGTTGAATAGTAAAACCCTCTGCCCGACTTGGAGGTTCTTGCCGCATATGTGTTTGTCATGCCAGCGCTTTGTGCGCTCCTTGTAGATCTTTGAGTTCTCATATGCGTTAATCCTCCATTCCTCTAGCTCGACTAGTTGAAGTTTTCTTGTTTCTCCTGCTTTCTTCAAGTCAAAGTTTAGCTTCTTCACCGCCCACAATGCTTTGTATTCCAGCTCCAGAGGCAAATGACATGCCTTACCAAATACCAACGCATATGGGGATATACCTATGGGTGTCTTAAATGCTGTTCGGTATGCCCACAACGCATCGTCGAGCTTTGTTGCCCAATTCTTTCGCGAAGGCTTTACCACCTTCTCAAGTATCAGCTTGATCTCCCGGTTGGACACCTCGGCTTGACCATTCGTCTGCGAATGGTATGCGGTGGCCACTTTGTGGAGAATGTTATATTTGCGCAATAGTTCCATGATTGTATGATTGACAAAGTGGGACCCTTCATCAC